>NW_027118553.1:10000000-11285322 GCF_036417845.1 Apteryx mantelli | reverse complement strand
CAGGCACCTAGCACTGGCCTATCAGGCACTGAGCCACAAGTGACCTCACAACCACAAACAGCACCCAGGCACCTAGCACTGCCCGATCAGGCACTGAGCCACAAGTGACCTCACAACCACAAACAGCACCCAGGCACCTAGCACTGGCCTGTCAGGCACTGAGCCACAAGTGACCTCACAACCACAAACAGAACCCAGGCACCTAGCACTGGCCAATCAGGCACTGAGCCACAAGTGACCTCACAACCACAAACAGCACCCAGGCACCTAGCACTGGCCTAGCAGGCACTGAGCCACCAGTGACCTCACAACAACAAACAGCAGCCATGGGCCTAGCACTGGCCTATCAGGCACTGAGCCACAAGTGACCTCACAACCACAAACAGCACCCAGGCACCTAGCACTGGCCTATCAGGCACTGAGCCACAAGTGACCTCACAACCACAAACAGCACCCAGGCACCTAGCACTGCCCGATCAGGCACTGAGCCACAAGTGACATCACAACCACAAACAGCACCCAGGCACCTAGCACTGGCCTATCAGGCACTGAGCCACAAGTGACCTCACAACCACAAACAGCAGCCATGGGCCTAGCACTGGCCTAGAAGGCACTGAGCCACAAGTGACCTCACAACCACAAACAGCACCCAGGCACCTAGCACTGGCCTAGCAGGCACTGAGCCACAAGTGACCTCACAATTGAAAACAGCAGCCATGGGCCTAGCACTGGCCTATCAGGCACTGAGCCACAACTGACCTCACAATCACAAACAGCACCCAGGCACCTAGCACTGGCCTATCAGGCACTGAGGCACAAGTGACCTCACAATCACAAACAGCACCCAGGCACCTAGCACTGGCCTATCAGGCACTGAGCCACAAGTGACCTCACAACCACAAACAGCAGCCATGGGCCTAGCACTGGCCTAGCAGGCACTGAGCCACAAGTGACCTCACAACCACAAACAGCAGCCATGGGCCTAGCACTGGCCTATCAGGCACTGAGCCACAAGTGACCTCACAACCACAAACAGCACCCAGGCACCTAGCACTGGCCTATCAGGCACTGAGCCACAACTGACCTCACAACCACAAACAGCACCTAGGCAGCTAGCACTGCCCGATCAGGCACTGAGCCACAAGTGACCTCACA
The DNA here is from genome assembly GCF_036417845.1 of Apteryx mantelli. Classification (NCBI taxonomy): domain Eukaryota; kingdom Metazoa; phylum Chordata; class Aves; order Apterygiformes; family Apterygidae; genus Apteryx; species Apteryx mantelli. The sequence goes on along the minus strand of NW_027118553.1, from coordinate 11,284,167 downwards.
ACCACAAACAGCACCCAGGCAGCTAGCACTGGCCTATCAGGCACTGAGCCACAAGTGACATCACAACCACAAACAGAACCCAGGCACCTAGCACTGGCCTGTCAGGCACTGAGCCACAAGGGACCTCACAACCACAAACAGCAGCCATGGGCCTAGCACTGGCCTATCAGGCACTGAGCCACAAGCGACCTCACAACCACAAACAGCACCCAGGCAGCTAGCACTGCCCGATCAGGCACTGAGCCACAAGTGACCTCACAACCACAAACAGCACCCAGGCACCTAGCACTGGCCTATCAGGCACTGAGGCACAAGTGACCTCACAATTGAAAACAGCAGCCATGGGCCTAGCACTGGCCAATCAGGCACTGAGCCACAACTGACCTCACAACCACAAACAGCACCCAGGCACCTAGCACTGGCCTATCAGGCACTGAGGCACAAGTGACCTCACAATCACAAACAGCACCCAGGCACCTAGCACTGGCCTATCAGGCACTGAGCCACAAGTGACCTCACAACCACAAACAGCAGCCATGGGCCTAGCACTGGCCTAGCAGGCACTGAGCCACAAGTGGCCTCACAACCACAAACAGCAGCCATGGGCCTAGCACTGGCCTGTCAGGCACTGAGCCACAAGTGACCTCACAACCACAAACAGCACCCAGGCACCTAGCACTGGCCTATCAGGCACTGAGCCACAACTGACCTCACAACCACAAACAGCACCTAGGCAGCTAGCACTGCCCGATCAGGCACTGAGCCACAAGTGACCTCACAACCACAAACAGCACCCAGGCACCTAGCACTGGCCTGTCAGGCACTGAGCCACAAGTGACCTCACAACCACAAACAGCAGCCATGGGCCTAGCACTGGCCAATCAGGCACTGAGCCACAAGTGACCTCACAACCACAAACAGCACCCAGGCACATAGCACTGGCCTATCAGGCACTGAGCCACAAGTGACCTCACAACCACAAACAGAAGCCACACACGTAGCACTGGCCTGTCAGGCACTGAGCCACAAGTGACCTCACAACCACAAACAGCACCCAGGCACCTAGCACTGGCCTATCAGGCACTGAGCCACAAGTGACCTCACAACCACAAACAGCACCCAGGCACCTAGCACTGCCCGATCAGGCACTGAGCCACAAGTGACCTCACAACCACAAACAGCACCCAGGCACCTAGCACTGGCCTGTCAGGCACTGAGCCACAAGTGACCTCACAACCACAAACAGAACCCAGGCACCTAGCACTGGCCAATCAGGCACTGAGCCACAAGTGACCTCACAACCACAAACAGCACCCAGGCACCTAGCACTGGCCTAGCAGGCACTGAGCCACCAGTGACCTCACAACAACAAACAGCAGCCATGGGCCTAGCACTGGCCTATCAGGCACTGAGCCACAAGTGACCTCACAACCACAAACAGCACCCAGGCACCTAGCACTGGCCTATCAGGCACTGAGCCACAAGTGACCTCACAACCACAAACAGCACCCAGGCACCTAGCACTGCCCGATCAGGCACTGAGCCACAAGTGACATCACAACCACAAACAGCACCCAGGCACCTAGCACTGGCCTATCAGGAACTGAGCCACAAGTGACCTCACAACCACAAACAGCAGCCATGGGCCTAGCACTGGCCTAGAAGGCACTGAGCCACAAGTGACCTCACAACCACAAACAGCACCCAGGCACCTAGCACTGGCCTATCAGGCACTGAGCCACAAGTGACCTCACAATTGAAAACAGCAGCCATGGGCCTAGCACTGGCCTATCAGGCACTGAGCCACAACTGACCTCACAATCACAAACAGCACCCAGGCACCTAGCACTGGCCTATCAGGCACTGAGGCACAAGTGACCTCACAATCACAAACAGCACCCAGGCACCTAGAACTGGCCTATCAGGCACTGAGCCACAAGTGACCTCACAACCACAAACAGCAGCCATGGGCCTAGCACTGGCCTAGCAGGCACTGAGCCACAAGTGACCTCACAACCACAAACAGCACCCAGGCACCTAGCACTGGCCTGTCAGGCACTGAGCCACAAGTGACCTCACAACCACAAACAGCAGCCATGGGCCTAGCACTGGCCAATCAGGCACTGAGCCACAAGTGACCTCACAACCACAAACAGCACCCAGGCACATAGCACTGGCCTATCAGGCACTGAGCCACAAGTGACCTCACAACCACAAACAGAAGCCACACACGTAGCACTGGCCTGTCAGGCACTGAGCCACAAGTGACATCACAACCACAAACAGCACCCAGGCACCTAGCACTGGCCTATCAGGCACTGAGCCACAAGTGACCTCACAACCACAAACAGCACCCAGGCACCTAGCACTGCCCGATCAGGCACTGAGCCACAAGTGACCTCACAACCACAAACAGCACCCAGGCACCTAGCACTGGCCTGTCAGGCACTGAGCCACAAGTGACCTCACAACCACAAACAGAACCCAGGCACCTAGCACTGGCCAATCAGGCACTGAGCCACAAGTGACCTCACAACCACAAACAGCACCCAGGCACCTAGCACTGGCCTAGCAGGCACTGAGCCACCAGTGACCTCACAACAACAAACAGCAGCCATGGGCCTAGCACTGGCCTATCAGGCACTGAGCCACAAGTGACCTCACAACCACAAACAGCACCCAGGCACCTAGCACTGGCCTATCAGGCACTGAGCCACAAGTGACCTCACAACCACAAACAGCACCCAGGCACCTAGCACTGCCCGATCAGGCACTGAGCCACAAGTGACATCACAACCACAAACAGCACCCAGGCACCTAGCACTGGCCTATCAGGCACTGAGCCACAAGTGACCTCACAACCACAAACAGCAGCCATGGGCCTAGCACTGGCCTAGAAGGCACTGAGCCACAAGTGACCTCACAACCACAAACAGCACCCAGGCACCTAGCACTGGCCTAGCAGGCACTGAGCCACAAGTGACCTCACAATTGAAAACAGCAGCCATGGGCCTAGCACTGGCCTATCAGGCACTGAGCCACAACTGACCTCACAATCACAAACAGCACCCAGGCACCTAGCACTGGCCTATCAGGCACTGAGGCACAAGTGACCTCACAATCACAAACAGCACCCAGGCACCTAGAACTGGCCTATCAGGCACTGAGCCACAAGTGACCTCACAACCACAAACAGCAGCCATGGGCCTAGCACTGGCCTAGCAGGCACTGAGCCACAAGTGACCTCACAACCACAAACAGCAGCCATGGGCCTAGCACTGGCCTATCAGGCACTGAGCCACAAGTGACCTCACAACCACAAACAGCACCCAGGCACCTAGCACTGGCCTATCAGGCACTGAGCCACAAGTGACCTCACAACCACAAACAGCACCTAGGCAGCTAGCACTGCCCGATCAGGCACTGAGCCACAACTGACCTCACAACCACAAACAGCACCCAGGCACCTAGCACTGCCCTATCAGGCACTGAGCCACAAGTGACCTCACAACCACAAACAGAAGCCACACACGTAGCACTGGCCAATCAGGCACTGAGCCACAAGTGACCTCACAACCACAAACAGCACCCAGGCAGCTAGCACTGGCCTATCAGGCACTGAGCCACAAGTGACATCACAACCACAAACAGAACCCAGGCACCTAGCACTGGCCTGTCAGGCACTGAGCCACAAGGGACCTCACAACCACAAACAGCAGCCATGGGCCTAGCACTGGCCTATCAGGCACTGAGCCACAAGTGACCTCACAACCACAAACAGCACCCAGGCAGCTAGCACTGCCCGATCAGGCACTGAGCCACAAGTGACCTCACAACTACAAACAGCACCCAGGCACCTAGCACTGGCCTATCAGGCACTGAGGCACAAGTGACCTCACAATTGAAAACAGCAGCCATGGGCCTAGCACTGGCCAATCAGGCACTGAGCCACAACTGACCTCACAACCACAAACAGCACCCAGGCACCTAGCACTGGCCTATCAGGCACTGAGGCACAAGTGACCTCACAATCACAAACAGCACCCAGGCACCTAGCACTGGCCTATCAGGCACTGAGCCACAAGTGACCTCACAACCACAAACAGCAGCCATGGGCCTAGCACTGGCCTAGCAGGCACTGAGCCACAAGTGGCCTCACAACCACAAACAGCAGCCATGGGCCTAGCACTGGCCTGTCAGGCACTGAGCCACAAGTGACCTCACAACCACAAACAGCACCCAGGCACCTAGCACTGGCCTATCAGGCACTGAGCCACAACTGACCTCACAACCACAAACAGCACCTAGGCAGCTAGCACTGCCCGATCAGGCACTGAGCCACAAGTGACCTCACAACCACAAACAGCACCCAGGCAGCTAGCACTGCCCGATCAGGCACTGAGCCACAAGTGACCTCACAACCACAAACAGCACCCAGGCACCTAGCACTGGCCTATCAGGCACTGAGGCACAAGTGACCTCACAATTGAAAACAGCAGCCATGGGCCTAGCCCTGGCCAATCAGGCACTGAGCCACAACTGACCTCACAACCACAAACAGCACCCAGGCACCTAGCACTGGCCTATCAGGCACTGAGGCACAAGTGACCTCACAATCACAAACAGCACCCAGGCACCTAGCACTGGCCTATCAGGCACTGAGCCACAAGTGACCTCACAACCACAAACAGCAGCCATGGGCCTAGCACTGGCCTAGCAGGCACTGAGCCACAAGTGGCCTCACAACCACAAACAGCAGCCATGGGCCTAGCACTGGCCTGTCAGGCACTGAGCCACAAGTGACCTCACAACCACAAACAGCACCCAGGCACCTAGCACTGGCCTATCAGGCACTGAGCCACAACTGACCTCACAACCACAAACAGCACCTAGGCAGCTAGCACTGCCCGATCAGGCACTGAGCCACAAGTGACCTCACAACCACAAACAGCACCCAGGCACCTAGCACTGGCCTAGCAGGCACTGAGCCACAAGTGACCTCACAACCACAAACAGCAGCCATGGGCCTAGCACTGGCCAATCAGGCACTGAGCCACAAGTGACCTCACAACCACAAACAGCACCCAGGCACATAGCACTGGCCTATCAGGCACTGAGCCACAAGTGACCTCACAACCACAAACAGCACCCAGGCACCTAGCACTGGCCTGTCAGGCACTGAGCCACAAGTGACCTCACAACCACAAACAGAAGCCACACACGTAGCACTGGCCTATCAGGCACTGAGCCACAAGTGACCTCACAACCACAAACAGCACCCAGGCACCTAGCACTGGCCTAGCAGGCACTGAGCCACAAGTGACCTCACAACCACAAACAGCACCCAGGCACCTAGCACTGGCCTGTCAGGCACTGAGCCACAACTGACCTCACAACCACAAACAGCACCCAGGCACCTAGCACTGGCCTATCAGGCACTGAGCCACAGCTGACCTCACAGCCACAAACAGCAGCCATGGGCCTAGCACTGGCCAATCAGGCACTGAGGCACAAGTGACCTCACAATTGAAAACAGCAGCCATGGGCCTAGCACTGGCCTATCAGGCACTGAGCCACAAGTGACCTCACAACCACAAACAGCAGCCATGGGCCTAGCACTGGTCTATCAGGCACTGAGCCAAAACTGACCTCACAACCACAAACAGCACCCAGGCACCTAGCACTGGCCTATCAGGCACTGAGCCACAAGTGACATCACAACCACAAACAGAACCCAGGCACCTAGCACTGGCCTATCAGGCACTGAGCCACAACTGACCTCACAACCACAAACAGCACCCAGGCACATAGCAGTGGCCTATCAGGCACTGAGCCACAACTGACCTCACAACCACAAACCGCAGCCATGGGCCTAGCACTGGCCTGTCAGGCACTGAGCCACAAGTGACCTCACAACCGCAAACAGAAGCCACACACGTAGCACTGGCCTATCAGGCACTGAGCCACAACTGACCTCACAACCACAAACAGCACCCAGGCACCTAGCACTGGCCTATCAGGCACTGAGCCACAAGTGACCTCACAACCACAAACAGCACCCAGGCACCTAGCACTGGCCTATCAGGCACTGAGCCACAAGTGACCTCACAACCACAAACAGCACCCAGGCACCTAGCACTGGCCTATCAGGCACTGAGCCACAAGTGACCTCACAACCAAAAACAGAAGCCACACACGTAGCACTGGCCAAACAGGCACTGAGCCACAAGTGACCTCACAACCACAAACAGCACCCAGGCACCTAGAACTGGCCTATCAGGCACTGAGCCACAACTGACCTCACAACCACAAACAGAAGCCATGGGCCTAGCACTGGCCAATCAGGCACTGAGCCACAAGTGACCTCACAACCACAAACAGCAGCCATGGGCCTAGCACTGGCCTATCAGGCACTGAGCCACAACTGACCTCACAACCACAAACAGCACCCAGGCACCTAGCACTGGCCTGTCAGGCACTGAGCCACAAGTGACCTCACAACCACAAACAGCAGCCATGGGCCTAGCACTGGCCAATCAGGCACTGAGCCACAAGTGACCTCACAACCACAAACAGCACCCAGGCACCTAGAACTGGCCTATCAGGCACTGAGCCACAAGTGACCTCACAACCACAAACAGAAGCCATGGGCCTAGCACTGGCCAATCAGGTACTGAGCCACAAGTGACATCACAACCACAAACAGCAGCCATGGGCCTAGCACTGGCCAATCAGGCACTGAGCCACAAGTGACCTCACAACCACAAACAGCACCCAGGCAGCTAGCACTGGCCTATCAGGCACTGAGCCACAAGTGACCTCACAACCACAAACAGCACCCAGGCACCTAGCACTGGCCTATCAGGCACTGAGCCACAAGTGACCTCACAACCACAAACAGCACCCAGGCACCTAGCACTGGCCTGTCAGGCACTGAGCCACAAGTGACCTCACAACCACAAACAGAACCCAGGCACCTAGCACTGGCCAATCAGGCACTGAGCCACAAGTGACCTCACAACCACAAACAGCACCCAGGCACCTAGCACTGGCCTAGCAGGCACTGAGCCACCAGTGACCTCACAACAACAAACAGCAGCCATGGGCCTAGCACTGGCCTATCAGGCACTGAGCCACAAGTGACCTCACAACCACAAACAGCACCCAGGCACCTAGCACTGGCCTATCAGGCACTGAGCCACAAGTGACCTCACAACCACAAACAGCAGCCATGGGCCTAGCACTGGCCTGTCAGGCACTGAGCCACAAGTGACCTCACAACCACAAACAGCACCCAGGCACCTAGCACTGGCCTATCAGGCACTGAGCCACAAGTGACCTCACAACCACAAACAGCACCCAGGCACCTAGCACTGCCCGATCAGGCACTGAGCCACAAGTGACCTCACAACCACAAACAGCACCCAGGCACCTAGCACTGGCCTGTCAGGCACTGAGCCACAAGTGACCTCACAACCACAAACAGAACCCAGGCACCTAGCACTGGCCAATCAGGCACTGAGCCACAAGTGACCTCACAACCACAAACAGCACCCAGGCACCTAGCACTGGCCTAGCAGGCACTGAGCCACCAGTGACCTCACAACAACAAACAGCAGCCATGGGCCTAGCACTGGCCTATCAGGCACTGAGCCACAAGTGACCTCACAACCACAAACAGCACCCAGGCACCTAGCACTGGCCTATCAGGCACTGAGCCACAAGTGACCTCACAACCACAAACAGCACCCAGGCACCTAGCACTGCCCGATCAGGCACTGAGCCACAAGTGACATCACAACCACAAACAGCACCCAGGCACCTAGCACTGGCCTATCAGGCACTGAGCCACAAGTGACCTCACAACCACAAACAGCAGCCATGGGCCTAGCACTGGCCTAGAAGGCAGTGAGCCACAAGTGACCTCACAACCACAAACAGCACCCAGGCACCTAGCACTGGCCTAGCAGGCACTGAGCCACAAGTGACCTCACAATTGAAAACAGCAGCCATGGGCCTAGCACTGGCCTATCAGGCACTGAGCCACAACTGACCTCACAATCACAAACAGCACCCAGGCACCTAGCACTGGCCTATCAGGCACTGAGGCACAAGTGACCTCACAATCACAAACAGCACCCAGGCACCTAGAACTGGCCTATCAGGCACTGAGCCACAAGTGACCTCACAACCACAAACAGCAGCCATGGGCCTAGCACTGGCCTAGCAGGCACTGAGCCACAAGTGACCTCACAACCACAAACAGCAGCCATGGGCCTAGCACTGGCCTATCAGGCACTGAGCCACAAGTGACCTCACAACCACAAACAGCACCCAGGCACCTAGCACTGGCCTATCAGGCACTGAGCCACAAGTGACCTCACAACCACAAACAGCACCTAGGCAGCTAGCACTGCCCGATCAGGCACTGAGCCACAACTGACCTCACAACCACAAACAGCACCCAGGCACCTAGCACTGCCCTATCAGGCACTGAGCCACAAGTGACCTCACAACCACAAACAGAAGCCACACACGTAGCACTGGCCAATCAGGCACTGAGCCACAAGTGACCTCACAACCACAAACAGCACCCAGGCACCTAGCACTGGCCTATCAGGCACTGAGCCACAAGGGACCTCACAACCACAAACAGCAGCCATGGGCCTAGCACTGGCCTATCAGGCACTGAGCCACAAGTGACCTCACAACCACAAACAGCACCCAGGCAGCTAGCACTGCCCGATCAGGCACTGAGCCACAAGTGACCTCACAACTACAAACAGCACCCAGGCACCTAGCACTGGCCTATCAGGCACTGAGGCACAAGTGACCTCACAATTGAAAACAGCAGCCATGGGCCTAGCACTGGCCAATCAGGCACTGAGCCACAACTGACCTCACAACCACAAACAGCACCCAGGCACCTAGCACTGGCCTATCAGGCACTGAGGCACAAGTGACCTCACAATCACAAACAGCACCCAGGCACCTAGCACTGGCCTATCAGGCACTGAGCCACAAGTGACCTCACAACCACAAACAGCAGCCATGGGCCTAGCACTGGCCTAGCAGGCACTGAGCCACAAGTGGCCTCACAACCACAAACAGCAGCCATGGGCCTAGCACTGGCCTGTCAGGCACTGAGCCACAAGTGACCTCACAACCACAAACAGCACCCAGGCACCTAGCACTGGCCTATCAGGCACTGAGCCACAACTGACCTCACAACCACAAACAGCACCTAGGCAGCTAGCACTGCCCGATCAGGCACTGAGCCACAAGTGACCTCACAACCACAAACAGCACCCAGGCAGCTAGCACTGCCCGATCAGGCACTGAGCCACAAGTGACCTCACAACCACAAACAGCACCCAGGCACCTAGCACTGGCCTATCAGGCACTGAGGCACAAGTGACCTCACAATTGAAAACAGCAGCCATGGGCCTAGCACTGGCCAATCAGGCACTGAGCCACAACTGACCTCACAACCACAAACAGCACCCAGGCACCTAGCACTGGCCTATCAGGCACTGAGGCACAAGTGACCTCACAATCACAAACAGCACCCAGGCACCTAGCACTGGCCTATCAGGCACTGAGCCACAAGTGACCTCACAACCACAAACAGCAGCCATGGGCCTAGCACTGGCCTAGCAGGCACTGAGCCACAAGTGGCCTCACAACCACAAACAGCAGCCATGGGCCTAGCACTGGCCTGTCAGGCACTGAGCCACAAGTGACCTCACAACCACAAACAGCACCCAGGCACCTAGCACTGCCCGATCAGGCACTGAGCCACAACTGACCTCACAACCACAAACAGCACCTAGGCAGCTAGCACTGCCCGATCAGGCACTGAGCCACAAGTGACCTCACAACCACAAACAGCACCCAGGCACCTAGCACTGGCCTGTCAGGCACTGAGCCACAAGTGACCTCACAACCACAAACAGCAGCCATGGGCCTAGCACTGGCCAATCAGGCACTGAGCCACAAGTGACCTCACAACCACAAACAGCACCCAGGCACATAGCACTGGCCTATCAGGCACTGAGCCACAAGTGACCTCACAACCACAAACAGCACCCAGGCACATAGCACTGGCCTGTCAGGCACTGAGCCACAAGTGACCTCACAACCACAAACAGAAGCCACACACGTAGCACTGGCCTATCAGGCACTGAGCCACAAGTGACCTCACAACCACAAACAGCACCCAGGCACCTAGCACTGGCCTAGCAGGCACTGAGCCACAAGTGACCTCACAACCACAAACAGCACCCAGGCACCTAGCACTGGCCTGTCAGGCACTGAGCCACAACTGACCTCACAACCACAAACAGCACCCAGGCACCTAGCACTGGCCTGTCAGGCACTGAGCCACAGCTGACCTCACAGCCACAAACAGCAGCCATGGGCCTAGCACTGGCCAATCAGGCACTGAGGCACAAGTGACCTCACAATTGAAAACAGCAGCCATGGGCCTAGCACTGGCCTATCAGGCACTGAGCCACAAGTGACCTCACAACCACAAACAGCAGCCATGGGCCTAGCACTGGTCTATCAGGCACTGAGCCAAAACTGACCTCACAACCACAAACAGCACCCAGGCACCTAGCACTGGCCTATCAGGCACTGAGCCACAAGTGACATCACAACCACAAACAGAACCCAGGCACCTAGCACTGGCCTATCAGGCACTGAGCCACAACTGACCTCACAACCACAAACAGCACCCAGGCACATAGCAGTGGCCTATCAGGCACTGAGCCACAAGTGACCTCACAACCACAAACCGCAGCCATGGGCCTAGCACTGGCCTGTCAGGCACTGAGCCACAAGTGACCTCACAACCGCAAACAGAAGCCACACACGTAGCACTGGCCTATCAGGCACTGAGCCACAACTGACCTCACAACCACAAACAGCACCCAGGCACCTAGCACTGGCCTATCAGGCACTGAGCCACAAGTGACCTCACAACCACAAACAGCACCCAGGCACCTAGCACTGGCCTATCAGGCACTGAGCCACAAGTGACCTCACAACCACAAACAGCACCCAGGCACCTAGCACTGGCCTATCAGGCACTGAGCCACAAGTGACCTCACAACCAAAAACAGAAGCCACACACGTAGCACTGGCCAAACAGGCACTGAGCCACAAGTGACCTCACAACCACAAACAGAAGCCATGGGCCTAGCACTGGCCAATCAGGCACTGAGCCACAAGTGACCTCACAACCACAAACAGCAGCCATGGGCCTAGCACTGGCCTATCAGGCACTGAGCCACAACTGACCTCACAACCACAAACAGCACCCAGGCACCTAGCACTGGCCTGTCAGGCACTGAGCCACAAGTGACCTCACAACCACAAACAGCAGCCATGGGCCTAGCACTGGCCAATCAGGCACTGAGCCACAAGTGACCTCACAACCACAAACAGCACCCAGGCACCTAGAACTGGCCTATCAGGCACTGAGCCACAAGTGACCTCACAACCACAAACAGAAGCCATGGGCCTAGCACTGGCCAATCAGGTACTGAGCCACAAGTGACATCACAACCACAAACAGCAGCCATGGGCCTAGCACTGGCCAATCAGGCACTGAGCCACAAGTGACCTCACAACCACAAACAGCACCCAGGCAGCTAGCACTGGCCTATCAGGCACTGAGCCACAAGTGACCTCACAACCACAAACAGCACCCAGGCACCTAGCACTGGCCTATCAGGCACTGAGCCACAAGTGACCTCACAACCACAAACAGCACCCAGGCACCTAGCACTGGCCTGTCAGGCACTGAGCCACAAGTGACCTCACAACCACAAACAGAACCCAGGCACCTAGCACTGGCCAATCAGGCACTGAGCCACAAGTGACCTCACAACCACAAACAGCACCCAGGCACCTAGCACTGGCCTAGCAGGCACTGAGCCACCAGTGACCTCACAACAACAAACAGCAGCCATGGGCCTAGCACTGGCCTATCAGGCACTGAGCCACAAGTGACCTCACAACCACAAACAGCACCCAGGCACCTAGCACTGGCCTATCAGGCACTGAGCCACAAGTGACCTCACAACCACAAACAGCACCCAGGCAGCTAGCACTGCCCGATCAGGCACTGAGCCACAAGTGACATCACAACCACAAACAGCACCCAGGCACCTAGCACTGGCCTGTCAGGCACTGAGCCACAAGTGACCTCACAACCACAAACAGAAGCCACACACGTAGCACTGGCCAATCAGGCACTGAGCCACAAGTGACCTCACAACCACAAACAGCACCCAGGCACCTAGCACTGGCCTATCAGGCACTGAGCCACAAGTGACCTCACAACCACAAACAGCAGCCATGGGCCTAGCACTGGCCTATCAGGCACTGAGCCACAAGTGACCTCACAACCACAAACAGCACCCAGGCACCTAGCACTGGCCTATCAGGCACTGAGCCACAAGTGACCTCACAACCACAAACAGCAGCCATGGGCCTAGCACTGGCCTAGAAGGCACTGAGCCACAAGTGACCTCACAACCACAAACAGCACCCAGGCAGCTAGCACTGGCCTATCAGGCACTGAGGCACAAGTGACCTCACAATTGAAAACAGCAGCCATGGGCCTAGCACTGGCCTATCAGGCACTGAGCCACAACTGACCTCACAATCACAAACAGCACCCAGGCACCTAGCACTGGCCTATCAGGCACTGAGGCACAAGTGACCTCACAATCACAAACAGCACCCAGGCACCTAGCACTGGCCTATCAGGCACTGAGCCACAAGTGACCTCACAACCACAAACAGCAGCCATGGGCCTAGCACTGGCCTAGCAGGCACTGAGCCACAAGTGGCCTCACAACCACAAACAGCAGCCATGGGCCTAGCACTGGCCTGTCAGGCACTGAGCCACAAGTGACCTCACAACCACAAAGAGAACCCAGGCACCTAGCACTGGCCTATCAGGCACTGAGCCACAACTGACCTCACAACCACAAACAGCACCTAGGCAGCTAGCACTGCCCGATCAGGCACTGAGCCACAAGTGACCTCACAACCACAAACAGCACCCAGGCACCTAGCACTGGCCTATCAGGCACTGAGCCACAAGTGACATCACAACCACAAACAGAACCCAGGCACCTAGCACTGGCCTGTCAGGCACTGAGCCACAAGTGACCTCACAACCACAAACAGCACCCAGGCACATAGCACTGGCCTATCAGGCACTGAGCCACAAGTGACCTCACAACCACAAACAGCACCCAGGCACATAGCACTGGCCTATCAGGCACTGAGCCACAAGTGACCTCACAACCACAAACAGCACCCAGGCACCTAGCACTGGCCTGTCAGGCACTGAGCCACAAGTGACCTCACAACCACAAACAGAAGCCACACACGTAGCACTGGCCTATCAGGCACTGAGCCACAAGTGACCTCACAACCACAAACAGCACCCAGGCACCTAGCACTGGCCTAGCAGGCACTGAGCCACAAGTGACCTCACAACCACAAACAGCACCCAGGCACCTAGCACTGGCCTGTCAGGCACTGAGCCACAACTGACCTCACAACCACAAACAGCACCCAGGCACCTAGCACTGGCCTATCAGGCACTGAGCCACAAGTGACCTCACAACCACAAACAGCACCCAGGCACCTAGCACTGGCCTATCAGGCACTGACCCACAGCTGACCTCACAGCCACAAACAGCAGCCATGGGCCTAGCACTGGCCTATCAGGCACTGAGGCACAAGTGACCTCACAATTGAAAACAGCAGCCATGGGCCTAGCAGTGGCCAATCAGGCACTGAGCCACAAGTGACCTCACAACCACAAACAGCAGCCATGGGCCTAGCACTGGCCTATCAGGCACTGAGCCAAAACTGACCTCACAACCACAAACAGCACCCAGGCACCTAGCACTGGCCTGTCAGGCACTGAGCCACAAGGGACCTCACAACCAAAAACAGAAGCCACACACGTAGCACTGGCCAATCAGGCACTGAGCCACAAGTGACCTCACAACCACAAACAGATGCCACACACGTAGCACTGGCCTGTCAGGCACTGAGCCACAAGTGACCTCACAACCACAAACAGCACCCAGGCACCTAGCACTGGCCTATCAGGCACTGAGCCACAAGTGACCTCACAACCACAAACAGCACCCAGGCACCTAGCACTGCCCGATCAGGCACTGAGCCACAAGTGACCTCACAACCACAAACAGCACCCAGGCACCTAGCACTGGCCTGTCAGGCACTGAGCCACAAGGGACCTCACAACCACAAACAGAAGCCACACACGTAGCACTGGCCAATCAGGCACTGAGCCACAAGTGACCTCACAACCACAAACAGCACCCAGGCACCTAGCACTGGCCTATCAGGCACTGAGCCACAAGTGACCTCACAACCACAAACAGAACCCAGGCAGCTAGCACTGCCCGATCAGGCACTGAGCCACAAGTGACATCACAACCACAAACAGCACCCAGGCACCTAGCACTGGCCTGTCAGGCACTGAGCCACAAGTGACCTCACAACCACAAACAGCACCCAGGCACCTAGCACTGGCCTATCAGGCACTGAGCCACAAGTGACCTCACAACCACAAACAGAACCCAGGCACCTAGCACTGGCCTATCAGGCACTGAGCCACAAGTGACCTCACAACCACAAACAGCACCCAGGCACCTAGCACTGGCCTAGCAGGCACTGAGCCACAACTGACCTCACAACCACAAACAGCAGCCATGGGCCTAGCGCTGGCCTGTCAGGCACTGAGCCACAAGTGACCTCACAACCACAAACAGAAGCCACACACGTAGCACTGGCCAATCAGGCACTGAGCCACAAGTGACCTCACAACCACAAACAGCACCCAGGCACCTAGCACTGGCCTATCAGGCACTGAGCCACAAGTGACCTCACAACCACAAACAGCAGCCATGGGCCTAGCACTGGCCTAGCAGGCACTGAGCCACAAGTGACCTCACAACCACAAACAGAACCCAGGCACCTAGCACTGGCCTATCAGGCACTGAGCCACAAGTGACCTCACAACCACAAACAGCAGCCATGGGCCTAGCACTGGCCTAGCAGGCACTGAGACACAACTGAACTCACAATTGAAAACAGCAGCCATGGGCCTAGCACTGGCCTGTCAGGCACTGAGCCACAAGTGACCTCACAATCACAAACAGAAGACAGGGGCCTAGCACTGGCCTATCAGGCACTGAGCCACAAGTGACCTCACAACCACAAACAGAAGCCACACACGTAGCACTGGCCTATCAGGCACTGAGCCACAAGTGACATCACAACCACAAACAGCACCCAGGAACCTAGCACTGGCCTAGCAGGCACTGAGCCACAACTGACCTCACAACCACAAACAGCAGCCATGGGCCTAGCGCTGGCCTGTCAGGCACTGAGCCACAAGTGACCTCACAACCACAAACAGAAGCCACACACATAGCACTGGCCAATCAGGCACTGAGCCACAAGTGACCTGACAACCACAAACAGCACCCAGGCACCTAGCACTGGCCTATCAGGCACTGAGCCACAAGTGACCTCACAACCACAAACAGCAGCCATGGGCCTAGCACTGGCCTATCAGGCACTGAGCCACAAGTGACCTCACAACCACAAACAGAACCCAGGCACCTAGCACTGGCCTATCAGGCACTGAGCCACAAGTGACCTCACAACCACAAACAGCAGCCATGGGCCTAGCACTGGCCTAGCAGGCACTGAGACACAACTGAACTCACAATTGAAAACAGCAGCCATGGGCCTAGCACTGGCCTGTCAGGCACTGAGCCACAAGTGACCTCACAATCACAAACAGAAGACAGGGGCCTAGCACTGGCCTATCAGGCACTGAGCCACAAGTGACCTCACAACCACAAACAGAAGCCACACACGTAGCACTGGCCTATCAGGCACTGAGCCACAAGTGACATCACAACCACAAACAGCACCCAGGAACCTAGCACTGGCCTAGCAGGCACTGAGCCACAAGTGACCTCACAAACACAAACAGCACCCATGCGCCTAGCACTGGCCTGTCAGGCACTGAGGCACAAGTGACCTCACAATCACAAACAGCAGCCATGGGCCTAGCACTGGCCTAGCAGGCACTGAGGCACAACTGACCTCACAACCACAAACAGCAGCCATGGGCCTAGCACTGGCCTAGCAGGCACTGAGCCACAAGTGACCTCACAATCACAAACAGCACCCAGGCACCTAGCACTGGCCTAGCAGGCACTGAGGCACAAGTGACCTCACAATCACAAACAGCACCCAGGCACCTAGCACTGGCCTATCAGGCACTGAGGCACAAGTGACCTCACAACCACAAACAGCAGCCATGGGCCTAGCACTGGCCTATCAGGCACTGAGCCACAAGTGACCTCACAACCACAAACAGCACCCAGGTGTGATATGTGCTAATTTGTTGCATCAAAGTGAGAAACAGCCTTGGGAACATCTTGTATTGTGGTATGTACTAATTTGTTACATCAGTGAGAAACAGCCTTGGGAACATCTGTGGGAACATCCTACAGCCTGTGGTGGGGGGGCATGTACTCCGCCTGAGAAAATTGAGCTGAGCTAGCGAAGTAGCAATGTTAGTTTAGATAGCCTAATATGGCACACAATGCAGAGGAAGACTCCAGCCTTCATCCCCACGACCACCAGAGGGCTGAAGAAGACCCCCTAGCAACAGCCGGCGCAACCGCAGAAGTTACAGGAGGTACCCCGTATACCCGGAACTGGAATCGCATATAAGGAGACTGTGAGGGGGGGTTGTGCGCGCCGTTGTTGGTGGAGCAGGAGACTCCCCCCCCGGCCGCCCAGCGCTGTTTTGCTTACTTGTGACTTGCTCAATTATTAAATTGGAATTTATGCAACCCGGCCCGAGTGGTTGTCAATTTGTCACGTTTACCTATAACACAGGCACCTAGCACTGGCCTATCAGGCACTGAGGCACAAGTGACCTCACAATCACAAACAGCACCCAGGCACCTAGCACTGGCCTATCAGGCACTGAGCCACAAGTGACCTCACAACCACAAACAGCAGCCATGGGCCTAGCACTGGCCTAGCAGGCACTGAGCCACAAGTGACCTCACAACCACAAACAGCAGCCATGGGCCTAGCACTGGCCTATCAGGCACTGAGCCACAAGTGACCTCACAACCACAAACAGCACCCAGGCACCTAGCACTGCCCTATCAGGCACTGAGCCACAACTGACCTCACAACCACAAACAGAAGCCACACACGTAGCACTGGCCAATCAGGCACTGAGACACAAGTGACCTCACAACCACAAACAGCACCCAGGCAGCTAGCACTGGCCTATCAGGCACTGAGCCACAAGTGACCTCACAACCACAAACAGAACCCAGGCACCTAGCACTGGCCTGTCAGGCACTGAGCCACAAGGGACCTCACAACCACAAACAGCAGCCATGGGCCTAGCACTGGCCTATCAGGCACTGAGCCACAAGTGACCTCACAACCACAAACAGCACCCAGGCACCTAGCACTGGCCTATCAGGCACTGAGCCACAAGTGACCTCACAACCACAAACAGCACCCAGGCACCTAGCACTGGCCTGTCAGGCACTGAGCCACAAGTGACCTCACAACCACAAACAGAACCCAGGCACCTAGCACTGGCCAATCAGGCACTGAGCCACAAGTGACCTCACAACCACAAACAGCACCCAGGCACCTAGCACTGGCCTAGCAGGCACTGAGCCACCAGTGACCTCACAACAACAAACAGCAGCCATGGGCCTAGCACTGGCCTATCAGGCACTGAGCCACAAGTGACCTCACAACCACAAACAGCACCCAGGCACCTAGCACTGGCCTATCAGGCACTGAGCCACAAGTGACCTCACAACCACAAACAGCACCCAGGCACCTAGCACTGCCCGATCAGGCACTGAGCCACAAGTGACATCACAACCACAAACAGCACCCAGGCACCTAGCACTGGCCTGTCAGGCACTGAGCCACAAGTGACCTCACAACCACAAACAGAAGCCACACACGTAGCACTGGCCAATCAGGCACTGAGCCACAAGTGACCTCACAACCACAAACAGCACCCAGGCACCTAGCACTGGCCTATCAGGCACTGAGCCACAAGTGACCTCACAACCACAAACAGCAGCCATGGGCCTAGCACTGGCCTATCAGGCACTGAGCCACAAGTGACCTCACAACCACAAACAGCACCCAGGCACCTAGCACTGGCCTATCAGGCACTGAGCCACAAGTGACCTCACAACCACAAACAGCAGCCATGGGCCTAGCACTGGCCTAGAAGGCACTGAGCCACAAGTGACCTCACAACCACAAACAGCACCCAGGCAGCTAGCACTGGCCTATCAGGCACTGAGGCACAAGTGACCTCACAATTGAAAACAGCAGCCATGGGCCTAGCACTGGCCTATCAGGCACTGAGCCACAACTGACCTCACAATCACAAACAGCACCCAGGCACCTAGCACTGGCCTATCAGGCACTGAGGCACAAGTGACCTCACAATCACAAACAGCACCCAGGCACCTAGCACTGGCCTATCAGGCACTGAGCCACAAGTGACCTCACAACCACAAACAGCAGCCATGGGCCTAGCACTGGCCTAGCAGGCACTGAGCCACAAGTGGCCTCACAACCACAAACAGCAGCCATGGGCCTAGCACTGGCCTGTCAGGCACTGAGCCACAAGTGACCTCACAACCACAAAGAGAACCCAGGCACCTAGCACTGGCCTATCAGGCACTGAGCCACAACTGACCTCACAACCACAAACAGCACCTAGGCAGCTAGCACTGCCCGATCAGGCACTGAGCCACAAGTGACCTCACAACCACAAACAGCACCCAGGCACCTAGCACTGGCCTATCAGGCACTGAGCCACAAGTGACATCACAACCACAAACAGAACCCAGGCACCTAGCACTGGCCTGTCAGGCACTGAGCCACAAGTGACCTCACAACCACAAACAGCACCCAGGCACATAGCACTGGCCTATCAGGCACTGAGCCACAAGTGACCTCACAACCACAAACAGCACCCAGGCACATAGCACTGGCCTATCAGGCACTGAGCCACAAGTGACCTCACAACCACAAACAGCACCCAGGCACCTAGCACTGGCCTGTCAGGCACTGAGCCACAAGTGACCTCACAACCACAAACAGAAGCCACACACGTAGCACTGGCCTATCAGGCACTGAGCCACAAGTGACCTCACAACCACAAACAGCACCCAGGCACCTAGCACTGGCCTAGCAGGCACTGAGCCACAAGTGACCTCACAACCACAAACAGCACCCAGGCACCTAGCACTGGCCTGTCAGGCACTGAGCCACAACTGACCTCACAACCACAAACAGCACCCAGGCACCTAGCACTGGCCTATCAGGCACTGAGCCACAAGTGACCTCACAACCACAAACAGCACCCAGGCACCTAGCACTGGCCTATCAGGCACTGAGCCACAGCTGACCTCACAGCCACAAACAGCAGCCATGGGCCTAGCACTGGCCTATCAGGCACTGAGGCACAAGTGACCTCACAATTGAAAACAGCAGCCATGGGCCTAGCAGTGGCCAATCAGGCACTGAGCCACAAGTGACCTCACAACCACAAACAGCAGCCATGGGCCTAGCACTGGCCTATCAGGCACTGAGCCAAAACTGACCTCACAACCACAAACAGCACCCAGGCACCTAGCACTGGCCTGTCAGGCACTGAGCCACAAGGGACCTCACAACCAAAAACAGAAGCCACACACGTAGCACTGGCCAATCAGGCACTGAGCCACAAGTGACCTCACAACCACAAACAGATGCCACACACGTAGCACTGGCCTGTCAGGCACTGAGCCACAAGTGACCTCACAACCACAAACAGCACCCAGGCACCTAGCACTGGCCTATCAGGCACTGAGCCACAAGTGACCTCACAACCACAAACAGCACCCAGGCACCTAGCACTGCCCGATCAGGCACTGAGCCACAAGTGACCTCACAACCACAAACAGCACCCAGGCACCTAGCACTGGCCTGTCAGGCACTGAGCCACAAGGGACCTCACAACCACAAACAGAAGCCACACACGTAGCACTGGCCAATCAGGCACTGAGCCACAAGTGACCTCACAACCACAAACAGCACCCAGGCACCTAGCACTGGCCTATCAGGCACTGAGCCACAAGTGACCTCACAACCACAAACAGAACCCAGGCAGCTAGCACTGCCCGATCAGGCACTGAGCCACAAGTGACATCACAACCACAAACAGCACCCAGGCACCTAGCACTGGCCTGTCAGGCACTGAGCCACAAGTGACCTCACAACCACAAACAGCACCCAGGCACCTAGCACTGGCCTATCAGGCACTGAGCCACAAGTGACCTCACAACCACAAACAGAACCCAGGCACCTAGCACTGGCCTATCAGGCACTGAGCCACAAGTGACCTCACAACCACAAACAGCACCCAGGCACCTAGCACTGGCCTATCAGGCACTGAGCCACAACTGACCTCACAACCACAAACAGCACCCAGGCACCTAGCACTGGCCTGTCAGGCACTGAGCCACAAGTGACCTCACAACCACAAACAGAAGCCACACACGTAGCACTGGCCTATCAGGCACTGAGCCACAAGTGACCTCACAACCACAAACAGCACCCAGGCACCTAGCACTGGCCTATCAGGCACTGAGCCACAAGTGACCTCACAACCACAAACAGCACCCAGGCACCTAGCACTGGCCTGTCAGGCACTGAGCCACAAGTGACCTCACAACCACAAACAGAAGCCACACACGTAGCACTGGCCTATCAGGCACTGAGCCACAAGTGACCTCACAACCACAAACAGCAGCCATGCACCTAGCACTGGCCTATCAGGCACTGAGGCACAACTGACCTCACAGCCACAAACAGCAGCCATGGGCCTAGCACTGGCCTATCAGGCACTGAGGCACAAGTGACCTCACAATTGAAAACAGCAGCCATGGGCCTAGCACTGGCCTATCAGGCACTGAGCCACAAGTGACCTCACAACCACAAACAGCAGCCATGGGCCTAGCACTGGCCTAGAAGGCACTGAGCCACAAGTGACCTCACAACCACAAACAGCAGCCATGGGCCTAGCACTGGCCTATCAGGCACTGAGCCACAAGTGACCTCACAACCACAAACAGAACCCAGGCACCTAGCACTGGCCTATCAGGCACTGAGCCACAAGTGACCTCACAACCACAAACAGCACCCAGGCACCTAGCACTGGCCTAGCAGGCACTGAGCCACAACTGACCTCACAACCACAAACAGGAGCCATGGGCCTAGCACTGGCCTGTCAGGCACTGAGCCACAAGTGACCTCACAACCACAAACAGAAGCCACACACGTAGCACTGGCCAATCAGGCACTGAGCCACAAGTGACCTCACAACCACAAACAGCACCCAGGCACCTAGCACTGGCCTATCAGGCACTGAGCCACAAGTGACCTCACAACCACAAACAGCACCCAGGCACCTAGCACTGGCCTATCAGGCACTGAGCCACAACTGACCTCACAACCACAAACAGCAGCCATGCACCTAGCACTGGCCTATCAGGCACTGAGGCACAAGTGACCTCACAATTGAAAACAGCAGCCATGGGCCTAGCACTGGCCTATCAGGCACTGAGCCACAAGTGACCTCACAATCACAAACAGCACCCAGGCACCTAGCACTGGCCTATCAGGCACTGAGGCACAAGTGACCTCACAACCACAAACAGCAGCCATGGGCCTAGCACTGGCCTGTCAGGCACTGAGGCACAAGTGACCTCACAATCACAAACAGGAGCCATGGGCCTAGCACTGGCCTATCAGGCACTGAGCCACAAGTGACCTCACAACCACAAACAGAACCCAGGCACCTAGCACTGGCCTATCAGGCACTGAGCCACAAGTGACCTCACAACCACAAACAGCACCCAGGCACCTAGCACTGGCCTATCAGGCACTGAGCCACAACTGACCTCACAACCACAAACAGCAGCCATGGGCCTAGCACTGGCCTGTCAGGCACTGAGCCACAAGTGACCTCACAACCGCAAACAGAAGCCACACACGTAGCACTGGCCAATCAGGCACTGAGCCACAAGTGACCTCACAACCACAAACAGCACCCAGGCACCTAGCACTGGCCTATCAGGCACTGAGCCACAAGTGACCTCACAACCACAAACAGCAGCCATGGGCCTAGCACTGGCCTATCAGGCACTGAGCCACAAGGGACCTCACAACCACAAACAGCACCCACGCAGCTAGCACTGCCCGATCAGGCACTGAGGCACAAGTGACCTCACAACCACAAACAGCACCCAGGCACCTAGCACTGGCCTATCAGGCACTGAGCCACAAGTGACCTCACAACCACAAACAGCAGCCATGGGCCTAGCACTGGCCTAGAAGGCACTGAGCCACAAGTGACCTCACAATCACAAACAGCACCCAGGCACCTAGCACTGGCCTATCAGGCACTGAGCCACAACTGACCTCACAACCACAAACAGCAGCCATGGGCCTAGCACTGGCCTGTCAGGCACTGAGCCACAAGTGACCTCACAACCGCAAACAGAAGCCACACACGTAGCACTGGCCAATCAGGCACTGAGCCACAAGTGACCTCACAACCACAAACAGCACCCAGGCACCTAGCACTGGCCTATCAGGCACTGAGCCACAAGTGACCTCACAACCACAAACAGCAGCCATGGGCCTAGCACTGGCCTATCAGGCACTGAGCCACAACTGACCTCACAACCACAAACACCACCCAGGCACCTAGCACTGGCCTATCAGGCACTGAGCCACAACTGACCTCACAACCACAAACAGCAGCCATGGGCCTAGCACTGGCCTAGAAGGCACTGAGCCACAAGTGACCTCACAACCGCAAACAGAAGCCACACACGTAGCACTGGCCTATCAGGCACTGAGCCACAACTGACCTCACAACCACAAACAGCAGCCATGGGCCTGGCACTGGCCTATCAGGCACTGAGCCACAAGTGACCTCACAACCACAAAGAGAAGCAACACACGTAGCACTGGCCTGTCAGGCACTGAGCCACAAGTGACCTCACAACCACAAACAGCACCCAGGCACCTAGAACTGGCCTATCAGGCACTGAGCCACAACTGACCTCACAACCACAAACAGAAGCCATGGGCCTAGCACTGGCCAATCAGGCACTGAGCCACAAGTGACCTCACAACCACAAACAGCAGCCATGGGCCTGGCACTGGCCTATCAGGCACTGAGCCACAAGTGACCTCACAACCACAAAGAGAAGCAACACACGTAGCACTGGCCTGTCAGGGACTGAGGCACAAGTGACCTCACAACCACAAACAGCAGCCATGGGCCTAGCACTGGCCTGTCAGGCACTGAGCCACAAGTGACCTCACAACCACAAACAGCACCCAGGCACCTAGCACTGGCCTATCAGGCACTGAGCCACAAGTGACCTCACAACCACAAACAGCAGCCATGGGCCTAGCACTGGCCTATCAGGCACTGAGCCACAAGTGACCTCACAATTGAAAACAGCAGCCATGGGCCTAGCACTGGCCTGTCAGGCACTGAGGCACAAGTGACCTCACAATCACAAACAGCACCCAGGCACCTAGCACTGGCCTGTCAGGCACTGAGCCACAAGTGACCTCACAACCAAAAACAGAAGCCACACACGTAGCACTGGCCAATCAGGCACTGAGCCACAAGTGACCTCACAACCACAAACAGCACCCAGGCACCTAGCACTGGCCTATCAGGCACTGAGCCACAACTGACCTCACAACCACAAACAGAAGCCATGGGCCTAGCACTGGCCAATCAGGCACTGAGCCACAACTGACCTCACAACCACAAACAGCAGCCATGGGCCTGGCACTGGCCTATCAGGCACTGAGCCACAAGTGACCTCACAACCACAAAGAGAAGCAACACACGTAGCACTGGCCTGTCAGGGACTGAGCCACAAGTGACCTCACAACCACAAACAGCACCCAGGCACCTAGCACTGGCCTATCAGGCACTGAGCCACAACTGACCTCACAACCACAAACAGAAGCCATGGGCCTAGCACTGGCCAATCAGGCACTGAGCCACAAGTGACCTCACAACCACAAACAGCAGCCATGGGCCTGGCACTGGCCTATCAGGCACTGAGCCACAAGTGACCTCACAACCACAAAGAGAAGCAACACACGTAGCACTGGCCTGTCAGGCACTGAGCCACAAGTGACCTCACAACCACAAACAGAAGCCACACACGTAGCACTGGCCAATCAGGCACTGAGCCACAAGTGACCTCACAACCACAAACAGCACCCAGGCACCTAGCACTGGCCTATCAGGCACTGAGCCACAAGTGACCTCACAACCACAAACAGCACCCAGGCACCTAGCACTGGCCTAGCAGGCACTGAGCCACAACTGACCTCACAACCACAAACAGCACCCAGGCACCTAGCACTGGCCTAGCAGGCACTGAGCCACAAGTGACCTCACAACCACAAACAGAAGCCACACACGTAGCACTGGCCAATCAGGCACTGAGCCACAAGTGACCTCACAACCACAAACAGCACCCAGGCACCTAGCACTGGCCTATCAGGCACTGAGGCACAAGTGACCTCACAACCACAAACAGCAGCCATGGGCCTAGCACTGGCCTATCAGGCACTGAGCCACAAGTGACCTCACAACCACAAACAGCACCCAGGCACCTAGCACTGGCCTATCAGGCACTGAGCCACAAGTGACCTCACAACCACAAACAGCACTCAGGCAACTAGCACTGGCCTATCAGGCACTGAGGCACAAGTGACCTCACAACCACAAACAGCAGCCATGGGCCTAGCACTGGCCTATCAGGCACTGAGCCACAACTGACCTCACAATCACAAACAGCACCCAGGCACCTAGCACTGGCCTATCAGGCACTGAGCCACAAGTGACCTCACAACCACAAACAGCAGCCATGGGCCTAGCACTGGCCTAGCAGGCACTGAGCCACAAGTGACCTCACAACCACAAACAGCACCCAGGCACCTAGCACTGGCCTATCAGGCACTGAGCCACAAGTGACCTCACAACCACAAACAGAACCCAGGCACCTAGCACTGGCCTATCAGGCACTGAGCCACAAGTGACCTCAGAACCACAAACAGCAGCCATGGGCCTAGCACTGGCCTATCAGGCACTGAGCCACAAGTGACCTCACAACCAAAAACAGAAGCCACACACCTAGCACTGGCCTATCAGGCACTGAGCCACAAGTGACCTCACAACCACAAACAGCAGCCATGGGCCTAGCACTGGCCTAGCAGGCACTGAGCCACAACTGACCTCACAACCACAAACAGGAGCCATGGGCCTAGCACTGGCCTGTCAGGCACTGAGCCACAAGTGACCTCACAACCACAAACAGAAGCCACACACGTAGCACTGGCCAATCAGGCACTGAGCCACAAGTGACCTCACAACCACAAACAGCACCCAGGCACCTAGCACTGGCCTATCAGGCACTGAGCCACAAGTGACCTCACAACCACAAACAGCACCCAGGCACCTAGCACTGGCCTATCAGGCACTGAGCCACAAGTGACCTCACAACCACAAAGAGCAGCCATGGGCCTACCACTGGCCTATCAGGCACTGAGCCACAAGTGACCTCACAACCACAAACAGCAGCCATGGGCCTAGCACTGGCCTATCAGGCACTGAGCCACAACTGACCTCACAATCACAAACAGCACCCAGGCACCTAGCACTGGCCTATCAGGCACTGAGCCACAAGTGACCTCACAACCACAAACAGCAGCCATGGGCCTAGCACTGGCCTATCAGGCACTGAGCCACAACTGACCTCACAACCACAAACAGCACCCAGGCACCTAGCACTGGCCTATCAGGCACTGAGCCACAACTGACCTCACAACCACAAACAGCAGCCATGGGCCTAGCACTGGCCTAGAAGGCACTGAGCCACAAGTGACCTCACAACCGCAAACAGAAGCCACACACGTAGCACTGGCCTATCAGGCACTGAGCCACAACTGACCTCACAACCACAAACAGCAGCCATGGGCCTGGCACTGGCCTATCAGGCACTGAGCCACAAGTGACCTCACAACCACAAAGAGAAGCAACACACGTAGCACTGGCCTGTCAGGCACTGAGCCACAAGTGACCTCACAACCACAAACAGCACCCAGGCACCTAGAACTGGCCTATCAGGCACTGAGCCACAACTGACCTCAGAACCACAAACAGAAGCCATGGGCCTAGCACTGGCCTAGCAGGCACTGAGCCACAAGTGACCTCACAACCACAAACAGCACCCAGGCACCTAGAACTGGCCTATCAGGCACTGAGCCACAAGTGACCTCACAACCACAAACAGCAGCCATGGGCCTGGCACTGGCCTATCAGGCACTGAGCCACAAGTGACCTCACAACCACAAAGAGAAGCAACACACGTAGCACTGGCCTGTCAGGGACTGAGGCACAAGTGACCTCACAACCACAAACAGAAGCCACACACGTAGCACTGGCCAATCAGGCACTGAGCCACAAGTGACCTCACAACCACAAACAGCACCCAGGCACCTAGCACTGGCCTATCAGGCACTGAGCCACAACTGACCTCACAACCACAAACAGCACCCAGGCACCTAGCACTGGCCTATCAGGCACTGAGCCACAAGTGACCTCACAACCACAAACAGCACCCAGGCACCTAGCACTGGCCTATCAGGCACTGAGCCACAACTGACCTCACAACCACAAACAGCACCCAGGCACCTAGCACTGGCCTATCAGGCACTGAGCCACAAGTGACCTCACAACCACAAACAGCACCCAGGCAACTAGCACTGGCCTATCAGGCACTGAGCCACAAGGGACCTCACAACCACAAACAGCACCCAGGCACCTAGCACTGGCCTATCAGGCACTGAGGCACAAGTGACCTCACAATTGAAAACAGCAGCCATGGGCCTAGCACTGGCCTATCAGGCACTGAGCCACAACTGACCTCACAATCACAAACAGCACCCAGGCACCTAGCACTGGCCTATCAGGCACTGAGCAACAAGTGACCTCACAACCACAAACAGAACCCAGGCACCTAGCACTGGCCTATCAGGCACTGAGCCACAAGTGACCTCACAACCACAAACAGCACCCAGGCACCTAGCACTGGCCTATCAGGCACTGAGCCACAAGTGACCTCAGAACCACAAACAGCAGCCATGGGCCTAGCACTGGCCTATCAGGCACTGAGCCACAAGTGACCTCACAACCAAAAACAGAAGCCACACACCTAGCACTGGCCTATCAGGCACTGAGCCACAAGTGACCTCACAACCACAAACAGCACCCAGGCACCTAGCACTGGCCTAGCAGGCACTGAGCCACAACTGACCTCACAACCACAAACAGGAGCCATGGGCCTAGCACTGGCCTGTCAGGCACTGAGCCACAAGTGACCTCACAACCACAAACAGAAGCCACACACGTAGCACTGGCCAATCAGGCACTGAGCCACAAGTGACCTCACAACCACAAACAGCACCCAGGCACCTAGCACTGGCCTATCAGGCACTGAGCCACAAGTGACCTCACAACCACAAACAGCACCCAGGCACCTAGCACTGGCCTATCAGGCACTGAGCCACAAGTGACCTCACAACCACAAACAGCACCCAGGCACCTAGCACTGGCCTATCAGGCACTGAGCCACAAGTGACCTCACAACCACAAAGAGCAGCCATGGGCCTACCACTGGCCTATCAGGCACTGAGCCACAAGTGACCTCACAACCACAAACAGCAGCCATGGGCCTAGCACTGGCCTATCAGGCACTGAGCCACAACTGACCTCAAAATCACAAACAGCACCCAGGCACCTAGCACTGGCCTATCAGGCACTGAGGCACAAGTGACCTCACAATCACAAACAGCACCCAGGCACCTAGCACTGGCCTAGCAGGCACTGAGCCACAACTGACCTCACAATCACAAACAGCACCCAGGCACCTAGCACTGGCCTATCAGGCACTGAGCTACAAGTGACCTCACAACTACAAACAGGAGCCATGGGCCTAGCACTGGCCTGTCAGGCACTGAGCCACAAGTGACATCACAACCACAAACAGAAGCCACACACGTAGCACTGGCCAATCAGGCACTGAGCCACAAGTGACCTCACAACCACAAACAGCACCCAGGCACCTAGCACTGGCCTATCAGGCACTGAGCTACAAGTGACCTCACAACCACAAACAGCACCCAGGCACCTAGCACTGGCCTATCAGGCACTGAGCCACAAGTGACCTCACAACCACAAACAGCACCCAGGCACCTAGCACTGGCCTATCAGGCACTGAGCCACAAGTGACCTCACAACCACAAAGAGCACCCAGGAACCTAGCACTGGCCTAGCAGGCACTGAGCCACAAGTGACCTCACAACCACAAACAGCACCCAGGCACCTAGCACTGGCCTATCAGGCACTGAGCCACAAGTGACCTCACAATCACAAACAGCACCCAGGCACCTAGCACTGGCCTATCAGGCACTGAGCCACAAGTGACCTCACAACCACAAACAGCACCCAGGCAACTAGCACTGGGCTATCAGGCACTGAGCCACAATGACCTCACAACCACAAACAGCAGCCATGGGCCTAGCACTGGCCTATCAGGCACTGAGCCACAAGTGACATCACAACCACAAACAGCACCCAGGCACCTAGCACTGGCCTATCAGGCACTGAGCCACAAGTGACCTCACAACCACAAACAGCACCCAGGCACCTAGCACTGGCCTAGCAGGCACTGAGCCACAAGTGACCTCACAACCACAAACAGCACCCAGGCACCTAGCACTGGCCTATCAGGCACTGAGCCACAACTGACCTCAGAATTGAAAACAGCAGCCATGGGCCTAGCACTGGCCTATCAGGCACTGAGCCACAAGTGACCTCACAACCACAAACAGCACCCAGGCACCTAGCACTGGCCTATCAGGCACTGAGCCACAACTGACCTCACAACCACAAACAGCACCCAGGCACCTAGCACTGGCCTAGCAGGCACTGAGCCACAAGTGACCTCACAACCACAAACAGCATCCAGGCACCTAGCACTGGCCTAGCAGGCACTGAGCCACAAGTGACCTCACAACCACAAACAGCACCCAGGCACCTAGCACTGGCCTATCAGGCACTGAGCCACAAGTGACCTCACAACCACAAACAGCACCCAGGCAGCTAGCACTGCCCGATCAGGCACTGAGCCACAAGTGACCTCACAATCACAAACAGCACCCAGGCACCTAGCACTGGCCTATCAGTCACTGAGCCACAAGTGACCTCACAATTGAAAACAGCAGCCATGGGCCTAGCACTGGCCTATCAGGCACTGAGCCACAAGTGACCTCACAACCACAAACAGCAGCCATGGGCCTAGCACTGGCCTATCAGGCACTGAGCCACAAGTGACCTCACAACCACAAACAGCAGCCATGGGCCTAGCACTGGCCTAGCAGGCACTGAGCCACAAGTGACCTCACAACCACAAACAGCACCCAGGCACCTAGCACTGGCCTATCAGGCACTGAGCCACAACTGACCTCACAACCACAAAAAGAACCCAGGCACCTAGCACTGGCCTATCAGGCACTGAGCCACAAGTGACCTCACAACCACAAAGAGCAGCCATGGGCCTAGCACTGGCCTAGCAGGCACTGAGACACAACTGAACTCACAATTGAAAACAGCAGCCATGGGCCTAGCACTGGCCTGTCAGGCACTGAGGCACAAGTGACCTCACAATCACAAACAGAAGACAGGGGCCTAGCACTGGCCTATCAGGCACTGAGCCACAAGTGACCTCACAACCACAAACAGAAGCCACACACGTAGCACTGGCCTATCAGGCACTGAGCCACAAGGGACCTCACAACCACAAACAGCAGCCATGGGCCTAGCACTGGCCTATCAGGCACTGAGCCACAAGTGACCTCACAACCACAAACAGCACCTAGGCAGCTAGCACTGCCCGATCAGGCACTGAGCCACAAGTGACCTCACAACCACAAACAGCACCCAGGCACCTAGCACTGGCCTATCAGGCACTGAGCCACAAGTGACCTCACAACCACAAACAGAAGCCACACACCTAGCACTGGCCTATCAGGCACTGAGCCACAAGGGACCTCACAACCACAAACAGCACCCACACACCTAGCACTGGCCTATCAGGCACTGAGCCACAAGTGACCTCACAACCACAAACAGCACCCAGGCACCTAGCACTGGCCTAGCAGGCACTGAGCCACAAGTGAGCTCACAACCACAAACAGGAGCCATGGGCCTAGCACTGGCCTGTCAGGCACTGAGCCACAAGTGACCTCACAACCACAAACAGAAGCCACACACGTAGCACTGGCCAATCAGGCACTGAGCCACAAGTGACCTCACAACCACAAACAGCACCCAGGCACCTAGCACTGGCCTATCAGGCACTGAGCCACAAGTGACCTCACAACCACAAACAGCAGCCATGGGCCTAGCACTGGCCTATCAGGCACTGAGCCACAAGTGACCTCACAATCACAAACAGCACCCAGGCACCTAGCACTGGCCTATCAGGCACTGAGCCACAACTGACCTCACAACCACAAACAGCACCCAGGCACCTAGCACTGGCCTAGCAGGCACTGAGCCACAAGTGACCTCACAAACACAAACAGCAGCCATGGGCCTAGCACTGGCCTAGCAGGCACTGAGCCACAAGTGACCTCACAATCACAAACAGCACCCAGGCACCTAGCACTGGCCTATCAGGCACTGAGCCACAAGTGACCTCACAATTGAAAACAGCAGCCATGGGCCTAGCACTGGCCTATCAGGCACTGAGCCACAACTGACCTCACAATCACAAACAGCACCCAGGCACCTAGCACTGGCCTATCAGGCACTGAGGCACAAGTGACCTCACAACCACAAACAGCAGCCATGGGCCTAGCACTGGCCTATCAGGCACTGAGCCACAAGTGACCTCACAACCACAAACAGCACCCAGGCACCTAGCACTGGCCTAGCAGGCACTGAGCCACAAGTGACATCACAACCACAAACAGCACCCAGGCACCTAGCACTGGCCTATCAGGCACTGAGCCACAAGTGACCTCACAACCACAAACAGCACCCAGGCACCTAGCACTGGCCTAGCAGGCACTGAGACACAACTGAACTCACAATTGAAAACAGCAGCCATGGGCCTAGCACTGGCCTGTCAGGCACTGAGGCACAAGTGACCTCACAATCACAAACAGAAGACAGGGGCCTAGCACTGGCCTATCAGGCACTGAGCCACAAGTGACCTCACAACCACAAACAGCACCCAGGCACCTAGCACTGGCCTATCAGGCACTGAGCCACAAGTGACCTCACAACCACAAACAGCACCTAGGCAGCTAGCACTGCCCGATCAGGCACTGAGCCACAAGTGACCTCACAACCACAAACAGCACCCAGGCACCTAGCACTGGCCTATCAGGCACTGAGCCACAACTGACCTCACAACCACAAACAGTACCCAGGCACCTAGCACTGGCCTATCAGGCACTGAGCCACAAGTGACCTCACAACCACAAACAGCACCCAGGAACCTAGCACTGGCCTAGCAGGCACTGAGGCACAAGTGACCTCACAAACACAAACAGCAGCCATGGGCCTAGCACTGGCCTGTCAGGCACTGAGGCACAAGTGACCTCACAATCACAAACAGCAGCCATGGGCCTAGCACTGGCCTAGCAGGCACTGAGCCACAAGTGACCTCACAACCACAAACAGCAGCCATGGGCCTAGCACTGGCCTATCAGGCACTGAGCCACAAGTGACCTCACAATCACAAACAGCACCCAGGCACCTAGCACTGGCCTATCAGGCACTGAGGCACAAGTGACCTCACAATCACAAACAGCACCCAGGCACCTAGCAATGGCCTATCAGGCACTGAGCCACAACTGACCTCACAACCACAAACAGCAGCCATGGGCCTAGCACTGGCCTATCAGACACTGAGCCACAAGTGACCTCACAATTGAAAACAGCAGCCATGGGCCTAGCACTGGCCTATCAGGCACTGAGGCACAAGTGACCTCACAATTGAAAACCGCAGCCATGGGCCTAGCACTGGCCTAGCAGGCACTGAGCCACAAGTGACCTCACAACCACAAACAGCAGCCATGGGCCTAGCACTGGCCTAGCAGGCACTGAGCCACAAGTGACCTCACAACCACAAACAGAAGCCACACACCTAGCACTGGCCTATCAGGCACTGAGCCACAAGTGACCTCACAACCACAAACAGCAGCCATGGGCCTAGCACTGGCCTAGCAGGCACTGAGCCACAAGTGACCTCACAACCACAAACAGCACCCAGGCACCTAGCACTGGCCTATCAGGCACTGAGCCACAAGTGACCTCACAACCACAAACAGCAGCCATGGGCCTAGCACTGGCCTATCAGGCACTGAGCCACAAGTGACCTCACAACCACAAACAGCACCCAGGCACCTAGCACTGGCCTATCAGGCACTGAGCCACAAGTGACCTCACAACCACAAACAGCAGCCATGGGCCTAGCACTGGCCTATCAGGCACTGAGCCACAAGTGACCTCACAACCACAAACAGCACCCAGGCACCTAGCACTGGCCTATCAGGCACTGAGCCACAAGTGACCTCACAATCACAAACAGCACCCAGGCACCTAGCACTGGCCTATCAGGCACTGAGCCACAAGTGACCTCACAACCACAAACAGCAGCCATGGGCCTAGCACTGGCCTAGCAGGCACTGAGCCACAACTGACCTCACAATCACAAACAGCACCCAGGCACCTAGCACTGGCCTATCAGGCACTGAGCCACAACTGACCTCACAACCACAAACAGCAGCCATGGGCCTAGCACTGGCCTATCAGGCACTGAGCCACAACTGACCTCACAACCACAAACAGCAGCCATGGGCCTAGCACTGGCCTAGCAGGCACTGAGCCACAAGTGACCTTACAACCACAAACAGCACCCAGGCAGCTAGCACTGCCCGATCAGGCACTGAGCCACAAGTGACCTCACAACCACAAACAGCACCCAGGCACCTAGCACTGGCCTATCAGGCACTGAGCCACAACTGACCTCACAACCACAAACAGAACCCAGGCACCTAGCACTGGCCTATCAGGCACTGAGCCAAAGTGACCTCACAACCACAAACAGCAGCCATGGGCCTAGCACTGGCCTAGCAGGCACTGAGACACAACTGACCTCACAATTGAAAACAGCAGCCATGGGCCTAGCACTGGCCTGTCAGGCACTGAGGCACAAGTGACCTCACAACCACAAACAGAAGCCACACACGTAGCACTGGCCAATCAGGCACTGAGCCACAAGTGACCTCACAACCACAAACAGCACCCAGGTACCTAGCACTGGCCTATCAGGCACTGAGCCACAAGTGACCTCACAACCACAAACAGCAGCCATGGGCCTAGCACTGGCCTATCAGGCACTGAGCCACAACTGACCTCACAACCACAAACAGCACCCAGGCAGCTAGCACTGGCCTATCAGGCACTGAGCCACAAGTGACCTCACAACCACAAACAGCACCCAGGCACCTAGCACTGGCCTATCAGGCACTGAGCCACAAGTGACCTCAGAACCACAAACAGCAGCCATGGGCCTAGCACTGGCCTATCAGGCACTGAGCCACAAGTGACCTCACAACCACAAACAGCACCCAGGCACCTAGCACTGGCCTATCAGGCACTGAGCCACAAGTGACCTCAGAACCACAAACAGCAGCCATGGGCCTAGCACTGGCCTATCAGGCACTGAGCCACAAGTGACCTCACAACCAAAAACAGAAGCCACACACCTAGCACTGGCCTATCAGGCACTGAGCCACAAGTGACCTCACAACCACAAACAGCACCCAGGCACCTAGCACTGGCCTAGCAGGCACTGAGCCACAACTGACCTCACAACCACAAACAGGAGCCATGGGCCTAGCACTGGCCTGTCAGGCACTGAGCCACAAGTGACCTCACAACCACAAACAGAAGCCACACACGTAGCACTGGCCAATCAGGCACTGAGCCACAAGTGACCTCACAACCACAAACAGCACCCAGGCACCTAGCACTGGCCTATCAGGCACTGAGCCACAAGTGACCTCACAACCACAAACAGCACCCAGGCACCTAGCACTGGCCTATCAGGCACTGAGCCACAAGTGACCTCACAACCACAAACAGCACCCAGGCACCTAGCACTGGCCTATCAGGCACTGAGCCACAAGTGACCTCACAACCACAAAGAGCAGCCATGGGCCTACCACTGGCCTATCAGGCACTGAGCCACAAGTGACCTCACAACCACAAACAGCAGCCATGGGCCTAGCACTGGCCTATCAGGCACTGAGCCACAACTGACCTCAAAATCACAAACAGCACCCAGGCACCTAGCACTGGCCTATCAGGCACTGAGGCACAAGTGACCTCACAATCACAAACAGCACCCAGGCACCTAGCACTGGCCTAGCAGGCACTGAGCCACAACTGACCTCACAATCACAAACAGCACCCAGGCACCTAGCACTGGCCTATCAGGCACTGAGCTACAAGTGACCTCACAACTACAAACAGGAGCCATGGGCCTAGCACTGGCCTGTCAGGCACTGAGCCACAAGTGACATCACAACCACAAACAGAAGCCACACACGTAGCACTGGCCAATCAGGCACTGAGCCACAAGTGACCTCACAACCACAAACAGCACCCAGGCACCTAGCACTGGCCTATCAGGCACTGAGCTACAAGTGACCTCACAACCACAAACAGCACCCAGGCACCTAGCACTGGCCTATCAGGCACTGAGCCACAAGTGACCTCACAACCACAAACAGCACCCAGGCACCTAGCACTGGCCTATCAGGCACTGAGCCACAAGTGACCTCACAACCACAAAGAGCACCCAGGAACCTAGCACTGGCCTAGCAGGCACTGAGCCACAAGTGACCTCACAACCACAAACAGCACCCAGGCACCTAGCACTGGCCTATCAGGCACTGAGCCACAAGTGACCTCACAATCACAAACAGCACCCAGGCACCTAGCACTGGCCTATCAGGCACTGAGCCACAAGTGACCTCACAACCACAAACAGCACCCAGGCAACTAGCACTGGGCTATCAGGCACTGAGCCACAATGACCTCACAACCACAAACAGCAGCCATGGGCCTAGCACTGGCCTATCAGGCACTGAGCCACAAGTGACATCACAACCACAAACAGCACCCAGGCACCTAGCACTGGCCTATCAGGCACTGAGCCACAAGTGACCTCACAACCACAAACAGCACCCAGGCACCTAGCACTGGCCTAGCAGGCACTGAGCCACAAGTGACCTCACAACCACAAACAGCACCCAGGCACCTAGCACTGGCCTATCAGGCACTGAGCCACAACTGACCTCAGAATTGAAAACAGCAGCCATGGGCCTAGCACTGGCCTATCAGGCACTGAGCCACAAGTGACCTCACAACCACAAACAGCACCCAGGCACCTAGCACTGGCCTATCAGGCACTGAGCCACAACTGACCTCACAACCACAAACAGCACCCAGGCACCTAGCACTGGCCTAGCAGGCACTGAGCCACAAGTGACCTCACAACCACAAACAGCATCCAGGCACCTAGCACTGGCCTAGCAGGCACTGAGCCACAAGTGACCTCACAACCACAAACAGCACCCAGGCACCTAGCACTGGCCTATCAGGCACTGAGCCACAAGTGACCTCACAACCACAAACAGCACCCAGGCAGCTAGCACTGCCCGATCAGGCACTGAGCCACAAGTGACCTCACAATCACAAACAGCACCCAGGCACCTAGCACTGGCCTATCAGTCACTGAGCCACAAGTGACCTCACAATTGAAAACAGCAGCCATGGGCCTAGCACTGGCCTATCAGGCACTGAGCCACAAGTGACCTCACAACCACAAACAGCAGCCATGGGCCTAGCACTGGCCTATCAGGCACTGAGCCACAAGTGACCTCACAACCACAAACAGCAGCCATGGGCCTAGCACTGGCCTAGCAGGCACTGAGCCACAAGTGACCTCACAACCACAAACAGCACCCAGGCACCTAGCACTGGCCTATCAGGCACTGAGCCACAACTGACCTCACAACCACAAAAAGAACCCAGGCACCTAGCACTGGCCTATCAGGCACTGAGCCACAAGTGACCTCACAACCACAAAGAGCAGCCATGGGCCTAGCACTGGCCTAGCAGGCACTGAGACACAACTGAACTCACAATTGAAAACAGCAGCCATGGGCCTAGCACTGGCCTGTCAGGCACTGAGGCACAAGTGACCTCACAATCACAAACAGAAGACAGGGGCCTAGCACTGGCCTATCAGGCACTGAGCCACAAGTGACCTCACAACCACAAACAGAAGCCACACACGTAGCACTGGCCTATCAGGCACTGAGCCACAAGGGACCTCACAACCACAAACAGCAGCCATGGGCCTAGCACTGGCCTATCAGGCACTGAGCCACAAGTGACCTCACAACCACAAACAGCACCTAGGCAGCTAGCACTGCCCGATCAGGCACTGAGCCACAAGTGACCTCACAACCACAAACAGCACCCAGGCACCTAGCACTGGCCTATCAGGCACTGAGCCACAAGTGACCTCACAACCACAAACAGAAGCCACACACCTAGCACTGGCCTATCAGGCACTGAGCCACAAGGGACCTCACAACCACAAACAGCACCCACACACCTAGCACTGGCCTATCAGGCACTGAGCCACAAGTGACCTCACAACCACAAACAGCACCCAGGCACCTAGCACTGGCCTAGCAGGCACTGAGCCACAAGTGAGCTCACAACCACAAACAGGAGCCATGGGCCTAGCACTGGCCTGTCAGGCACTGAGCCACAAGTGACCTCACAACCACAAACAGAAGCCACACACGTAGCACTGGCCAATCAGGCACTGAGCCACAAGTGACCTCACAACCACAAACAGCACCCAGGCACCTAGCACTGGCCTATCAGGCACTGAGCCACAAGTGACCTCACAACCACAAACAGCAGCCATGGGCCTAGCACTGGCCTATCAGGCACTGAGCCACAAGTGACCTCACAATCACAAACAGCACCCAGGCACCTAGCACTGGCCTATCAGGCACTGAGCCACAACTGACCTCACAACCACAAACAGCACCCAGGCACCTAGCACTGGCCTAGCAGGCACTGAGCCACAAGTGACCTCACAAACACAAACAGCAGCCATGGGCCTAGCACTGGCCTAGCAGGCACTGAGCCACAAGTGACCTCACAATCACAAACAGCACCCAGGCACCTAGCACTGGCCTATCAGGCACTGAGCCACAAGTGACCTCACAATTGAAAACAGCAGCCATGGGCCTAGCACTGGCCTATCAGGCACTGAGCCACAACTGACCTCACAATCACAAACAGCACCCAGGCACCTAGCACTGGCCTATCAGGCACTGAGGCACAAGTGACCTCACAACCACAAACAGCAGCCATGGGCCTAGCACTGGCCTATCAGGCACTGAGCCACAAGTGACCTCACAACCACAAACAGCACCCAGGCACCTAGCACTGGCCTAGCAGGCACTGAGCCACAAGTGACATCACAACCACAAACAGCACCCAGGCACCTAGCACTGGCCTATCAGGCACTGAGCCACAAGTGACCTCACAACCACAAACAGCACCCAGGCACCTAGCACTGGCCTAGCAGGCACTGAGACACAACTGAACTCACAATTGAAAACAGCAGCCATGGGCCTAGCACTGGCCTGTCAGGCACTGAGGCACAAGTGACCTCACAATCACAAACAGAAGACAGGGGCCTAGCACTGGCCTATCAGGCACTGAGCCACAAGTGACCTCACAACCACAAACAGCACCCAGGCACCTAGCACTGGCCTATCAGGCACTGAGCCACAAGTGACCTCACAACCACAAACAGCACCTAGGCAGCTAGCACTGCCCGATCAGGCACTGAGCCACAAGTGACCTCACAACCACAAACAGCACCCAGGCACCTAGCACTGGCCTATCAGGCACTGAGCCACAACTGACCTCACAACCACAAACAGTACCCAGGCACCTAGCACTGGCCTATCAGGCACTGAGCCACAAGTGACCTCACAACCACAAACAGCACCCAGGAACCTAGCACTGGCCTAGCAGGCACTGAGGCACAAGTGACCTCACAAACACAAACAGCAGCCATGGGCCTAGCACTGGCCTGTCAGGCACTGAGGCACAAGTGACCTCACAATCACAAACAGCAGCCATGGGCCTAGCACTGGCCTAGCAGGCACTGAGCCACAAGTGACCTCACAACCACAAACAGCAGCCATGGGCCTAGCACTGGCCTATCAGGCACTGAGCCACAAGTGACCTCACAATCACAAACAGCACCCAGGCACCTAGCACTGGCCTATCAGGCACTGAGGCACAAGTGACCTCACAATCACAAACAGCACCCAGGCACCTAGCAAT
Organism: Apteryx mantelli; assembly: GCF_036417845.1. NCBI lineage: Eukaryota > Metazoa > Chordata > Aves > Apterygiformes > Apterygidae > Apteryx > Apteryx mantelli. The sequence goes on along the minus strand of NW_027118553.1, from coordinate 11,245,400 downwards.
GGCCTATCAGGCACTGAGCCACAACTGACCTCACAACCACAAACAGCAGCCATGGGCCTAGCACTGGCCTATCAGACACTGAGCCACAAGTGACCTCACAATTGAAAACAGCAGCCATGGGCCTAGCACTGGCCTATCAGGCACTGAGGCACAAGTGACCTCACAATTGAAAACCGCAGCCATGGGCCTAGCACTGGCCTAGCAGGCACTGAGCCACAAGTGACCTCACAACCACAAACAGCAGCCATGGGCCTAGCACTGGCCTAGCAGGCACTGAGCCACAAGTGACCTCACAACCACAAACAGAAGCCACACACCTAGCACTGGCCTATCAGGCACTGAGCCACAAGTGACCTCACAACCACAAACAGCAGCCATGGGCCTAGCACTGGCCTAGCAGGCACTGAGCCACAAGTGACCTCACAACCACAAACAGCACCCAGGCACCTAGCACTGGCCTATCAGGCACTGAGCCACAAGTGACCTCACAACCACAAACAGCAGCCATGGGCCTAGCACTGGCCTATCAGGCACTGAGCCACAAGTGACCTCACAACCACAAACAGCACCCAGGCACCTAGCACTGGCCTATCAGGCACTGAGCCACAAGTGACCTCACAACCACAAACAGCAGCCATGGGCCTAGCACTGGCCTATCAGGCACTGAGCCACAAGTGACCTCACAACCACAAACAGCACCCAGGCACCTAGCACTGGCCTATCAGGCACTGAGCCACAAGTGACCTCACAATCACAAACAGCACCCAGGCACCTAGCACTGGCCTATCAGGCACTGAGCCACAAGTGACCTCACAACCACAAACAGCAGCCATGGGCCTAGCACTGGCCTAGCAGGCACTGAGCCACAACTGACCTCACAATCACAAACAGCACCCAGGCACCTAGCACTGGCCTATCAGGCACTGAGCCACAACTGACCTCACAACCACAAACAGCAGCCATGGGCCTAGCACTGGCCTATCAGGCACTGAGCCACAACTGACCTCACAACCACAAACAGCAGCCATGGGCCTAGCACTGGCCTAGCAGGCACTGAGCCACAAGTGACCTTACAACCACAAACAGCACCCAGGCAGCTAGCACTGCCCGATCAGGCACTGAGCCACAAGTGACCTCACAACCACAAACAGCACCCAGGCACCTAGCACTGGCCTATCAGGCACTGAGCCACAACTGACCTCACAACCACAAACAGAACCCAGGCACCTAGCACTGGCCTATCAGGCACTGAGCCAAAGTGACCTCACAACCACAAACAGCAGCCATGGGCCTAGCACTGGCCTAGCAGGCACTGAGACACAACTGACCTCACAATTGAAAACAGCAGCCATGGGCCTAGCACTGGCCTGTCAGGCACTGAGGCACAAGTGACCTCACAACCACAAACAGAAGCCACACACGTAGCACTGGCCAATCAGGCACTGAGCCACAAGTGACCTCACAACCACAAACAGCACCCAGGTACCTAGCACTGGCCTATCAGGCACTGAGCCACAAGTGACCTCACAACCACAAACAGCAGCCATGGGCCTAGCACTGGCCTATCAGGCACTGAGCCACAACTGACCTCACAACCACAAACAGCACCCAGGCAGCTAGCACTGGCCTATCAGGCACTGAGCCACAAGTGACCTCACAACCACAAACAGCACCCAGGCACCTAGCACTGGCCTAGCAGGCACTGAGCCACAAGTGACCTCACAACCACAAAGAGCACCCAGGCACCTAGCACTGGCCTAGCAGGCACTGAGCCACAAGTGACCTCACAACCACAAACAGCACCCAGGCACATAGCACTGGCCTATCAAGCACTGAGCCACAAGTGACCTCACAATTGAAAACAGCAGCCATGGGCCTTGCACTGGCCTAGCAGGCACTGAGGCACAACTGACCTCACAACCACAAACAGCAGCCATGGGCCTAGCACTGGCCTATCAGGCACTGAGGCACAAGTGACCTCACAATTGAAAACAGCAGCCATGGGCCTAGCACTGGCCTATCAGGCACTGAGGCACAAGTGACCTCACAACCACAAACAGAAGCCACACACGTAGCACTGGCCTGTCAGGCACTGAAACACAAGTGACCTCACAACCACAAACAGCACCCAGGCACCTAGCACTGGCCTATAAGGCACTGAGCCACAAGTGACATCACAACCACAAACAGAACCCAGGCACCTAGCACTGGCCTATCAGGCACTGAGCCACAACTGACCTCACAACCACAAACAGCACCCAGGCACCTAGCACTGGCCTAGCAGGCACTGAGCCACAAGTGACCTCACAACCACAAACAGCAGCCATGGGCCTAGCACTGGCCTAGCAGGCACTGAGCCACAAGTGACCTCACAATCACAAACAGCACCCAGGCACCTAGCACTGGCCTATCAGGCACTGAGCCACAAGTGACCTCACAATTGAAAACAGCAGCCATGGGCCTAGCACTGGCCTATCAGGCACTGAGCCACAACTGACCTCACAATCACAAACAGCACCCAGGCACCTAGCACTGGCCTATCAGGCACTGAGGCACAAGTGACCTCACAATTGAAAACAGCAGCCATGGGCCTAGCACTGGCCTATCAGGCACTGAGCCACAAGTGACCTCACAACCACAAACAGCACCCAGGCACCTAGCACTGGCCTAGCAGGCACTGAGCCACAAGTGACATCACAACCACAAACAGCACCCAGGCACCTAGCACTGGCCTATCAGGCACTGAGCCACAAGTGACCTCACAACCACAAACAGCACCCAGGCACCTAGCACTGGCCTATCAGGCACTGAGGCACAAGTGACCTCACAACCACAAACAGCACCTAGGCAGCTAGCACTGCCCGATCAGGCACTGAGCCACAAGTGACCTCACAACCACAAACAGCACCCAGGCACCTAGCACTGGCCTATCAGGCACTGAGCCACAACTGACCTCACAACCACAAACAGTACCCAGGCACCTAGCACTGGCCTATCAGGCACTGAGCCACAAGTGACCTCACAACCACAAACAGAAGCCACACACCTAGCACTGGCCTATCAGGCACTGAGCCACAAGGGACCTCACAACCACAAACAGCACCCAGGCACCTAGCACTGGCCTATCAGGCACTGAGCCACAAGTGACCTCACAACCACAAACAGCACCCAGGCACCTAGCACTGGCCTATCAGGCACTGAGCCACAAGTGACCTCACAACCACAAACAGCAGCCATGGGCCTAGCACTGGCCTATCAGGCACTGAGCCACAAGTGACCTCACAACCACAAACAGCACCCAGGCACCTAGCACTGGCCTATAAGGCACTGAGCCACAAGTGACATCACAACCACAAACAGAACCCAGGCACCTAGCACTGGCCTATCAGGCACTGAGCCACAAGTGACCTCACAACCACAAACAGCACCCAGGCACCTAGCACTGGCCTAGCAGGCACTGAGCCACAAGTGACCTCACAACCACAAACAGCACCCAGGCAGCTAGCACTGGCCTATCAGGCACTGAGCCACAAGTGACCTCACAACCACAAACAGCACCCAGGCACATAGCACTGGCCTATCAGGCACTGAGCCACAAGTGACCTCACAACCACAAACAGCACCTAGGCATCTAGCACTGCCCGATCAGGCACTGAGCCACAAGTGACCTCACAACCACAAACAGCACCCAGGCACCTAGCACTGGCCTATCAGGCACTGAGCCACAAGTGACCTCACAACCACAAACAGCACCCAGGAACCTAGCACTGGCCTAGCAGGCACTGAGGCACAAGTGACCTCACAAACACAAACAGCAGCCATGGGCCTAGCACTGGCCTGTCAGGCACTGAGCCACAACTGACCTCACAATCACAAACAGCAGCCATGGGCCTAGCACTGGCCTATCAGGCACTGAGCCACAAGTGACCTCACAACCACAAACAGCACCCAGGCACCTAGCACTGGCCTATCAGGCACTGAGCCACAAGTGACCTCACAACCACAAACAGCAGCCATGGGCCTAGCACTGGCCTATCAGGCACTGAGCCACAAGTGACCTCACAACCACAAACAGAACCCAGGCACCTAGCACTGGCCTATCAGGCACTGAGCCAAAGTGACCTCACAACCACAAACAGCACCCAGGCACCTAGCACTGGCCTAGCAGGCACTGAGCCACAACTGACCTCACAACCACAAACAGGAGCCATGGGCCTAGCACTGGCCTGTCAGGCACTGAGCCACAAGTGACCTCACAACCACAAACAGCAGCCATGCACCTAGCACTGGCCTAGCAGGCACTGAGCCACAAGTGACATCACAACCACAAACAGCACCCAGGCACCTAGAACTGGCCTATCAGGCACTGAGCCACAACTGACCTCACAACCACAAACAGCACCAAGGCAGCTAGCACTGGCCTATCAGGCACTGAGCCACAAGTGACCTCACAACCACAAACAGAACCCAGGCACCTAGCACTGGCCTGTCAGGCACTGAGCCACAAGTGACCTCACAACCACAAACAGCAGCCATGGGCCTAGCACTGGCCTATCAGGCACTGAGCCACAACTGACCTCACAACCACAAACAGCAGCCATGGGCCTAGCACTGGCCTATCAGGCACTGAGCCACAAGTGACCTCACAATCACAAACAGCACCCAGGCACCTAGCACTGGCCTAGCAGGCACTGAGGCACAAGTGACCTCACAATCACAAACAGCACCCAGGCACCTAGCACTGGCCTATCAGGCACTGAGCCACAACTGACCTCACAACCACAAACAGCAGCCATGGGCCTAGCACTGGCCTATCAGACACTGAGCCACAAGTGACCTCACAACTGAAAACAGCAGCCATGGGCCTAGCACTGGCCTATCAGGCACTGAGGCACAAGTGACCTCACAATTGAAAACCGCAGCCATGGGCCTAGCACTGGCCTAGCAGGCACTGAGCCACAAGTGACCTCACAACCACAAACAGCAGCCATGGGCCTAGCACTGGCCTAGCAGGCACTGAGCCACAAGTGACCTCACAACCACAAACAGCACCCAGGCACCTAGCACTGGCCTATCAGGCACTGAGCCACAAGTGACCTCACAACCACAAACAGCACCCAGGCACCTAGCACTGGCCTAGCAGGCACTGAGCCACAAGTGACCTCACAACCACAAACAGCAGCCATGGGCCTAGCACTGGCCTAGAGGGACTGAGCCACAAGTGACCTCACAATCACAAACAGCACCCAGGCACCTAGCCCTGGCCTATCAGGCACTGAGCCACAAGTGACCTCACAACCACAAACAGCAGCCATGGGCCTAGCACTGGCCTATCAGGCACTGAGCCACAAGTGACCTCACAACCACAAACAGCAGCCATGGGCCTAGCACTGGCCTATCAGGCACTGAGCCACAACTGACCTCACAACCACAAACAGCAGCCATGGGCCTAGCACTGGCCTAGCAGGCACTGAGCCACAAGTGACCTTACAACCACAAACAGCACCCAGGCAGCTAGCACTGCCCGATCAGGCACTGAGCCACAAGTGACCTCACAACCACAAACAGCACCCAGGCACCTAGCACTGGCCTATCAGGCACTGAGCCACAACTGACCTCACAACCACAAACAGAACCCAGGCACCTAGCACTGGCCTATCAGGCACTGAGCCAAAGTGACCTCACAACCACAAACAGCAGCCATGGGCCTAGCACTGGCCTAGCAGGCACTGAGACACAACTGACCTCACAATTGAAAACAGCAGCCATGGGCCTAGCACTGGCCTGTCAGGCACTGAGGCACAAGTGACCTCACAACCACAAACAGAAGCCACACACGTAGCACTGGCCAATCAGGCACTGAGCCACAACTGAACTCACAACCACAAACAGCACCCAGGTACCTAGCACTGGCCTATCAGGCACTGAGCCACAAGTGACATCACAACCACAAACAGCAGCCATGGGCCTAGCACTGGCCTATCAGGCACTGAGCCACAAGTGACCTCACAACCACAAACAGCACCCAGGCAGCTAGCACTGGCCTATCAGGCACTGAGCCACAAGTGACCTCACAACCACAAACAGCACCCAGGCACCTAGCACTGGCCTAGCAGGCACTGAGCCACAAGTGACCTCACAACCACAAACAGCACCCAGGCACCTAGCACTGGCCTATCAGGCACTGAGCCACAACTGACCTCACAACCACAAACAGCACCCAGGCACATAGCACTGGCCTATCAAGCACTGAGCCACAAGTGACCTCACAAACACAAACAGCAGCCATGGGCCTAGCACTGGCCTATCAGACACTGAGCCACAAGTGACCTCACAACCACAAACAGCACCCAGGCACCTAGCACTGGCCTATCAGGCACTGAGCCACAAGGGACCTCACAACCACAAACAGCACCCAGGCACCTAGCACTGGCCTATCAGGCACTGAGCCACAAGTGACCTCACAACCACAAACAGCACCCAGGCACCTAGCACTGGCCTATCAGGCACTGAGCCACAAGTGACCTCACAACCACAAACAGCACCCAGGCACCTAGCACTGGCCTATCAGGCACTGAGCCACAAGTGACCTCACAACCACAAACAGCAGCCATGGGCCTAGCACTGGCCTAGCAGGCACTGAGCCACAAGTGACCTCACAACCACAAACAGCACCCAGGAACCTAGCACTGGCCTATCAGGCACTGAGCCACAACTGACCTCACAACCACAAACAGCAGCCATGGGCCTAGCACTGGCCTATCAGGCACTGAGCCACAAGTGACCTCACAATTGAAAACAGCAGCCATGGGCCTAGCACTGGCCTATCAGGCACTGAGCCACAACTGACCTCACAACCACAAACAGCAGCCATGGGCCTAGCACTGGCCTAGCAGGCACTGAGCCACAAGTGACCTCACAACCACAAACAGCACCCAGGCAGCTAGCACTGCCCGATCAGGCACTGAGCCACAAGTGACCTCACAACCACAAACAGCACCCAGGCACCTAGCACTGGCCTATCAGGCACTGAGCCACAACTGACCTCACAACCACAAACAGAACCCAGGCACCTAGCACTGGCCTATCAGGCACTGAGCCAAAGTGACCTCACAACCACAAACAGCAGCCATGGGCCTAGCACTGGCCTAGCAGGCACTGAGACACAACTGACCTCACAATTGAAAACAGCAGCCATGGGCCTAGCACTGGCCTGTCAGGCACTGAGGCACAAGTGACCTCACAACCACAAACAGAACCCAGGCACCTAGCACTGGCCTATCAGGCACTGAGCCACAAGTGACCTCACAACCACAAAGAGCAGCCATGGGCCTACCACTGGCCTATCAGGCACTGAGGCACAAGTGACCTCACAACCACAAACAGCAGCCATGGGCCTAGCACTGGCCTATCAGGCACTGAGCCACAACTGACCTCACAATCACAAACAGCACCCAGGCACCTAGCACTGGCCTATCAGGCACTGAGGCACAAGTGACCTCACAATCACAAACAGCACCCAGGCACCTAGCACTGGCCTATCAGGCATTGAGGCACAAGTGACCTCACAACCACAAACAGCAGCCATGGGCCTAGCACTGGCCTGTCAGGCACTGAGGCACAAGTGACCTCACAATCACAAACAGGAGCCATGCGCCTAGCACTGGCGTAGCAGGCACTGAGACACAACTGACCTCACAACCACAAACAGAAGCCACACACCTAGCACTGGCCTATCAGGCACTGAGCCACAAGTGACCTCACAACCACAAACAGCAGCCATGGGCCTAGCACTGGCCTATCAGACACTGAGCCACAAGTGACCTCACAACCACAAACAGCACCCAGGCACCTAGCACTGGCCTATCAGGCACTGAAACACAAGTGACCTCACAACCACAAACAGCAGCCATGGGCCTAGCACTGGCCTATCAGGCACTGAGCCACAAGTGACCTCACAACCACAAACAGCACCCAGGCACCTAGCACTGGCCTATCAGGCACTGAGCCACAAGTGACCTCACAACCACAAACAGCACCCAGGCACATAGCACTGGCCTATCAGGCACTGAGCCACAAGTTACCTCACAACCACAAACAGCACCTAGGCAGCTAGCACTGCCCGATCAGGCACTGAGCCACAAGTGACCTCACAACCACAAACAGCACCCAGGCACCTAGCACTGGCCTATCAGGCACTGAGCCACAAGTGACCTCACAACCACAAACAGCACCCAGGAACCTAGCACTGGCCTAGCAGGCACTGAGGCACAAGTGACCTCACAAACACAAACAGCAGCCATGGGCCTAGCACTGGCCTGTCAGGCACTGAGCCACAAGTGACCTCACAATCACAAACAGCAGCCATGGGCCTAGCACTGGCCTAGCAGGCACTGAGCCACAACTGACCTCACAACCACAAACAGCAGCCATGGGCCTAGCACTGGCCTATCAGGCACTGAGCCACAAGTGACCTCACAATCACAAACAGCACCCAGGCACCTAGCACTGGCCTAGCAGGCACTGAGGCACAAGTGACCTCACAACCACAAACAGCACCCAGGCACCTAGCACTGGCCTATCAGGCACTGAGCCACAACTGACCTCACAACCACAAACAGCAGCCATGGGCCTAGCACTGGCCTATCAGACACTGAGCCACAAGTAACATCACAACCACAAACAGCAGCCATGGGCCTAGCACTGGCCTAGCAGGCACTGAGCCACAAGTGACCTCACAATTGAAAACCGCAGCCATGGGCCTAGCACTGGCCTAGCAGGCACTGAGCCACAAGTGACCTCACAACCACAAACAGCAGCCATGGGCCTAGCACTGGCCTAGCAGGCACTGAGCCACAAGTGACCTCACAACCACAAACAGAAGCCACACACCTAGCACTGGCCTATCAGGCACTGAGCCACAAGTGACCTCACAACCACAAACAGCAGCCATGGGCCTAGCACTGGCCTATCAGACACTGAGCCACAAGTGACCTCACAACCACAAACAGCACCCAGGCACCTAGCACTGGCCTATCAGGCACTGAGCCACAAGTGACCTCACAACCACAAACAGCACCCAGGCACCTAGCACTGGCCTATTAGGCACTGAGCCACAACTGACCTCACAACCACAAAGAGCACCCAGGCACATAGCACTGGCCTATCAAGCACTGAGCCACAAGTGACCTCACAAACACAAACAGCAGCCATGGGCCTAGCACTGGCCTAGCAGGCACTGAGGCACAACTGACCTCACAACCACAAACAGCAGCCATGGGCCTAGCACTGGCCTATCAGGCACTGAGGCACAAGTGACCTCACAATTGAAAACAGCAGCCATGGGCCTAGCACTGGCCTATCAGGCACTGAGGCACAAGTGACCTCACAACCACAAACAGAAGCCACACACGTAGCACTGGCCTGTCAGGCACTGAGCCACAAGTGACCTCACAACCACAAACAGCACCCAGGCAGCTAGCACTGGCCTATAAGGCACTGAGCCACAAGTGACATCACAACCACAAACAGCACCCAGGCACCTAGCACTGGCCTAGCAGGCACTGAGCCACAAGTGACCTCACAACCACAAACAGCAGCCATGGGCCTAGCACTGGCCTAGCAGGCACTGAGCCACAAGTGACATCACAACCACAAACAGCAGCCATGGGCCTAGCACTGACCTATCAGGCACTGAGCCACAAGGGACCTCACAACCACAAACAGCAGCCATGGGCCTAGCACTGGCCTATCAGGCACTGAGCCACAACTGACCTCACAATCACAAACAGCACCCAGGCACCTAGCACTGGCCTATCAGGCACTGAGGCACAAGTGACCTCACAATTGAAAACAGCAGCCATGGGCCTAGCACTGGCCTATCAGGCACTGAGCCACAAGTGACCTCACAACCACAAACAGCAGCCATGGGCCTAGCACTGGCCTAGCAGGCACTGAGCCACAAGTGACCTTACAACCACAAACAGCACCCAGGCAGCTAGCACTGCCCGATCAGGCACTGAGCCACAAGTGACCTCACAACCACAAACAGCACCCAGGCACCTAGCACTGGCCTATCAGGCACTGAGCCACAAGTGACATCACAACCACAAACAGAACCCAGGCACCTAGCACTGGCCTATCAGGCACTGAGCCACAAGTGACCTCACAACCACAAACAGCAGCCATGGGCCTAGCACTGGCCTAGCAGGCACTGAGACACAACTGAACTCACAATTGAAAACAGCAGCCATGGGCCTAGCACTGGCCTGTCAGGCACTGAGGCACAAGTGACCTCACAATCACAAACAGAAGACAGGGGCCTAGCACTGGCCTATCAGGCACTGAGCCACAAGTGACCTCACAAACACAAACAGCACCCATGCGCCTAGCACTGGCCTGTCAGGCACTGAGGCACAAGTGACCTCACAATCACAAACAGCAGCCATGGGCCTAGCACTGGCCTAGCAGGCACTGAGGCACAACTGACCTCACAACCACAAACAGCAGCCATGGGCCTAGCACTGGCCTAGCAGGCACTGAGCCACAAGTGACCTCACAATCACAAACAGCACCCAGGCACCTAGCACTGGCCTAGCAGGCACTGAGGCACAAGTGACCTCACAATCACAAACAGCACCCAGGCACCTAGCACTGGCCTATCAGGCACTGAGGCACAAGTGACCTCACAACCACAAACAGCAGCCATGGGCCTAGCACTGGCCTATCAGGCACTGAGCCACAAGTGACCTCACAACCACAAACAGCACCCAGGTGTGATATGTGCTAATTTGTTGCATCAAAGTGAGAAACAGCCTTGGGAACATCTTGTATTGTGGTATGTACTAATTTGTTACATCAGTGAGAAACAGCCTTGGGAACATCTGTGGGAACATCCTACAGCCTGTGGTGGGGGGGCATGTACTCCGCCTGAGAAAATTGAGCTGAGCTAGCGAAGTAGCAATGTTAGTTTAGATAGCCTAATATGGCACACAATGCAGAGGAAGACTCCAGCCTTCATCCCCACGACCACCAGAGGGCTGAAGAAGGCCCCCTAGCAACAGCCGGCGCAACCACAGAAGTTACAGGAGGTACCCCGTATACCCGGAACTGGAATCACATATAAGGAGACTGTGAGGGGGGGTTGTGCGCGCCGTTGTTGGTGGAGCAGGAGACTCCCCCCCCGGCCGCCCAGCGCTGTTTTGCTTACTTGTGACTTGCTCAATTATTAAATTGGAATTTATGCAACCCGGCCCGAGTGGTTGTCAATTTGTCACGTTTACCTATAACAATTTGGTGCCGTGACTCGGATGCAGGCTTCCCTGGTTTCGGGACTCTGACTCGGGGGGGGCGCCCCATCCCGTTTTCGGATGGCCCCTGAGTGGGTGGTTCCCCTACCATAACCTGTATTTCCGAACCCTAAATCAGGACAAGTAAGCAAAAGAACTGCAGTATCCCGTAAACTTTGTGCACGAAGATCCGAACGAAGACTCAGGACTGAGTGAGTATATGTATGCGGTTCCGTTCGGTTGGGGTGGGATACCCGGAGCACGTGAGACGTCCCCAGGGAACGGAGTGAGTGCGGACCCTCCAGGAGAGGGGGTCCTTAGTGCGGACCCTCCAGGAGAGGGGGTCCTTGTGTAACTGGGAACGGAGTGAGTGCGGACCCTCCAGGAGAGGGGGTCCTTAGTGCGGACCCTCCAGGAGAGGGGGTCCTTGTGTAACTGGGGACGGTGTGAGTGCGGACCCTCCAGGAGAGGGGGTCCTTGGTGCGGACCCTCCAGGAGAGGGGGTCCTTGGTGCGGATCCTCCAGGAGAGGGGATCCTTATGTAGCGGGGGACCGAAAAGGGGCACCCGACGGCCGACTAGGCGGCCCTCCGCGAAGGGACAACCGTCCTAGCAGTAGAGACTCGGGTGGTGTGAGTGCGGTCCCCTGCGGAGAGAAAGAGAGTTGTAAAAGAGAGTGACTGAGGTGGGTGCTCCGGAAGATGGGACAGAAAAAGAGCAAGTCTTCTGATCCCATAGAGGGCTTTACGGTACGGTTACCGGATATACCACCCGATAGCCCTTTAGGATTAATGATTAAATATTGGAACGATTGGCCCTCCCGAGAAGGCAAAAGCCGAGAAAAAATGGTATATTACTGCATGCAAGTATGGGGTGGGAAGCAGATTAGAAGAGACCACCTTTATTGGCCAGTATACGGGTCTTTTGAAAATTGGATATGTCAGACTCTAAATATATATGTGAATTCAAAGGAGCCCTTTAGTCCAGAAGAAAGTGAGTATGCTAGTTTATGGATAAGACCAGATACTCGGACCATGATATTTACCCTGAAAGAGAAAGGTCCGAGGAAGAAAAGCAAAATACTGGAGGAACTTCTCGTTTCTCCTCCCCCCTGTATTCCCTCAGCTCCGGCTCAAAACCCAACACCAGCCCCTCCTCGTAGCCCCTCTCCAACGACCCCAGACCGGGATCTAGACCCTCCTAGTTCCCCAGAAGAAACCCGAAGGGTCACGAGGAGTCAAACGAGGGGAGGTGGGCGATCTGATCAGCTGTACCCCTTGCGAGAACTCCCCATGGGAGGACCGCAGCCGGGGATGGGATTTGTGTCTATGCCCCTGAGTTCAGGGGACGTACGGGATTTTAAGAAAGAAATGGGGAATTTATTAGAAGATCCTTTAGGGGTGGCTGAAAAATTAGATCAGTTTTTAGGTCCTAGCCTTTACACATGGGAGGAATTACAATCCATCTTAAGCATATTATTTACAGTGGAAGAAAGGGAAATGATCCGTAGGGCTGGGATGCGGATTTGGGATCAACAACACCAACAAGGTCCCGCGGCAGATATTAAATGGCCCACCCAACGGCCGGACTGGGACAATCAAAATGCTGAGCATCGGACACATATGTCCGATTTGAGAACCATAATAGTTCAGGGAATCAGGGAATCTGTTCCCAGGGGGCAAAATATTAATAAGGCCTTCATGGAACAACAAAAGAAGGATGAGACACCAACAGAATGGCTCGAAAGACTTAGAAAAAATCTGCAACTTTATTCCGGGGTAGACCCCAGTACCCCTGTGGGACAGGCTCTATTGAAAACACAGTTTGTAGCAAAGGCCTTTCCAGATATCAGAAAAAAGCTAGAGAAATTAGATAATTGGCAGGATAGGGGGCTGGACGAGTTGCTGAGGGAAGCTCAGAAAGTGCATGTGCGGAGGGAAGAGGAAACCCATCGGCGGCAGGCAAAGATTCTGGTGGCAGCAGTCCGAGAAGGGCAGAGAGGAATTCAGGCGCAACCCCCTAGGTCGTATAACAGACCTAAGAGAAAGTCACTTCACCAAGGAGGACAACCCAGAGAAGTTGTGACGGGGGACTTGAGGCAGGTTGAGTGTTTTTATTGCCAGAAAAAAGGGCATCTGAAGAGGAATTGTAAGAAGCGAATGCAGGATGAGCAAATGTTCCAAGAAGATTAGGGGGGTCAGGGGCTCTATCTGCTGGGGACTCATAAAGGAACCGAGCCCTTGATAAAACTGAAATTGGGTCCCCAGCGACAAGAAGTAGAATTCCTTGTGGATTCTGGGGCAGAAAGATCTACTGTCCAAACGGTACCCTGGGGGTGTAAACCATCCCCAGAGAAATTACAAGTGATAGGAGCTAAGGGAGAACCCTTTAAGGTCCCAGTAATTAAAAATGTGGAAATAGAATCAGACTCTCGACTAAGTGTTGGATCCTTTTTATTAGTTCCCGAAGCTGAATATAATTTACTGGGCCGAGATATGATGGTTGAATTAGGAGTCAATTTAGAAGCAGAGAATCAAGAATTAGTTATAAAATTATGCACCCTTACTATTGAAGATGAGGCCAAAATCAACCCTGAAGTTTGGTATACCCCAGAATCAGTAGGAAGACTAGATATTGCTCCCTTTGAAGTGAGTATACGAAATCCAGAAATCCCTGTTAGAGTCAAACAATATCCAATGTCACAGGAAGGGAGGCAAGGACTCCGACCAGTAATTCAGAGGCTAATAAATCAAAGGTTACTAGAGCCTTGTATGTCTCCCCATAATACCCCCATACTACCCATAAAGAAATCAGACGGGACTTATAGGTTGGTACAAGATTTAAGAGAAATAAACAAAAGAACAATTACCAGGTTCCCAATTGTAGCTAACCCCTATACCATACTTAGTCAGCTGTCACCTGAGGCTAAATGGTATACGGTTATAGACCTGAAAGATGCATTTTGGGCATGCCCCCTTAAGGAAGAATGTAGAGACTTTTTTGCCTTCGAGTGGGAAGACCCAGATACCCATAGGAAACAGCAACTCCGATGGACTGTTTTGCCACAAGGGTTTACAGAATCCCCTAATTTGTTTGGGCAAGCCCTGGAGCAGGTTTTAAGTACTTACGAAACTAATCCGCAAATTACTTTAACACAATATGTGGATGATTTGCTTTTAGCAGGAAAAACCCAGGAGGAAGTTAGATGCGAGAGTATTAAGTTGTTAAATTTCTTAAGTTTAAAGGGATTGAAAGTATCGAAATCAAAGTTACAATTTACAGAAGAAGAGGTGAAGTATTTGGGACATTGGCTTAGCAAGGGCACAAAAAAATTGGACCCTGAAAGGGTAAATGGTATACTGTCAATAAGACCCCCGAAGAGCAAAAGACAGGTCCGACAATTGCTGGGGCTATTAGGGTATTGTAGACAATGGATTGAAAATTATAGCAATAAAGTAAAATTTTTATATCAAAAACTAACTGCAGACGGGCTAATAAAATGGACTAAAACCGATGATCAAAGCCTCGAAGATTTGAAGGCTGACTTGGTGAATGCGCCTGTTTTGAGTTTACCAGATATTAAGAGACCGTTCTACATGTTTATCAATGCACAGGAAGGGACAGCCTTTGGAGTTCTAACACAGGAATGGGCAGGGAAAAAGAAACCTATAGGGTATTTGTCAAAATTGTTAGACCCCGTTAGTCGGGGATGGCCCACTTGCCTACAAGCCATTGTAGCTACAGCCTTATTAGTAGAAGAGGCTAAAAAGATAACCTTTGGAGGAGAATTAAAAGTATATACACCTCATAATATACGAGGAGTACTACAACAAAAAGCTGAAAAATGGATAACCAATGCCAGGCTATTAAAATATGAGGGCATTTTAATCCATTCTCCAAAGTTGGAAATTGAGACTACAAGCTTGCAGAATCCAGCCCAGTTCCTGTATGGGGAACCCAGTGGTCAATTAAGACATGATTGTATACGTCTAATAGAATACCAAACTAAAATAAGGGAAGATTTAGAAGAAGAAGAGTTGCCAGAGGGGACTAAATTCTTTGTGGACGGATCCTCTCGCGTAGTTGAAGGAAAACGCAGATCAGGGTATGCTATTGTAGATGGGAAGTCTCTAGAGTTAATAGAATCAGGGCCCCTAGACAAAACTTGGTCGGCCCAGGCTTGTGAATTGTATGCGGTTTTTAGAGCCTTAGAAATTTTAAAAGGCAAAATAGGGACTATATATACTGACTCTAAATACGCTTATGGAGTGGTACATACATTTGGGAAAATATGGGAAGAAAGAGGACTGGTTAATTCACAAGGGAAGAATTTAGTGCACGAAAAATTAATTAGAAAAACTTTAGAAGCTCTGAGGGGACCTCGGAAAATCGCGGTAGTACACGTTAGGGGCCATCAAAAGGGCACATCTTACCACATAAGGGGAAATAATCTGGCAGATGAAGAAGCAAGAAAGGCAGCTTTACACCTGTTGTCTGAAGGAAAAGAGGGCCACGATAAGCTAGATACCAGGATGAGTTTTACTAAACAGGAAATAGATAAATTACGACAGATAGGAGCCATAGAAAAAGAAGGTAAATGGGTGCTGCCCGATGATAGAGAAATTGTATCCAAAGGCGTAGCTTGGAGAATCATGAAAGAATTCCACCGACAGACTCATTGGGGAGTGCAAGCATTAGTAGATCAGTTTGGGACCAAGTATATGTGCATTGGAATATATGACATAGCAAAAAAACTAGTAGAAGAATGTTTGACCTGTCAGAAGGTTAACAAGCAGCACCTCAGAGAAAAGGTCCCAGGGGGACGATCAATAGCCAGGAGGCCGTTTGAGAAAATACAGGTTGACTTTACAGAACTCCCGAAAGTGGGCAGGTATAAATACCTATTAGTTATAGTAGATCATTTAACTCACTTTGTAGAAGCCTTCCCCGTAGCCCGAGCAACTGCGAAATCGGTAGCCAAGATATTGTTAGAAAATATCATACCCCGGTATGGGAATGTGTTGGTCATAGACTCAGACAGGGGGCCACATTTTACATCCAAAGTCATTAAAGAAACATTAGATCCTTTAGGAATCAGGTGGGAGTATCACACTCCTTGGCATCCTCAAAGTTCGGGAAAGGTAGAAAGGATGAATGGGGAAATAAAAAAACAGTTAACGAAGCTAATGATGGAAACCCAGATGAATTGGATCAAGTGTTTACCCTTAGCTTTATTGAATATACGAACTCAGCCCAGAACTGACACAGGAGTCTCCCCTTTTGAAATGTTATATGGGATGCCATACGATTTAGAAATACCGAAAGAACATCCTAAAGTAGAAGAGAGATTATTACAGAAATATATTACAGAGCTTATGAAGAGAAGACAAGAATTGATAAAGAAAGGACTAATAGTACAGAGACCTCCACTAGATGTAGCTATTCACCGAGTTAACCCTGGAGACAAGGTTTTAATTAAAACCTGGAAAGACTCGTCCTTGACTCCCCGCTGGGAGGGACCTTTTCTTGTCTTACTTACCACAGACACTGCTATTCGCACCGCAGAGCGAGGATGGACACACGCTAGCAGAATTAAAGGACCGATTTCGGAATCATCGTGGGAAGCCTTTGGAAACCCGGACAATTTAAAAGTAACCTTCAAGAAGAAACCTGGAATCCTCGATAAGTGAGACCACCTTTTGTAAAACCTAACATAGTATTTGTTATAACCCCACATTGTATTTGTTATCCATTTGTGTGTTATGCATGTAGGGTTTGTGAAGGGAAGTAGTGGACTCATTGTTAGTACGGGTATCTCCCTAGCGGCATCTGCCGCCTTTGTTACGACAAAATTGACTTATTGGACATTAAAAGATCTTAAGAAAAGATTGGTAGAATGGTGGGAAGCCTTTGTTAAAAGGCCAATATTAAAAACACCAATTGTAGGTGGACCGTGCCGTATGTTGGGTGTCTCTCTTGAAAAAAACTGGGAAGCCTTTCAAATCAGAAAGGCACATAAAGGAGGTTCCCCTGAAGAATACGGCTGCTGTCGAGAAGACGGTACACCCTGCTGCTCTGAGCAAAAGAGTAGGCAGAGGAGACAGAGACGTACAGAAACTGTGGGGATCGAGGCCGACAAGCTACCTCCTAAGCAGGAATACCTAAAATTATAAGACCCAGACTTTTTAAAGTCCCAGAGACACCTGGCATCACGGATCGCCCCTCCAAGGCATTAAGAGTTTGTAAAGTATCCGTTAAACCAAGCCATGGGTCCACTACTCCTCTGGAAGATGATTGTGCTGGGCTTATTAGGAAGACGAATCAAAGGGGAACATAACGTACACCAACCCTTTAAATGGTCATTAATAAGGTGGGAAGATCAAAAAGTGATCCAAGTGCGAAGTGTACCCGGGAGCCCTACATTCACACCTACCTTGTGTGAATTGGTACCCACTGAGCCATGTTTGAGTCGAAGAGAGTTCGGGAAACCGTTTTACTTTTGTCCTAGTTCTAATCCTGGGCGAGGATACTGTAACTACCCAAACTCTTATTATTGTGCTTATTGGGGATGTGAAACTATAGCCTCTGATTGGGCCCCAGGAGCAGGGTCAGATAAGTTTTTATCAGTAAAATGGGGGCCTTCTGGGTGTACCCCCCCCAAAGAGGATTTCCAGCTGGGGTATCGGGGAAATCCCCACTATACCCCCCCGGGAACTTGTAAACATTTAGTGATAAATATCACCCGTCCAGAGGATCCGGGATGGTTTTTGGGAAAGACCTGGGGAGTCCGGTTCTGGGAGTCCGGGACCGATAGAGGTGGATTAATTTTCATAAAGAAAGAAAGTGTGCGACCCACTCCTCAAGCAATAGGGCCGAATCTAGTTGTTAAAGGGGTGGAATCAAGAATCAAACCCACGAGTATGATCATGAATTCGACAAGTATTCCTATGAACCACCCCACCCTGAAAGATACTGTTGTAATCTCGGAAAGTAAAGCCACAGAGAGGGTAGACAATCCTCTGTGGAAGGTTGTGCAAGCAACCTACAAAGTATTAAATGCTACAACCCCTAGTATAACTACCCATTGCTGGTTATGCTACGATATAAGACCCCCTTTTTATGAAGCAATAGGAGTAAATATGACATATACTTTAAGCAGGGATTCCGACTCACATTGTCAATGGGAAGATAAGAAGAAGGGGTTAACCATGGAACAGGTTACGGGAATGGGAATGTGTATTGGCAAGGTACCAAAATCAAAAAGAAAGTTGTGTGGATCTATAACATTGCAAACCTACACCTCCGAAATTGGATGGATTATTCCCACCAAAGGAACTAGATGGATATGCTCAAAAACGGGCCTAACTCCCTGTGTCTCCCTAAAGGTACTCAGTGGGTCCCCAGAATATTGTATACAAGTGGAAGTAGTTCCAAGGATCTTGTACCATCCAGAAAATGTGATGTACGATCATTGGGACGCCCCTCACCCAGTCCGAGTAAAGAGGGAACCATTCACCGCAATTACTATAGCCACCTTACTGGGTCTTGGGGCAGTGGGAGCGGGAACCGGAATTTCCTCCTCAGTGATGCAACAGCAGAGCCTTAGCACTCTACGGGCAGCTGTGGATGAGGACTTAGAACGAATAGAAAAATCCATTACAGCTTTAGAAAAGTCGTTGACATCGCTATCAGAAGTAGTGTTACAGAACAGAAGAGGGATGGACCTCTTATTTTTGCAACAGGGAGGATTGTGTGCAGCCTTAGGAGAAGAATGTTGTTTTTACGCGGATCATACAGGAGTTGTCAGGGATACTATGGCAAAATTGAGAGAAGGCCTTGAAAAACGTAAAAAGGAAAGAGAAGCCCAGCAAGGGTGGTATGAATCATGGTTCAGTCGTTCTCCTTGGCTAACAACCTTATTGTCTGCAATAGCGGGTCCATTAACTTTACTAGTACTCGTGTTGACCTTTGGGCCGTGTATAGTAAATAAAATAATTAACTTAGCAAAAAGCAGACTCGAAGCTGCCCACCTACTGTTGATAAAAAGTCAATATGAACAACTTAATGAAGATGAGAGTAAGCATAACCCTATGCTCTCCCTGGCACAGGAGGCTGTTGCTCGATTTGATGAACAAATTAGAGGGGACCAAAACAAAAAGGGGGGATTGTGATATGTGCTAATTTGTTGCATCAAAGTGAGAAACAGCCTTGGGAACATCTTGTATTGTGGTATGTACTAATTTGTTACATCAGTGAGAAACAGCCTTGGGAACATCTGTGGGAACATCCTACAGCCTGTGGTGGGGGGGCATGTACTCCGCCTGAGAAAATTGAGCTGAGCTAGCGAAGTAGCAATGTTAGTTTAGATAGCCTAATATGGCACACAATGCAGAGGAAGACTCCAGCCTTCATCCCCACGACCACCAGAGGGCTGAAGAAGACCCCCTAGCAACAGCCGGCGCAACCGCAGAAGTTACAGGAGGTACCCCGTATACCCGGAACTGGAATCGCATATAAGGAGACTGTGAGGGGGGGTTGTGCGCGCCGTTGTTGGTGGAGCAGGAGACTCCCCCCCCGGCCGCCCAGCGCTGTTTTGCTTACTTGTGACTTGCTCAATTATTAAATTGGAATTTATGCAACCCGGCCCGAGTGGTTGTCAATTTGTCACGTTTACCTATAACACAGGCACCTAGCACTGGCCTATCAGGCACTGAGCCACAAGTGACCTCACAACCACAAACAGCACACAGGCACCTAGCACCGGCCTATCAGGCACTGAGCCACAAGGGACCTCACAACCACAAACAGCAGCCATGGGCCTAGCACTGGCCTATCAGACACTGAGCCACAAGTGACCTCACAATTGAAAACAGCAGCCATGGGCCTAGCACTGGCCTATCAGGCACTGAGCCACAAGTGACCTCACAATTGAAAACCGCAGCCATGGGCCTAGCACTGGCCTAGCAGGCACTGAGCCACAAGTGACCTCACAACCACAAACAGAACCCAGGCACCTAGCACTGCCCTAGCAGGCACTGAGCCACAAGTGACATCACAACCACAAACAGCAGCCATGGGCCTAGCACTGGCCTAGCAGGCACTGAGGCACAAGTGACCTCACAATTGAAAACCGCAGCCATGGGCCTAGCACTGGCCTAGCAGGCACTGAGCCACAACTGACCTCACAACCACAAACAGAAGCCACACACCTAGCACTGGCCTATCAGGCACTGAGCCACAACTGACCTCACAACCACAAACAGCACCCAGGCACCTAGCACTGGCCTATCAGGCACTGAGCCACAAGTGACCTCACAACCACAAACAGCACCCAGGCACCTAGCACTGGCCTATCAGGCACTGAGGCACAAGTGACCTCACAACCACAAACAGCACCCAGGCACCTAGCACTGGCCTATCAGGCACTGAGCCACAAGTGACCTCACAACCACAAAGAGCACCAATGGGCCTAACACTGGCCTATAAGGCACTGAGCCACAAGTGACCTCACAACCACAAACAGCAGCCATGGGCCTAGCACTGGCCTGTCAGGCATTGAGCCACAAGTGACCTCACAGCCACAAACAGCAGCCATGGGCCTAGCACTGGCCTGTCAGGCACTGAGCCACAACTGACCTCACAACCACAAACAGCACCCAGGCACCTAGCACTGGCCTATCAGGCACTGAGCCACAAGTGACCTCACAACCACAAACAGCACCCAGGAACCTAGCACTGGCCTAGCAGGCACTGAGCCACAAGTGACCTCACAACCACAAACAGCAGCCATGGGCCTAGCACTGGCCTATCAGACACTGAGCCACAAGTGACCTCACAACCACAAACAGCACCCATGGGCCTAGCACTGGCGTATCAGGCACTGAACCACCACTGACCTCAGAACCAGAAACAGCAGCCATGTGCCCACAACTGGCCTCTCAATACTGAAACAAAAGTGACCTCACAGTCTGCATTGAAGCCACGTGCATGCTCCTTGCCTAGCACAGACTGAGGCACACCATCCCCAGAAGCACATACAACACTAATCTCCATACTACTTCTCTACCAGGTGCTCCTGCACCTCTACAAAAAGAAGCCATGTGTCTGCTGGTGAGCCTGAATGACTTCACAAACACAAACATCGGCAATATGCATCGAGCTGGTCTGTCAGGTGCTGAGACTGAAGTGAGAGGAGAGGAGAAGCTCACCCGGGCAACTCGCATATCCCTTGATTACGCCGTTATCACTCCATACAGAACAGTCTTCTGCAAATGGCTTTCATCTCCTGGCAAGACTCTCTCCAAGTCATGGCACAGCTCCACTCTGGCACCCTGCACACAAATCACAAAAGGGAACGATTGGTCTTGCTTTTCCTTTAGTACCGTCCAGCCCGAGCAGGGAGCCTTTGCACTGCAGCACCTGCACAATGACAGCAGGACGCCACTTCCATTTCTGGTGCATTTCTAGGGACAGAGACCAGCTGAGGGAGCAGCTGCACTGCAAAGGGTTTCTGACACTGTCACATCAACTCAGCACTGCACCAGGCATCAGCCTGACGCCAGACCTCTGCTCTGCCACCTACTCTACAAACACACTGTCTCTGCCACACACAGCTGCCTCTTCTGCTAGATAGAACCAGGTGCCAGCACGAAGACATGGATGCAGGACACTCGCCACTTGCACACTCCCCAGCCACTGCTCTGCTCGCTGCCTTCCCTTGGCTCCTCAACCCAGACACACAGCGAAGCTCTTGTGGTGACCACACAAGGTGGCCAAGGCACTCTGGGCTCACAAGGCCTGTGCAAATGAGCAGCACAAGATCAGGCAGGCACAGAGCTGCCTCCTTGGGCGATGCTGCTCTTTTCAGAGGGAAGGATCCTGCTTTCTTTGGGCACAGCAGGCTGCTGCTTTCCACCTCCATCTCCTCAGGAATCTCCACCTAGGGATGGGGGGATGGGGATTTTGTTTAGTAAAACAAAGCCTACAGATACAATGGAAAAACAGTTGGGAGTCCTGAAGGCCTCCTGAGCCCAAAGTAGCCTTGGTTCCTTTCCTTTACTTACTTGGACAAGGAGCCCCAGGGAAGGGAAAAGGGTGCAGAGGCTTTGACATGAGGCGCAAGCAGTGAGACAGCCCCAGCCTGGAGGTCTGCTGAAATGCCAGCTGTCCTGGCTGCGCAGGCTCTGCACCAGCACTCCGGGCTCCACAGCTGCATTCACAGAGCACTGAGGGCTGGGTGCCATGGGCAACCTGGCCCTGGGCACATCTTCACCCCTTGCAGAGCCAGGAGCCCAAGAGCTGTGACACTTCCTCAGGTCAAGCTATGGAGGCTTTGGGGCACTCACACAAAGGCACTCAAGACATGCGGGCATTTATTATAAGGGTCTTGGACTCGTCCTATATGGCACCACAACCTTCTAGGAAAAGGAAGGCACACAATAGCATTTGCTGAGCAGGCTGGCAGTAACAGCAGTTGTGGGACGCGGAATTTGCAGCACAGCAGAGGTACCAGGAGGTGAACCCACACCCCAAGTCACACAGGGAAGCCAGGCGCATTCATGGAGGCCTTCGCATCCATACGTAGCCTCTTCTCATCCACTTGCAGCTGCTTTCACAGAGGGCTCACGATGTCGGCAAAGATGTTGACAGGCACAGGGACACACCCTGGCATCCTGTCTCCACCCTCAGGAGCTCTAGGACTGCACTGGGAACCTCCATGAGTGGAGCAACCTAGAAAGAAAGAAAGAATCAGAGTGTTACTGTCAGTTCTGCTGGCCTTACAGAGTCGCAACAGGCTGGGGCAAATGTCTCCCATCCATGCTGAGCTGTATTGGTGAGAGCACAGCCAGCAGGGCCACCAAGATGTTCTACCCCTCTTTTTGGCACAGGGGAGACCATGTCTGTATACTGGGTCCCATTTGGGTCCTCCTATTCTGCAAAGGCACTAACACACAGGAGGGAGTCCAGCACAGGGACACCAAGATGGTCAGGGGCTGGAGCTTGGGGCATATACGGAGAGGCTGGGAGAGCTGGGTTTGTTCAGCCTAGACAAGAGAAGGCCAAGGGGGATTTTCATGCTGTGCACAGCTACCTTATGGAGGGCACAGAGAAGGCGGAGCCGGATTTTCTTGGAGGTGCACACTAAGAGCATGAGAGGCAACAGGGACAAATTGGACAATGGGAAATTCTTAGATGTTAAGAAGAAACCTTTTTCTCCATGAGGGTGGCCGAACTGTGGCACAGGGATCCAGAGAGGTTCTCAGATCTCCGTCCTTGGAGATAATCAAAACTTCACTGGAAAAGGCCCCAAGATACCTCCTCTACTGGGACCTGCCTGGAGCAGGGCGTTGGATCCCTACCTCCATGTCTCCCCTATTGCAGCCTCAGCGAAGCTGCTATTCTGAGACTCTGGCCAAAGGGACCAGTGGCTTTGGAGATACTGCCTCCACTGCTCACCAAAGACAGGTGTCTCAGAGCCACCCATCACCCTGAGAGGCCTGACTTCTTGTGAGGTGGCATCTCCCCTGTCTGCAAGGGTCTGTGTAGGCACAACGTGGAGGAATGGCTCTGACTGCTTTGATTAACTACCCACCTCTCTGAGGGATCGCAATGGATTAGGGTCTGGGATGGGAAGATGCAATGACGGTCCAGATGCAACAGAAAGCCTTTAAGGAGGCAGAAGATGACTTTCTCCAGGGGAGTCAGTAAAATCCCAAAGACTCAGGGAAGCATCAAGACCTTCAGAAACAGCAAGCCGGAACCTCAGCTGACAGAAACCACCAAACTGCCAGCAGCCCTGCCCCACACCAGGATGCTCCAAGGAGGCAACATGGTCACCAACAGTCCTCACCCAGCTCTCCCAGAAGGACACCGTGATGGCAGGCTGGGCTCTGGGAGCAGAGCACTGCTCTCTCCAGACACCTCCTCCCACGCTGAGCAGCAAAACACTGGGGCCACCACCCAGCTCCACCACAGGGCACCCCACACTGTAACACGCCACTACCCCCGGACCTCAGAGAGGGTTGGCAGCCAACACGCGCCTCTGCATCAGAGACACACAGGCCACAGCACCATACATGGCAGCACAAAGCACACCCCCAAGTGCCCCACAACACACAAAGCCCAACTCTCCAGACCTTCCATTCCCTTCTAGGCCTCCAAGGCCTTGCAACAGCCACAGCCTCTGAACATCCGCTCACAGCCTGGGGCCTGCTCACTTCCCACTTCCAGGACACAGAGAGCAAGTGCTCTCACAGGGGCTGGTCAGGCCAGCTCTTGCCTCTCTCTTGTGCCTCAACTTCTCTGAGCAAGAAATCTCTTTGACAATGTGGCAGATACCTTTTTGGGGGGTGACATTCCTTCTGTCTCCTCCAACAGCCCTTGCATCCATTCTCCAATGACTGCATACGTGGACAGAAAATCAGAGACCTCTAAGGTGTTACAGCTCCAAAAGTGTCAGAAAAGCAGGTGGACACCTCAAAGACAGAGACAGCATTCAGACCTGGCAGGAAAATCTCACAAGCTCCCTGCTGCTTTGACAGGGGCAATTTCTAAAGCACACACACCCTGGACATAAGAGATTACTAACACCACTGCTCACACCAGCACTAGATTCATTTAGCAGCCTCAAAAGTCTAGCTGGACTCCCTAGCTGACCGGGAGGAGGCTGCAAGCTTCTACTTAGCAACAAGTGGAAAGTCAAATTCCAGGTCCATGTTCACCACAGAACATCATCCGCATTTTAAAGGTAGCAGTAGTAACTCATGATGACGGAGCGGAATAAAATGTTTTTCAGATGATGTGGAACATCTACTTCTGCTTGGTTAATGAGTTGCATTTCTGCATTGCTGTAGAGCTCTGCAGGGGGGTCAATCCCTCCTCTGAGCACACACAACAAACCCAGAAGTGACCTCACCACCAGCATCCAAGCCATGGGTCTTTTCCGGACCTGTCAGCTGCTCACACAGAGCTGACCTCACAAGTGCATACCCCCACCACATGCCTGCTGATGGCCTAAGGGCTTCAGGGACAGAAGTTTACTCCAATAACTTCCCCAGCCACAAACTACTGCTGGCTTATCAGGGACTCTGACAAAAGAGACCTCACAAGCAATGTCCACACCTAGCTGCCTGCTGCTGGCCTATCAGGGACTCAGAAAGACATGACCTCACAGTCACCTTCACAGCCATGTCTCTGACACTGCCCTATAAACCTCAGAGACAGAAGTTCTGTCACTATAACTTCCCTGCCATGTGCCAAATGCTGACCTATCAGCTGCTCAGGCACAAGTGATCGTAAAAGCTCATATCCCAACCACGTTCCTGCTGCTGCCCTACCAACTGCTCAGGCAGAAATGACCTCACAAGAACCTTTCCAGCCACATCTCTGCTGCTATCCAATCAGTTCAGCACTCAGAAGTGACCTCACAATCAACAGACAAGCCTTCTTCCTCCAGCTGGCCTATCAGGTGCTGAGGCAGAAGTGACCTCACAATCAAGAGCCGAGGCATGTGCCTCCTGCTGGCCTGTCAGCTCCTTGCAAAGAATTGTTTTGACACAGGTGATTTAGTGGCATAGCTCTCTTAGTCACTAGTGACCTCACTACCCACACCCTGACCATGCGGCTGTGGTCACCTGCAGCTCCCCCTGCCTCCTCCAAGGCTCAGCCAGCTCCTGAGCAGCCTCCCTGATTCACCTTGTGGCTTCACAACGCTCAGAGTGCAGCAAAACACCCATTATGGACCAGTTACTGCCCCAAAAAAAGATTAGCTTTTGCCCACGTAGTCTCTACACGTAGACCACAAAAATTAGGAACTGGAAAAAGGCCTGCAAGTAACTATTGGCAACAGTTTTGAAAAAGATGATTTCATGGGATGAGCAATTATGAACCTGAAAACAGCAGGGCCTCATGTCCCAGGCAGAGGGAGAAACCTTCCCACAACTCAGAAGTCTGGTTCCTTCCCCAATGCTGAACAAACCCAGCAAATCCTCCACATATCCAGGACAACCACCATTCTCCTCTTTTATGCCCTGACAACTGGAGACACGTGGAAGGACTCAGGCCAGGGCATCTCAGCTGGTGAAACCAGCAGAGCCACAACTCAGCAACTCTTCACCCTGACCTACGAGCACGGAAAGAACAACGGCAATTGGGAGCACTGGCCGTTCAGCCACTTTCCAGGCCCCTGACAAGCAAAACAGCTCACACTTACAGAGCTGCTCTGGAAACACCCCCCAGGCTGCTGCCAGGGTCACAGGTCTCGGGGCAAAGCAAGAGGCAGGGAGCAAAAACAATGGCTAAGGCACGTTGTGACATGCGGGGACAGCCTCTCTCAGAGCCACTTGGAAATGCCGTTTTCAGAACAAACAAGACTATTGGGAAGGGCCCCTCGCGAGGACACCAGCAGCCTGCTCACACTTTGCCCAGCAGCTCCCAAACGCAGCTCAGAGCAGCACCTGGGGGCTGCGGTGGCAGCAGCAGCTCAGGAAAATGCTTTAACATGGGTCTCCGACCCCCGGCAGGGGCAAAGCTTCCTGCCCCCAACCCCACCAGCCGCCCCGGCCCAGCTGCTTGGGGCAGGCCGCCACGTCTGGCTGCAGGGCAGCTGCCTGCTCTATCCCCAGTCGCTCTGTGCCGTGCTCACGGCCCCACCAGCCCCTGCTGCAGCTCCTGCAGGAAAGCAGCCCTGGGGCCAGCACCGCTGCCCCCACCCCGGCAGGAGGGCACCCACCGGCAGCTGAAGGCGCCCACAGCCCCACCAGCCCCACTCACACCTGCTCTCACCCGCTCCCTCGCTCCGGCTTTGCTCCAGCTCCACTTCCACCTCTTCCTGTTTCCCCCATGCTGGACTCCGATTGGCTGAGAGAGCCGTCATTCAAATCCAGCCCATGTTTCTCTTCCCGGCCAATAGGAATGCAGCACTGCGGGCGTTGCCATGGAAACATTGCAGCCTCCTGCCCTGGCGCCCAGCTCTGCCCCCTGCCCCTGCGGTCGGTCGCCATCTTGTGGGCGGCATCGCGAGGTGTCACGAGGTGTCGTGGGGACTCGGGGCAGCGTGGCCCCATGTGCCCAGGCAGTGCGGGGTCCCGGGGCACGGCTGCTCCCCCGCCGGGGTTGGGCTCTGCTGCAGGGGTCCCGCAGGGCTCCTGGCTGCCCTGTTCCCCGGGGGCGGTGGGGGGCGCGAGGGAGCAGCCCTGGGGCCTGTGCTGGTGCCGGACCTGGCGCCGGCGTGGGGGCCCTGGGCATGGCCATGGGCGCTGGAGCCCGCGGGCAGCATCCTGCTGCCCCCAGGGCAGGGCAGGGCAGGGCCCTGTTGCCCCTGGGGCCCCGGCCCCCTGCCCATGGCAGCCCTGGGGCTGGGCAGACCTCACGCTGCGTCCGGCAGGGCTGGGCCGCGGCCAGGCAGGGGCTGGTCTCTGTGGGGCCGGGCTGGGCCCTGGCGCATCGCTGCAGAGGGCTGAGGAGCCCCAGCGGCACGGGGCAGCCAGGGGCAGAGCAGCTGTGGGCCTGCGGTGCTGGGAAGAGGAGGTGTGTGTCCAGGAGGCGCCTGGGGGAGATGGCCCTGCTGGACTGCCCCCAGCACTGCCCCCCACGGCTCAGAGGAAAATGCTTGGGGTCAGCAGGGACTTGTGGGGTGGCCATGGCACCCCCACCTGTTTCCAAGCTGCTCTCCTAAACAAGGTGTCTTTTAGGTGCAGCGGTTTGACCCCAATTTGCAGGAGGACAGGGGCCGTGGCCATCTGAGGACAAGATCTCTGAGCTCAAAACATGCTTTGCCAAGTTGGAAATAAAAGGGATCCAGGGGGAAGGAGCAGAGGTTCTCCCAAAGGAGCAGACACTGTGGGGTTTTTACAAGGTGAAGGATCCATTTCTTGTATGGGCATTTTCAGCAGGCTCTTGAGAGCCCCACAGGAGCTGCAGGACACCCCAGCTGCAGGATGCAGGATCCCTTTCATGCCAGAGCCAGATGCCAAAGGGGGACCCAGTCCCAGGGTCACCTGGCTATGGATTGCCCCCACTCTCCACAAGGGGATGGAGGCAGCCCCACAGGATCCTTGGGGCTCAGGGCAGCTCCATCCCCAGGACCCAGAAGTCCTGTGTGCCACATTGTCCCCCAAACCAGATGGGACCCTGAGGCAGGGCTCTAGTGACAGCCCCCAGCCCTTTCCAGGCACGTTCACAGCCTGGGATCCACAGCCATTTTTGAACTCGGCAGTCGCTGTGCAACACCTCAGGAAGGAGCTCCTAAAGCCCTTACCGCAGGAGAGAGCTGCAGGAGTGCTGGGAACAAGGAACCGCAGTCTGGACTGATGGTCTTGGTCCGGCAGTTCTTGCTTGCCCCTTTGCTATCGGATTGTATCTGCAGCAGGGGAGGAGGGATGGTCTTCCCCTCTCTTCACCCAAAACTCTCTCCAACCTGCCCCTTCTCCACTGCCTGTCAGTGAGGGGCCCCAACATGGCCCCGCTGCCTCCTGTCCCCCATTCTTGCCGTGGGGCAGCTCTGAAGTGGGGAGCGTGTGAGCAGTGCCCAGCAGCTTCTGAGCCTCGCAGGGAAGTGAAGGCACCACCATGGCACCGCGGAGACCTCCCTGTGATGTGGCACATCCCACTGTGACCTCAGCTGATGTCACGTGGGGGCTCAGTACGTCACTGCCATGGAGATGGAGCAGCCAAGGAGAGAGCTGAGAGATTTCCCCTCATGTCCTGGAAAGCAGACACCTCCGGTCACCCCAGTTATTTTCCAAATCTTGCTGATAAATCCTTCAGGAACATCTCCAGATGGTGCCAAAGGCTGTGAGATATGAAAAAGGGAGCCCTGAAGAGGACACGTCTGTGCCCCTGCACTGTCAGGTCTCTGCACTGGGCAGACCTGTATGGGAATGTAGGGCTTTGGGGTTGCTTTGGGGTTTGGCATTTTTCAAAGACAGGATCAAAGTCACGTGGGAAGAAACAGCACAAAGTGTGGCCACAAGCTGAGATCTTTTGGTGAGCCTCAAGACTGATTTCTCCTGTGGGTTGCTCTTTTTGTAGAAGCAGGATGTAGGACAATCTGGGGCAGGATGCAGCCTTCCTCCTTGAGGCACCAAAGCAGGCTCTTTGTTGTTAGAAGTCCTCAGCAAGGTTTCTCGGTCTGTGGTGCTTAAGATAGAGATGATATGCCAGAAAAGAGCAAATGTGCCCTTAACACACATCATCCAGAGGGCTTTATCTGGGACCCTGGTCCCTGCCATGCTTCATAGCCATGGCAACTGTAGTGCACGAACATGGTGCTGCCAATTATTAAGAAAGAAAACATTTGGCAATGGTAAAAACTGTGTGAAGTTTTGGAAACGAGGATTTTTGTCAATTATTGCATTGAGTTATTTTTTGAGAAGATTTCAAATTAGGACAAGAATCTCCTTTTGGAGCTTGATTCATTTGAGCACACAGAGAGGCTGTTGCTGCCTGAGATGTCCTGGGATAGCTGTGTTCCCATGTGGTGCTGTAAATTTTGGAGGTGGCTCCTATGGGACCTTAGCTTGTCATTAGGAAATGTATCTGAAAACAACTCAGTTGAGGGAACCTATTTCCCTCCATTGACTAGAAAATGAAGCCCAGAGAGCTGGGTTAGCCAGAGACATCTGCACTGATGGGGTCTGGCATGGGGTGAGGTCAGCCTCCTCCCTGTTCTCCCCCAAAATGAAGCTGCACTTCATTGACTGTGGAGGGAATGAAAAGGGAGTGTGGCTAGATGTTTTAGGGACTCCTTTAAAATGTCACGGTAACACAGGTATGTTGAGATTTGTGCAAATTTGGCCACCCAAATACAGACGAAGCTGGTCCCCCTGCTTTCCTCACCAGTCGAGAGATCCTGACACCTCAGAGTGCGACGTGCTCTGTGCAAAGAGTGAGGAGGGGCATGGACAGCCCTGGGCTGCGGGTGGTCTTCTGACACCAGGCTCTGTGTGAGACACAGCAATATCCTGTTTAGTGGTGTAGGCCTGATTATAACAGAAAAGTTTAGAAAAGGACATTAAAAAATGAAACAAAAAAGAAATTAAGACAAAGGTTGAAAGCAAAGAAATGTTTTGTTATACCTTCCAGATTTTCATTTTCTTTGTTTGTTCTTATTGTCTTTCCTGTTTTGTTCTGTTTCAGTACACTGGTCTTATGGGGAGATTATACATTATCTTTCTGTCTGAAAAGGAAAGTGATTTTCAGAACTGGGGTGGGATGCAGTCACAGGGTCATGGGTGGCTGGTGCCATTGCAGGTGTCCTGGTCCCCTCTGCCCAGCCTCCCTCTGCAGCTCCGAGGCGCTCTGGTCTCCTGCAGGTCCCCTGTGAGATCTGCCAGGCCCAGGCAGGTGCCTCAGAGACACCGAGGCCTCTCCAAGTTCCACTGCAGGTTTATGGTTAGACACACGAGCTCTGCCTGGAAAGGTGAAGAGCTGTTTTCAACATTAAAGAAAATATGAGCCCACTTTCATCAGCTGAAAGGACTGAATAATTCTAATAAAATGCCAGTGTTTTCCCATGATGACATAATGAAAATTTTGAGGAAGGGATGAATCTCAGCAGAAGAAATCTTGATCTGCCCCTTGTGTTAGCACTGCTCTGTCTGTTACGCTGTGGATTTAACCTCACTAATCTCTCACATATTTCCACATGCCCTGATTAAACTGAACATTTCTAACGTGAACTTTGTATCAGACGGTGTGGACATATGCACTTTCCATAATTTTCCAGTCTTCCTCCTCTCCTTACTCTTTACAGTTCAGATATTCTCAACTCTCTAGTTGCTGCTTTGAGCTTCAGGGAGTCTGAAGCTTGCCTCATCTTTCAGTAGTCTAATTCTCTCTTCAACCAATTTCTTTACTGTGTGTTTATCCAGCCTTTCCAATCTATTTGTGAAGAACATTTCAAGGAAGGTTATTCCTTGTAGACCATGGACCTCTCTGGAGGCAACTTGGACTTGACATAGAGTTGAGTGTATTTTATTTCTTATGACACTGGATCAAGCTTATTTTTGTTTGATCGCAATTAAGACAAAACCTTTTGTGCCTGTTTGCAGCTAGTTCTCAAAGGAAAGCAGGTGGGAATTGGTGCACATGAGCTGTAACATTCAGCTGCAGCCTTGAGTGGCAAAAGGTTCGATTTGAACAAGAGTGATCTAAGTCCCTAGAGGGCTGGAGAGGTGGGGAGGAAGGTTGTCCATACAATCTCTGACCTCCAGGATGGTGCTTTTCCTACATGTCCAGACTTCATTAGGAGACACTCTGGATCAATATCAGTTGGAGAAGGTGGATATCACTCTAGTTTCTAACCTGAAAAATAAAGAAAACTTTGAAAGCAGAAATCTTTTTTTTTTTTTGATGCTCATTGAAATCTTCTTCTTGTAAATACACTGCTGAAACCTCTCCAATTAGCCACAGCACAAGAATTGAAGAGCTGAAGAAAATTATGGGGAGAGGCATGGCTCCTTAGGGGGGTTTGCATTTTAATGTCCCCTTGGGTGTCTTTGGTTCTGAGCCCATGAACCTCAGATGCTGAGAGGATACTGAAGCAACCTCTCAAGAAGTTTACATCAGAAGCAAATCGCCAAGTTTCTTGGAGCGTTAACGGGTCCCACTGAGGGTCATTATCAACAAAAGCTCCCTGGTGGCTGAATAGAGCAGAAAGTTGGAGGCCCTGTTTGCAGGTAGGCAAAGGCAATGTGCGGGTGGCTCTGACACCAAGTCAACCATTGATGTGTGTTATCAAGCAGAATCGCCAAGACCCACAGCCAACCCCTGAGTAGGGTGATCCTTTCCCTCACACTTTACTCAGGTCTCTTCCTGGGGGCAGTGTCAGGGTGGGGGTGTGTGCGATGTTCCCTGGATGTGAGGAGGCAGCAAGACCACAGTGGTGTAAGGAAACCTCATCTTCTTGTAGGCCTTGATAGCAGAGACACCAGCTATAGCAAAAGGGACAAAGACCTCAGTTCTGTTGGAGGCTTTCAGCCTTGGCATTGCCCTCGGTCATCTCCAGCACAGGCTGTCCTATGCTGTTCCAAATCTGCACCTGTTTCCCCGCAGCCTGTAGACAACCAACCTGCTTCCCCACCTTGCTCTCACTGCAGGATCTCCCCACGTTTACTGACATCCCTCTGTCCTTGCTGGCTGCTCCTTGAATCACAAAGCTAGGGGTTGATCACATAGTCCCTCTGGGTGTCCTGTTGCACCACAGCACTACCCTACGAGTGACATTCTTGTTACGTGAAGTCCACTCTGAACCTCTGAAGATGCTCTTTGTGGCTCTTTCCCCTTCTCATGCTGCTTCCCACTACAAAGAAAAGCTTCACCATCTCTGAAACCACCCTGTCACAGGTTACTACTGTATTTGCCTTAGCTTCCACTTCGCCAGGCTAAAGAAGCCCCGGTCTCTCAGCAACTCCATACATGCCATGTGCTTCAGGCCCCCAACCCCATCTTGGCAGACCTCCTCTGCACCCTCTCCAGTTGTTTCCCATTCCTCCAGCACTGGGCGTACCATACTGGCACACACTGTTCCAGACATGTGGCCACAGCAGTGCTGAGTGGAGGGGGATAAGAACTGCCCTTGCCTGGGTGGCCATGCTCTTCCTAATGCAGTCCTGTATGCAGCTGGCCTCATTTGTGGTGAGCATGCACCACTGGCTCATATGGCACCCTTCATAATGTCCAGGGCCTTCTTCTTGGGGTCACTCCTCTACCGGTCAGGTCTATGTTTCTCCTGATGCACAGGTTGTTCTGCCCTGCTGAGGAGCCTTTCAAAGAGGACAGGATGTGGGGTATACCCCTGCATACCCCACCTTTCCCTGGCTTCCTGGTCAAGCATGACCCATTCATGAAACCCCTCTGAGCTCCATCATCCAGCTATCTTTTTGCCCATCTGGATGTCTCCTGGACAGCCACTACTCTCCTCTCCTCCACAAGTACAGCTCTTTCATCACTGAAGGCATTCAGGTGGGTCAGGAATGATTTACCTTCAGTAACTCCATGTTGACTGTTCCCAGGCACATTCTTCATGATGTGCCCAGAAAGGTGATCTGAGAGGACTGGCTCCATGACACACCCCTCAGCAACATGAGGCTGAATGGCCTGCAGCTCCCCAGGTTGTCCTTGTGGCCCTTTTTGAAGATGAGCACAACATATTTCTTCTGGTCATTGGGACCTCCCCTGATCTCCACAACATTTCAAAGATGGAAGAGAGCAGCCTTGCTGTCAGAGCAGCCAGCTCTCTGCATGTCCATGAATGCCAGCCATCCAGGCCCATAGATTTGTATGGGTTGGGTTCTAGAGACTTAGGCACTGCGGGTTGGTTTTCTCCTCAGGAGTCCTGCTTCTAGGCACAACAGCTGAGGAGACCTTGTGGGTGAAGACTGAAGCCAGGAAGGAGTTGACTTCCCCAGACCTAGCTACATCTGCTTTTGCTAGAATCCCTGCCCCATTCACCCATTCAGCAGTGAGCCCACATTTCCTTGTTTATTCCTTTACTGTCACTGAAGCAGTAGCAGCTCTTCTTCCTGTCCTTCATATCCCCTGCAAGTGTCTCTATGCCAGGGCAGCTTTGGCTTCCTTAACACCATCTTGACTTTGCTGGACAATATTTCTAAATTCCTCCTTTGCAGCCTCGCCCTTCTTCCCCTTTCCATGTCCTGCCTGATTGCCCTGGAGCTTACGTGGGAGTTCCCTGTTTAGCCAAGCTGGGGTCCAGAGATGGCTACTGATTTTGCACACTGTTCTTTACGGAGCATTCTTGTGCTTGATGGGTGCTGTCCTTAATGACCTGCAGGCTTTCCTGAGCTCCTCTGCCCTTCAGAGCTGCCTCCCTTGGTCCATGCCATGGAAGAGCTCCATACATGCAAGCTACCCCTTCACACATAGGACATCCCCCTCTTCATCTTGCCTGATGGTCTCTCCTGAAGAACTTGTACCCTGCCATTGAAGGACTCCATCGTGTGACTGATCCCAGCAAATGTCAGTTATTCCAACCATGTGGCACTCCTGTGACAGGCTGCATATGTTTGCATATATTTTGGCTTCAGCATCTCAGCTGTGGCGCCGACCGAAGACTTGTCCCAGGGAAACATGTTACGAAGGACCTCATGTATGCACAGGCTTTGATTGCAAGTGATGATGTGCTGGCATGGATAGCAGGTGGCAATGTGATGGTGAAAGGAGGTTCCCACTAAGAGAGCAAACTCTGCAGTGCCCAAGGCCTGGGAGGAACAGATCTGGGCCTTGCAGGAATGGCAGGAGAGGGGTTGGTGGCCCGAGCTGACTCTGCAGCTCCTTGGGGTCTGTGACAGATGTGAGCCGAACTCCAGGCAGGACAAGGCGTCACTGAAGAAGTCCCTGGGCCTGGGCAGCCTATGATCCGACCACCCTGAGGTCATCATTAGCTTAAGTGTCTGTTCATATCATCTGGGGGGGGTGAGAAGAGGTTCAGAGGGTGAAGAGCTAAGAAGGGTTTGAGAATACTGAGACTAGAGCAGAGACCTTGGTGTGATGTGCCTCCCATTTATGCAGCACACATGGATGTAGACAGGATAGACTTTCCCTAAAGGCAGTGGTGGGATTCATTTGTTTGGGCACAGGTAGGAAACCCAAGATGCCCTGCAGCACTTGTCCATCGCCACTGCAAAGGGCGATTTTTTTTCCTGTAGGTTCCATGCTTTATCTGCTAGACACATGTGGTTTTGCTGGACACCCCAGGCATCTGAAATGGCCCTGCAGGCCTATTTCGATGTCTTTAAATCAAGTGTCTGCACTGAACTACAACAGCTGTTTGTAACATTGGGCTCTTCATCTGTCTCAGCTTCTGAGTGAGTGGAACACTAGTTGTAGTAGGCATCTAGTGTCATTTCAGATGGCCAAAGAAATTCTCCACCTGGCCCCTAGCTGGTGCTCCATAAAGATGTGTGTCTCCCAGTTGCTCCATCAGGGCAAGCAGACACTGGCACATACCTGGGACCACTGCTGTCTCTTCAAATATCACCAGGTGTCTGCGTGTGAGCAACTGACTCCCACCCTCCCTCTGCAGTGATTATAACCAGAGCTTAGACAAGGAGCTTGAGTGCAGACATCTCTGTTGTGCCCACTTCAGCTTGGGCAAGGGGAATCCCACCTCCTGTGTGTCTGTGGAGTTCATGAGAGTTAGCTGAATCCCACTGCATGCCAGGGGCTTCTAAATGGGCATGAGATGCCCAAACTGACCCGTCTGAATCAGCATCCAAACCATGGGAAAATGAGGTTCCTTCTTGGCCCTTTCTAGGTGTCCTGCCTGAGACGTGTGAGTATGGATTTCCAAAGTGGGACGTTTCTACCTCTCGTAGATAACCCTGCTCTGCTGAAACAAGTGACAATGCTGTAATTGGTCTCTCTGCGTTATTTAGAGAGCGAGCAATGGTGATTATTTTGGTATACCGCAGTGAACATTTCCCAGGAGGATGGAGCGCACGGGACAGAGAAATTCATGCCTTCAGCTGGGCCACTGTTGCCGAGCGGGGCCAGGCTCATGGGATGGAGGGAGCTCATGGCAACCTGGCAGCACTGCCCAGAGACAGCTGTGTGCAGGAGCAGCTCCTCTGCAAAGAGCAGCAGGGCTCTGGGTACCGCCTGCTGCTGCTGCCGCCAGGAGATGAGACAAGGCAGAGAGAAGTGAAAGGCAGTGTGGAGTGGGAGGACGGCTGACAGTTCGTTGTGGGAGAAATCATCACAGCCCTTGACACAGTAAATCTCTTTCTGCAGGGCAATGCTACTGAGGTTCCTGGAGGGGTCTGCTAAAGCCAACACATCCCATCCCACATCTGTTTTTTAAGGATGTCTCTCCCAGTTTTTCCTTTGCAGAGGAGAAAGAGGTGCATCAGAGCAGGGATCTGCCTCCACACCGCCACAGGGACAGGGCATCCTACTCCTTTTTCTTGGGGTCAGATGCAGGGGTATGAAGCTGGGGTGTGCACACTTGCCTGCATGGACTGTACTTCAGAGCAGTGTTGCTGTGCCCCAGGGTGCTGTGTGCCTGGGGCAGTGACTCTGCCACCTGCGAGGGTCAGCACTTAGCCTGCCTGGGGAACTCCCCACAGCACTGCGGGGAGAAGCTCTGGGTGGGAGGAGAGACCCCCATCAGGGCAGGTTCATTCTACTTCTGAGAGGGTGCTGCGTTGGTTAGGGCTGCCCAGAGCTCCAGCTCACTCCGAGGACATTTCTGGAGGGACCTTTTCAAAAGGAAGGTCAAAGCAGGGGATACATGAAAGGGAAGGCGCTGTCATGAGCCTGTGCTTTCGGTTATTTTCTGTTTGGGTGGAGTGAAATGGGATTGGATCTGTCAGGTTTAGACAGGGGACGGAGGCTCCAAAACAGTGACACAGAGAGAGGATCAGTTCTGGGAGGGACTCAGCAAATGCCTTCATCCACCCCTCAGCCTAAGGACAGAGCCAGCATCACCTTTCCAGCCTCAGCAAGGTTTCTCTCACCTGCTTCATAGCACCTGAAAACACAGAGATGCCCCTGGGCAGAGCCCTTTGCCCAGGAGGTTTCTGTAGGGCAGAGCTGAGCACCCAGCAGGTGGGATGGGGTCTGTGAGCACTGAGAGGGGAGAGACGTGGGGAGAGAGAAACAGCTCCCCACAGGGACGGCTCCAGGCAGCAGAGTCATGGTCAGAGTGTGAGAGGAAACTGCCAACTCCAAGGCCTCCTCTCTTCTCCCAGCCAGCACAGCCCTCTGCTCTCAAGGCTGTGGGGTGCAGTGCAGGAGTCGTTTCCTCAGCAGCCGGACATGCAGGAGAGGAGACACTCCTGAGTGCCCCTCTCTCCCTCCCTGGCCCTGCCTCCCCCGGCACAAGTATCATTGTATACCTTCATGTTTCCCACCTGTCCGTGCTGCCCTTATCCTCCTCCTTGGACTCTCTGGGCAGGGGGGTTTCTGATGCAGTTCAGACACCGAATTTGTGGATCCCGCCATGCAGAGGTGTCCTTGACAGTGAGGTGCCCAAGCACCCCTCTAATCTGTGGGTCTCCAGGCAATGCAGTGTGGGGGTGTGGGAATGAGCCAACTCTCTCGTCAGGACACCCCATCCTTAGGACATTCTGCCATTTCCCTGGGGTGTCTGGCTGGGCTGCAAGCTGCCCTCCACAAGGACACAGCTCTCCCATTGCAGCTGTGTGTTATCTAGGTGTCCCAGGGAGAAGCCACCTAGATCCTGAGGCCACGCTGGGACATGCTGGTGGGAGGCTGGATGTGGGCAGCTGGAAGGAGCCTGATGTGTTGCTGGCTAGAAGGAGAGGGCTGAGACCTCCCTCACGTAACCTCAGAAAGAGTGCTGATGGGCACTTTGCAAGTGCATTCCTCTGCTCTCCGCGGTGTCGTTTCTTTTTCAGGTAACACGAGTGCAACTGTCCTCCACCTCCGAGGTGCGAGCACAGGGCAGCTGGGAACAAGGCAGATGGACAGGCCAGCTCTGCTCCCTCTGCACTAAAGCCAGAGCGAATCCTTTTGCCTCTCCAGAATCACAGCTGCTCACTCTGAGTGCAGCAGCAATGCTGAGGGTTTCTACCTCCAGGAATCCTCCTCAGATGTGACAGGGTCAGCTAAAGAAAACGAAAAAACCCTTAAAACTATTCATGAACCCACATTGTGTGGAACTGGGAGTGAAGATGCTGAAAATCCCTCAGCATTATGGATGGATGAAATCTGACTAGAACTGGGAATATAACAGTGTAGTCACCCCTGTTCCCATGTCGGCAGTGCTGTAGGTCAGGGCTGACTCCTCTGGAGCCCACGGGCAGAGGCCCCTGCTCCTCATCTCAAACTCAGCCAGCGCAAACCAGAGGTCAAGCCACAGAGCTCAATGACACTGCTGCTGAGATGGGGAGAAGTAACGTGTGTGTGTTAGAGGGAAGCTATGAGAAATTTTTGCTCAGAGAAGTCTGCCCTAACTTGTCAATGTCTCTTCTTCCTCAGAAAGTTCCCCTGTGCCGCAAAGGAGCAAATGTCCAACAGCAGCTCACTCAACGAGTTCCTCCTCCTGGCATTCGCGGACACGCAGGAGCTGCAGCTCTTGCACTTCTCGCTCTTCCTGGGCATCTACCTGGCTGCCCTCCTGGGCAACGGCCTCATCATCACAGCCGTAGCCTGTGACCACCACCTCCACACCCCCATGTACTTCTTCCTCCTCAACCTCTCCCTCCTCGACATTGGCACCATCTCCATCATTGTCCCCAAATCCATCACCAATTCTCTGTGGGATACCAGGGCCATTTCCTACTTGGGATGTGCTGCACAGGTGTTCCTGTTTGTCTTTTCAGTTGGAACAGAATATTCTCTTCTCACTGTCATGGCCTACGACCGCTTTGTTGCCATCTGCAGACCCCTGCACTATGGGACCATCATGGGTGGCAGAGCTTGCATCAGAAAGGCCGCAGCTGCCTGGGCCAGTGGTTTTCTCAATGCTCTCCTGCACACTGTGAACACATTTTCAGTACCACTCTGCAAAGGCAACACAGTGGACCAGTTCTTCTGTGAAGTTCCCCAGATCCTCAAGCTCTCCTGCTCAGACTCCTACTTCAGGATGGTTTGGGCACTTGTGATTACTGTTTGTTTAGCCTTTGGGTGCTTTGTTTTCATTGTGCTGTCCTACGTGCAGATCTTCACTGCTGTGCTGAGGATCCCCTCTGAGCAGGGACGACACAAAGCCTTTTCCATGTGCCTGCCTCACCTGTTTGTCAGCACTGTCATCTTTGCCTCCCTGAAGCCCCCTTCCCTCTCCTCCCCAGCTCTGGATCTGGTCGTGGCTGTTCTGTACGCAGTGGTGCCTCCAACACTGAACCCCCTCATCTACAGCATGAGGAACAAGGAGCTCAAAGACGCACTGAGGAAACTGATTCAGGAGGTGCAATGTCAGCACCAATAACTCTCCCATGTGCATCTGCTCCTCATTCCCAGGATATTTGGCAACATAGCTATGTTTTCTTCATGTCTTTCTTTCTTATTTTTCTCTGTTACATTCTACTAAAAGAAATAAATATTTTGCTTTGGGCCACTTGTCCTCAGGAATCTCTCATTTGAATCTGATTGAGAGACCGTGTTGAAGCAGGAAGCCAGGCTTTCCCCTTCATCAGCAGAGATGGGGGAACCTCCGAGCCCGCTAGTCTGAACTCCCTGGAGGCTTTCAGTACAATGAGGAGAGTTTCCCTTTGCAGTGTGTTTTTTGGTGCAGACACCAAGGGAGCTCAGGGGCACAGAGTCAGGCTCTGATGAGTACAGGCGTGCACAGACCATGGGTCCCATGTGCCTTAAGAGAGCTCAGCTCCTGTGGCCACAGTCAAGGTATGATCTCACACCCCTCTTCTGTGAGGGTGACAGCTGGCTGTCACCATGGACTGGTCCCTTCCCTCCACAGCGTTCCAACACTCCAAGCAGAGCAAGAGTGGAAAGGAGGAGAGTCTGGACAAAGTCTGTGGGAACAGACCCTCCGTTCCTCAGAACCATTCCCCCACTGCCACAGCAGGCATTTCCTCACTGCAGCCTTCACTTGGGGGCTGCAGCTTTCTTGGAGACATGTCCACCAACAGCAGCAGGACTTTCTCTTTTCAGGGCTTTTCTCCTCATATGCACACTGTCCTCTGTGGTCTGATATGTGTATATGGCCCCAGTGCTCTTGTAATGTGGTGGTGGTAGGTTTGTGCTTCCCTGTGCATTCCTGTGAGCTCAGGCAGGACCAGGCATTGGGTGCATTTAGGCCAGACCTGGCCTGCACAAGAACATTGCTATAATAAAAGGGGATGCCCTCCATCACGTGCCTGAAGTCTGGCCTTTCTTCAGAAGCTGCAGTCAAAAATACGCCCAAAGACATTGCACGATAGAAGGGCCTGCTGCTCTGCTTGTGACCTCCATGGGAGGTGGGGGACAAGCTCAGAGTGTACATGTGATGTGTTAGGGACTGAGGGCTGGATCCAGGATTCATCTGTTGGTGACCAGTGCCAGTGGAGCTGGTGAATGGTCTCTGAATTTCCTGCCCGAAGCTGTCCTACAGGTGACAGTGCTGATGAGAGATGCCCATCCTTCTGGAGGGGAATCTGAGCCCCTAGGAAAGCTCAGGAGATCTCCAGGGACAGCGTGTGCCTGGTGTGGGCATTGAGTGGAGCCTCACAAAGTGAGGGACGGTCCACGGTGGAGTAACCAGAAAGTAGGGTACTAAATGCAGGTATGCATGGGGAAATGAGGGCTCTGCAGTCTCAGGAAAGGCAGTGGGGAGCCAGGAGGTGCAGGGAAGGGTCACTGGAGAGTGATTGCTGCACCCTCAAGGAAGAATCACAGGC
The DNA here is from genome assembly GCF_036417845.1 of Apteryx mantelli. Lineage (NCBI taxonomy): Eukaryota > Metazoa > Chordata > Aves > Apterygiformes > Apterygidae > Apteryx > Apteryx mantelli. The sequence goes on along the minus strand of NW_027118553.1, from coordinate 11,204,795 downwards.
TGGAGCCTTGCCTGAGTTATGCTGTGGACATGCCTGTGCCTGGCCCTGCACCTCTCACATCCGGACCTGTCCCTGTCCCCATCCTGCTGACCTGACTCCCTGTCTCGACCTTGGACCTGCCTCCGCACTACAGTCAAGAAAGCCTTCGAAAGGGATGGTGGGACCCGAGCAGCACCCAGAGAGGCTTTTAGGTGCAAAAGGTGACCATATATCCACAGCAACACTTGCCTGACAGCCAATGTAAAGGTGTAAGGAGAGATTCAGCTTTGGAGCCCTGCTCAGCTAATGCTTCACGCAGAGACTTAGCTGGACGAAAAAGTGAGGGCAGCCACTTGGGTCAGGTTTTACGATGCACAGTTAGGAGAGGCAGCTCCAGCTCCCTTGAGAGCTGCGCTGGAGCCTTTCAGGAGGGGGCTGAGGTGGGGCTGGCACCACCAGGGTTGCTGCGGACAGGGCAGCTCCCCTCTGCCATGCTGGGTCTGGGCACAGGTTTTCCCTGGGGAGCTCCCTGAGGAGCTGCTCTGGGGGATCCTCCACCTCTGTCCTGGCAGCAGCACCAGCGCTCAGCGTGCTGGATGGGTCGTGCACAGAAGGGAGGAGGAGGACAGGCTGCCCAGGGGGAGCATCGAGACCTTGTCCGTGCACGCAGGAATGGAGTGAGGAAAGCTAGAGCTCAGCTGGAGCTGGCGCCAGAGACCTTGGACATGGAAAGGGCTGGGATGTTATTAAATTACTCTTAAATGATCCCCCAGTGTCTGAGGGGTCTGAGCACCTGGACCCTGCTCAGCCAAGGCTGTGCCACACGTAGGAGGTAGCAGACAGCCGTGCTCTGGGATGCGCTGGGGTCTGGTGCGGAAGAGAGGCCGTGCAAAGCTGGTCTTCTCCTCTGTGTCCAGATAGAGAGACCTGGTGGAGGATAGAGATGGCCATGCACCCCATGCACCACAGCTGGGGTGAGCAGCCACCACTGGAAGGGGGTGATGAGAGGGGCTGGTTTGGGACGATGGCCCTGGCGCAACTTCCCCAGTGTGTCCTTGCAACACAGGGAACAACCTGGGCTCTTCTCTCCTGCACCCGCCATGTCCTGGTGCCTTTCCCAGGAGACCTGCATTTGCCCTGCAAGCACACGGCCATGTGCTCCCACACTGCCGTTCACACCCAGTAGCTGCCTGCTGGCATTTTTCCTCTCCTGGGTCCTTTCCAGCCCAGCCCAGCCCCTCCCCGACTCTCCCCACCTCCCCTGCCCTCTCCCCAGCCCACTCAGCAGAGCAGCCCATGCTGGGATGGCCCCACAGCAGTGCCTGCCGCAGGGGGCTGCAGAGCTCTGGGCACTCACCCCACAGCCACAGCCCCTCTGAAGGGCACAGCAGGTCGTGGGGTGCAGAGAGGGGTGTCAGCCTCCCCATCAGCCCCCGGGGGGGGGGCTGGGGGCCAGCAATGGCACAAGGAAATGCAGGCCACTCACTCCATGTCTCCACTGCTCTCATGACCAGGAGATCCTTAACCCTGGCTGCCTGCAGCCCCTCTGGGCAGCCCATCTGCCCAAGACAGCACACGAGTCCTGGCCCCAGGGCTCCTCAGGCAGCTCCAGTGACAGAGCAGGCTGCCCTAAGCTGACAAACATAGAAACAGGTTTTCATTTATGCCTTCCCACAAGCACAGAGTTACTCCTTTTCCTCTTCTCCGGAGACATCCCTGCTCCCCAGAGGGCCTTTCCCCAGGTCAGTGTGTCCATGCTGGCCTCGATGGCCATTCCTGCACCCTCCCCTGTGTTCCCCACAGGGTCCTGGGCTGGTGGTGATGCTCTGCAGGGTGAGCGAGCTGTGTGGTGACTGCACACCAGCCATGCTGGTCAGGGCAGGCTCGGCTGGACGAGCATCATTGCACCTGACAACGCCTTCCCCAGGGTCTGTGGCTGTGGAGGATGCTTGGAGCAATCACAGGGCATTTCCAATGGCTCAGGGGTGGCATAGACCCAGCCCACTGCCTCTCCTGAGATTGCAGAGCCCTGATTTGGTGCATTCTTTGGTTTAGCCCTTTGCTTTGGGTGGCTCCACTTGGTTTTGGGAGACTCCACTCACTGCCCATCCCAGGAATGAGCTCCTCAGCCTTTCCCCTGTCTTTGTCACTACGTCCCCTGTCCCACTGAGCACAGAGACCACATTTTTCTTGGCTGCCTGCCTTCTGCTGCCAACATCCTTACAGAAGCCCTTCTGGTTGCCGTCCCCATCGTCTGCTAGCTCCAGCTCCAGCTCCAGCTCCAGCTCCAGCTCCAGCTGAGCTTTGGTTTGCTTAACTCCATCCCTTCCACCACACACAATGGCTGTGTCTTCTTCCTGGGTAGCCCATTCCCCTTCCAGCCCTCTGTACACTTCCTTCTGCCTTTTCAAGTCCTAAATCACAAAGTCCCTGCTCATCCATGACAGCCCCAGGCCAGGCCCTGATGGACTTTCCTGCAGACTAAACTGTTCCTGTGCTTTAAGGACATTGTCCCTGATGATCCAAGAGGGCTGCATGGCTCCTCTGCCCTCCAGCACAGTCACCTGTGGGATCCTGACAAGCAGATTCTGAACAAGACGAAATCCTCTCTCCTGCAGTCCAGGGTGGTGATTCTCTTATTACTCTTACCTCTCCACCATCTCAAGGTCACTGCAGTGACAGACAACCTCCACATTCACATCCCCATCCAGCCTGAGCTTCAGGCAAGAAAGAAAGGGCAGGATGGCACCATCTACTTAGATGCACCACCACAAAGATAGAGAACTCACCCTGCAGAAAAGCCTGCATTTCTCCCCTCACCACTGAGAGGATCCAGGCAATGGAATTCTATGTGGTTAAAGGTGGATGCAAAGAATTTCCATTGTAATGTAGCTATGCCTGAGGCAGTGCCTCCCAGGCTGCCCTTACAGTCAACAAGGAAGAAGGAGGAGGTGTTCACCACCTTCTTCTGAATGGTCACATAAAGCCCAAATGACTCCTGTCCCAGAGACATTTGTTCTGTGCTTGAAATGGGGCCTGAGGTCATAGGCTTTTAGGATAATTCAGGCTGAAGGGACTACAGGAGGCCTGTAGCCCAACCTGCTGCTCAAAGCAGGGCCAGAAACCAAAAAATGTCCCTGCCAAAGGACTTCTGGGGTGATAGAGCAGGATAAGGCCGTAGAGGATTGATGGGGTGGTATAAGTCCCACAGACAAAAGGCTTTCCTTTTTCCCTTTCTCCAGAGAATGAACTCCTCAGCTCTCCAGAGAGAAGAAGCTGGGACACTAACTTTGCCACTAACGTGGAGGCAGAGGAGCTCCTGAGTCCCTTACAGACAGAGGCTGGTCCAAAGGACAGCACCCCAATGGCACCAGACCCCCAGGAATGCCTGCCTTCTTGCTGGGCACCCTCTGCCCCAGGCAGGAGGGGTGCGGGGAACAGTGTGGTGTCTGCAGCCTGCAGCCCTGGCCACCCAGCAGGTGTGCTGGGACCCTGCTCCTCTAGATGACACTGGGCTCTCCTGCATTTCCCCAGGGTGAAGCCTGCATCCCCTCCACCTGGGAATATACCCCAGCAGAGAGGGCCAACACGGGAAACAGGATCTCTGTTCTAGGTTGTGAAGAGGGAGGGGAGGGCAGAGGGGGATCTGCTCATGCCCCGGGCACTGATTCCCTCCCTGCAGCCGCTACAGCCCTGCTGATGCCCTGCAACCCATGAACCCAGGGGGTTGGACACCCATCTGCTCTGGCTCTAAAGATTTCTCAGCCGTTCAGACCCAGGAGGCAAAGCACCAGTGTGGGGACACCTCAGCAGTCGAAGGGCCTGAATGCCTGGTTTGTTCCTGAGAACTTTTCTGCAGTCTCCTGGACTGCTTTGACTCCTGTTGCCCATGGAGCAGAGACGCCTTTGGAGGATGAACTCACTCACTGTGTGACTCTGAGGTCCCAGTGGACCAGGCAGTACAAATGCCAGCAAGGCCTCAACCCCACAACAGTGTCCCCTGCCCAAGACTCCACTTTCCAGCCCCTTCCTCCTAGAGGATTTGGGTTGGGAGGGACCACCAGAGATCTCCAGAACCACGATCTGCTCTGAGCTGGGCTAACTTGACAGTCAGATCAGTTTGGTAAGTGCTTTCTCCTGGATAGTTTTTAAAGATGTCCTGGCCCCTGCCCCAGTGCGGCTCAGCTACCATGGTTGTTTCTTTATTTTTTCATTAAACTCATTTGAAATTTGCTTTTCTGCAGCTTCTCCTTGTTGTCTCTTTGCCTTTCCTTGCCTTGGCCCCCAGCCACACCATCCCTTCTACTTTGACTAAGGACAATCACAGCCTCATCTCCAAGCACAGCCTTGCTGGGATCTCCTGGGACCAGTCAGGCAGGCCATGTTGGCCAGCTCCAAGCAGAGCTATGCACTATGGGTCCCTACATGGTCTCAGAGGAGAACGTATGGAAACATAACATGACCCAGGGCAGAGTCTATGGCCCAACACCAGGGCAGAGCTGGGGTCAGCAGGTGTGAGCAGAGAAGACCTCCAGCAGCTGCTTTCCACACCCTGTCAGGGAGTGATGCACCCAGCAGTGCTCCTGAGAGAGGATAGTGACACAGAACGGGGAGGGGGGTGCACTGTGAGCTGTAGTGTTGGGCACTCACCATCTGTCCTGGGTCTGAGAGTCCTGGCAGGTGGTGCCAGTGGCTGCAGCCACCGAGAGACCCTCGACCACACAAGCAGCAGTGAATTCCCTCTACAACCAGCAGGAGCTTCTGGAGTGTCGTGGCTCACATCTGCACGCCATCCCTGTGCTGACCCAGCCCTGGTGCCCTGCACGTGGACTCATGGCCCCACTGTGCAGGCACCACACAGGACAGGGTGCGTTCAGGAGGGGGGAAACACTCCCCTGGAATGGTCACCATGACAGTCCTTGGCGCCCCATCCCCCTCAACCCTCCTGCCTGGCAGCCTCCCACCAGTGCCCAGCCCCTGCCCATCCCTGATCCTGTGCTCCTGGGTTTAGCAGAAGGCCATGCTCTGGGGTCTGCTGGTGCCTGGGCCCAGGGAGAGAGGCCAGGCAGGATGGCCAGCCCCCCCTACACAAGTGCTGAGCCCAGCAGGCAGATGGAGCTGGTCACATTCAAAGATCACCCCTCACCAGCACCAGGGGGAATGGCCAGTGCTGGAAATGGCTGGTACGAGGGGCTGGGTGTGGGAGGAGTTTCCTGGGACAGCTTCTCCTCTCTGTTCATGCAACAACAAGCTGGGCTGGGTCTTTGTTCTGAAAGGAACTGCAGTGCAGGCTGATGGTCTTGATTCAGCAGTTCTCCATCTCTCTTACACCCTTGCCCTCAGATTGTCTCTCCAGCTGGGGAGGGGTGATGGTCTTCCCATTTCGTCACCCAAAACTCCTCTCCAATGTGTCCCTTCTCCTCTGCCTGTCAGCCAGGGGCCCCATCATGGCCCCGCTGCCCCCCTCTCCCCCATCCTTGCCATGGAGCAGCTCTGAAGAGCAGTAATGGGGAGCACGTGAGCAGTGCTCAGCAGCTCCTGGGCCTTGCAGGGAACTGAGGACACCACCACACCACTGGGGAGACCTCCCTGTGATGCAACACATCCCGCTGTGACCTCAGCTGGTGTCATCTGGGGGCTCAGTAGGTCACCACCATGGAGATGGCACAGCCAGGGAGAGAGCTGAGAGATTTCCCCTCATGTTCTGGAAAGCAGTCACCTCCTGTCACGCGATTTATTTACCAAATCTTGCTGACTAATCCTTGAACATCTCCAGGTGGATCACAGGCTGTGAAACACCTAAAAGGGGATCCTGGAACGGTCACTTCTGTGCCCCTGTACTGTGAGGTCTCTGCACTGGGCAAACCTGTGTGGGAATATTGGCCTTTGGGGTTGGTTTGCGATTTGGCATTTTTTAAAAACAGGATCAAAGTCATGTGGGATGAAACAGCACAAAGTGTGGACACAGGCTGAGATCCTTTGGTGAGCTCACCTGCTTTGGTGAGCAATGGGTCGCTCTTTTTGTAGAAGCAGGATGTAGGACAATCTGGGAGAGGATGCAGCCTCCCTCCCTGAGGCACCAAGGCAGGCTCTTTGGTTTTAGAAGTCTTCAGCAAGGTTTCTTGGTCTGCGGTTCTTAAGATAGAGCTGATATGCCAGAAAAGAGACAATGTGCCCTTAACACACATCATCCAGAGAACTTTATCTGGGACCCTGGTCCCTGCCATGCTGCATAGCCATGGTTACTGTTGTGCACAAATATGGTGCTGCCAAGTATTAAGAATGAAAACTTATTTGGCAATGGTAAAAACTGTGTGAAGTTTTGGAAACAAGGATTTTGTCAATTATTGCATTGAGTTATTTGTTGAGAAGATTTCAACTTAGAACTAGAATCCACTTTTGGGGCTTGATTCATTGGACCACATAGAGAGGCTGTTGCTGCCTGAGATGCCCTGGGGTAGCTGTGTTCCCATGTGGTGCTTGTAATTTTGGAGGTGGCTCCCACAGGACCTTAGCTTATCATTAGGAAATGTATCTGAAAACAACTCAGTTGAGGGAACCTATTTTCCTCCATTGACTAGAAAGGGAAGTCCAGACAACTGGGTCTGGCCTGGGGTGAGATCAGCCTCCTCCTCTTGTCCCCCAAAATGAAGTTGAATTTCATTGACTGTGGAGGGAATGAAAAGAGAGTGTGGCTAGATGTTTTAGGAACTCCTTTAAAATGTCATGGTAACACAGGTATGTTGAGATTTCTGCAGATTTGGCCATCCAAAAATAGATGAAGCTGGTCACCCTGCTTTCCTCACCAGTCGAGAGAGCCTGACACCTCAGAGTGCGATGTGCTCTGTGCAAAGAGTGAGGAGTGTCATGGACAGCCGTGGGCAGGGGGTCTTTCTCTGAGCCCTGGGCTCTGTGTGAGACACAACAATATCCTGTTTAGTGGTGTAGGCCTGATTATAACAGAAAAGTTTAGAAAATGAGATTAAAACTGAAACAAGAAAGAAATTAAGACAAAGATGGAAAGCAAAGAAATGTTTTGTTATACTTTCCAGCTATTAATGTTTTTATGTTCTTATTGTCTTTCTTGATTTGTTCTGTTCTAGTATACTGGTCTTCTGGGGTGATTCCGCATTATCTTTTTGTCTGAAATTGAAAGTGATTTTCAGAACTGGGGTGGGATGCAGTCACAGGGTCATGGGTGGCTGGTGCCATTGCAGGTGCCCTGGTCCCCTCTGCCCAGCCTCCTTCTGCAGCTCTGAGGGGCTCTGGTCTCCTGCAGGTCCCCTGTGAGATCTGCCAGGCCCAGGCAGGTGCCTCATGGACACTGGGGCCTCTCCAAGTGCCACTGGGTGCTTGTGGTTGGACAGCTGAGCTCTGCCTGGAAAGGTGAAGAACTGTTTTCAACCTTTAAAAAAAGAAATATATGAGCCCACTTTCATCAGCTGACATGACTGAATAATGTTAATAAAAGGTCAGTGTTTTCCCACGATGATGTAATGGAAATTTTGAGGAAGGGCATGAATCCCAGGAGAAGAAATGTTGATCTGCCCCTTAACTTGCATTACCACTGCTCTGTCTGCTATGCTGTGGATTTAACCTCACTAATCTTTCACATGGTTCACATGCCCTGATTAAATTGATCATTTCTGAAGTCAGCTTTGTGTTAGACAATCTGGACATACACACTTTCCATAGTTTTCCAGTCCTCCTCCTCCCCTTACTCTTTATTGTTCAGATACCTCCCAACTCTCCAGGTGCTGCTTCAACCTTCAGGGAGTCTAAAGCTTGCCTCCTCTTTCAGCAGTCTAACTGTCTCTTCAACCAGTTCCTTCACTGTGTGTCTATCCAGCCTTTCCTATCTGTTTGTGAAGAACAGTTCAAGGAAGGTTATTCCTTGTAGACTGTGGACCTCACTGGAGGCAACTTGGACTTGACATACAGTTGAGGAGTGTATTTTACTTCTTACGACACTGGATCAAGTTTATTTGTGTTTGATCACAATGAAGACAAATCCTTCTGTGTCTGTTTTTCAGCAGTGGTAACATTGCCTTTGCTCTTCATATATGACTCCCCCTGCATCCTGTACCAGCACTGAGCTTTCTTTGTTCACTTTATTTTTATTATGACTATTATTACTATTAGTAGTAGTATTTGTTATCATGTTGCTGCACAAATGCTTGGATTCATTCCGCATTTACTGGGGCTGCTCTGTCCTACCTGGTACCCATATAAAATTGTGTCCAACACTGGGTCAGAGCTGCCTCCCTCACAGCATCTCTGTAATAAAGTCGGTTCTTCCTGGTGCCTGAAGGCTGAGCTTCCTCCAAAGCTGCTGTCAAGAATAGCCCCAAGGAACTGCATCCCAGAAGGGCCTCTTGCACAGGGTTCTCCATGGGTTCAGGAGCTAAAAGCTCATAACCATGTTATGATCCCTTAGAGACCAAGGACTGGATTTACAATTCATCCATCAGTGTCCAGTGACAGTGAAGGGGATGAATGGTCACAGATTTACATACCCACAGCTGTCCAACATGTTAAGGCCCAGTGTCAGATGTCCATCCTTCTGGAGTGGAATCTGGAGGTGCCAGGAGAGCACAGGGCATCTCCTGGGGCAGCGTGTGCCCAGAGCGGGCGGTGAGTGGAGCCTCACAAAGTGAGAAATGCTCCACGGTGGAGTCACTTAAACTTAAAGCATTTGACCTAGGGATCTGTAGGCAAAAGAGGACTCTGCAATCACAGGAGAGGCACTGGGGACCCATCTGTCATGGGGAAGGGAGACTGGAGACTGATCTGTGTCATCGTCAATAAAATACCATGTGTGGATCTGGAGATGCCCCTGGACACAACTAGTACCCTTGAAAATTCTCCATAGTCCCTCCAAGCACCTGCCACATCTGCAGTCCCCTGGAGGGATTAGAGGCCGTGAACCTCATCTGGTTGGATCTGCCTCCCACCCTGACCAGCATGGCCAGTGCAGAGTCACCCTGTAACCCTGTGGCCCCACAGCCTGTTTGATCTGCAGAGCAGCACTGTTAGCTCAGGGCCCCATGGGAGAACAGGGGAGGGGGTGTGGGAATGGCCAATGAGATCAGAGGAGGGATTGGGAGAGATGAGAAGGAAGTGGAACTGGGCTTGAAATTGCCGACCTTTAATCCAAGACAATGTTCAGAGTGTGGGCACACTGAAGTGAGCTCCCAGTGCAGAGCCAGAGGTCCTTGCTGTCCTAGCTCTCCTCATGGCCTGGGAAGTGTCCAAAGAAGGATTAATGCTCCCCACCCTCTCAGCCCATAGTGCCATCGTCCCTCCTGACAGTTGCCACCAAAAAGAAGCCCGGGAGCCCTCATGGGAGCTTGTGTTGAAGGAAACAGCACCCAGGAGCCATATGAGTTTGCTGCTGTCCCTCAGGCCCTGTCCCCTGCACATCTTCAGACAACCTCCCCCACCCTGCATGCTGGCTATTACCCCCAAAGTCACCCCCAGACAAGGCTCCATGCCCCTCTAGAACACTGAGCGTCCAGCTGTGAGCCCTGGGAGTATGAGCCCTCTCCTGGGTCCTCTGCAGGGCTGGCAGGGAGCATGCGGAGGAGGTCCTGGGGTCATCTACTGGGCCTGTGGACCATCTTCCTCCCATGGGGGCCCTTATATAGGGTCTGTCAGAACACAGATCCAGCCCACCTTATTGTTGCATGAACAGAGAGGAGAAGCTGTCCTAGGAAACTCCTCCCAGACCCAGACCCTTGTACCAGCCATTTCCAGCACTGGCCATTCCCCATGGTGCTGGTGAGGGGTGATCTTGGAATGTGACTGGCTCCTTCTGCCTGCTGGGCTCAGGACTTCTGTGGGGGGAGGGAATGGCCATCCTGCCTGGCCTCTCTCCCTGGGCCCAGAACCCAGCAGACACATGGCCTTCTGCTAAGCCCAAGGGGACAGGGCTGGGCCTGGGCAGGAACAGGGGCTGTGGACTGGTGGGAAGCTTCCAGGCAGGAGGGCCATGGGGGACAGGGCACTGAGGTCTGTCATGGTGACCATGCTGGGGGCTTTTTCCCCACCTCTGAACACACCCTGTCCTGTGCGGTGCCTGCACAGTGGGGCCGTGGGGCCACATGCAGGGTAGCAGGGCTGGGTCAGCACAGGGATGGGGTGCAGACAGGAGTCTCGACACTCCAGAAGCTCCTGACGGTTTTGGAGGGGACCCACAGCTGCTTGTGGGGTCAAGGGTCTCTCGGGGCCTGCAGCCAGTGGCACCACCTGCCAGGACTCTCAGACCCAGCACAGATGGTCGGTGTCAAGCACCGCAGCTCACGGTGCTCACTGTCCTGTGTCACCGTCCTCTCTCAGGAGCACCGCTCCCTGCTCAGGTGTGGAGAGGATCTACTGGAGCTTCTCTTCTCACGCCTGCTGCCCCCGGCTCTGCCCTCAGGCTCTTCTCTGGGTCATGTTATGTCTCCATATGCTCTCCTCTGAGACCACGTAGGGACCTGCAGCACATAGCTCTGCTTGCAGCTGGCCACCACAGCTTGCCTGTGTGTTCCCAGGAGATCTCAGTATGGCTGTACTTGGAGGTGAGGCTGTGATTGTCCTCGGTCAAAGTAGATGGGATGGTCTGACTGGGGGCCAAGGGGAGGAAAGGCCAAGAGACAACAAGGAGAAGATGCAGGAAGGGAAATTTCAAATGAGTTTAAGGAAGAAACAAAGAAAGAACCATGGTAGCTGAGCAGCACTGGGGCAGGGGACAGGAGATCTTTAAAAACTCTCTTGGAGAAAGCACTTACCAAACTGATCTGACTGTAAAGTTAGCCCAGCCCAGAGCTGATCATGGTCCTGGAGATCTCCAGCAGTCCCTCCCAACCCAAATCCTCTAGGAGGAAGGGGCTGGAAAGTGGAGTCTTGGGCAAGGGACACTGCTGTGGGGTTGAGGCCTTGCTGGCATTTGCACTCCCTGTTCAAGCCTGTCCTCAGAGTTATGCAATGAGTGAGTTCATCCTCCAAAGGCGTCTCTGCTCCATGGGCAACAGGAGTCAAAGCAGTCCAGGAGACTGCAGAAAAGTTCTCAGGAACACACCAGGCATTCAGGCCCTTTGACTGCTGAGGTGTCCCCAGAATGGTGCTTTGCATCCTGGGTCTGAAGGGCTGAGAAATCTTTGGAGCCAGAGCAGATCGGCGTCCCATCTCCTGGGCTCATGGGTTACAGGGCATCAGCAGGGCTGTAGTGGCTGCAGGGAGGGAATCAGTGCCCAGGGCATGAACAGATCCCCCTCTGCCCTCCCTTCTCTCTTCACACTCCGGAACAGAGATCGTGTTTCCCGTGTTGGCCCTCCCTGCCGGGCTGCATTCCCAGGTGGAGGGGACGCAGGCTTCACCCCAGGGAAATGCAGGAGAGCCCAGTCTCACCTAGAGGAGCAGGGTCCCACCACACCTGCTGTGTGGCCAGGGCTGCAGACTGCAGACCCCACTCTGTTCCCCGCACACCTCCTGGCTGGGGCTGGAGGGTGCCCAGCAAGAAGGCAGGCATGCCTGGGGGTCTGGTTCCATTCGTGTGGTGGCCTTTGGACTAGCCTCTGTCTGTAAGAGACCCAGGATATTCTCCACCTCCATGTAAGTGGCAAAGTTAATGTAGCAACTTGTTTTCTCTGGAGAGCTGAGGCTTTACTTCTCTGGAGAAAGCGAAAAAGGAAACCCTTTCATCCATAAGATCACCCCGTCAACCCTCTACTGTCTTCTGCTGCTCTATCACACCAGAAATCCTTTGGCAAGAACATTTTTTGGATTCTGAACCTCTATCTGACCATGCTGTGAGCAGCAGGTTGCACCACAGGCCTCCTGTGGTCCCTTCAGCCTGAATTATCCTAAAAGCCTATGACCTCGGGCTACATTTCAAGCACAAAGCAAATGTCTCTGGGACAGGAATCATTTTTGCTTTATGTGACCATTTAAAAGAAGGCAGATGAAGACTTCCTCCTCCCCGTTGACTGTAAAGGCAGCCTGGGAGGCACTGCCTCAGGCAGATCTACATTAGCCTGAAAATTCTTTGCATCCACCTTTAATCACATAGAAGTCCATTTCCTGGATCCCCTCAGTGGTGAGGGGAGAAATGCAGGCTTTTCTGCAGGGTGAGTTCTCTACCTCTGTAGTTGCATGTCTTGGCAGATGGTGCCATCCTGCCCTTGGTTTCTTGCCTGAAGCTCAGGCTGGATGGGGATGTGAATGTGGAGGTTGTCTGTCACAGCAGTGTCCATGAGATGGTGGAGAGGTAGGAGGAATGACAGAATCACTGCCCTCGACTGCAGCAGAGAGGATTTCATCTTGTTCAGGATGTGCTTGTCAGGATCCCACAGGTGACTGTGCTGGAGGGCAGAGGAGCCATGCAGCCCTCTTGGATTGTCAGGGACAACGTCCTCAAAGCACAGGAACACTCTAGTCTGCAGGGAAGTCCATCAAGGCCTGGCCTGGGGCTGACACGGATGAGCAGGGACTTTGTGATTTAGGACTTGAAAAGGCAGAAGGAAATGCACAGAGGGCTGGAAGGGGAATGGGCCACCCAGGAAGAAGACAGAGCCATTGTGTGTGGTGGAAGGGATGGAATTAGGCAAGCCAAAGCTCAGTTGGAGCTGGAACTGGAGCTGGAGCTGGAGCTAGAGTTAGGAAGGGATGGGGAGGGCAATCAGAAGGGCTTCTGTAAATACATGGGCAGCACAAGGAAGGCAGCCAGAGAAGGAAAATGTGGTCTCTGTGCTCAGTGGGACAGGGGACATAGTAACAAAGAGAGGGGAAAGGCTGAGGAGCTCATTGCCTCTTTTACCTTGCCTTTTACTGGTCTTGTCTACTGCCAGGCCTCCCTGGCCCCCGAGTCCTTTGGCAGCATCCGTGTTAGCAAAGCTTCACCCATGGCAGAGGACGATGCGTCTGGAGAGGATTTTGCCCAGGGGGCACACACAACTCCAAGGGACCAGACGGGAAGCACCCCAGGGTGCAGGGAGAGGTGGCTGCAGCCAGTACAAAGCTGCTGTTGATCGTCAGGGTAATCAGGGAGGTTCCTGATGACTGGGAAAAGGCAGACATTGCACCCATTTTCCAGAAGGGAAGAGGGAGGAGCTGGGCAACGACAGGCTGGTCCTCTTCATCTCAGTGCCTGGGAAGGTGATGGAGCAAATCCTCCTGGAAACCATCGCCAACCACATGAAGGACAAGGCCTGGAAGAGGCAGCATGTCTTGACCAAGGGGAAATGGAAAGCATGCCTGACCAACCTGATTGCCTTCTACCATCAGATGAATGGCTTTGTGCACAAGGGGAAAGCAGGGCATTTTGTGAACCTTCACTTTAGCAAGGCCTTTGACATAGTCCCCCAGAGTCTCCTTAGAGGCAAATTGTAGAGCTCTGCCCAGGATCAGTGGACCATGAGGCAAGTGGAAGATTGTCTGGACCATCAGGCTGAAACGCTGTGATCAGTGGTACAAGTTCCAAGTGGCAGCCGGTTACTAGTGGCATCCCTCAGTGATCAACATGTGCGGCAGGACTGTTTAACATCTTGATGAATGGCCTGCACAGTGGATGGAGCGCACTCTCAGCACCTTTGTGGCCAATGCATAACTGGGGGTGCCCCGGGGCAACCTCATCTAGTTCTCTCTGCATTGACCAGGGGGGCTGGGACTAGATGACGTCCGGAGGTCTCCCCCACCCTAAGTGCTGTGATTCAGTGCACCGTTCCCTGGAGAGCTCTGTAAAGAGAGAAGAGGCCGAGGAAGAAGAAAGGAGAGAGAGGCAGAAGAAGAGATCTGAAACATGTCCATTTAAATGAAGTAGTTCCTCAGAACAAAGTTTCTCCATGCAGAGGATTGCCAGCAAATGCATTTTGATGAAGAATGTATCTCTCTCTATATATATGTTCACGCTCGCATAGACAGACTAATTCCTGTAGTGCGTGAACATGGTGCTGCCAATTAATAAGAAAGAAAAAATATTTGGCAATGGTAAAAAATGTGTGAAGTTTTGGAAATGAGGATGTTTTTGTCAATTATTGCACTGAAGATGTTTTAGAGACTCCTTTAAAACATTGCTTTAACACGGGTATGTTGAGATTTGTGCAAATTTGGCCACCCGAAAACATATTTCCTTGAAGCTGGTCACCCTGCTTTCCTCACCAGTCGAGAGATCCCGACACCTCAGAGTGAGATGTGCTCTGTGCAAAGAGTGAAGAGTGGCATGGACATCCATGGGCAGAGGGTGGTCTTCTGAGCACCGGGCTCTGTGTGAGACACAACAATATGCTGTTTAGTGGTGTAGGCCTGATTATAAGAGAAAAATTTAGGAAATGATATTAAAATTGAAACAAGAAAGAAATTAACACAAAGATTGAAAGCAAATAAATATTTTCTTATATTTTCCAGGTTTTCATTTTTTGTGTGTGTTCTTATTGTCTTCTTGATTCATTCTGTTTTAGTACACTAGTGTTCTGGGGAGTTTATGCATCCCCTATGAAAAGGAAAGAGATTTTCAGAACTGGGGTGGGATGCAGTCACAGGGTCATGGGTGGCTGGTGCCATTGCAGGTGCCCTGGTCCCCTCTGCCCAGCCTCCATCTGCAGCGCAAAGGGGCTCCAGTCTCCCACAGGTCCCCTGTGAGAGCTGCCAGGCCCAAGCAGGTGCCTCAGAGACACCGGGACCTCTCCAAGTGCCACTTCATTTTTGTGCTTAGACAGATGAGCTCTGCCTGGACAGGTGAAGAACTGTTTTCAACATTAAATATATATATATATATATATATGAGAACATTTTCATTAGCTGAAAGGACTGAATAATGTTAATGAAATGTCAATGTTTCCCATGATGACATAATGGAAATTTTGAGGAAGGGCATGAATCTCAGGAGAAGAAATGTTGATCTGCCCATTAACATGCATTACCACTGCTCTGTCTGTTATGCTGTGGATTTAGTCTCAGTGATCTTTCACATGGTTCCACATGCCTTGATTAAACTGATCATTTCTAAAGTCAACTTTGTGTCAGACAATCTGGGCCTATGCACCTTCCATAGTTTTCTAGTCTTCCTCCTGCCCTTACTCTTTATCATTCAGATACTTCTCAACTTTCCAGTTGCTGCTTTGAGCTTCAGGAAGTCTAAAACTTGCCTCATCTTTCAGCAGCCTAATTGCCTCTTTAACCAACTCCTGCACTGTGTGTCTATCACGCCTTTCCTATCTGTTTGCGAAGAACACTTCAAGGAAGGTTATTCCTTGTAGACTCTGGACCTCACTGGAGACAACTTGGACTTGACATACAGTTGAGGAGTGTATTTTACTTCTTATGACACTGGATCAAGTTTATTTGTGTTTGATTGCAATTAAGACAAATCCTTCTGGGTCTTTTTGCAGCTAGTTGTCTAAGGAAAGCAGGTGGGAATTGGTGCACATGAGCTGTAACATTCAGCTCCAGCCTTGAGTGGCAAAAGGTTTGATTTGAACAAGAGTGATCTAAGTCCCCAGTGGCTGATGAGGGAACTGTCAGGGCTGGGGAGGTGGGGAGGAATATTTTGCATGGATGTCTGACCTCCAGGATGCTGCTTTTCCTACATGTCCAGACCTCATTAGGAGACACTCTGTATCAATATCAGTTGGAGAAGGTGGATATCACTCTAGGTTGTAAGCTGAGAAATAAGGAAACCTTTAAAAGCAGAAATCCTTTTTTTTTTTTTTTGATGCTCATTGAAATCTTCCTCTTGTAAATACACTGCTGAAACCTCTCCAATTAGCCACAGCACAAGAGCTGAAGAAAATTATGGGGAGAGGCATGGCTGCTTAGGGGGGTTTTCATTTTAATGACCCCTCGGGTGTCTTTGGTGCTGAGCCCATGAACCTCCGATGCTGAGAGGAGACTGAAGAAACCTCTCAAGAAGTTTAGGTCAGAAGCAAATCCCCAAGTTTCTTGGAGCATTAATGGGTCCCACTGAGGGCCATAACCAACAAAAGCTCCCTGGTGGCTGATTAGAGCAGAAAGTTGGAGGCCCTGATTGCAGGTAGGTAAAGGCAATGTGAGGGTGGCTGTGATGCCGAGTCAACCTTGCTGTGTGTTATCAAGCAGAGTGACCAGGCACTGACAGCCTGCCCCTGGGAAGGGTGGTGCTTTCCCTCACATGTTGCTCATGTCTCTTCCTGGGGGCAGTGTCGGGGTGAGGGGTTGCACAATGCCTAGTGCAGGACAACGATACAGCACCTCCTGAGCTCCGTGGAGGTGAGGAGGCAGGAAGGCCACAGTGCTGTAAGGAAACATCACCTTCTCATGGGCCTTGGTAGCAGAGACACCAGCCATAGCCAAGAGGACAGAGACCTCAGTTCTGTTGGAGGCTTTCAGCCGTGGCATTGCCCTCTGTCATCTCCACCACAGGCTGTCCTATGCTGTCCCAAAGCTGCACCTGTTTTCCCGCAGCCTGCAGAGAACCAACCTGCTTCCCTACCTTGCTCTCACTGAAGGATCTCCCCACCTTTATTGACATCCCGCTGTCCTTGCTGGCTGTTCCTTGAAACACAAAGTCAGGGGCTGATTACGGAGTCCCTCTGGGTGTCCTGTTGCACCACAGCACTACCCTATGAGTGACATTCTTGTTACGTGAAGTGCAGTCTGAACGTCTCAGGAAGCACTTTGTGGTTGTTTCCCCTTCTCATGCTGCTTCCCACTACCAAGAAAAGCTCCATCATCTCTGAAACCACCCTGTCACAGGCAGTCACAGGCATCTACTGTATTGGCCTTAGCCTCCACTTCAGCAGGCTAAAGAAGCCCAGGTCCCTCAGCCTCTCCATACAGGCCATGTGCTTCAGGCCCCCAGCTCCATCTTGGCAGATCTCCTCTGAACCCCCTCCAGTTGCTCCCCATTCGTCCAGCACTGGGCGTACCACACAGGGACACACTGTTCCAGACATGTGGCCACAGCAGTGCTGAGTGGAGGGGGATAAGAACTGCCCTTGCCTGGGTGGCCACGCTCTTCCTAATGCAGTCCTGTATGCAGCTGGCCTCATTTGTGGTGAGCACGCATCACTAGCTCATATGGCACCCTTCATAATGTCCAGGGCCTTCTCCTCGGGGTCACTCCTCTGCTGGTCAGGTCTCTGCCTGTCCTGATGCAAAGGTTGTTCTGCCCTGCTGATGAGCCTTTCAAAGAGGACAGGATGTGGGGTAGACCCCTGCATACCCCACCTTTACCTGGTTTCCCAGTAAAGCATGACCCATTAATGAAAACCTTCTCAGCTTGATCATCCAATCAGCTTTCTGCCCATTTGGATGTCTACTGGACATCCACTACTCTCCTCTCCTCCACAAGTGGAGGCTTTTTGTCACAGAAGGCAATCAGGTGGGTCAGGAATGATTTACCTTCAGTAAATCCATGCTGACTGTTCCCAGGCACCTTCTTCATGTGCCCAGAAAGGTGGTCGGAGAGGACTGGCTTCATGACACACTCCTTAGCAACATGAGGCTGAACAACCTGCAGCTCCCTGGTTTGTCCTTCTGGCCTTTTTTGAAGATGAGCACAACATACTACTTCTTCTGGTCATTGGGACCTCCCCTAATCTCCACAACCTTTCAAAGGTGACAGAGAGCAGCCTTGCTGTCACAGTGGCCAGCTCTGATGCCAGCAATCCAATCCCCTAGACTTCTATGGGTTGAGTTCTAGAGACATGGGCACTGCGGGTTGGTTTTCTCCTCAGGAGTCCTGACTCTAGGCACAACATTTCAGGAGACCTTGTGGGTGAAGACTGACGCCAGGAAGGACTTGACTTCCCCAGACCTAGCTACATCCACTTTTGCTAGGATCCCTGCCCCATTCAGCAGTGAGCCCACATTTCCTTGTTTATTCCTTTACTGTCACTGAAGCAGTAGCAGCTCTTCTTCCTGTCCTTCACATCCCCTGCAAGTGTCTCTGTCCCAGGGCAGCTTTGGCTTCCTTACACCATCCCGACTTCGCTGCAAAATATTTCTAAATTCCTCCTTTGCAGCCTCGCCCTTCTTCCCCTTTCCATATGCTGCCTTACTGCCCCGGAGCTCACATGGGAGTTCCCTGTTTAGCCAAGCTGGTGTCCAGAGATGTCTACTAATTTTACAAACTGTTTGTTATGGAGCATTCTTGTGCTTGATGGGTGCTGTCCTTAAAGGCCTGCGGTCTTTCCTGAGCTCCTCTGCCCTTCAGAGCTGCCTCCCTTGGTCCATCCCAAGGAAGATCTCCATACATGCAAGCTGCCCCTTCACACATAGGGCATGCCCCTCCTCATCTTGCCTGTTGGTCTCTCCTGAAGAACTTGCACTCTGCCATTGTAGGACTCCATCATGTGAGTGATCCCAGCACATCTCAGTTATTCCAACCATGTGGCACTCCTGTGACAGGCTGCATATATTTGCACATATTTTGGCTTCAGCATCTCGCTGAAGTACCGACTGAAGATTTGTCACAGGGAAACATTTTAGCAAGGACCTTACATATGCAAAGGCTTTGATTGCAAGTGATGATGTGCTGGCATGGATAGCATGTGAAGTGGTGTAATGGTGAAAGGAGGTTCCCACTAAGAGAGCAAAGCCTGCAGTGCCCAAGGCCTGTGAGAAACAGAGCTGGGCCTTGCAGGAATGCCAGGAGAGGGGTTGGCTGCCTGATCTGACTCTGCAGCACCTTGGGGTCTGTGACAGAAGTGAGCTGATCTCCAGGAAGGATAAGGTGCCAGTGAAGAAGTCCCTGGGCCTGGGCAGCCTGTGATCCAGCAACCCTGAGGACATCATTAGCACAGTCCCTGTTCATATCATCTGCGGGGGTGAGAAGTGGTTCAGAGGGCAGAGAGCAAGAAGGGTATGAGAGTGCAGAGACTAGAGTGGAGACCTTGGTGTGATGTGCCTCCCATTTATGCAGCACACATGGATGTAGACAGGATGGACTTTCCCTAAGGCAGTGGCAGGATTCAGTTGTTTGGGCACAGGCAGGAAATCCAAGATGCCCTGCAGCACTTGTCCAGTGCCACTGCAAAGGGCGATTATTTTCCTGTAGGTTCCATGCTTTATCTACTAGATACGTGTGGTTTTGCTGGACACCCCAGGCATCTGAAATGGCCCTGCCAGCCTATTTCTATGTCATTAGATCAAGTGTCTGCACTGAATTACATTAGCTCTTTGTAACATTGGGATCTTCATCTGTCTCAGCTTCCGAGTGAGTGGAACACTAGTTGTAGTAGGCATCTAGTGTCATTTCAGAAGGCCAAGGAAATTCCCCACCTGGCCCCCATCTGATGCTCTAGGAGAATGCAGGTGTCACAGTTGCTCCTTCAGAGCAAGCAGACACTGGCACATGCCTGGGACCACCTCTGTGTCTTCAACTGTCCCCAGGTGTTTGTGTGTGAGGAACTGATGCCCACCCTCCGTCTCCAGTGATTGCAATGGGAGCTTAGACAAGGAGCTCATGTGCAGACATCTCTGTTGTGCTCACTTTGTCTTGGTAAGGGTAATCCCACCTCCTGTGTGTTTGTGGGGTTCACAGGAGGGATCTGAATCCCACTGCATCACAGGGGCTTTGAAACAGGCATGAATGCCTAGATTGACTCATCTGAGTCAAAACCTGAACCATGTGTTGATGAACTCTCTTCTTGTCCCCATCTAAGTGTCCTGCCTAGTTAAGAGATGGGAATTGGGGCTTCCAGAGTGGCACATTTCCACCTTTCATAGATAGCCATCCTCTGATGAAATAATCTGCAATGCTGGAATCAGTCTCTCTGCACTCTTTAGAAAAGGAAAATAGCTGGTTATTTCAGTCTACTTCAGGGAACATTTCCCAGAAGGAGGGAGCACAGGGGACAGAGAAATTCATGCCTTCACCTGGGCCTCTGCTCTTGAGTGGGGCCAGGCTCTGGGGATGGAGGGAGCTCATGGCAATCTGGCAGCACAGCCCAAAGACATCTGTGTCCAGGAGCAGCTCCTCTGCAAAGAGTAGCAGGGCTCTGGGCACTGCCTGCTGCTGCTGACATGAGGTGAGAAGTGAAAAGCAGTGTGGAGTGGGAGACCAGAGGAGAGCTCCTTGTGGGAGAAATCTTCACAGCCTTGCACACAGTAAGTCTTTGGCTGCAGGACAATGCTAGTGTGGTTCCTGGAGGGGTCTTCTGAACCTATCCTGCCCCATGGAAGTTTTTTAAGGATCGTTCTCCCAGCTTCTCCAGTGTTGGGGAGGAGGAGATGCTTCAGAGCAGGGATTCCCAGCCACATACTCAGAGAGACAGGGCATCCTGCTCCTTTCTTCCAAGGATGGCTGCTGGGGTGTGAACCCTGGGTGTGCAGACAGGTCTGCATGGACTGTAATTCAGAGCAGTGTCGCTGTGCCCCAGGGTGCTGTGTGCCCAGGGCAGTGACTCTGCTGCCTGCAAGGGTCAGTACTCAGCCTGCCTGGGGGGGCTCCCCACAACGTTGAGGGGAGAAGCTCTGGGTGAGAGGAGAGACCCCTGTCAGGGCAGGTACTTTCTGCCATTGAGAGGGTGCTCTGTGGGTCAGGGCTGGGGAACATATCCAGAGGAGACTTTTCAACAGGAATGTCAAGGCAGGGGATACTTGAAAGAGAAGGAGCTTTCATGAGCCTGTGCTTTCAGGTATTTTCTGTTTGGATGGAGTGAAATGGGATTGGATCTGTCAGGTTTAGACAGGTGATGGAGGCTCCAAAACAGTGACACTGAGAGAGGATCAGTTCTGGGAAGGACTCAGCAAATGCCTTCATCCACCACTCAGCCTAAGGACAGAGCCAGCATCACCTTTCCAGCCTCAGCAAGGTTTGTCTCACCTGCTCCATAGCACCTGCAGACATGGAGGTGCCCCTGGGAAGTGTCCTTCGCCCAGAAGGTTTCTGCAGGGCAGAGCTGAGCACCCAGCGGGTGGGATGGTGTCTGTGAGCACTGAGAGGGGAGAGACATGGGGAGAGAGAAACAGCTCCCTGCAGGGATGACTCCAGGCAGCAGGGTCATGGTCAGAGTGTGAGAGGAAACTGTCAGCTCCAAGGCCTCCTCTCCTCTCCCAGCCAGCACAGCCCTCTGCTCTCAAGGCTGTGAGGTGCAGGGCAAGAGTCGTTTCCTCGGCAGCCGGACATGCAGGAGAGGAGACACTCGTGAGTGCCCCTCTGTTCCTCCCTGTCCCTGCCTCCCTGGGCACAAATATCATGGTATTGCTCCATGTTTCCCACCTGCCCATGCTGCCCTTCTGCTTCCGCTTGGACTCTCTGGGCAGGGGGGTTTCTGATGCAGTTCAGACACTGACCCTGTGGGTCCTGCCATGCAGACGTGTCCTTGACAGTGAGGTGCCCAAGTGCCCCTCTAACCTGTGGGTCTCCAGGCAATGCAGTGTGGGGGTCAGGGAATGCGCCAACTCTCTCGTCAGGACACCCCATCCTTAGGACATTCTGCCATTTCCCTGGGGTGTCTGGCTGGGCTGCAAGCTGCCCTCCACAAGGACACAGCTCTCCCATTGCAGCTGCGTGTTATCTAGGTGCTCCAGGAAGAAGCCACCTAGATCCTGAGGTCATGCTGAGATATGCTGCTGGGTGGCTGGATGTGGGCAGCTGGAAGGAGCCTGATGCATTCCCAGCTAGAAGGAGATGGCTGAGACCTGCCTCACATTCCCTCAGAAAGAGTGCTGATGGGCACTTTGCAAGTGCATTCCTCTGCTCTCCGCAGTGTCATTTCTTTTTTGGGTAACACAAGTGCAACTGTCCTCCACCTCCGAGGTGCGAGCACAAGGCAGCTGGGAACAAGGCAGATGGACAGGCCAGCTCTGCTCCCTCTGCACTCAAGCCAGAGTGAATCCTTTTGCCTCTCCAGAATCACAGCTGCTCACTCTGAGTGCAGCAGCAATGCTGAGGGTTTCTACCTCCAGGAATCCTCCTCCGGTGTGACAGGGTCAGCTAAAGGAAACCAAAGAAGCCTTAAAACTATTCATGAACCCACATTATGTGGAAGTGGGAGTGAAGGTGCTGAAAATGCCTTCAACATTATGGATGGATTAACTCTGACTGGAACTGGGAATATAACAGTTTAGTCACCCCTCTTCCCATATCGGCAGTGCTGTAGGTCAGGGCTGACTCCTCTGAAGCCCACAGGCAGCGGCCCCTGCTCCTCACGTCAGACTCAGCCAGCACAAACCAGAGCTCAAGTGACGGAGCTCAGTGATGGTGCTGCTGAGATGGGGAAAGGTAATGTGTATGTGTTTGGGAGGGCTGTATGAGAAATTTTTGCTCAGAGAAGTCTGCCCTTACTTATCAATGTGTCTTCTTCCTTACAAAATCCCCTGTGCCGCAGAGGAGCAAATGTCCAACAGCAGCTCCCTCCATGAGTTCCTCCTCCTGGCATTTGCAGACACGCGGGAGATGCAGCTGTTGCACTTCTCGCTCTTCCTGGGCATCTACCTGGCTGCCCTCCTGGGCAACAGCCTCATCATCACAGCTGTAGCCTGCGACCACCGCCTCCACACCCCCATGTACTTCTTCCTCCTCAACCTCTCCCTCCTCGACCTTGGCACCATCTCCGTCGTTGTCTCCAAATCCATGGTCAATTCCCTGTGGGATACCAGGGCCATTTCCTACTCAGGTTGTGCTGCACAGCTCTTTTTCTTTGTGTTTTTCCTATTGGCTGAGTATTCTCTTCTCACAGTCATGGCCTATGATCGCTTTGTCGCCATCTGCAAACCCCTGCACTACGGAACCATCATGGGTGGCAGAGCTTGTGTCAAAATGGTAGCAGCTGCCTGGGCCAGTGGTTTTCTCCATGCTCTCCTGCACACTGCTAATACATTTTCAATACCACTCTGCAAAGGCAACACAGTGGACCAGTTCTTCTGTGAAGTTCCTGAGATCCTCAAGCTCGCCTGCTCAGACTCCTATGTCAGGATGGTTTGGGTACTTGTGATGAGTGTTTGTTTAGCCTTTGGGTGCTTTGTTTTCATTGTGCTGTCCTACGTGCAGATCTTCACTGCTGTGCTGAGGATCCCCTCTGAGCAGAGCCGGCATAAAGCCTTTTCCATGTGCCTGCCTCACCTGGCCGTGGTCTCCCTGTTCATCAGCACGGCCATGTTTGCCTCCCTGAAGCCCCCTTCCCTCTCCTCGCCAGCTCTGTATCTGATGGTGGCTGTTCTGTACTCGGTGGTGCCTCCAACAGTGAACCCCCTCATCTACAGCATGAGGAACAAGGAGCTCAAAGACGCACTGAGGAAACTGGTTCAGTAGGTACAATGGCAGCACCAATAACTCTCCCATGTGCACCTGCCCCTCATTCCCAGGGTATTTGGCAACATAGCTAGGTGTTGCTCATGTCTTTCTTTCTTACTTACTTTTCTCTGTTACATTCTCTTAAAAGAAATAAATATTTTGCTTTGTGCCACTTGTCCTCAGGAATCTCTCATTTGAATCTGATCGAGAGACCGTGTTGAAGCAGGAAGCCAGGCTTCCGCCTTCATCAGCAGAGATGGGAGAACCTCCAAGCCCTCTAGTCAGAGCTCCCTGGATGCCCCCAGTGCAATGAGGGGAGTTTCCCTTTGCAGTGTCTCTTTTGGTGCAGTCACCAAGGGAGCTCAGGGGCACAGAGTCAGGCTCCGATGAGTACAGGCATGACCATACCATGGGTCCTGTGTCCATTAGGAGAGCTCAGCTCCTGTGGCCACAGTCAGGGTATGATGTCACACCCCTCTCCTGTGAGGGTGGCAGCCGGCTGTCACCATGGCCTGGTCCTTTCCCTCTACAGTGTTCCAACACTCCAAGCAGAGCAAGAGTGGAAAGGAGGAGAGTCTGGATGAAGTCTGTGGGGACAGACCCTCTGTTCCTCAACACCGTTCCCCCACTGCCACAGCAGGCATTTCCTCCCTGCAGCCTTCACTTGGGGGCTGCAGCTTTCTTGGAGACACGCCCACCAACAGCAGCAGGACTTTCTCTTGTCAGGGCTTTTCTCCTCATTTCCACACCGTCCTGCCTTGCTCTGATGCATCTGTATGGCCCCAGTGCTCTTCTAATGTGCTGATGGTAGATTTGTGCTTCCCTGTGCATTCCTGTGAGGTTGGGCAGGACCAGGCATTGTGTGCATTTAGGCCAGACCTGGGCTGCACAAGAACATTGCTATAATAAAAGGGGATCCCCTCCCTCACCTGCCTGAAGTCTGGCTTTTCTTCAGAAGCTGCAGTCAAAAATACGCCCAAAGACATTGCACCATAAAAGGGCCTGCTGCTCTGCTTGTGACCTCCATGGGATGCAGGGCAGAAACTCAGAGTCTACATGTGATCTGTTAGGGACTGAGGGCTGGATCCGGGATTCATCTGTTGGTGACCATTGCCAGTGGAGCTGGTGAATGGTCTCTGAATTTCCTGCCCGAGGCTGTCCCACAGGTGACAGTGCTGATGAGGGATGCCCATCCTTGTGGAGGGGAATCTGAGCCCCCAGGAGAGCTCAGGGGATCTCCAGAGAGAGCGTGTGCCTGGTGTGGGCAGTGAGTGGAGCTTGACAAAGTGAGGGACAGTCCACGGTGGAGTAACCAGAAGGTAGATCACTAAATGCAGGTATGCATGGGGAAAGGAGGGCTCTGCAGTCTCAGGAAAGGCAGTGGGGAGCCAGGAGGCGCAGGGAAGGGGCACTGGAGAGTGTTTCCTGCACCCTCAGGGAAGAATCACAGGCTGGAGCCTTGCCTGAGCTATGCTGTGGACATGCCTGTGCCTGGCCCTGCACCTCCCATGTCCGGACCTGTCCCTGTCCCCATCCTGCTGACCTGACTCCCGTCTCGACCTTGGACCTGCCTGCACACTACAGTCAAGAAAGCCTTCGAAAGGGATGCTGGGACCCGAGCAGCACCCAGAGTGGATTTTAGGTGCAAAAGATGACCATATATCCACAGCAATGCTTGCCTGACAGCCAATGTAAAGGTGTAAGGAGAGCTTCAGCTTTGGACCCCGGCTCAGCTAATGCTGCACGCAGAGTCTTAGCTGGAGAAAAAAGTGAGGGCAGCCACTTGGGTCAGATTTTATGATGCACAGTGAGGAGAGGCAGCTCCAGCTCCCTCGAGTGCTGCACTGCAGCCATTTAGGAGGGGGCTGAGGTGGGGCTGGCACTGCCAGAGTGGGTGGGGAGAGGGCAGCTCCGCTCTGCCATGTTGGGGCTAGGGCTGAGACTCAACCTGGGCACAGCTTTTCCCTGGGGACCTCCCAGAGAAGCCGCTCCAGGTTATCCTCCACCTCTGCCCTAGCAGCAGCACGAGCACTCAGGGTGCTGGGCAGGAAGTGCACAAGGGTGGAAGGGGGACAGGCTGCCCAGGGGGATCATCGAGACCTTGTTTGTGCACGCAGGGATGGAGTGAGGAAAGCTAGAGCTCAGCTGGAGCTGGCACCAGAGACCTTGGACATGAAAAGGGCTGGGTCATTAAATGTCTCCTTTGCCTCAACAGTTATAGGGGTGTTAGCAAACAGCTGTGCTCTGGGATGTGCTGGGGTCTGGTGCAGAAGAGAGGCTGTGCAAGGCTGGCCTTTTCTCCTGTGTCCGGATACGGAGACCTGCAGGAGGACGGAGCTGGCCATGGAGCACCCCACAGCTGGGGTGAGCAGCCAGTGCTGGAAAGGGGTGATGTGAGGGGCTGGTGTGGGACGATGGCCCTGGGGCAGCTTCCGCAGTGTGTCCATGCAACACAGGGAACAACCTGGGCTCTTCTCTTCTGCACCCGCCATGTCCTGGTGCCTTTCACAGGAGACCTGCATTTGCCCTGCAAGCACATGGCTCTGTGCTCCCACACTGCCATTCTCACACAGTAGCTGCCTGCTGGCATTTTTCCTCTCCTGAGTCCTTTCCAGCCCAGCTCAGACCCTCCCTGGCTCTCCCCACCTCCCTTGCCCTCTCCCCAGCCCACCCAGCAGAGCAGCCCACACTGGGGGTGGCCCCACAGCAGTGCCTGCCGCAGGGGGCTGCAGAGCTCTGGGCACTCACACGACAGCCCCAGCCCCTCTGAAGGACACAGCACGTCCTGGGGTGCAGAGAGGGGTGTCAGCCTCCCCATCAGCCCCCGGGGGGGGGGCTGGGGGCCAGCAATGGCACAAGGAAATGCAGGCCACTCACTCCATGTCTCCACTGCCTTCATGACCAGGAGATCCTTAACCCTGGCTGCCTGCAGCCCCTCTGGGCAGCCCCTCTGCCCAGCACAGCACAAGACTCCTGGCCCCGGGGCTCCTCAGGCAGCTCCAGTGACAGAGCAGCCTGCCCCGAGGTGACAGACATAGAAACAGGTTTCCATTTATTCCTCCCCACAAGCACACAGTTGCTCCTTTGCTCTTCTCTGGAGACATCCCTGCTCCCCAGAGAGCCTTTCCCCAGGTCAGTGTGTCCATGCTGGCCTCGATGGCCATTCCTGCACCCCTCACCTGTGCTCTCCACAGGGTCCCGGGCTGGCAGTGCTGCTCTGCAGGGCGAGCTGGCTTTGGGGTGACTCTGCACTGGCCATGCTGGTCAGGGCAGGCCCAGCTGGACCAGCATCACTGCACCTGGTGACACCCTCCCCAGGGTCTGTGGCCGTGGAGGATGCTTGGAGCAATCACAGGGCAATTCCAATGGCTCAGGGGTGTCATAGACCCAGCCCACTGCCTCTCCTGAGACTGCAGAGCCCTGATTTGGTGCATTCTTTGGTTTAGCCCTTTGCTTTGGGTGACTCCACTTGGTTTTGGGAGACTCCACTCACTGCCCGTCCCAGGAATGTGCTGTCCCTGGAGATCCCCTGTGGTCTTCTGGTGGCTCCATACTCCCTTCCAGAAGGATGGGCATCCATCACCAGCCCTCTAATAGGTGGGACAGTCCCCGGCAGAGACCTCTGACCACTCACCCTCTCCAGGGGCACTGGGCACCCACAAGTGACAGCTGAATCCAGCCCTCATTCCCTCATACATCACCCAAAAGAGCTGATGCCCCTTAGCCCATAGCAAAAACAGGCACGGCAACAGGGCCTTTTTGGGGACAATTCCCTGAGCGCATTCCTGGCTCCAGCTTGGGAAGAAGAGACCAACCTTCAGGCACAGTACTAAGGAGATCCCCTTTTATTACAGTGGTGCTGCTTGGGAGGCCAGCTCTGACACAGTGATCAGCAGCTTTACAGAAGGCCTCTGGGTCAGATGGATGGGCTTTGTGCCTCTGGAGAAGTGGGATGAATTCAGACGTTTGTGTACAAACATGGCTATCACAGACAGAACGCTCAAAGTACAAGAGTTACTGGAGATAAACTGAGATAACCTGGGAGTTGCTTGTGAGGAGAGATGGGCAGCTCATTGCTGCTGAACTAGTACCAGCTGAAACAGTTTCCTCACTGCATCCTTGAGCTCCTTGTTCCTCATGCTGTAGATGAGAGGGTTCACTGTTGGAGGCACCACTGAGTACAGAACAGCCAGCACCAGATCCACAGCTGGGGAGGAGATGGAGGGGGTAGGCAAACACAGCAGTGCTAACAAGCAGAGAGACCACAGCCAGGTGAGGGAGGCACATGGAAAAGGCTTTGTGCCTGCCCTGCTCAGAGGGGATCCTCATCACAGCTTTGAAGATCTGCACATAGGACAGCGCTGTCACGCTATGAAGGTTCGATAGTAACGAATGAGACAGTAACGTAATAAAAAATATGATTATTTTCTCATGCAAGCTCTTGGATTAGTAACATCCATTAAAATAATGTGATTACTAATTTAGAAAGGATAACCCCAAACCGTCGATTACTGCACTATTAATTGGAAGCACTGCTTATCCCGACTTGAAAGCTAGCTTGTTCACTCTCCTACTGAGAGGACTCTCAACCTTGAGGAGTTACCTTAACCCAGCATCCCAGGAAAAGGGGGCGGAGGGGGATACTCATGGTCCAGCCGGAGAGGATGGTCAGGTCACATTCCCATCCCTGCTCAAACTCTCTTAGCTGCCAAGTCTCTCTTTATACGGCTGGGGCTCTGGGCAAACACTGCTTTTCCTGACTTTTTGCGAGTTTCATAATCACAGGACTGTTTGTTTGTCTGCTTGGGAGGACCCTGCTAGCGAGGCAAGACCACAACACTGCCGTATAGCTTCCTCCCTCCCTGGGGGTCCGTGCAGTTTCGATTCCACAGCTTTATCAGGTGGCAGACTTCTTTAACCCTGTTAACTCTTCTATTCCACAGCCTTGCACATATCAGCTGGCAAACTTCTTCAGTCCTGTTAACTCTTTACTCTCTCGTCAGATGGTATTTATAAATGATGGCCTCACTGAGGTCCTCCTTAGGTGCAGATAATCCCCTCAACTCCAGAACCCACTGCTTTGGATCCTCACCATCTCTTGCAGCCTCCCCCACCTGCTACCTTCCCCTGGAAGACGCACACCAAATACCTGAGCCTGGCACAGGCACACATGGCCGTGGGAGAGGAAAAATGCTGCCATTCAGCTACTCGGTGTGAACGGCAGTGTGGGAGCACATGGCTGTGTACTTGCAGGGCAAATGCAGGTCTCCTGGGAAAGGCACCAGGACATGGCGGGTGCAGGAGAGAAGAGCCCAGGTTGTTCCCTGTGTTGCATGGACACACTGCGGAAGCTGCCCCAGGGCCATCATCCCACACCAGCCCCTCACATCACCCCTTTCCAGCACTGGCTGCTCACCCCAGCTGTGGGGTGCTCCATGGCCAGCTCCGTCCTCCTGCAAATCTCCATATCCCGATGGAGGGGAAAAGGCCAGCTTGCACGGCCTCTCTTCTGCACCAGACACCAGCAGATCCCAGAGCATGGTGTCTGCTAAAACCCACGTGGGGCACAGCCTGGGCTGGGCGGGGGCTGGGTGCTCGGATCCCCCAGACTCTGGGGGATCATTTAATAGTCATTTAATGATAACCCAGCCCTTTCCATGTCCAAGATCTCTGGTGCCAGCCCCACCTCAGCCCACTCCTGAAAGGCTCCAGTGCAGCCCTGGAGGAGCTGGAGCTGCCTTGGGCCCCGGGACAGTCTGGTAGCAGGATGGTTTGACATGGGCACAGCAGCAGCAGTGCTGGGAGCAGGGGGAAGAGCAGGGAAATTGGGGCGAAGACCCCTGTCCTCGGCTGCATGGCCACAACACTGGATGGGCGATGCCTTTGTGGCTGGCCAGGCTCCAGGTTCGGGGTGGATGCCCGCTCGAGGATAGGAACACCGGGATTTTCATGGACTTCAGTGCAGCCATGACTGGTGAAGGCAAGTGGGCAGACAAGGCACACGCAACTGCAAAGGCTGTGGGTGGAAAAGGCAGAGTGTGGCTGGTGAAGGCCCTTCTTCCCCTCCCCATGGGGAAGAGAGTCCCCAGGAGATGCTGGACTCTGCTTTGGCTGATGAGATGGGAGCACAGAGAGGATGGAAAAGCAGGTGGAGCCTCACAGGGTGCATGAGGGAGTTTTCCAAAGCCCAGGGCTGAGCCAGGGACCTTTGGATCTTCCCCCGATGCTCTTCCAACCAGACTCATTCTGCCCTGCCCTAGGTGCTCTCATCCCCCTGCCAGCTGTGCCAGAGCAGAGGCTGAGAATTCATGGAGTCACAGAGGAGTTTTGGTGGGAAGGGACCTCTGGAGGTCTCCAGTCCAACCTCCCACACAAAGCAGGGCTGGTTGGAGCCCTCCAATCTTGTCTGGCCATCGCTGAACTGTGCCTGACCCCTGTTACCATCCCCAAAACTGTTCTGCTCTTCTTTTCTGGGCACTGCAGGACGGCACCTCTCATCGGTGGTTCCCTGCCCTGCCTGCCTTGCCGGCACCCTCAGCTCCCAGCTCCACTTCCTGCATGGAGCAGCCCCGCTCTTGCTGCTCTCAACAACATCCTCTTTGTAGCAGGAACCCTGTCACAAATGGTTCATAAACAGTCAGGCTGTGATGTGGAAGAATGGTTAAGTGAGAAAGGGCATGATTTCTTAGCAGTGAGCAATCCTGCCTTCATGATGAAGGGAGGATCCCTGTGGCTATGTGAACTGTCCTTGAGCATTCCTAGACCATTACAGAAGGGGAAGGCAAGTAGTGGTAAACAAGTAAAGGAGGGGGCCGACAAGCCCCTCCACGGGAACAGCAACTTTGCACCAATCGTGTATTCGCTTTAGGCGCGTGAACAGAGACTGTAAACCAATCATACAGCTATTGCTAGTGCATGCTTATTGCTTGTCTATATATACTCTGTGTAAGCTCTAATAAAGAGAGAACGACCATACTCATATTGAGACTCATCGTTACTCTGGGCCCGTCCCCCCACTCCGACATCTGGTAGCAGAGGATGGTTTATTTCCGTGACTACCGACACTGTGACACAGAAAGACCTGCTGTCATAACTGGGCATCATCAAATCAGATCCCAAGTGACTGCTTTTGCTTCTCATGCAGCTAAGACTCTGCACGCAGTGTTACCTGGGTAGAGGGTTCAAATCTGAAGCTCTCCTCACACCTTTAAATTGCTTGTCAGGAAAGAGCTGCTGCTATGGATGTAGGGTCACCTTTTGTATTTACAGCCTTCTCTGGGATCTCCTTGGATCCCAGCTTCCCTTGCCAAGGGTTTCTTGGCTGTATTTGGAGGCAGGTCCAAGGCAGAGATGGGGAGTCACGTCAGCAGGATGGGGACAGGGACAGGTCAGGACCCGAGAGGTGCAGGGCCAGGCACAACCATGTCCACAGTGTAACTCAGGCCAGGCCCAAGGCCCCCAGCAGGGGAGAGAGGCCCCACAATGAGGCCGGTCACTCTCTGTCTCCCCTGCTCTTGTGTACAGCAGATTCCCCTCCTTGTCTGCCTGCAGCCCCTCCATGCCCACCCCACTGCCCAGCACAGCATGAGAGCCCTGGCCCTGCAGCCCCTCCAGCAGCTCCTGCTGCCCCGGGGACAGAGCTGCCTGCCCCAGCTGGTGCACAGGGAAACCTGGTTCTCCTTCTCATTTCCTATCTCTGAATGCTGCCCTGCTTCTCTCCTGAGACATCCCTGCTCCCCAGAGAGCCTTTCTGTTCCTGCAGCCCTGCTCTGTGCTCCCCACAGTGCCCTCCACTGGCAGTACTGCTCTGCAGAGTGAGCGGCTGTGGGGTCATGAGGCCATGGGGTGACTCCTGACTCGGCCCTGGCCATGCTGGTCACAGCAGGAAGCAGATCCAGCTAGACACGGCAAAACATGACTGATACTGCTGGTGCATGTCTGTGCTCATGGGCAGTGCTCAGAGTGACCCCAGGGCGTTTGCAATGGCAGGAGATGTGTCTGGGTGTGCATTAGCTCCAGCCTGTGGTGTTTCACTGAGGGTGCAGGAATCACTCTCCAGGACCCCTTCCCTGCACCTCCTGGCTCCCCACTGCTTCTCTGGGGATTGCGGAGCCCTCCTTTCCCCATGCGTACCTGCATTTAGTGCTCTACCTTCTGGTCACTCCACCGTGGACCATCCCTCACTTTGTGAGGCTCCACTCACTACCCACTCCAGGAACACGCTGTCCCTGGAGAACCCCTGAGCTTTCCTGGGGTCTCAGATTCTCCTCCAGAAGGATGGGCATCTGTCATCAACACTGTCACCTATGGGACAGCCTCAGGCAGGAAATTCAGATACCATTCACCATCTGCACCAGTCACTGACTGGTGAGCCCTGAATCCAGCCCTCAGTCCCTAACAGATCACCTGGGGACTCTGAGCTCATCCCCTAGATCCCACGGAGTTCACAAGCAGAATAGCAGGCCATTTTGTGGTGCAATCCCTTGGGCATAGTTTTGACTCCATCTTCTGAAGAAAGGCCAGACTTCAGGCATGTCACAGGGAGATCCCCTTTTTATTATGGAAATGTTGTTCTGGAGGCCAGGTCTGGCATAAGGATACCCATTGCCTGATCCTGCCTGAGCTCACAGGAATGCTAAAGGAAGCACCATGATACAAGCACTGAGGCCATATACACACCTGAGAGCACAGCAGGACAGTGTGGAAGTGAGGAAACCAGCCCTGAAAAGAGACAGTCCTGCTGCTGTTGGTGGACAAGTCTCCAGGAAAGTTGCAGCCCCCAAGTGAAGGCTGCAGTGAGGAAATGCCTGCTGTGGTAGCGCAGGTATGGTCCTGAGGAGCAGAGGGTCTGTCCCCACAGGTTGTGTCCAGACTCTCCTCCCCTCCACTCCTGCTCCACTGTGCATCGGAGCTCTGTAGAGGGAAGGGATCAGCCACAGTGACAGCGGGCTGCTACCCTCCCCAAAGAGGGGTGTGAGATAATACCTTGACTGTGGCCAGGGGTGCTGAGCTCTCCTAGTGGCCATGGGACCCACGGTCTGACCCTGTCTGTACTCATCTGAGCCTGACTCTGTGCCCCTGAGCTCCCTTGGTGTCAGCACCAAAAGACACACTGCAAAGGGAAACTCTCCTCATTGCACTGAAGGCATCCAAGGAGCTCAGACTAGTGGGCTTGGAGGTTCTCCCATCTCTGCTGATGAAGGCGGAAGCCTGGCTTCT
Organism: Apteryx mantelli; assembly: GCF_036417845.1. Classification (NCBI taxonomy): domain Eukaryota; kingdom Metazoa; phylum Chordata; class Aves; order Apterygiformes; family Apterygidae; genus Apteryx; species Apteryx mantelli. The sequence continues at coordinate 11,172,400 of NW_027118553.1, read as the reverse complement.
TGCTTCAACACGGTCTCTCGATCAGATTCAAATGAGAGATTCCTGAGGACAAGTGGCACAAAGCAAAATATTTATTTCTTTTAGGAGAATGTAACAGAGAAAAGTAAGTGAGAAAGAAAGACATGAGCAACACCTAGCTATGTTGCCAAATACCCTGGGAATGAGGAGCAGATGCACATGGGAGAGTTATTGGTGCTGACATTGTACCTGCTGAACCAGTTTCCTCAGTGCGTCTTTGAGCTCCTTGTTCCTCATGCTGTAGATGAGGGGGTTCACTGTTGGAGGCACCACTGCATACAAAACAGCCACCACCAGATCCAGAGCTTCCGAGGAGAGGGAGGGGGGCTTCAGGCAGACAATGCTGACAGTGCTGACACACAGGGAGACCACGGCCAGGTGGGACAGGCACATGGAAAAGGCTTTGTGTCGTCCCTGCTCAGAGGGGATCCTCAGCACAGCAGTGAAGATCTGCACATATGACACCACAATGAAAACAAAGCACCCAAGGAATAAAAAAACACTAATCAGAAGTGCCCAAACCACCTTGAGGTAGGAGTCTGAGCAGGAGAGCTTGAGGATCTGTGGAAGTTCACAGAAGAACTGCTCCACAGCATTGCCTTTGCAGAGTGGTAGTGAAAATGTTTTAGCAATGTGCAGCACAGCATTGAGGAAACCACTGGCCCAGGCAGCTGCTACCATTTTGACACAAGCTCTGCTGCCCATGATGGTCCCGTAGTGCAGGGGCTTGCAGATGGCAACGTAGCGGTCATAGGCCATGACAGTGAGAAGAGAAAACTCAGCCAAAAAGAAAAAGAGAATGAGAAAGAGCTGGACAACGCATCCCGAGTAGGAAATGGCCCTGGTATCCCACAGAGAATTGGCCATGGATTTGGGGACAATGACGGAGATGGTGCCAAGGTCGAGGAGGGAGAGGCTGAGGAGGAAGAAGTACATGGGGGTGTGGAGGTGGTGGTCACAGGCTACGGCTGTGAGGATGAGGCCGTTGCCCAGGAGGGCAGCCAGATAGATGCCCAGGAAGAGCGAGAAGTGCAAGAGCTGCAGCTCCAGCGCGTCCGCAAATGCCGGGAGGAGGAACTCGGTATAGGAGCTGCTGTTAGACATTTGCTCCTTTGCGGCACAGGGGGACTGTCTGAGGAAGAAGAGACATTGACAGGTTAGGGCAGACTTCTCTGAGCAAAGCTTTCTCATAACCTCCCCCAAACACACACATTACCTCTCCCCATATCAGCAACACCATCATTGAGCTCCATGGCCTGACCTCTGGTTTTTGCTGGCTGAGTTTACCATGAGGAGCAGGGTCCTCTGCCCATGGGCTCCAGAGCAGTCAGCCCTGACCTACAGCACTGCGGACATGGGAACAGGGGTGACTAAACTTTTGTATTCCCGGTTCCAGTCAGATTTCATCCACACATAATGTTGAAGGCATTTTCAGCATCTTCACTCCCACTTCTAAATAATGTGGGTGCATTAACAGTTTTAAGGCTTCTTTTGTTTCCTTTAGCTGACCCTGTCACACCTGAGGAGCATTCCTGCAGGTAGAAATCCTCAGCATTGCTGCTGCACTCAGAGTGAGCAGCTGTGGTTCTGGAGAGGCAAAAGGATTCACTCTGGCTTGAGTGCAGAGGGAGCAGAGCCAGCCTGTCCATCTGCCTTGTTCCCAGCTGCCCTGTGCTCGCACCTCGGAGGTGGAGGACAGTTGCACTCGTGTTACCCGAAAAAGAAACGACACCGCGGAGAGCAGAGGAATGCACTTGCAAAGTGCCCATCAGCACTCTTTCTGAGGGGATGTGAGGCAGCTCTCAGCCATCTCCTTCTAGCCAGCAACACATCAGGCTCCTTCCAGCTGCCCACATCCAGCCACCCAGCAGCATGTCTCAGTGTGGCCTCAGTATCTAGCTGGCTTCTCCCTGGGGCACCTAGATAACACACAGATACAATGGGAGAGCTGTGTCCTTTTGGAGGGCAGCTTGCAGCCCAGCCAGACACCCCAGGGAAATGGCAGAATGTTCTAAGGATGGGGTGTCCTGACGAGAGAGTTGGCTCATTCCCAGACTCCCACACTGCATTGCGCGGACAGCCACAGGTTAAAGGGCACCTCACTGTCAAGGACATGTCTGCATGGCAGGACCCACAGGGTCAGTGTCTGAACTGCATCAGAAACCCCCCTGCCCAGAGAGTCCAACGGGAAGCACAAGAGCAGCATGGACAGATGGGAAACATGGAGCAATACCATGATATTTGTGCCCAGGGAGGCAGGGACAGGGAGGGACAGAGGTGCACTCACGAGTGTCTCCTCTCCTGCATGTCTGGCTGCCGAGGAAACGGCTCATGCCCTGGACCCCACAGCCTTGAGAGCAGAGGGCTGTGCTGGCTGGGAGAGGAGAGGAGGCGTTGGAGTTGACAGTTTCCTCTCACACTCTGACCATGACTCTGCTGCCTGGAGCCGTCCCTGCAGGGAGCTGTTTCTCTGTCCCCACATCTCTGCCCTGCCAGTGCTCACAGACACCATCCCACCCGCTGGGTGCTCAGCTCTATCCTGAAGAAACCTCCTGGGTGCAGGAGGCTGCCCAGGGGCACCTCCGTGTCTGCAGGTGCTATGGAGCAGGTGAGACAAACCTTGCTGAGGCTGGAAAGGTGATGCTGGCTCTGTCCTTAGGCTGGGGGGTGGATGAAGGCATTTGCTGAGTCCCTCCCAGAACTGCTCCTCTCTCAGTGTCACTGTTTTGGAGCCTCCATCCCCTGTCTAAACCTGACAGATCCAATCCCATTTCACTCTACCCAAAGAGAAAAGAACTGAAAGCAGAGGCTCATGAAAGCTCCTTCTCTTCCAGGTATCCCCTGCCTTGGCATTCCTGTTGAAAAGTCTCCTCCGGATATGTTCCCCAGCCCTGACCCACACAGCAGCCTCTCAATGGGAGAAAGTACCTGCCCTGACGAGGTTCTCTCCTCCCACCCAGTGCTTCTCCCCTCAGCGTCATGGGGAGCTCCCTGGGCAGGCTGAGTGCCGACCCTTGCAGGCAGCAGAGTCACTGCCCCGGGCGCACAACACCCTGGGGCACAGCAAGACTGCTCTGAATCACAGTCCGTGCAGACATGTGTGCACAGCCCAGCTTCACACCCCTGCAGCCCTCCCTGGACAAATGGTGCAGGATGCCCTGTCCCTCTGACCGTGTGGCAGGGAATCCCTGCTCTGAAGCGTCTCCCCATCCTCCGCACTGGAGAAGTCGGGAGAGCAATCTTTAAAAAACCAGTCATGGGATGGACTGGGTTCAGAAGACGCCTCCAAGAATGACAGCAGGCCTGCCCTGCAGCCAGACACATACCGTGCAAAAGGCTGTGAAGATTTCTCCTACAATGAGCTCTCCTCTGGCCTCCCACTCCACACTGCCTTTCACTTCTCACTGTCTTCTCTCATCTCATGTCAGCAGCAGCAGGCAGTGCCCAGAGCCCTGCTGCTCTTTGCAGAGGAGCTGCTCCTGGACGCGGCTGTCTCTGGGTGGTGCAGACAGGTTGCCATGAGCTCCCTCTGTCCCCAAGGCCTGGCATTCTCAGGAGCAGAGACCCAGCTGAAGACATGAATTTCTCTGTCCCTTGTGCTCCCTCCCCCTGGGAAATGTTCCTTGAAGTAGACTGAAATAACCAGCTATTTTCCTTTTCTAAAGAGTGCAGAGAGACTGATTCCAACATTGCAGTTTATTTCATCAGAGGGTGACTATCTATCAAAGGTGGAAATGTTCCACTCTGGAAGCCCCAATTTCCCTCTCTTGACTAGGCAGAACACCTTGGTAGGGACAAGAAGGGAGCTCATGGACACATGGTTCAGGTGTTGATTCAGATGAGTCAGTCTGGGCATCTCATGCCAGTTTAGAAGCCCCTGTTACGCAGTGGGATTCAGATCCCTCCTGTGAACCCCACAAACACACAGGAGGTGGGATTCCGCTTGCCAAAACTGAAGCGAACACAACAGAGATGCCTGCATGTGAGCTCCTTGCCTAAGCTCCAGTTATAATCCCTGGAGATGGAGGGTGGGAGTCAGTTGCTCACACAAAAACACCTGGTGACAGCTGAAGGGACAGAGGTGGTCCCAGGCATGTGCCAGTCTCTGGTTACTCTGACGGAGCCACTGTGAGACCTGCATCATCCTAGAGCATTAGGTGGGGGCCAGGTGGGGAATTTCCTTGGCCTTCTGAAATGACACTAGATGCCTACTACAACTAGTGTTCCACTCACTCGGAAGCTGAGACAGATGAAGATCCCAATGTTACAAAGAGCTAATGTAATTCAGTGCAGACACTTGATCTAATGACACAGAAATAGTCTGGCAGGGCCACTTCAGATGCCTGGGGTGTCCAGCACAACCACATGTCTCTAGCAGATGCATTATGAGACCTAAAATAAAATCATGCCTCTTTGGAGTGATTGCTGGGCAAGTGCCCCAGGGCATCTTGGGGTTCCTACATGTGCCCAGACAAATGACAAACTGCCTTTAGGGAAAGTCCATCCCATCTACATCCATGTGTGCTGCACAAATGGGAGGCACATCACAGCAACGTCTCTGCTCTAGTCTCTGCACTCTCAAACCCTTCTACCTCTCCTCCTCCTGAACCTTTTCTCGTCCCGCCAGATGATATGAACAGGGACTGGGCTAATGATGACCTCAGGGTGGCTGGATCACAGGCTGCGCAGGCCCAGTGACTTCTTCAGTGGCACATTGTCCTTCCTGGAGATTGGTTCAAGAAGTCTGTCACAGGTGAAACAGTGCTGCAAAGTCAGCTCCGGCAGCCAACCCCTCTCCTGCCATTTCGGCACAGCCCAGCTCTGTTTCTCCCTGGCCTTGGGCACTGCAGGCTTTGCTCTCTTAGTGGGAACCTCCTTTCACCATTACAGAGGAGTGCAATGCCTAGTGCAGGACAACAATACGGTTAGGTAAATCATTCCTGACCCACCTGATTGCCTTCTGTGGTAAAAGGCCTGCACTTGTGGAGGAGAAGAGAGCAGTGGATGTCCAGTAGACATCCAGATGGGCAGAAAGCTGGTTGGATGATGGAGCTCAGAGGGGTTGCATGAATGGGTCGTGCAGGGAAAGGTGGGGTATGCAGGGGTCTACCCCACATCCTGTCCTCTTTGAAAGGCTCATCAGTGGGGCAGAAGAACACGTGTATCAGGACAGGCAGAGACCTGACTGGCAGAAGAGAGACCCCGAGGAAAAGGCCCTGGATATTTCAAAGGATGCAATATGAGCCAGTGATGCGTGCTCACTACAAATGACGCCAGCCAAATACAGGACTGCATTAGGAAGAGCGTGGCCACCCAGGCAAGGGCAGTTCTTATCCCCCTCCACTCAGCACTGTTGTGGCCACATGTCTGCAACAGTGTGTCCCAGTGTGGTACACCCAGTGCTGGAGGAATGGGGAGCAACTGGAGAGGGTCCGGAGGAGGTCTGCCAAGATGGCGTTGGGGGCCTGAAGCACATGGCCTGTATGGAGAGGCTGAGGGAGCTGGGCTTCCTTAGCCTGATGAAGTGGAGGCTAAGGCCAATACGGTAGTAACCTGTGACAGGGTGGTTTCAGAGATGATGGAGCTTTTCTTGGTAGTGGGAAGCAGCATGAGAAGGGGAAAGAGGCACAAAGTGCATCTTGAGAGGTTCAGACTGCACTTCAGGTAACAAGAATGTCACTCGTAGGGTAGTGCTGTGGTGCAAGAGGACACCCAGAGGGACTCCGTGATCAGCCCCTTGCCTTTTGTTTCAAGGAGCAGCCAGCAAGGCCAGTGGGATCAGTAAAGGTGGGGAGATCCTGCAGTGAGAGCAAGGAAGGGAAGCAGGTTGGGTGTCTACAGGCTGCAGGGAAACAGATGCAGACTTGGGTCAGCACAGGACAGCCTGTGGTGGAGGTGACAGAGGTCAATGCCAAGCCTGAAAGCCTCCAAAAGAACTGAGGTCTTTGTCTGCTTTGGTATGGCTAGTGTCTCTGCACACCGATGTCTACAAGAAGATGACGTTTCCTTACAGCACTGTGGCCTTGCTGCCTCCTCACCTCCACGGAGCCCAGGAGGTGCCATATTTTTGTCCTGCACTAGGCATTGCACACACCCCCACCCTGACACTGCCCCCAGTGTGGAGGACAAAAGGATGAGCGGAGAGGCGCGAGGGGCGGAACATGGGAGGGCCGTAAGGGGTGGAGCACTGCTGCCGGAAAAGAAGGAGGGGCTTTACAGCATTATAAAAGAGCAGGATGCGCTTCATTAAACGCCATTTTGCCACTCATATTGGTGTCTGTGTGGTGATGGTCCGGGGTCTGGGGAGAGGCCCCGTGCCTCCTCGGTAAGAACGAGAACGGTAACAAGTGGTGACCCCGACGTGATACCGAGGAGGCGGCTCGGCCGGCGCAGGCGCCGGGAGCGTGAGGAAGGGATCTGGATCCAGAACCATGGAGGCCATATGTAAGGTAGTAATGGCCTGCGCCAAGGAATGGCGGGCGCCGCTGAAGGCGGGCGCGATACGAGCGTGTGTAGAGAGGCTCGTGAAGGAGGGAGCGATTACTTCTCCTATGGAGATCCTGCGGGAGGAACTGTGGCTGCAGTGTACAGCAGCGCTGGCGGAGTCCCCGATGAACGGGGGATCCGCGAGGGATTTAAAGGTGTGGGGGCTGATAAGAATGCTCCTGCGGAGAGCGAGGGAGGAACGGGAGACGTGGAAGGCGGCTAGAGAGGCACTTAGAGGAAGTGGGGTACTCGCGGGGTCGAAGGAGACGGAGGGAGCGGCGGAGGAGGCAGAGGGAACGGCACCAGAGGAGGGAGAGGAGCGGGTCGAAGAGCAAGTGGAGGAACAACGGGACGGAGGTCTGGTGATGCCAGCCGGGCTGGGAGAATCTGATTCGCGTGCCCCGCCACCACACTACCCCTGGGACGAGTTGCGACAGGCAGACAGAGCAGGACAACCTTGCCCCGTCGCGCCCCAGTGGGCCCGAGGGGGAAGGAGAAAGGGGGGAGAATGAGCGAGGGAGAATACGAACACCGAATGAGTGGCTCCCCAGGGCACTCATGGTACCCGATAAGAGCTGGATTCAGGGCGAGTCAGCGGCCAAAGATGGCGCCGGGGACAGAGAAAGAGGGCGGAGGAGAGTCACCTTCGATAGCACGAGACGAGCCAATGGGAGGGAGCGGGTGAGCGAGGATGAGATGGAACGCCTTATAAGGCAGTTTCAAGAAGTCTACCAGGGGGAGGAGCGCGAGGGAGGCGCGAGAGAGGAGGAAGTGGAGGAGGAAGTGGAGATGGGACTAGAGCAGGCGCTGCGGCTCATGCGGAGGCTGGAGAGAGAAGTACAAGAACAACAGCGGATGCTGCAGCGACTGGCTGACGCACGATCCCAGGGCGGTTCCAGTGGCGAAAATCCCCGAGCCGAATTATACCTGCCAGATTGGCAACTATCAGCGGGGGCAGTGACATTACGGGGTCTTAAACTCACGGCACCCCCTGAGATGCCGTCGGCGATGCCGGTACGCCTGGCGCCCGGAGGGCTCATAGAATGGACGCCCATCGACCCAAAGGCAGTGAACCATCTATCGAAGTGCGTTGCGGAGCAGGGCCTGAGACACCGGGACACACAAGCGGCACTAGACACGGTGTTCTCAGCATCCCTGACCCCCTCCGACAGCCGAATGCTAGCGCGTGCAGTACTGGCTCCCTCCCAGGCTCTCCTATACAAGGACATGTGGGTTGGCCGATTGCATCAGGAGTTGACACTGGGAACTCGCGATCCGAATCATCCACTTCACGGGTCGACCCTGAACCGCCTAAAGGGGAGTGATAATGCCATGACCACTTCGCAACAGCAGGCCGCCTTACTGACAGCCGGTGAAATATGAGCCATCACAACGGCAGCGCGCGCAGCGTATGAAGACTTAGCGCGCGTGGTGACAAAGACGGACCCATGGGTGGCAGTAAAGCAGAGGCTGACAGAATCGTTCTCTGCCTTCTGCGATCGACTCTATGCCGCCATTGAGAGCGCTGAAGTCCCTGAAGCGGTGAAGGCGTCACTGATGCTCGAGTGCCTGAAGAATCAGGCCAATGACGACATAAAAGAGATCATTCGCCGAGCCCCGAAGGACCTGGGGCCTACCCAGTTAATGAAGTACATGCTGGAAGAACAGAACCGGTTGCCCGTGAGAGAGATCCGAACCGTTGTCGCCACAGCCATGGCGGCACAGGCTGCGGTCGTACGATCAAAGACATGCTTCGGATGCGGCCAGCTTGGCCACATCAGGGCGGCCTGTCCGAAGGCGCGTCAGGGTCCGAGCACCACCCATGCCCCGCAGATGACATGCTGGGCCTGCGGCAGGCCGGGGCACCGGGCACGGGAGTGTCGCCGCACGGCGCCGGGAAACGGGAGGAGGGGAGGCCAGTCGGGGACCCCTCCCCGCCCCCAAAGAAAAGCCCTGGCTGCCATGTATACCCAAGAGGAGAGGGGAAGCTCGACCGGCGAGAACCCGGAACAGTGGCCCTGGTACTAGACTGCAACCACCGGCCTGGGGCCATGGTCACCCTGGAGAACCCCTGGGCATATCCCCAGAACACACAGCTAAAGATGTTGGTGGATACTGGGGCTGATGTCACGTGCATCCCGGGACGCATGTGGCCAAAAAACTGGCCGACGGACCAGGGAGGAAGTCTCACCGGGGTGGGAGGCAACGCGAAGGCGTACCGCTTGCGGTTCGCATTGAAACTCACCCTGCATGATCCTGACGCAAAACAGCATGGCGCGCCAACACAAGCGACAATCACACCTTACGTCACCGAAATTGCTGACCCGGTACTGGGCCGGGACGCGCTCAGCCAACTCAACATCAAGATCAGAAATTTTTGATGGGGGCCACTGGGACCGCCGCTAGTGAGATCAGGGCTATACCCTTAAAATGGAAAAGTGACGACCCGATATGGACTGACCAGTGGCCCCTGACTTCAGAAAAATTGGAAGCGGCGCAGAAGATAGTGGCTCGTGAACTGGAGCAAGGGCACCTAGAGCCCAGCAATAGCCCTTGGAACTCTCCGATTTTCGTGATCCTAAAAAAGACTAAGGACAGTTACCGGCTATTACATGACCTGAGAAGGATCAATCAACAGATGTTTGACTTTGGACAGTTACAACCGGGACTGCCGGTACTGACGGCACTTCCTGAGAATTGGCCTACTATGGCAGTAGACATCAAAGATTGCTTCTTTTCTATCCCGCTGCACTCACGGGATAGGGAGAGATTCGCATTCACAGTCCCATCGGTGAATAAGCAGGAGCCGGCGCGGCGCTACCAATGGACGGTGCTCCCACAGGGCATGAAGAACTCACCTGCGATTTGCCAACGCGTTGTAGCCGACGCAATAGCCCCGGTACGAACACAACATGCGGCGGGGGTCATGATCCACTACATGGATGATATCTTGATGGCAGCACCCAGCGCAGAAGGGCTGCAGGAAATGGCAGCCGACTTGCGGCGGTGCTTGGCTGCAGCCTCGCTGGCGATAAACGAAGCAAAGGTCCAGAAGGGACCAGGCATTAAGTTCCTAGGGGCGGAGATTGGACACTCGCAGATAAAGCCGCTGCCCATAACTTTGAACCCAGATGTCCGCACCCTACATGACGCTCAAGCGTTAGTGGGGAGCCTTCAGTGGCTCCAGAATATGGTGCCCGTAACACCGAGCCAGATGCAACCGCTGTACGATATGCTGAAGGGCAAGAATCCATGGGAGGAGAAGCAACTGACCGCAGAGGCCAAGAAGACTCTGAAGAACATCTCTGAGATGCTGAGCCACCCATCGGTGCAGCGCTGGAACCCCGCTGAAAAAATCACGCTCTACCCAGTGCTGAACCGGCAAGGTGGCATGGCTGTGCTCAGACAAGGACAACCAGAGCGGATGAGAGTGATCTGGTGGATCACGCCCACGCGGCCGGCTGGAGCGTTTGTGCCGCATTCCAGCCTCTTAGCACGAATGATCACTAAGGGGCGGAAGACATGCATCTCTGCATTCGCACGTGAACCGGACGCGATTGCCCTGCCTTTCAAGAAGGACACCGATGCACAGACAGAGACCTTCGCCGCGGCGATGGCAATGGCCATGGAAGGCTTTCCAGGAGAAATCCAGCACCTCCCGCGCCTCCAGCCGTTGAGGCACCTGGACATCATAGAGGTTGGCGGGCCTGCTCGAGTGCTTCCTACTCCGAAACCGGGAAACACTGTTTTCACGGATGCTTCCTCAAAGACCCAGACAGCGGCCGTCGCCTGGCAGGAGAATGGAGAATGGAAGGAGGCCACCTTTCGAGCGGCAGACGTCAGTGTTCAGTACCTTGAAGCCAAGGCTGTAGAGATGGCCTTGAGGATGTTCCCTGATGACCACCTGAATATCGCCACAGATTCCATCTTCACGTACAACCTGGTGAGACAAATGGCCACGCAGGGTTGGGCGGGCACGCCGATCGCCACAATGCTAGAAGACGCCTTGCAGGCGCGGACTGGCACGGTTTGTATTATGCATGTCCGGAGCCACAGCAAAATACCGGGCTACTATCAAGAAGGCAACGCGGAAGCCGATAAGGCGGCCGGCAGAGTGATGACCCTGCGGGAGGCCAGGGACCTCCATGAGTGGCTGCACGTCGGAGCCAAAGCCCTGGCCAAGACTTGCCACATCCCCATCTCTGAAGCCAGAGGCGTGGTCGCCACATGCCCGTACTGCTGCAGGCGGCCTTTGCAGGAGGGAGGGACGAACGTCCGAGGCCTGATGGCGAATCAAGTCTGGCAAACAGACTTTACCTTATGTCAGAGGCTCAGACCCGATCCCTGGCTGGCAGTCACAGTGGACACATACAGCGGTATGATCGTAGCCACGCAGCACAGGAAAACCACGAGCCGAGCGGCCCAAAAGCACTGGGCGTACGCAATAGCCGTGCTGGGGCTACCTCAGACCATCAAAACCGATAATGGATCCGCATTCACATCAGCGAGCACCGAAGGGTGGGCGCAGCGATGGGGAATCAAGATAATCCACGGCATACCGTACAATAGCACGGGGCAGGCCATAGTCGAGAGAGCGAACAGGACTCTTAAACAGAAAATTGATGTGTTGGGAGAGGGGGAGGGCATCCCCGAGCACTCAGCCATCCCCAGAGAGAAACAAACTGAAATTTTACAAAAAGCACTGTACGCCCTAAACCATCACCTCCGAGGGGAGAATAGTCATGAACCGGTAGCAAAGCATTGGGGAGGAATGAGCCCAACGGAGGGTCCTGAGGTGCGGGTCAAGAATCCCACGACGGGGGAATGGGAGACCGGGTGGAGACTACTAACGCAGGGCAGAGGTTATGCTGCGGTTGCGAGCGCGGAAGGGGGCCCGGAGGCCGCGAGGTGGGTCCCCACACGCTGGGTAAAGCCGCTTTTACGCAAAATAGAAGCTCATCGAAACAGCTCTGACACCTGAACTATAGGCTGTGCTACCAGCGGACTGCCCCCGTCTTCGGAAGGTGCATTGGGCCCGCCCCTATTGCTTTTAATGGTCGAGGTTATATATGTGTCTCTGCAGATCGTGGTCCAGTGAAGGTACCCAGCAAGAACGTGAAGCCTGTCTTGACTCGCTATGACTCATCTACTGAACAAGACGGCGAAGATCCTGATTCTGGGGATACTGTTCCCAGTGGTAATGGCTCTCTACACGATTGAGCCCAGGCAAAATGTGTGGGTTACCTGGGCGAACAGGACAGGGCAACACGCTTTCTGTTTGTCTCTAGCTTCCGCTACCCAACCTTTTAGAACCTGTTTAATAGGGGTCCCCAGCTATAATGTCAACAGCTTCCAGGAATACAGCACGGGAAGCTGCAGTGGCAGTCTGTCGACTGCTAGCTGCAGTGCCACCCTCATTGCAGGCCTAAACAGAACGCTGCCATGGGACCCACAGGAGTTAAACCTGTTGGGGTCCATGAGAATTGGAAACACGTCAGGCAATTGGACTCAAACATGTATATATTTTGGGGGACGCGTGCACCCTTACCGGTTATTTAACTGGACAGGGTGGACAAACGTCACTCCAACAGCAGTCTATTATGATTATCAAAACCGTGATTCCTTCTGTGGCACCAATGGCACCAGCCGCCAGGGGCTGGGAGCCCTTGGGGCTGAGGCCACAAAGGGGCACTTAATTTGGAACAATGGTACCCCAAAGGCCTTGCCACCAGACGTCTTCTTGATATGTGGTGACCGGGCCTGGCAGGGAATTCCAAAAAGGGTAATGGGTGGTCCATGTTATCTTGGTAAGCTGACATTACTAGCACCCGATCAAAATTGGTGGAAACATATCACGGAGAATGAGACCGCCGTCCGCAGTAAACGAGCAGCCATAGGGCTCTCACCTGAGTGTAATGATCAAGTTTCCCTCCGCAGTCCCACTGAAAGAGTGTTTTTGGCCTTCTTCGTGCCTGGAGCAGCGGCAGGCAACGCTCTGAACCAGATTGGCCGGTTAGCTTGCTGGGCTGAGAAGCAGGCTAACGTCACCACTGAGATAATAGCGAGCCTATTAGAGGATCAAGGTAGTTTGCGACATGCTATTCTGCAGAATAGAGCTGCAATTGATTATTTGCTACTAGCCCAAGGCCATGGTTGTGAGGATTTTGAAGGTATGTGTTGCATGAATTTGTCTAATCATGATGAATCAATTCACAAACAATTGCAGTGGTTGAAGGAACATGCCAGCAAAATCCGTCAGAACCATGGGTTTTTAGACGAATGGCTAACTAACCTGGTTGGCAATCTACCACCGTGGCTAACAGGACTGCTCGCTGAAGGCTTGCGCATTTTGTTAATCCTCATAGTTATAGCCTTATGCCTGTGTATAGTACTGAGCTGTGTTAAGACAGCCTTGCTGAAAGTAGCGGGCCGCGTCTGGATTGCTCGACAACAAGAAGGAGAAATTCTGGAGGAATGGCTGGGCTTTGGGGGGGGGAATATAGTCTGTTGGAAATGAGCAATCCCGCCTATGCCTTTAAGGTTTTCCCTGAACCGACGAAGACAAGGACACCGCCTGCGTTAAGAAGCGGAAGAAGGGGAGGCAGCACACAGCTCCGCTCACGAAGCTACTAATGCAAGGAACCACCCGATGGCGGTCCCGTCGAGACACACCGCACTTCCGCGTGTTTTGTTGCGTCCCGCTCGATATAACGAAACAACGTTGATGGGAGAGGGGGAGATGTGGAGGAAAAAGGATGAGCAGGGAGGCACTGCGGGGCGGAACATGGGAAGGTCGTAACGGGCGGAGCACTGCTGCCGGAAAAGAAGGCGGGGCTTTACAGCATTATAAAAGAGCAGGACACGCTTCATTAAACGCCATTTTGCCACTCCTCATATTGGTGTCTGTGTGGTGATGGTCCGGGGCCTGGGGAGAAGGCCCCGTGCCTCCTCGGTAAGAACGAGAACGGTAACACTGGGGATTGGTTCAAGAACTCTGTCACAGGCCCATTGGTGCTGCAGAGTCAGCTTAGGCTACCAACTCCTCTCCTGCCATTCCTGCATGGCCCAGCTCTGTTCCTCCCTGGCCTTGGGCGCTGCAGGCTTTGCTCACTTAGTGGGAACCTCCTTTCACCATTACAGAGGAATGCAATGCCTAGTGCAGGACAACGATACGGTTAGCTAAATCATTCCTGACCCACCTGATTGCCTTCTGTGATAAAAGACCTGCACTTGTGGAGAAGAAGAGAGTAGTGGATGTCCAGTGGACATCCAGATGGGCAAAAAGCTGGTTAGATGATGGAGCTCAGAGGGCTTTCATGAATGCGTCATGCTTGACCAGGAATCGAGGTAAAGGTGGGGTATGCAGGGGTCTACCCCACATCCTGTCCTGTCTGAAAGGCTCATCAGCAGGGCAGAAGAACATGTGCACCAGGACAGGTGGAGACCTGACTGGCAGAGGAGTGACCCCGAAGAGAAGGCCCTGGACATTATGAGGGGTGCCATATGAGCCAGTGGTGCGTGCTCACCACAAATGAGGCCAGCTGCATACAGGACTGCATTAGGAAGAGCATGGCCACCAAGCAAGGGCATTTCTTATCCCCCTCCACTCAGCACTGATGTGGCCACATGTCTGCAACAGTGTGTCCCTGTGTGGGCTCTCCAGTGGTGGAGGAATGGGGAGCAACTGGAGAGGGTGCAGAGGAGGTCTTCCAAGCTGGTGTTGGGGGCCTGAAGCACATGGCCTGTATGGAGAGGCTGAGGGACCTGAGCTTCTTTAGCCTGCTGAAGTGGAGGCTAAGGCCAATACAGTAGTCACCTGCGATTGCCTGTGACAGGGTGGTTTCAGAGATGATGGAGCTTTTCTTGGTAGTGGGAAGCAGCATGAGAAGGGGAAAGAGCCACAAAGGGCATCTTGAGAGGTTCAGAGTGGACTTCAGGTAACAAGAATGTCACTCGTAGGGTAGTGCTGTGGTGCAGCAGGTCACCCAGAGGGACTCCGTAATCAGCCCCTTGCCTTTTGTTTCAAGAAGCAGCCAGCAAGGACAGAGGGATGTCAGTAAACGTGGGGAGATCCTGCAGTGAGAGCAAGGTGGGGAAGCAGGTTGGGTGTCTACAGGCTGCAGGGAAACAGGTGCAGCTTTGGGACAGCATAGGACAGCCTGTGGTGAGATGACCGAGGGCAATGCCAAGGCTGAAAGCCTCCAACAGAACTGAGGTCTTTGTCCCATTTGCTATGGCTAGTGTCTCTGCCACCGAGACCTATGAGAAGATGACGTTTCCTTACAGCACTGTGGCCTTCCTGCCTCCTCACCTTCACGGAGCCCAGGAGGTGCTGTATTGTTGTCCTGCACTAGGCATTGCGCACCCCCCCACCCTGACACTGCCCCCAGGAACAGCCCTGAGCAAAGTGTGAGGAGAGGATCTCCCCACGCAGGGGCTGGCTGCGGGTCTTGGCCATTCTGCTTGATAACACACAGCAAGGCTGTCTTGGCATCACAGCCACCCACACACTGCCTTTGCCTGCCTGCAATCAGGGCCTCCAACTTTCTGCTCTAATCAGCCCCTGGGGAACCTTTGTTGCTAATGGCCCTCTGTGGGACCCATTAACACGCCAAGAAACTTGGGGATTTACTTCTGACGTAAACTTCTTGAGAGGTTGCTTCAGTCTCCTCTCAGCATCGGAGGTTCATGGACTCAGCACCAAAGACACCCAAGGGGTCATTAAAATGCAAAAATCCCTAAGGAGACATGACTCTCCCCACAATTTTCTTCAGCTCTTCAATTCTTGTGCTGTGGCTAATTGGAGAGGTTTCCGGAGTGTATTTACAAGAGGAAGATTTCAATGGGCATCAAAAAAAAAAAAAAAAAAAGATTTCTGCCTTTAAAGTTTTCCTTATTTTTCAGCCTACAAACTAGCGTGATATCCACCTTCTCCAACTAATATTGATCCAGAGTGTCTTCTAATGAAGTCTGGACATGTAGGAAAAGCACCATCCTGGAGGTCAGACATCCATGCAATATGTTCCTCCCTACCTCCCCAACCCTGAAAGTTCCCTCATCAGACCCTGGGGACTTCGATCACTCTTGTTCAAATCGAACCTTTTGCCACTCAAGGCTGCAGCTGAATGTTACAGCTCATGTGCACCAATTCCCTCCTGCTTTCCTTAGAGACCTAGCTGCAAACAGCACAGAAAGATTTGTCTTAACTGCGATCAAACACAAATAAACTTGATCCAGTGTCATAAGAAATAAAATACTCTCCTCAACTGTATGTCAAGTCCAAGGTGCCTCCAGTGAGGTCCACAGGCTACAAGGAATAACCTTCCTTGAAATGTTCTTCACAAACAGATAGGAAAGGCTGGATAAACACACAATGAAGGAGCTGGTTGAAGAGACAGTTAGACTGCTGAAAGACAAGGCAAGCTTCAGACTCCCTCGAGCTCAAACCAGGAGCTGGAGTGCTGAGAAATATCTGAGTGATAAAGAGCAAGGGGAGGAGGAAGACTGGGAAACTATGGAAAGTGCATATGTCCAGACTGTCTGATGCAAAGTTGACTGTAGAAATGATGAGTGTAATCCGGGAATGTGGAAATAGGTGAATGATTAGTGAAGTTAAAACCACAGCATAGCAGACAGAGCAGTAATAACACAAGTTAAGGGGCAGATCAACATTTCTTCTCCTGAGATCCGTAGCTTTCCTCAATATTTCCATTACATCATCATAGGAAAACACTGAAATTTTATTATTCCCTCCTTTCCACTAATGAAAATGTTCTCATATATATATTTTTTTAATGTTGAAAACAGTTCTTCACCTTTCCAGGCAGAGCTCAGGTGTCCAACCACAAGCACCCAGTGGCACTTGGAGAGGCCCCGGTGTCTATGAGGGACCTGCCCGGGCCTGGCAGCTCTCACAGGGGACCTGCGGGGGACCAGAGCCCCTCGGAGCTGCAGAGGGAGGCTGGGCAGAGGGGACCAGGGCACCTGCAATGGCACCAGCCACCCATGACCCTGTGACTGCATCCCACCCCAGTTCTGAAAAATCTCTTTCCTTTTCATAGGGGATGCATAAACTGCTCAGAACATTAGTATACTAAAACAGAACAAATCAAGAAAGACAATGAGAACGAAAAAAAAAAAAAAGAAAAGCTGGAAAGTTTAACAAAGCATTTCTTTGCTTTCAATCTTTGTCTTAATTTCTTTCTTATGTCATTTTTAATGTCCTTTTCTAAACTTTTCTGTTATAATCAGGCCTACACCACTAAACAGGATATTTTTGTGTCTCACACAGAGCTCAGTGCTCAGAAGACCACCCCCTGACCCAAGGCTGTCCATGCCACCCCTCACTCTTTGCACAGAGCATGTCACACTCTGAGGTGTCGGGATCTCTCGACTGGTGAGGAAAGCAGGGTGACCAACTTCAAGGAAATGCTCTATTTTTGGGTGGTGAAATTTACACAAATCTCAACGTACCTGTGTTAAAGCAGAGTTTTAAAGGAGTCCCTAAAACATCTTCAATGCAATAATTGACAAAAAAAAAAATCCTCATTTCCAAAACTTCACACATTTTTTACCATTGCCAAATAATTTTTTCTTTCTTATTCATTGGCAGCACCATGTTCATGCACTACAGGAATTAGTCTGTCTATGTGAGCATACAAATATATACAGATACATTACTCATCAAAATACATTTGCTGGCAATCCTCTGCATGGAGAAACTTTGTTCTGAGGAACTACTTATGTAAATGGACATGTTTCAGATCTCTTCTTCTGCCTCTCTCTCCTTTCTTCTTTCTCTACCTCTTCTCTCTTTACAGAGCTCTCCAGGGAACGGTTCACTGAATCACAGCACTTAGGGTGGGGGAGACCTCTGGATGTCATCTATTCCCAACCCCCCTGGTCAATGCAGAGGGAACTAGATGAGGTTGCCCAGGAGCTCCCTGCAGTTATGCATTGCCCACAAAGGTGCTGAGAGTGCGCTCCATCCACTGTGCAGGCCATTCACCAAGATGTTAAACAGTCCTGCCCCACATGTTGATCACTGAGGGATGCCGCTAGTAACTGGCTGCCACTTGGAACTTGTACCACTGATCACTGTGTTTCACCCTGATGGTCCAGACAATCTTCCACCTTCCATCTGGTCCATTGATCCCGGGCAGATCTCAACAATTTGCCTCTAAGGAGACTCTGGGGGACTGTGTGAAAGGCCTTGCTAAAGGGAAGGTTCACAAAATCCCCTGCTTTCCCCTTGTGCACAAAACCATTCATCTGATGGTAGAAGGCAATCAGGTTGGTCAGGCATGCTTTCCATTTCCCCTTGGTCAATCCATGCTGCTTCTTCCAGGCCTTCTCCTTCATAGGCTTGGAGATGGTTTCCAGGAGGATTTGCTGCATCACCTTCCCAGGGACTGAGATGAAGAGGACCAGCCTGTTGTTGCCCAGATCCTCCCTCTTGCCCTTCTGCAAAATGAGTGCAATGTCTGCCTTTTCCCAGTTATCAGAAACCTCCCTGATTACCCTGATCTTGAAAAGATGATTAACGGAAGCATTGCAATGACTCTGGACACCTCCCCCTGCACCCTGGGGTGCTTCCCATCTGGTCCCATGGACTTGTGTGTGCCCACTGGGCAAAAGTCCTCCCCAGCTGCATCTTCCTCTGCCATGGGTGACGCTTTGCTAACACAGATGCTGCCAAAGGACTCGTGGGCCAGGGAGACCTGGCAGTAGGCAATACCAGGAAAAGACAAGGTAATAGAGGCAATGAGCCACTCAGCCTTTCCCGTCTTTCTTACTCTGTCCCCTGCCCCACCGTGCAGGGAGACCACACTTTCCTTGGCTGCTTGCCTTGTGCTGCCTATGTACATACAGAAGCCCTTCTGGGTGCCCTCCCCATCTTCCTAGTTCCAGCTCCAGCTCCAGCTCCAGCTGAGCTTTGGCTTGCCTATCTCCATCCCTTCCACCACACGCAATGGCAGTGTCTTCTTCCTGGGTAGTCCATTCCCCTTCCAGCCCTCTGTGCACTTCCTTCTGCCTTTTCAAGTCCTAAATCACAAAGTCCCTGCTCATCCGTGTCAGCCTCAGGTCAGGCCCTGATGGACTTTCCTGCAGACTTTCCTGTGTTCCTGTGCTTTGATGACACTGTCCCTGAAGATCCAAGAGGGCTGCATGGCTCCTCTGCCCTCCAGGGCAGTCACCCATGGGATCCTGACAAGCACATCCTGAACAAGATGAAATCCTCTCTCCTGCAGTCCAGGGCAGTGATTCTGTCATTCCTCCTACCTCTCCACCTTCTCACAGTCACTGCAGTGACAGCCAACCTCCACATTCACATCCCCTTCCAGACTGCGCTTCAGGCAAGAAAGAAAGGGCAGGATGGCACCATCTGCTTAGAGGTGCAACTACAGAGGTAGAGAGCTCACCCTGCAGAAAAGCCTGCATTTCTCCCCTCACCACTGAGAGGATCCAGGCAATGAACTTCTGTGTGGTTAAAGGTGGATGCAAAGAACTTCCAGGGTAATGTAGATATGCCTGAGGCAGTGCCTCCCAGGCTGCCTTACAGTCAATGAGGAAGGAGGAGGAAGTGTTCACCTGCCTTCTTTTAGATGGTCACATAAAGCCCAAGTGACTCCTGTCCCAGAAACATTTGTTCTGTGCTTGAAATGGGACCTGAGGTCATAGGCTTTCAGGATAATTCAGGTTGAAGGGAGCACGGGTGGCCTGTAGACCAAACTGCTGCTCAAAGCAGGGTCAGAAATCAAAAAATGCCCCTGCCAAAGGGTTTCTGGGGTGATAGAGCAGGAGAAGACAGTAGAGGGTTGACAGGGTGGTATAAGTCCCATGGACAAAAGGCTTTCTTTTTTCGCTCTCTCCAGAGAATTAAATCCTCAGCTCCCCAGAGAGAACATTCTGGGACAGTAACTTTGCCACTTACATGGAGGTGGAGAAGCTCCCAAGTCCCTTACAGACAGAGGCTGGTCCAAAGGCCACCACCCCAATGGCACCAGACCCCCAGGCATGCCTGCCTTCTTGCTGGGCACCCTCCAGCCCCAGGCAGGAGGTCTGTGGGGAACAGAGTGGGGTCTGCAGCCTGCAGCCCTGGCCACCCAGCAGGTGTGCTGGGACCCTGCTCCTCTAGATGAGACTGGGCTCTCCTGCATTTCCCCAGGGTGAAGCCTGCATCCACTCTGGCTGGGAATGCAGCCCGGCAGGGAGGGCCAGCACGGGAAACATGATCTCTGCTCCAGGGTGTGAAGAGAGAGGGGAGGGCAGAGGGGGATCTGCTCATGCCCTGGGCACTGATTCCCTCCCTGCAGCCGGTACAGCCCTGCTGGTGCCCTGTAACCCATGAACCCAGGAGGTGGGACTCCAGTCTGCTCTGGCTCTAAAGATTTCTCAGCCCTTCAGACCTAGGATGCAAAGCACCGGTCTGGGGACACCTCAGCAGTCAAAGGGGCTGAATGCCTGGCATGTTCCTGAGAACTTTTCTGCGACCTCCCAGCACTACTTTGACTCCTGTTGCCCATGGAGCAGAGACTCCTTTGGAGGATGAATTCGCTCACTGTGTAACTCTGAGGACAGGCTTGACCAGGGAGTACAAATGCCAGCAAGGCCTCAACTCCACAACAGTGTCCCCTGCCCAGGACTCCACTTTCCAGCCCATTCCTCCTAGAGAATTTTGGTCGGGAGATCTCCAGAACCACGATCTGCTCTGAGCTGGGCTGAGTTTATAGTTATTTTAGGTTGGTAAATGCTTTCTCCAGGAGAGTTTTTAAAAATATCCTGGCCCCTGCCCCACTCCTGCTCATCTGTTGTGGTCATTTCTTTGTTTTTTCCTTAAACTCACTTGAAATTTGCTTTGCTTCATCTTCTCCTTGTTGTCTCTTGTCCTTTCCTCCCCTTGACCCCCAGCCAGACCATCCCATCTATGTTGACCGAGGACAATCACAGCCTCACCTCCAAGCACAGCCTCCCTGGGAGCTCCTGGGACCATGGAGGCGGGCCGTGGTGGCCAGCTCTAAGCACAGCTATGCACTGTCCGTCCCTACATGGTCTCAGAGGAGAACGTATGGAGACATAGCATGACCCAGGGCAGAGCCTGTGGGCCAACACCAGAGCAGAGCTGGGATCAGGAGCCATAGGAAGAGAAGACCTCCAGCAGCTTCTCTCCACACCTGGGCAGGGAGTGACACACTCGGCAGTGTTCCTGAGAGAGGACAATGACACAGGACGGGGGGCCAGTGTGAGCTGCGGTGCTTGACACTGACCATCCGTCCTGGATCTGGGGGTCCTGGCAGGCAGTGCTGCTGGCTGCATCCCCCGAGAGATCCCCGACCCGTCTAGCAGTAGTGAGGCCCCTCCACGACCGCTGGGAGCTTCTGGAGTGTTGTGGCTCCCATCTGTGCTCCATCCCTGTGCTGACCCAGCCCTGCTGCCCTGCACATGCCCCACAGCCCCACTGTGCAGGCACCACACAGGAGAGGGTATGTTCAGGGGTGGGGAAACACTCCCCTAGCACGATCCCCATGACAGTCCTCAGTGCCCCATCCCCCAAGGCCCTCCTGCCTGGCAGCCTCCCACCAGTCCCCAGCCCTGCCCAGCCCTCATCCTGTCCCCCCGGGGTTAGCAGAAGGCCATGCTCTGGGGTCTGCTGGGGACTGGGCCCCAGGAGATAGGCCAGGAAGGATGGCCATTCCCCCATACAGGTGCTGAGCCCAGCAGGCAGACGGAGATGGTCACATTCCAAGATCACCCCTCACCAGCACCATGGGGAATGGCCAGAGCTGGAAATGGCTGGTACGAGGGTCTGGGTCTGGGAGGAGTTTCCTGGGGCAGTTTCTGCTCTCTGTTCATGCAACAAGAAGCTGGGCTGGATCTGTGTTCTGACAGACTCTGTTTGAGGGCCCCCATGGGAAGAGGATGGTCCACAGGCCCAGTAGATGGTCCCAGGACCTCCTCTGCATGCTCTCTGCCAGCCCTGCGGAGGACCCAGGAGAGGGCTCGCCCTCCCAGGGCTCACAGCTAGATTCTAAGTTCTCCAGCTGGGCATGGAGCCTTGTCTGGGGGTGACTTTTGGGGTGAGGAACAACACACAGGGTGGGGGAGATGGAAGGAGATGTGCTGGGGACAGGGCCTGAGGGACAACAGCAAACTGATATGGCTCCTGGGGTACTGCTTCCTTCAGTGCAAGCTCCCAAGGGCTCCCAGCCTTCTTTTTGGTGCCACCCGTCAGAAGGGATGATGGCAGAAGGAGCTGGGAGGGTGGGGAGCATTAATCCTTCTTCAGGCACTTCCCAGGCCATGTGGAGGGCCAGCAGAGCAAGGACCTCTGGCTCTACACCGTGAGCTTGCTTTAGCATACCCACACTCTGAACATTGCCTTGGATTAAAGGTCAGCATTTTTCTCTCCAAGACACTTGCAAGCCCAGTTCCACTTCCTTCTCATCTCTCCCAATCCCTCCTCTGATCTCATTGGCCATTCCCACACCCCTTCCCCAGTTCACACCCCTTCCCCAGTTCTGCCGCAGGGCCCTGAGCTGGTGGTGCTGCTCTGCAGAGCGAGCAGGCTGTGGGGCCACAGGGTCACAGGGTGACTCTGCACTGACTGTGCTGGTCAGGGTGGGAGGCAGATCCAAACAGATGAGGTTCACGGCCTCTAATCCCTCCAGGGACTGCAGATGTGGTAAGTGCTTGGAGGGACTATGGAGCATTTCCAAAGCTACTAGTTGTGTCCAGGTGCGTCTCTAGATCCAGCACATGGTATTTCATTGATGATGATATGGATCACTCTTCAGTCTCCTTTCCCCATGCCAGATGGGTCCCCACTGCCTCTCCAGGGATTGCAGAGTCCTCTTTTGCCAGCGGACCCCTGGATTTAGTGCTTTAAGTCTAAGTGCCTCCACCTTGGAGCATTTCTCCTTTGTGAGGCTCCACTTACTTCCCACACAAGGCACGTACCATCCCAGGAGCTGCCCTGTGCTCTCCTGGCACCTCCAGATTCCCCTCCAGAAGGTTGGACATCTGACACTAGGCCTTAACATGTGGAACTGTTCTGGGTATTTAAATCCATGACCATTCATCGCCTCCACTGTCACTGGAGACTGATGGGTGAGTCCTAAATCCAGCCCTTGGTCTCTAAGTGATCATAGCATGATAATGAGCTTTTTGTCTCTGAACCCATGGAGAACCCTGTGCAACAGGCCCTTCTGGGGTGCAATTCCTTGGGGCTACTCTTGACACCAGCTTTGGAGGAAGCTCAGCCTTCAGGCACTGCACCAGGAAGAACCGACTTTATTACAGAGATGCTGTGAGGGAGGCAGCTCTGACCCAGTGTTGGACACAATTTTATATGGGCACCAGGTGAGACAGAGCAGACCCAGTAAAAGTGGAATGAATCCAAGCATTTGTGCAGCAACATGATAACAAATTCTACTACTAATAGTAATAATAGTCATAATAAAAATAAAGTGAACAAAGAAAGCTCAGTCCTGGCATGGGACACAGTGAAAGTCATTTGACACTGTCTCCCATAACATCCTCATAGGTAAGCTCAGGAAGTGTGGGCTAGATGAGTGGACAGTGAGGTGGCTTGAGAACTGGCTGAATGGCAGAGCTCAGAGGGTTGTGATCAGTGGCGCAGAGTCTAGTTGGAGGCCTGTAGCTAGCGGTGTCCCCCAGGGGTCAGTCCTGGATCCAGTCTTGTTCAACTTCTTCATCAATGACCTGGATGAAGGGACAGAGTGCACCCTCAGCAAGTTTGCTGACGATACAAAACTGGGAGGAGTGGTGGATACGCCAGAGGGCTGTGCTGCCATTCAAAGAGACCTGGACAGGCTGGAGAGGTGGGCGGAGAGGAACCTCCTGAAGTTCAACAAAGGGAAGTGCAGGGTCCTGCACCTGGGGAGGAATAACCCCATGCACCAGTACAGGTTGGGGGTTGACCTGCTGGTAAGCAGCTCTGCGGAGAAGGACCTGGGAGTGCTGGTGGACACCAAGTTAAGCATGAGGCAGCAATGTGCCCTTGTGGCCAAGAAGGCCAATGGTATGCTGGGGTGCATGAGGATGAGTGTTGCCAGCAGGTCGAGGGAGGTGATTCTCCCCCTCTACTCAGCCCTGGTGAGGCCACATCTGGAGTACTGCGTCCAGTTCTGGGCTCCCCAGTACAAGAGGGATGTGGCACTACTGGAGCAAGTCCAGCGAAGGGCTACAAAGATGATTAGGGGACTGGAGCATCTCTCTTATGAGGAAAGGCTGAGAGAGCTTGGCCTGTTTAGCCTGGAGAAGAGAAGGCTGAGAGGAGATCTTATCAACGTGTACAAGTATCGGAAGGGAGGGTGTCGAGAGGATGGGACCAAACTCTTTTCAGTGGTGCCGAGTGACAGGACGCGAGGCAACGGGCACAAACTGAAACACAGACACTTCCATCTGAACATGAGGAAAAACTTTTTCACTGTGAGGGTGACAGAGCACTGGAACAGGTTGCCCCGAGAGGTGGTGGAGTCTCCTTCTCTGGAGATATTCAAAACCTGCCTGGACACGATCCTGTGCAATGTGCTCTAGGTGACCCTGCTTGAGCAGGGGGGTTGGACTAGATGATCTCCAGAGGTCCCTTCCAACCTCAGTGATTCTGTGATCTCTGAGCCCAAACCATGCTGTGCCAAGTTGGTAGCATAAAAGGATCCACAGGGAAGGAGCAGAGGTTCTCCCAAAGGAGCAGACACCTTGGGGTTATTACAAGGTGAAGGTTTCATTTCCTATATGGGCATTTCCAGCAGGCTCTTGAGAGCCCCACAGGAGCTGCAGGACACCCCAGGTGCAGGACGCAGGACCCCTTTCGTGCCAGAGGCAGATGCCAAAGGGGAACCCACTCCCAGGGAAGCCTGGCTATGGATTGCCCCCCACCCTCCACAAGGGGATGGAGCCAGCCCCACAGGAGCCTTGGGGGCTCAGGGCAACCCCATCCCCAGGACCCAGGTGTCCTGGCTGCCACATTGTCCCCCATGCCAGACGGGACCCTCAGCAGGGCTCTAGTGGCAGCCCCCAGCCCTGTCCAGCCACCTTCACAGCCTGGGATCCACAGCCTTTTTTGCACTCAACAGTCGCTGCACGACACCTCAGCCAGGAGCTCCTAAAACCCTTTCCTCAGGAGAGAGCTGCAGGAGTGCTGGGAAAAAGCAACTGCAGTTCAGGCTGATGATCTTGGTTTGGCAGTTCTCGCTTGCCCCTTTGCCATCGGATTGCCTCTCCAGACAGGGAGGAGGGATGGTCTTCCCATCTCTTCACCCAAAACAGCTTTCCAATGTGCCCCTTCCTCTTTGCCTGTTGGTGAGGGGCCTCAACGTGGCCGTGCTGCCTCCTGTCCCCCATCCTTGCCATGCAGCGGCTTTGAAGAGCAGCAGTGGGGAGCGCGTGAGAAATGCTCAGCAGTTCCTAGGCCTTGCAGGGAAGTGAGGGCACCGCTGCAGCACTGGGGAGACCTCCTTGTGATGCGGCACATCCCACTGTGACCTCGGCTGGTGTCAACTGAGGGCCCAGTAGGTCACCGCCATGGAGATGGAGCAGCCAGGGAGAGAGCTGAGAGATTTCCCCTCATGTTCTGGAAAGCAGTCACCTCCCGTCACCCCAGTTATTTTCCAAAACTTGCTGACAAATCCTTCAGGAACATCTCCAGATGGTGCCAAACACTGTGAAATATGTAAAAGGAGACCCTGGAAAGGTCACTTCTGTGTCCCTGCATTGTCAGGTCTCTGCACTGGGAAAACCTGTGTGGGAATCTAGGACTTCTGGGTTGGTTTGGGAGGTGGCATTTTTCAAAAACAGGATCAAAATCATATGGGATGAAACTGCACAAAGTGTGGCTACAGTTTGAGATGCTCTGGTGAGCCTCAAAACTGGTTTCTCCTGTGGGTCGCTCTTTTTGTAGAAGCAGGATGTAGGACAATCTGGGACAGGATGCAGCCTTCCTCCTTGAGGCACCAAAGCAGGCTCTTTGTTTTTCAAAGTCCTCAGCAAGGTTTCTCAGTCTGTGGTGCTTACGATAGAGATGATATGCCAGAAAAGAGCAAAGGTGGCCTTAACACACATCATCCTGAGAGCTTTATTTGCGACTCTGGTCCCTGCCATCCTTCATAGCTATGGTCACTGTAGTGCACAAACATGGTGCCTCCAATTAATAAGAATGAAAACATATTTGGCCAATGGTATAAAATGTGTGAAGTTTTGGAAACGAGGATTGTTGTCAATTATTGCATTGAGTTATTTGTTGAGAAGATTTCAACTTAGGACTAGAATCTTCTTTTGGGCTTGATTCATTTGACCACATAGAGAGGCTGTTGCTGCCCAAGATGCCCTGGGGTAGCTGTGTTCCCACATGGTGCTTGTAATTTTGGAGGTGTCTCGTATGTGACCTTAGCTTGTCATTAGGAAATGTATCTCAAAACAACTCCGCTGAGACAGATCAGTTTCCTCCATTGACTAGAAAGGGAAGCCCAGACAACTGGGTCTGGCCTGGGGTGAGATCAGCCTCCTCCCTGTTGTCGCCCAAAAGTGAAGTTGCACTTCATTGACCGTGCAGGGAACGAAAAGGGAGTGTAGCTAGATGTTTTAGAGATTCCTTTAAAACATTGCTTTAACACGGGTATGTTGGGATTTGTGCAAATATGGCCATCCAAAGATAGGTGAGGCTGGTCCCCCTGCTTTCCTCACCAGTCGAGAGAGCCCGACACTTCAGAGTGTGATGTGCTCTGTCCAAATGTTCAAGAGTGGCATGCACAGCCATGGGCAGGCGTAGTTTTCTGAGCACTGGACTCTGTGTGAGACACAAAAATATCTTGCTTAATCGTGTAGGCCTGATTATAACAGAAAAGTTTAGAAAATGATGTTAAAACTGAAACAAGAAAGAAAATAAGAAAAAGATTTAAAGCAAAGAAATGGTTTCTTATACTTTCCAGCTTTTTTTTTTTTAATGTTCTTATTGTATTTCTTGATTTGTTCTTTTTCAGTACACTAGTCTTCTGGGTAGATTATGCATTATCTTTTTGTGTGAAAAGGAAAGAGATTTTCAGAACTGGGATGGGATGCAGTCACAGGGTCACAGACGGCTGTTGCCATTGCAGGTGCCTGGTCCCCTCTGCCCAGCCTCCCTCTGCAGCTCCAAGGGGTTCTGGTCTCCTGCAGGTCCCCTGTGAGAGCTGTCAGGCCCAGGCAGGTGCCTCAGAGACACCGAGGCCTCTCCAAGTGCCACTTCGTTTTTGTGCTTAGACACCTGAGCTCTGCCTGGAAAGGTGAAGAACTGTTTCCAGTGTTAGAAAAAATATGAGCCCACTTTCATCAGCTGAAAGGACTGAATAATGTAAATAAAATGTCAGTGTTTCCCATGATGATGTAATGGAAATTTGGAGGAAGGGCATGAATCTCAGGAGAAGAAATGTTGATCTGCCCCTTAACTTGTGTTACCACTCCTCTATTTGTTATGCTGTAGTTTTAACCTCACTAATCCTTCACCTATTTCCACATGCCCTGCTTAAATTGATCATTTCTACAGTCAACTTTGCATCAGACAATCTGGGCATATGCACTTTCCATAGTCTTTTCTTCCCGTTGCTCTTTATCATTCAAATACCTCTCAACTCTCCACTTGCTGCTTTAAGCATCACGGAGTCTGAAGCTTGCCTTGTCTTTCAGCAGTCTAATTGTCTCTTCAATCAACTCCTTCACTGTGTGTGTATCCAGCCTTTCCTATCTATTTGTAAAGAACATTTCAAGGAAGGTTTTTCCTTGTAGACCGTGGACCTCACTGGAGGCAACTTGGACTTGACATACAGTTGAGGAGTGTATTTTATTTCTTATGACACTGGATCAAGTTTATTTGTGTTTAACTGCAATTAAGACAAATCCTTCTGTGCCTGTTTGCAGCTCCAGCCTTGAGCGGAAAAAGGTTAGATTTGAACAAGAGTGATCGAAGTCCCCAGTGGCTGATGAGAGAAGTGGCAGGGCTGGGGAGGTGGGGAGGAATATTTTCCATAGATGTCTGACCTCCAGGATTCTGCTTTTCGTACATGTTCAGACCTCATTAGGAGACACTCTGGATCAATAACAGTTGGAGAATGTGGATATCACTCTAGTTTTTTTTGATGCTTATTGAAATCTTCTTCTTGTAAATACACTGCTGAAACCTCTCCAATTAGCCACAGCACAAGAATTGAAGAGCTGAAGAAAATTATGGGGAGAGGCATGGCTCCTTAGGGGGTTTTGCATCTTAATGACCCCTCGGGTGTCTTTGGTGCTGAGCTCATGAACCTCAGATGCTGAGAGGAGACTGAAGAAACCTCTCGAGAAGTTTATGTCAGAAGCAAATCCCCGAATTTCTTGGAGCGTTAACAGGTCCCACTGAGGGCCATTACCAATAAAGCCTCCCCAGGGGCTGATTAGAGCAGAAAGTTGGAGGCCCTGATTGCTGGTAGGCAAAGGCAATGTGAGGGTGGCTGTGATGCCAAGTCAACCTTGATGTGTGTTATCAAGCAGAATGGCCAAGCTCCACAGCCAGCCCCTGGGTAGGGAGATCCTTTCCCTCACATGTCACACAGGGCTCTTCCTGGGGGCAGTGTCAGGGTGGGGGGGGAGCGCAATGCCACGTGCAGGACAACAATACAGCACCTCCTGGTCTCCGTGGAGGTGAGGAGGCAGCAAGGCCACAGTGCTGTAAGGAAACCTCATCTTCTCGTAGGCCTCTGTGGCAGAGACAGTAGCCATAGCAAAGGGGACAAAGACCTCAGTTCTTTTGGAGGCTTTCAGCCTTGGCATTGCCCTCGGTCATCTCCACCACAGGCTGTCCTATGCTGTGCCATACCTGCACCTGTTTCCCTGCAGCCTCTAGATGCCCAACCTGCTTCCCCACCTTGCTCTCACTGCAGGATCTCCCCACCTTTACTGACATCCCTCTGTCCTTGCTGGCTGCTCCTTGAAACAAAAGGCAAGGGGCTGATCACAGAGTCCCTCTGGGTGTCCTCTTGCACCACAGCACTACCCTATGAGTGACATTCTTGTTACGTGAAGTGCAGTCTGAACCTATCAAGATGCTCTTTGTGGCTCTTTCCCCTTCTCATGCTGCTTCCTACTACCAAGAAAAGCTCCTTCATCTCTGAAACTACCTTGTCACAGGTAGTCACGGGTGACTACTGTATTGGCTTTAGCCTCCACTTCAGCAGGCTGGCGAAGCCCAGGCCCCTCAGTCTCTCCGTACAGGCCACGTGCTTCAGGCCCCCAATCCCATCTGGGCAGACCTCCTCTGCACCCTCTCCAGTTGCTCCCCATTCCTCCAGCACTGGGCAGCCCACACTGGGACACGCTGTTCCAGACATGTGGCCACAGCAGTGCTGAGTGGAGGGGGATAAGAACTGCCCTTGCCTGGGTGGCCACGCTCTTCCTAATGCAGTCCTGTATGCAGCTGGCCTCATTTGTGGTGAGCATGCACCACTGGCTCATATGGCATTCCTTGAAACATCCAGGGCCTTCTCCTTGGGGTCACTCCTCTGCCGGTGAGGTCTCTGCCTGTCCTGATGCACGTGTTGTTCTGCCCCGCTGATGAGCCTTTCAAAGAGGACAGGATGTGGGGTAGACCCCTGCATACCCCACCTTTCCCTGGCTTCCTGGTCAAGCATGATCCATTCATGAAACCCCTCTGAGCTCCATCATCCAACCAGCTTTCTGCCCATCTGGATGTCTACTGGACATCCACTACTCTCCTCTCCTCCACAAGTGCAGGCCTTTTATCACAGAAGGCAATCAGGTGGGTCAGGAATGATTTACCTTCAGTAAATCCATGCTGACTGTTCCCAGGCACCTTCTTCATGTGCCCAGAAAGGTGGTCGGAGAGGACTGGCTTCATGACACACTCCTTAGCAACATGCGGCTGAGCAGCCTGCAGCTCCCTGGTTTGTCCTTGTGGCCTTTTTTGAAGATGAGCACAACATATTACTTCTTCTGCTAATTGGGACCTCCCCTAATCTCCACAACCTTTCAAAGGTGACAGAGAGCAGACTTGCTGTCACAGTGGCCAGCTCTGATGCCAGCAATCCAATCCCCTAGACTTCTATGGGTTGAGTTCTAGAGACATGGGCACTGCGGGTTGGTTTTCTCCTCAGGAGTCCTGACTCTAGGCACAACAGCTGAGGAGACCTTGTGGGAGAAGACTGATGCCAGGAAGGACTTGACTTCCCCAGACTTAGCTACATCCACTTTTGCTAGAATCCCTGCCCCATTCAGCTGTGAGCCCACATTTCCTTTTTTATTCCTTTACTGTCACTGAAGCAGTAGCAGGTCTTCTTCCTGTCCTTCACATCCCCTGCAAGTGTCTCTGTCCCAGGGCAGCTTTGGCTTCCTTACACCATCCCCACTTTGCTGGACAATATTTCTAAATTCCTCCTTTGCAGCCTCGCCCTTCTTCCCCTTTCCATATGCTGCCTGATTGCCCTGGAGCTCACATGGGAGTTCCCTGTTTAGCCAAGCTGGGGTCCAGAGATGTCTACTAATTTTACAAACTGTTTGTTATGGAGCATTCTTGTGCTTGACGGGTGCTGTCCTTAAAGGCCTGCGGGCTTTCCTGAGCTCCTCTGCCCTTCAGAGCTGCCTCCCTTGGTCCATGCCATGGAAGAGCTCCATACATGCAAGCTACCCCTTCACACATAGGGCATCCCCCTCCTCATCTTCCCTGGTGGTTTCTGCTGAAGAACTTGCACCCTGCCATTGTAGGACTCCATCATGCGAGTGATCCCACCACATCTCAGTTATTCCAACCATGTGGCACTCCTGTGACAGGCTGCATATGCTTGCATTTATTTTGGCTTCAGCATCTCAGCTGAGGTGCCGACTGAAGATTTTTCACAGGGAAACATTTTGGCAAGGACCGTACATATGCAAACGCTTTCATTGCAAGTGATGACATGCTGGCATGGATAGCATGTGAAGTGGTGTAATGGTGAAAGGAGGTTCCCACTAAGAGAGCAAAGCCTGCAGTGCCCAAGGCCAGGGAGAAACACAGCTGGGCCTTGCAGGAATGCCAGGAGAGGGGTTGGCTGCCTGATCTGACTCTGCAGCACCTTGGGGTCTGTGACAGAAGTGAGCTGATCTCCAGGCAGGACAAGGTGCCAGTGAAGAAGTCCCTGGGCCTGGGCAGCCTGTGATCCAGCAACCCTGAGGACATCATTAGCACAGTCCCTGTTCATATCATCTGCGGGGGTGAGAAGTGGTCCAGAGGGCAGAGAGCAAGAAGGGTTTGAGAGTGCAGAGAGTAGAGTGGAGACCTTGGTGTGATGTGCCTCCCATTTATGCAGCACACATGGATGTAGACAGGATGGACTTTCCCTAAAGGCAGTGGCAGGATTCAGTTGTTTGGGCACAGGCAGGAAATCCAAGATGCCCTGCAGCACTTGTCCAGTGCCACTGCAAAGGGCGATTATTTTCCTGTAGGTTCCATGCTTTATCTACTAGATACGTGTGGTTTTGCTGGACACCCCAGGCATCTGAAATGGCCCTGCCAGCCTATTTCTATGTCATTAGATCAAGTGTCTGCACTGAATTACATTAGCTCTTTGTAACATTGGGATCTTCATCTGTCTCAGCTTCCGAGTGAGTGGAACACTAGTTGTAGTAGGCATCTAGTGTCATTTCAGAAGGCCAAGGAAATTCCCCACCTGGCCCCCATCTGATGCTCTAGGAGAATGCAGGTGTCACAGTTGCTCCTTCAGAGCAAGCAGACACTGGCACATGCCTGGGACCACCTCTGTGTCTTCAACTGTCCCCAGGTGTTTGTGTGTGAGGAACTGATGCCCACCCTCCGTCTCCAGTGATTGCAATGGGAGCTTAGACAAGGAGCTCATGTGCAGACATCTCTGTTGTGCTCACTTTGTCTTGGTAAGGGTAATCCCACCTCCTGTGTGTTTGTGGGGTTCACAGGAGGGATCTGAATCCCACTGCATCACAGGGGCTTTGAAACAGGCATGAATGCCTAGATTGACTCATCTGAGTCAAAACCTGAACCATGTGTTGATGAACTCTCTTCTTGTCCCCATCTAAGTGTCCTGCCTAGTTAAGAGATGGGAATTGGGGCTTCCAGAGTGGCATATTTCCACCTTTCATAGATAGCCATCCTCTGATGAAATAATCTGCAATGCTGGAATCAGTCTCTCTGCACTCTTTAGAAAAGGAAAATAGCTGGTTATTTCAGTCTACTTCAGGGAACATTTCCCAGGAGGAGGGAGCACAGGGGACAGAGAAATTCATGCCTTCACCTGGGCCTCTGCTCTTGAGTGGGGCCAGGCTCTGGGGATGGAGGGAGCTCATGGCAATCTGGCAGCACAGCCCAAAGACATCTGTGTCCAGGAGCAGCTCCTCTGCAAAGAGTAGCAGGGCTCTGGGCACTGCCCGCTGCTGCTGACATGAGATGAGAAGTGAAAAGCGGTGTGGAGTGGGAGACCAGAGGAGAGCTCCTTGTGGGAGAAATCTTCACAGCCTTGCACACAGTAAGTCTTTGGCTGCAGGACAATGCTAGTGTGGTTCCTGGAGGGGTCTTCTGAACCTGTCCTGCCCCATGGAAGTTTTTTAAGGATCGTTCTCCCAGCTTCTCCAGTGTTGGGGAGGAGGAGATGCTTCAGAGCAGGGATTCCCAGCCA
Organism: Apteryx mantelli; assembly: GCF_036417845.1. Lineage (NCBI taxonomy): Eukaryota > Metazoa > Chordata > Aves > Apterygiformes > Apterygidae > Apteryx > Apteryx mantelli. Next base: position 11,140,229 of record NW_027118553.1, on the reverse strand, counting down.
CATACTCAGAGAGACAGGGCATCCTGCTCCTTTCTTCCAAGGATGGCTGCAGGGGTGTGAACCCTGGGTGTGCACACAGGTCTGACCAGTGCTGTAATTCAGAGCAGTGTCGCTGTGCCCCAGGGTGCTGTGTGCCCAGGGCAGTGACTCTGCTGCCTGCAAGGGTCAGTACTCAGCCTGCCTGGGGGGGCTCCCCACAACGTTGAGGGGAGAAGCTCTGGGTGAGAGGAGAGACCCCTGTCAGGGCAGGTACTTTCTGCCATTGAGAGGGTGCTCTGTGGGTCAGGGCTGGGGAACATATCCAGAGGAGACTTTTCAACAGGAATGTCAAGGCAGGGGATACTTGAAAGAGAAGGAGCTTTCATGAGCCTGTGCTTTCAGGTATTTTCTGTTTGGATGGAGTGAAATGGGATTGGATCTGTCAGGTTTAGACAGGGGATGGAGGCTCCAAAACAGTGACACTGAGAGAGGATCAGTTCTGGGAAGGACTCAGCAAATGCCTTCATCCACCACTCAGCCTAAGGACAGAGCCAGCATCACCTTTCCAGCCTCAGCAAGGTTTGTCTCACCTGCTCCATAGCACCTGCAGACATGGAGGTGCCCCTGGGAAGTGTCCTTCGCCCAGAAGGTTTCTGCAGGGCAGAGCTGAGCACCCAGCGGGTGGGATGGTGTCTGTGAGCACTGAGAGGGGAGAGACATGGGGAGAGAGAAACAGCTCCCTGCAGGGATGACTCCAGGCAGCAGGGTCATGGTCAGAGTGTGAGAGGAAACTGTCAACTCCAAGGCCTCCTCTCCTCTCCCAGCCAGCACAGCCCTCTGCTCTCAAGGCTGTGGGGTGCAGGGCAAGAGTCGTTTCCTCGGCAGCCAGACATGCAGGAGAGGAGACACTCGTGAGTGCCCCTCTGTCCCTCCCTGTCCCTGCCTCCCTCACCACAAATATCATGGTATTGCTCCATGTTTCCCACCCGCCCACGCTGCCCTTGTGCTTCCCCTTGGACTCTCTTGTGCAGGGGGGTTTCTGATGCAGTTCAGACACTGACCCTGCGGGTCCTGCCATGCAGACGTGTCCTTGACAGTGAGGTGCCCTTTAACCTGTGGGTGTCTGTGCAATGCAGTGTGGGGGTCTGGGAATGAGCCAGGTCTCTCATCAGGACACCCCATCCTTAGGACGTTCAGCCGTTTCCCTGGTGTGTCTGGCTGGGCTGCAAGCTGCCCTCCACAAGGACACAGCTCTCCCATTGCAGCTGTGTGTTATCTAGGTGTCCCAGGAAGAAGCCAGCTAGATACTGAGGTCATGCTGAGACATTCTGTTGGGTGGCTGGATGTGGGCAGCTGGAAGGAGCCTGATGCATTCCCAGCTAGAAGGAGATGGCTGAGACCTGCCTCACATTCCCTCAGAAAGAGTGCTGATGGGCACTTTGCAAGTGCATTCCTCTGCTCTCCGCAGTGTCATTTCTTTTTTGGGTAACACAAGTGCAACTGTCCTCCACCTCCGAGGTGCGAGCACAAGGCAGCTGGGAACAAGGCAGATGGACAGGCCAGCTCTGCTCCCTCTGCACTCAAGCCAGAGTGAATCCTTTTGCCTCTCCAGAATCACAGCTGCTCACTCTGAGTGCAGCAGCAATGCTGAGGGTTTCTACCTCCAGGAATCCTCCTCCGGTGTGACAGGGTCAGCTAAAGAAAACCAAAGAAGCCTTAAAACTGTTCATGACCCCACATTATTTAGAAGTGGGAGTGAAGATGCTAAAATTCCTTCAACATTATGAGTGGATTAACTCTGACTGGAACTGGGAATATAACGGTTCAGTCACCCCTGTTGCCATGTTCGCAGTGCTGTAGGTCAGGGCTGACTCCTCTGGAGCCCATGGGCAGAGGCCCCTGCTCCTCATGGCAAACTCAGCCAGCACAAAGCAGAGCTCAAGCCACGGAGCTCAAGGATGGTGCTGCTCAGATGGGGAGAAGTAACGTGTGTGTGTTTTGGGGAGGTTATGAGAAATTTTTGCTCAGAGAAGTCTGTCCTAACATGTCAATGTCTCTTCTTCATTAGAAAGTCCCCTGTGCCCTAAAGGAACAAATGTCCAACAGCAGCTACTTCAATGAGTTCCTCCTCCTGGCATTCGCGGACATGCGGGAGCTGCAGCTCTTGCACTTCTCGCTCTTCCTGGGCATCTACCTGGCTGCCCTCCTGGGCAACAGCCTCATCATCACAGCTGTAGCCTGCGACCACCGCCTCCACACCCCCATGTACTTCTTCCTCCTCAACCTCTCCCTCCTCGACCTTGGCACCATCTCCGTCGTTGTCTCCAAATCCATGGTCAATTCCCTGTGGGATACCAGGGCCATTTCCTACTCAGGTTGTGCTGCACAGCTCTTTTTCTTTGTGTTTTTCCTTTTGGCTGAGTATTCTCTTCTCACAGTCATGGCCTATGATCGCTTTGTCGCCATCTGCAAGCCCCTGCACTACGGGACCATCATGGGCAGCAGAGCTTGTGTCAAAATGGTAGCAGCTGCCTGGGCCAGTGGTTTTCTCAATGCTGTGCTGCACACTGCTAATACATTTTCAATACCACTCTGCCAAGGCAACGCAGTGGAGCAGTTCTTCTGTGAAGTTCCTGAGATCCTCAAGCTCGCCTGCTCAGACTCCTATGTCAGGATGGTTTGGGTACTTGTGATGAGTGTTTGTTTAGCCTTTGGGTGCTTTGTTTTCATTGTGCTGTCCTACGTGCAGATCTTCTCTGCTGTGCTGAGGATCCCCTCTGAGCAGGGACGACACAAAGCCTTTTCCATGTGCCTGTCCCACCTGGCCGTGGTCTCCCTGTTCATCAGCACGGCCATGTTTGCCTCCCTGAAGCCCCCTTCCCTCTCCTCCCCAGCTCTGTATCTGATGGTGGCTGTTCTGTACTCGGTGGTGCCTCCAACAGTGAACCCTCTCATCTACAGCATGAGGAACAAAGAGCTCAAAGATGCACTGAGGAAACTGGTTCAGTAGGTACAATGTCAGCACCAAAAACTGTCCCATGCGCATCTGCTCCTCATTCCCAGGGTATTTGGCAACATAGCTAGGTGTTGCTCATGTCTTTCTTTCTTTCTTACTTTTCTCTGTTACATTCTCCTAAAAGAAATAAATATTTTGCTTCGTGCCACTTGTCCTCAGGAATCTCTCATTTGAATCTGATCGAGAGACTGTGCTGAAGCAGGAAGCCAGGCTTCCGCCTTCATCAGCAGAGATGGGAGAACCTCCAAGCCCTCTAGTCAGAGCTCCCTGGATGCCCCCAGTGCAATGAGGAGAGTTTCCCTTTGCAGTGTCTCTTTTGGTGCAGTCACCAAGGGAGCTCAGGGGCACAGAGTCAGGCTCAGATGAGTATAGATGTAGCCAGAGCATGGGTCCCGTGTCCATTAGGAGAGCTCAGCTCCTGTGGCCACAGTCAGGGTATGATGTCACACCCCTCTCCTGTGAGGGTGGCAGCCGGCTGTCACCATGGCCTGGTCCCTTCCCTCTACAGCGTTCCAACACTCCAAGCAGAGCAACAGTGGAAAGGAGGAGAGACTGGACGAAGTCTGTGGGGACAGACCCTCTGTTCCTCAGGACCATTCCCCCACTGCCACAGCAGGCATTTCCTCACTGCAGCCTTCACTTGGGGGCTGCAGCTTTCTTGGAGACACGTCCACCAACAGCAACAGGACTTTCTCTTCTCAGGGCTTTTCTCCTCATTTCCACACTGCCCTGCCTTGCTCTGATGCATTTTTATGGCCTCAGTGCTCTTGTAATGTGCTGGTGGTAGGTTTGTGCTTCCCTGTGCATTCCTGTGAGGTTGGGCAGGACCAGGCATTGTGTGCATTTAGGCCAGACCTGGGCTGCACAAGAACATTGCTATAATAAAAGGGGATCCCCTCCATTACGTGCCTGAAGTCTGGCCTTTCTTCAGAAGCTGCAGTCAAAAATACGCCTAAAGACATTGCACCATAAAAGGGCCTGCTGCTCTGCTTGTGACCTCCATGGGATGCACGGCAGAAACTCACAGTCTACATGTGATCTGTTAGGGACTGAGGGCTGGATCCGGGATTCATCTGTTGGTGACCAGTGCCAGTGGAGCTGGTGAATGGTCTCTGAATTTCCTGCCCGAGGCTGTCCCACAGGTGACAGTGCTGATGAGAGATGTCCATCCTTCTGGAGGGGAATCTGAGCCCCAGGAGAGTTCAGGGGATATCCAGGGACAGCGTGTGCCTGGTGTGAGCAGTGAGTGGAGCCTCACAGTGAGGAATGGTCCACGGTGGAGTGACCAGAAGGTAGAACACTAAATCCAGGTCCGCATGGGCAAACGAGGACTCTGCAGTGTCAGGAAAGGCAGTGGGGAGCCAGGAGGCGCAGGGAAGGGGCACTGGAGAGTGATTGCTGCACCCTCAGGGAAGAATCACAGGCTGGAGCCTTGCCTGAGTTATGCTGTGGACATGCCTGTGCCTGGCCCTGCACCTCTCATGTCCAGACCTGTCCCTGTCCCTGTCCTGCTGACCTGACTCCCATCTCTGCCTCAAACCTGCCTGCACACTGCAGTCAAGAAAGCCTTAGAAAGGGATGCTGGGACCTGAGCAGCACCCAGAGAGGGTTTTAGGTGCAAAAGATGACCATATATCCACAGCAACACTTGCCTGACAGCCAATGTAAAGGTGTAAGGAGAGCTTCAGATTTGGACCCCTACTCAGCTAATGCTGCACAGAGAGTCGTAGCTGGACGAAAAAGTGAGGGCAGCCACTTGGGTCAGATTTTATGATGCACAGTTAGGAGAGGCAGCTCCAGCTCCCTTGAGAGCTGCACTGGAGCCTTTCAGGAGGGGGCTGAGGTGGGGCTGGCACCGCCAGGGTGTGTGGGCAGAGGGCAGCTCCCCTCTGCCACGCTGGGTCTGGGTCTGAGGCTGGGTCTGGGCACAGCTTTTCCCTGGGGAGCTCCCTGAGGAACGGCTCCGGGTGATCTTCCACCTCTGCCCTGGAAGCAGCACCAGCGCTCAGGGTGCCAGGCAGGAAGTGCACAAGGGTGGAAGGGGGACGGGCTGCCCAGGGGGAGCATCGAGACCTTGTCTGTGCATGCAGGGATGGAGTGAGGAAAGGCAGAGCTCAGCTGGAGCTGGCACCAGAGACCTTGGACATGGAAAGGGTTGGGGCATTAAATGTCTTTTTTGCCTCAGCTTTCCAGGGAAAGCTCTGCCTGAGGCCTCCCAGTTACGGGGGTGTTAGCAGACAGCCGTGCTGTGGGATGTGCTGTGGTCTGGTGCAGAAGAGAGGCTGTGCAAGGCTGGCCTTTTCTCCTGTGTCCAGATATGGAGACCTGGAGGAGTATGGAGCTGGCCATGGAGCACCCCACAGCTGGGGTTGAGCAGCCAGTGCTGGAAAGGGGTGATGTGAGGGGCTGGTGTGGGACGATGGCCCTGGGGCAGCTTCCCCAGTGTGTCCATGCAACACAGGGAACAACCTGGGCTCTTCTCTCCTGCACCCTCCATGTCCTGGTGCCTTTCCCAGGAGACCTGCATTTGCCCTGCCAGCACACGGCCATGTGCTCCCACACTGCCGTTCACACACAGGAGCTGCCTGCTGGCATTTTTCCTCTCCTGGGTCCTTTCCAGCTCAGCCCAGACCCTCCCTGGCTCTCCCCACCTCCCCTGCCCTCTCACCAGACCACCCAGCAGAGCAGCCCAGGCTGGGGTGGCCCCACAGCAGTGCCCGCCACAGGAGGCTGCAGAGCTCTGGGCACTCACTCCGCAGCCACAGCCCCTCTGAAGGGCACAGAAGGTCGTGGGGTGCAGAGAGGGGTGTCAGCCTCCCCATCAGCCCCCGGGGGGGGGGCTGGGGGCCAGCAATCGCACAAGGAAATGGAGACCACTCACTCCGTGTCTCCACTGCTCTCATCACCAGGAGATCCTTAACCCTGGCTGCCTGCAGCCCCTCTGCGCAGCCCCTTTCCCCAGCACAGCATAAGAGTCCTGGCCCCGGGGCTCCTCAGGCAGCTCCAGTGACAGAGAAACCTGCCCTGAGCTGACAAACATAGAAACAGGTTTTCATTTATGCCTTCCCACAAGCACACAATTGCTCCTTTGCTCTTCTCTGGAGACATCCCTGCTCCCCAGAGGGTCTTTCCCCAGGTCAGTGTGTCCATGCCAGTCTGGTCAGCCGTTCCTGCACCCTCTCCTGTGTTCCCCACAGGGTCCTGGGCTGGCAGTGCTGCTCTGCAGGGTGAGTGAGTTGTGTGGTGACTCTGCACTGGCAGTGCTGGTGAGGGCAGGCCCAGCTGCACCACCATCACTGCACCTGACAACGCCCTCCCCAGGGTCTGTGGCCGTGGAGGATGCTTGGAGCAATCACAGGGCATTTCCAAAGGCTCAGGGGTGTCATAGACCCAGTCCACTGCCTCTCCTGATATTGCAGAGCCCTGATTTGGTGCATTCTTTGGTTTAGCCCTTTGCTTTGGGTGACTCCACTTGGTTTTGGGACACTCCACTCACTGACCATCCCAGGAATGTGCTGTCCCTGGAGATCCGCTGTGCTCTTCTGGTGGCTCATACTCCCTTCCAGAAGGATGGGCATCCATCACCAGCCCTCTAATAGGTGGGACAGTCCCTGGCACAGACCTCTTGACCACTCACCCTCTCCAGGGGCACTGGGCACCCACAAGTGACAGCTGAATCCAGCCCTCATTCCCTCACACATCACCCGAAAGAGCTGATGCCCCTTAGCCCATGGAAAAAACAGGCACGGCAACAGGGCCTTTTGGGGGACAATTCTCTGAGAGCATTCCTGGCTCCAGCTTGGGAAGAAGAGCCCAACCTTCAGGCACAGTACTAAGGAGATCCCCTTTTATTACAGTGGTGCTACTTGGGAGGCCAGCTCTGACACACTGATCAGCAGCTTTACAGAAGGCCCCTGGGTCAGACGGAAGGGCTTTGTGCCTCTGGAGAAGTGGGATGAATTCAAACATTTGTGTACAAACATGGCTATCACAGACAGAATGCACAACGCATGAGAATTGCTGGAGATGATAAACTGGGAGTTGCTTGTGAGGAGAGATGGTCAGCTCATTGCTGCTGAACTAGTACCAGCTGAATCAGCTTCCTCACTGCATCCTTGAGCTCCTTGTTCCTCATGCTGTAGATGAGGGGGTTCACTGTTGGAGGCACCACTGAGTACAGAACAGCCACCACCAGATCCAGAGCTGGGGAGGAGAGGGAGGGAGGCTTCAGGTAAGCAAAAAATGAAGTGATGATGAACAGGTAGACCACAGGCAGGTGAGGCAGGCACATGGAAAAGGCTTTGTGCCGGCTCTGCTCAGAGGGGATCCTCAGCACAGCTATGAAGATCTGCACGTAGGACAGCACTGTCACGCTATGAAGGTTCAATAGTAATGACTGAGACAGGAACATAATTAAAAATGTGTTTATTTCTTCACGCAAGCTCTTGGATTAGTAACACACATTAAAATAATGCGATTACTAATTTAGAAAGGATAACCCCAAACCGTTGGTTACTGCACTATTAATTGAAGCACTGCTTATCCCGACTTGAAAGCTTTCTTGTTCACTCTCCTAGTGAGAGGACTCTCAACCTTGAGGAGTTACCTTAACCCAGTGTCCCAGGAAAAGGGGAGGGGGGGGATACTCATGGTCCAGCCGGAGAGGATGATCAGGTCACGTTCCCGTCCCTGCTCAAACTCTCTTAGCTGCCAGGTCTCTCTTTATACGGCTGGGACTCTGGGCGAACACTGCTTTTGCTGACCTCTGCGAGTTTCACAATCACAGGACTGTTTGTTTGCCTGCTTGGAAGGACCCTGCTAGTGAGGCAAGACCACAACACTGCCGTATAGCTTCCTCCCTCCCTGGGGGTCCGTGCAGTTTCGATCCCACAGCCTTATCAGGTGGCAGATTTCTTTAATCCTGATAACTCTTCTATTCCACAGCCTTGCACATATCAGTTGGCAAACTTCTTCAGTCCTGTTAACTCTTTACTCGCCTGTCAGATGGTATTTATAAATGATGGCCTCACTGAGGTCCTCCTCAGGTGCAGATAATCCCCCCAACTCCAGAACCCACTGCTTTGGATCCTCAAAATCTCTTGCAGCCTTCCCCACCTGCTACCTTCCCCTGGAAGATGTGCACCAAATACCTGAGCCTGGCACAGGCACACAGGGCTGTGGGAGAGGAAAAATGCTGCCATTCAGCTAGTCGGTGTGAACGGCAGTGTGGGAGCACACAGCCATGTGCTTGCAGGGCAAATGCAGATCTCCTGGGAAAGGCACCAGGACATGGCAGGTGCAGGAGAGAAGAGCCCAGGTTGTTCCCTGTGTTGCATGGACACACTGGGGAAGCTGCCCCATGGCCATCATCCCAGACCAGCCCCTCACATCACCCCTTTCCAGCACTGGCTGCTCACCCCAGCTGTGGGGTGCTCCATGGCCAACCCCGTCCTCCTGCAGGTCTCCGTATCCGAACACAGGAGAAAAGGCCAGCCTTGCACGGCCTCTCTTCTGCACCACACCCCAGCCCATCCCAGAGCATGGCTGTCTGCTAACACCCCTGTAACTGGGAGGCCTCAGGCAGAGCTTCCCCTGGAAAGCTGAGGCAAAAAAGACATTTAATACCCCAGCCCTTTCCATGTCCAAGGTATGTGGTGCCAGCTCCAGCTGAGCTCTGGCTTTCCTCACTCCATTCCTGCGTGCACAGACAAGGTCGCGATGCTCCCCCTGGGCAGCCCAACCCCCTTCCACCCTTGTGCACTTCCCCCCCAGCACCCTGAGTGCTGGTGCTGCTGCCAGGGCAGAGGTGGAGGATAACCTGGAGCAGCTCCTCAGGGAGCTCCCCAGGGAAAAGCTGTGCCCAGAGCCTGCCTCAGCCTCAGCCCCAGACCCAGCGTGGCAGAGGGGAGCTGCCCTCTCCTGACTCATCCTGGCGGTGCCAGCTCCACCTCAGCCCACTCCTGAAAGGCTCCAGCACAGCCCTGGAGGGAGCTGGAGCTGGAGCTGCCTCAGGCCCCGGGGCAGTCTGGTAGCAGGAGGGTTTGACATGGGCACAGCAGCAGCGGTGCCTGGAGCAGGGGGAGGAGCAGGGAAATTGGGGCAAAGACCCCTGCCCTCAGCTGCACAGCTGGGGCACTGGACGGGTGATGCCTCTGTGGCCAGCCAGGCTCCAGGTTTGGGGGTGGATGCCTGCTCGAGGGTAGGAGCACGGGGATTTTCATGGGCTTCAATGCAGCTGTGACTGTGGGGAAGGCAAGAGGGCAGAGCCAGGCATACGCAACTGCAAAGGCTGGGGTAAGAAAGGCACGGGGGGGTCGGGGAGCATGGACGACCGTGGGGCAGGGTGAGCAGCCCTGCTCAGGGCCCCACGGCTGGACCAAGGAAGCCTGAGGCTGCTGAGGCCGGCCGGGCTCCGGATGCTGCTTCAACGTCAGCTCTGTGCTGTGAACATCAGGGTTTCAGCCTTTGCAGGGAGCAGCCTGCAGTGGGGCCATGACGGGGCTCTATCCTGGACGCAGGCCCTGTCCTGCTCAGGGGCAGAGGAGGACGAGGGAGCGTGGGGCTGGCCAAGGGCTCTGCCCCTCACCTGCCAGGAGTGCAGCCCATGGGAAAGGCAGAGCCTGTCCCTATGCCCAGGGTCTTTCAATTCAGGGAGTCACAGAGGATTTTCGGTGGGAAGGGACCTCCGGAGGTCTCCAGTCCAATCTCCCGCACAAAGCAGGGGTGCTTGGAGCCCTCCAGTCTTGTCTGGCCATCTCTGGACTGTGCCTGACCCCAGTTACTATCCCCAAACCTGCTCTGCTCCTCTTGTCCAGGCATTGCGGGATGGCACCTCTCGTTTGTGGGTCCCTGCCCGGCTTGCCTTGCCATCACTCTCGTCTTGTGGCTCCCCTTCCCATACGGAGCAGTCCCGCTCTTGCTGTTCCCGACAAATTCCTCTTTGTAGCAGGAACCCAGTCACAAATGGTGCATAAACAGTCGAGCTCTGACACAGGAAAACTGCTCTCATACCACACATTGTAAAATCAGACCCCAAGTGCCTGCCCTTGCTTCTTCATCCAGCTAGGACTCCACGTGCAGTGTTACCTGGGTAGAAGGTCCAAATCTATGGCACTCCTTACACCTTTAAATTGCCTGTCAGGCAAGGGGTGTTGCTGTGGATAAAGGGCCACCTTTGGTACCTACAAGCTTCTCTGGGATCTGCTCAGTCCCAGCTTCCCTTGACAAGGCTTTCTTGACTGTAGTGACGGGGCAGGTCTGAGGTAGAGATGGGGAGTCAGGTCAGCAGGATGGGGACAGGGTCAGGTCAGCACCTGAGAGGTGCAGGACCAGGTTCAGGCATGTCCACAGTGTAACTCAGGCCAGGCCCAAGGACAAGGGCAGCAGCTCCCTGGCAAAGGGGGACAAAGCCCTGCAATGAGGCTGGTCACTCTCTGTCTCCCCTGCTCTTGTGCACAGCAGATCCCCCTCCCTGTCTGCCTGCAGCCCCTCCATGCCCACCCTGCTGCCCAGCACAGCACGAGAGTCCTGGCCCTGCAGCCCCTCTGGCAGCTCCTGCTGCTCTGGGGACAGACCTGCCTGCCCTGAGCTGGTGCACAGGGAAACCTGGTTCTCCTTCTCATTTCCTATCTCTGAACGCTGCCTTGCTTCTCTCCTGGGACAACCCTGCTCCCCAGAGAGCGTTTCCGCAGGTCAGTGTGTCCATGCTGGCCTGGCCATTCCTGCGCCCCTGCCCTGTGCTCCCTGCAGCGCCCCGGGCTGGCGGTGCTGCTCTGCAGAGCAAGCAGCTGTGGGGTCATGAGGCCATGGGGTGACTTCTGACTCAGTCCTGGCCATGCTGATTGCAGCAGGAAGCAGATCCAGCTGGACAGGGATCACCACCACTGATACTGCTGACACATGTCTGTGCTTGTGGATGATGCTCAGAGTGACCCCAGGGTGTTTGAAATGGCAGGAGATGTGTTTGGCTGTGCATTAGCTCCAGCCTGTGGTGTTTCACTGAGGGTGCAGCAATCACTCTCCAGTGACCCTTCCCTGCGCCTCCTGGATCACCACTGCCTCTCTGGGGATTGCAGAGCACTTGTTTTCCCATGCATACCTGCATTTAGTGCTCTACCTTCTGGTCACTCCTCTGTGGACCATCCCTCACTTTGTGAGGCTCCACTCACTGCCCACACCAGGCACACACTGTCTCTGGAGATCCCCTGAGCTTTCCTGGGGTCTCAGATTCCCCTCCAGAAGGATGGGCATCTGTCATCAGCACTGTCACCTATGGGACAGCCTCAGACAGGAAATTCAGAGACCATTCACCAGCTCCACTGGCACTGGTCAACAACAGATGAACCCTCGATCCAGCCCTCAGTGCCTAACAGATCACATGTACACTCTGAGTTTGTCCCCTGCATCCCATGGAGGTCACAAGCAGAGCAGCAGGCCCTTTTATGGTGCACCCATAAATGTCTTTGCAATGTCTTTGGGCGTATTTTTGACTGCAGCTTCTGAAGAAAGGCCAGACTTCAGGCACGTGATGGAGGGGATCCCCTTTTATTATAGCAATAAGTTCTTGTGCAGGCCAGGTCTGCCCTAAATGCACCCAATGCCTGGTCCTGCCTGAGCTCACAGGAATGCACAGGGGAGCACAAACCTACCACCACCACATTACCCGAGCACTGGGGCCATATACACATATCAGACCACAGAGGACAGTGTGCATATGAGGAGAAAAGCCCTGAGAAGAGAAAGTCCTGTTGCTGTTGGTGGACGTGTCTCCAAGAAAGCTGCAGCCCCCAAGTGAAGGCTGCAGTGAGGAAATGCCTGCTGTGGCAGTGGGGGAACGGTCCTGAGGAACAGAGCGTCTGTTCCCACAGACTTCGTACAGACTCTTCTCCTTTCCACTCTTGCTCTGTTTAGAGTTTTGGAATGCTGTGGAGGGAAGGGATCAGCCCATAGTGACAGCCAGCTGCCACCCTCACAGAAGAGGGGTGTGAGATCATACCCTGACTGTGGCCACAGGAGCTGAGCTCTCCTAATGGACATGGGACCCATGGTATGGTCATGCCTGTACTCATCGGAGCCTGACTCTGTGCCCCTGAGCTCCCTTGGTGACAGCACCAAAAGAGACACTGCAAAGGAAAACTCTCCTCATTGCACTGAAGGCATCCAAGGAGCTCAGACTAGTGGGCTCGGAGGTTCACCCATCTCTGCTGATGAAGGCGGAAGCCTGGCTTCCTGCTTCAACACGGTCTCTCGATCAGATTCAAATGAGAGATTCCCAAGGACAAGTGGCACGAAGCAAAATATTTATTTCTTTTAGGAGAATGTAACAGAGAAAAGTAAGAAAGAAAGAAAGACATGAGCAACACCTAGCTATGTTGCCAAATACCCTGGGAATGAGGAGCAGATGCACATGGGAGAGTTATTGGTGCTGACATTGTACCCACTGAACCAGTTTCCTCAGTGCGTCTTTGACCTCCTTGTTCCTCATGCTGTAGATGAGGGGGTTCATTGCTGGAGGCATCACTGCGTACAGAAAAGCCAGCACCAGATCCAGAGCTGGGGAGGAGAGGGAAGGGGGCTTCAGGCAGGCAAACAGGACAGTGCTGATAAACAGGGAGACCACGGCCAGGTGAGGCAGGCACATGGAAAAGGCTTTGTGCCGGCCCTGCTCAGAGGGGATCCTCAGCACAGCAGTGAAGATCTGCACATAGGACAGCACAATGAAAATGAAACACCCAAAAAATAAACAAACACCAATCACAAGAACCCCAACATCCCTGAGGTAGGAGTCTGAGCAGGAGAGCTTGAGGATCTCAGGAACTTCACAGAAGAACTGGTCCAAAACATTGCCTTTGCAGAGTGGTATTGAAAATGTATTAGCAGTGTACAGCACAGCATTGAGAAAACCACTGGCCCAAGCAGCTGCTGCCATCTTGACACAGGCTCTGCTGCCCATAAGGGTCCCGTAGTGCAGGGGTTTGCAGATGGCAACAAAGCGGTCATAGGCCATGACAGTGAGAAGATAATACTCAGCCAAAAGGAAAAACATAATGAGAAAGAGCTGGACAACACATCCCAAATAGGAAATGGCCCTGGTATCCCACAGGGAATTGGCCATGGATTTGGGGACAATGATGGAGATGGTGCCAAGGTCCAAAACAGAGAGGTTGAGGAGGAAGAAGTACATGGGGGTGTGGAGGTGGTGGTTGCAGGCTACGGCTGTGATGATGAGTCCGTTGCCCAGGAGGGCAGCCAGGTAGATGCCCAAGAAGACCAAGAAGTGCAAGAGCTGCAGCTCCCGTGTGTCTGCTAATGCCAGAAGGAGGAACTCGTTGAGGGAGCTGCCATTGGACATTTGCTCCTTTAAGGCACAGGGGGAACTGTCCGAGGAAGAAGAGACATTGACAAGTTAGGGCAGACTTCTCTGAGCAAAAATTTCTCATAACCTCCCCAAACACAAACACGTTACTTCTCCCCGTCTCAGCAGCACCATCCTCGAGCTCCATTGCTTGAGCTCTGGTTTCTGCTGGCTGAATTTGCTGTGAGGAGCAGGGGACTCTGCCCATGGGCTCCAGAGGAGTCAGCCCTGACCTACAGCACTGTGGACACGGGAACAGGGGTGACTAAACAGTTATATTCCCAGTTCCTGTCAGATTTAATCCTCACTCATAATGTTGAAGGGATTTTCAGCACCTTCTCTCCTAGTTTCACATAATGTGAGTTCATGAATACTTTTAAGTATTTTTGGTTTTCTTTAGCTGACCCTGTCACACCTGAGGAGGATTCCTGGAGGTAGAAACCCTCAGCATTGCTGCTGCACTCAGAGTGAGCAGCTGTGATTCTGGAGAGGCAAAAGGATTCACTCTGGCTTTAGTGCAGAGGGAGCAGAGCTGGCCTGTCCATCTGCCTTCTTCCCAGCTGCCCTGTGCTCACACCGTGGAGGTGGAGGACAGTTGCACTCGTGTTACCCGAAAAAGAAATGACACTGCAGAGAGCAGAGGAATGCACTTGCAAAGTGCCCATCAGCACCCTTTCTGATGGTACGTGAGGGAGGTATCTAGGGCACCTAGATATCACGCAGCTGCAATGGGATGGCTGTGTATTGTGGAGGGCAGCTTGCAGCCCAGCCAGACACCCCAGGGAAATGGCTGAATGTCCTAAGGATGGGGTGTCCTGATGAGAGACCTGGCTCATTCCCAGACCAGCACACTGCATTGCCCACAGGTTGGGGGGGCCTTGGACACCTCACTGTCTAGGACTTGTCTGCATGGCAGGACCCACAGGGGGAAGGGCATCAACCCTCTCCTGCCCAGAGAGTCCAAGGGGAAGCACAAGAGCAGCATGGACAGCATGGAGCAATACCATGATATTTGTGGCGAGGGAGGCAGGGACAGGGAGGGACAGAGGGGCACTCAGGAGTGTCTCCTCTCCTGCATGTCTGGCTGCTGAGGAAACGACTCCTGCCCTGCACCCTCCAGCCTTGAGAGCAGAGGGCTGTGCTGGCTGGGAAAAATGAGAAGGCGATGCAGTTGACAGTTTCCTCTTGCACTTTGAGCATGACTCTGCTGCCTGGAGCCATCCCTGCAGGAAACTGTTTCTCTCTCCCCACGTCTCTCCCCTCTCAGTGCTCACAGACACCATCCCACCCGCTGGGTGCTCAGCTCTGCCCTGCAGAAACCTCCTGGGCAAAGGGCTCTGCCCAGGGGCACCTGCGTGTTTGCAGTGGCTATGGAGCAGGTGAGAGAAACCTTGCTGAGGCTGGAAAGGTGATGCTGGCTCTGTCCTTAGGCTGAGGGGTGGATGAAGGCATTTGCTGAGTCCCTCCCAGAACTGATCCTGTCTCAATGTCACTGTTTTGGAGCCTCCATCCCCTGTCTAAACCTGACAGATCCAATCCCATTTCACTCCACCCAAACAGAAAAGAACTGAAAGCACAGGCTCATGACAGCTCCTTCCCTTCCAGGTATCCCCTGCCTTGGCATTCCTGTTGAAAAGTCTCCTCCGGATATGTTCCCCAGCCCTGACCCACACAACAGCCTCTCAATGGCAGAAAGTACCTGCCCTGATGGGGGTCTCTCCTCTCACCCAGAGCTTCTCCCCGCAGCACCATGGGGAGTTCCCCAGGCAAGCTGAGTGCCGACCCTCACAGGCAGCAGAGTCACTGCCCCGGGTACCCAGCACCCTGGGGCACAGCGACACTGCTCTGAATTACAGTCCATGCAGACCTGTCTGCACACCCAGGCTTCACACCCCTGCAGCCATCCTTGGAAGAAAGGAGCAGGACGCCCTCTCCCTGTGACGGTGTGGCAGGGAATCCCTGCTCTGAAGCATCTCCCCCTCCTCTGCAAAGGAGAAGCTGGGAGAACAATCCTTAAAAAACTGCCATGGGGTAGGATGGGTTCAGAAGACCCCCTCCAGGAACCACACTAGCTTTGCCCTGCAGCCAGAGACTTACTCTGTGCAAGGCTGTGAAGATTTCTCCCACAAGGAGCTCTCCTCTGGCCTCACACTCCACACTGCCTTTCAGTTCTCATCTCATGTCAGCAGCAGCAGGCAGTGTCCAGAGCCCTGCTGTTCTTGGCAGAGGAGCTGCTCCTGCCCACAGCTGTCTCTGGGCAGTGCTGCCAGGTTGCCATGAGCTTCCTCTGTCCCAGGTGCCTGGACCCTCTCAGGAGCAGAGGCCCAGCTGAAGACATGAATTTCTCTGTCCCTTGTGCTCCCCCCTCCTGGGAAATGTCCCCTGAAGTAGACTGAAATAACCAGCTATAGTATTTTTCTAAAGAGTGGAGAGAGACTGATTCCAGCATTGCAATTTATTTCATCAGAGGATGACTATCTATCAAAGGTGGAAATGTCCCACTCTGGAAGCCCCGATTCCCATCTCTTAGCTAGGCAAGACACCTTGGCAGGGACAAGAAGGGAGCTCATGGACACATGGTTCAGGTGTTGATTCAGATGAGTCAATCTGGGCATCTCATGTGCGTTTAGAAAGCCCTGGGATGCAGCGGGATTCAGATCCCTCCCATGAACTCCACAAACACACCGGAAGTGGGATTCCCCTTGCCAAAACTGAAGCGAACACAACACAGAGGTCTGCATGGGAGCTCCTTGTCTAAGCTCCCATTATCATCCCTGGAGATGGAGGGTGGGAGTCAGTTGCTCACACACAAACACTCGGGGACAGTTGAAGAGACAGAGGTGGTCCAAGGCATGTGCCAGTGTCTGCTTGCTCTGATGGAGCAACTGTGAGACCCACATCCTTCCGGAGCATCAGATGGGGGCCAAGCAGGATATTTCCTTGGCCATCTGAAATGACACTAGATGCCCAGTACAACTAAACAACACCCCACTCACTATGAAGCTGAGACAGATGAACATTCCAATGTTACAAACAGCTGTTGTAGTTCAGTGCAGACACTTGGTCTAAAAACATAGAAATAGGCTGGCAGGGCCATTTCAGATGCCTGGGGTGTCCAGCACAACCACCTGTCTCTAGCAGATACAGCATGGGACCTCTAGGAAAACCATGCCCCTTTGCAGTGATTGCTGGGCAAGTGTCCAAGGGCATCTTGGCTTTCCTACATGTGCCCAGACAAATGACAAACTGCCTTTAGGGAAAGTCCATCCCGTCTACATCCATGTGTGCTGCATAAATGAGAGGCACATCACAGCAACGTCTCTGATCTAGTCCCTGCACTCTCAAACCCTTCTACCTCTCCTCCTCCTGAACCTCTTCTCATCCCACCACATGATATGAACAGGGACAAGGCTAATGATGACCTCAGGGTGGCTGAATCACAGGCTGCCCATGCCCAGTGACTTCTTCATGGGCACATTGTCCTTCCTGGAGATTGGTTCAAGAAGTCTGTCACAGGCCCAATGGTGCTGCTGAGTTAACTCCGGCAGCCAACCCCTCTCCTGGCATTCCTGCTCAGCCCAGCTCTGTTTCTCCCTGGCCTTGGGCACTGCAGGCTTTGCTCTCCTAGTGGGAACCTCCTTTCACCATTACAGAGGAGCGCAATGCCTAGTGCAGGACAACAATATGGTTAGGTAAATCATTCCTGACCCACCTGATTGCCTTCTGTGATAAAAGACCTGCACTTGTGGAGGAGAATACAGTAGTGGATGTCCAGTAGACATCCAGATGGGCAGAAAGCTGGTTGGATGATGGAGCTCAGAGGGCTTTCATGAATGGGTCATGCTTGACCAGGAAGCCAGGGAAAGTTGGGGTATGTAGGGGTCTACCCCACATCCTGTCCTGTCTGAAAGGCTCATCAGTGGGGCAGAAGAACATGTGCACCAGGACAGGTGGAGACCTGACTGGCAGAGGAGTGACCCCGAGGAGAAGGCCCTGGACATTATGAGGGATGCCATATGAGCCAGTGGTGCATGCTCACCACAAAGGAGGCCAGCTGCATACAGGACTGCATTAGGAAGAGCATGGCCACCCAGGCAAGGGCAGTTCTTATCCCCCTCCACTCAGCACTGCTGTGGCCACATCTCTGGAACAGCATGTCCCAGTGTGGTACGCCCAGTGCTGGAGGAATGTGGAGCAACTGGAGAGGGTGCAGAGGAGGTCTGCCAAGATGGAGTTGGGGGCCTGAAGCACATGGCCTTTACGGAGAGCCTGAGGCACCTGGGCATCTTTAGCCTGCTGAAGTGGAGGCTAAGACCAGTACAGTAGTCGCCTGTGACTGCCTGTGACAGGGTGGTTTCAGAGACGATGGAGCTTTTCTTGGTAGTAGGAAGCAGCACGAGAAGGGGAAAGAGCCACAAAGTGCATCTTGAGAGGTTCAGACTGCACCTCACGTAACAAGAATGTCACTTGTAGGGTCGTGCTGTGGTGCAACAGGACACCCAGAGGGACTCCGTGATCAGCCACTTGCCTTTTGTTTCAAGGAACAGCCATCAAGGACAGCGGGATGTCAGTAAAGGTGGGGAGATCCTGCAGTGAGAGCAAGGTGGGAAGCAAGTTGTGTGTCTACAGGCTGCAGGGAAACAGGTGCAGCTTTGGGACAGCATAGGACAGTCTGTGGTGGAGATGACAGAGGGCAATGCCAAGGCTGAAAGCCTCCAAAAAGAACTGAGGTCTTTTTCCCCTTTGCTATGACTAGTGTTGATGCCACCGAGGCCTAAAGGGAAGATGACGTTTCCTTACAGCACTGTGGCCTTGCTGCCTCCTCACCTCCACGGAGACCAGGAGGTGCCATATTGTTGTCCTGCACTAGGCATTGCACTCCCCCCCCTGCCCTGACACTGCCCCCAGGAAGAGCCCTGAAAAACATGTGAGGGAAAGGATCTCTCCACATGCAGGGGCTGGCTGTGGGTCTTGGCCATTCTGCTTCATAACATACAGCAAGGCTGACTTGGCATCACAGCCACCCTCACATTGCCTTTGCCTACCTGCAATCAGGGCCTCCAACTTTCTGCTCTAATCAGCCACCAGGGAGCTCTTGTTGATAATGGCCCTCAGTGGGACCCATTAACGCTCCAAGAAACTTGGGGATTTGCTTCTGACGTAAACTACTTGAGAGGTTGCTTCAGTCTCCTCTCAGCATCGGAGGTTCATGGGCTCAGCACCAAAGACACCCGAGGGGTCATTAAAATGCAAAAATCCCTAAGGAGACATGACTCTCCCCACAATTTTCTTCAGCTCTTCAATTCTTGTGCTGTGGCTAATTGGAGACATTTCAGGAGTGTATTTACAAGAGAAAGATTTCAATGAGCATCAAAAAAAAAGGATTTCTGCTTTCAAAGTTTTCCTTATTTTTCAGCCTACAAACTAGAGTGATATTCACCTTCCTCAACTAATATTGATCCAGAGTGTCTCCTAATGAAGTCTGGACATATCGGAAAAGCACCATCCTGGAGGTCAGACATCCATGGAAAGTATTCCTCCCCACCTTCCCAGCCCTGCCACTTCTCTCATCAGCCACTGGGGACTTAGATCACTCTTGTTCAAATCAAACCTTTTGCCACTCAAGGCTGCAGCTGAATGTTACAGCTCATGGGCACCAATTCCCACCCACTTTCCTTAGACAACTAGCTGCAAACAGACACAGAAGGATTTGTCTTAATTGCGATCAAACACAAATAAACTTGATCCAGTGTCATAAGAAGTAAAATACACTCCTCAACTGTATGTCGAGTCCAAGTTGCCTCCAGTGAGGTCCACGGTCTACAAGGAATAACCTTCCTTGACATGTTCTTCACAAATAGATAGGAAAGGCTGGATAGACACACAGTGAAGGAGTTGGTTGAAGAGACAATTAGACTCCTGAAAGACGAGGCAAGCTTCAGACTCCCTCAAACTTAAACCAGCAAGTGGAGAGTTGAGAGGTATCTGAATGATAAAGAGTAAGGGGAGGAGGAAGTCTAGAAAACTATGGAAAGTGCATAGGCCCAGAATGTCTGATGCAAAGTTGACTTTAGAAATGATCAATTTTATCAGGGTATGTGGAAATATGTGAAAGATTACTTGAGGTTAAAACCACAGCATAACAGACAGAGCCGCGGTAACACAAGTTAAGGGGCAGATCAACATTTCTTCTCCTGAGATTCATGCTCTTCCTCAAAATTTCCATTATGTCATCATGGGAGAACACTGACTGTTTATTAACATTATTCAGTCCTTTCAGCTGATGAAAGTGGGCTCATATATTTCTTTTTTCTAATGTTGAAAACAGTTCTTCACCTTTCCAGGCAGAGCTCAGGTGTCCAACCACAAGCACCCAGTGGCACTGGGAGAGGCCCCGGTGTCTCTGAGGTACCTACCTGGGCCTGGCAGCTCTCACAGGGGACCTGCAGGAGACCAGAGTGCCTCAAAGCTGCAGAGGGAGGCTGGGCAGAGGGGATCAGGGCACCTGCAATCGCACCAGCCACCCATGACACTGTGACTGCATCCCACACCAGTTCTGAAAATCTCTTTCCTTTTCAGATAAAAAGATATAATCGCTCCAGAAGACTAGTAGACTGAAACAGAACAAATCACGAAAGACACTAAGAACACAAAATAAAAGCTGGAAAGTATAAGAAAATATTTCTTTGCTTTAAAACTTTTTTCTTAATTTCCTTCTAGTTTCAGTCTTAGTCATTTGTAAACTTTTCTGTTATAATCAGGCCTGCACCAAGATATTTTTGTGTCTCACACAGAGCCCAGCATTGAGAAATCCACCCTCTGCCCACGGCTGTCCGTGCTACTCTTCACTCTTTGCACAGAGCACGTCGCACTCTCAGGTGTCGGGCTCTCTTGACTGGTGAGGAAAGCAGGGTGACCAGCTTCATCTATTTTTGGGTGGACAAATCTGCACAAATCTCAACATACTTGTGTTATCATGACGTTTTAAAGGAGTCCCTAAAACATCTAGCCACACTCCCTTTTCATTCCCTCTACAGTCAATGAAGTGCAACTTCATTTTGGGGGACAACAGGGAGGAGGCTGATCTCACCCCATGCCAGACCCCATCAGTGCAGATGTCTCTGTCTAACCCAGCTGTCTGGGCTTCCCTTTCTAGTCAATGGAGGGAAATAGGTTCCCTCAACTGAGTTGTTTTCAGATACATTTCCTAATGACAAGCTAAGGTCCCATACGAGCCACCTCCAAAATTTCCAGCACCACATGGGAATACAGCTAACCTAGGGCATCTTGGGCAGCAGCAACCTCTCTATGTGGTCCAATGAATCAAGCCCCAAAAGGAGATTCTAGTCCTAAGCTGAAATCTTCTCAAAAAACAACTCCATGCAATAATTGACAAAAATCCTCTTTTCCAAAACTTCACACGTTTTTTACCAGTGCCAAATATTTTTTTCATTCTTATTCATTGACAGCACCATGTTCATGTACTACAGGAATTAGTCTGTCTATGCAAGTGTACATACATATATACACATTATTCATCAAAATGCATTTGCTGGCAATACTCTGGAGTAGCAGTGGAGGAATGGAGAAACTTTGTTCTGAGGAACTACTTCATTTAAATGGACATGTTTCAGATCTCTTCTTCTCCTTCTCTGTCCTTTCTTCTTCCTCAGCCTCTTCTCTCTTTACAGAGCTCTCCAGGAAACGGTGCACTGAATCACAGCACTTAGGGTGGGCGAGACCTCTGGACGTCATCTAGTCCCAGCCCCCCTGGTCAATGCAGAGGGAACTAGATGAGGTTGCCCAGGGGCTCCCCACAGTTATGCATTGTCCACAAAGGTGCTGAGAGTGCGCTCCATCCACTGTGCAGGCCATTCATCAAGATGTTAAACAGTCCTTCCCCACATGGTGATGACTGAGGGATGCTGCTAGTAACCAGTTGCCACTTGGAACTTGTACCACTGATCACAGCGTTTCAGCCTGATGGTCCAGCCAATCTTCCACCTGGCTTATGGTCCATTGATCCCAGGCAGGTCTCAAAAATTTGCCTCTAAGGAGACTCTGGGGGACTGTGTGAAAGGCCTTGCTAAAGGGAAGGTTCACAAAATCCCCTGCTTTCCCCTTGTGCACAAAGCCATTCATCTGATGGCAGAAGGCAATCGGGTTGGTCAGGCATGGTTTCCATTTCCCCTTGGTCAAGCCATGCTGCCTCTTCCAGGCCTTGTCCTTCATAGGCTTGGAGATGGTTTCCAGGAGGATTTGCTCCATCACCTTCCCAGGGACTGAGATGAAGATGACCAGCCTGTCGTTGCCCAGATCCTCCCTCTTGCCCTTCTGGAAAATGGATGCAATGTCTGTCTGTTCCCAGTCATCAGGAACCTCCCTGATTACCCTGACCTTTAAAAGATGATCAACAGCAGCATTGCAGTGACTCCAGCCACCTCTTCCTGCACCCTGGGGTGCTTCCCATCTGGTCCCATGGACTTGTGTGTGCCCACTGGGCAAAAGTCCTCTCCAGCTGCATCTTCCTCTGCCATGGGTGAGGCTTTCCTAACACAGAAGCTGCCAAAGGACTCGGGGTCCAGGGAGGCCTGGCAGTAGACAATACGAGTAAAAGACAAGGTAAAAGAGGCAATGAGCTCCTCAGCCTTTCCCCTGTCTTTGTCACTAGGTCCCCTGCCCCATTGTGCAGGGAGACCACATTTTTCTTGGCTGCCTTCCTTCCTTGTCCTGCCCATGTACTTCTGGTTGCCCTCCCCATCCCTTCCTTAACTCCAGCTCCAGCTGCAGCTCCAGCTGAGCTTTGGCTTGCCGAACTCCATCCCTAGCACCACACGCAATGGCTGAGTCTTCTTCCTGGATAGCCCATTCCCCTTCCAGCCCTCTGGGCACTTCCTTCTGCCTTTTCAAGTCCCAAATCACAAAATCCCTGCTCATCCATGCCAGCCTCAGGTCAGGACCTGATGGACTTTCCTGCAGATTTTCCTGTGTTCCTGTGCTTCAAGGATGTTGTCGCTGACGATCCAAGAGGGCTCCATGGCTCCTCTGCCCTCCAGGACAGTCACCTGTGGGATCCTGACAAGCAGATCCTGAACAAGATGAAATCTTCTCTGCTGCAGCCCAGGACAGTGATTATGTTATTCCTCCTACCTCTCCACCTTCTCAAGGTCACTGCAGTGACAGCCAACCTCCACATTCACATCCCCATCCGGGCTGAGCTTCATGCAAGAAAGAAAGGGCAGGATGGCACTATCTACCTGGAGGTGCAACTACAGAGGTAGAGACCTCACCCTGCAGAAAAGCCTGCATTTCTCCCCTCTCCACTGAGAGGTTCCAGGCAATGGATTTCTGTGTGGTTAAAGGTGGATGCAAAGAATTTCCGTTGTAATGTAGCTATGCCTGCAGCAGTGCCTCCCAGGCTGCTCTTACAGTCAACAAGAAAAGAGTAGGAATTGTTCACCTGCCTTCTTTTAGATGGTCACATAAAGCTCAAATGACTCCTGTCCCAGAGGCATTTGCTCTGTGCTTGAAATGGGACCTGAGGTCATGGGCTTTTAGGATAATTCAGGTTGAAGGGACCACAGGAGGCCTGTAGTGCAACCAGCTGCTCAAAGCAGGGTCAGATGGAGGGTCAGAAACGAAAAAATGCCCCTGCCAAAGGACTTCTAGGGTGATAGAACAGAAGGCAGTAGAGAGTTGACAGCGTAGTATAAGTCCCATGGACAAAAGGCTTTCTTTTTTGCTTTTTCCAGAGAATTAAATCCTCAGCTCTCCAGAGAGAAGAACCTGGAACACTAACTTTGCCACTAACATGGAGGCAGAGAAGCTCCTAAGTCCCTTACAGACAGAGACTGGTCCAAAGGCCACCACCCCAATGGCACCAGACCCCCCAGGCATGCCTGCCTTCATGCTGGGCACCCTCCAGCCCCAGGCAGGAGGTGTGCAGGGAGCACAGTGGGGTTTGCAGCCTGCAACGCTGGCCACCCAGCAGGTGTGGTGGGACCCTGCTCTTCTAGATGAGACTGAGCTCTCCTGCATTTCCCCAGGGTGAAGCCTGCATCCCCTGTGGCTGGGAATACAGCCCGGCAGGGAGGGCCAACACGGGAGACACGATCTCTGTTCTGGGGTGTGAAGAGAGAGGGGAGGGCAGAGGGGGATCTGATCATGCCCTGGGCAGTGATTCCCTCCGTGCAGCCGGTACAGCCCTGCTGATGCCCTGTAACCCATGAGCCCAGGAGATGGGACTCCAACCTCCTCTGGCTCCAAAGATTTCTCAGCCGTTCAGACCCAGGAGGCAAAGCACCGGTCTGGGGACACCTCAGCAGTCGAAGGGCCTGAATGCCTGCTGTGTTCCTGAGAACTCTCCTGCAGTTTCCTGCAGTGGTTTGACTCCTGTTGCCCATGGAGCAGAGACTCCTTTGGAGGATGAACTCACTCACTGTGTGACTCTGAGGTCCCAGTGGACCAGGCAGTACAAATGCCAGCAAGGCCTCAACCCCACAACAGTGTCCCCTGCCCAGGACTCCACTTTCCAGCCCCTTCCTCCTAGAGGATTTAGATTGGGAGGGACCACCAGAGATCTCCAGAACCACGATCTGCTCTGAGCTGGGCTAACTTGACAGTCAGATCAGGTTGGTAAGTGCTTTCTCCAGGAGAGTTTTTAAAGATGTCCTGGCCCCTGCCCCAGTGCGGCTCAGCTACCATGGTTGTTTCTTTATTTTTTCATTAAACTCATTTGAAATTTCCCTTACTGTATCTTCTCCTTGTTGTCTCTTGGCCTTTCCTTCCGTTGGCCCCCAGCCAGATCATCCCACCAGGCTGTAACTGAGGACAATCACAGCCTCACCTCCAAGCACAGCCTTGCTGGGATCTCCTGGGACCAGTCAGGCAGGCCGTGTTGGCCAGCTCCAAGCAGAGCTATGCACTATGGGTCCCTACATGGTCTCAGAGGAGAACATATGGAAACATAGCATGACCCAGGGCAGAGTCTGCGGGCCAATACCAGGGCAAAGCTGGGGTCAGCAGGTGTGAGCAGAGAAGACCTCCAGCAGCTGCTTTCCACACCCTGTCAGGGAGTGATGCACCCAGCAGTGCTCCTGAGAGAGGATAGTGACACAGAACGGGGAGGGGGGGGCACTGTGAGCTGCAGTGTTGGGCACTCACCATCTGTCCTGGGTCTGAGAGTCCTGGCAGGTGGTGCCAGTGGCTGCAGCCACCGAGAGACCCTCGACCACACAAGCAGCAGTGAATTCCCTCTACAACCAGCAGGAGCTTCTGGAGTGTCGTGGCTCACATCTGCACGCCATCCCTGTGCTGACCCAGCCCTGGTGCCCTGCACGTGGACTCATGGCCCCACTGTGCAGGCACCACACAGGACAGGGTGCATTCAGGAGGGGGGAAACACTCCCCTGGAATGGTCACCATGACAGTCCTTGGCGCCCCATCCCCCTCAACCCTCCTGCCTGGCAGCCTCCCACCAGTGCCCAGCCCCTGCCCATCCCTGATCCTGTGCTCCTGGGTTTAGCAGAAGGCCATGCTCTGGGGTCTGCTGGTGCCTGGGCCCAGGGAGAGAGGCCAGGCAGGATGGCCAGCCCCCCCTACACAAGTGCTGAGCCCAGCAGGCAGATGGAGCTGGTCACATTCCAAGATCACCCCTCACCAGCACCAGGGGGAATGGCCAGTGCTGGAAATGGCTGGTACGAGGGGCTGGGTGTGGGAGGAGTTTCCTGGGACAGCTTCTCCTCTCTGTTCATGCAACAACAAGCTGGGCTGGATCTTTGTTCTGAAAGGAACTGCAGTGCAGGCTGATGGTCTTGATTCAGCAGTTCTCCATCTCTCTTACGCCCTTGCCCTCAGATTGTCTCTCCAGCTGGGGAGGGGTGATGGTCTTCCCATTTCGTCACCCAAAACTCCTCTCCAATGTGTCCCTTCTCCTCTGCCTGTCAGCCAGGGGCCCCATCATGGCCCCGCTGCCCCCTCTCCCCCATCCTTGCCATGGAGCAGCTCTGAAGAGCAGTAATGGGGAGCACGTGAGCAGTGCTCAGCAGCTCCTGGGCCTTGCAGGGAACTGAGGACACCACCACACCACTGGGGAGACCTCCCTGTGATGCAACACATCCCGCTGTGACCTCAGCTGGTGTCATGTGGGGGCTCAGTAGGTCACCATCATGGAGATGGCACAGCCAGGGAGAGAGCTGAGAGATTTCCCCTCATGTTCTGGAAAGCAGACACCTCCCATCACCCCAGTTATTTTCCAAAACTTGCTGACTAATCCTTGAACATCTCCAGGTGGATCACAGGCTGTGAAACACCTAAAAGGGGATCCTGGAACGGTCACTTCTGTGCCCCTGTACTGTGAGGTCTCTGCACTGGGCAAACCTGTGTGGGAATCTTGGCCTTTGGGGTTGGTTTGGGAGTTGGCATTTTTTAAAAACAGGATCAAAGTCATGTGGGATGAAACAGCACAAAGTGTGGCCACAGACTGAGATCCTTTGGTGAGCTCACCTGCTTTGGTGAGCAATGGGTCGCTCTTTTTGTAGAAGCAGGATGTAGGACAATCTGGGAGAGGACACAGCCTCCCTTCCTGAGGCACCAAGGCAGGCTCTTTGGTTTTAGAAGTCTTCAGCAAGGTTTCTTGGTCTGCGATTCTTAAGATAGAGCTGATAGGCCAGAAAAGAGTCAATGTGCCCTTAACACACATCATCCAGAGAACTTTATCTGGGACCCTGGTCCCTGCCATGCTTCATAGCCATGGTTACTGTCGTGCACGAACATGGTGCTGCCAATTATTAAGAATGAAAACTTATTTGGCAATGGTAAAAACTGTGTGAGGTTTTGGAAAGGAGGATTTTTGTCAATTATTGCATTGAGTTATTTGTTGAGAAGATTTCAACTTAGGACTAGAATCCACTTTTGGGGCTTGATTCATTTGACCACATAGAGAGGCTGTTGGTGCCCGAGATGCCCTGGGGTAGCTGTGTTCCCATGTGGTGCTGGTAATTCTGGAGATGGCTCGTATGGGACCTTAGCTTGTCATTAGGAAATGTATCTGAAAACAACTCAGTTGAGGGAACCTATTTCCCTCCATTGACTAGAAGGGGAAGCCCAGACAACTGGGTCTGGCCTGGGGTGAGATCAGCCTCCTCCTCTTGTCCCCCAAAATGAAGTTGAATTTCATTGACTGTGGAGGGAATGAAAAGAGAGTGTGGCTAGATGTTTTAGGGACTCCTTTAAAATGTCATGGTAACACAGGTATGTTGAGATTTCTGCAGATTTGGCCATCCAAAAATAGATGAAGCTGGTCACCCTGCTTTCCTCAGCAGTTTAGAGAGCCTGACACCTCAGAGTGCGATGTGCTCTGTGCAAAGAGTGAGGAGTGGCATGGAGAGCCATGGGCAGGGGGTCTTTTTCTGAGCCCCGGGCTCTGTGTGAGACACAACAATATCCTGTTTAGTGGTGTAGGTCTGATTATAACAGAAAAGTTTAGAAAAGGACATTAAAACTGAAACAAGAAAGAAATTAAGACAAAGATTTAAAGGAAAGAAATGCTGTGTTATACTTTCCAGCTTTTTTTTGTGTGTGTTCTTATTGTCTTTCTTGATTTGTTCTGTTTCAGTACACTAGTGTTCCGGGGCGATTCTGCATTATTTTTTTGTCTGAAAAGGAAAGTGATTTTCGGAACTGTGGTGGGATGCAGTCACAGGGTCATGGGTGGCTGGTGCCATTGCAGGTGCCCTGGTCCCCTCTGCCCAGCCTCCTTCTGCAGCTCCGAGGGGCTCTGGTCTCCTGCAGGTCCCCTGTGAGAGCTGCCAGGCCCAGGCAGGTGCCTCAGAGACACTGGGGCCTCTCCAAGTGCCCCTGGGTGCTTGTGGTTGGACACCTGAGCTCTGCCTGGAAAGGTGAAGAACTGTTTTCAACCTTTAAAAAAAGAAATATATGAGCCCACTTTCATCAGCTGAATTGACTGAATAATGTTAATAAAAGGTCAGTGTTTTCCCACGATGATGTAATGGAAATTTTGAGGAAGGGCATGAATCTCAGGAGAAGAAATGTTGATCTGCCCCTCAACTTGCATTACCACTGCTCTGTCTGCTATGCTGTGGATTTAACCTCACTAATCTTTCACATGGTTCACATGCCCTGATTAAATTGATCATTTCTGAAGTCAGCTTTGTGTTAGACAATCTGGACATACACACTTTCCATAGTTTTCCAGTCCTCCTCCTCCCCTTACTCTTTATTGTTCAGATACCTCCCAACTCTCCAGTTACTGCTTCAACCTTCAGGGAGTCTAAAGCTTGCCGTGACTTTCAGCAGTCTAACTGTCTCTTCAACCAGTTCCTTCACTGTGTGTCTATCCAGCCTTTCCTATCTATTTGTGAAGAACATTTCAAGGAAGGTTATTCCTTGTAGACCGTGGACCTCACTGGAGGCAACTTGGACTTGACATACAGTTGAGGAATGCATTTTACTTCTTATGACACTGGATCATGTTTATTTGTGTTTGATTGCAATTAAGACAGATCCTTCTGTGCCTGTTTGCAGCTAGTTCTCTAAGGAAAGCAGGTGGGAATTGGTGCCCATGAGCTGTAACATTCAGCTGCAGCCTTGAGTGGCAAAAGGTTCGATTTGAACAAGAGTGATCTAAGTCCCCAGTGGCTGATGAGAGAAGTGGCAGAGCTGGGGAACTGGGGAGGAATATTTTGCATGGCTGTCTGACCTCCAGGATGGTGCTTTTCCTACATGTCTAGACTTCGTTAGGAGACACTCTGGATCAATATCAGTTGGAGGATGTGGATATCACTCTAGGTTGTAAGCTGAAAGATAAGGAAACCTTTGAAAGCAGAAATCCTTCTCTTTTTTTTGATGCTCATTGAAATCTTCCTCTTGTAAATACACTCCTGAAATGTCTCCAATTAGCCACAGCACAAGAATTGAAGAGCTGAAGAAAATTATGGGGAGAGGCATGGCTCCTTAGGGGTTTTTGCATTTTAATGACCCCTTGGGTGTCTTTGGTGCTGAGTCCATGAACCTCAAGTGCTGAGAGGAGACTGAAGCAACCTCTCAAGAAGTTTATGTCAGAAGCAAATCCCGAAGTTTCTTGGAGTGTTAATGGGTCCCACTGAGGGCCATTATCAACAAGAGCTCCCTGGTGGCTGATTAGAGCAGAAAGTTGGAGGCCCTGATTGCAAGTAGGCAAAGGCAATGTGAGGGTGGCTGTGATGCCAAGACAACCTTGATGTGTGTTATCAAGCAGAATGGCCAAGACCCACAGCCAGCCCCTGCGTGGGGGGATTCTCTCCTCACACTTTACTCTGGGCTCTACCTGGGGGCAGTGTCAGGGCAGGGGGGGGAGTGCAATGCCTAGTACAGGACAACAATATGACACCTCCTATGCTCCGTGAAGGTGAGGAGGAAGCAAGGCCACAGTGCTGTAAGGAAACGTCATCTTCCCTTTAGGCCTCGGTGGCATCAACACTAGTCATAGCAAATGGGACAAAGACCTCAGTTCTTTTGGAGGCTTTCAGCCTTGGCATTGCCCTCGGTCGTCTCCACCACAGACTGTCCTATGCTGTCCGAAAGCTGCACCTGTTTCCCTGCACCCTGCAGACACCCAACCTGCTTCCCCACCTTGCTCTCACTGCAGAATCTCCCCATCTTTACTGACATCCCTCTGTCCTGTTGCTGTTCCTTGAAACAAAAGGCAAGGGGCTGATCACGGAGTCCCTCTGGGTGTCCTGTTGCACCACAGCACTACCCTACGAGTGACATTCTTGTTAGCTGAAGTGCAGTCTGAACCTCTCAAGATGCACTTTGTGGCTCTTTCCCCTTCTCATGCTGCTTCCCACTACCAAGAAAAGCTCCATCATCTCTGAAACCACCCTGTCACAGGCAGTCACAGGTGACTACTGTATTGGCCTTAGCCTCCACTTCAGCAAGATAAGAAGCCCAGCTCCCTCAGCCTCTCCATACAGGCCATGTGCTTCAGGCCCCCAACGCCATCTTGGCAGACCTCCTCTGGACCCTCTTCAGTTGCTCCCCATTCCTCCAGCACTGGACAGCCCACACTGGCACACACTGTTGCAGACATGTGGCCACAGCAGTGCTGAGTGGAAGGGCCTTCTCCTCGGGGTCACTCCTCTGCCAGTCAGGTCTCTGCCTGTCCTGATGCACATGTTGTTCTGCCCTGCTGAAGAGCTTTTCAAAGAGGACAGGATGTGGGGTAGATCCCTGCATACCGCACCTTTACCTGGCTTCCCAGTAAAGCATGACCCATTAATGAAAACCTTCTCAGCTTGATTATCCAACCAGCTTTTTACCCATCTGGATATCTACTGGACATCCACTACTCTCCTCTCCTCCACAAGTGCAGGCCTTTTATCACAGAAGGCAATCAGCTGGGTCAGGAATGATTTACCTTCAGTAAATCCATGCTGACTGTTCCCAGGCACCTTCTTCATGTGCCCAGAAAGGTGGTCGGAGAGGACTGGCTTCATGACACACACCTTAGCAACATGAGACTGAATGGCCTGCAGCTCCCTGCTTTGTCCTTGTGGCCTTTTTTGAAGATGGGCACAACATATTCCTTCTTCTGCTCATTGGGACCTCCCCTAATCTCCACAACCTTTCAAAGGTGACAGAGAGCAGCCTTGCTGTCACAGTGGCCAGCTCTGATGCCAGCAATCCAATCCCCTAGACTTCTATGGGTTGAGTTCTAGAGACATGGGCACTGCAGGTTGGTTTTCTCCTCAGGAGTCCTGACTCTAGGCACAACAGCTCAGGAGACCTTGTGGGTGAAAACTGAAGCCAGGAAGGACTTGACTTCCCCAGACCTAGCTACATCCGCCTTTGCTAGAATCCCTGCCCCAGTCAGCAGTGAGCCCACATTTCCTTCTTTATTCTTTTACTGTCACTGAAGCAGTAGCAGCTCTTCTTCCTGTCCTTCACATCCCCTGCAAGTGTCTCTATGCCAGGGGAGCTTTGGCTTCTTTAACACCATCCCGACTTTGATGGACAATTTTCTAAATTCCTCCTTTGCAGTCTCTGCCCTCTTCCCCTTTCCGTATGCTGCCTGATTGCCCTGGAGCTCACGTGGGAGTTCCCTGTTTAGCCAAGCTGGTTTCCAGAGAGGTCTACTAAATTTACAAACTGTTCATTATGGAGCATTCTTGTGCTTGACGGGTGCTGTCCTTAAAGGCCTGTGTGCTTTCCTGAGCTCCTCTGCCCTTCAGAGCTGCCTCCCTTGGTCCATGCCATGGAAGAGCTCCATACATGCAAGCTGACCCTTCACACATAGGGCATGCCCCTCCTCATCTTGTCTGGTGGTCTCTCCTGAAGAACTTGCACCCTGCCATTGAAGGACTGCAGTCATGTGAGTGATCCCACCACATCTCAGTTATTCCAAACATGCGGCACTTCTGTGACAGGCAGCTTGTGCATCTCCATTTGCTCCTGCACCCCAGGCTGCATATGTTTGCATACATTTTGATATCAGGACCTCAGCTGTGGCATTGACTGAAGATTTGTCACAGGGAAACCTGTTACAAAGGACCCAACGTATGCAAAGGCTTTGTTAGCACATGGTGACAGTCTGTTATGGATAGCAGGTGGCAATGTAATGGTGAAAGGAGGTTCCTACTAAGAGAGCAAAGCCTGCAGTGCCCAAGGCCAGGGAGAAAGAGAGCTGGGCCATGCAGGAATGCCAGGAGAGGGGTTGGCAGCTGGAGCTGACTCTGCAGCACTGTTGTGCCTGTGACAGGCTTCTTGAACCAATGTCCAGGAAGGACAAGGTGACACAGAAGAAGTCTCTGGGCCTGCGCAGCCTATGATCCAGCTACCCTGAGGACATCATTAGCCTAGTTCCTGTTCTTATCATATTGGGGGTTGAGAAGAGGTTCAGGAGGAGGAGAGCTAGAAGGGTTTGAGTGTGCAGAGACTAGAGCAGATGTTGCTGTGATGTGCCGCCCATTTATGAAGCATGTTTGGGTGCAGACAGTACAGACTTTCCCTAAAGGCAGTGGTGGGATTCATTTGTTTGGGCACAGGTAGGAAACCCAAGATGCCCTGGGGCACTTGCACAGCAACTACTATGAAGGGGCTTGGATTTCCTGCAGGTCCCATGCTGTATCTACTAGAGACAGGTGGTTGTGCTGGACACCCCAGGCACCTGAAATGGCCCTGCCAGTCTATTTCCATGTCATTAAATCAAGTGTCTGCATTAAATTATTATAGCTGTTTGTAAC
Organism: Apteryx mantelli; assembly: GCF_036417845.1. Taxonomy (NCBI): domain Eukaryota; kingdom Metazoa; phylum Chordata; class Aves; order Apterygiformes; family Apterygidae; genus Apteryx; species Apteryx mantelli. The sequence continues at coordinate 11,108,638 of NW_027118553.1, read as the reverse complement.
ATTGAGATCTTCATATGTCTCAGATTCTTAGTGAGTGGAGCTCTAGTTGTAGTAGGCATCTAGTGTCATTTCAGATGGCCAAGGAAATTCCCCACCTGGTCCCCACCTGATGCTCCAAAAGGATGTGGGTCTCATAGTGGCTCCATCAGAGCAAGCAGACACTGGCACATGCCTGGGACCACCTCTGTCTCTTCAACTCTCCCCAGGTGTTTGTGTGTGAGCAACTGACTCCCACCCTCCATCTCCAGTGATGGCAATGGGAGCTTAGACAGGGAGCTCATGGGCAGACCTGTGTGTTGTGCTCACTTCGGGCTGGGCAAGCAGATCCCACGTGCTGTGTGTTTGTGGAGTTCATGGGAAGGATCTGAAACCCACTCCAGCCCAGGGAGCTGGGCCAGCATGAGATACCCAGATTGACTCATCTGTATCAATACCTGAACCGTGGGTAAATGAGCTCCCTTCTTGTCCCCATCTGGGTGTCCTGCCTAATTAAGAGATGGACATAGTGGCTTCCAGAGTGGGACATTTCCACCTTTCATAGATAGGCACCTTCTGATGAAATAAACTGCAATGTTGGAATCAGTCTCTCTGCACTCTTTAGAAAAGGACAGTAGGTGATTATTTCAGTCTACTTCAGGGAACATTTCCCAGGAGGAGGGAGCACAAGGGATGGAGAAATTCACGTCTTCAGTTCGGCCCCTGCTCCTGAGCGGGACCAGGCTCCTGGGAGAGGGGGAGCTCATGGCAACCTGTCTGCACTGCCCAGAGACAGCCGCATCCAGCAGCAGCTCCTCTGCAAAGAGCAGCAGGGCTCCGGGCTCTGCCTGCTGCTGCTGCCATGAGATGAGAGAAGACAGCAAGAAGTGAAAGGCAGTGTGGAGTGGGAGGCCAGAGGAGAGCTCATTGTGGGAGAAATCTTTACAGCTCCTTGACACAGTAAGTCTCTGGCTGCAGGGCAATGCTACTGAGGTTCCTGCAGGGATCTTCTAAACCCATCCCACCCTATGACTGATAAGTTTTTTAATGTTCGTTCTCCCGACTTCTCCAACGAGGAGCATGGGGAGACGCTTCAGAGCAGGGATTCCCTGCCACACTGTCACGAGGACAGTGCATCACGGCTACATCCTTCCACGACTGGTGCAGGGGAGCGAAGCCATGGTGTGCACGCATCCCTGCCCAGGGCTGTTGTTCAGAGCAGCTTCCCTGTGCCCCAGAGTGCTGTGTGCCTGGGGCAGTGACTCTGCTACCTGCAAGGTCAGCACTCAGCCTTCGCAGGGAACTCCCTACAGCACTGCAGGGAGAAGTTCTGGGTGGGATGAGAGACCCCCAGCAGGACAAGTTCATTCTGCTGCTGAGTGGGTACTGCATGGGTCAGGGCTGCTCACAGCTCTAGCTCACCCTCAGAACATGTCTGGAGGGGTCTTTTCAAGGAAACACTCACTGAAGGCTTACCTGAAAGGGAAGGCACTCCCCTGAGGCTCTGATTTTGTTTTATATCTTTGGCAGGGAACAAATCGAAAAGGATGTTTTAGGCTTAGGTGACTGAAGGAGAGTTCTGCAGTGTTACTGGGAGGGATCAATAGGTCTGCAAGGATCCCAGAAAGTTCCCTCAACCATCTTTTTAGCTGCAGGCAACACCAATAGCACCTTTGCAGCTCTCATCAGTCTCATCATGCTTAGTCTCACCTGCTCCTTAGGTCCTGCAAACACAGAGATGCCCCTGGGCAGTGCCCTTTGGCCACAAGGTTTCCGTAGGGCAGAGCCGAACACCCAGATGGTGGCATGGGGTCTGTGAGCAGTGACAGGGGAGAGACGTGGGGACAGAGAAAGAGCTCCCACTGGGGACAGCTCCAGGCAGCTGAGAGGTGCTCAGGGAGTGCTAGGAAAGTACCCACAGAAACACTGTGGCAGGCTGGCTTCAGGCAACTCTCTTGTGGTCCTTCCTTGGAGATGTCTTCCTCTGAGCAAGCCACCCTTTCTTTTCTCCTCTCCCACCCACCAGAGCACTACCTCTGCTCTGAAGGTGAAGGGCTCTAGGGCATCTTTCACCTCCTCTGCAGTCAGATTTCCAGAAAAGCACAGCTGCCTCTCTCCTGCCATGTGCCCATTTCCCCCTGCAAGGCAAAGAGGCTGAGAACGACTGCCCTGGGAGGACACGCTGTCTAGGAGGTGGAATTGGGGGAAGGTGCCCCTCTGTCTCTCCTTGGCAGCAGGGTCATAGCATTTCTCCTTGTTTCCCTGCCTCTCCTTTCTGCTCTTGTACTTGCGGTCAGCTTGGGGGTTCAGCTACAAATTCAGACACCCACCCTGAGGTCCTGCCATGGAGGTGTCTGCATAGGGGTGAGGTGCCCAAGGCCTGTTCTCACCCCAGGGTGCTGAGGAATGCAGTCGGAGGGGCTGGGGAAGGAGCTGACTCTCCCTTTAGGAGACCTCATTTTCAGGACACATGACTATCTCCTTCCGGTGTCCTGCTGGGTTTATGAGCTGCCCTCCAGAAGGGCACAGCTCTCCCATTGGATCTTGGCAGCATTGGAGAGCCATTTCAAGAAGCTCAGGAGATGCTAAGGCCACAAAATGCTCCTGAGTGGTTTTGTACATGTGCAGCTGAAGTGAACCTGTCATTTTTCTCAGCTAGAATGGGAGTGTTAAGAATTTCCTCAGATATAGGCACTCACCTCAGAGAATCCTTGGTGTGATCGTGTATGTCCAGAGGAAAGTCCTGTTCTCTCCATCACATCTCCACCTGGAGTTGAGAAAGAGAGCAGAGTTAGATCTGTGCTTTAAAACCAGCCTCTCATAATCTCATCAGAGTCCAGTGTCTTTTCTAGAGTAACTTGTGTGTGAAATCATCCTCTGGGTAACACAAGTGTGAGAACAGGGCAGCTGGGAACAAGACAGATGGACCCAGCAGCACTCCTGACACTGCAATAAGCAGCAGAGAGCCCATTTTCCTCTCTGGTCTTTTTAATGTTCATGCTTGAAGAAATAAAAACATCTGTCCCTACAAAGAACAGTCACCAGATGTGATGGCAGAATCTAAAAATCTCCAAACAAAATAATTGTAGAAAAAATGCTAAGTCTCTCTGCTGCAGCACAAACTCTTTAGAAGTGTGTGAGGATATTAACAGACCTTTTCCATTAAAGGTGGATGGTCTTTGATATCAGCTGTGAAAATAAGGGACGTAACTAACCAGTCCCATATACCCACCGGTAGGACAGACCCCTGCTCCTCCCAGCACACTCAGCTGGAGCTGAAACTGAGGAGCTGAACAAAGGTCTTCCTGAGAAGAAGAAAAGGAAATTTGTCTGTACTGCAGGGAAGTCGGTGGGGGAGTATTTCTATGAAAACCAGAAAATTTTTCTCAGAGAAAACTGTTCTAAGTTATCACTGGTTTTTCTTCTTTGGACAGTTCCCCTGTGCTACATGGAGCAAATGTCCAACAGCAGTTCCTTCAGTGAGTTCCTGCTCCTGGCATTTGCAAGCACGCAGGAAGTGCAGCTCTTCCACTTCTCACTCTTCCTGGGCATCTACCTGGCTGCCCTCCTGGGCAATGGCCTCATCATCACAGCTGTAACCTGCGACCACCACCTCCACACCCCCATGTACTTCTTCCTCCTCAGCCTCTCTGTCCTGGATGTGGGCACCATCTCCACTACTGTCCCCAAATCTATGGCCAATTCTCTGTGGAACAGCAGGGCCATTTCCTACTCAGGATGTGCTGCTCAAGTCTTTCTGTTTGTCTTCTGGCTTGGAGGAGAGTATTTTCTTCTCACTGTTATGGCCTATGACCACTTTGTTGCCATCTCCAAGCCCCTGCACTATGGGACCATCATGGGCAGCAGAGCTTGTGTCAAAATGGCAGCAGCTGCCTGGGCCAGTGGTTTCTTCCATGCTGTGCTGCACACTGCTAATACATTTTCAATACCACTCTGCCAAGGCAATGTTGTGGAGCAGTTCTTCTGTGATGTTCCTGAGATCCTCAAGCTCGCCTGCTCAGACTCCTACCTCAAGGTGGTTTGGGCACTTGTGATTGGTGTTTGTTTATTTTTTGGGTGTTTCATTTTCATTGTGCTGTCCTATGTGCAGATCTTCACTGCTGTGCTGAGGATCCCCTCTGAGCAGGGCCGGCACAAAGCCTTTTCCATGTGCCTGCCTCACCTGGCCGTGGTCTCCCTGTTTATCAGCAGTGGCATCTTTGTCTGCCTGAAGCCGCCTTCCCTCTCCTCCCCAGCTCTGGATCTGGTGTTGGCTGTTCTGTATGCAGTGGTGCCTCCAGCAGTGAACCCCCTCATCTACAGCATGAGGAACAAGGAGCTCAAAGATGCACTGAGGAAACTGGTTCAGTAGGTAGAAAGTCAGCACCAATAACCATCCCATGTGCATCTGCTCCTCATTCCCAGGGTATTTGGCAACATAGCTAGGTGTTGCTCATGTCTTTCTTTCTCACTTACTTTTCTCTCTCACATTCTCCTAAAAGAAATAAATATTTTGCTTCATGCCACTTGTCCTCAGGAATCTCTCATTTGAATCTGATCGAGAGACCGTGCTGAAGCAGGAAGCCAGGCTTCCGCCTTCATCAGCAGAGATGGGAGAACCTCCGAGCCCGCTAGTCTGATCTCCTTGGATGCCTTCAGTGCAATGAGGAGAGTTTCCCTTTGCAGTGTCTCTTTTGGTGCTGACACCAAGGGAGCTCAGGGGCACAGAGTCAGGCTCCGATGAGTACAGGTGTGACCTAGACCATGGGTCCCATATGCCTTAAGAGAGCTCAGCTCCTGTGGCCACAGTCAGGGTATGATCTCACACCCCTCTCCTGTGAGGGTGGCAGCCAGCTGTCACCATGGGCTGATCCCTTCCCTCTACAGCATTCCAACACTCCAAGCATAGCAAAAGTGGAAAGGAGGAGAGTTTTGACGAAGTCTGTGGGGACAGTCCCTCTGCTCCTCAGGACTGTTCCCCCACTGCCACAGCAGGCATTTCCTCACTGCAGCCTTTGCATGGGGCCTGCAGCTTTCTTGGAGACACGTCCACCGACAGCAGCAGGACTTTTTTTTCCAGGGATTTTCTCCTCATTTCCACACTGTCCTCTGTGGTCTGATATGTGTATATGGACCCAGTGCTCTTGTAACGTGCTGGTGGTAGGTTTGTGCTTCCCTGTGCATTCCTGTGAGCTCAGGCAGGACCAGGCATTGGGCACATTTATGAGAGACCTGGCCTCCAGAATAACCTTTCCATAATAAAGGGGGATTTTGTGGTGAATCAGTGAGTGAAGCCTCACAAAGTGAGAGATGGTCCATGGTGGAGTGACCAGAAGGTAGAGCACTAAATGCAGGTAGGCATGGAGAAACGAGGGCTCTGCAATCCCCAGAGAGGCAGTGGGGACCCAGGAGGTGCAGGGAAGGGTCACTGGAGAGTGATTCCTGCACCCTCAGTGAAACACCACAGGCTGGAGCTAGTCCCCACTGTCATGCTACGACACCCACCCAAACACATCTCCTGCCATTGCAAATGCCCTGGGGTCACTTTGAGAACTGTCCATGAGCACAGACATGTGCCAGCAGTATTAGTGGTGGTGATCCCTGTCCGGCTGGGCCTGCTTCCCTTCCTGACCAGCATGGCCAGAGTTGAGTCAGGAATCACCCCATGGCCTCATGACCCCACAGCCACTTACTTTGCAGAGCAGCACCACCAGCCCAGGGTCCTGCGGGGAGCACAGGGCTGGGGTGCAGGAATGGCCAGGCCAGCACGGACACACTGACCTGCACCCTTTCCTTGCCAACCTGGTCCACCACTTCCTTGCTTGACTGTTGGTCATCCTCTCCCTCCTCTCGTTCCCAGTGTAACGCTCCCCTTACCAGGTCTGCCGGGGCTGTCAGCAAAGATGCTCTTGCCCTGCTTGGTCAGCCTGACCCAATGTTTTCCAAGCAAAGAGGGCCCCATGGTCATAAAACCAAAACCCTTTTGCTGACACCAGCTGTGCAACTAGTTGTTCACCCACAGGATCTGTCCTGATCTCCTCAAGCCCTTCACCCTCACCAGCAAGGTTGAAGAGAAAACCACTGGGCCCCAGATCCACCAGTCATCGTCCACAGAGCCAGGTAGTTGTGCTTGATGCTTTGCAGGTCTCCCCGGGCAGTGCCTTTGGTGCCCACATGGATGAGCAGCACGGGATGATAGGGTAAAGGGCAGACAAACCTCGGTCCTCTTCACTGACGGGCCTTCCCACTGTGACAGAAATGCCCTCACGATCATGATCCCAGCCAAGTTGCCTTGACCTCCTCTTCCTCTTTCGTCCATCCAGGCTCTCATTACTCCTGGCTGGGCTTTGTTGTTTACTGCAGGTCCTAACAAACCCGCACACCTGCCTGCCTCCTCCCCATGGACTTCAGTGACACCACTAAACTCCCTGGCACCTTCATGCCCTTGGGGTCCCCCTGGAAACCCTGCAAGCCCAAGGATACCTCGACACCACCCCATAGCTGTAATCTTCCCTCAGTAATGCCCTGACCCCCAAATACTGTGAGCTTCCCCCAGCAGTGCCCTGACTGCATTAAGCACAGGGAGACACTGCTCAGTCAGACTTGTAGAAGAGCAGAGACAGATACATCTGCCAGACTTTCTGCCTCTCCCCACCATGGGAGACCAGACCACAGAGCGGGGCAAAAACACAGCCCCAGCAGCTCAGCCACGACCTGATCCCCGCACTTGTGGGGACACAGTTCTGACAGCAAGGCCACCACACCATCTTCCTGGGAGGCATTTCCCAGCTGGAAATGAAGCTCCCATCACCAGTCTCCCACACTCCTTTCAGGTCTTCAGCAGACACCAGTTCCCCAACTGGTGGAAACCTGAGCTCACACAAGTGGAGCTCCTCCAGGACACAAGGACCCAGCAGGACATGCTGCAGAGCTCTCAAGCCCTGCCCCAAGAAGAAGCAGGAGGTGGGAGCAGGACAGAGAGTCCTGGGGGTGCCATAGGACGAGCAAGTGGACTTGACCAGGAAGGAAGAGGGGCAGGAGGATGCTGACCAAGACCTTTTACAATGGGAGGAGTTGGAGAAAGACACCTCCACCCACACGAGCTGGGTCAGACCAGCCTCCTGAACGTTGCCCCAGACACACACACATGACACCAGAAGGAGCCCTGCTCGCCCAGCAAAACCAGCAGCTTCTCCCTTGGCCAGGGGCCTTCCAAACTGGGTGAGCAAGGAGTGCGGGGTGGGACTGACCATCAAAGGGAGCTGGATGCGTGAGCTCTGTCTGGGGTGAGCATGGTGGGTGTGGACAGCTTTTCCCCCCAGGGTTTTGCTGGGTCAGGTCCATCTCAAGAGAAAGACTAGTGCGGGCAATGCCAGTGAAGCCAGAGAGAGCTGCAGAGAAACCCGTTCAACCCTTCCCAGAGTCACAGAGCCGCTGGGGTGGCAAGGGGCTTCTGGAGGTCTCTGCTCCAGCCCCTGCTGCAAGTGGAGCCGACAGAGCTGTTTTCCCTGGGCCTGGTGCCGTCAAGGTGTGACTGTCTCCAAGGATGGATGCCCCCACGACTCTGGGCCCCTGGTCCAGTGTCCTGTCAAGGTCCCTCTGAAGAACAGCCCTGGATACCCACCACTGTTGTGACCATCCCTGAGAGTGCCCTGCTCCCCCTGCCTGCTTTGAGCTTCCCCCAAAAGTGTCCTGCCCCCACCCACTGCTGGGAGCTTCCTGTGATGGTGCCCTGCACCCACATGGGGTTTCTACCCAGGCTGGTCAGCTGCCCAGGCACCTCCAGAGCAACAGTGACATGAGTGTCAACTCATCTGCTGTGGCATTATGTGCAGCAGCACCTCCCTGGCCTCTGTAGAAGGCCAAACTGAGAGCTGTGCGTGGACATCCTGTCTCTGGATGGCCTCGCTGGCCATCCCAGAGATTGACACACAGCTGTGCTGCAACCCCAAATGCTCTTCTGCCCCCAGCAGCTGCCACCATGGGCTCCCCACACCTAGGCACACCTTTGCATCTTAGGGCTGTCCCAGGCCGTGCACGAGGACCTCTGCTGAGGTGTCCTGCAAGACCGGGCCCTCCCATGGTGAGCCTGGGCCAGCACATCTGTGAGGACCTTCCCATGGGCTGTGAGTGCTGGGGGAGCCAAGGAGAACAGTGGTCTTGGCAAGGCACAGGGGAGCCCAGAGCTGGGGAGAGGAAGGTTCTTCCTTTTCCCCAGAAACCAGCTCCCAGCTGGGCTCAGGAACTGGACCCAGAGAGGCAAAGACACAGAGACAGGGATCTGCATGGGGGCAGCAAGGCACTGTGATGGGGGGTCCCCATGGGGGATTATCAGGACATGGTCTTGGGAGTCTCCTTGGTGACCACCAGGGCTTTGTGATGGAGGTGACATGCACTCAAGCCCATTGTGATGGTTGGTGTCCCCATGGTGACCATGTGCCTGTCCTGGCCAGGGCCCCCAGGTGCCCACTCTGAGGAGAGCGGCTCAGGCAGGAGGGAGCAGCTCCCCTCAGGGCCAGAACGACAAGTCTCCGGCAGAGGATCGTGCAGATGGCCATGGAGTAGGAGGCTAATGCCCGCTCCCAGCCTGTGGATGGGCTCTGGGTGCACAGGCGTGCAGAGAGGTGAGCGATGAGGCTGGAGGGAGAGGCTGGCAGCAGACAGGACACTCACAGAGAGCACAAGGATGTGGGGAGCGGGAGCTGGGGTGGCACAGCCAGCCCTGAGGTCCTCCAGCAGCAGGGGGGTATTTATTCCTGACCCCCAGGGCAGAGCTGGGGCACGAGGATGCTCCAAGGCCCACACAGCTGCAGTGAGCTCAGTGCTGAGAAGCAGAGAGCAGCTCCAGGCTGAGCTCAGGCCAGCCGTGACCAGCCGTGTGCTCGCCTTAGAAACAGAGCCAGGGTTTCCTGCCCTTCAGGGGCCGCACGTGCAAACACAGCTGCCTGCATCCTGCCCCTCTTTCTCCCCACAGCTGGGCCACAGGGAGATGCTGGCAGTGATGCAGTGCAGCCAGGATGGGGCTGAAGGTACATGGCTGAACAGAGACAGTGGTAAAGCTTCCTTCAGCCTCCTCGAACACGCTGATAACCAGACAGGAGGTGCCTGGAGAGGCCAGGAGGTCCCCTGACCCCTTGCAGGCTGCCTGCCTGCTCTGCATGGGGCGTTCGCACTTCAAACCTGTGGCTCACCTGAAAATCATTTGCCCCCTCTTCAAACACACAAAGGACCAGAGTTGCAGTCTTCAGAGCCCAGGTTTGCTCTCCCATCCCTCAGCAGGCAACAAGGTGGCACAGCTCCCAGGGGCTGGGAGCACCTGCAGCTCCCACAGCCATCAGGACAGTCCTGGGGCTCCTGGGGCACTGGTGTCCGGCTCGGCAATACAGGGGCTGTTCCCCAGGCTCTGCTGCCAGCGTGAGCTGGCCTTGCAGAGCACAGGAATACCACAGCCACTTCTTGCCTGGCTTCTCCAAGGATCCCAAGATGCTTGTCAGCTCTCCAAAATCCCGGCTGGTATCAGGGGTTCAGGCCGTTTGCCAGCTGGGATGGATGGAAGGCAGGGAGGGGAGGACCAGGCTCACTTGGCCTCTCTTGTGTCAGAGTCCAACACTCTCTGACCAGGTTCTTCTAGATATTCCACACACGGAGAGTGCAACATTCAATAAAAAAAGTTTACTTTGAAGATACCTGATGTTACCCAGGATTTTTGATTTAGCAGAGTGATACAGCAATGTGCTGGAATCAAAATACAAGTGCAAAATATAGCAAAATACAGCAGTTGCAATATACAGTTCTATCCCAACACCCATGTGATCCCCATTCCCGGTCTCTATACTACGCTCATGTCACAACGCTGGGTGTCCCCAGTCGCCAGGCAGGAAAACATCGGTTGAAGGCAGCTCAGGCCCGTTGCTCTCTTGGAAATTCCTTTGGTGGTTGTTCAGGTTTTACACTCTGTATTGGGCTGGGCCCCATACACACTTCCCCCATGCTGGCCTGGCTCTCTCAGGGAGACGTTCACACTCTTGAAGACCTCAGGAAGAAGCATTTGCACCAGCTGATGCCCTCGGCAGATGCAGCTGCTCATCTAACACACAGGCCACCCACTGGTGCCTCTGTGTTGAGACACAGTCAGCTCTGGGTGCCCCAGCTGTGGTGAATGAGCCACCTCCCACCTTCTCCCCTGAGTTCCATGGGCACCTTGCCCTGCCTGTCTCCCCCTGAGCCTTCTCCCATTGGAGGTGTCATTGGTCGGGGACACACGGCCGGGATGGGGTGACAGCTGGGATGCACCACGTCGAGGATGGGGGTGACAGCTGGGATGTGGCACAGCCGGGGATGGGGGTGACATCTGCCACCGCAGAGTGATTGTCCACCAGACACCACTCTTTGAGAGGTGCCTCCCAATCATGAATCGCTGCCCACGCTCCCTCACGCCTGCCCCTGCCACCTCTGATCCTCCACTTACCAAAGAACATCTTTTTTCTGCAAACACTTCTTCTGCCCATCTCTGTCTCTCCTAGAAGGTTTCCAAAATTGGATTCATGCTCTTCATCCGTGGAAGCAATGATGCATGTATTTTAGATTAAAAAAAAAAAAAAGCAACTGAGAAAAATCCTATTCTCAGTGCACGATGCACAAACTACCCTTCGCAGTTCTCCAAAAAAGATGAGGGTTCTTTCCTGAAAGCTTAGACGCCTGAGGACAATGCAGTCGATACAGGAAAGTAAGGCAAGCACATTGGTACTTTGTCTTCAAACCTCATTTCTAATGCTTCATCATCTTCAGACCCCTGAAACTACCAGGAAGGTGTTTTACAGCATCTCTGGAGATGAACTTCTATGCCTCCTTTCTTCCAGCCTGAAAAAGCAGGCAATGGCTCACTTCCATGCCCTGTGTGCAAGGGAAATGCCCTGGGCTGTGCAGAGATGCTTTTGTAACCTCGCAGAAGAGGTTCTGAAATGATTCTCGAAGAAAACGTTACCCAAACTTTAATAAAAGCATCACGGGTACTGCCAAAACATTCTTTTCCATGTGCTCATAAATGCATTTCAGGAGGATTTACTCCATGATTTACCGAGGCACTGAAGTGAGGCTGACCAACCTGTTGCTTCTCGGATTATTAAAAGAATGATTAGAAGATTGGCCCCTTCTGAAGATGGCTTCAAATTTTGCTTTTGTCCAGTCACCGGGTATGCCTGCCCTCATCTTTCAAAAATGACAGTGTGTTCTTGCAAGGGGGTTGGTGACTTCCGTCAGTACGCTTGGAGGCAGCAAGTCAGGTCCCATGGCTTTCAGAGGTGGAGTTCTCACAAGTAGTCTCTGACTCAATCCTCATTCACCACTGGCAGTTCTTCTGCCCCTTGAGCCTTTTCAGAAATCACAGAAGAGTTCCTCAGTCTTGTTCAACTTCTTCATCAATGACATGGATGAAGGGACAGAGTGCACCCTCAGCAAGTTTGCTGACGATACAAAACTGGGAGGAGTGGCCGATACACCAGAGGGCTGTGCTGCCATTCAGAGAGACTTGGACAGGCTGGAGAGGTGGGCGGAGAGGAACCTCCTGAAGTTCAACAAAGGCAAGTGCAGGGTCCTGCACCTGGGGAGGAATAACCTCATGCACCAGGACAGGTTGGGGGTCAACCTGCTGGAAAGCTTCTCTGCGGAGAAAGACCTGGGAGTGCTGGTGGACACCAAGTTAAGCATGAGGCAGCGATGTGCCCTTGTGGCCAAGAAGGCCAATGGTATCCTGGGGTGCATCAGGAAGAGTGTTGCCAGCAGGTGGAGGGAGGTGATTTTCCCCCTCTACTCAGCACTGCTGAGGCCACATCTAGAGTACTGTGTCCAGTTCTGGGCTCCCCAGTACAAGAGGGATGTGGCACTACTGGAGCAAGTCCAGCGAAGGGCTACAAAGATGATTAGGGGACTGGAACATCTCTCTTATGAGGAAAGGCTGAGAGAGCTGGGCCTGTTTAGCCTGGAGAAGAGAAGGCTGAGAGGAGATCTTATCAACGTGTACAAGTATCTGAAGGGAGGGTGTCGAGAGGCTGGGACCAGACTCTTTTCAGTGGTGCCCAGCGACAGGATGCGAGGGAACGGGCACAAACTGAAACACAGACAGTTCCATCTTAACATGAGGAAAAACTTCTTGACAGTGAGGGTGACAGAGCACTGGAACAGGTTGCCCAGAGAGGCTGTGGAATCTCCTTCTCTGGAGATATTCAAAACGCACCTGGATGCAATCCTGTGCAATGTGCTCTAGGTGACCCTGCTTGAGCAGGGGTGTTGGACTAGGTGATCTCCAGAGGTCCCTTCCAACCTCAATCATTCTGTGATTCTGTGATTTTTGTGGGAGCTGCCCTCTCCCAGCCCAGCCTGGCAGTGCCAGCCCCACCTCAGCCCTCTCCTGAATGGCTCCAGCACAGCCCTCGAGGGAGCTGGAGCTGCCTCGGGCCTGGGGCAGTCTGGTGACGGGAGGGTTTCACATGGGCACAGCAGCAGCAGTGCTGGGAGCTGGGAAATTGGAGCGAAGACCCCTGCCCTTGGCTGCACAGCCGGGGCACTGGACAGGTGATGCCTTTGTGGCCAGCCAGGCTCCAGGTTCGGGGTGGATGCCTGCTCGAGGGTAGGAGCACTGGGATTTTCATGGGCTTCAGTGCAGCCATGACTGTGGTGAAGGCAAGTGGGCAGACCCAGGCACACGCAATGGCAAAGGCTGTGGGTGGAAAAGGCAGTGTGGGGCTGGTGAAGGCCCTTCTCCTCCTCCCCATGAGGAAGAGGGTCCCCAGAAAATGATGGCCACCGCTTTGTCTGATGGGAGGGGAGCACAGGGCAGGGTAGAAGAGGCAGACGGAGCCTCTCGGGGTGCATGAGGGAGTTTTGCAAAGCCCAGGGCTGAGCCAGGGACCTTTGGATCTTCCCCCGATGCTCTTCCAACCAGACTCATTCTGCCCTGCCCTAGGTGCTCTCATCCCCCTGCCAGCCATGCCAGGGCAGAGGCTGAGGAGCAAGAATTCATGGAATCACAGAGGAGTTTTGGTGGGAAGGGACCTCTGGAGATCGCCAGTCCAACCTCCCACACAAAGCAGGGCTGGATGGAGCCCTCCAGTCTTATCTGGCCATTGCTGAACTGTGCCTGACCCCAGTTACCATCCCCAAATCTGTTCTGCTCTTCTTATCCAGGCAGTGTAAGATGGCACATCTCGTCGGTGGGTTCCTGTCCTGCCTGCCTTGCCAGCACCTTCAGCTCCCGGCTCTGCTTCCTGCACAGAGCAGCCCCGCTCTTGCTGCTCCCAACAACATCCTCTTTGTAGCAGGAACCCAGTCACAAATGGTTCATAAACTGTCAAGCTGTGACACAGAAAGACCTGTTGTCATAACTGGGCATCATCAAATCAGATCCCAAGTGACTGCTTTCGCTTCTTCATGCAGCTAAGACTCTGCACGCAGTGTTCCCTGGGCAGAGGGTCCAAATCCGAAGCTCTCCTGACACCTTTAAATTGCCTGTCAGGAAAGAGTTGCTGCTATGGATATAGGGTCACCTTTTGTATTTACAGCCTTCTCTGGGCTCTCCTTGGATCCCAGCTTCCCTTGCCAAGGCTTTCTTGGCTGTAGTCAGAAGCAGGTCCAAGGTAGAGACGGGGAGTCACGACAGCAGGATGGGGACAGGGACAGGGCACAACCATGTCCACAGCATAACTCAGGCACGGCCCAAGGCCCCCAGCAGGGGAGAGAGGCCCCACAATGAAGCCGGTCACTCTCTGTCTCCCCTGCTCTTGTGTACAGCACATCCCCCTCCCTGTCTGCCTGCAGCCCCTCCATGCCCATCCTGCTGCCCAGCACAGCACGAGAGCCCTGGCCCTGCAGTCCCTCTGGCAGCTCCTGCTGCTCTGGGGACAGAGCCACCTGCCCCCAGCTGGTGCACAGGGAAACCTGCTTCTCGTTCTCATTTCCTATCTCTGAACGCTGCCTTGCTTCTCTCCTGGGACATCCCTGCTCCCCAGGGAGCCTCTGCCCAGGTTAGTGTGTCCGTGCTGGCCTAGCTGTTCCTGCACCCCTGCCCTGTGCTCCCCGCAGGGCCCTGGACTGGCAGTGCTGCTCTGCAGAACAAGCAGCTGTGAGGCCATGGGGTGACTCCTGACCCAGCTCTGGCCATGCTGGCTGCAGCAGGAAGCAGACCCAGCTGGACAAGGATCAACACCACTGACACCGCTGACACATCTGTGCTCATGGGCAGTGCTCAGAGTGACTCCAGGGCGTTTGCAATGGCAGGAGATGTGTTTGGGTGTGCACTAGCTCCAGCCTGTGCTGTTTCACTGAGGGTGAGGGAATCACTCTCCAGTGCCCCTTCCCTGCACCTCCTGGGTCCCCACTGCCTCTCCTGGCATTGCAGAGCCCTCGTTTCCCCATGCCTACCTGGATTTAGTGCTTTACCTTCTGGTCACCCAACTGTGGACCATCCCTCACTTTGTGAGGCTCCACTCTCTGCCCACACCAGGCACACGCTGTCCCTGGAGATCCCCTGAGCTCTCCTGGGAGCTCAGATTCCCCTCCAGAAGAATGGGCATCTCTCATCAGCACTGTCACCTGTGGGACAACCCCAGGCAGGCAATTCAGAGACCATTCACCATCTTCACTGGTCACCAACAGATGAACCCTGGATCCAGCCTTCAGTCCCTAACAGATCACCCAGGGAATCTGAGCTCATCCCCCACAACCCATGGAGTTCACAAGCAGAAGAGCAGGCCCTTTTGTGATGCAATCCCTTTAACGTATTTTTGACTCCATCTTCTGAAGAAAGGCCAGACTTCAGGCACGTCACAAGGGAGATCCCCTTTTATTATGGAAATGTTATTCTGGAGGCCAGGTCTGGCATAGGGGTGTCCAGTGCCTGGTCCTGCCTGTACTTCCAGGACACATGCACATGGAAACACAACCCTATCACCACCAGGTTATGAGAACTCCTGGGCCATATCCACAGAATGGAGCCCAGAAGGCCAGCATAGAAATGAGGAGAACAACTCTGAAAAGAGAAGGGCCTACTGCTGTGTGGGGACATGTCTCCAGGAAAGCTGCAGCCCCCATGGGAAGGCTGCAGCGAGGAAATGCCTGCTGTGGCAGTGGGGGGATGATACTGTCAAGCACAGGGTCTGTCCGCACAAGCTGCTGCCTGACTCCCCTCCCCTCCCCTCCACCCCAACCTCCACTTGTAGTGTTGGAGCACTGGAGAGGGAAGGGACTAGCCCATGGGGACACTTGGCTGCCACCCTCACAGGAGAGGGGTTTGAGATCATATCTGACTGTGGCCAGGAGAGGTGAGCTCTCCTAATGGACACGGGACCCATGGTCTCACCCTGCCTGTACTCATCGCAGTCTGACTCTGTGCCCCTGAGCTCCCTTGGTGTCAGCACCAAAAGAGACACTGCAAAGGGAAACTCTCCTCATTGCACTGAAGGCATCCAGGGAGCTCAGACTAGCGGG
This sequence comes from Apteryx mantelli, assembly GCF_036417845.1. Taxonomy (NCBI): domain Eukaryota; kingdom Metazoa; phylum Chordata; class Aves; order Apterygiformes; family Apterygidae; genus Apteryx; species Apteryx mantelli. The sequence continues at coordinate 11,093,182 of NW_027118553.1, read as the reverse complement.
CTCGGAGGTTCCCCCGTCTCTGCTAATGAAGGCGGAAGCCTGGCTTCCTGCTTCAACACGGTCTCTTGATCAGATTCAAATGAGAGATTCCGGAGTAGACATAACATGAACCTGAATTTTTTTTTTTAAAGGAAAAAGAGGAAAATAAGAAAGAAAAAAGTAAAACACACCCTGATGCCAAATACCCTGGGAATGAAGAGCATGGGACAGTTATTGGTGCTGACATTGTACTCATTGAACCAGTTTCCTCAGGGCATCTTTGAGCTCCTTGTTCCTCATGCTGTAGATGAGGGGGTTCAGAGTTGGAGGCACCAACGAATACAGAACAGCCACCACCAGATCCACAGCTGGTGAGGAGAGGGAAGGGGGCTTCAGGTAGGCAAACAGGACAGTGCTGATAAACAGGGAGACCACAGCCAGGTGAGGCAGGCACATGGAAAAGGCTTTGTGCCGGCCCTGCTCAGAGGGGATCCTCAGCACAGCAGTGAAGATCTGCACGTAGGACAGCACAATGAAAATGAAACACCCAAATAATAAACAGGAACTAACCACAATAAGCCCAACTTCCGTGATGTAGGAGTCTGAGCAGGAGAGCTTGAGGATCTGGGGGATTTCACAGAAGAACTGGTCCACTGTGTTGCCTTGGCAGAGTGGTATTGAAAATGTGTTCCCAGTGTGCAGCAAAGAATAAAGGAAACCACTGGCCCAGGCAGCTGCTGCCATTTTGACACAAGCTCTGCTGCCCATGATGGTCCCGTAGTGCAGGGGTTTGCAGATGGCAACAAAGCGGTCGTAGGCCATGACTGTGAGAAGAAAATACTCTCCTCCAAGCAAGAAGAGAACCAGAAAGACTTGAGCAGCACATCCTAAGCAGGAAATGGCCCTGGTGTTCCAGAGGGAATTGGCCATGGATTTGGGGATAGTGGTGGAGATGGAACCAATGTCGAGGAGGGAGAGGTTGAGGAGGAAGAAGTACATGGGGGTGTGGAGGTGGTGGTCACAGGCTACGGCTGCAATGATGAGGCTGTTGCCGAGGAGGGCAGCCAGGTAGATGCCCAGGAAGAGCGCGAAGTGCAAGAGCTGCAGCTCCCGTGTGTCTGCAAATGGCAGGAGGAGGAACTCATTGAAGGAGCTGCTGTTTGACATTAGCTCCTTTGAGGCAGAGGTGGACTGTCCAAGGAAGAAGAGACATTGACAAGTTAGGGCAGACTTCTCTGAGCAAAATTTCTCATAACCTCCCCAAACACACACATTACTTCTCCCCATCTCAGCAGCACCATCATTGAGCTCCATGGCTTGAGCTCTGCTTTCTGCTGGCTGAGTTTGACATGAGGAGCAGGGACCTCTGCCCGTGGGCTCCAGAGGAGTCAGCCCTGACTGACAGCACTGCGGGCATGGAAAGAGGGGTGACTAAACTGTTATATTCCCAGTTCCAGTCAGATTTCATCCACTCATAATGCTGAAGGTAGTTTCAGCACCTTCACTCCCAGTTATACATAATGTGGGTTCATGAATAGTTTTAAGGCTTCTTTGGTTTCCTTTAGCTGACCCTGTCACACGGGAGGAGGATTCCTGGAGGTAGAAATCCTCAGCATTGCTGCTGCACTCAGAGTGAGCAGCTGTGATTCTGGAGAGGCAAAAGGATTCACTCTGGCTTGAGTGCAGAGGGAGCAGAGCTGGCCTGTCCCTCTGCCTTGTTCCCAGCTGCCCTGTGCTCACACCTCGGAGGTGGAGGACAGTTGCACTCATGGTACCCGGAAAAGAAATGACACCGCGGCGAGCAGAGGAATCCATTTCCAAAGTGCCCATCAGCACTCTTTCTGAGGGAATGTGAGGCAGGTCTCAGCCCTCCCCTTCTAGACAGCAACACATCAGGCTCCTTCCAGCTGCCCACATCCAGCCACCCAACAGAATGTCTCAGCATGACCTCAGTATCTAGCTGGCTTCTTCCTGGGACACCTAGATAACATGCAGCTGCAATGGGAGAGCTGTGTCCTTGTGGAGGGCAGCTTGCAGCCCAGCCAGACACACCAGGGAAACGGCTGAACGTCCTAAGGATGGGGTGTCCTGATGAGAGACCTGGCTCATTCCCAGACCCCCACACTGCATTGCACAGACACCCACAGGTTAAAGGGCACCTCACTGTCAAGGACACGTCTGCATGGCAGGACCCGCAGGGTCAGTGTCTGAACTGCATCAGAAACCCCCCTGCCCAGAGAGTCCAAGGGGAAGCACAAAGGCAGCATGGGCAGGTGGGAAACATGGAGCAATACCATGATATTTGTGGTGAGGGAGGCAGGGACAGGGAGGGACAGAGGGGCACTCACGAGTGTCTCCTCTCCTGCATGTCCGGCTGCTGAGGAAATGACTCATGTCCTGGACCCCACAGCCTTGAGAGCAGAGGGCTGTGCTGCCTGGGAGAGGAGAGGAGGCGTTCGAGTTGATAGTTTCCTCTCACTCTCTGACCATGACTCTGCTGCCTGGAGCTGTCCCTGTGGGGAGCTGTTTCTCTGTCCCCACGTCTCTCCCCTCTCAGTGCTCACACACCCCATCCCACCCGCTGGGTGCTCAGCTCTGCCCTGCAGAAACCTCCCAGAGGCAGGACGCTGCTCGGGGCACCTCCATGTCTGCAGGTGCTATGGAGCAGGTGACAGAAACCTTGCTGAGGCTGGAAAGGTGATGCTGGCTCTGTCCTTAGGCTGAGGGGTGGATGAAGGCATTTGCTGAGTCCCTCCCAGAACTGGTCCTCTCTCAGTGTCACTGTTTTGGAGCCCCCGTCCCCTGTTTACACCTGACAGATCCAATCCCATTTCACTCCACCCAAAGAGAATCAAACTGAAAGCACAGACTCATGACAGCTCCTTCTCTTCTAGGTATCCCCTGCCTTGGCATTCCTGTTGAAAACTATCCTCCGGATATGTTCCCCAGCCCTGACCCACACAACAGCCTCTCAATGGCAGAAAGTACCTGCCCTGATGGGGGTCTCTCCTCTCACCCAGAGCTTCTCCCCGCAGCACCATGGGGAGTTCCCCAGACAGGCTGAGTGCTGACCCTTGCAGGCGGCAGAGTCACTCTCCCGGGCACACAGCACCCTGGGGCACAGCAACACTGCTCTGAAGTACAGCCCTGGGCAGACCTGGGTGCACATCGAGGTTCCACACCCCTGCAGCCATCCCTGGAAGAAAGGAGCAGGATGCCCTGTCCCCCTGAATGTGTGGCTGGGAATCCCTGCTCTGAAGCATCTCCCCATCCTGGGATAGTAGTCTTTAAAAAAAGAGTCATGGGATGGACTGGATTCAGAAGACGCCTCCAGGAACCACAGTAGTATTGCCCTGTAGCCAGAGACTTACTGTGAAAAAGGCTGTGAAGATTTCTCCCACAATGAGCTCTCCTATGTCCTCCCACTCCACACTGCCTTTCACTTCTCTCTGCCTTCTCTCATCTCATGTCAGCAGCAGCAGGCAGTGCCCAGAGCCCTGCTGCTCTTTGCAGAGGAGCTGCTCCTGCACACAGCTGTCTCTGGGCAGTGCTGCCCAGTTGCCATGATCTCCCTCCATCCCCGGAGCCTGGCCCCTCTCAGGAGCAGAGGCCCAGCTGAAGATATGAATTTCTCTGTCTCTTGTGCTCCCTCCTCCTGGGAAATGTTCCCTGAAGTAGACTGAAATATTCACTGATGGTCCTTCTCTAAAGAGTGCAGAGAGACTGATTCCAACATTGCAGTTTATTTCATCAGAGGATGACTATCTATCAAAGGTGGAAATGTTCCACTCTGGAAGTCCCTATTCCCATCTCTTGACTAGGCACGACACCTAGACATGAACAAGAAGGGAGCTCATTGACACATGGTTCAGGTGTTGATTCAGATGAGTCAATCTGGGCATCTCATGCTGATTCAGAAGGCCCTGGGATGCAGTGGGATACAGATCCCTCCCGTGAACTCCACAAACTCACAGGAGGTGGGATTCCCCTTCCCAGAATTGAAGTGAGCACAACATAGAGGTCTGCATGTGAGTTCCTTGTCTAAGCTGCCATTGTAATCACTGGAGATGGAGGATGAGAGTCAGCTGTTCACCCACAAACACCTCGGGAGAGTTGAAGAGACAGAGCAGGTTCCAGGCATGTGCCAGTCTCTGCTTGCTCTGATGGAGCGACTGTGAGACCCGCATCCTTCTGGAGCATCAGGTGGGGGCTAGGTAGGATATTTCCTTGGCCATCTGAAAGGACACTAGATGCCCACTACAACTAGAGCCCCACTCACTAGGAAGCTGAGACAGATGCAGATTCCAATGTTAAAAACAGCTGTTGTAGTTCAGTGCACACACTTGATTTTGTGACATAGAAATAGGCTGGCAGGGCCATTTCAGATGCCTGGGGTGTCCAGCACAACCGCATGTCTCTAGCAGATACAACATGGGACAAAAGGAAAACCATGCCCCTTTGCAGTGATTGCTGGGCAAGTGTCCAAGGGCATCTTGGCTTTCCTACATGTGCCCAGACAAATGACAAACTGCCTTTAGGGAAAGTCCATCCCATCTACATCCATGTGTGCTGCATAAATGGGAAGCACATTGCAGCAACATCTCTGCTCTAGTCCCTGCACTCTCAAACCCTTCTACCTCTCCTCCTCCTGAACCTCTTCTCACCCTGCCAGATGATATGAACAGGGACTAGGCTAATGATGACCTCAGGGTGCCTGGATCACAGGCTGCCCAGGCCCAGTGACTTCTTCACTGCCACCTTGTCCTTCCTGGAGATTAGTTCAAGAAGTCTGTCACAGGCCCAACGGTGCTGCAGAGTCAGTTCAGTCCACCAACACCTCTCTTGACATTTCTGCATGGCCCAGCTCTGTTTCTCCCTGGCCTTGGGCACTGCAGGGTTTGCTCACTTAGTGGCAACCTCCTTTCACCATTACAGAGGAGCGCAATGCCTAGTGCAGGACAACAATACGGTTGGGTAAATCATTCCTGACCCACCTTATTGCCTTCTGTGATAAAAGACCTGCACTTGTGGAGGAGAAGAGAGTAGTGGATGTCCAGTGGACATCCAGATGGGCAAAAAGCTGGTTGGAGGATGGAGCTCAGAGGGGTTTCATGAATGGGTCATGCTTGACCAGGAAGCCAGGGAAAGGTGGGGTATGCAGGGGTCTACCCCACATCCTGTCCTGTCTGAAAGGCTCATCAGCAGGGCAGAAGAACATGTGCACCAGGACAGGTGGAGACCTGACTGGCAGAGGAGTGACCCCAAGGAGAAGGCCCTGGATGTTACGAGGGATGTCATATGAGCCAGTGGTGCATGCTCACCACAAAGGAGGCCAGCTGCATACAGGACTACATTAGGAAGAGCATGGCCACCCAGGCAAGGGCAGTTCTTATCCCCCTCCACTCAGCACTGCTGTGGCCACATCTCTGGAACAGCATGTCCCAGTGTGGTACGCCCAGTGCTGGAGGAATGTGGAGCAACTGGAGAGGGTGCAGAGGAGGTCTGCCAAGATGGCATTGGGGGCCTGAAGCACATGGCCTGTATGGAGAGGCTGAGGGACCTGAGCATCTTTAGCCTGCTGAAGTGCAGGCTAAGACCAGTACAGTAGTCGCCTGTGACTGCCTGTGACAGGGTGGTTTCAGAGATGATGGAGCTTTTCTTGGTAGTAGGAAGCAGCATGAGAAGGGGAAAGAGCCACAAAGTGCATCTTGAGAGGTTCAGACTGCACTTCAGGTAACAAGAATGTCACTCGTAGGGTAGTGCTGTGGTGCAACAGGACACCCAGAGGGACTCCGTGATCAGCCCCTTGCCTTTTGTTTCAAGGAACAGCCAGCAAGGACAGAGGGATGTCAGTAAAGGTGGGGAGATTCTGCAGTGAGAGCAAGGTGGGAAGGAGGTTGGGTGTCTACAGGCTGCAGGGAAACAGGTGCAGATTTGGGACAGCATAGGACAGCCTGTGGTGGAGATGACAGGAGGGCAATGCCAAGGCTGAAAGCCTCCAAAAGAACTGAGGTCTTTGTCCTCTTGGCTATGGCTAGTGTCTCTGCCACCGAGGCCTACGGGAAGATGATGTTTCCTTACAGCCATGTGGCCTTGCTGCCTCCTTACCTCCATGGAGACCAGGAGGTGCTGTATCGTTGTCCTGCACTTGACATTGTGCCCCCCCCCCCACCCTGACACTGCCCCCAGGAAGAGTCCAGAGTAAAGTGTGAGGAGAAGGATCTCCCAATGCAGGGGCTGGCTGTGGTTCTTGGCCATTCTGCTTGATAACACACATCAAGGTTGACTTGGCATCACAGCCACCCTCACATTGCCTTTGCCTATCTGCAATCAATGCCTCCAACTTTCTACTCTAATCAGCCACCAGGGAGCTTTTGTTGATAATGACCCTCAGTGGGACCCATTAACGCTCCAAGAAACTTGGGATTTGCTTCTGACATAAACTTATGAGAGGTTTGTTCAGTCTCCTCTCAGCATCGGAAGTTCATGGACTCAGCACCAAAGACACCTGAGGGGTCATTAAAATGCAAAAACTCCTAAGGAACCATTCCTCTCCCCATAATTTTCTTCAGCTCTTCAATTCTTGTGCTGTGTCTAATTGGAGAGGTTTCAGCAGTGTATTTCCAAGAGGAAGATTTCAATGAGCATTAAAAAAAAAAGGATTTCTGCTTTCAAAGCTTTCCTTATCTTTCAGCTTACAACCTAGAGTGATAGCCACCTTCTCCAACTGATATTGATACAGAGTGTCTCCTAATGAAGTCTGGACAGGTAGGAAAAGCACCATCCTGGAGGTCAGACATCCATGCAAAATGTTCCTCCCCACCTCCCCAGCCCTGACAGTTCCTGCATCAGCCACTGGGGACTTAGATCACTCTTGTTCAAATCGAACCTTTTGCCACTCAAGGCTGCAGCTGAGTGTTACTGTTCATGTGCACCAATTCCCACCTGCTTTCCTTAGACAACTAGCTGCAAACAGGCACACAAGGATTTGTCTTAATTGCGATCAGACACAAATAAACTTGATCCAGTGTCATAAATAAAATACACTCCTCAACTGTATGTCAAGTCCAAGTTGCCTCCAGTGTGATCCACGGTCCACAAGGAAAAAACCTTCCTTGAAAGGTTCTTCACAAATAGATAGGAAAGGCTGGATAGACACACAGTGCAGGAGTTGGTTGAAGAGATATTTAGACTGCTGAAAGACAAGGCAAGCTTTAGACCCCCAGAAGCTTAAAGCAGCAACTGGAGAGTTGAGAGGTATCTGACTGATAAAGAGTAAAGGGAGGAGAAAGACTGGAAAACTATGGAAATGCATATGTCCACACTGTCTGATGCAAAGTTGACTGTAGAAATGATCAGTGTAATCCAGGAATGTGGAAACAGGTGAATGATTAGTGAGGTTAAAATTACAGCATAACAGACAGAGCAGTGATAACACAAGTTAAGGGGCAGATCAACATTTCTTCTCCTGAGATTCATGCCCTTCCTCAAAATTTCCATTATGTCATCATGGGAAAACACTGAAATGTTATTATTCAGTCCTTTCAGCTAATGAAAATGTTCTCATATATATATATTTTTTAATGTTGAAAACAGTTCTTCACCTTTCCAGGCAGAGCTCAGGTGTCCAACCACAAGCACCCAGTGGCACTTGGAGAGGCCCCGGTGTCTCTGAGGCACCTGCCTGGGCCTGGCAGCTCTCACAGGGGACCTGCGGAAGACCAGAGCCCCTCGGAGCTGCAGATGGAGGTTGGGCAGAGGGGACCAGGGCACCTGCAATGGCACCAGCCCTCCATGACCCTGTGACTGCATCCCACCACAGTTCTGAAAATCACTTTCCTTTTCAAACAGAAAGATAATGTGGAAACACCCCAGAAGACCAGTATACTAAAACAGAACAAATCAAGAAAGACAATAAGAACATAAAAAAATTAATAGCTGGAAAGTATAATAAAACATTTATTTGCTTTCAATCTTTTTTTCTTAATTTCTTTCTCGTTTCATTTTTAATCTCATTTTCTAAACTTTTCTGTTATAATCAGGCCTGCACCATTAAGCAAGATATTTTTGTGTCTCGCACAGAGCCCAGTGCTCAGAAAACCACCCCCTGCCCATGGCTGTCCATGCCACTCCTCACTCTTTGCACACAGCATGTCACACTCTGAGGTGTCAGGCTCTCTAAACTGGTGAGGAAAGCAGGGGGACCAGCTTCATCTACTTTGGGGGTGGCCAAATTTGCACAAATCTCAGCATACCTGTGTTACTGTGACATTTTAAAGGAGTCCCTAAAACATCTAGCCACACTCCCTTTTCATTCCCTCCACAGTCAATGAAGTGCCACTTCATTTTGGGGGAAAACAGGGAGGAGGCTGATCCCACCCCAGGCCAGACCCCGTCAGTGCAGATGTCTCTGCCTAACCCAGGTGTCTGGGCTTCCCTTTCTAGTCAATGGAGGGAAATAGGTTCCCTCAACTGAGTTGTTTTGAGAAACATTTCCTAATGACAAGCTAAGGTCCCATACGAGTCACCTCCAAAATTTCCAGCACCACATGGGAACAGCTACCCCAGGGCATCTCAGGCAGCAACAGCCTCTCTATGTGGTCCAATGAATCAAGCCCCAAAAGTGGATTCTTGTCCTAAATTGAAATCTTCTCAGAAAATAACTCAATGCAATAATTGACAAAAGTCCTCGTTTCCAAAACTTCACACAGGTTTTACCTTTGCCAAATATTTTTTTGTTCTTAATAATTGGCAGCACCACGTTTGCACACTTCAGTAACCATGGCTATGAAGCATGGCAGGGACCAGGGTGCCAGATAAAGCTCTCCAGATGATGTGTGTTAAGGGCACCTTTGCTCTTTTCTGGTGTCTCATCTCTATCTTAAGCACCACAGACCGAGAATCCTTGCTGAGGACTTCTAACAACAAAGAGCCTGCTTTGGTGCCTCAAGGAGGAAGGCTGCGTCCTGTCCCAGATTGTCCTACATCCTGCTTCTATAAAAAGAGCCACCCACAGGAGAAATCAGTTTTGAGGCTCAGCAAAGGATCTCAGCCTGTGGCCACACTTTGTACTGTTTCATCCCACATGACTTTGATCCTGTTTTTGAAAAATGCCAAATCCCAAACCAACCCCAAAGGCCTAGATTCCCACACAGGTTTGCCCAGTGCAGAGACCTGACAGTGCAGGAGCGCAGAAGTGACCGTTCCAGGGTCCCCTTTTAGGTATTTCACAGCCTTTGGCACCATCTGGGGATGTTCCTGAAGGATTTGTCGGAAAGTTTTGGAAAATAACTGGGGTGATGGGAGGTGACTGCTTTCCAGAACATGAGGGGAAATCTCTCAGCTCTCTCCCTGGCTGTGCCATCTCCATGGCAGTGACCTACTGATCCCCCAGATGACACGAGCTGAGGTCACAGTGGGATGTGCCACATCACAGGGAGGTCTCCGCGGTGCCGTGGCAGTGCCCTCACTTCCCTGCGAGGCCCAGGAGCTGCTGAGCGCTGCTCACCTGCTCCCCACTGCTGCTCTTCAGAGCCACTCCATGGCAAGGATGGGGGACAGAAGGCAGCAGAGCCAAGTTGGAGACCCTCTCCGACAGGCAGAGAGAAAGGGGCACACTGGAGACACGTTTTGGGTGATGAGATGGGAAGACTGTCCCTCCTCCCCATCTGGAGAGGCTATCCAATGGCAAAGGGGCAAGCGAGAACTGTTGGACTGAGACCATCAGCCCGGACCACCGTTCCTTGTTCCCAGTACTCCTGCAGCTTTCTCCTGAGGTAAGGGCTTTAGAAGTTTCTTCCCGAGGTGTCGCACAGCGACTGTTGAGTCCAAAAACGGTTGTGGATCCTGGGCTGCAGGGGTGGCTGGAAAGGGCTGGGGGCTGCCACAAGAGCCCTGCCTCAGGGTCCCGTCTGGCTCAGGGGACAGTGTGGCAGCCAGGACTCCTGGGTCCTGGCGATGGGGCTGCCCTGAGTACCAAGGATCCTGTGGGGCTGTCTCCACCCCCTTGTGGAAGGTGGGGGGCAATCCATGGCCAGGTTGCCTGGGAGTGGGTCCCCCTTTGGCATCTGGATCTGGCACGAAAGGGGTCCTGCATCCTGCAGCTGGCGTGTCCTGCAGCTCCCGTGGGGCTCTCAAGAGCCTGCTGGAAATGCCCATATGGGAAATGGATCCTTCACCTTGTAATAACCCCAAGGTGTCTACTCCTTTGGGAGAACCTCTGCTCCTTCCCCCTGGATCCCTTTATATTTCCAACTTGGCAGAGCATGTTTTGGGCTCAGAGATCTTGTCCTCAGATGGCCACAGCCACTGTCCTCCTGCAAATGGGGGTCAAACCTCTGCACCCAGAAGACAGCCTGTTGGGGAGAGCAGCTTGGGAACAGGTGGGGGTGCCATCGCCACCCCACAAGTCCCTGCTGACACCAAGCATTTTTCTCTGAGCCATGGGGGGCAGTGCTGGGGGGGATCCAGCAGGGCCATCTGCCCCAGCCCCCTCCCGGACACACACCTCCACTGCCCAGCACCGGCAGGCCCAGAGCTGCTCTGCCCCTGGCTGCCCTGTGCCCCTAGGGCTCCTCAGCCCTCAGCAGCAACATGCCAGTGCCCAGCGCGGCCCCGCAGAGAGCAGCCCCTGCCTGGCCATGGCCCAGCCCTGCCGGGTGCAGCGCAAGGGCTGCCGAGCCCTGGGGCTGCTGCAGGCAGGGGGCTGGGGCCCCAGGGGCGACAGGGCCCTGCCCTGCCCTGCCCTGCCCTGCCCTGGGGGCAGCAGGATGCTGGAGCTTAGTGCAGTTTGTGCTTCTGGGGATCATGAGCCTCAGTCCATAACAGGCCAGCAGCAGGCACATGGCTTCAGTGCAGACTGTGAGGTCGCTTTTCTTTGAGGATTAAGAGGCCAGTGGTGGGCACATGGCTGCTGTTTTTGTTTGTGAGGTCACTACTGCCTTACTATGTGATAGGCCAGCAGATGGCACATGGCTGTGATGAAGCATGTGAAGACACTGCTGCCTCAGAACTAGATGGGCAAGCAGCAAGCAAATTCCTTTGATGCACATTGTTAGGCCACTTGTGCATCTGTAAATGACAGGCAACAAGGAGACACATTATTGCTCCTTGTGCTTGTAAGGTCACATCAACCTTAGTGCCTGATAGGCCACTGCTAGGCCAATGGCTGCTGTTTGTGTTTGTGAGGTCACCTGTGCCTCAGTGCCTGATAGGCCAGTGCTGGTCATGTGGCTGATGTTTGTGGTTGTGAGGTCACTGGGACCTCATTTGCTGATAGGCCAGTGCTGGTCAGGTGGTTGGTGTTTGTGGCTGTGAGGTCACTTGTGGCTCAGTGCCTGATAGGCCAGTGCTGGTCACCCTGCACACAAATCACAAGAGGGAACGATTGGTCTTGCTTTTCCTTTAGTACCGTCCAGTCCCAGCTGGGAGCCTTTGCACTGCAGCACCTGCACAATGACAGCAGGATGCCACTTCCATTTCTAGTGCATTTCTAGGGACAGAGACCAGCTGAGGGAGCAGCTGCACTGCAAAGGGTTGCTGACACTGTCACATCAACTCAGCACTGCACCAGGCATCAGCCTGACGCCAGGCCTCTGCTCTGCCACCTAGTCTGCAAACACACTGCCTCTGCCCCACAGAGCTGCCTCTTCTGCTCGATACAACCAGGTGCCACCAAGAAGACATGGATGCAGGACACTCGCCACTTGCACACTCCCCAGCCACTGCTCTGCTCGCTGCCTTCCCTTGGCTCCTCAACCCAGACACACAGCGAAGCTCTTGCCGTGACACCACAAGGTGGCCAAGGCACTCTAGGCTCACAAGGCCTGTGCAAATAAGCAGCACAAGATCAGACAGGGACAGAGCTGGCTCCTTGGGCGATGCTGCTCTTCCCAGAGGGAAGGATCGTGCTTTCTTTGGGCACAGCAGGCTGCTGCTGTCCACCTCCATTCCCTCAGGAACCTCCAGCTAGGGATGGGGGGGAATGGGGATTTTGTTTAGTAAAACAAAGGCTACAGATACAATGGAGAAACACTTGAGAGTCCGGAAGGCCCAAACTAGCCTTGGTTCCTTTCCTTTACTTTCTTGGACAAGGGGCCCTGGTGAAGGGAAAAGGATGCAGAGGCTTTGACATGAGGCCCAAGCAATGAGACAGCCCCAGACTGCAGGTCTGCTGAAATGCCAGCTGTCCTGGCTGCACAGCCTCTGCAGCAGTAGTCTGGGCTCCACAGCTGGCTTCACAGAGCACTGAGGGCTGGGTGCCACGGGCAACCTGGCCCTGGGCACATCTTCACCCCTCGCAGAGCCACGAGCCCAAGAGCTCTGAGACTTCCTCAGGTCAAGCTACAGAGGCTTTGGGGCACTCACACAAAGGCACCCAGGAGATGCTGGTATTTAGTATAAGAGTCTAGCACTTGTCCTATATGGCACCACAACCTTCTAGAAAAAGGAGGGGGCACAACAGCATTTGCTGAGCACAGCTGGCAGTAACAGCAGCTGTGGGATGAGGAATTTGCAGCACAGCAGAGGTACCAGGAGGTGAACCCACACCCCAAGTCACCCACGGAAGCCAGGTGCATTTATGGAAGCCTTCGCATCCATACGTAGCCTCTTCTCATTCACTTGCAGCTGCTTTCACAGAGGGCTCACGACGCTGGCAAAGATGTTGACAGGCACAGGGACACACCCTGGCATCCTGCCTCCACCCTTGGGGGCTCTACGAGTGCACTGGGAACCTCCAGGAGTGGAGCAACCTAGAAAGAAAGAAAGAAAGAATCGGAGTGTTACTGTCAGTTCTGCTGGCCTTACAGAGTCTCAACAGGCAGGGGCAAATGTCTCCCCTCCATGCTGAGATGTATTGGTGAGAGCCTGATCAAGACTTCACTGGAAAAGGACCCAAGATACCTCCTCTACTGGGACCTGCCTTGAGCAGGGCATTGGATCCCTACCTCCACATGTCTCCCCCATTGCAGCCTCAAGGAATCTACTATTCTGAGACTCTTTCCAAAGGCACCAGCGGCTTTGGAGATGCCGCCTCCACCGCTCACCAAGGACAGGTGTCTCAGAGCCACCCATTGCCCTCAGAGGCATGACTTCTTGTGAGGTGGCATCTCCCCTCTCTGCAAGGGTCTGTGTAGGCACAAAGTGGAGAAATGGCTCTGACTGCTTTGATTAACTACCCATCTCTCTGAGGGATCGCAATGGATTAGGGTCTGGGATGGGAAGATGCAATGAGGGTCCAGATGCAGCAGAAAGCCTTGAAGGAGGGAGAAGATGACTTTCTCCAGGGGAGTCAGCAAAATCCCAAAGACTCACAGAAGCATCGAGACCTTCAGAAACTGCAAACCTGAACCTCAGCTGACAGAAACCACCACACTGCGAGCAGCTCTGGCTCGCACCAGGATGCTCCAAGGAGGCAACATGGTCACCAATAGTCCTCACCCAGGTCTCCCAGAAGGACACCGTGATGGCAGGCTCGGCTCTGGGAGCAGAGCACTGCTCTCTCCAGCCACCTCCTCCCAGGCTCAGCAGCAAACACTGGGGCCACCACCCGGCTCCACCACAGAGCACCCCACACTGTGACACGCCGCTACCCCCGCACCTCACAGACGGATGGCAGCCAACACGTGCCTCTGCATCAGCGACACACAGGCCACAGCACCACACATGGCGGAATACAGGGCATCCGCAAGTGCCCCACAACACACAAAGCCCAACTCTCCAGACCTTCCATTCCCTTCTAGGCCTCCAAGGCCTTGCAACAGGCACTGCCTCTGAACATCCACTCACAGCCTGGGGCCTGCTTACTTCCCACCTCCAGGATGCAGAGAGCAAGTGCCCTCACAGGGGCTGGTCAGGCCAGCTCTTGCCTCTCGCTTGTGCCTCAACTTCTCTGAACAAGAAATCTCTTGGAAAATGTGGCCCATACCTTTTTTTTTTTTTTTTTGGGCGGGGGATGACATTCCTTCTGTCTCCTCCAACAGCCTTCGCACCCATTCTCCAACGACTGCATACGTGGACAGAAAATCAGAGACTTCTAATGTGTTACATCTCCAAAAGTGTCATAAAAGCAGGTGGACACCTCAAAGACAGAGACAGCACCCAGACCTGGCAGGAAAATCTCACAAGCTCCCTGCTGTTTTGGCAGGGGCAATTTCTAAAGCACACACACCCTGGCAAGAAGAGAGTACTAACACCACTGCTCACACCAGCACTAGAGTCATTTAGCAGCCTCAAAAGTCTAGCTGCACTCCCTAGCTCACTGGGAGGAGGCTGCAAGCTTCTACTTAGCAACAAGTGGAAAGGCAAACTCCGTGTTCATGTTCACCACAGAATATCATCCACATTTGAAATGTAGCAGTGGTAACTCATGATGACGGAGTGGAATAAAATGTGTGTCAGATGATGGGGAACATCTACTTCTGCTTCATTAATGAGTTGCATTTCTGTACTGCTGTGGAGCTCTGCAGGGGTCAGTTCCTCCTCTCAGCACACACAACATACCCAGAAGTGACCTCACCACCAGCATCCAAGCCAGGGGTCTTCTCCGGACCTGTCAGCTGCTCACACAGAGCTGACCTCACAAGTGCATACCCCCACCACATGCCTGCTGTTGGCCTATGGGCTTCAGAGACAGAAGTTTCCTCCAAAGAACTTCCCGAGCCACAAACTACTGCTGGCCTATCAGGGACTCTGACAAAAGAGACCTCACAAGCAATGTCCACACCTAGCTGCCTGCTGCTGGCCTATCAGGGACTCAGAAAGACATGGCCTCACAGTCACCTTCACAGCCATGTCTCTGACACTGGCCTATAAACCTCTCAGACAGAAGTTTTCTCACTACAACTTCCCCTGCCATGCGCCAAATGCTGACCTACCAGCTGCTCAGGCAGAAGTGATCGCAAAAGCTCATATCCCAACCATGTACCTGCTGCTGCCCTACCAACTGCTCAGGGAGAAATGACCTCACAAGCACCTTTCCAGCCACATCTCTGCTGCTATCCAATCAGTTCATCACTCAGAATTGACCTCACAATCAACAGACAAACCTTCTTCCTCCAGATGGCCTATCAGGTGCTCAGGCAGAAGTGACCTCATCATCAACAGCCGAGCCATGTGCCTCCTGCTGCCCCTTGCTACTTGCAAAGAATTGCTTTGACATTGGTGATTTTCTGGCATAGCTCCCTTAGTCACTAGTGACCTCACTACCCACACCCTGACCATGCAGCTGTGGCCACCTGCAGCTCCCCCTGCCTCCCCCAAGGCTCAGCCAGCTCCTGAACGGCTTCCCTGATTCACCTCATGGCTTCACAATGCTCATAGTGCAGCAAAACACCCATTACGGACCAGTTACTGCCCCAAAAAAAGATTAGCTTTTGCCCAGGTAGTCTCTACACGTAGACCATAAAACTTAGGAATTGGAAAAAGGCCTGCAAGTAACTATTGGCAACAGTTTTGAAAAAGCTGATTTCATGGGATGAGCAATTAGGAAGCTGAAGACAGCATGGCCTCATGTCCCAGGCAGAGGGAGAAGCCTTCCCGCAACTCACAAGTCTGGTTCCTTCCCCAATACTGAACAAAACCAGCAAATCCTCTACGCATCCAGGACAACCAGCATTCTCGTACTCTATGCCCTACACAATTGGAGACACGTGGAAGGACTCAGGCCAGGGCATCTCAGCTGGTGAAACCAGCAGAGTCACAATTCAGCAACTCTTCCCCCAACCTAGGAGCATGGAAATAACAACGGCAAGTGGGAGCACTGGCCGTTCGGCCACTTTCAAGGCCCTTCACAAGCAAAACAGCTCACACTTACAGAGCTGCTCTGGAAACACCCTTCATGCTGCTGCCAGGGTCACAGGTCTTGGGGCAAACCAAGAGGCAGGGAGCAAAAACAACGGCTAAGGCACGGCGTGACATGCGGGGACAGCCTCTCTCAGAGCCACTCGGAAATGCCGTTTTCAGAACAAAAGACACCATTGGGAAGGGCCCCTCGCGAGGACACCAGCAGCCTGCTCACACTTTGCCCAGCAGCTCCCAAACGCAGCTTGGAGCAGCACCTGGGGGCTGCGGTGGCAGCAGCAGCTCAGGGAATCGCTTTAACATGGGTCTCCGACCTCCGGCAGGGGCAAAGCTTCCTGCCCCCAACCCCAGCAGCTGCCCCAGCCCAGCTGCTCAGGGCAGGCCGGCACATCTGGCTGCAGGGCAGCTGCCCGCTCTGTCCCCGGTTGCTCTGTGCCGTGCTCACGGCCCCACCAGCCCCTGCTGCAGCTCCTGCAGGAAAGCAGCCCCAGGGCCAGCACCGCTGCCCCTGCCCCGGCAGGAGGGCACCCGCCGGCAGCTGAAGGTGCCCGCAGCCCTGCCAGCCCCGCTCACACCCACTCTCACCCGCTCCCTCCCTCCAGCTTTGCTCCAGCTCCACTTACACCTCTTCCTGTTTCCCCCATGCTGGACTCCGATTGGCTGAGAGAGCCGTCATTCAAATCCACCTCCATGTTTCTCTTGCCGGCCAATAGGAGTGCAGCACTGGGGGCATTGCCATGGAAACGTTACAGCCTCCTGCCCTGGCAGCCAGCTCTGCCCCCTGCCCCTGCGGTTGGTCGCCATCTTGTGGGCGGCATCGTGGGGCATCGCGAGGTGTCGTGGGGCCTGGGGTGCAGCGTGGCCCCCTGTGCCCGGGCACTGCGGGGTCCTGGGGCGCGGCTGCTCCCCTGCCGGGGTTGGCCTCTGCTGCAGGGGTCCCGCAGGGCTCCTGGCTGCCCTGTTCCCCAGGGGCGGTGGGGGGCGTGAGGGAGCAGCCCTGGGGCCTGTGCTGGTGCCGGACCTGGCGCCGGCGTGGGGGCCCTGGGCATGGCCATGGGCGCTGGAGCCTGCGGGCAGCATCCTGCTGCCCCCAGGGCAGGGCAGGGCAGGGCAGGGCCCTGTTGCCCCTGGGGCCCCGGCCCCCTGCGTGCGGCAGCCCCGGGGCTAGGCAGCCCTCACGCTGCACCCGGCAGGGCTGGGCTGTGGCCAGGCAGGGGCTGCTCTGTGCAGGGCTGTGCTGGGCCCTGGCGTGTCACTCCGCAGGGCTGAGGAGCACCGGGGGCATGGGGCAGCCAGGGGCAGAGCAGCTGTGGGCCTGCTGGTGCTGGGCAGCGGAGGTGCGTGGCCAGGAGGGGGCTGTGGCAGATGGCCCTGCTGGACTGCCCCCAGCACTGCCCCCCACGGCTCAGAGAAAAATGCTTGGGGTCAGCAGGGACTTGTGGGGTGGCCATGGCACCCCCACCTGTTCCCAAGCTGCTCTCCCTAACAGGCTGTCTTTTGGGTGCAGAGGTTTGACCCCCATTTGCAGGAGGACAGGGGCTGTGGCCATCTGAGGACAACATTTCTGAGCCCAAAACATGCTCTGCCAAGTTGGGAGGATGAAAGTATCCAGGGGGAAGGAGCAGAGGTTCTCCCAAAGGAGCAGACACCTTGGGGTTATTACAAGGTGAAGGTTTCATTTCCTATATGGGCATTTCCAGCAGGCTCTTGAGAGCCCCACGGGAGCTGCAGGACACCCCAGCTCCAGAACACAGGACCCCTTTTTTGCCAGAGCCAGATGCGAAAGGGGGACCCACTCCCAGGGCAACCTGGCTAAGGATTGCCCCCCACCCTCCACAAGGGTATGGAGGCAGCCCCACAGGATCCTTGGGGCTCAGGGCAGCCCCAGCCTCAGGACCCAGGAGTCCTGGCTGCCACCTTGTCCCCCAAGCCAGACGGGACCCTCAGGCAGGGCTCTAGTGGCATCCCCCAGCCCTTTCCAGCCACCTTCACAGCCTGGGATCCACAGCCATTTTTTGCACTCAACAATCGCTGTGCAACACCTCAGCAAGGAGCTCCTAAAGCCCTTACCTCAGAAGAGAGCTGCAGGAGTGCTGGGAACAAGGAACTGCAGTCTGGACTGATGGTCTTGGTTCAGCAGTTCTTGCTTGCCCCTTTGCTATTGGATTGTATCTGCAGCAGGGGAGGAGGGACGTTATTCCCATCTCTTCACCCAAAACTCTCTCCAACCTGCCCCTTCTCCACTGCCTGTCGGTGAGGGGCCCCAACATGGCCCTGCTGCCTTCTGTCCCCCATCCTTGCCGTGGAGCGGCTCTGAAGAGTAGCAGTGGGGAGCGTGTGAGCAGTGCTCAGCAGCTTCTGGGCCTCGCAGGGAAGTGAGGGCACTGCCACGGCACCGCGGAGACCTCCCTGTGATGTGGCACATCCCACTGTGACCTCAGCTCGTGTCATCTGGGGGCTCAGTAGGTCACCACCATGGAGATGGAGCAGCCAGGGAGAGAGCTGAGAGATTTCCCCTCGTGTTCTGGAAAGCAGTCACCTCCCGTCACCCCAGTTATTTACCAAATCTTGCTGACAAATCCTTCAGGAACATCTCCAGAGGGTGCCAGAGGCTGTGAGATATGAAAAAGGGAGCCCTGGAGAGGACACGTCTGTGCCCCTGCACTGTCAGGTCTCTGCACTGGGCAGACCTGTGTGGGAATCTAGGCCTTTGGGGTTGGCTTGGGATTTGGCATTTTTTAAAAACAGAATCAAAGTCATGTGGGATGAAACAGTACAAAGTGTGGCCACAGGTTGAGATGCTTTGGTGAGCCTCCAAACTGATTTCTCCTGTGGGTCGCTCTTTTTGTAGAAGCAGGATGTAGGACAATCTGGGACAGGATGCAGCCTCCCTCCTTGAGGCACCAAAGCAGGCTCTTTGTTTTTCAAAGTCCTCAGCAAGGTTTCTCGGTCTGTGGTGCTTAAGATAGAGGTGACATGCCAGAAAAGAGCAAAGGTGCCCTTAACACACATCATCTGGAGGGCTTTATCTGGGACCCTGGAAGAATGAAAGAATGAAAACATATTTGACAATGGTAAAAACTGTGTGAAGTTTTGGAAACGAGGATTTTTGTCAATTATTGTACTGAGTTATTTTTTGAGAAGATTTCAACTTAGGACTAGAATCTCCTTTTGGGGCTTGATTCATTGGACCACATAGAGGGGCTGTTGCTGCCTGAGATGCCCTGGGGTAGCTGTGTTCCCATGTGGTGCTGGCAATTTTTTATCTGTCTCTTCTGGGAATTTTGCTTGTCATTAGGAAATGTTTCTCAAAACAACTCAGTTGAGAAAACCTGTTTCCCTGCATTGACTAGAAGGGGAAGCCCAGACATCTGGGTTAGCCAGAGACATCTGCACTGATGGGGTCTGGCCTGGGGTGAGATCAGCCTCCTCCCTGTTGTCCCCAAAAATGCAGTGGCACTTCATTGACTGTGCAGGAAATGAAAAGAGAGTGTAGCTATGTGTTTTAGGGACTCCTTTAAAACGTCATGGTAACATAGGTGAGTTGAGATTTGTGCATATTTGGCCATCCAAAGATAGATGAAGCTGGTCACCTTGCTTTCCTCACCAGTTGAGAGAGCCTGACACCTCAGAGTGTGACATGCTCTGTGCAAAGAGTAAAGAGTGGCATGGACAGCCGTGGACAGAGGGTGGTTTTCTGAGCACTGGGCTCTGTGTGAGACACAAAAATATCTTTTTTAACAGTGCAGGCCTGATTATAACAGAAATGTTTAGAAATGACTTTAAGACTGAAACTAGAAGGGAATTAAGAAAAAAGATTTAAAACAAAGAAATATTTTCTTATACTTTCCAGCTTTCATTTTGTGTTCTTAGTGTCTTTCTTGATTTGTTCTGTTTCAGTATACTAGGCTTCCAGAGCAATTGCACATTATCTTTCTGTCTGAAAAGGAAAGAGATTTTCAGAACTGGGGTGGGATGCAGTCACAGGGTCATGGATGGCTGGTGCCATTGCAGGTGCCCTGGTCCCCTCTGCCCAGCCTCCCTCTGCAGCTCCGAGGGGCTCTGGTCTCCTGCAGGTCCCCTGTGCGAGCTGCCAGGCCCAGGCAGGTGCCTCAGAGACACCGGGGCCTCTCCAAGTGCCGCTGGGTGCTTGTGGTTGGACATGTGAGCTCTGCCTGGAAAGGTGAAGAACTGTTCTCAACATTAAAAAATACATAAATGAGAACATTTACATCAGCTGAAATAGCTGAATAATTTTTAAAAGAAGTCAGTGTTTTCTCATGATGACATAATGGAAATTTTGAGGAAGGGCATGAATCTCAGGAGAAGAAATGTTGATCTGCCCATTAACATGCGTTACCACTGCTCTGTCTGTTATGCTGTGGATGTAGTCTCAGTGATCTCTCACATATTTCCACATCCCTGATTAAACTGATCGTTTCTAAAGTCAACTGTTTGTCAGACTATCTGGGCATATGCACTTTCCATAGTTTCCCAGTCTTCCTCCTCCTCTTACTCTTTATTGTTCAGATACCTCCCAACTCTCCAGTTACTGCCTTAAGCTTCAGGGAGTCTGAAGCTTGCCTCGTCTTTCAGCAGTCTAATTGTCTCTTCAATCAACTCGTTCACTGTGTGTCTATTCAGCCTTTTCTATCTATTTGTGAAGAACATGTCAAGGAAGGTTATTCCTTGTAGACTGTGGACCTCACTGGAGGCAACTTGGACTTGACATACAGTTGAGGAGTGTCTTTTACTTCTTATGACACTGGATCAAGTTTATTTGTGTTTGCTTACAATTAAGACAAATCTTTCTGTGTCTCTTTGCAGCTAGGTCTCTATGGAAAAACAGGTGGGAATTGATGCACATGAGCTGTAACATTCAGGTGCAGCCTTGAGTGGCAAAAGGTTCGATTTGAACAAGCGTGATCTAAGTCCCCAGTGGCTGATGAGGGAAATGGCAGGGCTGGGGAGGTGGGGAGGAAGGTTGTCCATACATGTCTGACCTCAAAGATGCTGCTTTTCCTACACATCGGGAATTCATTAGGAGACACTGTTGAATTGGAGAATGCGGGTATGACTTATTCTGAAAAGTGAAGAATCAAGAAAGCTTAAGAAGCAGACATCTTTCTTTTTCAGGTGCTCATTGAAATCTGCCTTATTTCAAAACACTCCTGAAACCTCTCCAATTAGCCACACAAGAATTGACAAACTGAAGAAAATTATGGGGAGAGGCATGGCTCCTTAGGGGTATTTGCATCTTAATGACCCCTTGGGTGTCTTTGGTGCTGACCCCTTGAACCTCCGATGCTGAGAGGAGACTGAAGCAACCTCTCAAGTAGTTTACGTCAGAAGCAAATCCCCAAGTTTCCTGGAGTGTTAACAGGTCCCACTGAGGGCCATTATCAACAAGAGCTCCCTGGTGGCTGATTAGAGCAGAAGGTTGGAGGCCCTGATTGCAGGTAGGCAAAGGCAATGTGAGGGTGGCTGTGATGCCAAGACAACCTTGATGTGTGTTATCAAGCAGAATGGCCAAGCTCCACAGCCAGCCCCTGGGTAGGGTGATCCTTCTCCTCACGCTTTGCTCAGGGCTGTTCCTGGGGGCAGTGTGTGTGTGTGTGTGGGTGCTGAGTGCAGGACAAATATGGCACCTCCTGGTCTCCGTGGAGGTGAGGAGGCAGCAAGGCCACAGTGCCTTATGGAAACAAAATCGTCTCGTGGGCCTTGGTGGCAGAGACACCAGCCATAGCAAATGGGACAAAGACCTCAGTTCTGTTGGAGGCTTTCAGCCTTGGCATTCCCCTCTGTCATCTCCACCACAGGCTGTCCTATGCTGTCACAAACCTGCACCTGTTTCCCTGCAGCCTGTACACACCCAACCTGCTTCCGCACCTTGTTCTCACCCCGTGATCTCCCCACCTCTCCTGATGTCTTCCTGTCCTCACCTGTTTTTCCTTGAAACACCAAGCCAGGGGCTGATCACAGACTCCCTCTGGGTGACCTCTGGCACCACAGCACTACCCTTTGAGTGACATTTGTTTTTCCTAATGTCACAACTAAACCCCACAAGCTGCTCTTGGTGGCTTTTTCTCCTTCTCATGCTCTTTCCCACTACCAAGAGAAGCTCCATCATCTCTGAAACCACCCTTCAAGCAGTCACAGGCTCCTACTCTACTGCCCTTTGCCTCCACTTCAGCAGCATAAAGAAGCCCAGGTCCCTCAACCTCTTCTCATGGATGGGAGTATTCCTGCGTAGGCACAGGACTTGACACTTCTCTTGTAAATCTTCATGAGGTATCTGTTGTGTGAATCACCCGAGTTTCTCAAGATCCTTCAGGACTGAAGCTCCTCTGTGTCAAAACAAAACAAGACAAAAACAAACAAACAAACAAAAACAGCGCCAATGGGTTAAGGGTAGGCAGTGGTGGGCTGTATAAGAAGGGATCAGGATGGTAAAAGAGACAGACTTACAAGGGGGGAAAGAAAAAAAAGGTAATTAAAAGTGCAGCAAAGGATTGATCAGGGCTGTTTGGGTGATTCCTGCCAAGAAGCCCTGCATTTGAACAATTCTGGCTGGAGGAAGACAAGAAAGCTGGCCTGCTTCCACTATCACAGGGCACCTGTGTGCTTTCCCTGACATCAACAAGAGAAGATTGAGAGTGAGAAGAATCACGGAGTCCTTCAGGGTGGAAGTGACCTCAGGAGGTCTCTAGCCCAATCTGCCTGCTCACAGCAGGGTCAGCTCTGGCGTCAGAGCAGGATACTCTGGGCCTCTTCCAGTGTGGTCCTGGATACCTCGAAGGGAGGAGACTGCACAGCCTCTCTGGGCAACCACTTCCAATGCTTGACCATCCTCATAGTGGAAAAGCTTTTCCTTATGTCTCCTGCACGAACATCTCTTCTTCCAAATTATGCCCATTTTCTCTTGTCCTCCCACCATACATCCTGGTGGAGAGCCTGGCTCCATCTTTTTGATGACCTCCTCATAGCAACTGGAAGGCTGCTATGAGATCCTTCCAATGCCATCTCTTCTGTCAGTTGAACAAGCCCCATTTCCTCACAGAGCAAGTGCTCCAGCTCCCCAACTATTGCAAGGGCCGTTGGCCAAATTTGCTCCCAGTTATCAACCTCTTTCTTCTTCTGGGAACCCAAACCTGGATGCAGCATCTGGTATTTAGGTCTAATAAATACTGACTAGAAGGCGATCGTCATTTCGCTCATTCTCCTGGCTGTGCTCCTGGTCACACAGCCCACGATGCTTCTGGCCTTCTTTGCTACCAGGGAACACTGCTGGCTCATGTTTTGCCTCCTGTCCACCAGCACCCTCAGGTCCTTTTCCACAGAGCTGTTCCCCAGGCACTCAGGCCCCAGCTTGTAACACAGTGGGGTGTTGGTTTGTCCCAGGTGCAAGACCTGGCATTTGTCCTTGTTGAATTTCATGAGGTTCCTGACAGCCCTTTCCTCCTGCCTGTCTAGGTTCCTCTCAATGGCTGCCGCCAAGCATATGGCTGGGCCCCTCTTCAGTTTGGGGGTCCTCAACAAGCATCTTGAGTATTGCCTCTTCCATGTCACTAATTAAGTTGTCAGACAGGACAAGTTCTTGGAGAGACCCATGGTGCTCCACTTCTTCCTGGCCTCCAAGAAGAGTACTACACCTTCACCACTGCCCTCTGAAGCTGATCATCCAACAAGTTCTTTAGCCATCTGGTTGTCCACCCATCTAGGCGGTACGTTTCTAAATTGCATTCCACAAGGATATTGTGGGAGACAGTGTCAAACACCTTGCTCAAATCAAGTTGAAAGACATTTTCTGCTCTCCAACCACAAATAGAGCTATTTAATCCTAGAAGGCAATCAGGTTGGTGAGGCACAATTTACCCTGGGTGAATCCATGCTGACTCTTCCCTAGCACTTTCTTCTCCGTCACGTGCCCAGAAGTGAGTGGACTCACTCCATGACACACTCCTCAACAAAATTGAGGCTGAATGGCCTGTAGTTCCCTGGGTTGCCCTCTGGGCCTTTTTTGAAGATGGATGCAACCTTTGCCTTTCTGCAGTTATTGGGACCTCACTCCATCTCCACGACCTTTCGAAGATGAGAGAGGGCGGCCTTGCTATGACAGCAGCCAGCTCTCTCAATGTCCTTGGGTGCAGCCATTGCAATCCCACTGACTTGTAGGGGTTGAGTTCTTGCAAGTCCTCCCTCACTCAACCCTCATCCCCTGCTGGCTCTTTTTCTCCTCTGGAGCCCTGACTCGAGGCACAACAGCCCAGGAGATCGTGAAGAATGAAGCCAAGAAGAAGGCACTGAGCTCCTCAGACCCACCTGCATCTGCTATTAGTAGAGCTATTAGTAGAGCCCCTGCCCCCTTCAGCAGTGAGCCCAGGTGTTCCTTGCTTATTCTTTCTCTGTTAGCAGAGTAGTAGCAGCTCTTCCTTGTGCCTTTGATGTCCCCTGAAAGTGTCTACCCTCTGGGACCTTTCGTTTCACCATCCCTACTTTGGTGGACAAGAGTGTCCTGTTTAGCCAAGCCCATCTCCCCAAATGTCTCCTAGTTTTAATGAGTATCGGTATGGACCATCCTTGTGCTTGGTGGCTGCTGCCCTTAAAGACCTGCTGGCTTTCCTAAGCTCCATTGCCCTTCAGAGTTGCCTCCAATGGGATCCCCCACCAGTCCCCTGAGGAGGACAAAGTTTCCTCCTTTGAAGGCTGGAGTCTGTACACTACCACTGTCCTTCCTCACTGCCCTCATGATCTAGGACTCCACTGTTCCATAGTCACTGCAGCCAAGGTTTCCACAGATGATCACAGCCCTCATCAGTGCTTCCTTGTGTGTGAGTACCAGATCCAGGCGAGCGTCACCCTTACTGGCCCATCAGGGAGCTGTGCTTAGAAGCTGTCCCTGACAGCCTCCAGAGATCTCCCGGACTGCTTGCACCCTGCTGTTTGCCCTTCCAGTGAACATCAGGGAGATTAAATCCCCCCATCAGAACGAGGCCCTGTGACCCACTGACTTCCTCAGGTTGCTTAAAGGAGACTGCATCCACCTCCTCACCCTCATCGGGTGCTTTGTAACTCCCATCACAGTGTCACCTTTACTCTGATGCTCACGCACAAGCTCTCACCCAAACCCGTGTCCATCCCAGGGAAGAGCTGCATCCATCTGAGCTGTCCCTTCACACAAAGGACATCCCCCCTGCTCATCTTCCCTAACGGTCTTGCCTGCAGAGCTTGTACCCTGCCATCACAGCCCTCCAGTCATGCTAGCGGTCCCTCCACATCTCAGTTATTCCAACCATGTTTCAGGCCTGTGACAGCTTGTGCATCTCCAGCTGCTCCTCTCTGTGCCCCAGGCTGCAGGCACTTGTGTGTATTGGGGTTGCAGAGCCTCAGCTGCAGCACAGAGAATAGATTTGTAATGGTGCAACCTGTTACCAAGGGCCAAGGACACAGTGTGTGCAAAGACCCCACTTCAGAGCAGAGCCATGCTGGCATAGATAGCAGGTGGCAATGTAATGGTGAAAGGAGGTTCCCACTCAGAGAGCAAAGCCTGCAGTGCCCAAGGCCAGGGACAAACAGAGGTGGCCTGTGCAGGAATGCCAGGAGAGGGATTAGCTGCCTGAGATGACTCTGCAGCACCTTGGGGCCTGAGACAGAGGTGAATTGATCTCCAGGCAGGACAAGTGCCACTGAAGAAGTCCCTGGCCCTCACTAGCCTGTGATTTGGCAGCCTGAAGTCATCATTAGCCCAGTCCCTGTTCATATCATCTGGGGGTGAGAAGAGGTTCAGGAGGAGGAAAGCTAGAAGGTTTTAAGTGTGCAGAGACTAGAGTAGTGACCTTGGTGTGATGTGCCTCTCCCATTTGTGAAGCATGCTTGGCTGTAGATCAGAAGGACTTGGCCTAAAGGTAGTGGTGGGATCCAGTTGTTTGGGCACAGGTAGGAAACCTGAGATGCCCTAAGGCACTTGCCCAGCAACTACTCCAAAGGGGCATTTTCCTAGAGGTCTTATGGTCCTCTGGTTTTCCTAGAGGTCCCATGCTGTATCTGCTAGAGACACATGCTTATGCTGGACACCCCAGGCATCCGCCATGGCCCTGCAGGCCTATTTCTATGTCACTGAATCAAGTGCCTGCACTGGATGACATCAACTGTTTGCAATGTCGGGATCTGCATGTGTCTCAGCTTCCTGGTGAGTGGAGCTCTGGTAGCAGTGGGCATCTAGTATCTTTTCAGGTGGCCAAGGCAATTCCCTGCCTGGCCCCCACCTCATGCTCTAGAAGGATGTGGGTCTCACACTTGATCCATCAGAGCAAACAGACACTGGCACATGTTTTTGACCACCTCTGTCTCTTCCAATGTCTCCAGGTGTTTGTGTGTGAGCAACTGACTTCCACCCTCCATCTCCAGTGATTATAATGGCAACATAGACTGTGATCTTGCAAGCAGACATCTGTGCTGTGCTCACTTCTGCCTGGGCAAGGAGAATCCCACCTCCTGTGCATTTTTTGTGGAGCTCACGGGAAGGATCTGAATCCCACTGCATCCCAGGGCCTTCTAAAGCAGCCTGAGAAGCCCAAACTGACTCATCTAAAGCAATACCCAAACCATGGGAGAACCAACTCTATTCTTGTCCCTGTCTTGGTGCCCAGCCTAGTTAAGAGATGGAAATAGGGGCTTCCTGAGTGGTATGTTTCCACCTTTCATAGATAGCCATCCTCTGATGAAATAAACTGCAATGCTGGAATCAGTCTCTCTCTACTCTTTAGAAAAGCAAAATAGGTGATTATTTTAGTCTACTTCAGGGAACATTTCCCAGGAGGATGTAGCACACGGGACAGAAAAATTCATGCCTTCAGCTGGACCTCTGCTCCTGAGCAGGGCCAGGCTCATGGGATGGAGGGAGCTCATGGCAACCTGGCAGCACTGCGCAAAGACAGCTGTGTCCAGGAGCAGCTCCTCTGCAAAGAGTAGCAGGGCTCTGGGCACTGCCTGCAATTCCTGACAGGAGATGAGACAGAGAGATATGAAAAGCAGTGTGGAGTGAGAGGATAGGGGAGAGCTCATTGTAGGAGAAATCTTCACAGCCTTTTGCACGGTAAGTCTCTGGCTGCAGGGTGATGCTACTGTGGTTCCTGGAGGCGTCTTCTAAGCCCATCCATCCCATGTCCGTTTTTTTTTAAAGATTGCTCTCCCGACTTCTCCAGTGCGGAGGATGGGGAGATGCTTCAGAGCAGGGATTCCCTGCCACACCATCACAGGGACAGGGCATCCTGCCACCTTCTGCCAGGGAGGGCTGCAGGGGTGTGAAGCCGGGGTGTGCACACACGTCTGCACGGACTGTACCTCAGAGCAGTGTCGCTGTGCCCCAGGGTGCTGTGTGCCCAGGGCAGTGACTCTGCTGCCTGCAAGGGTCAGCATTCAGCCTTCCCGGGGAGCTCCACACAGTGCTGAGGGGAGAAGCTCCGGGTGGGAGGAGTGACCCCCCTCAGGGCAGGTACTTTCTCCCATTGAGAGGCTGCTGTGTGGGTCAAGCCTGGGGGACATATCCGGAGGAGACTTTCAAACAGGAATGCCAAGGCAGGGGAGGGGATACCTGGAAGAGAAGGAGCTTTCATGAGCCTGTGCTTTCAATTCTTTTCTGTTTGGGTGGAGTAAAATGGGATTGGATCTGTCAGCTTTAGACAGGGGATGGAGGCTCCAAAACAGTGACACTGAGAGAGGATCAGTTCTGGGAGGGACTCAGCAAATGCCTTCATCCACCCCTCAGCCTACAGACAGAGACAGCATCACCTTTCCAGCCTCAGCAAGATTTCTGTCACCTGCTCCATAGCACCTGCAGACATGGAGGTGCCCCTGGAAAGAGCCCTGTGCCTGGGAGGTTTCTGCAGGGCAGAGCTGAGCACCCAGCGGGTGGGATGGGGTCTGTGAGCACTGAGAGGGGAGAGACGTGGGGACAGAGAAACAGCTCCCCGCAGGGACGGCTCCAGGCAGCAGAGTCATGCTCAAAGTGTGAGAGGAAACCATCAACTGCAAACGCCTCCTCTCCTCTCCCAGCCAGCACAGCCCTCTGCTCTCAAGGCTGTTGGGTCCAGGGCAGGAGTCGTTTCCTCAGCAGCCGGACCTCCAGGAGAGGAGACACTCGTGAGTGCCCCTCTGTCCCTCCCTGTCCTTGCCTCCCTCGCCACAAATATCATGGTATTGCTGCACATTTAACACCTGTCCATGCTGCCCTTGTGCTTCCCCTTGGACTCTCTGGGCAGGGGGGTTTCTGATGCAGTTCAGACACTGACCCTGCAGGTCCTGCCATGCAGACAAGTCCTTGACAGTGAGGTGCCCAAGTGCCCCTCTCGCTTGTGGGGTTCTGGGCAATGCAGTGTGGGGGTCTGGGAATGAGCCAACTCTCCTGTCAGGACACTCCATCCTTAGGACATTCCGCCATTTCCCTGGGGTGTTTGGCTGGGCTGCAAGCTGCCCTCCACAAGGACACAGCTCTCCCATTGCAGCTGCGTGTTATCTAGGTGCCCCATGGGGAAGACACCTAGGTACTGAGGCCACGCTGGGAAATGCTGCTTGGAGGCTGAATGTGGGCAGCTGGAAGGAGCCTGATGTGTTGCTGTCTAGAAGGAGAGGGCTGAGACCTCCCTCACATTCCCTCAGAAAGAGTGCTGATGGGCAAGTGCATTCCTCTGCTCTCTGTGGTGTGGTTTCTTTTTCGGGTAACACGAGTGCAACTGTCCTCCAACTCCGAGGTGTGAGCACAGGGCAGCTGGGAACAAGGCAGAGGGACAGGCCAGCTCTGCTCCCTCTGCACTCAAGCCAGAGTGAATCCTTTTGCCTCTCCAGAATCACAGCTGCTCACTCTGAGTGCAGCAGCAATGCTGAGGATTTCTACCTCCAGGAATCCTCCTCAGGTGTGACAGGGTCAGCTAAAGAAAACCAAAGAAGCCTTAAAACTGTTCATGAATCCACATTATGTGGAATTGGGAATACAGATGCTGAAAAATGCCTTCAACATTATGAGTGGATGGAATCTGACTGGAACTGGGAATATAACAGTTCAGTCACCCCTGTTCCCACGTCGGCAGTGCTGTAGGTCAGGACTGACTCCTCTGGAGTCCACAGGCAGAGGCCCCTGCTCCTCATGTCAAATACAGGCAGCACAAACCAGAGGTCAAGTGATGGAGCTCAGTAATGGTGCTGCTGAGATGGGGAGAAGTAATGTGTGTTTGTTCTGTTTTTTTTATGAGAAATTTTTGATCAGACAAGTTTCTCCTAACTTCTCAATATCTCTTCTTCATCAGACAGTCCCCTCTGTGCCCTAAAGGAGCAAATGCCCAACAGCAGCTCCTTCAATGAGTTCCTCCTCCTGGCATTAGCGGACACATGGGAGCTGCAGCTCTTGCACTTCTCGCTCTTCCTGGGCATCTACCTGGCTGCCCTCCTAGGCAATGGCCTCATCATCGCTGTTGTAGCTTGCGACCACCGCCTCCACACCCCCGTGTACTTCTTCCTCCTCAACCTCTCTGTTCTGGACCTCGGCTCCATCTCCATCATTGTCCCCAAATCCATGGCCAATTCCCTCTGGAACACCAGGGCCATATCCTACTTGGGATGTGCTGCACAGGTCTTCCTGCTTGTGTTCTTGTCTGCGGCAGAGTATTTTCTTCTCACAGTCATGGCCTATGACCGCTATGTTGCCATCTGCAAACCCCTGCACTATGGGACCATCATGGGCAGCAGAGCTTGTGTCAGAATGGCAGCAGCTGCCTGGGCCAGTGGTTTCCTCAATGGTGTGCTGCACACTGCTAATACATTTTCAATACCACTCTGCCAAGGCAACGCAGTGGAGCAGTTCTTCTGTGAAGTTCCTGAGATCCTCAAGCTCGCCTGCTCAGACTCCTATGTCAGGATGGTTTGGGTACTTGTGATGAGTGTTTGTTTAGCCTTTGGGTGCTTTGTTTTCATTGTGCTGTCCTACGTGCAGATCTTCACTGCTGTGCTGAGGATCCCCTCTGAGCAGGGACGACACAAAGCCTTTTCCATGTGCCTGCCTCACCTGGCTGTGGTCTCCCTGTTTGTCAGCACTCTCACATTTGCCTACCTGAAGCCCCCCTCCCTCTCCTCCCCAGCTCTGGATCTGGTGTTGACTCTTCTGTACGCAGTGGTGCCTCCAGCAGTGAACCCCCTCATCTACAGCATGAGGAACAAGGAGCTCAAGGATGCCCTGAGGAAACTGATTCAGCTGGTAGAATGTCAGCGCCAATAACCATCCCATGTGCATCATCTCATCATCCCCAGGGTATTTTCGGTTAAAGCTATGAATTGCTCATTTCTTTTCGTTTTACTTTTCTATATTATATTCCTTTTGAAAGGAAAACAATTGGGTTCTTCCTGCTTCTCCTCAGGAATCCCTCTCCCGAATCTCACCCAGAGACTGTGTTGAAGCAGGTAGCCAGGCTTCCCCCTTCATCAGCAAAGATGGGAGAACCTCCGAGCCCCCTACTCTGAACTCCCTAGGATGCCCCCAGAGCAATGAGGAGAGTTTCCCTTTGCAGTGTCTCTTTTGGCCCTGTCTCTTTTGACACCAAGGGGGCTTAGGGGCACAGAGTCAGGCTCAGACAAGTACAGGAGTTGTGAGTCCGTGGGTCCCATGTCCATTAGAAGAACTCAGCTTCCCTGGCCACAGTCAGGGTGTGATTTCACACCCCTCTTCTGCAAGGGTGGCAGCCGGCTGCCACCATGGGCTAGTCCCTTCCCTCTACAGAGCTCCAACACTCAAAGTGGAGTGGGAGTGGAGGGGAGGAGATTCTGGAGAAAGCCTGTGGGAACAGACCCTCTGCTCCCCAGGACCATTGCCCCACTGCCACAACAGGGATTTCCTTGCTGCAGCCTTTGTGTGGGGGCTGCAGCTTTCTTGGAGACACGTCCACCAACAGCAGCAGGACTTTCTCTTTTCAAGGCCTTTCCCAGTCTGGCCTTTTTTCAGAAGATGGAGTCAAAAATACACCCAAAGATATTGCACCATAGAAGGGCCTGCTGCTCTGCTTGTGACCTCCACGGGATGCAGGGGACAAGCTCAGAGTGTACATGTGATCTGTTTGGCACTGAGGGCTGGATCCTGGGTTCATCTGTTGCTGACCAGTGCCAGTGGAGCTGGTGAATGGTCTCTGAATTGCCTGCCTGAGGCTGTCCCACAGGTGACAGTGCTGATGAGAGATGCCCATCCTTCTGGAGGGGAATCGGAGCCCCCAGGAAAGCTCAGGGGATCTCCAGGGACAGTGTGTGCCTGGTGTGGGCAGTGAGTGGAGCCTCACAAAGTGAGAGATGGTCCACGGTGGAGTGACCAGAAGGTGACGCACTTAATCCAGATATTCATGGGGAAAAGAGGGCTCTGCAATCCCCAGAGAGGCAGTGGGGAGCCAGGAGGCGCAGGGAAGGGTCACTGGAGAGTGATTTCTGCACCCTCAGTGAAACACCACAGGCTGGAGCTAGTCCCAACTTATGACACCCTCCCAAACACATCTCCTGCCATTTCAAACACCCTGGGGTCACTCTGAGCATCATCCACAAGCACAGACATGTGTCAGCAGTATCAGTGGTGGTGATCCCTGTCCAGCTGGGTCTTCTTCCCACCCCAACCAGCATGGCCAGGGCTGAGTCAGGAGTCACCCCACGGCCTCATGACCCCACAGCTGCTTGCTCTGCAGAGCAGCACCGCCAGCCCGGGGCCCTGCAGGGAGCACAGGGCAGGGGCGCAGGAATGGCCAGGCCAGCATGGACACACTGACCTGCGGAAACGCTCTCTGGGGAGCAGGGTTGTCCCAGGAGAGAAGCAAGGCAGCGTTCAGAGATAGGAAATGAGAAGGAGAACCAGGTTTCCCTGTGCACCAGCTCAGGGCAGGCAGGTCTGTCCCCAGAGCAGCAGGAGCTGCCAGAGGGGCTGCAGGGCCAGGACTCTCGTGCTGTGCTGGGCAGCAGGGTGGGCATGGAGGGGCTGCAGGCAGACAGGGAGGGGGATCTGCTGTGCACAAGAGCAGGGGAAAAGAGAATGATTGGTGCCATTGCAGGGCCTCATCCCCTTTGCCAGGGAACTGCTGCCCTTGTCCTTGGGTCGTGCCTGAGTTACACTGTGGACATGCCTGTGCCTGGCCCTGCACCTCTCAGGTCCTGACCTGACCCTGTCCCCTTCCTGCTGACCTGACTCCCCGTCTCTGCCTCGGACCTGCCTCCGCACTACAGTCAAGAAAGCCTTGGCAAGGGAAGCTGGGACTGAGCAGAACCCAGAGAAGCTTGTAGGTACCAACGGTGGCCCTTTATCCACAGCAACACCCCTTGCCTGACAGGCAATTTAAAGGTGTAAGGAGTGCCATAGATTTGGACCTTCTACCCAGGTAACACTGCACGCGGAGTCCTAGCTGGATGAAAAAGCAAGGGCAGCCACTTGGGGTCTGATTTTACAATGTGTGGTATGAGAGTAGTTTTCCTGTGCCACAGCCTGACTGTTTATGCACCATTTGTGACTGGGTTCCTGCTACAAAGAGGATGTTGTCGGGAGCAGCAAGAGCGGGACTGCTCCGTATGGGAAGGGGAGCCGCGAGACGAGAGTGATAGCAAGGCAGGCAGGGCAGGGACCCACAAACGAGAGGTGCCGTCCTGCAGTGCCTGGACAAGAGGAGCAGAGCAGGTTTGGGGATGGTAACTGGGGTCAGGCACAGTCCAGCGATGACCAGAAAAGATTGGAGGGCTCCAAGCAGCCCTGCTTTGTGCAGGAGATTGGACTGGAGACCTCCGGCGGTCCCTTCCCACCGAAAATCCTCTGTGACTCCCTGAATTGAAAGACCCTGGCATAGGGACAGGCTCTGCCTTTCCCATGGGCTGCACTCCCGGTAGGTGAGGGGCAGAGCCCTTGGCCAGCCCCACGCTCCCTTGTCCTCCTCTGCCTTTGAGCGGGACAGGGCCTGTGTCCAGGATAGAGCCCTGCTCATGGCCCCACTGCAGGCTGCTCCCTGCAAGGGCTGAAACCCTGATATTCCCAGCACAGAGCTGACGTTGAAGCAGCATCCGGAGCCCGGCCGGCCTCAGCAGCCTCGGGCCTCCTTGGTCCAGTCATGTGGCCCTGAGCAGGGCTGCTCACCCTGCCCCACTGCCCCCCCCATGCTCCCCGACCCCCCCCGGGCCTTTCTTACCCCAGCCTTTGCAGTTGCATGTGCCTGGGTCTGCCCTCTTGCCTTCACCACAGTCATGGCTGCATTGAAGCCCATGAAAATCCCTGTGCTCCTACCCTCGAGCGGGCATCCACCCCAAACCTGGAGCCTGGCCAGCCACAGAGGCATCGCCCGTCCAGTGTCCCGGCTGTGCAGCTGAGGGCAGGGGTCTTTGCCCCAATTTCCCTGCTCCTCCCCCTGCTCCAGGCACCGCTGCTGCTGTGCCCATGTCAAACCTTCCTGCTACCAGACTGCCCCGGGGCCTGAGGCAGTTCCAGCTCCCTTGAGGGCTGCGCTGGAGCCTTTCAGGAGTGGGCTGAGGTGGAGCTGACACCACCAGGGTGGGTCAGGAGAGGGCAGCTCGCTTCTGCCAGGCTGGGGCTGGGGCTGAGGCTGGGTCTGGGCACAGCTTTTCCCTGGGGACCTCCCTGAGGAGCCACTCTGGGTGATCCTCCACCTCTGCCCTGGCAGCAGCACCAGCACTCAGGGTGTCAGGTGGAAAGTGCAAAAGGGTGGAAGGGGGATGGGCTGCCCAGGTGGGGCATCGAGACCTTGTCTGTGCATGCAGGGATGGAGTGAGGAAAGTCAGAGCTCAGGTGGAGATGGAACCACAGACCTTGGACATGAAAAGGGCTGGGGTATTAAATATCTTCTTTGCCTCAACTTTCCAGGGGAAGCTCTGCCTGAGGCCTCCCAGTTACGGGGGTGTTAGCAGACAGCTGTGCTCTGGGATGTGTTGGGGTCTGGTGCAGAAGAGAGGCTGTGCAAGGCTGGCCTTTTCTCCTGTCTCTGGATACGGAGACCTGGAGGAGGACGGAGCTGGCCATGGAGCACCCCACAGCTGGGGTGAGCAGCCAGTGCTGGAAAGGGGTGATGTGAGGGGCTGGTCTGGGATGATGGCCCTGGGGCAGTTTCCCAGTGTGTCCATGCAACACAGGGAACAACCTGGGCTCTTCTCTCCTGCACCCTCCATGTCCTGGTGCCTTTCCCAGGAGACCTGCATTTACCCTGCCAGCACACGGCTCTGTGCTCCCACACTGCTGTTCACACCGACTAGCTGAATGGCAGCATTTTTCCTCTCCCACAGCCATGTGTGCCTGTGCCAGGCTCAGGTATTTGGTGTGCATCTTCCAGGGGAAGGTAGCAGGTGGGGGAGGCTGCAATAGGTTTTGAGTATTCAAAGCAGTGGGTTCTGGAGTTGAGGGGATTATCTGCACCTGAGGAGGACCTCAGTGAGGCCATCATTTATAAATACCATCTGACGAGCAAGTAAAGAGTTAACAGGACTGAAGAAGTTTGCCAGCTGATATGTGCAAGGCTGTGGAATAGAAGAGTTATCAGGATTAAAGAAGTCTGCCACCTGATAAGGCTGTGGAATCGAAACTGCACGTACCCCCAGGGAGGGAGGAAGCTATACGGCGGTGTTGTGGTCTTGCCTTGCTAGCAGGGTCCTCCCAAGCAGACAAACAAACAGTCCTGTGATTGTGAAACTCGCAGAGGTCAGCAAAAGCAGTGTTCGCCCAGAGCCCCAGCCGTATAAAGAGAGACTTGGCAGCTGTGACAGTTTGAGCAGGGATGGGAACGTGACCTGATCATCCTCTCCGGCTGGACCGTGAGTATTCCCCCCCCCTCCCCTTTTCCTGGCACACTGGGTTAAGGTAACTCCTTGAGGTTGAGAGTCCTCTCACTAGGAGAGTGAGCAAGAAAGCTTTCAAGTCGGGATAAGCAGTGCTTCAATTAATAGTGCAGTAACCGACGGTTTGGGGTTATCCTTTCTAAATTAGTAATCTCATTATTTTAATGGATATTACTAATCCAAGAGCTTGTGTGAGGAAATAAACATATTTTTAATTATGTTACTGTCTCAGTCACTACTATTGAACCTTCATAGCATGACAGTGCTGTCCTATGTGCAGATCTTCACTGCTGTGCTGAGGATCCCCTCTGAGCAGGGCCAGGACAAAGCCTTTTCCATGTGCCTGCCTCACCTGGTCGTGGTCTCCCTGTACATCAGCACCTCATTATTTGCTTACCTGAAGCCCCCCCTCCATCTCCTTGCCAGCTCTGCATCTGGTGGTGACTGTCCTGTACACGTTAGTGCCTCCAGCAGTGAACCCCCTCATCTACAGCATGAGGAACAAGGAGCTCCAGGAGGCAGTGAGGAAACTCTTTCAGCTGGTACTAGTTCAGCAGCAAGGAGCTGCCCATCTCTCCTCACAAGCAACTCCCAGGTTATCTCAGTTTATCTCCAGTAACTCTTGTACTTTGGGCGTCCTCCCTGCGATAGCCATGTTTGTACACAAATGTCTGAATTCATCCCACTTCTCCAGAGGTGCAAAGCCTGTCCGTCTGACCCAGAGGCCTTCTGTAAAGCTGCTGATCACTGTGTCAGAGCTGGCCTCCCAAGCAGCACCACTGTAATAAAAAGGGATCTCCTTAGTACTGTGCCTGAAGGTTGGGCTTTTCTTCCCAAGCTGGAGCCAAGAATGCGCTCAGGGAATTGTCCCCAAAAAGGCCCTGTTGCCGTGCCTGTGTTTTCCATGGGCTAAGGGGCATCAGCTCTTTTGGGTGATGTGTGAGGGAATGAGGGCTGGATTCAGCTGTCACTTGTGGGTTCCCAGTGGCCCTGGAGAGGGTGAGTGGTCAAGAGGTCTGTGCCAGGGACTGTCCCACCTATTAGAGGGCTGGTGATGGATGCCCATCCTTCTGGAAGGGACTGTGTGACACCAGAAGAGCACAGGGGATCTCCAGGGACAGCACATTCCTTGGATGGGCAGTGAGTTGGGTCTCCCAAAACCAAGTGGAGCCACCCAAAGCAAAGGTCTAAACCAAGGAATGCACCAAGTCAGGGCTCTGCAATCTCAGGAGAGGGCAGTGGGCTGGGTCTATGCCACCCCTGAGCCTTTGGAAGTGCCCTGTGATTGCTCCAAGCATCCTCCACAGCCACAGACCCTGGGGAGGGGTTGTCAGGTGCAGTGATGCTGGTCCAGCTGGGCCTGCCCTGACCAGCACAGACAGTGAGGCCCCACAGCCCGCTTGCCCTGCAGAGCAGCACCACCAGCTCAGGGCCCTGCAGGGAGCACAGGTGCAGAAGAGGTGCAGGAAGGGCAGTCGAGGCCAGAATGGACACACTGATCAGGGAAAGGCCCTCTGGGGAGCAGGGACGCCTCCGGAGAAGAGCAAAAGAGCAATTGTGTGCTTGTGGGGAGGAATAAATGAAAACCTGTTTCTGTGTGTGTCAGCTCAGGGCAGGCTGCTCTGTCACTGGAGCTGCCTGAGGAGCCCCGGGGCCAGGACTCCTGTGCTGTGCTGGGCAGAGGGGCTGCCCAGAGGGGCTGCAGGCAGCCAGGGTTAAGGATCTCCTGGTCAGGAGAGCAGTGGAGACATGGAGGGAGTGGCCTCCATTTCCTTGTGCCATTGCTGGCCCCTGGCCCCCCGGGGGCTGATGGGGAGGCTGACACCCCTCTCTGCCCCCCAGGACCTGCTGTGCTCTTCAGAGGGGCTGGGGCTGTGGGGTGAGTGCCCAGAGCTCTGCAGCCCCCTGTGGTGGGCACTGCTGTGGGGCCACCACCAGCCTGGGCTGCTCTGCTGGGTGGCCTGGGGAGAGGGCAGGGGAGGTGGGGAGAGCCAGGGAGGGTCTGGGCTGAGGTGGAAAGGACCCAGGAGAGGAAAAATGCCAGCAGGCAGCTACTCCGTGTGAACAGCAGTGTGGGAGCACATGGCCAAGTGCTTGCATGGCAAATGCAGGTCTCCTGGGAAAGGCACCAGGTCATGGAGGGTGCAGAAGAGAAGAGCCCACGTTGTTCCCTGTGTTGCATGGACACACTGGGGAAGCTGCCCCAGGGCCATCATCCCACACCAGCCCCTCACATCACCCCTTTCCAGCACTGGCTGCTCACCACAGCTGTGGGGTGCTCCATGGCCAGCTCCATCCTCCTGCAGGTCTCCGTATCCAGAGACAGGAGAAAAGGCCAGCCTTGCACGGCCTCTCTTCTGCACCAGACCCCAGCACATCCCACAGCACGGCTGTCTGCTAACACCCCCGTAACTGGGAGGCCTCAGGCAGAGCTTCCCCTGGAAAGCTGAGGCAAAAAAGACATTTAATACCCCAGCCCTTTCCATGTCCAAGGTCTCTGGTGCCAGCTCCAGCTGAGCTCTGCCTTTCCTCACTCCATCCCTGAGTGCACAGACAAGGTCTCAGTGATCCCCCTGGGCAGCCTGTCACCATTCCACCCTTGTGCACTTTCTGCCTGACACCCTGAGTGCTGGTGCTGCTGCCAGGGCAGAGGTGGAGGATCACCCGGAGCCATTCCTCAGGGAGCTCCCCAGGGAAAAGCTGTGCCCAGACCCAGCCTCAGCCCCAGACCCAGTGTGACAAAGGGAAGCTGCCCTCTCCCCAGCAACCCTGGTGGTGCCAGCCCCACCTCAGCCCCCTCCTGAATGGCTCCAACACAGCCCTCAAGGGACCTGGAACTGCCTCTCCTAACTGTGCATTGTAAAGTCTGACCCAAGTGGCTGCCCTCACTTTTTCATCCAGCTAAGACTCTGCGTGCAGCGTTAGCTGAGTAGGGGTCCAGATCTGAAGCTCTCCTTACACCTTTACATTGGCTGTCAGGCAAGTGTTGCTGTGGATGTATGGTCATCTTTTGCACCTAAAATCCGCTCTGGATGCTACTCGGGTCCCAGCATCCCTTTCAAAGGCTTTCTTGACTGTAGTGTGCAGGCAGGTCCGAGGTAGAGAAGGGAGTCAGGTCAGCAGGATGGGGACAGGGACAGGTCTGGATGTGGGAGGTGCAGGGCCAGGCACAGGCATGTCCACAGCATAACTCAGGCAAGGCTCCAGCCTGTGATTCTTCCCTGAGGGTGCAGGAATCACTCTCCAGTGACCCTTCCCTGCGCCTCCTGGCTCCCCACTGCCTTTCCTGAGACTGCAGAGCCCTCATTTCCCCATGCATACCTGCATTTAGTGCTCTACCTTCCGGTTACTCCACTATGGACCGTCCCTCATTTTATGAGGCTCCACTCACTGCCCACACCAGGCACACACTGTCCCTGGAGATCCCCTGAGCTCTCCCAGTGGCTCCAACTCCCCTCCAGAAGGATGGGCATCTCTCATCAGCAATGTCACCTCTGGGACAGTCTCAGGCAGGAAATTCAGAGACCATTCACCAGCTCCACTGGCACTGGTCACCAACAGATCAACCCTCGATCCAGCCCTCAGTCCCTAATAGATCACATGGAGACTCTGAGCTTGTCCCCTGCATCCCATGGAGGTCACAAGCAGAGAAGCAGGCCCTTCTATGGTGCAATGTCTTTGGGCGTATTTTTGACTGCAGCTTCTGAAGAAAGGCCAGACTTCAGGCACGTGATGGAGGGGATCCCCTTTTATTATAGCAATAAGTTCTTGTGCAGGCCAGGTCTGCCCTAAATGCACCCAATGCCTGGTCCTGCCTGAGCTCACAGGAATGCACAGGGAAGCACAAACCTTCCACCAGCACATTACAAGAGCACTGAGGCCATACACACGCATCAGAGCAAGGCAGGACAGTGTGGAAATGAGGAGAAAAGCCCTGAAAAGAGAAAGTCCTGTTGCTGTTGGTGGACGTGTCTCCAAGAAAGCTGCAGGCCCCACACAAAGGCTGCAGTGAGGAAATGCCTGCTGTGGCAGTGGGGGAACGGTCCTGAGGAGCAGAGGGACTGTCCCCACATACTTCGTCAAAACTCTCCTCCTTTCCACTCTTGCTCTGCTTGGAGTTTTGGAATGCTGTAGAGGGAAGGGACCAGCCCATGGTGAGAGCTGGCTGCCACCCTCACAGGAGAGGGGTGTGACATCATACCCTGACTGTGGCCACATGAGCTGAGCTCTCCTAATGGACATGGGACCCATGGTCTGGCCACGCCTGTATTCGTTGGAGCCTGACTCTGTGCCCCGGAGCTCCCTTGGTGTCAGCACCAAAAGAGACACTGCAAAGGGAAACTCTCCTCATTGCACTGAAGGCATCCAAGGAGCTCAGACTAGCAGGCTCGGAGGTTCTCCCATCTCTGCTGATGAAGGCGGAAGCCTGGCTTCCTGCTTCAACACGGTCTCGATCAGAAGTGGCACAAAGCAAGATATTTATTTCTTTTAGGAGAATGTAACAGAAAAGTAAGAAAGAAAGACAGACATGAGCAACACCTAGCTATGTTGCCAAATACCCTGGGAATGAGGAGCAGATGCACATGGGAGAGTTATTGGTGCTGACATTGTACCTACTGAACCAGTTTCCTCAGTGCGTCTTTGAGCTCCCTGTTCCTCATGCTGTAGATGAGGGGGTTCAGTGAAGGAGGCACCACTGCGTACAGAACGGCCATCACCAGATCCAGAGCTGGGAAGGAGAGGGAGGGGGGCTTCAGGGCAGCAAATATTACAGTGCTGATAAACAGGGAGACCACGGCCAGGTGCGGAAGGCACATGGAAAAGGCTTTGTGTCGGCCCTGCTCAGAGGGGATCCTCAGCACAGCAGTGAAGATCTGCACGTAGGACAGCACAATGAAAACAAAACACCCAAAGCCTAAACAAATGCTAATCACAACTGCCCAAACCACACTCAGGTAGGAGTCAGAGCAGGAGAGCTTGAGGATCTCAGGAACTTCACAGAAGAACTGCTCCACAACATTTCCTTGGCAGAGTGGTAGTGAAAATGTTTTAGCAGTGTGCAGCACAGCATTGAGGAAATCACTGGCCCAGGCAGCTGCTGCCATTTTGACACAAGCACTGCTGCCCATGATGGTCCCATAGTGCAGGGGCTGGCAGATGGCGACAAAGCGGTCATAGGCCATGACTGTAAAAAGAGAATACTCAGCCAAAGGGAAAAAGACAATGAGAAAGACCTGGACAACACATCCCAAGTAGGAAATGGCCCTGGTATCCCACAGAGAATTGGCCATGGATTTGGGGACAATGACGGAGATGGTGCCAAAGTCAAGGAGGGAGAGGTTGAGGAGGAAGAAGTACATGGGGGTGTGGAGGCGGTGGTCGCAGGCTACAGCTGTGATGATGAGGCCGTTGCCCAGGAGGGCAGCCAGGTAGATGCCCAGGAAGAGCGAGAAGTGCAAGAGCTGCAGCTCCCGTGTGTCTGCAAATGCCAGGAGGAGAAACTCGTTGAAGGAGCTGCTGTTGGACATTTGCTCCTTTAAGGCACAGGGGGACTGTGTGATGAATAAGAGACATTGACAAATTAGGGCAGACTTGTTAGAGCAAAAATTTCTCATAGCCTCCCCCAAACACACACACGTTACTTCTCCCCATCTCAGCAGCACCGTCCTTGAGCTCCGTGGCTTGACCTCTGGTTTGTGCTGACTGAGTTTGCCGTGAGGAGCAGGGGACTCTGCCCGTGGGCTCCAGAGGAGTCAGCCCTGACCTACAGCACTGCCGACATGGGAAGAGGGGTGACTACACTGTTATATTCCCAGTTCCAGTCAGAGTTAATCTACTCATAATGTTGAAGGCATTTTCAGCATTCTCACTCCCACTTCCACATAATGGGGTATCATGAATAGTTTTAAAGCTTCTTTGGTTTTCTTTAGCTGACCCTGTCACACCTGAGGAGGATTCCTGGAGGTAGAAACCCTCAGCATTGCTGCTGCACTCAGAGTGAGCAGCTGTGATTCTGGAGAGGCAAAAGGATTCACTCTGGCTTGAGTGCAGAGGGAGCAGAGCTGGCCTGTCCCTCTGCCTTCTTCCCAGCTGCCCTGTGCTCGCACTGCGGAGGTGGAGGACAGTTGCACTCATGTTACCCAAAAAAGAACAATACCGCGGAGAGCAGAGGAATGCACTTGCAAAGTGCCCATCAGCACTCTTTCTGAGGGAATGTGAGGCAGGTCTCAGCTGTCTCCTTTTAGCCAGCAACACATCAGGCTCCTTCCAGCTGCCCACATCCAGCCACCCAGCAGCATGTCTCAGCGTGGCCTCAGGATCTAGGTGGCTTCTCCCTGGGGCACCTAGATAACACGCAGCTGCAATGGGAGAGCTGTGTCCTTGTGGAGGGCAGCTTGCAGCCCAGCCAGACACCCCAGCGAAATGGCTGAATGTCCTAAGGATGGGGAGTCCTGATGAGAGACCTGGCTCTTTCCCAACCCCCACACTGCATTGCCCAGAGACCCACAGGTTAAAGGGCACCTCACTGTCAAGGACACGTCTGCATGGCAGGAGCTGCAGGGTCGGTGTCTGAACTGCATCAGAAACCCCCCTGCCCAGAGAGTCCAAGTGGAAGCACAAGGGCAGCATGGACAGGTGGGAAACATGGAGCAATACCATGATATTTGTGGCGAGGGAGGCAAGGACAGGGAGGGAGAGAGGGGCACTCACGAGTGTCTCCTCTCCTGCATGTCCGGCTGCTGAGGAAACGACTCCTGCCCTGCACCCCACAGCCTTGAGAGCAGAGGGCTGTGCTGGCTGGGAGAGGAGAGGAGGCGTTGCTGTTGATAGTTTCCTCTCACACTCTGACCATGACTCTACTGCCTGGAGCCGTCCCTGCGGGGAGCTGTTTCTCTGTCCCCACGTCTCTCCCCTCTCAGTGCTCACAGACCCCATCCCACCCGCTGGATGCTCAGCTCTGCCTTGCAGAAACCTCCTGGGTGAAGGGCTCTGCCCAGGGGCACCTTCTTTTTTGCAGGTGCTATGGAGCAGGTGAGAGAAACCTTGCTGAGGCTGGAAAGGTGATGCTGGCTCTGTCCTTAGGCTGAGGGGTGGGTGAAGGCATTTGCTGAGTCCCTCCCAGAACTGATCCTCTCTCAGTGTCACTGTCTCAGTCCCCTGTCTAAACCTGACACATCCAATCCCATTTCACTCCACCCAGACAGAATAAAACTGAAAGCACAGACTCATGACAGCTCCTTCCCTTTAATGTATCCTCTGCTTTGACCTTCCTTTTGGAAAGGTCCCTCCAGAAACGTCCTGGGAGTGAGCTGGAGCTGTGAGCAGCCCTGACCAATGCAGCACCCTCTCAGCAGCAGAATGAACCTGCCCTGATGTGTGTGTGGGGGGGGTCTCTCCTCCCACCCAGAGCTTCTCCCTGCAGTGTCATGGGGAGTTCCTCAGGCAGGCTGAGTGCTGACCCTCACAGGTGGCAGAGTCACTGCCCTGGGCACACAGCACCCTGGGGCACAGGGACACTGCTCTGAATTACAGTCCATGCAGACATGTGTGCACACCCCAGCTTCACACCCCTGAAGCTGTCCCCAAGAAAAAGGAGCAGGATGCCCTGTCCCTGTGACAGTGTGGAGGAAAATCCCTGCTCTGAAGCACCTCTTTCTCCTCTGCAAAGCAAAAACTGGGAGAGACATCCTTAAAAAACAGATGTGGAAGGGGATGTGTTGGGTTTAGCAGACCCCTCCAGGAACCTTGGTAGAATTGCCCTGCAGCCAGAGATTTACCATGTCAAGGGCTGTGAAGATTTCTCCCGCAATGCACTGTCAGCCGTTCTCCCACTCCACACTGCCTTTCGCTTCTCTCTGCCTTGTCTCATCTCATGGAAGCGGCAGCAGGCAGTGCCCAGAGCCCTGCTGCTCTTTGCAGAGGAGCTGCTCCTGCACACAGCTGTCTTCAGCAGTGCTGTCAGGTTGCCATGAGCTCCCTCCATCCCAGGAGCCTGGCCCCACTTCGCAACAGTGGCCTAGCTGAAGGCATGAATTTCTCTGTCCCGTGTGCTGCATCCTCCTGGGAAATGTTCGCTGTGGTAAACCAAAATAATCACCTTTGCTCCCTCTCTAAATAACGCAGAGAGACCAATTACAGCATTGTCACTTGTTTCATCAGAGGATGGTTATCTACAAGAGGTGGAAACGTCCCACTTTGGAAATCCATATTCACACATCTTAACTAGGCAGGACACCTAGAAAGGGCCAAGTTGGAAGCTCATTTTCCCATGGTTTGGATGCTGATTCAGATGGGTCAATCTGGGCATTTCATGCCCGTTTAGAAGCCCCTGGCATGCAGTGGGATTCAGCTAACTCTCATGAACTCCACAGACACACAGGAGGTGGGATTCCCCTTGCCCAAGCTGAAATGGGCACAACAGAGATGTCTGCATGCAAGCTCCTTGTCTAAGCTCTGGTTATAACACCTGGAGCTGGAGGGTGGGAGTCAGTTGCTCACATGCAAACACCTGGGGACATTTGAAGAGACAGCGGTGGTCCCAGGCATGTGCCAGTGTCTGCTTGCTCTGATGGAGCAACTGGGAGGCCCACATCCTTCTGGAGCATCAGCTAGGGACCAAGTGGAGAACTTCTTTGGCCATCTGAAATGACACTAGATGCCTACTACAACTAGTGTTCCACTCACACAAAAGCTGAAAGAGATGAAGATCCCAATGTTACAAAGAGCTAATGTAATTCAGTGCAGACACTTGATTTAATGACATAAAATAGGCTGGCAGGACCATGTCAGATGCCTGGGGTGTGCAGCACAACCACATGTGTCTAGCAGATACAGAATGGAACCTACAGGAAAACAATCGCCCTTTGCAGTGGCACTGGGCAAGTACTGCAGGGCATCTTGGGTTTCCTACCTGTACCCAAACAAATGAATCCCACCACTGCCTTTAGGGAAAGTCCATCCCGTCTACATCCATGTGCGCTGCATAAATGGGAGGCACATCACACCAAGGTCTCCACTCTAGTCTCTGCACTCTCAAACCCTTCTTGCTCTCCATCCTCTGAAACTCTTCTCACCCTGACAGATGATAAGAACAGCGACTAGGCTAATGATGACCTCAGGGTGGACAGATCACAGGCTGCCCAGGTCCAGGGACTTCTTCAGTGACGCCTTGTCCTGCTTGTAGTCCGGCTCACATCTGTCACAGACCCCAAGGAGCTG
This sequence comes from Apteryx mantelli, assembly GCF_036417845.1. Lineage (NCBI taxonomy): Eukaryota > Metazoa > Chordata > Aves > Apterygiformes > Apterygidae > Apteryx > Apteryx mantelli. Next base: position 11,049,343 of record NW_027118553.1, on the reverse strand, counting down.
CAGAGTCAGCTCGGGCCACCAACCCCTCTCCTGCCATTCCTGCATGGCCCAACTCAGTTTCTTCCTGGCCTTGGGCACTGCAGGCTTTGCTCTCTTAGTGGCAACCACGTTTCACCATTACATTGCCACCTGCTACCCCTGACAGCATGTCACCACTTGCAATCAAAGCCTTTGCATACATAAGGTCCTTGGTAACATATTTCCCTGTGACAAATCTTCAGTTGACAACACAGCTGAGGTGCTGAAGCGAAAATGTATGCAAACATATGCAGCCTGGGGTGCAGGCAGGAGCAAATGGAGATGCACAAGCTGTCACAGGAGTGCCACATGGTTGGAATAACTGAGATGTGCTGGGATCACTCACATGACTACGGTCCTTCAATGGCAGGGTGCAAGTTCTTCAGGAGAGACCACCAGGCAAGGTGAGGAAGAGGATTCCCTATGTGTGAAGGGGTAGCTTGCCTGTATGGAGCTCTTCCATGGCATGGGCCAAGGGAGGCAGCTCTGAAGGGCAGAGGAGCTCAGGAAAGCCCGCAGGTCTTTAAGGACAGCACCTGTCAAGCACAAGAATGCTCCATAATGAACAGTTTGTAAAATCAGTAGACATCTCTGGACCCCACCTTGGCTAAACAGGGAACTCCCACGTGAGCTCCAGGGCAATCAGGCAGCATACGGAAAGGGGAAGAAGGGCGAGGCTGCAAAGGAGGAATTTAGAAAATTGTCCAGCAAAGTCGGGATGGCGTTAAGGAAGCCAAAGGTCCCTTGGCATAGAGACACTTTCAGGGGATGTGAAGGACATGAAGAAGAGCTGCTACTGCTTCAGTGACAGTAAAGGAATAAAAAAGGAAATGTGGGCTCACTGCTGACTGGGGCAGGGATTCTAGCAAAAGTGGATGTAGGTTGGTCTGGGAAAGTCAAGTCCTTCCTGGCTTCAGTTTTCACCCACAAGGTCTCCTCAGCTGTTGTGCCTAGAGTCAGGACTCCTGAGGAGAAAACCAACCCGCAGTGCCCAAGTCTCTAGAACTCAACCCATAGAAGTCTATGGGCCTGGATGGCTGGCTTCCACGGACATGCAGAGCTGGCTGCTGTGACAGTATGGCTGCTCTGTGTCACCTTTGAAATGTTGTGGAGAACAGGGGAGGTCCCAATGAGCAGAAGAAGTAATATGTTGTGCCCATCTTCAAAAAAGGCCACAAGGACAAAGCAGGGAGCTGCAGGCTGTTCAGCCTCATGTTGCTGAGGAGTGTGTCATGGAGCCAGTCCTCTGTGATCACCTTTCTGGGCACATCCTGAAGCATGTGCCTGGGAACAATCAGCATGGATTTACTGAAGGTAAATCATTCCTGACCCACCTGATTGCCTTCTGTGATAAAAGGCCTGCACTTGTGGAGGAGAAGAGAGTAGTGGAGGTCCAGTAGACATGCAGATGGGCAAAAAGCTGGTTGGATTATGGAGCTCAGAGGGTTTTCATGAACGGGTCATGCTTGACCAGGAAGCCAGGGAAAGGTGGGGTACGCAGGGGTATACTCCACATCCTGCCTGAAAGGCTCCTCAGCAGGACAGAACAACCTGTGCATCAGGACAGGCAGGGACCTGACCGGCAGAGGAGTGACCCCAAGGAGAAGGCCCTGGATATTATGAGGGGTGCCATATGAGCCAGTGATGCATGCTCACCACAAATGAGGCCAGCTGCATACAGGACTGCATTAGGAAGAGTGTGGCCACCCAGGCAAGGGCAGTTCTTACCCCTCTCGACTCAGCACTGATGTGGCCACATGTCTGGAACAGTGTGTCCCAATGAGGGTTGCCCAGTGCTGGAGGAATGGGGAGCCACTGGAGAGGGTCCAGAGGAGGTCTGCCAAGATGAGGTTGGGGGCCTGAATCACATGGCCTGTATGGAGATGCTGAGGGACCGGAGCTTCTTTAGCCTGGGGAAGTGGAGGCTAAGGCCAATACAGTAGTCACCTGTGACAGGGTGGTTTCAGAGATGAAGGAGCTTTTCTTGGTAGTGGGAAGCAGCATGAGAAGGGGATAGAGGCACAAAGTGCATCTTGAGAGGTTCAGACTGCACTTCAGGTAACAAGAATGTCACTCGTAGGGTAGTGCTGTGGTGCAACAGGACACCCAGAGGGACTCTGTGATCAGCCCCTTGCCTTTTATTTCAAGGAACCAGCAGCAAGGACAGCAGGATGTCAGTAAAGGTGGGGAGATCCTGCATTGAGAGCAAGGTGGGGAAGCAGGCTCTAATCAGCCCCTGGGGAGACTTTGTTGATAATGACCCTCAGCGGGACCCATTAACGCTCCAAGAAACTTGGGGATTTGCTTCTGACGTAAACTTCTTGAGAGGTTGCTTCAGTCTCCTCTCAGCATCTGAGGTTCATGGGCTCAGCACCAAAGACACCCGAGGGGTCATTAAGATGCAAAAACCCCTAAGGAGCCATGCCTGTTTCCATAATTTTCTTCAGCTCTTCAATTCTTGTGCTGTGGCTAATTGGAGAGGTTTCAGCAGTGTATTTCCAAGAGGAAGATTTCAATGAGCATCAAAAAAAAAAAAAGAGGGATTTCTGCTTTTAAAGATTTCCTTATTTTTCAGCTTACAAACTAGAGTCATATTGACCTTCTCCAACTGATATTGATCCAGAGTGTCTCCTAATGAAGTCAGGACAGGTAGGAAAAGCACCAACCTGGAGGTCAGACAGCCATGCAAAATATTCCTCCCCACCTCCCCAGCCCTGCCACTTCTCTCACCAGCCACTGGGGACTTCGATCACTCTTGTTCAAATCGAAACTTTTTCCACTCAAGGCTGCACCTGAATGTTACAGCTCATGTGCACCAGTTCCCACCTGCTTTCCTTAGACAACTAGCTGCAAAAAGACCCAGAAGGATTTGTCTTAATTGCGATCAAACACAAATAAACTTGATCCAGTGTCATAAGAAGTAAAATACACTCCTCAACTGTATGTCAAGTCCAAGTTGCCTCCAGTGATGTCCATGGTCTACAACGAAGAACCTTCCTTGAACTGTTCTTCACAAATAGATAGGAAAGGCTGGAGGAACACACAGTGAAGGAGTTGATTGAAGAGACAATTAGACTGCTGAAAGACAAGGCAAGCTTCAGGCTCTCTGAAGCTTAAAGCAGCAACTGGAGAGTTGAGAAATATCTGACTGATAAAGAGTAAGGGGAGGAGGAGGGCTGGAAAACTATGGAAAGTGCATATGCCCAGATAGTCTGACAAACAGTTGACTTTAGAAACGATCAGTTTAATCAGGGATGTGGAAATATGTGAGAGATCACTGAGACTACATCCACAGCATAACAGACAGAGCAGTGGTAACGCAAGTTAATGGGCAGATCAACATTTCTTCTCCTGAGATTCATGCCCTTCCTCAAAATTTCCATTATGTCATCATGAGAAAACACTGACTTCTTTTAAAAATTATTCAGCTATTTCAGCTGATGTAAATGTTCTCATTTATGTATTTTTTAATGTTGAGAACAGTTCTTCACCTTTCCAGGCAGAGCTCACATGTCCAACCACAAGCACCCAGCGGCACTTGGAGAGGCCCCGGTGTCTCTGAGGCACCTGCCTGGGCCTGGCAGCTCGCACAGGGGACCTGCAGGAGACCAGAGCCCCTCGGAGCTGCAGAGGGAGGCTGGGCAGAGGGGACCAGGGCACCTGCAATGGCACCAGCCACCCATGATCCTGTGACTGCATCCCACCCCAGTTCTGAAAATCTCTTCCCTTTTCAGACAGAAAGATAATGTGTAATTGCTCCGGAAGCCTAGTATACTGAAACAGAACAAATCAAGAAAGACACTAAGAACACAAAATAAGAGCTGGAAAGATTAAGAAAATATTTCTTTGCTTTAAATCTTTTTTCTTAATTCCCTTCTAGTTTCAGTCTTAAAGTCATTTCTAAACATTTCTGTTATAATCAGGCCTGCACTGTTAAAAAAGATATTTTTGTGTCTCACACAGAGCCCAGTGCTCAGAAAACCACCCTCTGTCCACGGCTGTCCATGCCACTCTTTACTCTTTGCACAGAGCATGTCACACTCTGAGGTGTCAGGCTCTCTCAACTGGTGAGGAAAGCAAGGTGACCAGCTTCATCTATCTTTGGATGGCCAAATATGCACAAATCTCAACACACCTATGTTACCATGACGTTTTAAAGGAGTCCCTAAAACACGTAGCTACACTCCCTTTTCATTCCCTCCACAGTCAATGAAGTGCCACTGCATTTTTGGGGACAACAAGGAGGAGGCTGATCTCACCCCAGGCCAGACCCCACCAGTGCAGATGTCTCTGGCTAACCCAGCTGTCTGGGCTTCCCTTTCTAGTCAATGCAGGGAAAGAAGTTGTCTCAACTGAGTTGTTTCCAGAAGCATTTCCAAATGACAAGCTAAGGTCCCATACGAGCCACCTCCAAGATTTCCAGCACCACATGGGAACACAGCTACCCCAGGGCATCTCAGGCAGCAATAGCCTCTCTATGTGGTCCAATGAATCAAGCCGCAAAAGGAGATTCTATTCCTAAGTTGAAATCTTCTCAGAAAATAACTCCATGCAATAATTGACAAAAATCCTCCTTTCCAAAACTTCACAGATTTTATACCATTGGCCAAATATGTTTTCATTCTTAATAATTGGCAGCACCATGTTCGTGCACTACAGTAACCATGGCTATGAAGCATGGCAGGGAGCAGGGTCCCAGATAAAGCTCTCAGGATGATGTGTGTTAAGGGCACCTTTGCTCTTTTCTGGCGTATCACCTCTATCTTAAGCACCACAGACCGAGAAACCTTGCTGAGGACTTTGAAAAACAAAGAGCCTGCTTTGGTGCCTCAAGGAGGAAGGCTGCGTCCTGTTCCAGATTGTCCTGCATCCTGCTTCTACAAAAAGAGTGACCCACAGGAGGAATCAGTTTTGAGGCTCAGCAAAGGATCTCAGCCTGTGGCCACACTTTGTGCTGTTTCATCCCACATGACTTTGATCCTGTTTTTTAAAAATTGCAAACCCCAAAACAACACGGAAGTCCTGCATTCTCACATACATCTGCCCAATGTGGAGATCTGACAGTGCAGGGACACAGACATGTCCTCTCCAGGGCTCCCTTTGAGATATTTCACAGCCTTTGGCACCATCTGGAGATGTTCCTGAAGGATTTGTCAGCAAGTTTTGGAAAATAACTAGGGTGACAGGAGGTGTCTGCTTCCCCAGAACACGAGGGGAAATCTCTCAGCTCTCTCCCTGGCTGCTCCATCTCCGTGGCAGTGACCTTCTGAGCCCCCAGATGACACGAGCTGAGGTCACAGTGGGATGTGCCGCCTCACAGGGCAGTCTCTGCAGTGCCGTGGTGGTACCCTCACTTCTCTGCGAGGCCCAGAAGCTGCTGAGCACTGCTCACACGCTCACCAACACTGCTCTTCGGAGCCACTCCATGGCAAGGATGGGGGACAGGAGGCAGTGGGGCCATGCTGGGACCCCTTGCTGATAGGCAGAGGAGAAGGGACACATTGGAGAGGAGTTACGGGTGACGAGATGGGAAGACTGTCCCCCCTCCCCGGCTGGAAAGACAATCCAAGGGCAAGGGTGTAAGAGAGATGGAGAACTGCTGGACCAAGACCATCAGCCTGCACCGCAGTTCCTTGTTTCCAACACTCCTGCGGCTCTCCACCAAGGGTAAGGGCTTTAAGAGTTCTTTCCTGAGGTGTCGCACAGAGACAGTTAACTGCAAAAATGGCTGTGGGTCGCAGGCTGTGAGGATGACTGGACAGGGCTGGGGGCTGCCACAAGAGTCCTGCCTGAAGGTCCCGTCTGGCTCAGGGGACAGTGTGGCAGCCAGGACTCCTGGGTCCTGGCGATGAGGATGCCCAGAGCCCCAAGGATCCTGTGGGGCCGACTCCATCCCCTTGTGGAGGGTGGGAGGCAATCCATGGCCAGGTTGCCCTGGGAGTGAGTCCCCCTTTGGCATCTGGCTCTGGCACGAAAGGGGTCCTGTGTCCTGCACCTGGTGGGTCCTGCAGCTCCCGTGGGGCTCTCAAGAGCCTGCTGGAAATGCCCATATAGGAAATGAAACCTTCACCTTGTAATAACCCCAAGGTGTCTGCTTCTTTGGGAGAACCTCTGCTCCTTCCCCCTGGATCCTTTTATGCTTCCAACTTGGCAGAGCATGTTTTGGGCTCAGAGATCTTGTCCTCAGATGGCCACAGCCCCTGTTCACCTGCACATCGGGGTCAGACCTCTGCACCCATAAGACAGCCAGTTTGGGGGAGCAGCCTGGAAACAGGTGGGGGTGCCATGGCCACCCCACAAGTCCCTGCTGACCCCAAGCATTTTTCTCTGAGCCGTGGGGGGCAGCGCTGGGGGCAGTCCAGCAGGGCCATCTCCCTCAGACCCCTCCCGGCCCTGCACCTCCGCTGCCCAGCACCAGCAGGCCCACAGCTGCTCTGCCCCTGGCTGCCCCATGCCCCTGGGGCTCCTCAGCCCTGTGGAGTGAGGTGCTGGGGCCCAGCCCAGCCCTGCAGAGAGCAGCCCCTGCCCGGCCGTGGCCCAGCCCTGCCGGGCGCAGCATGAGGGCTGCCGAGCCCTGGGGCTGCCGTGGGCAGGGGGCTGGGGCACCAGGGGTGACAGGCCCCTGCCCTGCCCTGCTCTGGGGACAGCAGGATGCTGCCTGCGGGCTCCGGTGCCCCAGCCATGCCCAGGGTCCCCGCGCTGGTGCCAGGGCCGGCACCAGCACCATCCCTGCGGCTGCTCCCCCACGCCCTCCATGGCCCCTGGGCGCAGGGCAACCAAGAGCCCCGTGTGGCCCCTGCGGCAGAGCCCAGCCCCGGCGGGGCAGCAGCCGCGCTCCAGGATCCTGCACTGCCTGGGCACACGGGGCTGCACTGCCCCCAGGCCCCACGACGCCCTGCGACACCCCGCAAGGCCTGCGATGCCGCCCACAACATGGCGCCCAACCGCAGGGGAGGGGAGGCGGCTGCCTGAGGGGTCACACAGGGCCGCAGTGTTGCCAGGGCATCGCCCCCAGTGCTGCACTCCTATTGGCCAGCAAGGGGAGGAGGGCGGGGCAGTATTTGACTGGTGGCTCTGTCAGCCAATCGGAGTGCAGCATGTGGAAAAACAGCCGTGAAAATGGAGCGGAAGTAAAGCTGGAGCGAGGGAGCGGGTGAGAGCGGGTGTGAACGGGGCTGGTGGGGCTGCAGGCGCCTTCAGCTGCCAGCGGGTGCCCTCCCGCTGGGGCAGGGGCAGCGGTGCTGGCCCCGGGGCTGCTTTCCTGCAGGAGCTGCAGCAGGGGCTGGTGGGGCCGTGAGCACGGCACAGAGCGACCGGGGACAGAGCGGGCAGCTGCCCTGCAGCCAGACATGCCAGGCTGCCCCGAGCAGCTGGGCCGGGGCGGCTGCTGGGATTGGGGGGCAGGAAGCTTTGGCCCTGCCGGGGGTCAGAGACCCATGTTAAAGCGATTCCCTGAGCTGCTGCTGCCACCGCAGCCCCAGGTGCTGCTCTGAGCTGTGTTTGGGAGGTGCTGGGCAAAGTGTGAGCAGGCTGCTGGTGTCCTCGCGAGGAGCCCTTCCCAATGGTCTCTTTTGTTGTGAAAATGGCATTTCCGAGTGTCTCTGAGAGAGGCTGTCCCCGCATGTCATGCCGTGCCTTAGCCTTTGTTTTTGCTCCAGGCCTCTTGCTTTGCCCCTAGACCTGTGAGCCTGGCAGCAGCGTGAACGGTGTTTCCAGAGCAGCTCTGTAACTGGGAGCTGTTTTGCTTGTCAAGGGCCTGGAAAGTGGATGAACGGCCAGTGCTCCCAGCTGACAGGTTAGGAGAAGACCCATGGCTTGGATGCTGGTGGTGAGGTCCTTTCTGGATTTGTTGCATGTGCTCAGAGGAGGGATTAAGCCCTGCAGAGCTCTACAGCAATGCAGAAATGCAACTCATTAATCAAGCAGGAGTAGATGTTCCCCATCATCTGACACACATTTTATTCCACTCCGTCATCATGAGTTACTACTGCTACATTTAAAATGCGGATGATGTTCTGTGGTGAACATGGACATGGAGTTTGCCTTTCCACTTGTTGCCAAGTAGAAGCTTGCAGCCTCCTGCCGGTCAGCCAGGAAGTCCAGCTAGACTTTTGAGGCTGCTAAATGACTCTAGTGCTGGTGTGAGCAGTGGTGTTAGTAATCTCTTCTTGCCAGGGTGTGTGTGCTTTAGAAATTGCCCCTGCCAAAACAGCAGGGAGCTTGTGAGATTTTCCTGCCAGGTCTGGGTGCTGTCTCTGTCTTTGAGGTGTCCACCTGCTTTGATGACACTTTTGGAGCTGTAACACATTAGAAGTCTCTGATTTTCTGTCCACCTATGCAGTCGCTGGAGAATGGGTGCGAAGGCTGTTGGAGGAGACAGAAGGAATGTCACCCCCCAGAAAGGTATCTGCCACTTTGTCAAAGAGATTTCTTTTTCAGAGAAGTTGAGGCACAAGCAAGAGGCAAGAGATGACCTGACCAGCCCCTGGGAGAGCACTTGCTCTCTGCGTGCTGGAGGTGGGAAGTGAGCAGGCCCCAGGCTGTGAGTGGCTATTCAGATGAAGTATGTTTTTCAAGGCCTTGGAGGCCTAGAAGGGAATGGAAGGTCTGGAGAGTTGGGCTTTGTGTGTTGTGGGGCACTTGGGGGCGCCCTGTGTGCTGCCATGTGTGGTGCTGTGGCCTGTGTGTCGCTGATGCAGAGGCGTGTGTTGGCTGCCAACCCTCTGTGAGGTGCAGGGGTAGCAACGGGTCACAGTGTGGGATGCCCTGTGGTGGAGCCAGGTGGTGGCCCCAGTGTTTGCTGCTCAGCATGGGAGGAGGTGTCTGGAGAGAGCAGTGCTCTGCTCCCAGAGCCCAGCCTGCCATCACGGTGTCCTTCTGGGAGAGCTGGGTGAGGACTGCTGGTGAGCGTGTTGCCTCCTTGGAGCATCCTGGTGCGAGGCAGGGCTGCTCGCAGTTTGGTGGTTTCTGTCAGCTGATGTTCAGGCTTGCAGTTTCTGAAGGTCTTGATGCTTCCGTGAGTCTTTGGGATTTTACTGACTCCGAGGAAGTTCTCTTCTCCCTCCTTAAAGGCTTTCTGTTGCATCTGGACCCTCATTGCATCTTCCCATCCCAGACCCTAATCCATTGCGATCCCTCAGAGAGATGGGTAGTTAATCAAAGCAGTCAGAGCCATTTCTCCACTTTGTGCCTGCGCAGACCCTTGCAGAGAGGGGAGATGCCACCTCACGAGAAGTCAGGCCTCTCAGGGTGATGGGTGGCTCTGAGACACCTGTCCTTGTTGAGCGGTGGAGGCGGCATCTCCAAAGCTGCTGATCCCTTTGGCAAGAGTCCCAGTCTGGCAGATTCCTTGAGGCTGCAATGGGGGAGACATGTGGAGGTAGGGATGCAATGCCCTGCTCAAGGCAGGTCCCAGTAGAGGAGGTATCTTGGGGCCTTTTCCAGTGAAGTTTTGATCAGGCTCTCACCAATCCCCTCAGCATGGAGGGGAGACATTTGCCCCTGCCTGTTGAGACTGTGTAAGGCCAGCAGAACTGACAGTAACACCCCGATTCTTTCTTTCTTTCTTTCTTTCTTTCTTTTTTTCTTTCTTTCTTTCTTTCTTTCTAGGTTGCTCCACTCATGGAGGTTCCCAGTGCAGTCCTAGAGCCCCTGAGGATGGAGGCAGGATGCCAGGGTGTGTCCCTGTGCCTGTCAACATCTTTGCCAGCGTCGTGAGCCCTCTGTGAAAGCAGCTGCAAGTGAATGAGAAGAGGCTACGTATGGATGCGAAGGCTTCCATAAATGCACCTGGCTTCCGTGGGTGACTTGGGGTGTGGGTTCACCTCCTGGTACCTCTGCTGTGCTGCAAATTCCTCCTCCCACAACTGCTGTTACTGCCAGCCCGCTCAGCAAATGCTGTTGTGTCCCCTCCTTTTCCTAGGAGGTTGTGGTGCCATATAGGTTGAGTCCAAGACCCTTATAATAAATGCCCGCCTGTCTTGAGTGCCTTTGTGTGAGTGCCCCAAAGCCTCCATAGCTTGACCTGAGGAAGTCTGACAGCTCTTGGGCTTCTGGCTCTGTGAGGGGTGACAAGGTGCCCAGGGCCAGGTTGCCCATGGCACCCAGCCCTCAGGTCTCATTATTTGCATCTCATGTCAAAGCCTCTGCACCCTTTTGCGCTTCCCCAGGGCTCCTTGTCTAAGTAGCTAAAGGAAAGGAATCAAGGTTCCTTTTGGCTCAGGAGGCCTTCTGGACTCTCAAGTGTTTCTGCATTGTATCTGTAACCTTTGTTTTACTAAACAAAATCCCCATCCCCCCATCCCAAGCTGGAGGTTCCTGAGGGGATGGAGGTGGGAAGCAGCAGCCTGCTGTGCCCAAAGCAAGCAGGATCCTTCCCTCTGTCCCTGCCTGATCTTGTGTTGATCATTTGCACAGGCCTTGTGAGCCTAGAGTGCCTCGGCCACCTTGTGGTGTCACCACAAGAGTTTCGCTGTGTGTCTGGGCTGAGGAGCCAAGGGAAGGCAGTGAGCAGAGCAGTGGCTGGGGAGTGTGCAAGTGGCGAGTGTCCTGCATCCATGTCTTCTTGCTGGCACCTGGTTGTATCGAGCAGAAGAGGCAGCTCTGTGGGGCAGACAGTGTGTTTGTAGACTAGGTGGCAGAGCAGAGGTCTGGCGTCAGGTTGATGGCTGGTGCAGTGCTGAGTTGACGTGACAGAGTCAGCAACCCTTTGCAGTGCAGCTGCTCCCTCAGCTGGTCTCTGTACCTAGAAATGCACCAGAAATGGAAGTGGCATCCTGCAGTCATTGTGTAGGTGCTGCAGTGCAAAGGCTCCCAGCTGGGACTTGATGGTACTAAAGGAAAAGCAAGACCAATTGTTCCCTTTTGTCATTTGTGCGCAGGGTGACAGAGTGGAGCTGTGCCATGAGCTGGAGAGAGTCTTGCCAGGAGATGAAAGGTGTTTGCAGAAGACTGTTCTGTACGGAGTGCTAACAGCATATTCAGGGGACGTGCAAGTGGCCCAGGTGAGCTTCTCCTCTCCTCTCACTTCAGCCTCAGCACCTGACAGACCAGCTCGATGCAGATTGCTGATGTTTGTGTTTGTGAAGTCATTCGGGTTCAGTATCTGTTAGGCCACCAGCAGACACATTGCTCCTTTTTGTACAGGTGCAGGAGCACTTGGTAGAGCAGCAGTATGGAGATTAGTGGTGTTTGTGCTTCTGGGGAAGGTGTGCCTCAGTCTGTGCTAGGCGAGGAGCATGCACGTGGCTTCAGTGCAGACTGTGAGGTCACTTTTGTTTCAGTATTGAGAGGCCAGTGGTGGCCACATGGCTGCTGTTTTCGCATGTGAGGTCATAATTGCCTTCCTATATAATAGGCCAGCAGATGGCGCATGGCTTTGCTGAAGCCTGTGAAGTCACTATTTCCTCGGAATGGGATAGGCAAGCAGCAAGCAACTTCCTTTGATACAGAGGGTTAGGCCAGTTCTGAATCTATAAATGACAGGCAAAAAGGAAACACGATATCACTGTTTGCGATTCTGAGGTCACTTGTGCCTCAGTGCCTGAAAGACTAGTGCTAGGCCCATGGCTGCTGTTTTCAATTGTGAGGTCACTTGTGGCTCAGTGCCTGATAGGCCAGTGCTAGGCCCATGGCTGCTGTTTTCAATTGTGAGGTCACTTGTGGCTCAGTGCCTGATAGGCCAGTGCTAGGCCCATGGCTGCTGTTTGTGGTTGTGAGGTCACTTTTGTCTCAGTGCCTGCTAGGCCAGTGCTAGGCCCATGGCTGCTGTTTGTGGTTGTGAGGTCACTTGTGGCTCAGTGCCTGATAGGCCAGTGCTAGGTGCCTGGGTGCTGTTTGTGGTTGTGAGGTCACTTGTGGCTCAGTGCCTGATAGGCCAGTGCTGGTCATGTGGGTGCTGTTTGTGGTTGTGAGGTCACTTGTGGCTCAGTGCCTGATAGGCCAGTGCTAGGCCCATGGCTGCTGTTTGTGGTTGTGAGGTCACTTGTGGCTCAGTGCCTGATAGGCCAGTGCTAGGCCCATGGCTGCTCTTTGTGGTTGTGAGGTCAGTTGTGGCTCAGTGCCTGCTAGGCCAGTGCTAGGCCCATGGCTGCTGTTTGTGGTTGTGAGGTCACTTGTGGCTCAGTGCTTGATAGGCCAGTGCTAGGCCCATGGCTGCTGTTTGTGGTTGTGAGGTCACTTGTGGCTCAGTGCCTGATAGGCCAGTGCTAGGCCCATGGCTGCTGTTTGTGGTTGTGAGGTCAGTTGTGGCTCAGTGCCTGATAGGCCAGTGCCAGGCCCATGGCTGCTGTTTGTCGTTGTGAGGTCAGTGGTGGCTCAGTGCCTGCTAGGCCAGTGCTAGGCCCATGGCTGCTGTTTGTGGTTGTGAGGTCACTTGTGGCTCAGTGCTTGATAGGCCAGTGCTAGGCCCATGGCTGCTGTTTGTGGTTGTGAGGTCACTTGTGGCTCAGTGCCTGATAGGCCAGTGCTAGGTGCCTGGGTGCTGTTTGTGGTTGTGAGGTCCCTTGTGGCTCAGTGCCTGATAGGCCAGTGCTAGGCCCATGGCTGCTGTTTTCAATTGTGAGGTCAGTTGTGGCTCAGTGCCTGCTAGGCTAGTGCCAGGCCCATGGCTGCTGTTTGTGGTTGTGAGGTCACTTGTGGCTCAGTGCCTGCTAGGCCAGTTTTAGGCCCATGGCTGCTGTTTGTGGTTGTGAGGTCACTTGTGGCTCAGTGCCTGATAGGCCAGTGCTAGGTGCCTGGGTGCTGTTTGTGGTTGTGAGGTCACTTGTGCCTCAGTGCCTGAAAGACTAGTGCTAGGCCCATGGCTGCTGTTTTCAATTGTGAGGTCACTTGTGTCTCAGTGCCTGATAGGCCAGTGCTAGGCCCATGGCTGCTGTTTGTGGTTGTGAGGTCACTTGTGGCTCAGTGCTTGATAGGCCAGTGCTAGGCCCATGGCTGCTGTTTGTGGTTGTGAGGTCACTTGTGGTTCAGTGCCTGCTAGGCCAGTGGTAGGCCCATGGCTGCTGTTTGTGGTTGTGAGGTCACTTGTGGCTCACTGCCTGATAGGCCAGTGCTAGGCCCATGGCTGCTGTTTGTGGTTGTGAGGTCACTTGTGGCTCAGTGCCTGCTAGGCCAGTGCTAGGCCCATGGCTGCTGTTTGTGGTTGTGAGGTCACTTGTGGCTCAGTGCCTGCTAGGCCAGTGCTAGGCCCATGGCTGCTCTTTGTGGTTGTGAGGTCACTTGTGTCTCCGTGCCTGACAGGCCAGTGCCAGGCCCATGGCTGCTGTTTGTGGTTGTGAGGTCAGATGTTGCTCAGTGGCTGCTAGGCCAGTGCTAGGCCCATGGCTGCTGTTTGTGGTTGTGAGGTCACTTGTGGCTCAGTGCCTGCTAGGCCAGTACTAGGCCCATGGCTGTTTTTTGTGGTTGTGAGGTCACTTGTGGCTCAGTGCCTGCTAGGCCAGTGCTAGGCCCATGGCTGCTGTTTGTGTTTGTGAGGTCACTTTTGGTTTTTGCCTCCCAGGTCAGTGCTGGGGAGAATAGAGGGTTGTGAAAGGAGCACGGCCTAACCTTAGGGAAGTCTTTGCAGAGTTCTCGTGCTTTTTGATAGCTTTCTTTCTTTTTGCAGTTTCTTAGGAGGAAAGTAAAATGATGCCACAAATGGGCTCTGTCCTCACTAGACCAAGGAGATGGACATGTACACACCCCTGCATGGAGAGCATTCTCAAACCATTTACAGGTTGAGGCCCATTTTGTCAGTTTGTTTCCAATATTCCTCGACACCGGTGTGCTTATTCCTTTCTCCCAGACCTTTGGTTGAACCTAAATGGTAAAGCCAGAGCGTAACCCTCTCATGGAGGTGTGCATTGCTGTTAGAGACAGAGGTATCTAAGCATACATTCATTTTTCCTCGCTTCTGCCTCCTGTCCATCCGTATTCCCTGTCTCTGCCTGCTTTAGAAAATCCAAGCTTTCCCCATTCATTTCTGAACTGTGAAGAGAAAATGGATCTTCCTGTGTGATCAAACTACTTCTGACCCCTGAAGTGTTTGATAAAGACAGACAGAACAAGAATCTCATGGATGGTGAGTGCTCTCCTAAACCTGGAGCAGGATATGCTACTGTTTAAGAGCCGGTATTGTTACCGTAGCCAGGTATTTAAACTGTAGTTATCTCTGAATGTCACATTGCGAATGCTGAAGTGTTCTTTCTCTCTGCAGGAAAGCTGATGTGTGCACGCTGTGACTGAAGACAACTCGACTGAAACTCATGTTGTGCTAAAAATAGAACTGGAGGACACAGAAATCTTCTGCCCCCTTGAGTTTTACCTTCTGAAATACCAAAACATGCTGAATGAGAACCTATTTTAGTAGGAATAGATTTGCATTTACCATCTACGCCCCAATATTTTCTGCTTGATGTTAGTAGTAAATTGACAGCAACTATTCCATGCGTTCGGTGAAAGGTGCAGTGAAGGCTCTCAGTTCTGTTGTAGGAAGTTTTTGTGCACCTGACACAAAAGGGAGATGGTCCAGTAGTGATGGTGCCGGCTGGGTTTGGGAGCAAAAGAAAGGAAAAGAAGTGATTTTTTTGTTGAACACAGATTGAAGAATCCTTACAGTGTTGCCTAGTCTTTTTGAAAGCAACTAGAAGAAAACTTAGATATCGCTTTCGGTCTCTGTTTGTGAAGCAGAACTACTTGCAAGACTCCATCTTTGTATCAGCTGATGAAATCTTTCACCTGACTACTGCCTTGTGCCTGGTGAGGAAGTGTGCAGCTGAGACTTACTGAAAGACCTAGATCCTGAGCCCTGCTTTAGCAGGATGTTATTTCAGTGAGTGTCTGAGTTGCTTTTCTGTCTTTTCTTTCCTGTCCTAGGTGGACTCTTCTTTTTCTGGAGCTTACAGAGGTAGTGATTTACATGTTTGCTTATGATCTGAGATGGCTCAGTAACCTTTAGTGTGTTGCTTTCCTTGAGGAAGGCAGCAAGCTTTACGTCTAGGCCGGGGCAGTATGCTGTTGCTAGTAACACCAGCAACCTTGGGTGCTCGAAGGGGGTGTTACTGGAAGGCCTGTGAGAAAGAGGCCGAAGACACAGTGGTGGGAGAAGTAGCTGTGTGTGAGCGGGCTGTTGCCTGGGCGAGGTGTGTGGGGTTGCTGAGATGCTGCAGCGGTGGCAGTAGCTGCCCCTTGAGAGACCTTCCCGTGTTTCTGTGGGAGATGATCTGCGAGGTGCTTGGAGGGGAGAACTTTGGGAGCTGAAAGGTAATGTTGGGAGTCAGGGCCCTGTGCAGGGCCCTCGGTCTCCAAGAGACTTGCCTGTGGCTGCCCAACCCTGTTGTGCCTGTTCTTTCCACAGCATTGAGCCACGTGTGGAGGACCCTGGCCAGACTCGAGCAGGGAAGAGAAAATCAGGAGTTACACCTTATTCAGGTAATTAATGTGCGTTCTTGTTCTTGGGTGTCAGGTGTCTTGGAAAACTCTGCTTCTTCTACTAACCCATTGTTGCTGAAATGGTGAGGCTTTTCCCCCATTCTTTTCTCTTGGTGACCAGCTGTGCAGCCAGGGGCCCGAGGAGGTGTCGTGGGGGCTAGCCCTAGGGAGGATATAATCTGTGCGGAGTGAATGTGACGGGATACACTATTTCTAGTGCCAGCAGGAGAGA
This sequence comes from Apteryx mantelli, assembly GCF_036417845.1. Classification (NCBI taxonomy): domain Eukaryota; kingdom Metazoa; phylum Chordata; class Aves; order Apterygiformes; family Apterygidae; genus Apteryx; species Apteryx mantelli. The sequence continues at coordinate 11,033,685 of NW_027118553.1, read as the reverse complement.
TGCCCACGTCCGCAGAGTGCCCTGGACTCCAGGCACTGTTTTCTGGCTCTGTGCCTCTCCCCATGGGCAGCAGCGAGAGCATTTCAGCCGAAAGTCCAAAATCTTTTGGTTGAGGAAGTCTAAATCAGCTGGAGCATTTATACTAATATAGCTTCTGTCGGCAGCTGTAGAATACAACAAGCTCTCTCTGGAAAGAAAGAAAAAAAAAATGGGGGGGAAAAAAGCCCCTCCTGGCTGGTTACTGGCTGAAGTGGCTTTGTAAGGATTTTGTGAAAGGGAAAATGCATGTTAAAAGTGAATGAGAGCCTTCAGTGTGCCGGTGACTTTCTGAGGTGTAGACTGAGCTCTGTTGGAATAGGGGTGACCTTTGTAGTGTCCTGCTGTTTGCAGTAATGGTGGAAGATAAATTCCTTGTGCACCCTTAGGAGCCCTTTGCTTAAATTAAGGTAGAGTTTGGACAAGACTTAAATAATCCCTTTGTGACTCTTTGGTGCATGTGTGTGCATGTTTTTTTTGTTTTTTTTTGTTTGTTTGTTTGTTTGATGATGGCAGAGCTTCCAAACCAAGTAAGCAGATCACATCTTTTCTGGACAAGCCCTGTTCCATTGTTTATATCAAGGTGGCTTCTTTTCTGGACCTTCTCTAGAAAATTGGAGGTATGTAACTTGTGAGAGTGTCCTGAACTGTGCCCTGCAGAGAGGTCAGGTTAAATTGGTTTGCTGACAAACAATTTTCTTCTGTAGCCTGCAGTTCATAAGAATGTCATGTGTACACATTTACTATTGCCCCAAAGAGTTTTTTTTAATCCTGTTTGTTATTTAAATAATAGTTCACGAGTACTTCTTTTTACATGTCTGACATGATTATGCAGACGTATGAGTTTTGTAATTATTTTTGAGTAGGTTGTGGAATTAGGGGCGTAATTTGGTCCGGTGTGGAGTCTCGACATTAAACCCATAGCAGCTGCCTTGCTTCCATGCTCATGAACTTTCACATGATACTCGCAAGGCCTGTTTGTCAGAGTTCGGGCTTCCTGCTCAGCAGTCAGTGTTACGAAGCTGTCTGCACTGTCCCCCATGAACTGGCAGCCCCGTACATCTAATTGTCCTTGAAAGCTGACTCGTGCTTTTTCTCTTAACACTTTGCCTTCCTTAAACACACTTGGATGCCAACAGCCATACTGCAGCCAGTCAAACGCACACCATGGTGTTCCGATTGCCTGACTCCAGTGTTGTCATGTTTCCCCTTGTGTCGTCAGCTCAGCTCCCTTTGAAGCTCTCCACCGCCAAGACCTTCCAGGCTCCTGTCCTAGGTGCCTTGGTGTGGGCAATGCCTGCTGTGGCTGGCTGAAACCTCAGCATTGTGAGGGCTGCAGCCTGGTGCGGCACAAGAGGTGTTTGCTGTTCTTGTGTTCGTTCCTGAGCTGCTTTCTTGTGTTTGCTAGTCCTCGGGTTTTCTGTCCTCTTCCTCTCTTTCCCCTGTTACCGCTGAAGGGCGAGCAGATTGAACAACCCTGCCCTTCAAAGTTAGGACTCCGAAACAAAGAACCAGGCTGCTGTTGCTCACTGAGCAGCAAACGGAGGGAGCCAGTGATCCTGTGCTCTGAAACACTCCTGCTGTTTCCGGGCTCTAACTTAACAGGCTGTGACAAGCCTTGTTTAGCTACCTGCTGCTCGAAGGTTCGTGTGCTCATTCCTATGTCTCATGAGCCCTTTCCGCTGTAACTGTGGTTTTCAGGCCATGGTGAGAGGGGTCCTTGCTGCATTTGAGGAAGGCAAGCCAGAGGAGATCATGAGCAGTGCTTTTAACCTCACTGCCACCCCTAAGGATGTCCAGCCACTAAGGAAGCTTTGCTGGCTCTGGGAGGAGATAACATTTGCTGCAGTGTAGTGGTGTCGTCATGCAGTGTGTATTGAAAAATACCCCTTGACAGTGTATGTGAGTTTTCTTTTCAAACTCTTTGCTGGCCCCTCACTGCACATCTCAGAAGTGTCTGGGTTTGGGCTCTGATTTTCCACCTTAAAGGGCGCAGTATTTCTGAAAGCACCTGCACTTCTTGTCTGGTGCTGCTTCCCAGAGTTAGTCACACTTAAGTCCAGATTAATCGGAGCGGGTGACAAGTGTTTCTAGGAAACTCTGTAGAAAGTAACCATGCACAAAAGTCTGGGAACAAAAGCTGCAACTGGAGTTCTCTCAGGCAGCTGCCTGCTCCAGTTTTGCCAGCAGATAAGGGTTTCAAAGCTTTTTTCACACTTGCTTTTCTTTGCTCTTACATTTGCAGCTTTGTATTGGCGCTGCAGAAGGAGGAAGGACCTGAGGAAGGCTGTTAGCTGTAAATGATTTACTGCTATCATGCAGAGCAATAGAAGTACTGTTAAAATCTACCGTAATTTCTCTCTAATATCTGACTATGATCTTTAGAATTTCTCTTTTTCTCCTACAAAAGTGGATTTTTGACTGCATTCAGCAGGAGGGAAGAATGAACCTAAGTGCAGTGTGTGATTGCGAATTCTCAAACACTTGTTCTTAAATCTCTATCAAAAGGGAACATTTGAACTTTTTTTTTAAGGTTTTCAGAACCTGACTAAGTGCAAACCAGCGCATGAAGTGAAGATGAGGGAAGATCTTGGGGCGTTCAGTGATGCAGAGAAAGTAGGTATTTATTTATCTTACTCTTTTTGTGTAAGTAATATATTTCACCCAGCAAATTAATAGTGCTAATTTCGCTGAAATAACTTCTTCCAAAGAATGCCACACTCTGAGAGAACTTTTATTTTTCCCCTCTAATTATAACTTTAGAAATTGATAGGTATGACCATACTAGAGGCATCTTCTAATCAGGGAGGACCTATCTTCTTCCTCAGAAAATGTGACATAACAGTGAGAAGTTGGTATATGCACCTTGTGCTGCATTCTCTGAATTGCCTTTTTGTGATTTTTGAATGGACACTGTTTACAAACAGCTGTTTCAGGACTTGTTTTTTCGCTCTAAAGCTTATCAAAATGATGGCTGGGGTTGAAATATGCTAAAAGACTGCCTGATGCCTTCCATCGTATAGGCACAACCAGCTTTTAATCTGTTGTGATTTGCTCCTCAGTTGCTAAATCTTGTTGTTCCTCATGCACAACGGAATGATGTTTGCTTGGGCAGGGTGGTTAGCCTACAGGCTAAAAAGGCGCTGTACAGCTTCCTGTGCTTGTCCCAGTGACTGAGGTTTGGATTGCCGTTTGCCTGTTTTTCCTTGACACCTCATCACCTCCCAAAGAATCTCCTGTCTCCTGTAGTTCAGTCACCTGTTACAGGCAAAAGGATCCCAGAATCATTTTTGTAAATTGACTTACGCTCCTTTGTAATATAGTCCCTTCACTGAGAGTCACTTCCAGGATTTCCTTTTCAGGGAGCTGCATTTATTGGGGGCAACTTTATGGGTATTTGTTCTTGTGGCAGCATTGCTTGCGAGCATAACTGGTTCTCTGTCCCTAGAGCAACTTCTATTATATGTAACAATCATATTTCCTCTGTCTTGGTTTGGCTATGTCAAATTAAATTCTCCTAGTGCGCTTTTGAATGATTGGCACTTCATTTTTGGAGCATCTTCATAGCCTGCCTGTGTTGCATTTTGTTGGAATCTCAGTTCCTTTTTTTCAAATGAGACCAGAATTACCCACAGTATTTCATATGATATCCCTCAAGTGCCGGTAGGAATACTTCTGTATCTGCTGGGAAACAATGACTTTCTTCATGATTCTACTTGTGGATTATTAATCTGTAATTAGCTGATACCCTTAGTTTTGTGTCTCGATAAGAACCTCCACATTTACTGAACCCTGTTTTAGAGCAGAAATTCTTGCGCTTCTGCGTTTTTGTATTGAGGGGTTAGTCAGTGAGAGGTGCTGTTGGGGCCGGCTCGGAATTCAGAGCTCTCCTCTGGGCACTCAGTGGGAAATAATGTAGGAATGAGGGTAATTCGTGAAAGGCCTTAGCCACTTTGTTTGCAGTGAGAGAAGAAACTTGAAGGTTTTCAGGAGAATGTTCTTTGTGATGAAGGGAATAAGTTCAGAAGATGATCTTTAGAGCAACTTTCTGAATGGATCTGAGTGGGGCAAGGCTGTACTTCAGGACAGAAGAGGATGTTGCAGTAGCTGAGCTGATCGTGCCTCGAGGAAGAGATGTAATTATGCAATACGTCGTGAAGGCAGTACCTCGCCCATGTTCCGCAGCCTGTGCAAGACTTGAACAAGGGGAATAAAAACCTATAAAAAGGTTCAAGCCAAAACTTGTATGCATCAAAATTATCATCCTGTATGCATCGTAATTAATTGAAGCTCTCTCAGGAGCTCCCTTCTTGACTTGTCCTGCTGTTTTGGTAAGAGCTATGAACATGAAGTTCAGGGGAAATCAGGGGCAATAGATTCACAAGTCCAGTTACTTTGCAAGGCTCTGGCCTATCTTATGCCAAAGTCAAGCTACATATAAGTACCATGTACTTTTTTTTTTTTTTTTTTAGCCTTCCCAATAAAGATGGAATTTTGTTCTCAAAAAGAAGAACATGTAATGCAGTTTGAAATCAGATGCATGAGGAATACATATAATGGGTTGGAAACGTCATAGATCTCACAGTACCTTCTGGGGTAGACTGCACTTGATTTTTGATGTGACTTAGTGTGACCTAATCTTGTTTTTGTTACTGCCTTTGAAATGCTTGCAGATGGAGACATGCAGTCTACCGCAGTGATTTCCCAGCCTCCGCTGATGATGATGAGGAACATTTTGCCAAGGAATCTACTGAAGAGGAGGAGCAACTGCCTGACTGTGAAGTGTTCTCCTCCCTGCTCTTGTACAGACTCTAAACAGTGGCAATATGTAATCCATTGGCATAATATGTAATTTGCTGGCACTGGTGGCTTTTAAGTGGGCTCTCTACCGTTGGACTTTTATAATTGATTCTTTAAGAGCACAGAATCACAGAATGGTTGAGGTTGGAAGGGACCTCTGGAGATCTAACCCCCCTGCTCAAGCAGGGTCACCTAGATCACGTTGCACAGGATTGCATCCAGGCGGCTTTTGAATGTCTCCAGTGAAGGAGACTCCACCACCTCTCGGGGCAACCTGTTCCAGTGCTCTGTCACCCTCACAGTGAAAAAGTTTTTCCTCATGTTCAGATGGAAGTGTCTGTGTTTCAGTTTGTGCCCGTTGCCTCGCATCCTGTCGCTCGGCACCACTGAAAAGAGTCTGGTCCCATCCTCTCGACACCCTCCCTTCCGATACTTGTACACGTTGATAAGATCTCCTCTCAGCCTTCTCTTCTCCAGGCTAAACAGTCCCAGCTCTCTCAGCCTTTCCTCATAAGAGAGATGCTCCAGTCCCCTAATCAACTTTGTGGCCCTTCGCTGCACTTGCTCCACTAGTACCACATCCCTCTTGTACTGGGGAGCCCAGAACTGGATGCAGTACTCCAGATGGGGCCTCAGCAGGGCTGAGTAGAGGGGGAGGATCACCTCCCTCCACCTGCTGGCAACACTCTTCCTGATGCACCCCAGGATACCATTGGCCTTCTTGGCCACAAGGGCACATTGCTGCCTCATGCTTTAACTTGGTGTCCACCAGCACTCCCAGGTCCTTCTCCACAGAGCTGCTTTCCAGCAGGTCAACCCCCAACCTGTACTGGTGCATGGGGTTATTCCTCCCCAGGTGCAGGACCCTGCACTTGCCTTTTTGTTGAACTTCATGAGCTTCCTCTCCGCCCACCTCTCCAGCCTGTCCAGGTCTCCCTGAATGGCAGCACAGCCCTCTGGTGTGTCGGCCACCCCTCCCAGTTTTGTATCATCGGCAAACTTGCTGAGGGTGCACTCTGTCCCTTCATCCAGGTCACTGATGAAGAAGTTGAACAAGACTGGATCCAGGACTGACCCCTGGGGGACACCGCTAGCTGCAGGCCTCCAACTAGACTCTGCACCACAGAGCACAACCCTCTGAGCTCTGCCATTCAGCCAGTTCTCAATCCACCTCACTGTCCACTCATCTAACCCACACTTCCTGAGCTTGCCTATGAGGACGTTATGGGAGACAGTGTCAAAAGCCTTGCTGAAGTCTAGGTAGACAACATCCACTGCTCTCCCCTCATCTACCCAGCCAGTCATTCCATCATAGAAGGCTATCAGATTGGTTAAGTTCTCTCAGTGTCCTTGGATGCACCTGTTCCAATGTACTTGTATGAGTTGAATTCCGGCAAGTCTTCCCTCACTCAGCCCTCATGCACCATTGGTGGCTTTTCTTCTCTGGAGTCCTGACTCTAGGCACAACAGCCCGGGCGATCTTGTTGGTGAAGACTGAAGCCAAAAAGGCACTGAGCTCCTCAGATCTACCTACCTCTGGTGTTACTGCCCCGTTCAGCAAAGACCCAACATTTTCCTTTTTATTCTTTACAGCTACTGAAGCTGTAGCAGCTCTTCTTCATGCCTTTAATGTCCCCTGCAAGTGTCTACCCGCTGAGAGCTTTGGCTTCCCTAACATCATCCCTACTTCAGTGGACACAATTTTTGAATTCTTCCTTTGCAGCACCTCTCTCCTTCCGCTTCTTGAATGCTGCCTTATTTCCCTGGAGCTGAGTTGTGAGTTCCCATTTTAGCCTGGTTTCCCCTTTTCATGCTGTTTTCCACTACTGCCCTTTGCCACCATTTCACCAGGCTGAAGAAACCCAAGTCCCTCAGCCTCTCCATACAGGCCATGTACTTCAGGCTCCCAGCCCCATCTTGGAAGACTCCTCTGGACCCTCTCCAGTTGCTCCCCATTCCTCCAGTACTGGGCAGCCCACACTGGGACACACTAATCCAGACGTGACCACACCAGTGCTGAGTCGAGGAGGATAATAATTCCACTTGTCTGGGTGTCCACACTCTTCCTCAAGCAGCCTCGTATGAAGCTGGCCTCATTTGCAGTGAGCGTGCACCACTGGCTCATATAGCATCCCTCATAACATCCAGGCCCTTCTCCTCAGGGTCACTCCTCTGACGGTCAGGTGCCAGCCTCTCCTGACGCATGGGCTGTTCTGTCCCCTGATGCAGGACCTGCCGCTTCTCCTTGTACAACAGCATGAGGTTTCTGTTGGCCAAGTCCCCAAGTTTCTCAAGGCCCCTCTGGACTGACGCTCCTTTGCATCAGCTGTAAATGAGTGTGTGCAGATGGCTCATCCTGTCTTGCGGTGCCTCTGACAGGATAACAGCCGGAGGACCTGCAGGACACTGCGCATAATAAGAGGAGGTAGTAGTTTAAAGGGACTGCTGGCAAAGGTAGGAATCACCATGGAAACATCTCAGAGAAGCCAAATGAATGTACAATGGCAGCAAAACAAGGGTCAATGGGGAAAGGCTGACTGCATGGGAGGGGATCAGGATGGTAAAAGAGAAGAACTTGGAAAGTGGAAAACAGGGAAAAATGCCATGAAAGGTGAAGTAAAAGAAAAATCAAGGCTATTTGGGGGTTCCTGCCAAGCAGTCCTGAATCTGAATGACTCTGAATGGAGCAGGACGAGAAACATGCAGTTCTTTTGGTCATACTTGTGTCTGACAAACTTCCATGGTCTCATGGAAGCTGAATATTTTCCAAATAGGTCAAAAAGAGAAGACACAGTGTGGAAGGAAATGCAGAATCATTCTGGCTGGGAGGGACCTCAGGATATCCCTAGCCCAACCTCCTTCCCACAGCAGGGTCAGTTATGAGGTCCAGGTTTCTCAGGGCTTTACTCATTGAGGACTTGAAAACCTCTGAGGATGGAGATGGCACAACCTCTCCGGGCAACCTGCCCCAGTGCTTTGCTGTCTGGATGGGTCAAACATTCTTTATTATCCCCAGCCTGACATCTCTTGTTTCAGCTAACACCCATTGGCCTTCACCCTCACATCATGCACAATGGTGAAGAGGCAGGCTCCATCTTCTTGGTGACATCCTGGTAGGTGTGGGGAGGCTGTTATTAGGTCTGCCCAAAGCCTTCCCTTCTCCAGGCTGAACAAACTCAGCTCCCTCAGCCTCGCATAGTGACAAAGTCAACGTTACCTATGTGTGCCTAGGAGGTTTAAAGCTCTTCCAATCCTTCTGGATTTCTTTGCACCCTCTAAAGACCTCAGGCACATTAGAGTGCCATCACCCTCATGCCGTGACTTTTTGTTTGCGTCATACTCATTTGGTATCATGTTGTAATGTACAGGGGTTGTAGGCTGTGAGGAGGGCCCATCCTGGACAAGCAGTCACTCACAATTAACCCTTGACCTGAGAACCTTTCAGGCCCAAGAGGCAACCTCCCACCACTAGGAGGGCCTGGCTCTGGGAATACCATGTCAGGTGCTAAGCCACGTGCAGAAAAGGAATTGCTGCCTGCAAGAATTGCAGTGGCTCAGAAGGCACCTTGAGAGGTTTCTAGTCCAACCTCCTGCTCACATGGGGATCAACACTGAATTCACACCAAGTTCCTTCACGTGGCTTCCTGGTAAAGCATGACCCATTCAAAAAAACCCTCTGAGCTCGATCATCCAACCAGTCTTTTACCGACTTGGTGTTCTACCCATCTTATCGTAATGCCTAATTGTATTCAAGAATATTCACAAAGACAGTGTCCAACACCTTGCTAAAATCTGGGTAAATGACATCCAGCACTTTCTGCTCCTCCACAAGTGCAGGTCTTTTATCACAGAAGGCAATCAGGTGGGTCAGGAATGATTCATCTTCAGTAAATCCATGCTGACTGTTCCCAGGCACCTTCTTCATGTGCCCAGAAAGGTGATCGGAGAGGACTGGCTCCATGACACTCTCCTCACCAACATGAGGCTGAACGGCCTGCAGCTCCCTGCTTTGTCCTTGTGGCCTTTTTTGAAGATGGGCACAACGTATTCCTTCTTGTGCTCATTCGGACCTCCCCTGATCTCCACAGCATTTCAAAGATGACACAGAGCAGCCTTGCTGTCAGAGCAGCCAGCTCTCGCCATGTCCATGGATGCCAGCCATCCAGTCCCATAGACTTCTATGGGTTGAGTTCCAGAGACTTAGACGCTGCGGGTTGCTTTTCTCCTCAGGAGTCCAGACACAACAGGTCAGGAGACCTTGTGGGTGAAGACGGAAGCCAGGAAGGACTTGACTTCCCCAGATCTATCTACATCCGCTTTTGCTAGAATCCCTGTCCCATTCAGCTGTGAGCCCACATTTCCTTGTTTATTCCTTTACTGTCACTGAAGCAGTAGCAGCTCTTCTTCCAGTCCTTCACATCCCCTGCAAGTGTCTCTATGCCAGGGGAGCTTTGGCTTCCTTAACACCATCCTGACTTTGCTGGACAATATTTCTAAATTCTTCCTTTACAGCCTTGCCCTTCTTCCCCTTTCCGTATGCTGCCTGATTGCCCTGGAGCTCATGTGGGAGTTCCCTGTTTAGCCAAGCTGGTGTCCAGAGATGTCTGCTAATTTTACAAACTGTTCATCATGGAGCATTCTTGTGCTTGACGGGTGCTGTCCTTAATGGCCTGCGGGCTTTCCTGAGCTCCTCTGCCCTTCAGAGCTGCCTCCCTTGGTCCATGCCATGGAAGAGCTCCGTACATGCAAGCTACCCCTTCACACATAGGGCATGCCCCTCCTCATCTTCTCTGGTGGTCTCTCCTGAAGAACTTGCACCCTGCCATTGAAGGACCCCAGTCATGCGAGTGGTCCCACCACATCTCAGTTATTCTAACCATGTGGCACTCCTGTGACAGGCAGCTTGTGCATCTCCATTTGCTCCTGCCTGCACCCCAGGCTGCATATGTTTGCATATATTTTGGCTTCAGCACCTCAGCTGTGGCATCGACCAAAGATTTGTCACAGGGAAACGTGTTACCAAGGACCCAGCGTATGCTAAGACTTTGATGGCAAGTGGTGACATACTGGCATGGATAGCAGATGGCAATGTAATGGTGAAAGGAGGTTCCCACTAAGAGAGCAAAGCGTGCAGAACCCAAGGCCAGGGAGAAACAGAGCTGGGCCTTGCAGGAATGGCAGGAGAGGGTTTCGTGACCCAAGTTGACTCTGCAGCACTGTTGTGACTGTGGCAGACTTCTTGAACCAATCTCCAGGCAGGACAAGGTGCCAGTGAAGAAGTCCCTGGGCCTGGGCAGCCTGTGATCCAGCCACGCTGTGGACATTGTTAGCCTAGTGGCTGTTCATATCATATTGGAGGGGTGAGAAGAGGTACAGGAAGAGGAGAGATAGAAGGGTTTCACAGTGCAGAGACTAGAGTGGAGACGTTGGTGTGATGTGCCTTTCCCATTTATGAAGCACACTTGGATGCAGACAGTACAGACTGCCTAAAGGCAGTGGTGGGATTCATTTTTTTGTGCAAAGGCAGGAAACCTGAGATGCCAGGGGACACTTGCCCACCAAACACTCCAGAGGGGCATGGCTTTCCTGTAGGTCCCATGCTATATGTGCTAGAGACATGTGGTTGTACTGGACACCCCAGGCATCTAAAATGGCCCTGCCAGTCTATTTTATGTCATTAAATCAAGGGTCTGCACTGAATTACAAGAGCTGTTTTTAACATTGGGATCTTCATCTGTCTCAGCTTCCTAGTGAGTGGGGCTCTAGTTGTAGTGGGCATCTAGTGTCATTTCAGATGCTCAAGAAAATATCCTACCTGGCCCCCACCTGATGCTCCAGAAGGATGTGGGTCTCATAGTCACTCCACCAGAGCAAGCAGACACTGGCACATGCCTGGAACCACCTCTGTCTCTTCAACTGTCATCAGGTGTTTGCATGTGACCAGCTGACTCCCACCCTCCATCTCCAGGGATTATAATGGGAGCTTAGACAAGGAGCTCCCACGCAGACCTCTATGTTGTGCCCACTTCAGTTTTGGCAAGGGGAATCCCACTTCCGGTGTGTCTGTGGGGTTCATGGCAGGGATCTGTATCCCACTCCAGCCCAGGGGCTTCTAAATCAGCATGAGGTGCCCAGATTGACTGATCTGAATCAACACCTGAACCACGGGTAAATGAGCTCCCTTCTTGTTCCCATGTAGGTGTCCTGCCTACTTAAGAGATGGGAAAAGGGGCTTCCAGAGTGGCACATTTCCACCTATCATGGATAGCCATTCTCTGATGAAATAAATTGTAATGCTGGGATCCATTTCTCTCCAAGCTTTAGAAAAGGACAATAGGTGATTATTTTAGTCTAGTTCAGTGAGCTTTTCCCAGGAGGAGGGAGCACAAGGGACAGAGAAATTCACGTCTTCAGCTGGGCCCCTGCTCCTGAGTGGGGTCAGGCTCCTGGGATAGAGGAAGCTCATGGCAACTGAGAAGCGCTGCTGAGAGACAGCTGTGTCCAGCAGCAGCTCCTCTGCCAAGTGCAGCAGGGCTCCGGGCACTGTGTGCTGCTTCTGACATGAGATGAGAGAAGGCAGAGAGAAGTGAAAGGCAGTGTGGAGTGGGAGGACATAGGAGAGCTCATTGTGGGACAGCTCCCAACATGGTAAGTCTGTGGCTGCGGGGCAATGCTACTGAGATTCCTGAAGGAGTGTTCTGAACCCCATCCATCCCATGGTTGATAGTCTTTTTAAGGATCACTCTCCCAGCTCCTCCAGCGCATAGAGGAGGAGATGCTTTAGAGCAGGGATTCCCTGCCACAGTGTTACAGGGACAGAACATCCTGCTCCGTTCTCCCAGGGATGGCTGCAGGGATGTGAAGCCAGGGAGTGCACTGAGGTCTGCGCAGGGCTGTGATTCAGAGCAGTGTCCCTGTGCCACTGGGTGCTGTGTGCCTGGAGCAGTGACTCTGCTGCCTGTGACGGTCAGCACTCAGCCTGCCCAGGGAGCTCCCCATAGCGCTGCAGGGAGAAGCTCTGGGTGAGTGGGGTGACCCCCAGCAGGGCAGGTTCATTCTCCTGCTGAGATGGTGCTGTGTGGGTCAGGGCTGCTTACAGCTCCAGCTCACCATAAGGACATTTTGAAAGGGGAGTTTTTAAGAGGACTTGTCTCTGCCTGGTGGGAATGGAAATGCAGCAGTCAGGTTTAAACAAGGGGCTAAGATCTTAACCATCACATTGAAGGATGAATAGGTTTGCAAGTGCCTTCACCACTCCTCAGCCTACAGACAGCACCAACATCACCTTGCCAGTCTCACTGGAGATTATCTGGTCTGCTCTTTAACACCTGCAAACAGAGAGATGCTGCTGGGCAGTTTCCTGCTGCTTGGAGGTTTCTGTAGGGCAGAGCTGAGATCACAGTGGGTGGGATGGGACCTGTGTGGGGACAAAGGAAGAGCTCCCAGCAAGGACATCTCCAAGCAGCAGAGAGATGGTCAGAGAGTGAGAGGAAACTGCTACCAGACACCTCATGTGAGTTTGGGGTGCAGTTGGTTCTCTGCCAGCTCCTGCAGTGCAGATGCTTTCCCCTGAGCAAGCCCCTGTCATCCTTCCTCTGTCACTCAGCAGAGGCATGGGGAATGAGCTGACTGTCCTTCAGGAGACCCCACCTTTAAGACACTTGACGCTCCATGGGGTGTGCTGCCAGGCTGTGCACTGCCCTGCAGAAGGGCACAGCTCTTCTGTAGGACATGTGTGATAGCTGAATGTGCCATGCAGAAGGCACAGAGGTGCTAAGGAAATGAAAATGCTGCTGCAGGTGGCTGTATGTGGGCAGCTGAAATAAGCACTGTGTGTTTTTGGCTACAAAATGAGTGTTGAGAGCTGCCTCAGTGTCAGAGCCACATCAGAGTCCTTATTCTGATCATCGGAGCCATGCGCTGTGTCACACCCTCTCCATCACTCTTGGGACATCTGAACTGAGCGAGAGGTGAGCTTGGAGATCTGTGCTTTGCAAGTGGCCACCACTGTCAGCACAGGCCAGTTTCCTTTAAGGGTAACTTGCAGTTGAGATTATCCTCTAACGGAGAGAGGTGCGTGCCCAAGGCAGCTGGGAATGGGACTGATGTGGAGACCAGTTTGCTGGCTCTGTCGTAGGGCACGTAGGGAGAGCTTTTGCCTCTCAGGACTCACTAGTCTTCGCACGGAGAGCAGTGGAAAGGTTGCATATTCCTACCCTGCAGAGCAGACAAACAAACAAACAAGCCCCCAAAAGTGAAGCTGTTGCTTTTGTGGTCAAAATGCCTCAGAAGTGGAGGTGAAGATGTTAAACCACCCTTGTGCACTATAGCAGGACTGACCCCTCTGGAGTCTGTGGGCAGAGGTCCCTGCTCCTCATGGCACACGCAGCCAGCACAAACTGGAGCTCCAGACAGGGAGCTGAATGAAGGTCCTGCTGAGGAGAAAAGCAACATTTGTGTGTATGTTGGTGTGTGTGTCTGTGCGTGTGTTGGGGGGGTGTGTGAGAAAGGGAAAGAGCTTTGAACAGAGAAGTCTCTGCTGACTTGTCACTGTCATTTTCTCCTTTAACAGTCCCAGGTGCCTGGAGGGAGCAAGATGTCCAACAGCAGCTCCCTCAACGAGTTCCTCCTCCTGGCATTTGCAGACACACGGGAGCTGCAGCTCTTGCACTTCTCACTCTTCCTGGGCATCTACCTGGCTGCCCTCCTGGGTAATGGCCTCATCATCACAGCCGTAGCCTGCGACCACCACCTCCACACCCCCATGTACTTCTTCCTCCTCAACCTCTCCCTCCTCGACCTCGGCTCCATCTCCACCACTGTCCCCAAATCCATGGCCAATTCTCTGTGGGACACCAGGGCCATTTCCTACTCAGGATGTGCTGCCCAGGTCTTCCTGGTTGTCTTCTTGTTTGCAGGAGAGTTTTCTCTTCTCACTGTCATGGCCTATGACCGCTACATTGCCATCTGTAAGCCCCTGCACTACGGGACCCTCATGGGTGGCAGAGCTTGTGTCAGAATGGCAGCAGGTGCCTGGGCCAGTGGTTTTCTTGATGGACTACTGCACACCGCTAACACCTTTTCAATACCACTCTGCCAAGGAAATATTGTGGACCAGTTCTTCTGTGAAATCCCCCAGATTCTCAGACTCTCCTGCTCAGACTCCTACCTCAGGGAAATTGGGCTTCTTGTGGTTAGTCTTTGTTTAGTTTTGGGGTGTTTTGTTTTCATTGTGCTGTCCTACGTGCAGATCTTCACTGCTGTGCTGAGGATCCCCTCTGAGCAGGGCCGGCAGAAGGCCTTTTCCATGTGCCTGCCTCACCTGGCCGTGGTCTTCCTGTTTGTCAGCACCTCATTTTTTGCCTACCTGAAGCCCCCTTCCCTCTCCTCCCCAGCTCTGGATCTGGTGGTGGCTGTTCTGTACGCAGTGGTGCCTCCAGCAGTGAACCCCCTCATCTACAGCATGAGGAACAAGGAGCTCAAAGATGCCCTGAGGAAAGTGATTTCATGGACATTTTTCAGCACTGGTAACATTGCGATTTCTCTCCACAGGTGACTCCCACTGTATCCCATACCAGGACTGTAAGTTGTTTGCTCACTGTATTTTTATTATTACTATTATTATTATTATCACTATTTCTTGTCATGTTGCTACACAAATGCTTGGATTCATTCCACCTTTCGTGAGACTTCTCTGTCTCACCTGGTGCCTATATAAAATTGTGTCTAATTAATAATAACTCTTTCAGAGCTGCCTCCCTCACAGTATCTCTGTAATAAAGTAGCTTCTACCCAGTGTAGTACCTGAAAGCTGGGCTTTTCTTCCAAAGCTGGTGTCAAGAATAGGCCCAAGGAATTGCACCCCAGAGGGGCCTGCTGCACAGGGTTCTCCGTGGGTTTAGAAGCACAAAGTTCATAATTATGTTATGATTTCTTAGAGACCAAGGGCTGGATTTAGGACTTACCCATCACTGTCCAGTAGCAGCGGAGATGACTAATTGTCACTGATGTATGTACCCAGGGCTGTCCTGTATGTTAAGGCACAATGTCAGGTGTCCATCCTTCTGGAGGGGAACCTGGAGGTGCCAGGAGAGTACAGGGCATCTCCTAGCACAGCGTGTGGGGGGGGTGGGCAGTGAGTGGAGCCTCACAAAGGGAGAGATCCTCCAAGGTGGAGTTCCCTAAAAGCAAAACGCTAAACCCACATATCCGTGGGTAAAGCAGGACTCTGCCATCCCAGCACAGGCAGTGGGGACCCATCTGGCATGGGGAAGGGAGACTGGAGAGCAATTCATGTTATCAATGTGATAAGAGGGGCAAGATGTAGAGGCGCACCTGGACTCAACTAGTACTTTTGGAAATGCTCCATAGTCCCTCCAAGCACCTGCCACATGAGCAGTCCCTGGAGGGATTAGAGGCCGTGATCCCCATTTGGCTGGGTCTCCTTCCCATCCTGACCAGCATGGCCAGTGCAGAGTGACCCCGTGGCCCTGTGGCCCCACAGCCCGCTCACTCTGCAGAGCAGCACCATCAGCTCAGGGCCCTGCGGCAGAAGAGGGGAGGGGGTGTGGGAATGGCCAGCGAGATCAGAGGAGGGATTGGGAGAGATGAGAAGGAAGTGGAACTGGGCTTGAACTTGCCGACCTTTAATGCAAGACAATGTTCCGAGTGTGGGCACACTGAAGTGAGCTCCCAGTGCAGAGCCAGAAGCCATTGCTCTGCTGGCCCTCCACATGGCCTGGGAAGTGTTCAAAGAAGGATTAATGCTCCTCACCCTCCCAGCTCCTTGTGCCATCATCCCTCCTGAAGGGAGGCACCAAAAAGAAGGCTGGGAGCCCTTGTGGGAGCTTGTGTTGAAGGAAGCAGCACCCAGGAGCCATATGAGTTTGCTGCTCTCCCTCAGGCCCTGTCCCCAGCACATGTCCTTCAGACAATCTCCCCTACCCTATGTGTTGGTCCTCACCCCAAAAGTCACCCCCAGACAAGGCTCCATGCCCAGCTGAAGGACTGTGCATCCAGCTGTGAGCCCTGGGAGGACGAGCCCTCTCCTGGGTCCTCTGCAGGGCTGTCAGGGAGCATGCAGAGGAGGTCCTGGGGCCGTCTACTGGGCCTGTAGGCCATCCTCCTCCCATTGGGGCCCCTCATACAGGGTCTGTCAGAACAAAGATGCAACCCATCTTGTTGCTGCATGAACAGAGAGGAGAAACTGCCCCAGGAAACTCCTCCCAGACCCAGCCCCTCACACCAACCATTTCCAGCACTGGCCATTCTCCATGGTGCTGGTGAGGGGTGATCTTGGAATGTGACCAGCTCTGTAGGCCTGCTGGGCTCAGTACCTGTATGGGGGGAATGTCCAGCCCTGCCTGGGATCTCCCTGGGCCCAGACCTCATCAGGCCCCAGAGCATGGCCTTCTGCTAACCCCAGGGGGACAGGATGAGGGATGGGCACGGCTGGGGACTGGTGGGAGGCTGCTGGGCAGAAGAGCCATGGGGGCCAGGGCACCAAGGGCTGTCATGAAGACCATGCTGGGGGGATGTTTAGCTACCCTAGAATGCACCCTGTCCTTTGTGGTGCCTGCACAGTGGGACTGTGGGGCAAGGCAGCAGGGCTCGGCCAGGGGAGGGATGAGGTGCAGATGGGAGCCACACACTCCAGAAGCTCCCAACGGTCATGGAGGGGACTTGCTGCTGTTAGCAGTGTAACGGGTTTCTCAAGGGCTACAGCCACTAGCACTGCCTGTCAGGACTCCCAGAGACAGCACAGATGGTCGGTGCTCAGTACCATAGTTTACAGTGCTCCCCATCTCTTGTGTCAAAATCCTCTCTCAGGAGCACAGCTGGCTGCATCACTCCCTGCCCATTGTGGAAAGGAGCTGCTGGAGCTTCTCTTCTCACCCCTGCTGACCCCAGCTCTGCCTTGGTGTTGGGCCACAGACTCTGCCCTGGGTCATGTTATGTCTCCTTATGCTCTCCTCTGAGACCACGTAGGGACCTGCAGCACATAGCTCTCTTTAGAGCTGGCCACCATGACCTGCCTGAGTGGTCCCAGGAGATCCCAGCAAGGCTGTGCTTGGAGGTGAGGCTGTGATTGTCCTCGGTCAAAGTAGTTGGGATGGTCTGGCTGGAGGCCAAGGGGAGAAAAGGGCAAGAGACAACAATGAGGAGATGCAGTAAGGGAAATTTCAAATGCATTTAAGGCAGAAATAAAGAAACAACCATGATAGTTGAGCAGCACTGGGACAGGGGACAGAAGATCTTTAAAAACACTCCTGGAGAAAGCACTTACCAACCTGATCTGACTGTAAAGTTAGCCCTGCCCAGAGCTGATCGTGGTCCTGGAGATCTCCAGTGGTCCCTCCCGACCTAGATCCTCTAGGAGGAAGGGGCTGGAAAGTGGAGTCCTGGGCAGGGGACACTGTTGTGGGGTTGAGGCCTTGCTGCCATTTGTACTGCCCGGACAACCCCGTGCTCAGAGTCACACAGTGAGTAAGTTCATCCTCCAAAGGAGTCTCTGCTCCATGGACAACAGGAGTCAAAGCAGTGTAGGGAGACTGCAGAAAAGTTCTCAGGAACACACCAGGCATTCAGGCCCTTTGACTGCTGAGGTGTCCCCAGACCGGTGCTTTGCATCCTGGGTCTTAGGCTCTGAGAAATCTTTAGAGCCAGAGCAGATGGGAGTCCCATCTCCTGGGCTCATGGGTTACAGGGCATCAGCAGGGCTGTACTGGCTGCAGGGAGGGAATCAGTGCCCGGGGCATGAGCAGTTCCCCCTCTGCGCTCGCCTCTTTCTTCACAGCCCGGAACAGAGATTGTGTTTCCCATGTTGGCCCTCCCTGCCGGGCTGCATTCCCAGGTGGAGGGGACGCAGGCTTCCCACTGGGGAAATGCAGGAGAGCCCAGTCTCATGTAGAGGAGCAGGGTCCCAGCACACCTGCTGGGTGGTCAGGGCTGCAGGCTGCAGACCCCACTCTGTTCCCCACAGACCTCCTGCCAGGGGTGGAGGGTGCCCAGCAGCAAGGCACGCGCGCCTGGGGGTCTGGTGCCATTGGTGTGGTGGTCTTTGGACCAGCCTCTGTCTGTAAGTGACTCAGGAGCTCCTCCACCTCGATGTTAGTGGCAAAGAGGGTGTCCCAGCTTGTTCCCTCTGCAGCTGAGGATTTAATTCTCAGGAGAAAGCAAAAAAGAAACCCTTTTGTCCATGGGACTTATACTACGCTGCCAACCCTCTACTGTCTTCTCCTGCTCTATCACCCCAGAAGTCCTTTGGCAGGGGCATTTTTTGGTTTCCAACCCTCCATTGGACCCTGCTTTGGGCAGCAGATTGGGCTACAGGCCTCCTGTGGTACCTTTAGGATGAATTATCCTAAAAGCCTATGATTTCAGGCCCCATTTCAAGCACAGAGCAAATGTCTCTGGGACAGGAGTCATTTGTGCTTTATGTGACCATCTAAAAGAAGGCGGGTGAACACCTCCTCCTTCTTCCTTGTTGACTGTAAGGGCAGCCTGGGAGGCACTGCCTCAGGCATATCTACATTACCCCTGAAGTTCTTTGCATCCACCTTTAACCACGCAGAAGTCCATTGCCTGGATCCTCTCAGTGGTGAGGGGAGAAATGCAGGCTTTTCTGCAGAGTGAGGTTTCTACCTCTGTAGTTGTACCTCTAGGTAGATGGTGGCATCCTGCCCTTTCTTTCTTGCCTGAAGCTCAGGCTGGATGGGGATGTGAATGTGGAGGTTGGCTGTCACTGCAGTGGCTGTGAGATGGTGGAGAGGTAGGAGGAACGACAGAATCACCACCCTGCAGTGCAGCAGAGAGGATTTCATCTTGTTCAGGATCTGCTTGTCAGCATCCCACAGGTGACTGTCCTGGAGGGCAGAGGAGCCATGGAGCCCTTTTGGATTGTCAGGGACAATGTCCTCAAAGCACAGGAACACTCCAGTCTGCAGGGAAGTCCCTCAGGGCCTGGCCTGAGGCTGCCTCAGATGAGCAGGGACTTTGAGATTTAGGACTTGAAAAGGCAGAAGGAAGTGCACAGAGGGTTGGAAGGGGAATGGGCTACCCAGGAAGAAGACACAGCCATTGTGTGTGGTGGAAGGGATGGAGTTAGGCAAGCCAAAGCTCAGCTGCAGCTGGAGGTGGAGTTGGAGGTGTAACTGGGAAGGAATGGGGAAGGTAACCAGAAGCGCTTGTGCAAGTACATGGGCAGGACAAGGAAGGCAGGTAGAGAAGGAAAATGTGGTCTCCCTGCTCAGTGGGGCAGAAGACATAGTGACAAAGACAGGGGAAAGGCTGAGGAGCTCATTGCCTCTATTACCTTGTCTTTTACTGGTATTGTCTACTGCAGGGCCTCCCTGGCCCACGAGTCCTTTGGCAGCATCTGTGTTAGCAAAGCGTCACCCATGGCAGAAGAAGATGCAGCTGGGGAGGAACTTTGCCCAGTGGGCACACACAAGTCCATGGGACCAGACAGGAAGCACCCCAGGGTGCAGGGAGAGGTGCCTGGAGCCATTGCAACACTGCTGTTGGTCATCTTTTAAAAGTCAGGGTAATCAGGGAGGTTCCTGATGACTGGGGAAAGGCAGATATCACACCCATTTTCCAGAAGGGCAAGAGGGAGGATCTGGGCAACGACAGGCTGGTCCTCTTCATCTCAGTCCCTGGGAAGGTGATGCAGCAAATCCTCCTGGAAACCATCTCCAAGCCTATGAAGGACAAGGCCTGGAAGAGGCAGCATGGGTTGACCAAGGGGAAATGGAAACCATGCCTGACCAACCTGATTGCCTTCTGCCATAAAATGAATGGCTTTGTGCAGAAGGGGAAAGCAGGGGATTTTGTGAAGCTTCACTTTAACAAGGCCTTTCACACAGTCCCCCATAGTCTCCTTAGAGGCAAATTGTTGAGCTCTGCCCTTGATCAATGGACCATAGGGAAGGCGGAAGATTGTCTGGACCATCAGGCTGAAACGCTGTGATCAGTGGTACAAGTTCCAAGTGGCAGCTGGTTACTAGCAGCATCCCTCAGCAATCAACATGTGGGGCAGGACTGTTTAACATCTTGATGAATGGCCTGCACAGTGGATGGAGCGCACTCTCAGCACCCTTGTGGACAGTGCATGACTGGGGGGAGCCCCTGGGCAACCTCATCTAGTTCCCTCTGCATTGACCAGGGGGGCTGGGACTAGATGACGTCCAGAGGTCTCCCCCACCCTAAGTGCTGTGATTCAGTGCACCGTTCCCTGGAGAGCTCTGTAAAGAGAGAAGAGGCCGAGGAAGCAGAAAGGAGAGAGAGGCAGAAGAAGAGATCTGAAACATGTCCATTTAAATGAAGTAGTTCCTCCGAACAAAGTTTCTCCATGCAGAGTATTGCCAGCAAATGTATTTTGATGAATAATGTATCTCTGTCTATATATGTTTACGCTCGCATAGACAGACTAATTTCTGTAGTGCATGAACATGGTGCTGCCAATGAATAAGAAAGAAATAAATATTTGTCAATGGTAAAAACTGTGTGAAGTTTTGGAAATGAGGATTTTTTTTGTCAATTATTGCATTGAAGATATTTTAGAGAGTCCTTTGAAACACTGCCTTAAAACGGGTATGTTGAGATTTGTGCAAATTTGTTCACCCAAAAATAGATGAAGCTGGTCACCCTGTTTTCCTCAGCAGTTGAGAGAGCCTGACACCTCAGAGTGCAACATGCTCTGTGCAAAGAGTGAGGGGTGGCATGGACAGCCGTGGGCGGGGGGTGGGCTTCTGAGCACTGGGCTCTGTGAGAGACACAGAAATATCCTGTTTAGTGGTGTAGGCCTGATTATAACAGAAAAGTTTAGAAAATGACATTAACAATGAAACAAGAAAGGAATTAAGACAAAGATGGAAAGCAAAGAAATGTTTTCTTATACTTTCCAGCTTTTCATTTTTTTGTGCTCTTATTGTCTTTCTTGATTTGTTCTGTTTCAGTACACTAGTGTTCTGGGGAGATTATGCATTATCTTTCTGTCTGAAAAGGACAATGATTTTGAGAACTGTGGTGGGATGCAGTCACAGGGTCATGGACGGCTGGTGCCATTGCAGGTGCCCTGGTCCCCTCTGCCCAACCTCCATCTGCGGCTCTGAGGAGCTCTGGTCTCCCGCAGGTCCCCTGCGAGAGCTGCCAGGCCCAGGCAGGTGCCTCAGAGACACCGGAGCCTCTCCAAGTGCCACTGGGTGCTTGTGGTTGGACACCTGAGCTCTGCCTGGAAAGGTGAAGAGCTGTTTTCAACATTAAAAAAATAAATAAATGAGAACATTTTCATCATCTGAAAGGATTGAATGATTTTAAAAAAATGTCAGTGTTTTCCCATGATGACATAATGGAAATTTTGAGGAAGGGCATGAATCTCAGGGGAAGAAATGTTGATCTGCCCATTAACATGCGTTACCACTGCTCTGTCTGTTATGCTGTGGATGTAGTCTCAGTGATCTCTCACATATTCCCACATCCCTGATTAAACTGATCATTTCTAAAGTCAACTGTTTGTCAGACTATCTGGGCATATGCACTTTCCATAGTTTCCAGTCTTCCTCCTCCCCTTACTCTTTATTGTTCAGATACCTCCCAAGTCTCCAGTTGCTGCTTTAAGCTTCAGGGAGTCTGAAGCTTGCCGTGTCTTTCAGGAGTCTAATTGTCTCTTCAATCAACTCCTTCATTGTATATCTATTCAGTCTTTCCTATCTATTTGTGAAGAACATTTCAAGGAAGGTTATTCCTTGTAGACTGTGGACCTCACTGGAGGGAACTTGGACTTGACATACAGTTGAGGAGTTTATTTTATTTCTTGTGACACTGGATCAAGTTTATTTGTGTTTGATCCGAATTAAGGCAAATCCTTCTGTGCTGTTTGCAGCTAGTTCTCGGAGGAAAGCAGGTGGGAATTGATGCACATGAGCTGTAACATTCAGGTGCAGCCTTGAGTGGCAAAAGGTTCGATTTGAACAAGAGTGATCTTAGTCCCCAGTGGCTGAGGAGGGAACTGTCAGGGCTGGGGAGGTGGGGGGGCAGGTTGTCCATACATGTCTCCCATCAAAAGTACTGCTTTTCCTATATGTCCAGACTTCATTAGGAGACACTGTGGGTCAGTATGAATTGGAGAATGTGAGTATGACTTATTCTGAAAGCTGAAGAAGAAAGAAAGCTTAAAAGCAGACATCTTTCTTTTCCAGGTGCTCATTGAAATCTGCCTTCTTTCAAAACCCTCCTGAAACCTCTCCAATTAGCCACACAAGAACTGGGAAACTGAAGAAAAATATGGGAAGAAGCATGGCTCCGTAGGGGTTTTGGCATCTTAATGACCCCTCGGGTGTCTTTGGTGTTGAGCCCATGAACCTCAGATGATGAGAGGAGACTGAAGAAACCTCTCAAGAAGTTTATGTCAGAAGCAAATCCCCAAGTTTCTTGGAGTGTTAATGGGTCCCACTGAGGGTCATTATCAACAAAGGTTCCCCAGGGGCTGATTAGAGCAGAAAGTTGGAGGCCCTGATTGCAGGTAGGCAGAGGCAATGTGCAGGTGGCTGTGATGCCAAGACAACCTTGATGTGTGTTATCAAGCAGAATGGCCAAGACCCACAGCCAGCCCCTGGGTAGAGTGATCCTTCTCCTCACATGTCACTCAGGGCTCTTCCTGGGGACAGTGTCAGGTTGGGGGGGAGCGCAATGCCTAGCGCAGGACAACGACACAGCACCTCCTGGGCTCCGTGGAGGTGAGGAGGAAGCAAGGCCACAGTGCTGTAAGGAAACGTCATCTTCCCATAGTCCTCGGTGGCAGAGACACTAGCCATAGCAAATGGGACAAAGACCTCAGTTCTTTTGGAGGCTTTCAGCCTTGACATTGACCTCAGTCGTCTCCACCACAGGCTGTCCTATGCTGTCCCAAAGCTGCACCTGTTTCCCTGCAGCCTGTAGACACCCAACCTGCTTCCCCACCTTGCTCTCACCGAAGGATCTCCCCACCTTTACTGACATCCTGCTGTCCTTGCTGGCTGCTCCTTGAAACACAAAGCCAGGGGCTGATCACGGAGTCCCTCTGGGTGCCCTCTTGCACCACAGCACTACCCTACGAGTGACATTCTTGTTACCTGAAGTGCAGTCTGAACCTCTCAAGATGCACTTTGTGGCTCTTTCCCCTTCTCATGCTGCTTCCTACTACCAAGAACTACCATCATCTCTGAAACCACCCTGTCACAGGCAGTCACAGGTGACTACTGTATTGGCCTTAGCCTCCACTTTAGCAGGCTAAAGAAGCCCAGGTCCCTCAGCCTCTCCATATGGGCCATGTGCTTCAGACCCCCAACGACTGCTTGGAAAACCTCCTCTGCACCCTCTCCAGTTGCTCCCCCTTCCTCCAGCACTGGGCGTACCACACTGGGTCACACTGTCTCAGATGCGGCCACACCAGTGCTGAGTCAAGGGGAACTGGAACTGCCCTTGCCTGGGTGGCCATGCTCTTCCTAATGCAGTCCTGTATGCAGCTGGCGTCATTTGTAGTGAGCATGCATCACTGGCTCATATGACATCCCTCATAATGTCCATGGCTGCCTCCTCGGGGTCACTCCTCTGCTGGTCATGTCTCTGCCTGTCCTGATGCACGTGTTCTTCTGCCCCGCTGATGAGCGTTTCAAAAAGGACAGGATGTGGGGTAGACCCCTGCATACCCCACCTTTCCCTGGCACTATGCATTCATGAAATCCCTCTGAGCTCCATCATCCAACCAGCTTTCTGCCCATCTGGATGTCTACTGGACATCCACTACTCTCCTCTCCTCCACAAGTGCAGGTCTTTCATCACAGAAGGCAATCACAGGGGTCAGGAATAATTTACCTTCAGTAAATCCATGCTGACTGTTCCCAGGCACCTTCTTCATGTGCCCAGAAAGGTGATCGGAGAGGACTGGCTCCATGACACACTGCTCACCAAAGTGAGGCTGAATGGCCTGCAGCTCCCTGCTTTGTCCTTGTGGCCTTTTTTGAAGATGAGCACAACATGTTCCTTCTTCTGCTCATTGGGACCTCCCCTGATCTTCACGACCTTTCAAAGATGACACAGAGCAGCCTTGCTGTCAGAGCAGCCAGCTCTCTCCATGTCCATGCATGCCAGCCATCCAGGCCCATAGACTTCTATGGGTTGAGTTCTAGAGACTTAGGCACTGTGAGTTACTTTTCTCCTCAGGAGTCCTGCCTCTAGGCACAACAGCTGAGGAGACCTTGTGGGTGAAGACTGAAGCCAGGAAGAACTTGACTTTCCCAGATCTATCTACATCCACTTTTGCTAGAATCCCTGCCCCATTCAGCTGTGAGCCCACGTTTCCTTCTTTATTCTTTTACTGCCACTGAAGCAGTAGCAGCTCTTCTTCCTGTCCTTCACATCCCCTGAAAGTGTCTCTAAGCCAGGGGAGCTTTGGCTCCCTTAACACCATCCCGACTTTGCTGCAAAATATTTCTAAATTCCTCCTTTGCAGCCTTGGCCTTCTTCCCCTTTCCGTATGCTGCCTGATTGCCCTGGAGCTCACATGGGAGTTCCCTGTTTAGCCAAGCTGGTGTCCAGAGATGTCTACTAATCTTACAAACTGTTTGTTATGGAGCATTCTTGTGCTTGATGGGTGCTATCCTAAATGACCTGCCGGTTTTCCTCATCTCCTCTGCCCTTCAGAGCTGCCTGTTACCAAGGGCCTTATGTACGAAAAGGCCCTGATTGCACATGGCGACATGCTGGCATGGATAGTAGGTGTCAATGTAATGGTGAAAGGAGGTTCCCACTAAGAGAGCAAACCCTGTAGTACCCGAGGCCAAGGAGGAACAGAGCTGGGCTATGAAGGAATGGTAGGAGAGGGGTTGGTGGCCCAAGATGACTCTGCAGCACCGTTGGGCCTGTGACAGACTTCCTCAACCAATCTCCAGGAAGGACAAGGTGGCAGTGAAGAAGTCCATGGGCCTGAGCAGCCTGTGATCCAGCCACCCTGAGGACATTGTTAGCCTAGTCCCTGTTCATATTGGGGGGTGAGAAGAGGTACAGGAGGAGGAGAGCTAGAAGGCTTCTACAGTACAGAGACGTTGGTGTGATGTGCCTCTCCCATTTATGAATCACGTTTGGATGCAGACAGTACAGAGTTTGCCTAAAGGCAGTGTTGGGATTCATTTGTTTGGGCACAGGCAGGAACCTGAGATGCCCTGGAGCACTTGCCCAGCATGCAATCCAAAGGGGCATGGCTTTGCTGTAGGTGCCATGCTTTATCTACTAGAGAGACGTGGTTGTGCTGGACACCCCAGGCATCTGAAATGGCCCTGCCAGCCTATTTTATGTCATTAAATCATGTGTCTGCACTGAATTACGTTAGCTGTCTTTAACACTGCAATCTGCCTGTGTCTTAACTTACTAATGAGATGAGCTCTAATTGTAGTAGGCATCTGGGGTCATTTCAGATGGCCAAGGAAATTCCCCACCTGGCTCCTGCCTGATGCTCCAGAAGGATATGGGTCTCATAGTTGCTCCATCAGAGCAAGCAGACACTGGCACATGCCTTGGACCACCTCTGTCTCTTCAACTGTCACCAGGTGTTTGTGTGTGAGCAACTGACTCCCACCCTCCAGCTCCAGGGATTACAATGGCAGCTTAGACAAGGAACTCCCATGCAGACACCTCTGTTGTGCTCACTTTGGCTTGGTAAGGGGAATTCCACCTCCTGTGTGTTTGTGGGGTTCACGGGAGGGAAAAGAATCCCACTACAGTCCAGGGGCTTCTAAGCTGGCATGAGATGCCCAGATTGACTTGTCTGAATGGAAACCTGAACCATGTGTCCATGAGCTCCTCTCTTGTCCCCTCTAGGTGTCCTGCCTAGTGAAGAGATGGGAATTGGGGCTTCCAGAATGGCACATTTCCACCTCTCATAGATAGCCATAATGTTGGAATTCTATTTCTCTCCACGCTTTAGAAAGGCACAATAGCTGGTTATTTTAGTCTACTTCAGGGAACATTTCCCAGGAGGAGGGAGCACAAGGGACAGAGAAAGTCAGGACTTCAGCTGGGCCCCTGCTCCTGAGAGGGGCCAGGCTTTGGGGACAGAGGGCGCTCATGGTAACCTGGCAGCACTGCCCAGAGACAGCTGTGTGCAGGAGCAGCTCCTCTGCAAAGAGCATCAGGGCTCTGGACAATGCCTGCTGCTGCTGACATGAGATGAGACAAGGCAGGGAGACATGGAAGGCAGTGTGGCATGGGAGGACAGAGGAGAGCTCACTGTGGGAGGAATCTTCACAGATTTTTGTACAGTAAGTCTCTGGCTGTAGAGCAAGGCTACTGAGCTTCCTGGAAAGGTCTTTGAAACCAGCTATCCTGTGGATGACAGGGTTTTAAAAGATCACTCTGCTGGCTTCTCCGTTGCAGAGGAGGAGGAGATGCTTCAGAGCAGGGATTCCCTGCCACACCATCACAAGGACGAGGGATCTTGCTCCCTTCTCTCAGGGACGGCTGCAGGGATGTGAAGCCAGGGAGTGCACGCAGGTCTGACCAGTGCTATGATTCAGAGCAGTGTCCGTGCACCCCACAGTGCTGTGAGCCTGGGGCAGTGACTCTGCCACCTGTGAGGGTCAGCACTCAGCCTGCCCAGGGAGCTCCCCATAGCGCCGCGGGGAGAAGCTCTGGGTGAGAGGGGCAACCCCCGGCAGGACAGGTTCATTCTCCTGCTGAGATGGTGCCGCATGCGTCAGGGCTGCTCACAGCTCCAGCTCACCAGGAGGACATGTTGAGAGTGGAGATCTCAAGAGGACTTGTCTCTGCCTGGTGGGAATGGAAATGCAGCAGTCAGGTTTAAACAAGGGGCTAAGATCTTAACCATCGTGCTGAAGGATGAATAGATTTGCATGTACCTTCACCACTCCTCAGCCTACAGACAGCACCAACATCACCTTGCCAGTCTCATCAGAGATTTTCCGGTCTGCTCTTTAACACCTGCAAACAGAGAGATGCCGCTGGGCAGTTTCCTGCTGCTTGGAGGTTTCTGTAGGGCAGAGCTGAGATGACAGTGGGTGGGATGGGACCTGTGTGGGGACAAAGGAAGAGCTCCCAGCAAGGACATTTTCAAGCAGCAGAGAGATGGTCAGAGAGTGAGAGGAAACTGCTACCAGACACCTCATGTGAGGTTGGGGTGCAGGCAGTTCTCTGCCAGCTCCTGCAGTGCAGATGCTTTCCCTTGAACAAGCCCCCATCATCCTTCCTCTCTCACCTGGCCCCAGGAATGGGGAATGAGCTGACTGTCCTTCAGGAGACCCCACCTTTAAGACACTTGACGCTCCATGGGGTGTACTGCCAGGCTGTGCACTGCCCTCCAGAAGGGCACCGCTCTTCTGTAGGACATGTGTGATAGCTGAATGTGCCATGCAGAAGGCACAGAGGTGCTAAAGAAATGGAAGTGCTGCTGCAGGTGGCTCTATGGGGGCAGCTGAAATAAGCACTGTGTGTTTCTGGCTACAAAATGAGTGTTGAGAGCTGCCTCAGTGTCAGAGCCACATCAGAGTCCTTATTCTGATCATCGGAGCCATGCGCTGTGTCACACCCTCTCCATCACTCTTGGGACATCTGAACTGAGAGAGAGGTGAGTTTGGAGATCTGCGCTTTGCAAGTGGCCACCACTGTCAGCACAGGCCAGTTTTCTTTAAGGGTAACTTGCGGTCGAGACTGTCCCCTAGCTGAGAGAGGTGCATGCCCAAGGCATCTGGGAATGGGACTGATGTGGAGACCAGTGTGCCGGCCCTGTCCTAGGGCACAGGGAGGGCTTTTGCCTCTCAGGACTCACTAGTCCACACGGAGAGCAATGGAAAGGTTGCATATTCCTACCCTGCAGAGCAGACAAACAAACCAACAAACCCCCCAAAAGTGAAGCTGTTGCTTTCACGGTCAAAATGCCTCGGAATTAGATGTGAAGATGTTAATCAGACTTTCTGCGTTATACCAGGGCTGACCGCTCTGGAGCCTGTGGGCAGAGGTCCCTGCTCCTCATGGCACACGCAGCCAGCACAAACTGGAGCTCCAGACAGGTTCCTGAATGAAGGTCCTGCCAAGGAAAAAAGCAGTGTTTGTGTGTATGTGGGTGTGTGTCTGTGCGTGTGTTGGGGTTTCTGTGAGGAAGGGAAAGAGTTTTCATCAGAGAAGTGTCTCCTGACTTGTCACTGTCTTTTTCTCCTTTAACAGCCCCACGTGCCTGGAGGGAGCAAAATGTCCAACAGCAGCTCCCTCACTGAATTCCTCCTCCTGGCATTTGCAAACACACAGGAGCTGCAGCTCTTGCACTTCTCGCTCTTCCTGGGCATCTACCTGGCTGCCCTCCTGGGCAACGGCCTCATCATCACAGCCATAGCCTGTGACCACCGCCTCCACACCCCCATGTACTTCTTCCTCCTCAACCTCTCCCTCCTCGACCTTTGTACCATCTCTACCACTGTCCCCAAATCCATGGCCAATTCCCTGAGGAACACTAGGACCATTTCCTACTCGGGATGTGCTGCTCAGGTCTTAAGTTATGCCTTTTTCATTTCGGCCGAGTATTCTCTTCTCACAGTCATGGCCTATGACCGCTTTGTTGCCATCTGCAAACCCCTGCACTACGGGACCATCATGGGCAGCAGAGCTTGTGTCAAAATGGCAGCAGCTGCCTGGGCCAGTGGTTTTCTCAGTGCTGTGCTGCACACTGCTAACACATTTTCAATACCTCTCTGCCAAGGCAACACAGTGGACCAGTTCTTCTGTGAAGTTCCCCAGATCCTCAAGCTCTCCTGCGCAGACTCCTGCCTCAGGGAAGTTGGCCTTCTTGTGGTTAGTTTCTGTTTATTCTTTGGGTGCTTTGTTTTCATTGTGCTGTCCTATGTGCAGATCTTCACTGCTGTGCTGAGGATCCCCTCTGAGCAGGGCCGGCACAAAGCCTTTTCCATGTGCCTGCCTCACCTGGCCGTGGTCTCCCTATTTATCAGCACTGTAGTTTTTGTCTGCCTGAAGCCCCCCTCCCTCTCCTCGCCAGCTTTGGATCTGGTAGTGGCTGTTCTGTATGCAGTGGTGCCTCCAACAGTGAACCCCCTCATCTACAGCATGAGGAACAAGGAGGTCAAAGACGCACTGAGGAAACTGGTTCAGTGGGTACAATGTCAGCACCAATAACTGTCCCATGTGCATCTGCTCCTCATTCCCAGGGTATTTGGCAACATGGCTATGTGTTGCTCATGTCTTTCTTTCTCACTTACTTTTCTCTGTTACATTTTCCTAAAAGAAAACATATTTTGCTTTGTGCCACTTGTCCTCAGGAATCTCTCATTTGAATCTGATCAAGAGACCGTGTTGAAGCAGGAAGCCAGGCTTCCGCCTTCATCAGCAGAGATGGGAGAACCTCCGAGCCCGCTAGTCTGAGCTCCTGGATGCCTTCAGTGCAATGAGGAGAGTTTCCCTTTGCAGTGTTTCTTTTGGTGCTGACACCAAGGGAGCTCAGGGGCACAGAGTCACGCTCCAACGAGTACAGGCATGGTCACACCATGGGTCCTGTGTGCCTTAAGAGAGCTCAGCTCCCTTGGCCACAGTCAGGGTATGATCTCACACCTCTCTCCTGTGAGGGTGGCAGCCGGCTGTCACTGTGGGCTGGTCCCTTCCCTCCACAGCATTCCAACACTCAAAGCAGAGCGAGATTGGAAAGGAGGAGAGTCTGGACGAAGTCTGTGGGCCTATTGATCCCTCACAGTAACACTGCAGAACTCTCCTTTAGTCATCTAAGGCTAAAACATCCTTTTCGATTTGTGCCTTGCCAAAGATAGAAAACAAAATCAGAGCCTCAGGAGAGTGCCTTCCCTTTCAGGTAAGCCTGCCATGAGTATCGTCTTGAAAAGTCCCCTCCAGACATTTTCTGAGGGTGAGGTAGAGCTGTGACAAACCGTGACTCACGCAGCACCCTCTCAGCAGGAGAATGAACTAGGCCTGCTGGGGGTTACTCCTCCCACCCAGAGCTTCTCCCTGCAGTACTGTGGGGAGCTCCCTAGGCAGGCTGAATGCTGACTTTGCAGGTAGCAGAGTCACTGCCCCAGGCACACAGCACCCTGGGGTGCAGGGACACTGCTCTGAAGTACAGCCCTGATGTTCTGTACACTGCTGAAGTACACCTGTGTGCACTTCTTTGCTTCATATCCCTGCAGCCATCCCTGGAAGAAAGGAGAAGGATGCCCTGTCCCTGTGACCATGTGGCAGGGAATCCCTGCTCTGAAGCATCTCCTCCCCCACCTATGCACTGGAGGAACCAGGAGAGCGATCCTTAAAAACCCTACCAGCCATGGGATGGGATGGGTTCAGAAGACCCCTCCAGGAAGCACACTAGCATTGCCCTGCAGCCAGAGACTTACCATGCAAAAGGCTGTGAAGATTTCTCCCACAAGGAGCTCTCCTCTGGCCTCCGACTCCACACTGCCTTTCACTTCTCTCTATCTTGTCTCATCTCATGTCAGCAGTAGCAAGCAGTGCCCAGAGCCCTGCTACTCTTTGCAGAGGAGCTGCTCCTGCACACAGCTGTCTCTGGGCAGTGCTGCCTGATTGCCATGAGCTCCCTCTATCCCAGTATCGTGCCCCTGCTCAGGAACAGAGGCTGAGCTGAAGATGTGAATTTCTCTGTCCCTTGTGCTCCAACCTCCTGCAAAATGTTCCCTGAAGTAGACTAAAATAATCACCAATGGTCCCTCTCTAAGCACTCAAGGAAGACTGATTCCAGCATTATGATTTATTTCATCAGAGGATGGTTATCTGCAAGAGGTGGAAACATCCCAGTGTGGAGGCCCCTATTCCCATGTCTTAACTAGGCAGGACACCTAGATGGGGACAAGAAGAGAGTTCATTTACCCATGGTTCAGGTGTTGATTCAGATGAGTCAATCTGGGCATTTCACGCCAGCTTAGAAGCCCCTGGACTGGCGTGGGATTCAGATCCCTCCCGTGAACTCCACAAAAACACAGAAGGTGGGATTCCCCTTGCCTAAGCAGAGGTATACACAACAGAGATGTCTGCACGTGAGCTTCTTTCCTAAGCTCCCATTATAATCACCGGAGATGGAGGGTGGGAGTCAGTTGCTCCCACACAAACACCTGGTGACAGTTGAGGAGACAGAGGTGGTCCAAGACATGTGCCACTGTGTGCTTGCTCTGATGGAGCGACTGTGAGACCAACATCCTTCTGGAGCATGAGGTGGGGGCCAGGTGGGGAATTTCCTTGGCCATCTCAAATGACACTAGATGTCTAATACTGCTAGAGCTCCACTCACTATGAAGCTGTGACACAAGCAGATCCCTACAGTGCAAAATCGTAATGTAATTCAGTGCAAACACTTGATTTACTGACATAAAATAGGCTGGAAGGTCCATATCGGATACCTGGGGTGTCCAGCACAGCTACATGTTTCTAGCACATACAGCATGGCACTTACTGGAAAACCATGCCTGTTTGGAGTGGTGCTGGGCAAGTGCCCCAGGGCATCTTGGGTTTCCTACATGTGCCTAAACAAATGATTCCTACCTCTGCCTTTAGGCAAAGTCCATCCCGTCTACATCCATGTGTGCTGCATAAATGGGAGGCACATCACACCAAGGTCTCCACTCTAGTCTCTGCACTGTCAAACCCCTCTAGCTCTCCTCCCCCTGAACCTCTTCTCACCCCGCCAGATGATATGAACAGGCACTGGGCTAGTGATGTCCACAGGGTGGCTGGATCACAGGCTACCCAGGCCCGGTGACTTCTTCACTAGCACCTTGTCCTTCTTGGAGATCAGCGCACCTCTGTCACAGGTCCCAAGGTGCTGCAGAGTCAGCACAGGCAGCAAACCCAGTCCTGCACAGCCCAGCTGTGTTTCTCCCTGGCCTTGGGCACTGCAGGCTTTGCTCTCTTAGTGGGAACCTCCTTTCACCGTTACATTACCACCTTCTATCTAGGCCAGCATGGCTCTGCTCTGAAGTGGGGCCATCACACACGCAGTGTCCTTGGTCCGTGGTAAGAGGCTTCACCATGACCAATCTGACTGATACATTGCTAGAATAACTAAGATGTGGTGAGATCACTCACACGACCAAAAGGAACCAATTGGAGGGTACAAGCTCTTCAGGTGTCAGATATCATAGCAATTGCTTAGAACTAGCAGCTAAATGTACTGAAGCCTAAGGCCGCACATCGCTGAGCTTTTTCCGAAATTGTTTGGGCCAGTCTGAACAAGGAGGGAACAAGGAGATAAGAAAGTAACAAAACAGCATCAACAATGATCAGTGAGTACCATAACTCCACCTGGAGACAACAGGGAAACCAACCAGGAGTGAAGAAACTACTACTTGTTGAGCAATCCTTGGTGCAACAAATCAGAGAGAGAATGGACAAAGAACTTAACCCGCAAGGGTATAAATACCCAGGGAATTTTCCATTTGGGGGGTCCCTCCTCGGAGGCACCCTGCTTGAGCTGTAATACTAATAAAATCATCTTATAAAGAATTATTTTGTATCTTTTGGATAGAGCGGAAACCTAGAGTTGAACCCTGTTAAGGACACTGAATTGAACAGTTTCCCTAACAGTGTGGCACCCTAGATGGGACTCTAGGCAGCCACCATCGGATCCTCTTCTCTCCAAACTTCCAACAACCGGCATCAGGTGAGTTCACCTAGGTGCTTTGGTGATGGGAGGTACCAACTGGTGTGTGTTAAAATTCCGCATCTATATTTTGGAGAGAGTGGGTTCAAGACCCATCTCCGGGATCTGAGAGGTTTTGAGTCCCATCTCAATCTGTCTGGAAGGGGGAGTGTGCAGCCTGATCAGCGTAAGGTGCACCACAAAACTCTGATACACATGGGAAACGTATCCGGTGCAGAGAAGGGGATGCCCTTAGCTGAGGTACTGGAGAACTGAAGAAAGATTGACTGTACCATAGGGTTAGGAGAAAAGAAAATAGTGACTTTGTACCAGGAAGACTGGCTCCTCCTTACCCAGGAGGGCAGCCCAGCTGCACAGCGGCCACAGCAAGGGACTTTTGACTAACAAGAACCGACCTTTTTACGACATCACCTAGAAGACAGATTCCCAGGACAAATGGATTATTGGTATGTATGGGATAGCTGGGCATTCTCTAGAAAAAAGGAGACATCTAAAAACAAGAGAAAAGTGTCTTCTCCAAATACTCTAAATAGTGCAGCTGCTAAAATGCTTGTGGAAACTGCTCCACCCTATGTGCTACCCTCTGCTTCAACTTCTCTATACTGCCCCTTGCCTTCCACCTCCACCTTTCAAGCCCCTTTGCAAGTCATTCCTGTGCCAGGAGCGGCCCTGCCAGGTCTGGATGGGGTACCGCAGGTAGCTACTGCGTGAGTTTATCGACCCTGGGGGCCTCAAGATTTGATTGCATGGAGTCAACAAACTCCCAGGCTTAGGGAGGACCCGGAAGAAGTTTTGCAAGTAGTAAGGGGAATATTTTGCACATATGACCCCACTTGGGGGGATGTGCAGATGCTTCTTGAAGCCCTATTCACTCCTGATGAGAAACACGCGATTCTAGAAGCAAATCGTCATTGGGCTTAACAGGGAGGAATGGCAGCTGCCCAAACAGCGTGGCCAGCTGTGGATCCTGGATGGAATTATACCATAGAAGCAGATTATCGGCAGTTACAATGAGCTAAACAGGGTATAGAGGAAGCCATACATTTGGCTGGAGAGAGAACCGCAAATTGGTCTAAGATCCAGGAGTGGCAACAACAAATTGACGAACACCCCTCGGCATTTCTGTCCAGAATGTTTAAGCAAATTAGAATGTTCGGGGGAGGGATCGACCCAGAGGCAGAGGCTAACAGACCCCCAGTAGTTTCTACTTATGTAGACCAAACATCTCCAGATGGGAGCGCAGCTAACAGAGGCAGCGAACAGACGCAGCAGTTTGCGCAGCAGTGGTTGGGCTCTGACTAGAACTTGAGGATCTTGTGGAAGTTGTGGGCTTTCTGAGGACCCCCGAGGACCTAGAAGGTGATTGCTGTGAACAGGAAAGGGGAAGTTAGGCAGGGACAACTGCAGGAGGCCTTGACTTCTCCTGGGAAAAGCTCGTGGGAAAAGCTCTAGCTAGGAGTGGCTGCTGCTAACGAGCTCTCTAGGTTGCCCCTGGCCAGAGGGAGTTGGGGCCTTTGATCCCAGTGGCCCTTGATTAGGGCGGTCAAGCACCCTGTGAGTCAGTGCTAGGGAGAGGCCTATATAAGAGCCAGGCCTAGAGCGCAGCTCTAGCAGCAGTTTGCGCAGAAGGGCGCGCGAAGGGACGCGCGAAGGGCCCTTCGTTTCTGTTCCCTGTGGTGTAGGTTTCCTCAAGTATGGTTGTGACACGCCGCACAGCGCGTTCCCCAGCGGCTGTTGGAGTTGCTGTGTCAGAGGCTGCGACCCAGACCGACCCTCTGACAGTAGATGCGGCTCTACAGGTCTCAGGCTGCAGGGAGTGCTTGGGGCCTCTCCGGGAGGCCTGGGCTGGCAGCCAGCTCTCCTGCAGGAGGTGTGCTGCTGTTGATGAGTTGTGTCATCAGGTAAGGGAGTTACGGGAGGAGGTCAGTAGGCTGCGCAGCATCCGAGAAACAGAGCAAGAGATAGACAGGGTATTCTTGGAGACTGTACAGCTCCAGGAGTCCCAACCCCCTGCAGCAGTGGAGTTGCCAGAGGGCTCTGTGCCGTGTGAAACGGTACATCATAACATCGTAGAAGAAGGCTGGAAACTGGTCACTGCTCATGGGAGGAGAAAGGCTCCTACTCCTCCTGAAGACCTGAAGCTGAAGAACAGGTTTAGTGCCCTCCAGGATGAGGAGGAGATGGGCATGGCTGCCAGGGAAGTACCTGGGACAACAGACCCTGTGCCCTGCCAGAATGCCTGGAAGAAGCGGCGGGTGATTGTTGTGGGGGACTCACTGCTACAGGGGATGGAGGCATCTATCTGCCGACCTGACCTCTTGTCTAGAGAGGTTTGTGGCCCGCCAGGGGCTCGTGTGAGAGATGTCATGCAAAGACTGCCTAGGCTCGTCCATTCTTCAGACTATTACCCACTGCTGCTCTTCCATGTGGGCGCCAATGACACCAAGGGCAAACTGGAGACCATCAAGCAGGATTTCAGAGCTCTGGGGATGGTGGTCAAGGGTCTGGGAGCCCAGGTCATCTTCTCCTCAATCCTGCCAGTGAGGGGGATGGATGAGAGGAGGAGGAGACGGACTTTCCAGGTTAACGACTGGCTGCGCCACTGGTGTTGGCAACAGGGTTTTGGTTTCTACGACCATGGGACCCTGTTTGAAGATCGCCAACTGATGGCGAGAGATGGGATCCACCTCACGAGGCGGGGCACGCGGGTCTTTGCCAACAGGTTGGCCAACCTGGTAAGGAGGGCTTTAAACTAGGAAAGATGGGGGAAGGGGAGAGTTATAGTGCCAGGGTAGTTGGCAAAAGACTGCTCAAGTCGCGATGCCTCCAACAGGTGAATGCAGCCAGGGAAGTGCGCATGGGATGTGGCTATGGAGGATCCTCTTGTATCCCTCCTGGGAAACCTGCATGCTCGATCACCTCCCTGAAATGCCTGTACACCAATGCACGCAGCTTGGGGAACAAACAGGAAGAACTAGAGATATGTGTGCGGTCGCAGGGCCATGATCTCATTGCCATTACAGAGACATGGTGGGATAGCTCGCATGACTGGAGTGCTGTCATGGATGGCTACGTGCTTTTTAGGAAAGACAGGCCAGGAAAGCGAGGTGGTGGAGTTGCTCTTTATGTGAGAGAGCAACTGGAATGTATGGAGCTGTGCCTAGGGGTGGATGAAGAGCGAGTCGAGAGCTTATGGGTAAGGATCAAAGGGCAGGCTAGCATGGGTGACACTGTTGTGGGTGTTTACTACAGGCCACCTGATCAGGATGAGGAAGTCGATGAGGCCTTCTACAGACAGCTGGAAGTAGCCTCACGATCCCAGGCCCTGGTTCTCATGGGGGACTTCAACCACCCTGATATCTGCTGGAAAGACAACACAGCTAGGCACAAACAGTCCTGGAGGTTCCTGCAGAGCATTGGTGACAACTTCTTGACACAGGTGGTGGAGGAGCCAACAAGGAGAGGTGTGCTGCTGGACCTCGTACTAACAAACAAAGAAGGACTGGTGGAAGATGTGAAGGTCGGGGGCTGCCTTGGCTGCAGTGACCATGAGATGGTGGAGTTCAGGATCCTGCGAGGAGGCAGCAGGGCACCAAGTAGGATCGCAACCCTGGAGTTCAGGAGAGCAAACTTTGGCCTCTTCAGGGACCTACTTGGAGGAATCCCATGGGTGAGGGCCCTAGAAGGAAGGAGTGTTCAAGAGATCTGGTTAATATTCAAACATCACTTCCTCCAGGCTCAAGAGCGGTGCATCCCTATGAGTAGGAAGTCAAGCAAAGGAGGCAGGAGACCTGCATGGATGAGCAAGGAGCTCCTGGCAAAACTCAAGCAGAAGAAGGAAGTATACAGAAAGTGGAAAGGGGAACAGGCCACTTGGGAGGAATATAGGAACGTTGTCAGAGTATGCAGGGATGCGACGAGGAAGGCTAAGGCCCATTTGGAATTAAATCTGGCTAGAGATGTCAAGGACAGCAAGAAGGGCTTCTTCAAATACATCAGCAGCAAGAGGAAGACTAGGGAAAATGTGGGCCCTTTGCTGAATGGGGTGGGTGCCCTGGTGACGAAGGATGCAGAGAAGGCAGAGTTACTGAATGCCTTCTTTGCTTCAGTCTTTACTGCTCAGGCCAGCCCTCAGGAACCCCAGATCCTGGAGGCAAGAGAGAAAGTCTGGAGGAAGGAAGACTTTCCCTTGGTGGAGGAGGAGTGGGTTAGAGATCGTTTAAGCAAACTTGACACCCGCAAATCCATGGGCCCTGATGGGATGCACCCACGAGTGCTGAGGGAGCTGGCGGATGTTATTGCTAAGCCACTCTCCATCATCTTTGAAAGGTCATGGAGGACAGGAGAGGTGCCTGAGGACTGGAAGAAAGCCAATGTCACCCCAGTCTTCAAAAAGGGCAAGAAGGAGGACCCAGGGAACTACAGGCCAGTCAGCCTCACCTCCATCCCTGGAAAGGTGATGGAGCAGCTCATCCTGGAGGCCATCTGCAAGCATGTGGAGGAAAAGAAGGTGATCAGGAGTAGTCAGCATGGCTTCACCAAGGGGAAATCATGCCTAACCAATCTGATAGCCTTCTCTGATGGAATGACTGGCTGGGTAGATGAGGGGAGAGCAGTGGATGTTGTCTCCCTTGACTTCAGCAAGTCTTTTGACACTGTCTCCCATAGCATCCTCATAGACAAGCTCAGGAAGTGTGGGTTAGATGAGTGGACAGTGAGGTGGATTGAGGACTGGCTGAATGGCAGAGCTCCGAGGGTTGTGATCAGTGGCGCAGTCTAGTTGGAGGCCTGTAGCTAGCGGTGTCCCCCAGGGGTCAGGATTGGGTCCAGTCTTTTTCAACTTCTTCATCAGTGACCTGGATGAAGGGACAGAGTGCACCCTCAGCAAGTTGGCTGACGATACCAAACTGGGAGGAGTGGCTGATACCCCAGAGGGCTGTGCTGCCATTCAGAGAGACTTGAACAGGCTGGAGAGGTGGGCGGAGAGGAAGCTCATGAAATTCAACAAAGGCAAGTGCAGGGTCCTGCACCTGGGGAGGAATAACCCCAGTCACCAGTACAGGTTGGGGGTTGACCTGCTGGAAAGCAGCTCTGCGGAGAAGGACCTGGGAGTGCTGGTGGACACCAAGTTAAGCATGAGGCAGCAATGTGCCCTTGTGGCCAAGAAGGCCAATGGTATCCTGTGCTGCATGAGGAAGAGTGTTGCCAGCAGGTGGAGGGAGGTGATCCTCCCCCTCTACTCAGCCCTGGTGAGGCCACATCTGGAGTACTGCGTCCAGTTCTGGGCTCCCCAGTACAAGAGGGATGTGGCACTACTGGAGCAAGTGCAGTGAAGGGCTACCAAGATGATTAGGGGGCTGGAGCATCTCTCTTCTGAGGAAAGGCTGAGAGAGATGGGTCTGTTTAGCCTGGAGAAGAGAAGGCTGAGAGGGGATCTTATTAATATACACAAATATCTTAAGGGAGGGTGTCGAGAGGATGGGACTAGACTCTTTTCAGTGGTGCCCAGCAACAGGACGTGAGGCAATGGGCACAAACTGAAACTCAGACAATTCCATCTGAACATGAGGAAAAACTTTTTCACTGTGAGGGTGACAGAGCACTGGAACAGGTTGCCCCAAGAGGTGGTGGAGTCTCCTTCTCTGGAGATATTCAAAACCTGCCTGGATGCAATCCTGTGCAAGGTGCTCTAGGTGACCCTGCTTGAGCAGGGGGGTTGGACTAGATGATCTCCAGAGGTCCCTTCCAACCTCAGCGATTCTGTGATTCTGTGGGGTCTCTCCAGGAACTTGTCCTGTCCAACAACTTTATTAGTGACATGGAAGATGCGATACTCAAGATGCTTGTTGAGGACTCAGAACTGCCGGGGGGCCCAGTCATATGCTTGAGGGTTGCCATTGGGAGGGACCTAGACAGGCAGGAGGAATGGGCTGTCAGGAACATCATGAAATTCAACAAGGACAAATGCCAGGTCTTGCACCTGGGATAAACCAACACCCTGCAGTGTTACAGGCTGGGGCATGAGTGCCTGGGCAACGGATCTGTGGAAAAGGACCTGAGGGTGCTGGTGAACAGGAGGCAAACCATGAGCCAGCAGCATTCCCTGGCAGCAAAGAAGGCCAGAAGCATCATGGGCTGTGTGACCAGGAGCACAGCCAGGAGGTCAAGGGAAATGGTGATCACCTTCTAGTCAGTATTCATTAGAGCACATCTAGAACACTGCATCCAGGTTTGGGTTCCCAGAAGAAGAAAGAGGTTGATAACTGGGAGTAAATTTGGCTGAGGGCCCTCACAATAGTTGGGGAGCTGGAGCACTTGCTCTGCGAGGAAATGGGATGGTTCAACTTGCAGAAGAGATGGCTTTGGAGGGATCTCATAGCAGCCTTCCAATGGCTACAAGGAGGTCATCAAGAAGATGGAGCGAGGCTCTTCACCAGGGTGCATGGTGGGAGGACTAGAGATAATGGGCATAATTTAGAAGAAGAGGTGTTTGTGCATGAGATAAGGAAAAGCTTTTCCACTACGAGGATGATCAAGCATTAGAACTGGTTGTCCAGAGAGGCTGTGCAGTCTCCTGCCTTGGAGGTTTCCAAGACCAGACTGGATGAAGCCCAGAGCAACCTGCTCTGACCCCACAGCTGACCCTGCTGTGAGCAAGCAGATTGGGATAGAGACCTCCTGAAGTCCCTTCCACCCTGAAGGAGTCCGTGAGTCTTCTCACTCTCGATCTTCTTTTGTTGATGTCAGGGAAAGCACGCAGGTGCCCTGTGACAGTGGAAGCAGACCAGCTTTCTTGTCCTCCTCCAGCCAGAATTATTCAGATGCAGGGCTTCTTGGCAGGAATCCCCAAAACAGCCATGATCAATCCTTTGCTTCACTTTTAATTACTTTTTTCTTTTTTCTTTCTCCCCTTTTAAGTCTGTCTCTTTTAACATTCTGATCCCTTCTCCTACGCCCACCACTGCCTACCCTTAACCCATTGGCACTGTTTTTGTTTGTTTGTTTTTGTCTTGTTTTGACACAGAGGAGCTTCAGTCCAGAAGGATCTTGAGAAACTCGGGTGATTCACACAACAGAACCTTATGAAGATTTACAAGATAAGTGTCAAGTCCTGTGCCTAGGCATGAATAATCCCGTCCATGAGGAGAGGTTCAGGGACCTGGCTTCTTTATGCTGCTGAAGTGGAGGCAAAGGGCCTGTGAGTGCTTGAAGGGGGGTTTCAGAGATGATGGAGCTTCTCTTGGTAGTGGGAAAGAGCATGAGAAGGAGAAAAAGCCACCAAGAGCAGCTTGTGGGGTTTAGCTGTGACATTAGGAAAAGAAAATGTCACTCGAAGGGTACTGCTGTGGTGCTAGAGGTCACCCAGAGGGAGTCTGTGATCAGCCCCTGCCTTTGTGTTTCAAGGAAAAGCAAGTGAGGACAGGAAGACATCAGGAGAGGTGGGGAGATTGTGGGGTGAGAGCAAGGTGGGGAAGCAGCTTGGGTGTTTAGGGTCTGCAGGGAAACAGGCACAGGTGTGGGAAAGGAAAGGACACCTGTGGTGGAGATGCCGAGGGTGCTGCCAAGGATGAAAGCTCCCAACACAGCTAGGTCTTTGTCCTTTTGGCTATGGCTGGAGTCTCTGCCACCAAGGCCCCCATGAAGACTCCATTCCTTAAAGCACTGTGGCCTTGCTGCCTCCTTGTCCCTTGGGAGCCCAGGAGGTGC
This sequence comes from Apteryx mantelli, assembly GCF_036417845.1. NCBI lineage: Eukaryota > Metazoa > Chordata > Aves > Apterygiformes > Apterygidae > Apteryx > Apteryx mantelli. Next base: position 10,993,469 of record NW_027118553.1, on the reverse strand, counting down.
CGTATCATGGTCCTGCACTCGGCATTGTGCACCCCACCCACACACTGCCCCCAGGAAGAGCACTGAGCATTGGGTGATGGAAAGCATCACCTTATCCAGGGGCTGACTGTCAGTGCCTGGTCACTCTGCTTGATAACACACATCAGGGTTGACTTGTCATCACAGCCACCTGCACATTGCCTTTGCCTACCTGCAATCAGGGCCTCCAACTTTCGGCTCTAATCAGCCCCTGGGGAGCCTTTGTTGTTAATGGCCCTCAGTGGGACATGTTAACATTCCAAGAAACTTTGGGATTTTCTTCTGACTTTAACTTCTTGAGAGGTTGCTTCAGCTCCTTCTCAGCATCTGAGGTTCATGGGTCAGCTGCAAAAACACCCGAGGGATCATTAAAATGCAAAATCCCCTAAAGAGCCATGCCTCTTTCCACAATTTTCTTCAGTTTGTCAATTCTTGTGTGGCTAATTGGAAAGTTTGCAGGAGTGTTTTGAAATTAGGCGGATTTGAATGAGCACCTGAAAAGAAAGATGTCTGCTTCTTAAGCTTTCTTGATTCTTCACTTTTCAGAATAAGTCAAACCCACATTCTCCAATTCATACTGACCCACAGTATCTCCTAATGAAGTCTGGACATGTCGGAAAAGCAGTATTTTTGATAGGAGACATGTATGGACAACCTTCCCCCCCACCTCCCCAGCCCTGCCATTTCCCTCATCAGCCACTGGGGACTTTGATCACTCTTGTTCAAATCTGACCTTTTGCCACTCAAGGCTGGAGCTGAATGTTACAGCTCATGTGCACCAATTCCCACCTGCTTTCCTTAGACAACGAGCTGCAAACAGACACACAAGATTTTCTCTTAGTTGCAAACAATCAACAATAACATTTGGAACAGCTGAATAAAAGATACAAGACACTCCTCAACTGTATGTTTAGGCCAAGCTGCCTCCAGTGAGCTCCACTGCCACAAGATGCAACCTTCCATGAAATATTTTCACAGATAGATAGGAAAGGATAGACAAGAAACAGAACAAAGGAGCTGGCTAAAGAGACAAGGAGACTGCTGAAAGACGAGGCAAGCTTCAGACTGCCAGCAGCTCAGAGCAGCAACTGGAGAGCTGAGATGTACCTGAATGATAAAGAGTGAGGGGAGGAGGAAAACTGGGAAACTATGGGAAATGCATATGTCCAGATGATCTGCTGCAAAGATGACTTTAGAAATGATCAATTTAATCAGGACATGTGGAAATATGTGAGAGCACTGAGATTACATCCACAGCCTAATAGACAGAGCAGTGTAAACACAAGGTCAAGGGCAGATTGATATTTCTTCTCCCACAATTAATACTCTTCCTGAAGATGTCCACTATTTCTTCATAGGAAAACATTGACATTGAAATTAGCCAGTCATTGGAGCTGATGAAAGTGTGCTCATATTTTTGAAATGTTGAGAACAGTTCTTCACCTTTCCAGGCAGACCTCAGGTGTCCAACCACAAGCACCCAGGGGCACTTGGAGAGGCCCCAGTGTCTCTGAGGCACCTGCCTGGGCCTGGCAGCTCTCACAGGGGACATGCAGGAGACCAGAGCCCCTTGGAGCTGCAGAGGGAGACTGGGCAGAGGGGACCAGGGCACCTGCAATGGCACCAGCCACCCATGACCCTGTGACTGCATGCCACCCCAGTTCTGAAAATCTCTTTCCTTTTCATAGGGGATGCATTATCTCTCCAGAACACCAGTATAGTAAAACAGAACAAATCAAGAAAGACAATGAGAACAGGAAAAAAAAAAAAAAAAGAAAACCTGGAAAATATAACAAAGCATTTCTTTGTTTTCAGTCTTTGTCTTAATTGCTTTCTTGTTTTATTCTTAATGTCCTTTTCTAAACTTTTCTGTTATAATCAGGCCTACACCACTAAACAGGATATTTTTGTGTCTCGCACAGAGCCCAGTGCTCAGAAGACCACTCCCTGCCCATGGCTGTCTGTGCCACCCCTCACTCTTTGCACAGAGCACGTCGCCCTCTGAGGTGTCGGGCTCTCTCGACTGGTGAGGAAAGCAGGGTGACCAACTTCAAGGAAATGCTCTATTTTTGGGTGGCCGAAATTGCGCAAATCTCAACATACCCATGTTAAAGCAATATTTTAAAGGAGTCTCTAAAACATCTTCAGTGCAATAAGTGACAAAACATCCTCATTTCCAAAACTTCACACAGTTTTTACCATTGCCAAATATTTTTTCTTCCTTATTCATTGGCAGAACCATGTTCATGTACTACAGGAATTAGTCTGTCTATGCGAGTGTACATATATATATAGATACATTCTTCATCAAAATACATTTGCTGGCAATCCTCTGCATGGAGAAACTTTGTTCTGAGGAACTACTCTATTTAAATGGACATGTTTCAGATCTCTTCTTCTGCCTCTCGGGCCTTTCTTCTTCCTCTGCCTCTTCTCTCTTTACAGAGCTCTCCAGGGAATGGTGCACTGAATCACAGCACTTGAGACTGTGTCAAAGACCTTGCTAAAGTGAAGCTTCACAAAATCCCCTGCTTTCCCCTTCTGCACAAAGCCATTCATCTGATGGCAGAAGGCAATCGGGTTGCTCAGGCATGGTTTCCATTTCCCCTTGGTCAATGCATGCTGCCTCTTCCAGGCCTTGTCCTTCATAGGCTTGGAGATGGTTTCCAGGAGAATTTGCTCCATCCCCTTCCCAGGGACAGAGATGAAGATGACCAGCCTGTCGTTGCCCAGCTCCTCCCTCTTGCCCTTCTGGAAAATGGGTGCAATGTCTGCCTTTTCCCAGTCATCAGGAACCTCCTTAATCACCCTGACTTTTAAAAGATGACCAACTGCAGCGTTAAAACGACTCTGGCCACCTCTCCCTGCACCCTGGGGTGCTTCCCATTTGGTTCCATGGACTTGTGTGTGCCAACTGGGCAAGGTTCCTCCCCAGCTGCATCTTCCTCTGCCATGGGTGAGGCTTTCCTAACACAGAAGCTGCCAAAGGACTTGGGGGCCAGGGAGGTCTGGCAGTAGACACAAGAGTAAAAGACAAGGTAAAAGAGACAATGAGCTCCTCAGACTTTCCCCTGTCTTTGTCACTAGGTCCCCTGCCCCACTGAGCAGGGAGACCACCCTTTCCTTGGCTGCCTGCCTTGTGCTGCCAACGTCCTTACAGAAGCCCTTCCGGTTGCCATCTCCATCTCTTGCTAGCTCCAGCGCCAGCTCCCGCTGAGCTTTGGCTTGCCTAACTCCATCCCTTCCACCACACATAATGGCTGTGTCCTCTTCCTGGGCAGTCCATTCCCCTTCCAACCCTCTGTGCACTTCCTTCTGCCTTTTCAAGTCTTAAATCACAAAGTCCCTGCTCATCCACACCAGCCTCAGGCCAGGCCCCGATGGACTTCCCTGCAGATTTTCCTGTGTTCCTGTGCTTCAAGGACAGTGGCCCTGAAGATCCCAGAGAGCTCCATGTCTCCTCTGCCCTCCAGGACAGTCACCCGTGGGATCCTGACAAGCACATCCTGAACAAGATGAAATCCTCTCTGCTGCAGTTCAGGGCAGTGACTCTGTTATTCCTCCTACCTCTCCACTATCTCATGGTCATTGCAGTGACAGCCAACCTCCACATTCACATCCGCATCCAGCCTGAGCTTCAGGCAAGAAAGAAAGGGCAGCATGACACCATCTACCTAGAGGTGCAACTACAGAGGTAGAGAACTCACCCTGCAGAAAAGCCTGCATTTCTCCCCTCACCACTGAGAGGATCCAGGCAATGGACTTGTATGTGGTTAAAGGTGGATGCAAAGAACTTCCAGGGTAATGTAGCTATGCCTGAGGCAGTGCCTCCCAGGCTGCTCTTACAGTCAACAAGGAAGAAGGAGGAGGTGTTCACCCGCCTTCTTTTAGATGGTCACATAAAGCCCAAATGACTCCTGTCCCAGAGGCATTTGTTCTGTGCTTGCAATGGGGCCTGAGGTCATAGGCTTTCAGGATAATTCAGGTTGAAGGGAGCACGGGTGGCCTGTAGACCAAACTGCTGCTCAAAGCAGGGTCAGAAATCAAAAAATGCCCCTGCCAAAGGGTTTCTGGGGTGATAGAGCAGGAGAAGACAGTAGAGGGTTGACAGGGTGGTATAAGTCCCATGGACAAAAGGCTTTCTTTTTTCGCTTTCTCCAGAGAATTATATCCTCAGCTCCCCAGAGAGAACAATCTGGGACAGTAACTTTGCCACTAACATGGAGGTGGAGAAGCTCCCAAGTCCCTTACAGACAGAGGCTGGTCCAAAGACCACCACACCAATGGCACCAGACCCACAGGCATGACTGCCTTCTTGCTGGGCACCCTCCAGCCCCATGCAGGAGGTGTGCAGGGACAGAGTGGTGTCTGCAGCCTGCAGCCCTGGCCACCCAGCAGGGGTGGTGGGACCCTGCTCCTCTAGATGAGACTGGGCTCTCCTGCATTTCCCCAGTGGGAAGCCTGCATCCCCTGTGGCTGGGAATACAGCCTGGCAGGGAAGGCCAACATGGGAAACATGATATCTGTTCCGGGGTGTGAAGAGAGAGGGGAGGGCAGAGGGGGATCTGCTCATGCCCCAGGCACTGATTCCCTCCCTGCAGCCAGTACAGCCCTGCTGATGCCCTGTAACCCATGAGACCAGGAGGTGGGACTCCAACCTCCTCTGGCTCCAAAGATTTCTCAGCACCTAAGACCCAGGATGCAAAGCACCGGTCTGGGGACACCTCAGCAGTCAAAGGGGCTGAATGCCTGGCATGTTCCTGAGAACTTTTCTGCAGTCTCCCTGCACTGGTTTGACTCGTGTTGCCCATGGAGCAGAGACTCCTTTGGAGGATGAACTCTCTCACTGTGTAACTCTGGAGGACAGGGTTGACAGGCTTGACCAGGCAGTAGAGATGCCAGCAAGGCCTCAACCCCACAACAGTGTCCCCTGCCCAGGACTCCACTTTCCAGCCCCTTCCTCCTAGAGGATTTGGGTTGGGAGGGACCACCAGAGATCTCCACAACCATGATCTTCTCTGAGCTGGGCTAACTTTACAGTCAGATCAGGCTGGTAAGTGCTTTCTCCTGGAGAGTTTTTAAAAATCTCCTGGCCCCTGTCCCAGTGCTGCTCAACTATCATGATTACTGTTTCTTTTTCCTTAAACTCATTTGAAATTTCCCTTACTGCATCTTCTCCTTGTTGTCTCTTGGCCTTTCCTTCCCTTGGCCCCCAGCCAGACCATCCCATCTACATTGACCGATGACAATCACAGACTCATCTCCAAGCTCAGCCTTGCTGGGATCTCCTGGGACCATTCAGGTGGGCCATGGTGGCCAGCTCTAAGTAGACATACATGCTGCAGGTCCCTACATGGTCTCGGGGGGGAGTGTATGGAGACACAGCATGACCCAGGGCAGAGCCTGTGGGCCAATGCCAGGGCAGAGTCAGCATTAGCAGGTGTGAGAAGAGAAGACCTCCAGCAGCTCCTCTCCACACCCTGGCAGGGAGTGATGCACCGAGAGGTTCTCCTGAGAGATAATGGTGATTCAAGAGAGGTGACACCATGAACTGTAATGCTGGGCACCAACCACCTGTCCTGGGTGTGCAGTTCTGGCAAGCAGTGCCAATGGCTGCAGCCCCTGAGAGACCTCCGACCCTGCTAGCAGCAGTGAGGCCCCTCCATGACCGTCGAGAGCTTCCTGGAGTGTCATGACTCCCATCTGTGCCCCATCTCTGCACTGGCCCAGCCCTGCTGCCCTGCATGTGGCCCCACAGCCCCACTGCCCCACTGTACAGACACTGCACAGGACAGGGTTTGTTCTGCGGTGGGGAAACATCCCCCGAGCATGGTCCCCATGACAGACCTCAGTGCCCTGTCCCGCAAGGCGCTCCTGCCCAGCAGCCTCCCACCAGTCCCCAGACCCTGCCCAGCCCTGGTCCTGTCCCCCTGAGGTTAGCAGAAGGCCATGCTCTGGGGTCTGCTGGTGCCTGGGCCCCAGGAGAGAGGCCAGGCCAGATGGCCATCCCCATACAGGTGCTGAGCCCAACAGGCAGACGGAGCTGGTCACATCCAACGATCACCCCTCACCAGCACCATGGGGAATGGCCAATGCTGGAAATGGCTGGTATGAGGGGCTGGGTCTGGGAGGAGTTTCCTGGGGCTGTTTCTCCTCTCTGCTCATGCAACAAGCTGGGCTGCATCTTTGTTCTGACAGACCCTGTATGAGGCCCCCCCATGGGAGGAGGATGGTCTAGAGGCCCAGTAGATGGCCCCAGGACCTCTTTTGCATGCTCTCTGCCAGCCCTGCAGAGGACCCAACAGAGGGCTCATCCTCCCAGGGCTCACAGCTGGATGCCCAGTCCCCCAGCTGTGCATGGAGCCTTGTCTGGCAGTGACATCTGGGGTAAGGACCAGCACACAGGCTGTCTGAAGACACACAGATTGTCTGAAGGAGATGTGCTGGGGACAGGGCCTGAGGGACAGCAGCAAACTGATATGGCTCCTGGGTGCTGCTTCCTTCAACACAAGCTCCCACGAGGGCTCCCAGCCTTCTTTTTGGTGCCACCCGTCAGGAGGGATGATGGCACAAGGAGCTGGGAGGGTGGGGAGCCTTAATCCTTCTTCAGGCACTTCCCAGGCCATGTGGAAGGCCAGCAGAGCAAGGACTTCTGGCTCCGCGCTGGGAGCTCACTTCAGTGTGCCCACACTCTGAACATTGTCTTGCATTAAAGGTCGGCAATTTCAAGCCCAGTTCCACTTCCTTCCATCTCTCCCAATCCCTCCTCTGATCTCATTGGCCATTCCCACACCTTCTCCCCTCTCCTGCCGCAGGGCCCTCAGCTGATGGTGCTGCTCTGCAGAGTGAGCGTGCTGTGGGGCCACAGGGACACGGGGTCACTCTGCACTGGCCATGCTGGTCAGGCTGGGAAGCAGATCCAACCAAAGGGGGATCATGGCCTCTAATCCCTCCAGGGACTGCGGATGTGGCAGGTGCTTGGAGGGACTATGGAGCATTTCCAAAAGTACTAGTTGTGTCCAGGTGCGCCTCTACATCTTGTCCCTGGTATCACATTGACAACATGAATCAATCTCCAGTCTCCCTTCTCTCTGCCAGATGGGTCCCCACTGCCTCTGCTGGGATGGCAGAGTCCTCCTTTGACCACGGATACCTGGGTTTAGCACTTTACCCTTAGGTGACTCCACCTTGGAGGTCCTCTCCCTTTGTGAGGCTCCACTCACTGCCCACCCCAGGCACACACTGTCCCGGGAGATTCCCGGAGATCTCCTGGCACCTCCAGATTCCCCTCCAGAAGGACGGGCATCTGACACTGTGCTTTAACATGTGGAACGGCCCTGGGTTTGTACATCAGCATTGACAATTGTCCACTGTTACTGGACAGTGATGGTCAAGTCCTAAATCCAGCCCTTGGTCTCTAAGAGATCATAACATGATTATGAGCTTTTTGCTTCTAAACCCATGGACAACTCTGACCAGCAGGCCCTTTTGACATGCAATTCCTTAGGCCTATTCCTGATACCAGCTTTGGAAGAAAAGCCCAGCCTTCAGGTACTACACTGGGTAGAAGCTACTTTATTACAGAGATACTGTGAGGGAGGGAGCTCTGACCGAGTTATTATTAATTAGACACAATTTTATATAGGCACCAGGTGAGACAGAGCAGCCCTAGTAAAGGTGGAATGAGCCCAAGCATTTGTGCAACAACATGACAACAACAACAACAACAAATAATAATAATAATAATAATAATAATGAGTAATAATAAAAATACAGTGAACAAACAATGCACAGTCCTGGTATGGGATACAGTGGGAGTCATCTGTGGAGAGCCAATGGCAATGCTACCACTGCTGAAAAATGTCCATGAAATCACTTTCCTCAGGGCATCTTTGAGCTCCTTGTTCCTCATGCTGTAGATGAGGGGGTTCACTGCTGGAGGCACCACCGAGTACAGAACAGCCACCACCAGATCCAGAGCTGGGGAGGAGAGGGAGGGGGGCTTCAGGTAAGCAAACACAGCAGTGCTAACAAACACGAAGACCACAGCCAGGTGAGGCAGGCACATGGAAAAGGCTTTGTGCCAGCCCTGCTCAGAGGGGATCCTCAGCACAGCAGTGAAGATCTGCACGTAGGACAGCACAATGAAAATGAAACACCCAAAGAATAAACAGGCACTAGCCACAGTAAGCCCAACTTCCCTGAGGTAGGAGTCTGAGCAGGAGAGCTTGAGGATCTGGGGAAGTTCACAGAAGAACTGGTCCATGATATTGCCTTTGCAGAGTGGTATTGAAAATGTGTTAGCAGTGTGCATCACAGCGTTGAGGAAACCACTGACCCAGGCAGCTGCTGCCATTCTGACACAAGCTCTGCTGCCCATGATGGTCCCGTAGTGCAGGGGTCTACAGATAGCAATGTAGCGGTCATAGGCCATGACTGTGAGAAGATAATACTCAGCTGAAATGAAAATGGCAATACTTAAGACCTGGGCAGCACATCCTGAGTAGGAAATGACCCTGGTGTTCCAGAGGGAATTGACCATGGATTTGCAGACTGTGGAGGAAATGGAGCCAAGGTCGAGGAGGGAGAGGTTGAGGAGGAAGAAGTACATGGGGATGTGGAAGCGATGGTCACAGGCTACAGCTGTGATGATGAGTCCGTTGCCTAGGAGGGCAGCCAGGTAGTTGCCCAGGAAGAACGCAAAATGCAAGAGCTGCAGCTCCTCCGTGTCTGCAAATGCCAGGAGGAGGAACTCATTGAGTGAGCTGCTGTTGGACATTTTACTCCTTCCAGGCACCTGGGACTGCTAAAGGAGAAAAAGACAATGACAAGTCAGCAGAGACTTCTCTATTCAAAGGTCTTTCCCTTTCTCACAGACACCCCCAACACACGCACTGACACACACACCCACATACACACAAATGTTGCTTTTCTCCTCAGCAGGACCTTCATTCAGCTCCCTGTCTGGAGCTCCAGTTTGTGCTGGCTGTGTGTGCCATGAGGTGGAGGGACCTCTGCCCACAGGCTCCAGAGGGGTCAGTCCTGCTGTAATGTAGAAAGTTTGTTTAATATCTTCACATCTAATTCTGAGGCATTTTGACAAGGAAAGCAACAGCTTCACTTTTGGGGGGCTTGTTTGTTTGTTTGTCTGCTCTGCAGGGTAGGAATATGTAACCTTTCCAGTGCTCTCTGCATGAGGACTAGTGAGTCCTGAGAGGCAAAAGCCCTCCCTGTGCCCTAGGACAGAGCCGGCACACTGGTCTCCACATCAGTCCCGTTCCCAGATGCCTTGGGCATGTACCTCTCTCCGTTAGAGGATAATCTCAACTGCAAGTTACCCTTAAAGGAAACTGGCCTGTGCTGACAGTGGTGGCCACTTGCAAAGCGCAGATCTCCAAACTCACCTCTCTCTCAGTTCAGATGTCCCAAGAGTGATGGAGAGGGTGTGACATAGCGCATGGCTCCAATGAACAGAATAAGGACTCCGATGTGGCTCTGACACTGAGGCAGCTCTCAACACTCATTTTGTAGCCAAAAACACACAGTGCTTATTTCAGCTGCCCACATAGAGCCACCCCCAGCAGCATTTCCATTTCCTTAGCACCTCTGTGCCTTCTGCATGGTACATTCAGCTATCACACATGTCCTACAGAAGAGCTGTGCCCTTCTGGAGGGCAGTGCACAGCCTGGCAGCACACCCCATGGAACGTCAAGTGTCTTAAAGGTGGGGTCTCCTGAAGGACAGTCAGCTCATTCCCCATGCCTCTGCTGAGTGACAGAGGAAGGATGACAGGGGCTTGCTCAGGGGAAAGCATCTGCACTGCAGGAGCTGGCAGGGAACTGCCTGCACCCCAAACTCACATGAGGTGTCTGGTAGCAGTTTCCTCTCACTCTCTGACCATCTCTCTGCTGCTTGGAGATGTCCTTGCTGGGAGCTCTTCCTTTGTCCCCACACAGGTCCCATCCCACCCACTGTGATCTCAGCTCTGCCCTACAGAAACCTCCAAGCAGCAGGAAACTGCCCAGCAGCATCTCTCTGTTTGCAGGTGTTAAAGAGCAGACCAGAAAAATCTCTGATGAGACCGGCAAGGTGATGTTGGTGCTGTCTGTAGGCTGAGGAGCGGTGAAGGTACTTGCAAACCTATTCATCCTTCAGTGTGATGGTTAAGATCTTAGCCCCTTGTTTAAACCTGACTGCTGCATTTCCATTCCCACCAGGCAGAGACAAGTCCTCTTGAGATCTCCACTTTCAAAATGTCCTTATGGTGAGCTGGAGCTGTGAGCAGCCCTGACCCACGCAGCACCCTCTCAGCAGGAGAATGAACCTGTCCTGCCAGGAGTCACCCCTCTTACCCAGAGCTTCTCCCTGCAGGCCATAGGGAGCTCACTGGGCAGGCTGAGTGCTGACCCTCGCAGGCAGCAGAGTCACTGCCCCGGGCACACAGCACCCAGGGGCACAGGGACACTGCTCTGAATCACAGCACTATGCAGACCTGGGTGCACTCCCTGGCTTCACATCCCTGCAGCCATCCCTGGGAGAATGGAGCAGGATGTTCTGTCCCTGTAACACTGTGGCAGGGAATCCCTGCTCTGAAGCATCTCCTCCTCTATGCACTGGAGGAGCTGAGAGACCGATCCTTAAAAAACCTGTCAATCAGCCATGGGATGGACGGGGTTCAGAACACTCCTCCAGGAACCTCAGCAGCATTGCCCCGCAGTCAGAGACTTACCGTGTCAAGGGCTGTGAAGATTCCTCCCACAGTGAGCTCTCCTCTGGCCTCACACTCTACACTGCCTTTCACTTCTCTCTGCCTTCTCTCATCTCATGTCAGCAGCAGCACGCAGTGCCTGGAGCCCTGCTGCACTTTGCAGAGGAGCTGCTGCTGGACACAGCTGTCTCTCAGCAGCGCTTCTCGGTTGCCATGAGCTTCCTCTATCCCAGGAGCCTGGCCCCACTCAGGAGCAGGGGCCCAGCTGAAGATGTGAATTTCTCTGTCCCTTGTGCTCCCTCCTCCTGGGAAAAGTTCCCTGAAGTAGACTAAAACAATCACCTATTGTCCTTTTCTAAAGCGTGCAGAGAAATGGATTCCAGCATTGCAGTTTATTTCATCAGAGGATGGCTATCTATGAAAGGTGGAAATGTGCCACTCTGGAAGCCCCTTTTCCCATCTCTTAACCAGGCAGAACATCTAGATGGGAACAAGAAGGGAGCTCATTTACCCATGGTTCAGGTGTTGATTCAGATGAGTCAGTCTGGGCATCTCATGCCGATTTAGAAGCCCCTGGGCTGTAGTGGGATACAGATCCCTCCCATGAACCCCACAAACACACCAGAAGTGGGATTCCCCTTGCCAAAACTGAAGTGAGCACAAGAGAGGTGTCTGCGTGGGAACTCCTTGTCTAAGCTCCAATTGTAATCACTGGAGATGGAGGGTGGAAGTCGGGTGGGAGTCAGCTGGTCACATGCAAACACCTGATGACAGTTGAAGAGACGGAGGTGGTCCAAGGCATGTGCCAGTGTCTGCTTGCTCTGCTGGAACGACTATGAGACCCACATCCTTCTGGAGCATGAGCTGGGGCCCAGGTGGGGAATTTCCTTGGCGATCTGAAATGACACGAGATGCCCACTACAACTAGAACCCCACTCACTAGGAAGCTGAGACAGATGAAGATCGCAATGTTAAAAACTACTATTGTAATTCAGTGCAGACATTTGATTTAATGACATAAAATAGACTGGCAGGGCCATTTTAGATGCCTGGGGTGTCCAGCACAACCACCTGTCTCTAGTAGATACAGCATGGGACTTACAGGTAAGCCATTCCCCTTTGGAGTACTTGCTTGGCAAGTCTCCCCAGGCATGTCAGGTCTCCTGCCTGTGCCCAAACAAATGAATCCCACCTCTGCCTTTAGGCAAAGTTGGTACTGTCTGCATCCAAGTGTGCTTAATAAATGGGAGAGGCACATCACACCAACGTCTCCACTCTACTCTCTCCACTGTGAAACCCTTCTATCTCCCCTCTTCCTGTACCTCTTCTCACCCCTCCAATATGATATGAACAGCGACTAGGCTAACAATGTCCACAGGGTGGCTGGATCACAGGCTGCCCAGGCCCAGGGACTTCTTCACTGGCACCTTGTCCTGCCTGGAGATTGGTTCAAGAAGTCTGTCACAGGCACAACAGTGCTGCAGAGTCAACTCGGGTCGCCAACCCCTCTCCTGCCATTCCTGCAAGGCCTAGCTCTGTTTCTGCCTGGCCTTGGGCACTGCAGGCTTTGCTCTCTTAGTGGGAACCTCCTTTCACCATTACATTGCCACCTGCTATCCATGCCAGTATGTCACCACTTGCAATCCAAGCCTTTGCATACGCTGGGTCCTTGATAACACGTTTCCCTGTGGCAAATCTTCGGTTGATGCCACAGCTGAGGTGCTGAAGCCAAAATATATGCAAACATATGCAGCCTGGGGTGCAGGCAGGAGCAAATGGAGATGCACAAGCTGCCTGTCACAGGAGTGCCACATGGTTAGAATAACTGAGATGTGGTGGGACCACTCGCATGACTGGGGTCCTTCAATGGCAGGGTGCAAGTTCTTCAGGAGAGACCACCAGAGAAGATGAGGAGGGGCATGCCCTATGTGTGAAGGGGTAGCTTGCATGTACGGAGCTCTTCCATGGCATGGACCAAGGGAGGCAGCTCTGAAGGGCAGAGGAGCTCAGGAAAGCCCGCAGGCCATTAAGGACAGCACCCGTCAAGCACAAGAATGCTCCATGATGAACAGTTTGTAAAATTAGCAGACATCTCTGGACACCAGCTTGGCTAAACAGGGAACTCCCACATGAGCTCCAGGGCAATCAGGCAGCATACGGAAAGGGGAAGAAGGGCAAGGCTGTAAAGGAAGAATTTAGAAATATTGTCCAGCAAAGTCAGGATGGTGTTAAGGAAGCCAAAGCTCCCCTGGCATAGAGACACTTGCAGGGGATGTGAAGGACTGGAAGAAGAGCTGCTACTGCTTCAGTGACAGTAAAGGAATAAACAAGGAAATGTGGGCTCACAGCTGAATGGGACAGGGATTCTAGCAAAAGCGGATGTAGATAGATCTGGGGAAGTCAAGTCCTTCCTGGCTTCCGTCTTCACCCACAAGGTCTCCTGACCTGTTGTGTCTGGACTCCTGAGGAGAAAAGCAACCCGCAGCGTCTAAGTCTCTGGAACTCAACCCATAGAAGTCTATGGGACTGGATGGCTGGCATCCATGGACATGGCGAGAGCTGGCTGCTGTGACAGCAAGGCTGCTCTGTGTCATCTTTGAAATGCTGTGGAGATCAGGGGAGGTCCGAATGAGCACAAGAAGGAATACGTTGTGCCCATCTTCAAAAAAGGCCACAAGGACAAAGCAGGGAGCTGCAGGCCGTTCAGCCTCATGTTGGTGAGGAGAGTGTCATGGAGCCAGTCCTCTCCGATCACCTTTCTGGGCACATGAAGAAGGTGCCTGGGAACAGTCAGCATGGATTTACTGAAGATGAATCATTCCTGACCCACCTGATTGCCTTCTGTGATAAAAGACCTGCACTTGTGGAGGAGCAGAAAGTGCTGGATGTCATTTACCCAGATTTTAGCAAGGTGTTGGACACTGTCTTTGTGAATATTCTTGAATACAATTAGGCATTACGATAAGATGGGTAGAACACCAAGTCGGTAAAAGACTGGTTGGATGATCGAGCTCAGAGGGTTTTTTTGAATGGGTCATGCTTTACCAGGAAGCCACGTGAAGGAACTTGGTGTGAATTCAGTGTTGATCCCCATGTGAGCAGGAGGTTGGACTAGAAACCTCTCAAGGTGCCTTCTGAGCCACTGCAATTCTTGCAGGCAGCAATTCCTTTTCTGCACGTGGCTTAGCACCTGACATGGTATTCCCAGAGCCAGGCCCTCCTAGTGGTGGGAGGTTGCCTCCTGGGCCTGAAAGGTTCTCAGGTCAAGGGTTAATTGTGAGTAACTGCTTGTCCAGGATGGGCCCTCCTCACAGCCTACAACCCCTGTACATTACAACATGATACCAAATAAGGATGACACAAACAAAAAGTCATGGCATGAGGGTGATGGCACTCTAATGTGCCCTGAGGTCTTTAGAGGGTGCAAAAAAATCCAGAAGGATTGGAAGAGCTTTAAACCTCCTAGGCACACATAGGTAACGTTGACTTTGTCACTATGCGAGGCTGAGGGAGCTGAGTTTGTTCAGCCTGGAGAAGGGAAGGCTTTGGGCAGACCTAATAACAGCCTCCCCATACCTACCAGGATGTCACCAAGAAGATGGAGCCTGCCTCTTCACCATTGTGCATGATGCAAGGGTGAAAGCCAGTGGGTGTTAGCTGAAACAAGAGATGTCAGGCTGGGGATAAGAAAGAACATTGGACCCATCCAGACAGCCAAGCATTGGGGCAGGTTGCCCGGAGAGGTTGTGCCATCTCCATCCTCAGAGGTTTTCAAGTCCTCATTGAGTAAAGCCCTGAGAAATCTGGACCTCATAGCTGACCCTGCTGTGGGAAGGAGGTTGGGCTAGGGATATCCTGAGGTCCCTCCCAGTCGGAATGATTCTGCATTTCCTTCCACACTGTGTCTTCTCTTTTTGACCTATTTTGAAAATATTCATCTTCTATGAGACCATGGAAGTATGGCAGACAAAAGTACAACCACAACAACTGCATGTTTCTTGTGCTGCTCCATTCAGAGTCATTCAGATTCAGGACTGCTTGGCAGGAACCCCCAAATAGCCTTGATTTTTCTTTTACTTCACTTTTCATGGCATTTTTCCCACTTTTCCACCTTCCAAGTTCTTCTCTTTTACCATCCTGATCCCCTCCCATGCAGTCAGCCTTTCCCCATTGACCCTTGTTTTGCTGCCATTGTACATTCATTTGGCTTCTCTGAGATGTTTCCATGGTGATTCCTACCTTTGCCAGTAGTCCCTTTAAACTACTACCTCCTCTTATTATGCGCAGTGTCCTGCAGGTCCTCCTGCTGTTATCCTGTCAGAGGCACCGCAAGACAGGATGACCCATCTGCACACACTCATTTACAGCTGATGCAAAGGAGGTTCAGACCAGAGGGGCCTTGAGAAACTTGGGGATTTGGCCAACAGAAACCTCATGCTGTTGTACAAGGAGAAGCGGCAGGTCCTGCATCAGGGGACAGAACAGCCCATGCGTCAGGACAGGCTGGCACCTGACGGTCAGAGGAGTGACCCTGAGAAGAAGGGCCTGGATGTTATGAGGGATGCCATATGAACCAGTGGTGCACGCTCACTGCAAATGAGGCCAGCTTCATATGAGGCTGCTTCAGGAAGAGTGTGGACACCCAGACAAGTGGAATTAATATCCTCCTCGACTCAGCACTGGTGTGGCCATGTCTGGAATAGTGTGTCCCAGTGTGGTCTGCCCAGTACTGGAGGAATGGGGAGCAACTGGAGAGGGTCCAGAGGAGTCTTCCAAGATGGGGCTGGGAGCCTGAAGCACATGGCCTGTATGGAGAGGCTGAGGGACATGGGTTTCTTCAGCCTGGTAAAATGGCAGCAAAGGGCAGTAGTGGAAAACAGCATGAGAAGGGGAAACCAGGCTAAAACGGGAACTCACAACTCAGCTCCAGGGCAATAAGGCAGCATACAAGAAGCGGAAGAAGAGAGATGCTGCAAAGGAGGAATTCAAAAATTGTGTCCACTGAAGTAGGGGTGGTGTTAGGGAAGCCAAAGCTCTCAGCGGGTAGACACTTGCAGGGGACATCAAAGGCATGAAGAAGAGCTGCTACAGCTTCAGTAACAGTAAAGAACAAAAAGGAAAATGTTGGCTCTTTGCTGAACGGGGCAGTAACAGCAGAGGTAGGTAGATCTGAGGAGCTCAGTGCCTTTTTGGCTTCAGTCTTCTCCAACAAGGTCTCCCGGGCTGTTTTGCCTAGAGTCAGGACTCCAGAGAAGAAAAGCCACCAACAGGGCATGAGGGTTGAGTGAGGGAAGACTTGCAAGAACTCAACCCATAAAAGTACATTGGAACAGCTGCATCCAAAGACACTGAAAGAGCTGGCCGCTGTCATTGAAAGACCACCCTCTATCGTCTTGAAAGGTCGTGGAGATGGGGTGAGGTCCCATTAACTGGAGAAAGGCAAACATTACATCCATCTTCAAAGAAGGCCCAAAGGGCACGCCAGGGAACCACAGGCCATTCAGCCTCAATTGGTTGAGGAGTGTGTCATGGAGTGAGTCCACTCATTTCTGGGCACATGAGGGAGAAGAAGGTGATAGGGAAGAGGCAGCATGGTTTTCCCGAGGGTAAATTGTGCCTCACCAACCTGATTGCCTTCTAAGATTAAATAGCTCTATTTGTGGTTGGAGAGCAGAAAATGTCTTTCAATGTGATTTGAGCAAGGTGTTTGACACTGTCTCCCACAATATCCTTGTGGAATATAATTTAGAAATGTACCGCCTAGATGGGTGGACAACCAGCTGGCTAAAGAACTTGTTGGATGATCAGGTTCAGAGGGCAGTGGTGAATGGGTAGTACTGTTCTTGGAGGACAGGAAGAAGTGGAGCACCAGAGGGTCTCTGCAGGAACTTGTCCTGTCCAACAACTTAATTAGTGACATGGAAGAGGCAATACTCAAGATGCTTGTTGAGGACCCAAAACTGGAGGCAGGGGGGCCCAGTCCTATGCTTGAGGGTTGCCATTCAGAGGGACCTAGACAGGCGGGAGGAATGGGCTGTCAGGAACCTCATGAAATTCAACAAGGACAAATTCCAGGTCTTGCACCTGCAATAAACCAACACCCCACAGTGTTACAAGGTGGGGCCTGAGGGCCTGGGCAGCAGCTCTGTGGAAAAGGACCTGAGGGTCCTGGCAGACAGGAGGAAAATCATGAGCCAGCAGTGTTCCCTGGCAGCAAAGAAGGCCAGAAGCATCGTGGGCTGTGTGACCAGGAGCACAGCCAGGAGGTCAGGGGAAATGGTGATCGCCTTTTAGTCAGTATTCATTAGACCACATCTAGAACACTGCATCCAGGTTTGGGTTCCCAGAACAAGAAAGAGGTTGATAACTGGGAGCGAATTTGGCCGAGGGCCTTCACAATAGTTCAGGAGTTGGAGCACTTGCTCTGTGAGGAAATGGGGCTTGTTCAAGTTGTGGAAGAGATGGCTTTGGAGGGATCTCATAGCAGCCTTCCAATGGCTACAAGGAGGTCATCAAGAAGATGGCTCTTCACCAGGGTGCATGGTGGGAGGACAAGAGACAATGGGCACAAGTCGGAAGAAGAGATGTTCATGCAGGAGACATAAGGAAAAGCTTTTCCACTATGAGGATGGTCAAGCTTTGGAAGTGGTTGTCCAGAGAGGCTGTGCAGTCTCCTCCCTTGGAGGTTTCCAAGACCACACTGGAAGAGGCCCAGAGCAACCTGCTCTGACGCCAGAGCTGACCCTGCTGTGAGCAAGCAGATTGGGCTAGAGACCTCCTGAGGTCCCTTCCACCCTGAAGGAGTCCGTGATTCTTCCCACTCTCAATCTTCTCTTGTGGATGTCAGGGAAAGCACGCAGGTGCCCTGTGACAGTGGAAGCAGAGCAGCCTTCTTGTCCTCCTCCAGACAGAATTATTCAGATGCAGGGCTTCTTGGCAGGAATCCCCCAAACAGCCCTGATTAATCCTTTGCTTCGCTTTTAATCACTTTTTTCTTTTTTCTTTCTCCCCTTTTAAGTCTGTCTCTTTTACCATCCTGATCCCTTCTTATACAGCCCACCACTGCCAACTCTTAACCCATTGGTGCTGTTTTTCTTTTTTTCTCTTGTCTTGTTTTGACACAAAGGAGCTTCAGTCCTGAAGGATCTTGAGAAACTCGGGTGATTCACACAACAGATACCTTATGAAGATTCACAAGAGACGTGTCGAGTCCTGTGCCTAGGTGGGAATAATCCCGTCCATGAGGAGAGGTTGATGGACCCGGGCTTGTTTATGCTGCTGAAGTGGAGACAAAGGGCAGTAGAGTAGGAGCCTGTGACTGCTTGAAGGGGGGTTTCAGAGATGATGGAGCTTCTCTTGATAGTGGGAAACAAAATGAGAAGGAGGAAAAGCCACAAAGAGCAGCTTGTTGGCCTTAGCTGTGACATTAGGGAAAGCAAATGTCACTTGCAGGGTAGTGCTGTGGTGCCAGAGGCCACCCAGAGGGAGTCTGCGTTCAGCCCTTGGCTTGGTGTTTCAAGGAAAAGCAAGTGAGGACAGGAAGACATCAGGAGAGGTGGGGAGGTTCATGGACTCAGCATCAAATACAACCGAGGGGACATTAAAATGCAAAAGCCCCTAAGGAGCCATGCCTCTCCCCATAATTTCTTCAGTTCATCAGTTTTTCTGTGGTTAATTGGAAAGTTTGCAGGAGTGTATTTACATTAGGAAGACTTCAATGAGCACCTGAAAAAGAAAGATGTCTGCTTCTTAAGCTTTCTTGAATCTTCAGTTTTCAGAATAAGTGATACCCACATTCTCCAATTCATACTGACCCACAGTGTCTCCTAATGAAGTTTGGACATATCAGAAAAGCAGTATTTTCGATAGGAGACATGTATGGACAACCTTCCCCCCCACCTCCACAGCCCTGCCATTTCCCTCATCAGCCACTGGGGACTTTGATCACTCTTGTTCAAATCGAACCTTTTGCCACTCAAGGCTGCAGCTGAATGTTACAGCTCAGGTACACCAGTTCCAACCTGCTTTCCTCAGAGAACTAGCTGCAAACAGACACAGAAGATTTTCTCTTAATTGAAAACAATCAACAATAAAATTTGGAACAGTTCAATAAAAGATACAAGACACTCCTCAACTGTATGTTTAATCCAAGTTGCCTCCAGTGAGCTCCACTGCCCACAAGACGCAACCTTCCTTGAAATGTTTTCACAGATAGATAGGAAAGGATAGACAAGAAACAGAACAAAGGAGCTGCCTAAAGAGACAATGAGACTCCAGAAAGATGAGTCAAGCTTCAGACTGCCAGCAGCTCAGAGCAGCAACTGGAGAGCTGAGATGTACCTGAATGATAAAGATTAAGGGGAGGAGGAAGACTAGAAAACTATGGAAAGTGCATATGCCCATAGAGTCTGATTCAAATATGACTTTAGAAATGATTAACTTAATCAGGATTTGTAGAAATACTTGAAAGATTACTGAGACTACATCCACAGCCTAATAGACAGAGCAGTGGAAACACAAGGTCAAGGGCAGATCAATATTTCTTCTCCCAAGATTAATACCCTTCCTGGAGATTTCCACTCTTTCATCACAGCAAAACATTGACATTAAAATGAGCCAATCATCTGAGCTGGTGAAAGGGTGCTCATATTTTTGAAATGTGGAAAACAGTTCTTCACCTTTCCAGGCAGAGCTCAGGTGTCCAACCACAAGCACCCAGGGGCACCTGGAGAGGCTCCGGTGTCTCTGAGGGATCTGTCTGGGCCTGGCAGCTCTCACAGGGGACCTGCGGGAGACCAGAGCCCCTCAGAGCTGCAGATAGAGGCTGGGCAGAGGGGACCAAAGCACCTGCAATGGCACCAGCCACCCATGACCCTGTGACTGCATCCCACCCCAGTTCTGAAAATCTCTTTCCTTTTCATAGGGGATGCATAATCTCCGTGGAAGACCAGTAGACTGAAACAGAACAAATCAAGAAAGACAATGAGAACAGAAAAAAAAAAAAAAAAAAAGAAAAGAGAAAAGAGAAAAGAGAAAAGAAAAGAAAAGCTGTAAAGTATAACAAAGCATTTCTTTGCTTCCAAACTTTTTTTTAATTTCTTTCTTGTGTCATTTTTAATGTCCTTTTCTAAACTTTTCTGTTATAATCAGGCCTACACCACTAAACAGGATATTGTTGTGTCTCACACAGAGCCCGGTGCTCAGAAGACCACCCCCTGCCCAGGGCTGTCCGTGCCACCCCTCACTCTTTGCACACAGCACATCTCATTCTGAGGTGTCGGGCTCTCTTGACAGGTGTGGAATACAGGGTGACCAGCTTCAAGGAAATACTATATTTTTGGGTGGTCAAATTTGCACTAATCTCGACATACCTGTGTTAAAGCAATGTTTTAAAGGAGTCCCTAAAACATCTTAATGTAATAATTGACAAAAAAAATCCTCATTTCCAAAATTTCACACAGCTTTTACCATTGCCAAATATTTATTTATTTCTTATTAATTGGCAGCACCATGTTCATGCACTACAGGAATTAGTCTGTCTATGCGAGTGTTAACATATATAGAGAGAGATACATTCTTCATCAAAATACATTTGCTGGCAATCCTCTGCATGGAGAAACTTTGTTCTGAGGAACTACTCTATTTAAATGGACATGTTTCAGATCTCTTCTTCTGCCTCTCGGGCCTTTCTTCTTCCTCTGCCTCTTCTCTCTTTACAGAGCTCTCCAGGGAATGGTGCACTGAATCACAGCACTTGAGACTGTGTCAAAGACCTTGCTAAAGTGAAGCTTCACAAAATCCCCTGCTTTCCCCTTCTGCACAAAGCCATTCATCTGATGGCAGAAGGCAATCGGGTTGCTCAGGCATGGTTTCCATTTCCCCTTGGTCAATGCATGCTGCCTCTTCCAGGCCTTGTCCTTCATAGGCTTGGAGATGGTTTCCAGGAGGATTTGCTCCATCACTGGACTGAAATGAGGAGGACAAGCCTGTTGTTGCCCAGATCCTCCCTCTTGCCCTTCTGGAAAATGGGTGCAATGTCTGCCTTTTCCCAGTCATCAGGAACCTCCCTGATTACCCTGACCTTGAAAAAATGATCAACAGCAGCCTTGGAATGACTCCAGCCATCTCTCTCCTGCACCCTGGGGTGCTTCTTGTCTAGTCCCAAGGATTTGTGTGTGCCCACTGGGCAAAAGTCTTCTCCGGCTGCATCTTCCTCTGCCATGGGTGAGGCTTTGCTAACACAGAAGCTGTCGAAGGACTTGGGGGCCAGGGAGGCCTGGCAGTAGACAAGACCAGTAAAAGGCAAGGTAAAAGAGGCAATGAGCTCCTCAGCCTTTCCCCTGTCTTCGTCACTACGTCCCCTGCCCCACTGAGCAGGGAGACCATATTCTCCTTGGCTGCCTTCCTTCCTTGTCCTGCCCATGTACTTACAGAAACCCTTCTGGTTGCCCTCCCTGTCTCTTCCTAGTTCCACCTCCAGCTCCAGCTGAGCTTTGGCTTGCCTAACTCCATCCCTCCCACCACAGGCAATGTCTGTGTCTTCTTCCTAGATAGCCCATTCCCCTTCCAACCCTCTGTGCACTTCCTTCTGCCTTTTCAAGTCCTAAATCACAAAGTCCCTGCTCATCCATGCCAGCCTCAGGCCAGGCCCCGATGGACTTCCCTACAGACTGGAGTGTTCCTGTGCTTCAAGGACGTTGTCCCTGATGATCTAAGAGAGCTCCATGGCTCCTCTGCCCTCCAGGGCAGTCACCTGTGGGGTCCTGACAAGCAGATCCTGAACAAGATGAAATCCTCTCTGCTGCAGTCCAGAGCAGTGATTATGTTATTCCTCCTACCTCTCCACCATCACAAGGTCACTGCAGTGACAGACAACCTCCACATTCACATCCCCATCCAGCCTGAGCTTCAGGCAGGAAAGAAAGGGCAGGATGCCACCATCTACCTAGAGGTGCAACTACAGAGGTAGAGAACTCACCCTGCAGAAAAGCCTGCATTTCTCCCCTCACCACTGAGAGGATCCAGGCAATGGACTTGTATGTGGTTAAAGGTGAATGCAAAGAACTTCCAGGGTAATGTAGCTATGCCTGAGGCAGTGCCTCCCAGGCTGCCCTTACAGTCAACAAGGAAGGAGGAGGAGGTGTTCATCTGCCTTCTTTTAGATGGTTACATAAAGCACAAATGACTCCTGTCCCAGGGACATTTCCTCTGTGCTTGAAATGGGGCCTGAGGTCATAGGCTTTTAGGAAAATTCAGGTTGAAGGGCGCACAGGAGGCCTGTAGTGCAACCTGTTGCTCAGAGTAGGGTCAGAAACCAAAAAATGTCCCTGCCAAAGGATTTCTGGGGTGATAGAGCAGGAGAAGACAGCAGAGGGTTCACAGGGTGGTATAAGTCCCATGGACGAAAGGCTTTCCTTTTTCCCCTTCTCCAGAGAATTAAATCCTCAGCTGTCCAGAGAGAAGAACCTGGGACACTAGCTTTGCCACTAACACGGAGGTGGAGAAGCTCCTGAGTCTCTTACACACAGAGGCTGGTCCAAAGGCCACCACCCCAATGGCACCAGACCCCCCCCAGGCATCCCTGCCTTGTTGCTGGGCACCCTCCAGCCCCACGCAGGAGGTCTGTGGGGAACAGAGTGGGGTCTGCAGCCTGCAGCCCTGGCCACTCAGCAGGTGTGGTGGGACCCTGCTCCTCTAGATGAGACTGGGCTCTCCTGCCTTTCCCCCGGGGTGAAGCCTGTGTCCCCTCTGGCTGGGAATAGAGTCCAGCAGGGAGGGCCAACACAGGGAACACGATCTCTGTTCTGGGGTGTGAAGAGAGAGGGGAGGGCAGAGGGGAATCTGCTCATGCCCCGGGCACTGATTCCCTCCCTGCAGCCAGTACAGCCCTGCTGATGCCCTGTAACCCATGAGCCCAGGAGATCGGACTCCCATCTGCTCTGGCTCCAAAGATTTCTCAGCCCTTCAGACCCAGGAGGCAAAGCACCAGTCTGGGGACACCTCAGCAGTCAAAGGGGCTGAATGCCTGGTGTGTTCCTGAGAACTTCTCTACAGTCTCCCAGCACTGCTTTGACTCCTGTTGCCCATGGAGCAGAGACTCCTTTGGAGGATGAACTCTCTCACTGTGTAACTCTGGAGGACAGGGTTGACAGGTTTGACCAGGCAGTACAAATGCCAGCAAGGCCTCAACCCCACAACAGTGTCCCCTGCCCCTCACTCTGCCTTCCAGCCCCTTCCTCCTAGAGGATTTGGCTTGGGAGGGACCACCAGAGATCTCCAGAACCACGATCTGCTCTTAGCTGGGCTAACTTTACAGTTAGATCAGGTTGGTAAGTGCTTTCTCCAGGAGAGTTTTTAAAGATCTCCTGGCCCCTGCCCCAGTGCTACTCAACTATCATGATTGTTTTTTTTTTTTCTTAAACTCATTTGAAATTTCCCGTACTGCATCTTCTCCTTGTTTTCTCTTGTGCTTTCCTCCCCTTGGCCCCCAGCCACACCATCCCATCTACGTTGACTGAGAACAATCACAGCCTCACCTCCAAGCACAGCCTTGCTGGGATCTCCTGGGACCATTCAGGTGGGCCATGGTGGCCAGCTCTAAGTAGACATACATGCTGCAGGTCCCTACATGGTCTCGGGGGGGAGTGTATGGAGACACAGCATGACCCAGGGCAGAGCCTGTGGGCCAATGCCAGGGCAGAGTCAGCATTAGCAGGTGTGAGAAGAGAAGACCTCCAGCAGCTCCTCTCCACACCCTGGCAGGGAGTGATGCACCGAGAGGTTCTCCTGAGAGATAATGGTGATTCAAGAGAGGTGACACCATGAACTGTAATGCTGGGCACCAACCACCTGTCCTGGGTGTGCAGTTCTGGCAAGCAGTGCCAATGGCTGCAGCCCCTGAGAGACCTCCGACCCTGCTAGCAGCAGTGAGGCCCCTCCATGACCGTCGAGAGCTTCCTGGAGTGTCATGACTCCCATCTGTGCCCCATCTCTGCACTGGCCCAGCCCTGCTGCCCTGCATGTGGCCCCACGGCCCCACTGCCCCACTGTACAGACACTGCACAGGACAGGGTTTGTTCTGCAGTGGGGAAAAATCCCCCCAGCATGGTCCCCATGACAGACCTCAGTGCCCTGTCCCGCAAGGACCTCCCTCCCAGCAGCCTCCCACCAGTCCACATCCCCTGCCCAGCCCTGGTCCTGTCCCCCTGAGGTTAGCAGAAGGCCATGCTCTGGGGTCTGCTGGTGCCTGGGCCCCAGGAGAGAGGCCAGGCCAGATGGCCATCCCCATACAGGTGCTGAGCCCAACAGGCAGACGGAGCTGGTCACATCCAACGATCACCCCTCACCAGCACCATGGGGAATGACCAGTGCTGGAAATGGCTTGTATGAGGGGCTGGGTCTGGGAGGAGTTTCCTGGAGCAGTTTCTCTTCTCTGTTCATGCAGCAACAAGCTGGGCTGCATCTTTGTTCTGACAGACCCTGTATGAGGTCCCCCATGGGAGGAGGATGGTCCACAGGCCCAGTAGATGACCCCAGGACCTCCTCTGCATGCTCCCTGCCAGCCCTGCAGAGGACCCAGGAGAGGGTTCATCCTCCCAGGGCTCACAGTTGGACGCCCAGTGTTCTAGAGGGGCATGGACCCTTGTCTGGGGGTGACTTCTGGGGTAATGGCCAGCATGCAGGGTGGGGGAGGTTGTCTGAAGGAGATGTGCTGGGGACAGGGCCTGAGGGACAGCAGCAAACTCATATGGCTCCTGGGTGCTGCTTCCTTCAACACAAGCTCCCACAAGGGCTCCCAGCCTTCTTTTTGGTGCCTCCCTTCAGGAGGGATGATGGCACAAGGAGCTGGGAGGGCGGGGAGCATTAATCCTTCTTCAGGCACTTCCCAGGCCATGTGGAGGGCCAGCGGAGCAAGGACTTCTGGCTCTGCACTGGGAGCTCACTTCAGTGTGCCCACACTCGGAACATTGTCTTGCATTAAAGGTCGGCAATTTCAAGCCCAGTTCCACTTCCTTCTCATCTCTCCCAATCCCTCCTCTGATCTCGCTGGCCATTCTGACACACCCTCCCCTCTTCTGCCGCAGGGCCCCGAGCTGATAGTGCTGCTCTGCAGAGTGAGCAGGCTGTGGGGCCACAGGGCCACGGGGTCACTCTGCACTGGCCATGCTGGTCAGGGTGGGAAGCAGACCCAACCAAATGGGGATCACGGCCTCTAATCCCACCAGGGACTGCTCATGTGGCAGGTGCTTGGAGGGACTATGGAGCATTTCCAAAAGTACTAGTTGAGTCCAGGTGCGCCTCTACATCTTGCCCCTGGTATCGCACTGATGACATGAATCGCTCTCCAGTCGCCCTTCCCCATGACAGATGGGTCCCCACTGCCTCTGCTGGGATGGCAGACTCCTGCTTTGCCCACGGATACCTGGGTTTAGCACTTCACCCTTAGGTGACTCCACCTTGGAGTACCTCTCCCTTTGTGAGGCTCCACTCACTGCCCACCGCAGGTACACACTGGCCCAGGAGATTCCCAGAGCTCTCCTGGCACCTCCAGATTCCCCTCCAGCAGGACGGGCATCTGATACTGTGCTTTAACATGTGGAACGGCCCTGGGTGTGCACATCATCATTCACAATTCATTATCTCCACTGTCACTGGACAGTGATGGGTGAGTCCTAAATCCAGCCCTTGGTCTCTAAGAGATCATTACATGATTAGGAGCTTTTTGCTTCTAAACCCATGGACAACTCTGCCCAGCAGGCCCTTTTGACATGCAATTCCTTAGGCCTCTTCTTGACACCAGCTTGGGAAGAAAAAAACAGCCTTCAGGCACTGCACCAGGAAGAACCTGCTTTATTACAGAGATACTGCGAGGGAGTCAGCTCTGACACAGCATTAGACACAATTTTCTGTGGGTACCAGGTGAGACAGAGCAGTCTCAGTAAAAGTGGAATGAATCCAAGCGTTTGTGTAGCAATATGATAACAAATAATAATAACAGCAATAAAAGTAAAAATAAAGTGAACAAACAAAGCTCAGGGCTGGTTGGGATACCCTGGGATTCAATTGTGGAGAGCAAAGGCAATGTTACCAGTGCTGAAAAATGTCCACAAAACCACTTTCCTCAGGGCATCCTTGAGCTCCTTGTTCCTCATGCTGTAGATGAGAGGGTTCACTGTTGGAGGCACCACCGTGTACAGAACAGCCAGCACCAGATCCAGAGCTGGTGAAGAGATGGAGGGGGGCTTCAAGTAGGCAAATATTACTGTGCTGACAAACAGGGAGACCACGGCCAGGTGAGGCAGGCACGTGGAAAAGGCTTTTTGCCGGCCCTGCTCAGAGGGGATCCTCAGCACAGCAGTGAAGATGTGCACGTAGGACAGCACAATGAAAACAAAGCACCCAAAGGTTAAACAGAAACTAACCACAATAAGCCCAGCTTCCCTGATGTAGGAGTCTGAGCAGGAGAGCTTGAGGATCTCAGGAACTTCACAGAAGAACTGGTCCACGACATTGCCTTGGCAGAGTGGCATTGAAAATGTGTTAGCAGTGTGCAGGAGAGCATGGAAAAAACCACCGGCCCAGGCAGCTGCTGCCATTTTGACACAAGCTCTGCTGCCCATGATGGTCCCGTAGTGCAGGGGTTTGCAGATGGCGACAAAGCGGTCATAGGCCATGACAGTGAGGAGAAAAAACTCTCCTCCAAACAAGAAGAAAGCCAGGAAGACCTGTGCAGCACATCCTGAGTATGAAATGGCCCTGGTGTTCCAGAGGGAATTGGCCATGGATTTGGGGACCGTGATGGAGATGGTGCCAAGGTCAAGGAGGGAGAGGTTGAGGAGGAAGAAGTACATGGGGGTGTGGAGGCGATGGTCGCAGGCTATGGCTGTGATGATGAGGCCGTTGCCCAGGAGGGCAGCCAGGTAGATGCCCAGGAAGAGCGAGAAGTGCAAGAGCTGCAGCTCCCGTGTGTCTGCAAATGCCAGGAGGAGGAACTCGTTGAAGGAGCTGCTGTTGGACATTTTACTATCTCTGGGCGTGGGGGACTGTTGAAAGAAGAAAAGACATTGAGAATTTAGGAGAGACTTTTCAAGCAATGAATCCCCCCCCCCCAAATGTTGCAGTTCTCATGGAACCCCCCACTTTGCCTCTCTCTTTACAGAGAGGATCTTTGTTCAGCTCCCTTGCTCGAGTTCCAGTTTATGGTCACTGAGTGTGCTGAGGGGCAGGAAGCTCTGCCCATGGGCTCCAGGGGAGTCTGTTCTATTGTAGAGTAGTGGGAATGGGGCAACGGGGGTGACTAGCTCTGACATTCACAATTTCTGTCAGGTGAAATCCATCCATCATGTAGAAAGGCTTTTCAGCATCTTCACTCCAAACTGTAAAGAATGAGGGTTGATAAACAGAGTTTTAGGGATTTTTTAATATTGTTTATTTTCTTTCAGATGTCCTTGTCACCCCTGAGGACTGTTCCTTGAGAGTAGAAATCCTTGGTAGGAAAAATGGATTCACTGTCCCTTGCTGCAGAGTGAGGACAGCTACTTTGTCTATTAGTCTTGTTCCCAGCTGTCCTCTGCTTGCAACTCTTTGAGCTGGAGGACGATCACACTCATATGTAGCCTTAAAGAGAAACCAGCCCCTGCTGAGAGCAGACGAGTCGAGTTCCAAAGTGCAGATCTCCAAACTTCCCACCCTTTCTCTGGGCACCTGAGGGAGGTCTCCACACTCCCCTTCTAGCCAAGGACACACAGGCCTCTTTTCAGATGTCCACATACAGCCTCCCACCACCAGCTCCATACTCTCAGCATCTCTGCACCTTCTTCATTTGTCTCTCAGACATCACAGACATGCTATGGGACAACTGTGCCTTTCTAGAGGGCAGGTTGCAGCCCAGCAGGACACCACAGGGAAACAGTCAAAGGACCATTAGGACTGAAGATGGGTTCTACTTAAGGGAGAGTCAGCTCACTTCCCAACCCCAGAGCTCCATAGATCAGAAGGGCCTGGGGCAACCTCATGCCTATGTAGACCCCTCTGTTGTGCAATTTGCAGCATCGATGTCTGAACCCCACCCCTCAGAGCCTGAGAGCAAGAACAGGAGCAGCGTGGACAGGAAGAGAAACAAGGAGCAACCCCATGATCCTGCTGTCAAGAGAGGCAACAGAAAAGAGACACAGACGGGAACTCAGGAAAGCCTTACCCAGCTGGGCATGCCACCTTGCAGATGGCGACATTGCAGGGCAGTCACTCTCAGTCCCCTTGTCAGGCAGCATGAAATGGGCCCGTGGCAAGAGAGAGGCCCCTCTCCTATGCCAGAGGGCTGGCTGCAGAGGAGAGGGCTCATGCCCTGGACTCCATAACTTTCAGGGCAGAGGCTCTGCTGGGTGGGAGAGGAGACACAGGGGGCTTGCTCAGAGGAAGATGTTGGCATCAAAAGTACTGACCATGACTTGCCTAAATCCATTCTCCCACAATGTTTCTGCTGGCAGCTCCCTCTCATTCCCTGCCTATCTCTGCTGCCTGGAGCTGTCCCTGCTGGCAGCTCTTTCTTTGTCACAACATTTTTTCCTAGTCAGTGCTCCCAGGCCCCTTCTCACCCTCTCTGTGCTCAGTTCCGCCCTACAGAAACCTCCCAGGATGGAGCACTGTCCAGGGGCATCTCTGGGCATGCAGGTCCTAAGGAGCAGGTCACATAAACTCCTATAAGGCCACAAAGGTGATGCTAATGCTGTCTGTAGGCTAAGGTGAGGATAAAGCGGCTTGATGAGATTTCTCACAGACCTAATCTTGAGAGTGAATGTTTCGGAGTCCCAGTTCCTTGCCAAAACAGAAATCTCTCACTTTTTTTCTCCCTGTCAAAATTAGGGAGAAAACTGAAAGCACAGACACATAAAGCTCCTTCCCTTTGAAGCAGCCCTTCTCTTGATATTCCTCATGAAAAGACTCCTCAGATATCTCCTGTGCATGGGCTAGAGCTGTGAGCAGCCCTGATCCATGCAGCACCCTCTCGATGGGAGAATGGACCTGCCCTGCTGGGGGTCGCTCCTCTCACCCTGAGCTGTGTCCTGCAGCGCCGTAGGGAGTTCCCCAGGCAGGCTGAGTGCTGACCCTCACAGGTGGCAGAGTCACTGCTCTGAACTTCTCTGAATTGCAGCCCTGCACAGACCTGAGTGCACACCCAGGCTTCACCCCCATGCAGCTGCCCCTGGGAGAAGGTAGCAGCAGGCCCTGTCCCTGTGATGGTGTGATAGAGCAGGGAATCCCTGCTCTAAAGCATCTCTTCCTCCTATGCACTAGAAGAATGGGGAGAGCAATTCTTAAAAAACCTATCAGTCATGGGATGGGCTGGGCTCAGAAGTCCCCTCCAGGCACCTTAGCAGAATTACCCTGCAGCCAGAGACTTACTGTGTAAAGGGCTGTGAAGATTTCTCCCACAAGGAGCTCTCCTCTGGCCTCCCACTCCACACTGCCTTGCACTTCTCTCTGCCTTCTCTCATCTCATGTCAGCAGCAGCAGGCAGTGCCCAGAGCCCTGCTGCTCCTGGCAGAGGAGCTGCTGCTGGACACAGCTGTCTCTGGGCAGTGCTGACAGGTTGCCATGAGCTCCTACCATCCCAGAAGCCTGGCCCCACTAGGCAACAGTGGCCCAGCTGAAGGCATGAATTTCTCTGTCCCTTGTGCTCCCCCCTCCTGCGAAATGTTCCCTGAAGTAAACTAAAATAATCACCGATGGTCCCTCCCTAAGCACTAAAGGAAGACTGATTCCAGCATTACAATTAGTCTCATCAGAGGATGGTTATCTGAAAGAGGTGGAAATGTCCCACTCTGGAGCTCCCTATTCCCATCTCTGAACTAGGCCGGACACCTAGACAGGGACAAGAAGGGAGGTCATTCACCCATGGTTCAGGTATTGATTCTGATGAGTCCATTGAAGCATCTTACACCAGGTTAGAAGCTCCTGGGCTGGAGTGGGATTCAGATCCCTCCCGTGAACTCCACAAAAACACAGGAGCTGAGATTCCCCTTGTCCAAGCCAAAGTGAGCACAACATTGGTGTCTGCATGGGAGCTCCTTGTCTAAGCTCCCATTGTAATCACTGGAGATGGAGGGTGGAATTATTATCCCCCTCAGCTTAGCACTGGTGTGGTCACATCCAGAAGAGTGTGTTCTAGTGTGGGCTGTCCAGTGCTGGAGCAATGGGGAGAAACTGGAGAGGGTCCAGAGGAGTCTGCCGATATGGGATTCTGGGCCTAAAGTGTATGGAGAGGCTGAGGGACCTGGGCTGCTTTAGCCTGGTGAAGTGGAGGCTAAGGCCAGTGCAGTAGCAGCATGTGACTGCTTGGAGGGCGGCTTCAGAGCTGATGGAGCTTTTCTTGTTAGCGGGAAAGAGCACAAAAAAGGGGAAATAAACTGCAGCTTGAAAGGTACAGACTGGACTTCAGGAAAAAGAAATGTCACTTCTGCTGTGGAGCAGCACATCACCCAGAGGGAGTCTGTGACCAGCCCCTGGCTTGTGTTTCAACAAAAAGCAAGTGAGGGAAAAGAGACGTCAGTAAAGGCGGGGAGATCCCACAGTGAGAGCAAGGTGCAGAAGCAGATTGGGTGTCTACAGGCTGCAGGGAAAGAGGCACAGGAATGGCACACTGT
The DNA here is from genome assembly GCF_036417845.1 of Apteryx mantelli. Lineage (NCBI taxonomy): Eukaryota > Metazoa > Chordata > Aves > Apterygiformes > Apterygidae > Apteryx > Apteryx mantelli. The sequence continues at coordinate 10,963,099 of NW_027118553.1, read as the reverse complement.
AGGACAGTTTGTGGTGGAGGCAACCAAGGGCAATGCCACAGCTGAAAGCCTCCAAAAGAACTGAGGTCTTTGTCCTCTTAGCTATGGCTGGTGTTTCTGCCACAAAGCCCTACGAGAAGATGACATTTCTTTATTGCACCGGGTCTCGTTGCCTCCTCACCTCCAAGGAGCCTGCGAGGTGCTGTAACTTTGTCCTGCACATGGCATTGTGCACTCCTACCCCCAAACTGCCCCCAGGAAGAGCCCTGAGCAACATGTGAGGGAAAGGATCACCCTACCCAGGGGCTGGTTGTCAGTGCCTGGTCACTCTGCTTGATAACACACATCAAGGTTGACTTGGCATCACAGCCACCCTCACATTGCCTTTGCCTACCTGCAATCAGGGCCTCCAATTTTCCGCTCTAATCAGCCCCTGGGGAGGCTTTCTGTGTAATGGCCCTCAGTGGGACCTGTTAATGCTCCCGGAAACTTGGAATTTACTTCTGACGTAAACTTCTTGAGAGGTTGCTTCAGTCTCCTCTCAGCATCGGAGGTTCATGGGCTCAGCACCAAAGACACCCAAGGGGTCATTAAGATGCAAAAACCCCTAAGGAGCCATGCCTCTCCCCATAATTTTCTTCAGCTCTTCAATTCTTGTGCTGTGGCTAATTGGAGAGGTTTCAGCAGTGTATTTACAAGAGGAAGATTTCAATGAGCATCAAAAAAAAAAAAAAGGATTTCTGCTTTCAAAGTTTTCCTTATTTTTCAGCTTACAACCTAGAGTGATACCCACTTTCTCCAACTGATAGTGTCTCCTAATGAAGAGTGTCTCCTAATGAAGTTTGGACATGTAGGAAAAGCATCATCCTGGAGGTCAGACACTGTATGGAAAAACTTCCTCTCCACTTCCCCAGCACTGACAGTTCTCTCATCAGCCACTGGGGACTTCGATCACTCTTGTTCAAATCTAACCTTTTTCCACTCAAGACTGGAGCTAAATGTTACAGCTCATGTGCACCACTTCCCCCGCTTTCTGTAGAGTACTAGCTGCAAAAAGGCACAGAAGGATTTGTCTTAATTGCCATTAAACAAATAAACTTGATCCAGTGTCATAAGAAATTAAAGACACTCCTCAACTGTATGTCAAGTCCAAGGTGCCTCCAGTGAGGTCCACAGTCTACAAGGAAAAACCTTCCTTGAAATGTTCTTCACAAACAGATAGGAAAGGCTGGATAGACACACAGTGAAGGAACTGGTTGAAGAGACAATTAGACTGCTGAAAGACAAGGCAAACTTCAGACTCCCTGAAGCTTAAAGCAGCAACTAGAGAGTTGAGAAGTATCTAAATTGTAAAGAGTAAGGGGAGAAGAAAGACTGGAAAACTATGGAAAGTGCATATGTCCAGATCGTCTGATGCAAAGTTGACTTTAGAAATGATCAGTTTAATCAGGGCATGTGGAACCATGTGAAAGATCAGTGAGGTTAAAACCACAGCATAACAGACAGAGCAGTGGTAACACAAGTTAAGGGGCAGATCAACATTTCTTCTCCTGTGATTCATGCCCTTCCTCAAAATTTCCATTACATCATCATAGGAAAACACTGACATTTTATTAACATTATTCAGTCCTTTCGGCTGATAAAAGTGTGCTCATATATTTCTTTTTTTTAATGTAGAAAACAGCTCTTCACCTTTCCAGGCAGAGCTCAGGTGTCCAACCACAAGCACCCAGTGGCACTTGGAGAGGCCCAGGTATCTCTGAGGTACCTGTCTGGGCCTGGCAGCTCTCACAGGGGACCTGCAGGAGACTGGAGCCCCTCGGAGCTGCAGATGGAGGTTGGGCAGAGGGGACCAGGGCACCTGCAATGGCACTAGCCCTCCATGACCCTGTGACTGCATCCCATCTCAGCTCTGAAAATTTCTTTCCTTTTCAGACAGAAAGATAATGCAGAATCTCCCCAGAACACTAGTATGCTAAAACAGAACAAATCAAGAAAGACAATAAGAGCACAAAAAAATGAAAAGCTGGAAAATATAACAAAGCATTTCTTTGCTTTCAATCTTTGTCTTAATTTCTTTCTTGTGTCATTTTTAATGTTCTTTTCTAAACTTTTCTGTTATAATCAGGCCTACACCACTAAACAGGATATTGCTGTGTCTCACACAGAGCCCGGTGCTCAGAAGACCACCCCTGCCCATGGCTGTCCGTGCCATCCCTCACTCTTTGCACAGAGCATGTTGCACTGTGAGGTGTCGGGCTCTCTCGACTGGTGAGGAAAGCAGGGTGACCAGCTTTAAGGAAATGCTCTATTTTTCAGTGGCCAAATTTGCACAAATCTCAACAAACCCGTGTTAAAGCAATGTTTTAAAGGAGTCTCTTTTTTTTGACAAAAAAAATCCTCATTTCCAAAACTTCACACAGTTTTTACCATTGCCAAATATTTTTTTCTTCCTTATTCATTGACAGCACCATGTTCACGCACTACAGGAATTAGTCTGTCTATGCGAGCGTAAACATATATAGAGAGAGATACATTCTTCATCAAAATACATTTGCTGGCAATCCCCTGCATGGAGAAACTTTGTTCTGAGGAACTACTTTACTTAAATGGACATGTTTCACATCTCTTCTTTTGCCTCTCTGTCCTTTCTTCTTCCTCTGCCTCTGCCGTCTTTACAGAGCTCTCCAGGGAACAGTGCACTGAATCACAGAGCTTGGGGTGGATGAGACCTCTGGATGTCGTCTAGTCCCAGCCACCCTGGTCAATGCAGAGGGAACTAGATGAGGTTGTCCAGGGGCTCCTCCCAGTCATGCATTGGCCACAAAGGTGCTGAGAGTGCGCTCCATCCACTGTGCAGGCCATTAATAAAGATGTTAAACAGCCCTGCCCCACATGGTGATCCCTGAGGGATACCGCTAGTAACCGGCTGCCACTTGGAACTTGTACCACTGATCACAGCGTTTCAGCCTGATGGTCCAGACAATCTTCCACCTGCCTTATGGTCCATTGATCCAGGGCAGATCTCAACAATTTGCCTCTAAGGAGACTATGGGGGACTGTGTGAAAGGCCTTGCTAAACGGAATGTTCACAATATCTCCTGTTTTCCCCTTGTGCACAAAGCCATTCATCTGATGGTAGAAGGCAATCAGGTTGGTCAGGCATGGTTTCCATTTCCCCTTGGTCAACCCATGCTGCCTCTTCCAATCCTTGTCCTTCATATGCTTGGAGATGGTTTCCAGGAGGATTTGCTCCATCACCTTCCCAGGGACTGAGATGAAGAGGACCAGCCTGTCATTCCCCAGATCCTCCCTCTTGCCCTTCTGGAAAATGGGTGCGATGTCTGCCTTTTACCAGTCATCAGGAACCTCCCTGATTACCCTGACTTTTAAAAGATGACCAACAGCAGTGTTGCAATGGCTCCAGGCACCTCTCCCTGCACCCTGGGGTGCTTCCTGTCTGGTTCCATGGACTTGTGTGTGCCCACTGGGCAAAAGTCCTCCTCAGATGCATCTTCCTCTGCCATGGGTGAGGCTTTGCTAACACAGATGCTGCCAAAGGACTCGGGGGCCAGGGAGGTCTGGCAGTAGACAATACCAGTAAAAGACCAGGTAAAAGAGGCAATGAGCTCCTCAGCCTTTCCCCTGTCTTTGTCACTACGTCCCCTGCCCCACTGAGCAGGGAGACCATATTCTCCTTGGCTGCCTTCCTTCCTGGTCCTGCCCATGTACTTACAGAAACCCTTCTGGTTGCCCTCCCTGTCTCTTCCTAGTTCCACCTCCAGCTCCAGCTGAGCTTTGGCTTGCCTAACTCCATCCCTCCCACCACACACAATGGCTGTGTCTTCTTCCTGGGTAGCCCATTCCCCTTCCAACCCTCTGTGCACTTCCTTCTGCCTTTTCAAGTCTTAAATCACAAAGTCCCTGCTCATCTCTGCCAGCCTCACCTCAGGCCCTGATGGACTCTCCGGCCTTTTCCATCGCTCTTCTGCCCTCCAGGGCAGTCACCTGTGGGGTCCTGACAAGCAGATCCTGAACAAGATGAAATCCTCTCTGCTGCAGTCCAGCGTGGTGATTCTGTCATTCCTCCTACCTCTCCACTGTCTCAAGGTCACTGCAGTGACAGACAACCTGCACATTCACATCCCCATCCAGGTTGAGCTTCAGGCAGGAAAGAAAGGGCAGGATGCCACCATCTACCTAGAGGTGCAACTACAGAGGTAGAGAACTCACCCTGCAGAAAAGCCTGCATTTCTGCCCTCACCACTGAGAGGATCCCGGCAATGGACTTGTATGTGGTTAAAGGTGGATGCAAAGAACTTCAAGGATAATGTAGCTATGCCTGAGGCAGTGCCTCCCAGGCTGCCCTTACAGTCAACAAGGAAGAAGGCAGAGGTGTTCACCACCTTCTTTTGAATGGTCACATAAAGCACAAATGACTCCTGTCCCAGAGACGTTTGTTCTGTGCTTGAAATGGGGCTTGAGATGATAGGCTTTTAGGATAATTCAGGTTGAAGGGCGCACAGGAGGCCTGTAGAGCAACCTGTTGCTCAGAGTAGGGTCAGAAACCAAAAAATGTCCCTGCCAAAGGATTTCTGGGGTGATAGAGCAGGAGAAGGCAGTAGAGAGTTGACAGGGTGGTATAAGTCCCATGGACAATAGGGTTTCCTTTTTCCCTTTCTCCAGAGAATTAAAGCCTCAGCTCTCCAGAGAGAACAAGCTGGGACACTAACTTTGCCACTAACATGGAGGCGGACAAGTTCCTGTGTCCCCTACAGACAGAGGCTGGTCCAAAGGCCACCACCCCAATGGCACCAAACCCCCAGGCATGCCTGCCTTCTTGCTGGGCACCCTCCGCCCCAGGCAGGAGGCATGCGGGGAGCACAGTGGGGTGTGCAGCCTGCAGCCCTGGCCACCCAGCAGGTGTGCTGGGACCCTGCTCCTCTAGGTGACACTGGGCTCTCCTGCATTTCTCCAGGGTGAAGTCTGTGTCCCCTCTGGCCTGGAACACAGCCCGGCAGGGAGGGCCAACATGGGAAACATGATCTCTGTTCTGGGTTGTGAAAAGAGAGGGGAGGGCAGAGGGGGATCTGCTCATGCCCCGGGCACTGATTCCCTCCCTGCAGCCGGTACAGCCCTGCTGATGCCCCGTAACCCATGAACCCAGAAAGTGGGACACCAATCTGCTCTGGCTCCAAAGATTTCTCAGCCCTTCAGACCCAGGAGGCAAAGCACTGGTCTGGGGACACCTCAGCAGTCGAAGGGGCTGAATGCCTGGCGTTTTCCTGAGAACTTTTCTGCAGTCTCCCAGGACTGCTTTGACTCGTGTTGCCCATGGAGCAAAGACTCCTTTTGGGGATGAACTCACTCACTGTGTGACTCTGGAGGTCAGGGCTGACCAGGCAGTACAAATGCCAGCAAGGCCTCAACCCCACAGCAGTGTCCCCTGCCCAGGACTCCACTTTCCAGCCCCTTCCTCCTAGAGGATTTGGGTTGGGAGGGACTGCTGGAGATCTGCAGGACCATGATCTGCTCTGAGCTGGGCTAACTTTACAGTCAGATCAGGTTGGTAAGTGCCTTCTCCACAAGTATTTTTAAAGATCTCCTGGCCCCTGCCCCACTGCTGCTCAACTATCATCTTTTTTGTTTTTTGTTTTTTTTTCCTTAAACTCATTTGAAATTTCCTATACTACATTTTCTCCTTGTTTTCTCTTGGCCTTTCCTCCCCTTGGCCCCCAGACAGACCGTCCGGCCTACATTGACCGAGGACAAACACAGCCTCACCTCCAAGCACAGCCTTGCTGCGATCTCCTGGGACCATGCAGGTGGGCCATGGTGGCCAGCTCTAAGCAGAGATACATGCTGCAGGTCCCTACATGGTCTCAGAGGAGAGCATATGGAGACATAGCATGACCCAGGGCAGAGCCTGTGGGCTGACACCAAGGCAGAGCTGGGGTCAGCAGGGTGAGAAGAGAAGCTCCAGCAGCTCCTTTCCACACCCAGGCAGGGAGTGATGCACCCAGCAGTGCTCCTGAGAGAGGATGGTGACACAAGAGACGGGGAGCACCGTAAACTATGGTACTGAGCACTGAGCATCTTGTGCTGGGTCTGGGAGTCCTGGCAGGCGGTGCTGATGGCTGCAGCCCCCAAGAGACCCCCAGCCCTGCTAACAGCAGCGAGTCCCCTCCACGACTGTTGGGAGCTTCTGGAGTGTCGTGGCTCCCATCTGCACCTCATCCCTGCACTGGCCCAGCCCCTGGTGCCCTGGCCACTATGGCCCTCCTGCCTGGAAGCCTCCCACCAGTCCCCAGCGCTGCCCTCATCCTGTCCCCCCGGGGTTGGCAGAAGGCCATGCTCTGGGGTCTGCTGAGGTCTGAGCCTGTAGAGAGGGCAGGCAGGGCTGATCATTCCCTCCACACAGGTGCTGAGCCCAGCAGGCCTACGGAGCTGGTCACATTCCAAGATCACCCCTCACCAGCACCATGGGGAATGGCCAGTGCTGGAAATGGCTGGTACGAGGGCCTGGGTCTGGGAGGAGTTTCTGGGGGCAGTTTCTCCTCTCTGCTCCTGCAACAACAAGCTGAGCTGGATCTTTGTTCTGACAGACCCTGCCTGAGGCCCCACATGGGAGGAGGATGGTCTACAGGTCCAGTAGATGGTACCAGGATCTCCTCTGCATGCTCGCTGCCAGCCCTGCAGAGGACCCAGGAGATGGTTCATCCTGTCAGGGCTCACAGTTGCACGCCCAGTCCTCCAGCTGGGCCTGGAGCATTGTCTGGGGGTGACATTTGGGGTAATGGCCAGCATGCAGGGTGGGGGAGATTGTCTGAAGGAGATGTGCTGGGGACAGGGCCTGAGGGACAGCAGCAAACTCATATGGCTCCTGGGTGCTGCTTCCTTCAACACAAGCCCCCACAAGGGCTCCCAGCCTTTCTTTTGTTGTCTCCCTTCAGGAGGGATGATGGCACAATGAGGTGGGAGGGTGGGGAACATTAATCCTTCTTCAGGCACTTCCCAGGCCATGTGGAGGGCCAGCAGAGCAAGGACTTCTGGCTCTGCACTGGGAGCTCACTTCAGTGTGCCCACACTCGGAACATTGTCTTGGATTAAAGGTCGGCAATTTCAAGCCCAGTTCCACTTCCTTCTCATCTCTCCCAATCCCTCCTCTGATCTCCCTGGCCATTCCCACATTCCCTCTCCCCTGTTCTGCCGCAGGGCCCTGAGCTGATGGTGCTGCTCTGCAGAGTGAGTGGGCTGTGGGGCCACAGGGCCACGGGGTCACGCTGCACTGGCCATGCTGGTCAGGGTGGGAAGCAGACCCAACCAAATGGGGATCACAGCCTCTAATCTCTCCAGGGACTGTGGATGTGTCAGGTGCTTGGAGGGACTATGGAGCATTTCCAAGGGTAAGAGCTGAGTCCAGGTGTGCCTCTACATCTTACCCCTGGTATCACACTGATGACATGAATCGCTCTCCAGTCTCCCTTCCCCATGACAGATGGGTCCCCACTGCCTCTGCTGGGATTGTAGAGTCCTGCTTTGCCCATGGATACCTGGGTTTAGCACTTTACCTTTAGGTGACTCCACCTTGGAGGACCTCTCCCTTTGTGAGACTCCACTCACTGCCCACCCCAGGCACACACTGTTCCAGGAGATTCCCGGAGCTCTCCTGGCACCTCCAGATTCCCCTCCAGAAGGACAAGCATCTGACACTGTGCTTTAACGTGTGGAACAGCCCTAGGGGTGTGCATCATCATTGACAATTTGTCATCTCCACTGTTATTTGACAGTGATGGTCAAGTTCTAAATCCAGCCCTTGCTCTCTAAGAGATCATTACATGATTATAAGCTTTTTGCTTCTAAACCCATGGACAACTCTGCCCAGCAGGCCCTTTTTGCCATGGCATTCCTTGGATTTATTCCTGACACCAGCTTTGGAAGAAAAGCCCAGCCTTCAGGCACTGCACTGGGTAGAACTTACTTTATTACAGACATACTGTGCGGTAGTCAGCTCTGACACAGCATTAGACACAATTTTCTGTGGGTACCAGGTGAGACAGAGCAGTCTCAGTAAAAGTGGAATGAATCCAAGCATTTGTGTAGCAACATGATAACAAATAATAATAATAATAATCTTAATAATTGTAATAATAATAATAATAATAAAGTGAACAAACAAAGGTCAGTTGGTTGGGATACACTGGGATTCAATTGTGGAGAGCAAAGGCAATGTTACTGCTGCTGAAAAATGTCCATGAAATCACTTTCCTCAGGGCGTCTTTGAGCTCCTTGTTCCTCATGCTGTAGATGAGGGGGTTCACTGCTGGAGGCACCACTGCGTACAGAACAGCCACCAGCAGATCCAGAGCTGGGGAGGAGATGGAGGAGGGCTTCAGGTGGGCAAACAGGACAGTGCTGACACACAGGGAGACCACGGCCAGGTGAGGCAGGCACATGGAAAAGGCTTTGTGCCGGCCCTGCTCAGAGGGGATCCTCAGCACAACTGTGAAGATCTGCACATAGGACAGCACAATGAAAATGAAACAGCCAAAAATTAAAGAGGCAGTAACTACGAGAAGCCCAGCTTCCCTGATGTAGGAGTCTGAGCAGGAGAGCTTGAGGATCTGTGGGATTTCACAGAAGAACTGGTCCACGATATTGCCTTGGCAGAGTGGTATTGAAAAGGTGTTAGCAGTGTGCAGCACAGCATTGAGAAAACCACTTGCCCAGGCAGCTGCTGCCATTTTGACACAAGCTCTGCTGCTCATGATGGTGCCATAGTGCAGGGGTTTGCAGATGGCAACGTAGCGGTCATAGGCCATGACAGTGAGAAGAGAATACTCAGCCAAAATGAAAAAGATAATGAGAAAGAGCTGGACAACACATCCTGAGTAGGAAATGGCCCTGGTGTTCCAGAGGGAATTGACCATGGATTTGGGGACAGTGGTGGAGATGGAGCCAAGGTCGAGGAGGGCGAGGCTGAGGAGGAAAAAGTACACGGGGGTGTGGAGGCGGTGGTCGCAGGCTACAGCTGTGATGATGAGGCCGTTGCCCAGGAGGGCAGCCAGGTAGATGCCCAGGAAGAGCAAGAAGTGCAAGAGCTGCAACTCCCGTGTGTCTGCAAATGCCAGGAGGAGGAACTCGTTGAGGGAGCTGCTGTTGGACATTTGCTCCTTTAGGGCACAGGGTGACTGTCTGATGAAGAAGACACATTGACAAGTTAGGGCAGACTTCTCTGAGCAAAAATTTCTCATAGCTTCCATCAAACACACACACATTACTTCTCCCCATCTCAGCAGCACCATCTTTGAGCTGTGTGGCTTGATCTCTGGTTTGTGCTGACTGAGTTTCTGTGAGGAGCAGGGGCCTCTGCCAGGGGGCTCCAGAGGAGTCAGCCCTGACCTACAGCACTGCGGACATGGGAACAGGGGTGACTATACTGTTATATTCCCAGTTCCAGGCAGAGTTAATCCACTCATGATGCTGAAGCCATTCTCAGCATCTTCACTGCCAGTTATACATATACTGGGTTCATGAATAGTTTTAAGGCTTCTTTGGTTTTCTTTAGCTGACTTTGTCACACCTGAGGAGGATTCCTGGAGGTAGAAATCCTCAGCATTGCTGCTGTGCTCAGAGTGAGCAGCTGTGATTCTGGAGAGGCAAAAGGATTCACTCTGGCTTGAGTGCAGAGGGAGCAGAGCTGGCCTGTCCATCTGCCTTGTTCCCAGCTGCCCTGTGCTCGCACCTCGGAGGTGGAGGACAGTTGCACTTGTGTTACCCGAAAAAGAAACGACACTGCAGAGAGCAGAGGAATGCACTTGCAAAGTGCCCATCAGCACTCTTTCTGAGGGTATGGGAGGCAGGTCTCAGCCGTCTCCTTCTAGCCAGGAATGCATCAGGCTCCTTCCAGGTGCCCACATCCAGCCACCCAGCAGCATGTCTCAGCGTGGCCTCAGGATCTAGGTGGCTTCTCCATGGGGCACCTAGATAACAGCCAGCTGCAATGGGAGAGCTGGGTCCTTGTGGAGGGCAGCTTGCAGCCCAGCCAGACATCCCAGGGAAATGGTGGAATGTCCTAAGGATGGGGTGTCCTGAAGAGAGTGTTGGCTTATTCCCAGACCCCCCACACTGCATTGCCCAGAGCCCCCAGGTTAGAGGGGCACTTGGGCACCTCACTGTCAATGACACGTCTGCGTGGCAGAACCTGCAGGGTCAGTTTCTGAACTGCATCAGAAACCCCCCTGCCCAGAGAGTCCAAGGGGAAGCACAAGGGCAGCATGGACTGGTGGGAAACAGGCAGCAATACCATGATATTTGTGGTGAGGGAGGCAGGGACAGGGAGGGACAGAGGGGCACTCACGAGTGTCTCCTCTCCTGCATGTCTGGCTGCCGAGGAAACGACTCCTGCCCTGCACCCCACAGCCTTGAGAGCAGAGGGCTGTGCTGGTTGGGAGAGGAGAGGAGGCGTTCGAGTTGGTAGTTTCCTCTCACACTCTGACCATGACTCTGCTGCCTGGAGCTGTCCCTGTGGGGAGCTGTTTCTCTGTCCCCACGTCTCTCCCCTCTCAGTGCTCACAGACCCCATCCCACCCACTGGGTGCTCAGCTCTGCCCTGCGGAAACCTCCCGGGTGAAGGGCTCTGCCCAGGGCACCTCCGTGTTTGCAGGTGCTACGGAGCAGGTGAGAGAAACCTTGCTGAGGCTGGAAAGGTGATGCTGGCTCTGTCCTTAGGCTGAGGGGTGCATGAAGGCATTTGCTAGGTCACTCCCAGAACTGCTCCTCTGTTAAGGTCAATGTCTCAGTCCCCTGTCTAAACCTCACAGATCCAATCCCATTTCACCAAACCCAAAGAGAATCAAACTGAAAGCACAGACTCATGACAGCTCCTTCCCTTTCATGTATCCCCCACTTTGACCTTCCTTTTGAAAAGTCCCCTCCAGAAATGTCCTGGGAGTGAGCTGGAGGTGGGGGCAGCCCTGACCCATGCAGCACCCTCTCAGCAGGAGAATGAACCTGCCCTGACGGGGGTCTCTCCTCCCACCCAGAGCTTCTCCCCACAATGCTGTGGGGAGCTCCCCAGGCAGGCTGAGTGCTGACCCTCGCAGTTGGAAGAGTCACTGTCCCGGACACACAGAACTCTGGGGCACAGGGACACTGCTCTGAAGTACAGTCCATGCAGACAAGTGTGCACACCCCAGCTTCATACCCCTGCAGCTGTCCCCAAGGAAAAGTAGCAGGATGCCCTGTCCCTGTGACGGTGTGGAGGCAGATCCCTGCTCTCATGCACCTCTTTCTCCTCTGCAAAGGAAAAACTGGGAAAGACATCCTTAAAAAACAGATGCGGGATGGGATGTGTTGGCTTTAGCAGACCCCTCCAGGAACCTCAGTAGCATTGCCCTGCAGAAAGAGATTTACCGTGACAAGGGCTGTGAAGCTTTCTCCCACAATGAACTGTCAGCCGTCCTCCCACTCCACACTGCCTTTCACTTCTCTGCCTTGTCTCGTCTCCTGGCAGCAGCAGCAGGCAGTGCCCGGAGCCCTGCTGCTCTTTGCAGAGGAGCTGCTCCTGCACACAGCTGTCTCTCAACAGTTCTGTCAGGTTGCCATGAGCTCCCTCTGTCCCAGGAGCCTGGCCCCGCTCAGCAACAGTGGCCCAGCTGAAGGCATGAATTTTTCTGTCCCGTGCGCTCCATCCTCCTGGGAAATGTTCACTGCGGTAAACCAAAATAATCACCATTGCTCCCTCTCTAAATAACGCAGAGAGACCAGTTACAGCATTGCCACTTGTTGCATCAGAGGATGGTTATCTACGAGAGGCAGAAACGTCCCACCCTGGAAATCCATATTCCGATGTCTTAACTAGGCAGGACACCTAGAAAGGGCCAAGAAGGAACCTCATTTTCCCATGGTTCGGATGCTGATTCAGATGAGTTAATCTGGGCATCTCATGCCCATTTAGAAGCCCCTGGCATGCAGTGGAATTCAGCTAACTCTCATGAACTCCTTAGACACACAGGAGGTGGGATTCCCCTTGCCCAAGCTGAAGTGGGCACAACAGAGATGTCTGCACTCAAGCTCCTTGTCTAAGCTCCGGTTATAATCACTGCAGAGGGAGGGTGGGAGTCAGTTGCTCACACACAAACACCTGGTGATATTTGAAGAGACAGCGGTGGTCCCAGGCATGTGCCAGTGTCTGCTTGCTCTGATGGAGCAACTGGGAGGCCCACATCCTTCTGGAGCACCAGCTAGGGGTCAGGTGGAGAATTTCTTTGGCCATCTGAAATGACACTAGATGCCTACTACAACTAGTGTTCCACTCACTCGGAAGCTGAGACAGATGAAGATCCCAATGTTACAAAGAGCTAATGTAATTCAGTGCAGACACTTGATCTAATGACATAGAAATAGTCTGGTAGGGCCATTTCAGATGCCTGGGGTGTCCAGCACAACCACATGTCTCTAGCAGATACAGCATAGGACCTACAGGAAAATAATCGCCCTTTGCAGTGGCGATGGACAAGTGCCGCAGGGCATCTTGGATTTCCTACCTGTGCCCAAAAAATGAACCCCACCACTGCCTTTAGGCAAAGTCCATCCCGTCTACATCCATGTGTGCTGCATAAATGGGAGGCACATCACACCAAGGTCTCCACTCTAGTCTCTGCACTCTCAAACCCTTCTTGCTCTCTGCGCTCTGAACCTATTCTCACCCATGCAGATGATGTGAACAGGGACTGTGCTAATGATGTCCTCAGGGTGGCTGGATCACAGGCTGCCCAGGCACAGGGACTTCTTCACTGGCACCTTATCCTGCCTGGAGATCAGCTCACATCCGTCACAGACCCCAAGGTGCTGCAGAGTCAGATCAGGCAGCCAACCCCTCTCCTGGCATTCCTGCAAGGCCCAGCTCTGTTTCTCCCTGGCCTTGGGCACTGCAGGCTTTGCTCTCTTAGTGGGAACCTCCTTTCACCATTACATTGCCACCTGCTATTTATGCCAGCACGTCACCACTTGCAATCAAAGCCTTTGCATACATGAGGTCCTTGGTAACATGTTTTCCTGTGACAAATCTTCAGTCGGCGCCACAGTTGAGGTGCTGAAGCCAAAATATATGCAAACATATGCAGCTTGGGGTGCAGGAGCAAATGGAGATGCACAAGCTGTCTGTGACAGGAGTGCCACATGGTTGGAATAACTGAGATGTGGTGGGATCACTCACATGATGGAGTCCTACAATGGCAGGGTGCAAGTTCTTCAGGAGAGACCACCAGGCAAGATGAGGAGGGGCATGCCCTATGTGTGAAGGGGTAGCTTGCATGTACGGAGCTCTTCCTTGGGATGGACCAAGGGAGGCAGCTCTGAAGGGCAGAGGAGCTCAGGAAAGCCTGCAGGTCATTAAGGACAGCACCCATCAAGCACAAGAATGCTCCATAACAAACAGTGTTGCTGATGTGGGAACAAGAGAGAATTCAGGGAGAAAGATAAGGGGGCACACGGGAAAAACAGTACGTGGCAGCCAAAGCACACCACCCTTTTGCAACATGAGTAACGAACTAGCTGGTGAAGGCCAGACAGTTTGTTCCAGCTGCACGGCGGAGGAGGGAGCGATACGGAGGTATCACGGTCCTCCCCTGACCACAAAGGGTTGCATCCCAAAAAAATAATTGCTGCTCACAGACTAACTGTTGACCTATAGTACCCCCAGCCTCATTATCCCTGCTTACCATATTAAAAATCACGCCCTTTGCTGCATAACGATATGTAAATAAGGGGGGCATACCCCCAACAACCGCGCAAATGGCAACCTGGCCAATGAAGTATGTCTGCCGCGCTTCCACATCCCACCTTCAGCAACTATAAAACAGAGGATAGCTCACTAAAGTTTTTGGAAGGGAAGAAAATTGAACCGCTGACCTGTTCACCGGAGATTGCTGACGAGCGAGCCTCCTTCTCCCTCCCCCAAACAGGGACGCCTCTTTGGTAAGACTTGCGCCTTCGACAAACGTCGGACGTTACCCGGGAAAATATATTATTATTGAAAGCGCTTATTTGTTAGTTTGAGCTCATAGAAAGAAAATTTGTAGCAGCAAGTGCATTTATCAACGGCAATTCCGAACCTGTTGTATCTGTCGCTTTAATAAAATCTTATTCTTTTTACTTTGCGAAACTGACCCAGGGAAAGTCCTCAAACAGGGGGGCTCTGGCAGGCAAACGTAAATTATAAAGATAAGGAAGGGCCTTCCGCCCCTCCCTTTCACGCGACAGTAAATTGGCGTAGTCGGCAGGATTGCCATGGATAAACTGCTGCATAAATATAAGTGTGCACCATCCCAAGCAGGGAAAGAATGGGCCCATAAATTTTGGAAAGATGAAGATAAAGTGGTAGAGCGAATAGAGCAATGTAGAAGCCAGCAAAAGATCAGGAAAGGTAAAGGAAAAGGAATTGTTTGTGCGGTATTGGGGGCTTGCTTATCTTGCGCGCAGAAAGAATATAAAGAGTCCCCTCCCCCCGAAAAAGTTGCAGACGCAGAATATGCCGCTTTAAAATCAGCTAACGAGGTGCTGGAAACCTCACTAGCCTTTGAAAAAGAGAATCGAGAAAAATTGGGGACACAAGTAAATGGTCTCACAGTTGAAAACCAGAACTTAAAGACAGAAGTTAGGGAGATGAAAATGCTGCTAGCTGCAGCAGAAAGGCGGGAGAAGCAGCTGCAGGCAAAATTAGACTTACTCCTAAACCAAATGCCATCCACAGTCTCGGCTCAGCAAATTCGTAAACTAGTACGCTGCGCTGACCCTGAGACCTGGGATGGGGATATCTGGTATGACAATGACGATAATGACGATTTTCTGGAAAGCTCCAATTGCTGTACTCCCCCCCCAGAGCCTGTGCCAGTACGACCACTGATTAAAACTGAGGTTGCAGCTGAGGGAGAGGATAACATTCGTACTACTGTACGCTCAATCCCTTGGTCCCCGGCTGAATTGGCCAAGCTGCAAGAAAAGTACTCTAGACAGCCGGAAGAATCTGAGACCGAATATGTATGGCGAGTCTCCCTCACGGGGGGAGATCGCATCTTGCTGAGTGAAGGAGAGGCAGAGGGCTACTGGGGCCCAGGAGTATTTCTAACCACCCCTCTGGGCGACCAGAATTATTCATTAACCGCCCGAGCTGTCTATTGGGCCAGTGGCATAGACCCGCAGGAGCGAGGGGACCCCCTCGTTATCAAGACTTCTGGCTTCTCAGACCTTGCTGCGTCTGTGCAGAAGGCAGCCTGCATACAAGCAATGTATGAGAGGGAGGCGTTAAGGAGATCCCCCATGCTGGCTCCAATCGATCCAGCAAGGTTAACCCCCCTTATCCGCAGTCTCCCTGATAGCCTGAAAACTTATGTGGCCAATGCTCAGGATCGCATACAAACCGCTCGCACAATGAACGCTGGCGCAGCTGCTGCGCAGCCCCCGCGAGATCAGGCTCATGTGACCACCTGGAATGAATTTGTGCAAGAAATAATAAGTTACGGACGCCGTATGGGCTGGATTGGAACTAAGCCCGGAGAACCGACTGAACCTCCATGGTGGGTCCGTCAGGTACAGGCTAGCAATTTGCAGCCTGAACCCCACCAAAAATTCGACAAGGAGCGTAATGACCTCTGGCGCAGAGCACTGGCACTGGGAGTGCTGCAGCAGTTACTGCACAGCACCCCCACGGCTGACCTTCAGGCTCTGGTACAATCTCTGGGCCGAAGGATTGATGCGAGCGGGGGGGCCCTGCCCATAAGGCATGACTCAGCCCCGCAACAGGACCTGATTGACTTACCAGATGCCACACCAAAAACCTCGCATCCCCAGGGAGGGCAGTGAGCCACCCTGCCCGGCGAGTGTTAGTTCCACAATGGCTCCTTGATGCTGTCTGCAGCCACACAGGCAGGAATTGACGGGGTGGTACGCACACTCCCCCTACAATTCTCCCGCTTGTGGCCGGTGAGGACATTCCTACTCCCTCAAGAATCATAATATACCAATATGTTGATGACATACTGGTAGGCGGAAAAAAGATATCAAATTAGTACTAGATGTATAGTACCCACCTTCTAACATAAATTTCGCCGGTTGGACGACAACCGAGCATCTTTTCTTTATGTTTCCACAGGTATTCCACATGCCAGGAAATTGCACCTGGGATCAAGGACTCCCTTACACTGACTGGGAGTGCCCCCAAGGATTACTAATTGTTTGTTGCTGGGTAATTGTATTTCTAATGCTTGTAATTGTCTGTAGGCCAAAATTGTAATCAAAGCCTAGCTTGCACTGTCGTTTGTAACCCACTGTCAACATGAACCTAATGTTATATATAGGCCGCACCGAGAGAATAATTGGCAGAACAGTACAAGAACTTGTCGCAGTCAGTTCCCTCATGATTTGAATGGTAATCTGATTTTAGCCTTGATAAGGGGCTTTGCAGCAATGCTTAACGAGTCCAGCATCACTGCTTGCCTGCCCCTACCCAAATCAGTTGAGAATCCCCTGCCTATGGGAATAATTCCAACGGATATAGAAACCAGTCTATTACATCTCTGGAATCAAAGTGGACCCATACCATTTGTAAATCCGCATGCCCCACATCAGGCACCACTAACTGTAACACCTACTGGAGCTTTCAATTTCTCAACAATTTCCAAAACTGACTGCACCCTTAGTTGGAACTACACAGAGGAGCCTAATGGCTCAATGATCTGGAACCCAGGCGGATGGACTACACGCTGTAGTGCATTGCCTTGGGGTGCTTTAAATTCATGGTCTTGGGGACGTGCAGCCAACATCCTGCAATATACCCAGCCTGTAAACACGTCCTGGTGCATACAATGGGACGATGGAATGGGCCAGGGATGTCCAAAACAATGCCACGATGCTACACTGGCTGCAAATTGTCCTTATAGTTGCTCTTGGTCCGATCCTGATAGGGGCTTCATACCCTTTGATCATGGGTCCCCTTTTATTCCCATGTCAAATGGATCAACACTGTGGTCTTGCCGAACGGTGATAAATTGCTCCAACTGGGAACAATACAAATGGGTACAGTATTACTGGTCAGTTTACACGACCCTAAAAATGGGCTGCCTGTGCCGAAACCACAGCGTGCCCTATGCATACGTAGGATCAGAATTCGCACCCCGCAATGACTGCTGCATCACCTCCGGCGATGCACCAGCAGGCCTAATTTGGGCCTGTAGTGATGGTCACATGTATACTACCTTATCTGCTAGACTGCCTAACCCCCAATGTACACTAGGCATCCCCACTTTGTGCCCTGTATGGAAGAGGACCCCAGTCCAGCCCCACTGGTTTGCTCGCACAAGAAGGGAGCTGGGAGGTAAGGTTGAGGGGTGGCAGGACCCAGGAGCAGCCGTCCGAATAGCATGGGGAATGGAAGGATTTTGGGGATTTGGGTCCGCTACAGTACGAACGCGGTTGTGGATAAGTAAATTAGCCTACCAGGTAGAACTTTTAGCCAACGCCACGCGAGACAGCTTGTCCTTGATCAACACACAATTGCAAGCTACGACTAAGATGGCTCTCCAGAATCGCATGGCACTGGACCTGATGTTACTGCACCAAAATGGACTGTGTGGCTACCTCAATCTCTCAAGCACGGACTGCTGTGTTTACATCCCAAACGTCACACAGGACCTCAACACCCAACTAGAAACCATACGACAGGTGGCCAAAGATACTCGCGAGCTCCGAGAGTCGATGAACAACAGCTGGCTGTCGAAACTGTTCGGCTGGTTTGGACTCAGTGTCACCGGATGGATCCAAAGCTTGTTACAGACTGGGGTTATCATTATCATTGTGGTAATATTACTATGCATTACTGTTAGCTGCCTAAAAACCTTCATAAGCCGTGCCCTAGAGTTGCGTCCACTCACCACTTCCTATACCCCATTAGTGGAGGTCAGTCCAGACACATACGCATCACCCCTCCAACAAGTTATTGATACACCTGTGACTGAGAGTGGGATGTGAAAGTGGCAGCAGCCACGGGGTGGATGATGTGGGAACAAGAGAGAATTCAGGGAGAAAGATAAGGGGGCACACGGGAAAAACAGTACGTGGCAGCCAAAGCACACCACCCTTTTGCAACATGAGTAACGAACTAGCTGGTGAAGGCCAGACAGTTTGTTCCAGCTGCACGGCGGAGGAGGGAGCGATACGGAGGTATCACGGTCCTCCCCTGACCACAAAGGGTTGCATCCCAAAAAAATAATTGCTGCTCACAGACTAACTGTTGACCTATAGTACCCCCAGCCTCATTATCCCTGCTTACCATATTAAAAATCACGCCCTTTGCTGCATAACGATATGTAAATAAGGGGGGCATACCCCCAACAACCGCGCAAATGGCAACCTGGCCAATGAAGTATGTCTGCCGCGCTTCCACATCCCACCTTCAGCAACTATAAAACAGAGGATAGCTCACTAAAGTTTTTGGAAGGGAAGAAAATTGAACCGCTGACCTGTTCACCGGAGATTGCTGACGAGCGAGCCTCCTTCTCCCTCCCCCAAACAGGGACGCCTCTTTGGTAAGACTTGCGCCTTCGACAAACGTCGGACGTTACCCGGGAAAATATATTATTATTGAAAGCGCTTATTTGTTAGTTTGAGCTCATAGAAAGAAAATTTGTAGCAGCAAGTGCATTTATCAACGGCAATTCCGAACCTGTTGTATCTGTCGCTTTAATAAAATCTTATTCTTTTTACTTTGCGAAACTGACCCAGGGAAAGTCCTCAAACAGGGGGGCTCTGGCAGGCAAACGTAAATTATAAAGATAAGGAAGGGCCTTCCGCCCCTCCCTTTCACGCGACAGTTGCAAACTAGCAGACATCTTGGGAGATCGGCTTGGCTACACTGGGAACTCAGGACTGAGCTCCAGGGCAATAAGGAAGCAGAAGGAAGGAGAGGCTGCAAAGATGGTATCTAGAAATGTTGTCCAGTGAGAAGGGATGGTGTTAGGGAAGCCAAAGCTCCCCTAGGATTGCCCATTGCAGGGAACATCAAGAGCAGGAAGAAGAGCTGCTACAGCTTCAGTTTCAGGAAAAGAGTAAAAAGGAAAATGTTGGCTCACTGCTGGATCAGGCAAGGAATGTATTAACAGCAGATGCAGATAGGTGTGAGAAGCTCAAGGCCTTCTTGGCTTCGGTCTTCAGCAAGAAGGTCTCCTAGGTTGTTGTGCCTGGTCAGGAGTCCAGAGGGGGGAAAAAAGAAGCGACCAATGCTGGGTGATGACTGAGGGAGGGATGACTTGCAAGAACTCAACCCATACACGTCTAAGGGACTGGATGGGCTGCACCTGAGGACATTGAGAGGGCTGGCCACTCTCACAACAAGGCCAGTCTCTATCCTCTTTGAAAGGTTGTGGAGATCAGGGGAGGCCCCAATGACCAGGAGAAGGAGTATGTTGTGCCCACAAGTAGAAACCAGGAAGCTGCAAGCCGTACAGTCTCACTTTGGTGAGGAGTGTTTCATGGAGTGAATCGTCTTGCATCACATTTCTGGGCACCTGAAGGAGAAGAAGGTGCCTGGGAACAGTCACCGTGGATTTAGTGCAGAGAAATGATTCCTGACCAACCTGATTGCCTTCTGTGATAAAAGATCTGTACTTGGTGAGGAGAGGGGAGTAGTGGATGTCATTTACGATGATTTTAGCAAGGAGTTTGACACTGTTTCCAAGAATATTCTTGTATAGAAATAGGGCATTATGATAGGCTGGGCAGGCAACCGGATGGGTTAAAAGCTGGTTGGATGATCGAGCTCAGAGGGCTTTTGTGACTGAGTTGCGCTTTACCTTGAGGCCAGTGACAGGTGGAGTACGCAGGGGTCTATACTGGGACCTGTCCTGTCTAACACGTTCATCAGTGACCTGGAGAACACAACTCTCATCATATTTGCAGATGGCACTTAATCAGGAGAACAGTCCTAAGCTCGAGGGCTGCCATCCAGATGGACCTCAGCAGGCGGGAGGAATGGGTGGCCAGCAACTTTGCGTAATTCAAAACTAAACAAACACCAGGTCCTGCCTCTGGGGCAGACCAACACCCTGCAGTGATATGGGCTGGGCAGTGCCCAGCCAGGCAGCAGCTCTGCAGAAAAGGATGCAGGATAAACACATCCAGTTAAGATTTGTGTTTCTGTATTCAGGAAAGCATCATCACCAGAAGAGTAACCTGCTTCATCTTTTAAACACCTTCCTTCAATGCCAACTCCCAGAAGTCTAGAAAGTGGAGGATGTACTCCTACTGAAGTCTGCTGGTGGAAATCAGTGCGGTTGTCTTCCCAAAATTACCAAAACATAGGATGGAATTTAGCTTCCAAATCTGTAAAGATTTGACCCTTATGAAGAAAGAACTGATATTGTAGTTAAGGCACTGAAATGCTAAAGCCATTTCTACTACGAACATTGCGACACCTATCTTTTGCAATGGCAGTCTGTCAGAAGGCATGCTATTGGTCAACAAATCTTGATTGCCTTGTACATGGCAAACATTGCATACACTAGACTCAGGATATAAATAACTATCTTGAAATTGCCAGAATTATTCTCCCAGGCAAAATTATACATCTGTCTAATAAGCCTCTGTGTGTGGGAATGGGGGAAGGATGGGTCTGAGTGAATCTCTTGACTCAGAACAAATGTTTTCAGTGTTTTCTGCAGCAGCAAATTCTAAAAGATTCAGGTAAGGTGCCCTCGTGATGACAGTATCCATTCGCTTGGGAAAGCACAGCATTCAGGTGCTTCGAGGATACATAACTGAACAGGAAACTGAAGAAGGAAAGCTACTGATAGGAAGAGCTCTTTGGGGACATTTGCATGGCATCCAGCTGGTGTTGCAAGCTACCAAACTGGTGCCTATGCTGGACCCTTCTGTAACAGTGTAGTAAATGTAGCTTTCAATGAGAGTCCAAGAGCCTCCCACTGTGCATGGACATGAGGAATATAAATGATAGTTGGTGCTGTCCTTCGGGCTTCCTGGATCCTGATGTCCAAGTCAGCATCGAGCACAAGCAGCACAGCACAGGCAGGAAAGCTGAGGGCAGGCACTGTCAAAGCAGCCTGGTTATGAGTCATAATTTCAAAGTTCATTTTGTAAGAGGTGACAACCTTCCGCCTGTCTGAAGAGCTCCCCAGCTCACAGCCTGCTGTCTCATTTCCAGAGGCTCCTTCCAACCAGGTTCCTTGCTCAGGAAGATCAAAGGCCATTGCCTGCAGGTGGTACCTCAAGCACATAAGCAGACAAGCCTCTACCCCATGACCAAAGCAGCAAGCATCCTTTCCCAGGATGCATTTCACTGTGCGTCTGATCAGATGAGCAACACTTAGGCAGTTCTGGTCCCCAGGAGGAAAGTGCTAGCAGTAGATGTGGGCACTGACTAGACATTACTGGTAGATGACCACAGAGGCAGCCATCACATAACCTGAAGGGAGATAATCCTTTTATGTGGCAGATGAACATCCAACCATGTACCATGTCTGTCCATGCTTTAATGGCTCTCAAGTGCTTCCACTAAAGGTCCAGATGCTGTAATAGAGGGATGGTAAACAACAGGACAGATTTCCTGCCTAAAAGTAAAAAGGAACAGAACAGCACCAAGTCTACTCATGCTTTAACTTTCTCCTCCTTAAGAAAAAGGCACAGATGTACAAACAGATGTATTTAAAGCCTTTTAGTGCCTCCGATGGGGCATTACAGGCTGCAACATTGTTTATATTTGGTAAATATATCCAACTAAAGAAAATGTTTATATGAATCAACAAGTGTACTATACCCATTCCTCTTAAGTACAGTGAAAGATAGGAAACACATTTCTTTCCACAAACAAAAAACAAAACAAAACAAAAAAATGGCTGCATTACAAAAAAGGAGGCTAGAAGAAGGGTGTGAAGTGCAGACAGGCTGATGCAGAACCACCTCCTGGGAGCTACAGAGTCTTACGAGAAGACAAAAACCACGGTCTGAATCCCACTGAGGTCAGCAGGAGCTCTTGCCATGGAGAAAAGTTTATGAACAGCGTTTTCCAGCTCACTGAGCTGACAGCAACCTCCTGCCTGTTGAATTTGGAATGAGAACGATGGTCATGCACAACAGCATCATTTGATGTCCTTCAATCTAAAAGAAATGTGGATTTTCAGGCAGAAACAATAGGAAGCACATTAAAAGCAGGCCACCTCCTTACCATGAGTTCCACCTACCTCACTTGAGTCAATGAATCCTAGGCGATTAAAGAAGTGAAAAGGTGCCGGTGTGCATCTTTCTTCAGGGGAGGTGGTGGTAGCAAACAGAGCGGACAGGCCCAGGGTAGGAGCTGCCAACTTCTCCAGGGCACCTATTCCTGCAGGCTCCAGGGGAGACCTTTGCCTGTAGCCTGGCTCTCCCACTGTTTAGAGCCCTGGCCTGTACCATGCTGGGTGACAATCGGCATTTCTAGAACAATAATCAGAAAACAAGATGTTTAAAAATAAAGTTACCAAGGAAGACAAATTATATTATTGATTTTATATTTTTTTCCCCCTAACCCCTCTCACCGCCCCCCCCCTTTTGTTTTTTTGGTTATTACTCTCCATCCTCCAGCAAGTAGTAAGCTGTTCCGAGATCAGGACAACTACCAAAGCCTGTTTCTTGCTCACTTGTACCGTATCTCCCCTAAGCAATCCTGCCAATCCCTGCCATGGCTGCTGGTCTCCACCATGCTGGCTGAGCAAGTGATGGTTCTCACATCACATCACATGGGCATTGCCCAGCCAATTGCAGGCAGGGCAAGGGGTCAGGTAGTCAATATGGGGGAGAATTACAACTTTCTCCCTCAGCACCCACCTGTCCAGATCCCTTCATCACCCCAACACTCATTTTCATAATGCCTAGAGTTCAGAAACATGGAGATCTCTACATTTGCCGTGTTCAGCTGAAATTGGTCAACAGTTAGCAAAGAAGGTGGGAGGGGAGGGGAGGAAGGAGCAGAACAGCACTTTTAGGCAAAAACTTAACATGGGCATTGAAACACAGGAGCTGTATGTAACAAACTGCAAACTGGATAGGTAAAGCTACAGCATTATCACCAGTACATATATGATACTTCTTTTTGTTATTTCAGTCATTCCAATGGTTTCATCTTTCCTTGTGTGCTGCCTTCTAACCCAGACTGCAAATAAACTCTCCAGTGATCTCGCTGTTGTGTTATGAAGCACAGCTGTGGGCAGCATTCCTTTTTGCCACCACAGCACTGCAGCACCTTTGCTGGCTCAAGCCAAAGGTCCTGGAGACATAACTGAGTTCAGTAGGTCAGAAGATTTCCTGGCCAGCACAGTAAGAGCAATGGAGAAAAATAACTGGGACAACGTAACCTCACTTTTCAGCTGTGGGTTTGAGTGACTTCCACATTGAAATATCAAAAGATTAACATAAGCTTAGTGGCCTACAGAGAAACAAATGCAGACATTGGTTCAAGTTTTCTCTTATGTTGCTTTAACAAACCCTTTCTCACTTTTGTTCCCACTACATAATTCACTACTGTTTTAACAATCCTGGAAGCCTGAAAGGCAAAGAGGGCTACACAAATCCATGCAGATCTTTTACCTAAAAGGATAGACAACACATTTCCTTGGTCCTGAATCACTTAAGGAATAGCATGGACTGAATCAGTGCCCATTGATCTTTTGTGGATCTTTTTGGTGGAGGAAGAGGAGGCTGAGTCCTTCAATTTGGTTGGCAATAACAATGTACTTTATTGGTTCTCTAGTACCGAGTTTCATCTTCACGCTTACTTCTTCCGTGTATTGATATAAACCTCCCTCCCTGACAAGCTTTTCTTTACTCTCTCTTCTCCCACCCCTTGCTCTTACAGCAGCCAAGGCTGTGTACAAGGACCTGTGGTGGAGTGCAACTACCCTTCTCCCACCTTGGGCTCAAAGTGCGGTGGAGCACAACTACCCTCTCCCTGCCCTTATGTCAGGCCCCAGCTGATCGCAAATAACTGACAGCACCCAGGGCTGACCAGGAGGAGCTAGGCCATACTGGTTGCAACTGGTGAGGCCAGAAATGGGCATGAGATCAGCAAAAAGGGGGTATATTTTCCCCAACACGGCACGAGGGCAGCAAAAAGTCATCTTTTCCCCAACACAGCATGAGGTCAGCAAAAAAAGGTACATCTCCACACCAAATATTGTATGACCATGAGTCAAACTCCGTGCCCATAAATAGCGCTGCAGCCTAGAGCCCGTTGAGCTCTCCTGCACGGCAGCGGGCTGCACAGTGGTGAATCTCCCCTTGAGTTGGGACGCCTCTCGAGGTTACTCTCCTGGAGTTAAGAGAACCTCTGACAAGAAACCGTTGGAGTGGTAAGAAACCGAGACTCGGGCACTAACAAATGTGCAGTAAGATTCGCTTGCTATGACTACACTGTATCTCCATCTTCAATAAACCTCTTTGCAATAAACCCAGAGATAATAATAATAATAATAATAATAATAATAATAACCCCCCGTGACACACTCACCTGGAGGAGGTCTGCAGAGGAGACCAAAGTAGAGTGGGACCAGTCAATGTGCCCAAGCATGGGGCAGCCATCCAGAGGGACCTTGAAAGTCTGGAGGAACAGGCAGCAGGCAATCATATGATATTCAGCAAAGATCAATGCCAAATCTTGCCCCCGGGAAGTAAGAAGCAACAATACAGGCTGTGGGCAGATTTCAGGCAGCAGCAAGGGCCAGCTGCTCCCAAAGGGACAGGGAGCCGGGAGCCAAACATGATAACAAGGCCAAAAAGGCAAGAGCCTCACCAGCCAGGCTCAAGCCCCACCAAAGCTCAGTGAGGCGAGCAGGGCAGACCTGGAGATGGTAGCCAGGTTCAGCCAAGACTCCAGATCACCAGGAAGGTTCTTGGTGTCAAGACAGCTCCGAGGTCAAGCCGGGATCACATCTTGGCAAATCAGGATCAGGTCCAATGACAGTAACCAGGGTCATACAAAGCCCCCTAATTGCAAGGCAGGTCCATAGCGATGAGGTAGGTCTAAGGTAGAGCTAGAAAGTTAGGCTCTGATTCGGAGTTGGGATCAACAGGGTCCATGGGCAGGAACAGGCATACCTGCAATACAGCTGCAGACAAGCCCACCTGCAACGTAGCTCCAGATGGCACTGAAGGCCCAGGCCTGAGCTTAGATGGGGTTTCTTGGACATGTGTGTGGAGGCTCCTGGTGAGGCTGGTCAGGGCCATGAAGGCCTGTAATTGGCTGCAGGGCCCTGACAACAGCCTGTCCAGGAGGAGCTCTGCGAAAAAGGCCCTGGGGGTCCTGGTGCACGGCCAAGTGAACGCCAGCCAGCAGTGTGCCCTGGCAGCGAGGAAGGCCAACAGCTTCCTGGGCTGTGGGCGCAGGAACATGGCCAGGAGATTGAGGGATCACCTGCCATCACTCACTGCTCGCTAGATCACATCTGGAGTGCCACATCCAGTGTTGGGTCCCAAATAAAGG
This sequence comes from Apteryx mantelli, assembly GCF_036417845.1. Taxonomy (NCBI): domain Eukaryota; kingdom Metazoa; phylum Chordata; class Aves; order Apterygiformes; family Apterygidae; genus Apteryx; species Apteryx mantelli. Next base: position 10,937,598 of record NW_027118553.1, on the reverse strand, counting down.
CAAGACAGTGACCAACTGGAGCCAATTCAGTAGAAGGCCTTCCGGATGCTCAGGCAGCTGTCGCACAAACTTCTGTGTCTATGGGGACAGCCACTCCTGCCCCTTCAGTCAGGGCAGACGGCAAGGAGACTGCATCTCATGACAGGCAAGTCCAACGGGGCTGAGAGGAATCATGTCCGGTGGCAGCCATTGCTGCAACAACAGGAGCAAAGGAGGCTCCTGGGAACCTCCAAGGTAAGAGGTGGACAGAAAACAGGAGGAAATATCCGTAGCTCTGCTCCCTTCAGCCCCTGACACATGAGGCCCCTGTGCTTCTGGGAGACATTGGGGGGCCCTCTCCCCTCAAGGTACAGAGCGTGGCACCTGAGGGGGACTCACCCCATCCCCAGGACAAGTCTCCATGGCTGGGAGGAAATGCCAGGTCCTCGACCTCTTCCTCCCCACTGACCATCGCAGGAGGCTGGAGGGACCAGCTCAGGCAAGCAGGATTCTCTAAACCTGAGAGAATCAGGGAACAGAGAGTCGCATGCAGGGAGGTGAGGGGAATCCCATTTGTGGGATCTCTCCTGACTTTGCATCATGACTTTGGAGGAGGCCTGATGATTTCTCTGCCTCAGTTTCCTTTTCAAAGCAGCATGTCCCAGAGTTTGAGTGACCAGAGTTATGGGGAAAGCTGTATGCCGGGAAGTGTTCACAAAGTTTCCAGCAGCTCAGAAGTTTCAATTTCCTTTGGGAGCCAATTTTACATTGCTCACTCTCTGCAGTCCCTGGGGAGAGACCAGCTGCAGCAGGAGCCTTCAGAGACTCGTTAGTGCTTTAAACCTCAGGACACTCTGGAGAGTAGGGGGCATTCAGGTGTTGTTGGACATGCACCACAGGTGCTGCTGGAAGAAGACAGCAAGGGCAGAGCAATGGCTGAGTCCTGGGTGGTGGTTTGCAGAGAGCTCAGGGAAGAGAAGGACATGGTGGGGAAGAGGCAGAGCGTGACACCCCAACCTTGATCATCGTTACCAGGCATGATCAGCACAGAGGTCATCACCTCATCCTGAGGACTACAGGTTTGTGCTGTGCCTTCTGAGTCAGGTCTGTTTCTTTTTAGCTGCTGAGATTTTGCATGGTGGCATCTATGAGTGAAAAAGGTGATGAGCATATCCCTTCCTGGGAGTCTTCTCCTGCAGCTCCCTCTTCTCTCCACACATTTCTTCTGATGCCCTTGTTAGCTGAGCAGAGTCCTGGGGAGCTTGCCAGTCAATGTGGAGTTATTTGTGCTTTTGCTGCCCCTGAGCCAGCCCAGAGCCTCATAAGCACAGCTGGCAGTGCTGAGGTCCTACTGCTGGGCTGTGCCATGAGGCAGCCCCAAAGCCTTCAGAAACCATTGCTGGGGAGGGAACTACACAAAGTGAATGATCTTCCCTGTCCTCTTCCCTCCTACCCTGCTCAAAAATCTCTCTTCCTCATACTGGCTGATTAGCTCAGGTGTCCATCTTCTCTCAGGTCTTTCTCACTTTCCTCTCTGAAGCTCGTGTGGAGGCTCTCTGGGAGTCCTCTCAGGCAGTCCTGCTGCACAGTGCCATGGATGTCAACTCCTGACCCACGCACTGTCAAAGGAAGCACACGGCCTCTCCCTTCCAAAAGAAGTGTTTCAAACAGCTGAGATCAGCCGTTTGGTGCAGGGCCCATTCTCTTCCTTTGAGGAGAAAGGGCATCTGGCATGATGTGCTCACGTAAAGGGATTTTCTTGCCTGGTCGGGATTGTGGTTGCTATTTGGAATAACTGCACTCAAGGAGAGACACTGTTACAGTCTGAGAGAACACTTTCTCTCATCTACCTCCAACTACCATGTACCTAACTCTCTGGAAAAGCCATATACTCTCCTTTCACTAGCCACAAAGGCCCTAAAGGGAATGCCACTGCAGTCAGAGAAGTGCCAGAGTCCATGTCTTCCTTGACAGAAGCTGCCTGCACAATTCTTTTATACAAGCAAGAAAGAATAAAACAAATGTTCTTTCTTGTAGGTTAATGTTGCTGGCAAAAGAAAAATGAGGGATCTGAGGTGCTGCATGGAGAAAGGGGAATGGGACAATTGCATATCACCAGTGGAATTTCTCCTCCTGGGAATGGGGAATGTCCCCTCACTCCAGACACCACTCTTCCTCCTCTCGCTCATCATCTACTTGTTGACTGTAGTTGGGAACATCCTCATCGTTGTGCTGGTGGTGGCAGACCAACACCTACACACACTCCCATGTACTTTTTCCTGGGTAATCTGTCCTCCTTGGAGACCTGCTACAGCTCCACTAACCTGCCCTGGCTGCTGGCCAGCTTCCTGACTGGGGACAGCACCATCTCTGCTCAGGGCTGTATGGCTCAGTTCTATTTCTTTGCTTCTTTTGCCACTAGCGAGTATTACCTGCTGGCCATGATGTCCTATGATCAGTACTTGGCCATATGCCAGCCCCTGCTCTATGCCAGCCTCATGACCTGGAAAGTCTCTCTACAGCTGGCAGCGGCATCTTGGCTAGTGGGCCTGGTGTTTTCTCTCATAATCACTGGCTTCTTATTGCATTTAAGGCTGTATAACACCAAGGAAATTGACCACTTCTGTGATCTTACCCCTTTGCTGGAGCTCTCCTGCAGTGACACTAGGGTCATCACACTAGTAGCTTCCTCAGTATATATCTATCCTCAGTATAGTCTTCCCTTTCCTCTTCACGCTGGCCTCCTACATGTGCATCGTAGCTGCCATCCTGAGGATCACATCCAGTGTGGGCAGGCAGAAGGCCTTCTCCACCTGCTCCTCCCACCTCACTGTCATCTCTGTTTTCTATCGCATCCTCATCATTGTCTATACGCTATCCAGAACTCCCCAGCTGAGGCAGCTCAACAAAGTCTTCTCCTTTTTCTACACTGTCCTCACGCCCCTGGTCAATCCCCTCATCTACAGCCTGTGGAACAGGGAGGTCAGGGAAGCCCTGAGGAAAGCATTCAGGAAAGCTCTGGCTTGCACCCAGAGCTCACAGCAGTTGTACAGTCCTGTGTACAAAACACTGCTGGTTCTGCAAAGCAGTAAAGTCAGCATGGTTAATAATGTGCTGCATAGCAGGTATCCCCTGACAAGAATATGTCACTGAGAATACTGGTGGGAAGAGAGTATATATTTCCTTCAGCAATTAAATGTATGGTTTAGAAGAGAATGTATGGTTTTAGAAGAGACCCAGGTCTTCGTTCTCAGGAGCATCAGTGCACAGGCTACCTCTTCATGCTGAGGACTGCAGGTTGGTGCTGCGTTTGCTGAGGCAAGTCTGGGTCTTGTTATTCAAGCTGCTGGGTCTTTTAACAGAAAAAAAACAGGTAACTGAGACCAGAGTCTCAGTCCTGTCCTTTCCTGCATGTCTTCCCACCCCAGGTCGCTCCTTTCCCCAGGCACCCCCGAGTCCCTGGCAACTGGGGACAGATTGCCTGTGCCTGTCTCTTTTCTTCTTCTCCGCTACCTCTGTCCTTCTCCCTTTCCCACAGTCCCATAGATTTTTTCTCAGATGCTCAGCTTTCTCACATTCCACTCTCCCCATCACCTACCTGTCACTACCACCTCCAGAAGCAATAGTCCATTGTTCATATAAGGTAAAAACTCCTGACCCATATTTGTCAGTAGAAGTAACCAGCCTGTTAGGGAGTTGGGGCAAGGAGGACGAAATCCCTTCCTCCTAAAGTGAGTGTTTCAGAGAGATGAGACCACTCTCCCTGTGCAGTGCGCACCCTTCTCTTTGGAGGGAGCAGGGTCTCTGCCATGGCATGTTTCACCCAATAAAAGCTTTCAAAGGGCTTTTTCAGTGAGTGTGGTGTGTGTTTTCTCTGACTCGTTTTCTCTTTCCTGAGAGCAGAGGATCTCTGTTCTTCATAACTAAACTGGGTCTTCCTGGGAATATGGTTGAGCATATGGAAGAAGGCTGTCTCAGTGTGAGCAAATGCACATTATAGTCTTATTGCATAGTGAGAAAGAGGCACCTCCACGGGGCAGTTCATTTCTGTGGTCAGAAGGGGTCTTCTGGGATAAGTGGAGAGGCCGTCTGGAAGGAACCGTTTTTCTATTCACCCACAGATCCAAAGTGAAGAGAAGAGTGCCATTCACAGATCCTTTCAAAAGTATAGACAGAAACATATGTTCTTTCTTTTTTGTAGCTGGGGAAATAGCAGACCAACAGTACTACATGGAGAAAGGGGAATAGGACAATCATACATCAGTGATGGAGCTTATCCTGCCGGGAAAGGGGAATGTCCCCACACTCCAGACACCACTCTTCTTTCTCTCACTCATCATCGATTTGGTGACCGTGGTCAGGAACATCCTCATCATAGTGGAAGGACTCCTTACTCTCACAGTGCACAGGAACCATGAAGGGAATGTGAAGGGAGCAAAAGAATATGGGTTTAATTTTTTTGCAGTCAGCAGTGTTCTCCCCAACTCTTCTTAAAAATAACTGCAGAATGCATATCCTTTCTCACAGATCCCCTTCCTGGAAAGTGCAGAAGACAAAAACGCCATATGGAAAAAACAGAAAGGAACAATGGGACATCATCATGGGAGTTCCTCCTGCTGGGAATGGGGAATGTCCCCTCACTCCAGACACCACTCTTCCTCCTCTCGCTCATCATCTACTTGTTGACTGTAGTTGGGAACATCCTCATCGTTGCGCTGGTGGTGGCAGATCGGCATCTGCACACCCCCATGTACTTCTTCCTGGGCAATCTGTCCTCCTTGGAGACCTGCTACAGCTCCACTGTTCTACCCCGGCTGCTGGCCAGCTTCCTAACTGGGGACAGGACCATCTCTGCTCATGGCTGTATTACACAGCTACATTTCTTTTGCTCTTTTGCAGTTAGTGAGTGCTACCTGCTGGCCATGATGTCCTACGATCGGTACTTGGCCATCTGCCAGCCCCTGCTCTACACCAGCCTCATGACCTGGAAGGTCTCTCTACAGCTGGCAGCAGTGTCTTGGCTAGTGGGATTCCTTACCTCTACAGTAGTCACTTCCTTCTTATCTCATTTAAGGTTCTGTGGCCCCAGTGCAATTGACCACTTCTTCTGTGATTTTATCCCATTGCTAGAGGTTGCCTGCAGTGACACCAATGTGGTCAGACTACTAGCTTCCATACTATCTCTCTTTAATCTAGTCTTCCCTTTCCTGTTCACCCTGGCCTCCTACGTGTGCATCATAGCAGCCATCCTGAGGATCCCGTCCAGCATGAGCAGGCAGAAGGCCTTCTCCACTTGCTCCTCTCACCTCATCGTTGTCACTGTTTTCTATGGCACCCTCATCATTGTCTACCTGATGCCCAGAACAGCCCCACTGAGGCAGCTCAACAAAGTCTTCTCCTTCTTCTACGCTGTCCTCACGCCCCTGCTCAATCCCCTCATCTACAGCCTGCGGAACAGGGAGGTCAGGGAAGCCCTGAAGAAAGCATTTAGGAAAGCTCTGGCCTGCATCCAGAGCTCATAGCAGTTGTACACTCCTGCGTACAAAACATTGCTGGTTCTGCAAAGTAGTAAAGTCAATGTGGAAAATAATATGCTGCGTACTAGATACCCCCTGAGAGGAACAGAGCACTGAGAATATTGGTGGAAAACAGAAGAGAAGGCAGTATAGATTTCCTTTAGCAATTAAATGTATGGTTAAGAAGAGACTGAGAATAATATTCCTTTCTTAGTGCTTCCTTTCCAGACAATAAATTGGTGTTGCTGTAGGTGGGAAAGGTTGCAATGTTGTCATTTTCTTTTTCTGTAGTGAGAGGGAATTCATGTGGGGTGAAATCTGAGAGAACAGGGAGGGAGATCGGGACCAGCAGTACTTTCCTGACTGCCAGTTCCTCAGATGGCAGCAATCTCCCTCTGCTGTGAACATTTGCAGGGTAGAGGTCAGTGCCTCAGCCCACAGCCCTCATTACTCTTCTGTCCAATGGAAACGCACATCCTGGTAGAGTTGCTCAAACACATGCTGGTGTCCCCTGTCATTTGTGACAGCCTTGAGTCTCCCAGACATCTGAGGATTCCTGGCAGATAGTGAGGGGAAATAGTGAAGGGACCTGCTGGGCCTGGTGCTGCAAGTGGATGCTGTAGGCACACCTCAGGGCATCTAAAAGGGCCTCAATGTCATGCATGGACATGTGAGGTGCCCATGGAGCTCAGGGGAGAAGGTGGGAGGTGGCTTATTCACCACAGCTGGGGCACCGAGAGACTGTGAGACTGTCTCAACACGAAGGCACCAGAGGGTGGCCTGTGTGTTAGATGAGCAGCTGCATCTGCTGAGGGCATCAGCTGGTGCAAACGCTTCTTCCTGAGGTCTTCAAGAGTGTGAATGTCTCCCTGAGAGAGCCAGGCCAGTGTGGGGGAAGTGTGTATGGGGCCCAGCCCAACACAGAGTGTAAAACCTGAACAACCACCAAAGGAATTGCCAAGAGAGCAACGGGCCTGAGCTGCCTTCAACCCACATATTCCTGCCTGGCAACTGGGGATGCCCAGCGTTGTGACGTGAGCGTAGTATAGAGACCGGGAATGGGGATCACACTGGGATTGGGATTGAACTGTATATTGCAACTGCTGTATTTTGCTGTATTTTGCGCTTGTACTGTGATTCCAGCACATTGCTGTATCACTCTGCTAAATCAAAAATCCCCTGGGGTAACATCAGGTATCTTCAAAGTAAACTTTTTTTATTGAATGTTGCACTCTCCGCGTGTGGAATAGCTAGAAGAACCTGGTCAGAGAGTGTTGGACTCTGACACTAGAGAGGCCAAGTGAGCCTGGTCCTCCCCTCCCTGCCCTCCATCCATCCCAGCTGGCAAACGGCCTGAACCCCTGATGCCAGCCGGGATTTTGGAGAGCTGACAAGCATCTTGGGATCCTTGGAGAAGCCAGACAAGAAGAAGCTATGGGATTACTGTGCTCTTCAAGGCCAGCTCATGCTGGCAGCAGAGCCTGGGGATCAGCCCCTGTATTGCCAAGCTGGACACCAGAGCCCCAGGAGCCCCAGGACTGTCCTGATGGCTGTGGGAGCTGCAGGTGCTCCCAGCCCCTGGGAGCTGTGCCACCTCGTTGCCTGCTGAGGGATGGGAGGCCAAACCTGGGCTCCGAAGGCTGCAACTCTGGTCCTTTGTGTGTTTGAAGAGGGGGCAAATGATTTTCAGGCGAGCCACAGGTTTGAAGTGTGAATGCCCCATGCAGAGCAGGCAGCCAGCCTGCAAGGGGGCAGGGGACCTCCTGGCCTCTCCAGGCACCTCCTGTCTGGTTATCAGCAGGTTTGAGGAGGCTGGAGGAAGCTTTACCACCGTCTCTGTTCAGCCATGTACCTTCAGCCCCATCCTGGCTGCACTGCATCACTGCCAGCATCTCCCTGTGGCCCAGCTGTGGGGAGAAAGAGGGGCAGGATGCAGGCAGCTGTGTTTGCACGTGCGGCCCCTGAAGGGCAGGAAACCCTGGCTCTGTTTCTAAGGCGAGAACACGGCTGGTCATGGCTGGGCAGAGCTTAGCCCAGAGCTGCTCTCTGCTTCTCAGTGCTGAGCTCACCGTGGCCGTGTGGGCCTTGGAGCATCCGTGTGCCCCAGCTCTGCCCCGGGGTTCAGGAATAAATACTCCTCTGCTGCTGGAGGACCTCAGGGCTGGCTGTGCCACCCCAGCTCCCGCTCCCCACATCCTTGTGCTCTCTGTGCGTGTCCTGTCTGCTGCCAGCCTCACCCTCCAGCCCCATCGCTCACCTCTCTGCACGCCTGTGCACCCAGAGCCTGTCCGCGAGCTGGGAGCAGGCATTCATCTCCCACTCTGTGGCCATCTCTACAATCCTCTGCCGGACACTTGCCGTTCTGGCCCTGAGGGGAGCTGCTCCCTCCTGCCTGAGCCGCTCTCCTCAGAGTGGGCACCTGGGGGCCCTGGCCAGGACAGGGACACGGTCACCATGGGGACACCAACCATCACAATGGCCTTGAGGGCATGATGTCACCTCCATCACAAAGCCCTGGTGGTCACCAAGGGGACTCCCAAGACCATGTCCTGACAGTCCTCAAGGGGACCCCCCCATCACAGTGCCTTGCTGCCCCCATGGGGATCCCCATCTCCATGTCTTTGCCTCCAGCCCTCCGAGCCTGCTTGAGAGCTGGTTTCTGGGGAAAAGGAAGAACCTTCCTCTCCCCAGCTCCGGGCTCCCCTGTGCCTTGCCGAGACCACCGCTCTCCTTGGCTCCTTGGCTCCCCCGGCACTCACAGCCCCTGGGAAGGTCCTCACAGATGTGCTGGCCCAGGCTCACCATGGGAGGGCCCGGTCTTGCAGGGCACCTCAGCAGAGGTCCTCGCGCACAGCCTGGGACAGCCCTGGGACACAAAGGTGTGCCCAGGTGTGGGGAGCCCATGGTGGCAGCTGCTGGGGGCAGAAGAGCATTTGGGGTTGCAGCACAGCTGTTTGTCAATCCCTGGGATGGCCAGCGAGGCCATCCAGAGCCAGGATGTCCACACACAGCTCTCGGTTTGACCCTCCACAGAGGCCAGGGAGGTGCTGCTGCACATAATGCCACAGCAGATGAGTTGACACTCATGTCGCTGTTGCTCTGGGGGGTGCCTGGGCAGCTAACCAGCCTGGGTAGAAACCCCATGTGGGTGCAGGGCACTGTCAGAGGAAGCTCCCAGCAGTGGGTGGGGGTAGGACACTTTTGGGGGAAGCTCAAAGTGGGCAGGGGGAGCAGAGCACTCTCAGAGATGGTCACAACAGTGACAGGTGTCCAGGGCTGTTCTTCAGAGGGAACTTGACAGGACACTGGACCAGGGGCCCAGAGTCATGGGGGCATCCATCCTTGGAGACAGTCGCACCTTGACGGCACCAGGCCCAGGGAAACCTGCTCTGTCAGCTCCACTTGCAGCAGGGGCTGGAGCAGAGACCTCCAGAAGCCCCTTGCCACCCCAGCGGCTCTGTGACTCTGGGAAGGGTTGAACGGGTTTCTCTGCAGCTCTCTCTGGCTTCACTGGCATTGCCCGCACTAGTCTTTCTCTTGAGATGGACCTGACCCAGTGAAACCCTGGGGGGAAAAGCTGTCCACACCCACCATGCTCACCCCAGACAGAGCTCACGTGTCCAGCTCCCTTTGACGGTCAGTCCCACCCTGCACTCCTTGCTCACCCAGTTTGGAAGGCCCCTGGCCAAGGGAGAAGCTGCTGGTTTTGCTGGGCCAGCAGGGCTCCTTCTGGTGCCATGTGTGTGTCTGGGGCAACATTCAGGAGGCTCGTCTGACTCCCCATGGTGGGGAGAGGCAGAAGGTCTGGCAGACGTGGTGTCTCTGCTCTTCTATCCCCTTTTGTCCTCCAGGGATACAGCCCCACAGCAGGGCACCCCAACGGCCTTCACTCTCACAAGGAGGCAGGGGTTGGGGGGCCCCAAGCACACGGGAAGGTGTTGAGGTGTCCTTGGGCTTGCAGGGTGTCCAGGGGGACACCAAGGGCATGAAGGTGACAAGGAGTTCAGTGGTGTCACTGAAGTCCATGCGGAGGAGGCAGGCGGGTGAGCGGGTTTGTTAGGACCTGCAGGAAATGACAAAGCCCAGCTTGGAGCAGTGAGGGCCTGGATGGACAAAAGAGGGAGAGGAGGTCAAGGCAACTTGGCTGGGATCATGATCATGAGGATGTTTTTGTTGCAGTGGTAAGGCCTGTCGGTGAAGATGGCCGAGGCTCGTCTGCCCCTCACGCTATCATCCCATGCTGCTCATCCACGTGGGCACCAAAGGCACTGCCCGGGGAGACCTGCAAAGCATCAAGCACAACTACCTGGCTCTGGGGGTGATAACTGGGGGATCTGGGACCCAGGTGGTTTTCTCTTCAATCTTGCTGGTAAGGACAAAGGGTTTGAGGAGATCAGGACAGATCCTGTGGGTGACCAACTGGTTGCACACCTGGTGTCAGCAAAAGGGTTTTGGTTTTATGACCATGGGGCCCTCTTTGCTTGGAAGACATTGGGTCAGGCTGACCAAGCAGGGCTAGAGCATCTTTGCTGACAGCCCAGCAAACGTGGTAAGGGGAGTGTTACACTGGGAATGAGAGGAGGGAGAGGATGACCAAGAGTCAAGCGAGGAAGTGGTGGACCAGGTTGGCAAGGAAAGGGTGCAGGGTGGCATAAACAGTCAGGACCCTGTAATCCACAAACCAGGGTTGAAGGGGGCCCACCCCAAGCGGATCCTCATAAACAAGGATGTGCCTACAGGAAAGCATTACAGGGGAAGCTCCCATAGCCTTCCTGAGAAATGAGCATGGCTGGTGCCTCTCTGAAGTGCCCGGACACTAATGCCTGCAGCATGGGGAGCCAACATGAGGCATGAGAGGTCTGTGTGCTGCTGCAGAGTTGTGATCTCATTGGGATCCCAGAGACGTGGTGGGATCGCTCAGAGGACTGGAGCTGTGAGGGATGGACACAGGCTCTTTAGGAAGGACAGGCGGGCAAGGCGAGGAGGGGGAGTTGCCCTTCATGAGGGAGAGCAGCTTGAATGAAGGGAGCTCTGCTTGGGATGGACGATGAGCCAGTCGAGAGCTTGTGGGTCAGGGCTGGTGGGCAGAGCAACATGGGTGGTGACATTGCGCTGGGCGTCAGCTACAGCCCCCTGATCAGGAAGAAGAAGCAGACGAGGCCTTCTTCAGACAACTGGAAGAAGCCTCACATTTGAAGCCCTGGTCCTCATGAGTGGGGACCTTAAGCACCCCCAGACTGGCTGGAGGGACAACACAGCAGGGACAAGCCATCCAGGAGGATTCTGGAGTACATTGACCACAACATCCTGACACAGGTGATCAAGGAGCTGATAAGGAAAGCAGATCTGCTGGCCATAAAATTCACAGGTGTGAGCTTTGTCTCCTAGAGATACAAGCCAGAGGAGCCACCTCCAGCCCCAGTTGATCCAAGAGCAGGACTGCAGGTGGCCAGATGTCATGAAATTCAGCAGAAATGACCATCTGCAGCCTTGTGTGTGACAGAAAAGCAGTTTTCCTTGTTCTAGGAGGAAACTGCTTTGAAGCAGTTCTTCTAGCCATCACCCCTGCTAGAGTAAGGAAAAGTGCATTGGTGCCCATTGGCCTCCAAGGCAGTTGTGCCTGTGCTGCCCCACCTCATGTGCTCACCTGGTTGCCCAGGTGTGATGTCACACTCTCTGATGTCACAGTTGCTGGTGACCACTGGAGGAGATGGTCATGCCCAGGCAGAGTCAGCTGTCTGCCTTCCCCTGCCTTTCAAGTCACACTTGCCCTTTGGGGCCTCCTCACCTGCCAGGTGTATTTGGGGAAAACCCCACCTGACCTGAGATTGAAGGAGACTGCATGATCCAGCCTCTGGTATGGAAAGAAATCTGAAGAAACCAAAGTCCCCGTCATCTGGAGACATCAGCCCCTGTGAAAGTAACTGTAAGTAGCACAGATGGTTGGAAAGGGGAAGTCTCGATGTAGGAGACACCTGTAGCTCTTTGAGATTGGAGGGCGTTTTCATATTTTCAGCATGCTTGGAAGGTGAAATTCTGTTCATAGTCCTCCTGGGACACATTCCCTGGGGCTGCAATCTAGGACAGCAGTGGTTTTCCTGTTGGAAACATCCCAATATTTGTGGAAGATAAATCTCACCTAGAAACCTAGAGTGGCTTCAGCTCTCACCCAGCAGCATCTCTAAGCTGGCAGAGGAGGTGGCCTTGGATGGTATTTATAAATCATGGCCTCGCTGCAGTCCTCCTCATGTGCAGACAATCCCCCAACCCCAGAATCCACTGCTTTGGGTCCTCACCATCTCTTGCAGCCTCCTCTGCCTGCTACCTTCCCCTGGGAGTTGTGCACCAAATACCTGGCCAGCTTTGTCCTCCTGCAGGTCTCCATATTCCAGCAGAGGGGAAAAGGCCAGTCTTGCACGGTCTCTCTTCTGCCCCAGACCCCAGCAGATCCCAGAGCATGGCTGTCTGCTGACCCCCATGTGGGACTCAGCCCGGGCTGGGGAGGGGTTGGGTTCTTGGACCACCCAGACTCTGGGGGTCGTTTAATAATACCTCAGCCCTTTCCATGTTCAAGGTCTCTGGTGCCAGCTCCAGCTGAGCTCTGGCTTTCCTCACTCCATCCCTGCGTGCATGGACAAGGTCTCCGTGCTCCCCCTGGGCAGCCCATCCCCCTTCCACCCTTGTGCACTTTCCCCCAGCACCCTGAACACTGGTGCTGCTGCCAGGGCAGAGGTGGAGGATCCTCTGGAGTGACTCTTCAGGGAGCTCCCCAGGGAAAAGTTGTGCCCAGGCCCAGCCTCAGGCCCAGCCCCAGTGGGGCAGAGGGGAGCTGCCCTCTCCTCACCCACCTTGGCAGTGCCAGCTTCACCTCAGCCCACTTCTAAACCGCTCCAGTGCAGCCCTGGAGGAGCTGGAGCTGCCTCAGGCCCTGGGGCAGTCTGGCAGCAGGAGGCTTTGACAAGGGCACGGCAGCAGTGGTGCGGAACAGGGGGAGGAGCAGGGAAATTAGGGCAAAGACCCCTGCCCTCGGCTGCACAGCCGAGGCACTGGACGGGTGATGCCTCTGTGGCCAGCCAGGCTCCAGGTTCGGGGTTGCGGGAACAAGAGAGAATTCAGGGAGAAAGATAGGGGGGCACACGGGAAAAACAGTACGTGGCAGTCAAAGCACATCACCCTTTTGCAACATGAGTAACGAACTAGCTGGTGAAGGCCAGACAGTTTGTTCCAGCTGCACGGCAGAGGAGGGAGCGATACGGAGGTATCACGGTCCGCCCCTGACCACAAAGGGTTGCATCCCAAAAAATAATTGCTGCTCACAGATTAACTGTTGACCTATAGTACCCCCAGCCTCATTATCCCTGCTTACCATATTAAAACACACGCCCTTTGCTGCATAATGATATGTAAATAAGGGGGGCATACCCCCAACAACCACACAAATGGCAATCTGGCCAATGAAGTATGTCTGCTGCACTTCCACATCCCACCTTCAGCAACTATAAAACAGCAGATAGCTCACTAAAGTTTTTGGAAGGGAAGAAAATTGAACCTCTGACCTGTTCACCGGAGATTGCTGACGAGCGAGCCTCCTTCTCCCCTCCCCCAAACAGGGACGCCTCTTTGGTAAGACTTGCGCCTCCGACAAACGTTGGACGTTACCCGGGAAAATATATTGTTAATGAAAACGCTTAATTGTTAGTTTGAGCTCATAGAAAGAAAATTTGTAGCAGCAAGTGCATTTATCAAGGGCAATTCCGAACCTGTTGTATCTGTCGCTTTAATAAAATCTTATTCTTTTTACTTTGCGAAACTGTCTCAGGGAAAATCCTCAAACGGGGGGGCTCTGGCAGGCAAACGTAAATTACAAAGATTCTTTTTACTTTGCGAAATTGACCCAGGGAAAGTCCTCAAACGGGGGGCTCTGGCAGGCAAACGTAAATTATAAAGATAAGGAAGGGCCTTCTGTCCCTCCCTTTCACGTGACAACAGGAACACTCTAGTCTGCAGGAAAGTCCATCAAGGCCTGGCCTGGGGCTGCCACAGATGAGCAGGGACTTTGTGATTTAGGACCTGAAAAGGCAGAAGGAAGTGCACAGAGGGTTGGAAGGGGAATGGGCTAACCAGGAAGAAGACACAGCCATTGCCTGTGGTGGGAGGGATGGAGTTAGGCAAGCCAAAGCTCAGCTGGAGGTGGAGTTGGAGGTGTAACTGGGAAGGAATGGGGAAGGTAACCAGAAGCGCTTGTGCAAGTACATGGGCAGCACAAGGAAGGCAGGCAGAGAAGGAAAATGTGGTCTCCCTGCTCAGTGGGGCAGGGGACGTAGTGACAAAGACAGGGGAAAGGCTGAGGAGCTCATTGCCTCTTTTACCTGGTCTTTTACTGGTATTGTCTACTGCAGGGCCTCCCTGGCCCACGAGTCCTTTGGCAGCATCTGTGTTAGAAAAGCCTCACCCATGGCAGAGGAAGATGCAGCTGGGGAGGAACTTTTGTTCCAGTGGGCACACACAAGTCCATGGAACCAGACAGGAAGCACCCCAGGGTGCAGGGAGAGGTGCCTGGAGCCATTGCAACACTGCTGTTGGTCATCTTTTAAAAGTCAGGGTAATCAGGGAGGTTCCTGATGACTGGGAAAAGGCAGACATTGCACCCATTTTCCAGAAGGGCAAGAGGGAGGATCTGGGCAACGACAGGCTGGTCCTCTTCATCTCAGTCCCTGGAAAGGGGATGGAGCAAATCCTCCTGGAAACCATCTCCAAGCCTATGAAGGACAAGGCCTGGAAGAGGCAGCATGGGTTGACCAAAGGGAAATGGAAACCATGCCTGAGCAACCTGATTGCCTTCTGCCATCAGATGAATGCCTGCGTGCACAAGGGGAAAGCAGGGGATTTTGTGAACCTTCCCTTTAGCAAGGCCTTTGACACAGTCTCAAGTGCTGTGATTCAGTGAACCGTTTCCTGGAGAGCTCTGTAAAGAGAGAAGAGGCAGAGGAAGAAGAAAGGAGAGAGAAGCAGAAGAAGAGATCTGAAACATGTCCATTTAAATAAAGTAGTTCCTCAGAACAAAGTTTCTCCATGCAGAGGATTGCCAGCAAATGTATTTTGATGAAGAATGTATCTCTCTCTATATATATTTACACTCACATACACAGACTAATTCCTGTAGTGCATGAACATGGCGCTGCCAAATAATAAGAAAGAAAAAAATATTTGGCAATGGTAAAAACTGTGTGAAGTTTTGGAAATGAGGATTTTTTTGTCAGTTATTGCATTGAAGATGTTTTAGGGACTCCTTTAAAACATTGCTTTAACATGGGTATGTTGAGATTTGTGCAAATTTGACCACCCAAAAATAGAGCATTTCCTTAAAGCTGGTCACGCTGCTTTCCTCACCAGTAGAGAGAGCCCGACACCTCAGAGTGCGACGTGCTCTGTGCAAAGAGTGAGGAGTGGCACGGACAGCCGTGGGCAGGGGGTGGTCTTCTGAGCACCGGGCTCTGTGTGACACACAACAATATCCTGTTTAGTGGTGTAGGCCTGATTATAACAGAAAAGTTTAGAAAAGGATATTAAAAATGAAACAAGAAAGAAATTAAGACAAAGATTGAAAGCAAAGAAACGCTTTGTTATACTTTCCAGCTTTTCTTTTTCTTTTTCTCTTTTCTTTTCTTTTCTTTTCTTTTCTTTTCTTTTCTTTTCTTTTCTTTTCTTTTCTTTTCTTTTTTTCTGTTCTCTTTGTCTTTCTTGCTTTGTTTTGTTTTAGTATACTAGTATCCTGGGGAGATTATGCATCCCCTATGAAAAGGGAAGAGATTTTCAGAACTGGTGTGGGATGCAGTCACAGGGTCATGGAGGGCTGGTGCCATTGCAGGTGCCCTGGTCCTCTCTGCCCAGCCTCCATCTGCAGCTCCGAGGGGCTCTGGTCTCCCGCAGGTCCCCTGTGTGAGCTGCCAGGCCCAGGCAGGTGCCTCAGAGACACTGGGGCCTCTCCCAGTGCCACTGGGTGCTTGTGGTTGGACACCTGAGCTCTGCCTGGAAAGGTGAAGAACTGTCTCAACATTAAAAAAACAAATCAATGAGAACATTTTCATCAGCTGAAATGACTGAATAATTTTAAAAGAAGTCGTATTTTGCCATGATGACGTAATGGAAATTTTGAGGAAGAGCATGAATCTCAGGAGAAGAAATGTTGATCTGCCCCTTAACTTGTGTTACCACTGCTCTGTCTGTTATGCTGTGGACGTAGTCTCGGTGATCTCTCACATGTTTCCACATCCCTGATTAAACTGATCGTTTCTAAAGTCAACTGTCTGTCAGATAATCTGGGCATATGCACCTTCCATAGTTTTCTAGTCTTCATCCTCCCCTTACTCTTTATCAGTCAGATACCTCTCAACATTGCAGTTGCTGCTTTAAGCTTCAGGAAGTCTAAAACTTGCCTCCTCTTTCAGCAGTCTAATTGTCTCTTCAACCAACTCCTGCACTGTGTGTCTATCCAGCCTTTCCTATCTATTTGTCAAGAACCTTTCAAGGAAGGTTATTCCTTGTAGACCGTGGACCTCACTGGAGGCACCTTGGACTTGACATACACTTGAGGAGTGCATTTTACTTCTTAGGACACTGGATCATGTTCATTTTTGTTTGATCACAATGAAGACAAATCCTTCTGTGCCTGTTTGCAGCTAGTTGTCTAAGGAAAGCAGGTGGGAATTGGTGCCCATGAGCTGTAACATTCAGCTGCAGCCTTGAGTGGCAAAAGGTTCGATTTGAACAAGAGCGATCAAAGTCCCCAGTGGCTGATGAGAGAAGTGGCAGGGCTGGGAAGGTGGGGAGGAATACTTTCCATGGATGTCTGACCTCGAGGATGGTGCTTTTCCTACGTGTCCAGACCTCATTAGGAGACACAGGGATATCACCCTAGTTTGTAAGCTGAAAAATAAGGAAAACTTTGAAAGCAGAAATCCTTTTTTTTTTTGATGCTCATTGAAATCTTCCTCTTGTAAATTCACTGCTGAAACGTCTCCAATTAGCCACAGCACAAGAATTGAAGAGCTGAAGAAAATTATGGGGAGAGGCATGGCTCCTTAGGGATTTTTGCATTTAATGACCCCTCAGGTGTCTTTGGTGCTGAGTCCATGAACCTCCGATGCTGAGAGGAGACTGAAGCAACCTCTCAAGAAGTTTACGTCAGAAGCAAATCCCCAAGTTTTCTGGAGCGTTAACAGGTCCCACTGAGGTCCATTATCCAGAAAGTCTCCCCAGGGGCTGATTAGAGCAGAAAGTTGGAGGCCCTGATTGCAGGTAGGCAAAGGCAATGTGAGGGTGGCTGTGATGCCAAGTCAACCTTGATGTGTGTTATCAAGCAGAGTAACCTGGCACTGACAGCCAGCCCCTGGGTAGGGTGATTCTTCTCCTCACACTTTTTGCTCAGGGCTCTTCTTGGGGGCAGTGGGTGGTGGGGATGCCCAAGGCCGAGTGCAGAACCATGATATGGCACCCCTGGGCTCCCAGGACACAAGGAGGCAGCAAGGCCACAGTGCTTTAAGGAATGGAGTATTCATGTGGCCTTAGTGGCAGAGTCACAAGCCATAGCCAACAGGACAAAGACCTCAGGTCTGTTGGGAGCTTTCAGCCTTGGCAGTGCCCTCGGTCATCTCCACCACAGGCTGTCCTATGCTTTCCCATTCCTGTTCTTGTTTCCCTGCAGACTGTACACACCCAAGCTGCTTCCCCACCTTGCTCTCACCCCGTGATCTCCCCACCTCTCCCGATGTCTTCCTGTCCTCACCTGTTTTTCCTTGAAACACCAAGGCAGGGGCTGATCACAGACTCCCTCTGGGTGACCTCTACCACCACAGCACTACCCTTCGAGTGACATTTGCTTTTCCTGATGTCACAGCTAAACCCCACAAGCTGCTCTTTGTGGCTTTTTCTCCTTCTCATGTTGTTTCCCACTACCAAGAGAAGCTCCATCATCTCTGAAACCACCCTTCAAGCAGTCACAGGCTCCTACTCTACTGCCCTTTGTCTCCACTTCAGCAGGAAAAAGAAGCTCAGGTCCCTCAGCCTCGCCTCATGGACGGGATTATTCCCACCTAGGCACAGAACTTGACACTTCTCTTCAGAGGCACCTGTTGTGTGAATCACCCGAGTTTCTCAAGATCCTGCAGGACCAAAGTTCCTCTGTGTCAAAACAAAACAAACAACAAAAAAAAAGCAAAGTGGCATCAATGGGTTAAGGATAAGCAGGTGTGGGCTGATGGTATGGGAAGGGATCAGAATGGTAAAAGAGACAGACTTAAAAGGGGGGAAGGGAAAGAAAAAAAAAAGGGAGGGGGGATTAGAAGTGAAGGAAATGATTGACCAGGGCTGTTTGGGGGGTTCCTGCCAAGAAGCCCTGCATCTGAACAATTCTGTGTGGACGAGGACAAGCAAGCTGGCCTTCTTCCACTGTCACAGGGCACCTGCGTGCTTTCCCTGACATCAACAAGAGAAGATTGAGAGTGGGAAGAATCATGGACTCCTTCAGGGTGGAAGGGACCTCAGGAGGTCTCTAGCCCAATCTGCTTGCTCACAGCAGGGTCATCTCTGGGGTCAGAGCAGGTTGCTCTGGGTTTCTTCCAGTCTGGTCTTGGAAACCTCCAAGGGAGGAGACTGCACAGCCTCTCTGGGCCCCAAGTTCCAATACTTCACAGAGCCAGTGCTCCAGCTCCCCAACTATTGTGAGGGCCCTTGGCCAAATTCGCTCCCAGTTATCAACCTCTTTCTTGTTCTGGGAACCCAAACCTGGATGCAGCGTTCTAGATGTGGTCTAATGAATACTGACTAGAAGGCGATCACCATTTCCCTTGACCTCCTGGCTGTGCTCCTCCTCACACAGCCCACGATGCTTCTGGCCTTCTTTGCTGCCAGGGAACGCTGCTGGCTCATGGTTTGCCTCCTGTCCACCAGGACTCTTAGGTCCTTTTCCACAGAGCCGCTGCCCAGGCACTCAGGCCCCAGCCTGTAACACAGTGGGGTGTTGGTTTATTGCAGGTCCAAGCCCTGGCATTTGTCCTTGTTGAATTTCATGAGGTTCCTGACAGCCCATTCCTCCTGCCTGTCTAGGTCCCTCTCAATGGCAGCTCTCAAGGATAGGACTGGGCCCTCCCACCTCCAGTCTGGGGTCATCCACAAGCATCATGAGTGTTGCCTCCTCTGTGTCACTAATACACATGATAAAGAGGACAAGTTCCTAGAGAGATCAGTGGTGCTCCACTTCTCCCTGGCCTCCAGGAAGAGTACTACCCATGCACCACTGCCCTCTCAGCCTGATCATCCAAGCAGCTTTTTACCCATCTGGTTGTCTGCTCTTCTAGACTGTAATGCTGTAACGTTCATGCAGGGATATTGTGGGAGACAGTGTCAAACACCTTGCTAAAGTCGAGGTAAAGGACATTTACTCTTCTCCATCCACAAATACAGTTATTTTTTCATGGAAGTCAATCTGGTTGGTGAGGCACAATTTACCCTGGGTAAATCCATGCTAACTGTTCCCAGGCACCTTCTTCTCCTTCATGTGCCCGGAAATGTGATCTGAGAGGATTCGCTGCATGGCTCACTCCTCATCAAAGTGAGGCTGAACTGCCTGCACCTCCCCAGGTTGTCCTGTTGCCCATTTTTGAAGATGGATGTAACAATTGCCTTTCTGCAGTCACTGGGACTTCACCCCATCTCCACAACCTTTCAAAGATGATAGCGAGTGGCCTTGCAGTGACAGCAGTCAGCTCTCGCAGCATCCTCGTATGCAGCTCCTCCAACCTCATTGACTTGTATAGTTTGAGTTCTCACAAGTAATCCCTCACTAACTCGTCCACTGTTGGCTGCTTTTCTCCTCTGGAGTCCTGACTCAAGGCACAACAGCCTGGGAGACCTTGCTTGTGGAAACAGAAGCTAAGAAGGGGTTGAGTTCTTCAGGCCTACCTGCATCTGCTGCTACAAGATTCCCTGTCCCATTTAGCAGTGAGGCCACATTTTCCTTTTTATTCTTTGATTCTTACAGAAGCAGTAGCAGCTCATCTTCATGCCCTTGACATCCCCTGCAAGTATCAGTCCTCAGGGAGCTTTTTCTTCCCTAACACCATTCCTGTGACCCTGGACAATAGTTCTAAATTCCTCCTTTCGCCTCTTCCTTCTTCCCCCTTCTGTATGCTGCCCTATTACCCTGGAGCTAAGGTGCGAGGTCCCTCTTTAGCCAAGTTGGTCCCCTGAGGTGTCTGCTAGTTTTACTGAGCATCAGGATGGCCCATCCTTGTGCTTGGCAGATCTGTCCTTAAAGACCTGCTGGCTTTCCTGAGCTCCTGGGCCCCTGAGAGCAGCATCCCATGGGTTCTGCCACCAGTCCCCTCAACGGGCCAAAGTCTGCTCCTCTGAAGTCCAGGGTCTGTACTCTGCTACTGTCCTTCCTCACTCCACTCAGGACTGGAGCAGAGACCTTGGTGTGATGTGCCTCCCATTTATGCAGCATGCTTGAATGCAGATGGAATGGACTTCCCCTAAAGGCAGCGGTGGGATTCAGTTGTCTGGACACAGGTAGGAAAACCTGAGATAACCTGGGGTGTTTGCCCAGCAACCACTCCAAAAGGGCATGGTTTTCCCAAAGGTCCCGTGCAGTTGTGCTAGCAAGCCCATGCATGTGACATGGCCCTGCCAGACTATTTTTATGTCATTATATCAAGTGTCTGCACTGAATTACATTAGGATTTTGCACTGTAGGGATCTGCTTGTGTCACAGGTTCATAGTGAGTGGTGCTCTAGTAGTATTAGGCATCTGGGGTCATTTGAGATGGGCAAGGAAGTTCCCCACCTGCTCCCCACCTAATGCTCTAGAAGGATGTGGGTCTCACGCTTGCTGCATGAGAGCAAGCAGACATTGGCACATGCCTTGGACCACCTCTGTCTCTTCAACTGTCACCAGTTGTCACCAGGTAACTGACTCCCCCCCTCCATCTCCAGTGATTATAACGGGAGCTTAGACAAGGAGTTCACATGTAGACATCTGTGTTGTGCTCACTTCAGTTTTGGCAAGGGGAATCCCACCTGCTCTGTGTTGGTGGAGTTTATGGGAGGGATTTGAATCCCACTGCATTCCAGGGGCTTCTAAACTGGCATAAGATGCCTCAGTTGACTCATCTGAATCAACACCTGAACCATGGGTAAATGAACTCCCTTCCTCACCACTTCCAGAGTGGGACATCTCCACCTCTTGCAGATAACCATTCTCTGATGAGACAAATTGTAATGCCGGAATCAGTCTTCCTTGAGTGCTTAGAGAGGGACCAAGGGTGATTATTTTAGTTTACTTCAGGGAACATTTCCCAGGAGGACGGGGCACAAGAGACAGAGAAAGGCAGAACTTCAGCTGAGAGGGGCCAGGCTCCTGGGATGGAGGGAGTGCCTGGCAACCTGGCAGCACTGCTGAAGACAGCTGTGTGCAGGAGCACTCCTCTGCA
The DNA here is from genome assembly GCF_036417845.1 of Apteryx mantelli. Taxonomy (NCBI): domain Eukaryota; kingdom Metazoa; phylum Chordata; class Aves; order Apterygiformes; family Apterygidae; genus Apteryx; species Apteryx mantelli. The sequence goes on along the minus strand of NW_027118553.1, from coordinate 10,916,615 downwards.
AAGAACAGCAGGGCTCTGGGCACTGCCTGCTGCTGCTGCCATGAGATGAGAGAAGGCAGAGAGAAGTGAAAGGCAGTGTGGAGTGGGACAGAGGAGCTCTCCTTGTGGGAGAAATCTTCACAGCCTTTTGCACGGTATGTCTCTGGTTGCAGGGCAATGCTAGTGAGGTTCCTGCAGGGGTCTTCTAAACCCATCTCATCCCATAACTGATAGGCTTTTTAAGGATCGCTCTCCTAGCTCCTCCAACGCATAGGCAGTGGAGGAGATACTTCAGAGTAGGGATTCCCTGCTACAAGGTCAGAAGGACAGGGCATGCTGCTCCATTCTCGCAGGGATGGCTGCAGGGGTGTGAAGTCAGGGAGTGCAACCAGGTGTGCCCAGGGCTGTAATTCAGAGCAGCATCTGGGCAGTGACTCTGCTGCCTGCAAGGGTCAGCACTCAGGCTGCCCAGAGAGCTCCCCATAACACTGTGGGGAGAAGCTCAGGGTGAGAGGAGCGACCCCCAGCAGGGCGGGTACATTCTCCTGCTGAGAGGGTGCTGCATGGGTCAAGGCTGCTCACAGCTCTAGCTCATGCACATGCCATGTCTGAGGGGTGTTTTCAAGAGGAAGATCAAGAGAAGGGCTACTTGCAAGTGAAGGAGCTTTCCTTCGGGTGTCTGCACTTTCAGTTTCCTATTTTTGGCAGGCAGAATGAAGGAACAAGTTTTCTGTTTGTCAAGGAACTGGGACTCCGAAACCTTCACTCTGAGAGATTAATAGGTCTTTGAGAAACCTCATCAAGCTGCTTCATCCCTACCTTAGCCTACAGACAGCATCAACATCACCTTTGTGGCCTCACAGGACTTTAGGTGACCTGTTCCTTAGGATGTGCATACACAGAGATGCCCCTGGACAGTGCCCTGATCTGGGAGGTTTCTGAGGGCAGAACTGAGCACACGGAGGGTGGGATGGGGTCTGTGAGCACTGACAGGGGAGAGATGTTGGGACAGAGTAAGAACTCCAGGCAGCAGGGACGGCTCCAGGCAGCAGAGATGGGCAGGAAAAGAGAGAGAACTGCTAACAGAATCATCATGGGAGGATGGATTTAGGCAAGTCATGGTCAGTCCTTTCAATGCTGACACCTTCCTCTCAGCAAGCCCCCCGTGTTTTCTCTTCCACCCACAGAGCCTCTGCCCTGACATCCATGGAGTGCAAGTCATGAGCTGCCTCCTCTGCAGCCAGACTTCCAGCAGAGGAGAGGAGTATCTCTCCTGCCATGGGCCCATTTACTGATGCCCAACAAAGCTGCTGACAGCAACTGCCCTGCGATGTCACCGTCTGTGAGGCAGCATGCCCATCTGGGTAAGGTGAGGGCTTTCCCAAGTGCCCATCTGCCTCTCCTTGCCTCTCTTGGCAGCAGGATCATGGTGTTGCTCCTTGTTTCCCCTCCCCTCCATGCTGCTCCTGTTCTTCTCTCGGGCTCCCTGGGATTCAGGGTTTTCAGCTGCAGTTCAGACACCTGCCCTGTGAGTTGTGCAAGAGAGGGGTCTGCTTGGGAGTGAGGTGTCTGCAGCCCCCTTCTAGCCTCGGTGGTTGCAGTAAATGCAGTCTGTGGGATTGGGAATTGAGCTGACTCTCCCTTAAGGAGAGCCCATCTTCAGTCCTTAATGTCCTTTGACCATTTCCATGTCATGTCCTGGCAGACTTTGAGCTGCCCTCCAGAAGGGCACTGCTGCCTCATAGCATCTCTGTGATGTCCAAGAGACCCGTGAGGAATCTGCAGAGATGCTGAGAGTATGGAAATGGTGTTGGGAAACTGTATATAGGCATCTGAAAAGAGCCCTGTGTGTCCCTGGCTAGAAGGAGAGTGTGGAGACCTCCCTCTGGTGCCCTGAGAAAGGGAGAGATGGTTGGAGATCTGCAGTTTTGAAACTGGACTCGTCTGCTCTCAGCAGGGGCTGGTTTCTTTTTAGGGCAACATATGGGAGTGATCATCCCCCAGCTCCAAGAGGTGCGAGCAAAGGACAGCTGGGAACCAGGCTAATAGACAAACAAGCTGTCCTCACTCTGCACCAAGTGACAGGGAATCCATTTTTCTCAGGGTGCACAGTAGAAATGCTGAGAATTTCTGCCTTTGAGGATCACTGCCCAGGGGTGACAGGGGCATCTCAAAGAAAATAAACAGTTTTAAAAAATCCCGTGAACTCTGTTCCTCCAACCTCATTCTTTAGAAGTGGTGGTGCAGATGCTGAAAAGCCCTTCCACATGCCCAGTGGATTTCACCTGAGAGGAACTGTAAATGTCAGAGCTAGTCACCCCCATTCCCATGTATCCCACCACTGTACAGCCGGACTGACTCCTGTGGAGCTCATGGGCAGAAGTCCCTGCTCCTCGTAACACACTCTGCCAGTGCAAAGTGGAGCTCAAGCAAGGGAGCTGCGCACAGATCCTCTCCGTAAAGAGAGAGGCAAAGTGGGGGGTTGCATGAGAACTGGAACATTTGGGGGATTTTTTTACTTGAAAAGTCTCTTCTAACCTCTCAATGTCTTTTCTTCCTTGGACAGTCCCCCATGCCCGGAGATAGCACAATGTCCAACAGCAGCTCCCTCAATGAGTTCCTCCTCCTGGCATTTGCAGACACACAGGAGCTGCAGCTCTTGCACTTCTCGCTCTTCCTGGGCATCTACCTGGCTGCCCTCCTGGGCAACGGCCTCATCATCACAGCTGTAGCCTGTGACCACCACCTCCACACCCCCATGTACTTCTTCCTCCTCAACCTCTCCCTCCTCGACATTGGTTCCATCTCCATCACTGTCCCCAAATCCATGTCCAATTCTCTGTGGGACACCAGGGCCATTTCCTACTCAGGATGTGCTGCCCAGGTCTTCCTGGTTGTGTTCTTGCTTGCAGGAGAGTATTTTCTTCTAACAGTCACGGCCTATGACCGCTTTGTGGCAATCTGCAGACCCCTGCACTACGGAACCCTTGTGGGCGGCAGAGCTTGTGTCAAAATGGCAGCAGCTGCCTGGGCCAGTGGTTTTCTCAATGCTGTGATGCACACTGCTAACACATTTTCAATACCACTCTGCCAAGGCAATGTTGTGGAGCAGTTCTTCTGTGAGATTCCCCAGATCCTCAAGCTCTCCTGCGCAGACTCCTACCTCAGGGAAGCTGGGCTTATTGTGGTTAGTCTTTGTTTAGACTTTGGGTGCTTTGTTTTCATTGTGCTGTCCTACGTGCAGATCTTCACTGCTGTGCTGAGGATCCCCTCTGCGCAGGGACAACACAAAGCCTTTTCCATGTGCCTTCCGCACCTGGCTGTGGTCTCCCTGTTTATCAGCACTCTTGCATTTGCCTACCTGAAGCCACCCTCCCTCTCCTCCCCAGCTCTGGATCTGGTGGTGACTGTTCTGTACTCAGTGGTGCCTCCAACAGTGAACCCCCTCATCTACAGCATGAGGAACAAGGAGCTCAAAGACGCACTGAGGAAACTGGTTCAGTAGGTGCAATGTCAGCACCAATAACTCTCCCATGTGCATCTGCTCCTCATTCCCAGGGTATTTGGCAACATAGCTAGGTGTTGCTCATGTCTGTCTGTCTTACTTACTTTTCTCTGTTACTTTCTCCTAAAAGAAATAAATATCTTGCTTCGTGCCACTTGTCCTCAGGAATCTCTCATTTGAATCTGATCAAGAGACCGTGTTGAAGCAGGAAGCCAGGCTTCCCCCTTCATCAGCAGAGATGGGAGAACCTCCGAGCCCGCTAGTCTGAGCTCCCTGGATGCCCCCAGTGCAATGAGGAGAGTTTCCCTTTGCAGTGTCTCTTTTGGTGCTGACACCAAGGGAGCTCAGGGGTCCAGAGTCAGGCTCTAGCGAGTACAGGTGTGTGCAGACCATGGGTCCTGTGTCCCTTAAGAGTGCTCAGCTCTTGTGGCCAAAGACAGGGTATGATCTCACACCCCTCTCCTGTGAGGGTGGCAGCTGGCTGTCACCATGGGCTGGTCCCTTCCCTCCACAGCGTTCCAACACTCCAAGCAGAGCAAGAGTGGAAAGTAGAAGAGTCTGGAAGCAGGTTGTGGGGACAGACCCTCTGTTCCTCAGGACTGTTCCCCCACTGCCACAGCAGGCATTTCCTCACTGCAGCCTTCACTTGGGGGCTGCAGCTTTCTTGGAGACACGTCCGCCAACAGCAGCAGGACTTTTTCTTTTCAGGGATTTTCTCCTCATATGCATACTATCCTCTGTGGTCTGATATGTGTATATGGCCCCAGTGCTCTTGTAACATGCTGGTGGAAGGTTTGTGCTTCCCTGTGCATTCCTGTGAGCTCAGGCAGGACCAGGCATTGGGTGCATTTAGGCCAGATCTGGCCTGCACAAGAACATTGCTATAATAAAAGGGGATCCCCTCCATCATGTGCCTGAAGTCTGGCCTTTCTTCAGAAGCTGCAGTCAAAACTACGCCCAAAGCAATGGCACCATAAAAGGGCCTGCTGCTCTGCTTGTGACCTCTATGGGATGCAGGGGACAAGCTCAGAGTCTACATGTGATCTGTTAGGGAATGAGGGCTGGATGCAGGGTTCATCTGTTGGTGACCAGTGCCAGTGGAGCTGGTGAATGGTCTCTGAATTACCTGCCTGAGGCTGTCCCACAGGTGACAGTGCGGATGAGAGATGTCCATCCTTGTGGAGGGGAATCTGAGCCCCCAGGAGAGCTCAGGGGATCTCCAGGGACAGCGTGTGCCTGGTGTGGGCAGTGAGTGGAGCCTCACAAAGTGAGGGATGGTCCACGGTGGAGTACCCAGAAGGTAGAACAATAAATCCAGGTACGCATGGGGAAAGGAGGGCTCTGCAGTCTCAGGAAAGGCAGTGGGGAGCCAGGAGGTGCAGGGAAGGGTCACTGGAGAGTGATTGCTGCACCCTCAGGGAAGAATCACAGGCTGCAGCCTTGCCTGAGTTATGCTGTGGACATGTCTGTGCCTGGCCCTGCACCTCTCACATCCGGACCTGTCCCTGTCCCCATCCTGCTGACCTGACTCCCATCTCAACCTCAAACATGCTTCAACACTACAGTCAAGGAAGCCTTAGAAAGGGATGCTGGGACCCGAGCAGCATCCAGAGAAGGTTTTAGGTGCAAAAGATGACCATATGTCCACAGCAACGCTTGCCTGACAGCCAATGTAAAGCTAAAGGAGAGCTTCAGATTTGGACCCCTACTCAGGAAGCAGTGCACACAGAGTCTTAGGTGGATGAAAAAGCGAGGGTGGCCACTTGGGTCAGGTTTTATGATGCACAGTTAGGAGAGAAAGCTCCAGCTCCCTCGAGGGCTGTGCTGGAGCATTTCAGGAGCGGGCTGAGGTGGAGCTGGCACCGGCAGGGTGGGTGGGGAGAGGGCATCTCCCCTCTGCCACGCTGGGGCTGGGGCTGGGCACAGTTTTTCCCTGGGGAGCTCCCTGAGGAGCCACTTCAGGTGATCCTCCACCTCTGCCCTGGCAGCAGCACCAGCACTCAGGGTGCCAGGCAGGAAGTGCACAAGGGTGGAAGGGGGACGGGCTGCCCAGGGGGAGCACTGAGACCTTGTATGTGCACACAGGGATGGAGTGAGGAAAGCCAGAGCTCAGCTGGAGCTGGAACCAGAGACCTTGGACATGAAAAGGGCTGGGGCATTAAATGTCTTTTTTGCCTCAGCTTTCCAGGGGAAGCTCTGCCTGAGGCCTCCCAGTTACGGGGGGGTTAGCAGACAGCCGTGCTCTGGGATGTGCTGGGGTGTGGTGCAGAAGAGAGGCCGTGCAAGGCTGGCCTTTTCTCTTGTGTCTGGATACGGAGACCTGGAGGAGGATGGAGCTGGCCATGGAGCACCCCACAGCTGGAGTGAACAGTCACCACAGGAAGGGGGTGATGTGAGGGACTGGTCTGGAACAATGATCCTGGCACAGCTTCCCCAGTGTGTCCATGCAACACAGGGAACAACCTGGGCTCTTCTCTCCTACACCCGCCATGTCCTGGTGCCTTTCCCAGGAGACCTGCATTTGCCCCACAAGCACACAGCCATGTGCTCCCACACTGCCGTTCACACCGAGTAGCTGAATGGCAGCATTTTTCCTCTCCCACAACCATGTGTGCCTGTGCCAGGCTCAGATATTTGGTGTGCATCTCCCAGGGGAAGGTAGCAGGTGGGGGAGGCTGCAAGAGATTTTGAGGATCCAAAGCAGTGGGTTCTGGAGTTGGGGGGATTATCTGCACCTGAGGAGGACCTCAGTGAGGCCATGATTTATAAATACCATCTGACAGGCGAGTAAAGAGTTAACAGGACTGAAGAAGTTTGCCAGCTGATATGTGCAAGGCTGTGGAATAGAAGAGTTAACAGGATTAAAGAAGTCTGCCACCTGATAAGGCTGTGGAATCGAAACTGCACGGACCCCCCCAGGGAGGGAGGAAGCTATACGGCAGTGTTGCGGTCTTGTCTCGCTAGCAGGGTCCTCCCAAGCAGACAAACAGACAGTCCTGTGATTGTGAAACTCGCAGAGGTCAGCAAAAGCAGTGTTTGCCCAGAGTCCCAGCTGTATAAAGAGAGACTTGGCAGCTGTGAGAGTTTGAGCAGGGACGGGAACGTGACCTGAGCATCCTCTCCGGCTGGACCATGAGTATTTCCCCCCCCTCCCCTTTTCCTGGGATGCTGGGTTAAGGTAACTCCTCGAGGTTGAGAGTCCTCTCACTAGGAGAGTGAACAAGAAAGCTTTCAAGTAGGGATAAGCAATGCTTCCAATTAATAACGCAGTAATCGATGGTTTGGAGTTATCCTTTCTAAATTAGTAATCACATTATTTTAATGTGTGTTACTAATCCAAGAGCTTGCGTGAGGAAATAAACATATTTTTTAATTACGTTACTGTCTCATTCGTTACTATCGAACCTTCATAGCGTGACAGCGCTGTCCTACGCGCAGATCTTCACAGTTGTGCTGAGGATCCCCTCTGAGCAGGGCAGGCACAAAGCCTTTTCCATGTGCCTGCCTCACCTGGCTGTGGTCTCCTTGCTTGTTAGCACTGCTGTGTTTGCCTACCTGAAGCCCCCCTCCCTCTCCTCCCCAGCTCTGGACCTGGTGGTGGCTGTTCTGTACTTGGTGGTGCCTCCAGCAGTGAACCCCCTCATCTACAGCATGAGGAACAAGGAGCTCCAGGATGCAGTGAGCAAACTGTTTCAGCTGTTAATATTTCAGCAGCAATGAGCTGCCCATCTCTCCTCACAAGCAACTCCCAGGTTATCTCAGTTTATCTCCAGTAACTCTCGTACATTGGGCGTACTCCCTGTGATAGCCATGTTTGTACACAAACGTCTGAATTCATCCCACTTCTCCAGAGGCGCAAAGCCCATCCGTCTGACCCAGAGGCCTTCTGTAAAGCTGCTGATCACTGTGTCAGAGCTGGCCTCCCAAGTAGCACCACTGTAATAAAGGGGGATCTCCTTATTACTGTGCCTGAAGGTTGGGCTCTTCTTCCCAAGCTGGAGCCAAGAATTCGCTCAGGGAATTGTCTCCAAAAAGGCCCTGTTGCCGTGCCTGGGATTTCCATGGGCTAAGGGGCATCAGCTCTTTCGGGTGATGTGTGAGGGAATGAGGGCTGGATTCAGCTGTCACTTGTGGGTGCCCAGTGCCCCTGCAGAGGGTGATTGGTCAAGAGGTCTCTGCCAGGGACTGTCCCACCTATTAGGGGGTTGGTGATGGATGCCCATCCTTCTGGAAGGGAGTATGGAGCCACTAGAAGAGCAGAGGGGATCTCCAGGGACAGCACATCCCCGGGACGGGCAGTGAGTGGAGATTCACAAAAACAAGTGGAGTCACCCAAAGCAAAGGGCTAAACCAAGGAATGCACCAAATCAGGGCTCTGCAATCTCAGGAGAGGCAGTGGGCTGGGTCTGTGACACCCCTGAGCCCTTGGAAATGCCCTGTGATTGCTCCAAGCATCCTCCACAGCCACAGACCCTGGGGAGGAGGTTGTCAGGTGCAGTGATGCTGGTCCAGCTGGGCCTGCCCTCACCAGCACAGCCAGTGCGGAGTCACCCTGGGGCCCCACAGCCCACTCGCCCTGCAGAGCAGCACTGCCAGCCTGGGGCCCTGCGGGGAGCACAGGTGCAGGAGAGGTGCAGGAATGGGCAGCGAGGCCAGCACAGACACACTGACCTTGGGAAAGTCTTTCTGGAGAGCAGGGACACCTCTGGAGAAGAGCAAAGGAGCAACTGTGTGCTTGTGGGGAGGCATAAATGAAAACCTGTTTCTGTGTGTGTCAGCTCAGGGCAGGCTGCTCTGTCACTGGAGCTGCCTGAGGAGCCCCGGGGCCAGGAGTCTTGTGCTGTGCTGGGCAGAGGGGCTGCCCAGAGGGGCTGCAGGCAGCCAGGGGTAAGGATCTGCTGGTGATGAGAGCAGTGGAGACATGGAGTGAGTGGCCTGCATTTCCATGTGCCATTGCTGGCCGCCAGTCCCCCAGGGGCTGATGGGGAGGCTGACACCCCTCTCTGCCCGCCAGGACCTGCTGTGCCCTTCAGAGGTTCTGGGTCTGTGGTGTGAGTGCCCAGAGCTCTGCAGCCCCCTGTGGCGGGCTCTGCTGTGGGGCCACCCCAGGCTGGGCTGCTCTGCTGGGTGGGCTGGGGAGAGGGCAGGTGAGGTGGGGAGAGCCAGGGAGGGTCTGGGGTGGGCTGGAAAGGACCCAGGAGAGGAGAAATGCCAGCAGGCAGCTATTGTGTGTGAACAGCAGTGTGGGAGCACATGGCTGTGTGCTTGCAGGGCAAATGCAGGTCTCCTGGGAAAGGCACCAGGACATGGAGGGTGCAGGAGAGAAGAGCCCAGGTTGTTCCCTGTGTTGCATGGACACACTGGGGAAGCTGCCCCATGGCCATCATCCCACACCAGCCCCTCACATCACCCCTTTCCAGCACTGGCTGCTCACCCCAGCTGTGGGGTGCTCCATGGCCAGCTCCGTCCTCCTGCAGGTCTCCGTATCTGGACACAGAAGAAAAGGCCAGCCTTGCACGGCCTCTCTTCTGCACCACACCCCAGCACATGCCACAGCACGGCTGTCTGCTAACACCCCCGTAACTGGGAGGCCTCAGGCAGAGCTTCCCCTGGAAAGCTGAGGCAAAAAAGACACTAAATGCCCCAGCCCTTTTCATGTCCAAGGTCTCTGGTTCCAGCTCCAGCTGAGCTCTGACTTTCCTCACTCCATCCCTGCGTGTACAGACAAGGTCTTGGTGCTCCTCCTGGGCAGCCTGTCCCCCTTCCACCCTTGTGCACTTCCTGCCCGGCACCCTGAATGCTTGTGCTGCTGCCAGGGCAGAGGTGGAGGATCCCCCGGAACCGTTCCTCAGGGAGGTCCACAGGGAAATGCTGTGCCCAGACCCAGCCTCAGACCCAGCCCCAGCATGGCAGAGGAGAGCTGCCCTCTCCCCACCCACCCTGGCAGTGACAGCCTCATCTCAGCCTCCTCTTGAAAGGCTCCAGCGCTGCCCTCGAGGGAGTTGGAGCTGCCTCTCCTCACTGTGCATCGTAAAACCTGACCCAAGTGGCTGCCCTCACTTTTTCGTCCAGCTAAGACTCTGCGGGCAGTGTTAGCTGAGTAGGGCTCCAAAGCTGAAGCTCTCCTTACTCGTTTGCATTGGCTGTCAGGCAAGTGTTGCTGTGGATGTATGGTCATCTTTTGCACCTAAAACCCTCTCTGGGTGCTGCTCAGGTCCCAGCATCCCTTTCTAAGGCTTTCTTGACTGTAGTGTGCAGGCAGGTTCGAGGTTGAGATGGGAGTCAGGTCAGCAGGATGGGGACAGGGACTGGTCCAGATGTGAGAGGTGCAGGGCCAGGCACAGGCATGTCCACAGCATAACTCAGGCAAGGCTCCAGCATGTGATTCTTCCCTGAGGGTGCAGCAATCACTTTCTAGTGCCCCTTCCCTGTACCTCCTGGCTCCCCATTGCCTTTCCTGAGATTGCAGAGCCCTTGTTTCCACATGCATACCTACATTTAGTGCTCTACCTTCTGGTTACTCCACTGTGGGCCACCCCCCACTTTGTGAGGCTCTCCTCACTACTCCCACCAGGCACATGCTGTCCCTGGAGATCTCCTGAGCTCTCATCAGCACTGTAACCTGCAGGACAGCCTTGGCAGGAAATTCAGAGACCATTCACCAGCTCCACTGGCACTGGACACCAACAGATAAATCCTGGATCTGTAAGGGATCTATAGACCCACAGACTTCGTCCAGACTCTCCTTCTTTCCACTCTCATTCTGCTTGGAGTGTTGGAACGCTGTAGAGGGAAGGGACCAGGCCATGCTGACAGCCGGCTGCCACCCTCACAGGAGAGGGGTGTGAGATCGTACCCTAACTGTGGCCACAGGAGCTGAGCTCTCCTAATGGACGTGGGACCCATGGTCTGGTCATGCCTGTGCTTCTCTGAGCCTGACTCTGTGCCCCTGAGCTCCCTTGGTGACAGCACCAAAAGACACACTGCAAAGGGAAACTCTCCTCATTGCACTGAAGGCATCCAAAGAGCTCAGACTAGCGGGCTCGGAGGTTCTCCCATCTCTGCTGATGAAGGCGGAAGCCTGGCTCCCTGCTTCAACACGGTCTCTGGGTCAGATTCAAATGAGAGATTCCTGAGGACAAGTGGCACAAAGCAAAATATTTATTTCTGTTAGGAGAATGTAACAGAGAAAAGTAAGTAAGAAAGACATGAGCAACACATAGCTATGTTGTCAAATACCCTGGGAATGAGGAGCAGATGCACATGGGAGAGTTATTGGTGCTGACATTGTACCTACTGAACCAGTTTCCTCAGTGCATCCTTGAGCTCCTTGTTCCTCATGCTGTAGATGAGGGGGTTCACTGTTGGAGGCACCACTGAGTACAGTACAGTCACCACCAGATTCAGAGCTACGGAGGAGAGGGAGGGGGGCTTCAGGGCGGCAAATATTACAGTGCTGAAACACAGAGAGACCACAGCCAGGTGAGGGAGGCACATGGAAAAGGCTTTGTGCCGGCCCTGCTCAGAGGGGATCCTCAGCACGACTGTGAAGATCTGCACGTAGGACAGCACAATGAAAACGAAACACCCAAAGCCTAAAGAAGCACTAATCACAAGTGCCCAAAACACCCTGAGGTAGGAGTCTGAGCAGGAGAGGCTAAGGACCTGGGGAACTTCACAGAAGAACTGGTCCACTGTGTTGCCTTTGCAGAGTGGTATTGAAAATGTATTAGCAGTGTGCAGCACAGCATTGAGGAAACCACTGGCCCAGGCAGCTGCTGCCATTTTGGCACAAGCTCTGCCACCCATGATGGTCCCTTAGTGCAGGGGTTTGCAGATAGCAACATAGCGGTCATAGGCCATGACTGTGAGAAGAGAATATTCGGCCAAAAGGAAAAAGATAATGAGGAAGACCTGTGCAGCACATCCCAAGTAGGAAATGGCCCTGGTGTCCCACAGAGAATTGGCCATGGATTTGGGGACTGTGTTGGAGATGGCTCCAAGGTCGAGGAGGGAGAGGTTGAGGAGGAAGAAGTACATGGGGGTGTGGAGGTGGTGGTTGCAGACTACAGCTGTGATGATGAGGCCATTGCCCAGGAGGGCAGCCATGTAGATACCCAGGAAGAGCGAGAAGTGCAAGAGCTGCAGATCCCATGTGTCCGCGAATGCCAGGAGGAGGAACTCATTGAGGGAGCTGCTGTTGGACATTTGCTCCTTTAGGGCACAGGGGGGCCTGTCTGAGGAAGAAGAGATATTGACACGTTAGGACAGACTTCTCTGAGCAAAACTTTCTCATAACCTCCCCCAAACACACAGACGTTACTTCTCCCCATCTCAACTTTGCAATTTATTTCATCAGAGGATGGCTATCTATGAAAGGTGGAAATGTCCCACCCTGGAAGCCCCAATTCCCATCTCCCAACTAGGCAGGCTACCTGGACGGGGACAAGAAGGGAGTTCATGGACACAATTCCCACCTGCTTTCCTCTGAGAACTAGCTGCAAACAGGCACAGAAGGATTTGTCTTAATTGTAAGCAAACACAAATAAACTTGATCCAGTGTCACAAGAAATAAAATACACTCCTCAACTGTATGTCATGTCCAAGGTGCCTCCAGGGAGGTCCATTGTCTACAAGGAAGAACCTTCCTTGAAAGGTTCTTCACAAATAGATAGGAAAGGCTGTATAGACACACAGTGAAGGAATTGGTTGAAGAGACAATTAGACTGCTGAAAGAGGAGGCAAGCTTCTGACTCCCTGAAGCTTAAAGCAGCAACTAGAGAGTTGACAAATATCTAAATTGTAAAGAGTAAGGGGAGGAGGAGGACTGGAAAATTATGAAAAGTGCATATGCCCAGATTGTCAAACGCAAAGTTGACTTTAGAAATGATCAGTTTAATCAGAGCATGTGGAACCATGCAAAAGATTAGTGAGATTACATTCACAGCATGATAGACAGAGCAGTGGTAACACAAGTTAAGGGGCAGATCAACATTTCTTCTCCTGACATTCATGCCTTTCCATTACGTCATCAAGGGAAACACTGACATTTTATTAACATTATTCAGTCCTTTCGGCTGATGAAAGTGGGCTCATAAACATATATATATATATATTTATATATATATATATATTTTAAGGTTGAAAACAGCTCTTCACCTTTCTAGACAGAGTTCAGCTGTCCAACCACAAGCACCCAGTGGCATTTGGAGAGGCCCCGGTGTCTCTGAGGCACCTGCCTGGGCCTGGCAGCTCGCACAGGGGACCTGCGGGAGACCAGAGCCCCTCAGAGCTGCAGATGGAGGCTGGGCAGAGGGGACCAGGGCACCTGCAATGGCACCAGCCACCCATGACCCTGTGACTGCATCCCAACCCAGTTCTCAAAATCACTGTCCTTTTCAGACAGAAAGATAATACATAATCTCCCCAGAAGACTAGTATACTAAAACAGAACAAATCAAGAAAGGTAATAAGGGCACAAAAAAATGAAAAGCTGGAAAGTATAAGAAAACATTACTTTGCTTTCCATCTTTGTCTTAATTTCTTTCTTGTTTCATTTTTAATGTCCTTTTCTAAACTTTTCTATTATAATCAGGCCTACACCACTAAACAGCATATTTCTGTGTCTCACACAGAGCCCAGTGCTCAGAAGACCACCCCCTGCCCATGGCTGTCCGTGCCACCCCTCACTCTTTGCACAGAGCACGTCGCACTCTGAGGTGTCAGGCTCTCTCCAGTGGTGAGGAAAGCAGGGTGACCAGCTTCATCTATTTTGGGGTGCCCAAATTAGCACAAATCTCAACATATCCATGTTAAAGCAATTTTTTAAAGGAGTCTCTAAAACATCTTCAGTGCAATAATTGACAAAAAATCCTCTTTTCTAAAACTTCCCACAGCTTTTACCATTGCCAAATAATTTTTTCTTTCCTATTCATTGTCAGCACCATGTTCATGCACTACAGGAATTAGTCTGTCCAGGAGAGCGTACATATATATATATTGATACATTCTTCATCAAAATACATTTGCTGGCAATCCTCTGCATGGAGAAACTTTGTTCTGAGGAACTACTTTATTTAAATGGACACATTTCAGATCTCTTCTTCTGCCTCTCTGTGCTTTCTTCTTCCTCTGCCTCTTCGCTCTTTACAGAGCTCTCCAGGAAAGGGTTCACTGCATCACAGCACTTAGGGTGGGGGAGACCTCTGGATGTCATCTAGTCCCAGCCTCCCTGGTCAATGCAGAGGGAACTAGATGAGGTTGCCCAGGGGCTCCCCCCACTTATGCATTGGCCACAAAGGTGCTGAGAGTGCGCTCCATCCACTGTGCAGGCCATTCATCAAGATGTTAAACAGTCCTGCCCCACATGGTGATCACTGAGGGATGCTGCCACTAACCAGCTGCCACTTGGAACTTGTACCACTGATTACAGCATTTCAGCCTGATGGTCCAGCCAGTCTTCCACCTGCCTTATGGTCCATTGATCCAGGGCAGGTCTCAACAGTTTGCCTCTAAGGAGACTATGAGGGACTGTGTCAAATGTCTTGCTAAAGGGAAGATTCACAAAATGCCCTGCTTTCCCCTTGTGCACAAAGCCATTCATCTGATGGCAGAAGGCAATCAGGTCGGTCAGGCATGGTTTCCATTTCCCTTTGGTCAACCCATGCTGCCTCTTCCAGGCCTTGTCCTTCATATGCTTGGAGATGGTTTCCAGGAGGATTTGCTCCATCACCTTCCCAGGGACTGAGATGAAGAGGACCAGCCTGTCATTGCCCAGATCCTCCCTCTTGCCCTTCTGGTAAATGGGTGCAATGTCTGCCTTTTCCCAGTCATCAGGAACCTCCCTGATTACCCTGACCTTTATAAGACGATCAACAGCAGCGCTGCAATGACTCCAGCCGCCTCTCCCAGCACCCTGGGGTGCTTCCCGTCTGGTCCCATGGACTTGTGTGTGCCCACTGGGCAAAAGTCCTCCCCAGCTGCATCTTCCTCTGCCATGGGTGAGACTTTGCTAACACAGATGCTGCCAAAGGACTTGTGGGCCAGGGAGGCCTGGCAGTAGGCAACACCAGTAAAAGACAAGGTAAAAGAGACAATGAGCTCCTCAGCCTTTCCCCTGTCTTTGTCACTACGTCCCCTGTCCCAATGAGCAGGGACACCACATTTTCCTTGGCTGAATACTTTGTCCTGCCTATGTGCTTACAGAAGCCATTCTGGTTACCCGCCCCATCCCATCCCATCCCAGTTGAAGGTCCAGCTCCAACACCCACTGAGCTTTGGTTTGCCTAACTCCATCCTAAACAAGATGAAATCCTCTCTGCTGCAGTCCAAGGCGGTGATTCTGTTATTCCTCCTACCTCTCCACCATCTCACAGCCACTGCAGTGACAGACAACCTCCACATTCACATCCCCATCCAGGCTGAGCTTCAGGCAAGAAAGAAAAGGCAGCATGGCACCATCTACAGAGAAGTGCAAACCAGAGAGGTAGAGAACTCAGCCTGCAGAAAAGCCTGCATTTCTCCCCTCACCACTGAGGGGATCCAGGCAATGGACTTTTATGTGGTTAAAGGTGGATGCAAAGAATTTTCATGGTAATGTAGCTATGCCTGAGGCAGTGCCTCCCAGGCTGCTCTTACAGTCAACAACAAAGGAGGGGGAGGTATTCACCTGCCTTCTTTTAGATGGTCCATAAAGCACAAATGACTCCTGTCCCAGAGACATTTGCTCTGTGCTTGAAATGGGGCCTGAGATCACAGACTTTGGGGAAAATTCAGCTTGAAGGGACCACAGGAGGCCTGTAGTGCAACCTGTTGCTCACAGCAGGGTCAGAAACCAAAAAATGTCCCTGCCAAAGGATTTCGGGCGTGACAGAGCAGGAGAAGACAGCAGAGGGTTGACAGGGTGGTATAAGTCCCATGGGTGAAAGGCTTTCCTTTTTCCCTTTCTCCAGAGAATTAAATCCTCAGCTCTCCAGAGAGAACAACCTGGGACACTAACTTTGCCACTAACATGGAGGCGGACAAGTTCCTGAGTCCCTTACACACAGACGCTGGTCCAAAGGCCACCACCCCAATGGCAGCAGACCACCCCAGGCATGCCTGCCTTCTTGCTAGGCACCCTCCAGCCCCATGCAGGAGGTGTGCGGGGAACAGAGTGGGGTCTGCAGCCTGCAGCCCTCAACACCCAGTAGGTGTGGTGGGACCCTGCTCCTCTAGATGAGACTGGGCTCTCCCGCATTACCCCACTGTGAAGCCTGCATCCCCTCTGGCTGGGAATAGAGCCCGGCAGGAAGGGCCAACACGGGAAACAGGATCTCTGTTCTGGGGTGTGAAGAGAGAGGGGAGGGCAGAGGGGGATCTGCTCATGCCCCGGGCACTGATTCCCTCCCTGCAGCTGCTACAGCCGTGCTGATGCCCTGTGACCCATGAGCCCAGCAGGTGGGACTCTGGTCTGCTCTGGCTCTAAAGATTTCTCAGCCCTTCAGACCCAGGATGCAAAGTACTGGTCTGGGGACACCTCAGCAGTCGAAGGGGCTGAATGCCTGGCATGTTCCTGAGAACTTCTCTGTAGTATCCCAGCACTGGTTTGACTCCTGTTGCCCATGGAGCAGAGACTCCTTCTGAGGATGGACTCACTCCCTGTGTGACTCTGAGGACAGGCTTGACCAGGCAGTACAAATGCCAGCAAGGCCTCAACCCCACAACAGTGTCCCCTTCCCAGGACTCTGCCTTCCAGCCCCTTCCTCCTAGAGGATTTGGGTTGGGAGGGACCACCGGAGATCTCTAGGACCGCAATCTTTTTTGAGCTGGGCTAACTTTAAAGTTATATCATGCTGGTAAGTGCTTTCTCCTGGATAGTTTTTTAGAATCTCCTGGCCCCTGCCCCAGTGCTACCATGGTTGTTTCTTTATTTTTTTCCTTAAACTTATTTGAAATTTCCTTTACTGCATCTTCTCCTTGTTGTCTCTTGTCCTTTCCTCCCCTTGGCCCCCAGCCAGACCATCCCACCAATTCAGACTGAGGACAATTATAGAATCATCTCCAAGCACAGCCATATTGGGATCTCCTGGGACCACGCAGGCAGGTCTTAGTGGCCAGCTCCATGGAGAGCTCTGTGCTTCAGGTCCCTACATGGTCTCAGAGGAGAGCGTATGGAGACATAGCATGATCCAGGGCAGAGCCTCTGGGCAGAGTCGGGGGCAGCAGGGGTGAGAAGAGAAGCTCCAGCAGATCCTTTCCACACGCAGGCAGGGACTGATGCAGCCAGCTGTGCTCCTGAGAGAGGATGGTGACACCAGAGACGGGGAGCACCGTAAACTATGGTACTGAGCACTGACCAACTGTGCTGGGTCTGGGAGTCCTGGCAGGCAGCGCCAGTGGCTGCAGCCCCCAAGAGACCCTCGACCCATCTAGCAGCAGTCAGTTCCCTCCACAACCATCGGGAGCTTCTGGAGTATCGTGTCTCCCGTCTGCGCCCCATCCCTGCGCTCACCTCCAGGTGCCCTGCACGTGGCCCCACAGCCCCACTGTGCAGGCACCACAATGGACAGGGTGTGTTCTGGGATGTGGAACCCCCCCCCCCCCCATCCCCAGCATGGTCACCATGACAGTCCTCAGTTCTCCATCCCCCATGGCCCTCCTGCCCAGCAGCTTCCCATCAGTCCAGAGCCCCTGCCCAGGCCCAGCCCTGTCCCCCTGGGGTTAGCAGAAGGCCATGCTCTGGGGTCTGCTGAGGTCTTGGCCCAGGGAGAGAGGCCAGGCAGGGCTGGACTTTCCCCCCAATAGAGGTGCTGAGCCCAGCAGGCAGATGGAGCTGGTCACATTCCAAGATCACCCCTCACCAGCACCATGGGGAATGGCCAGTGCTGGAAATGGCTGGTACGAGGGCCTGGGTCTGGGAGGAGTTTCCTGGGACAGCTTCTCCTCTCTGTTCATGCAACAACAAGCTGGGCTGCATCTTTGCACTGACGCACCCTGTCTGAGGCACGCCATGGGAGGAGGATGGCCTACAGGCCCAGTAGATGGTCCCAGGACCTCCTCTGCATGCTTGCTGCCAGCCCGGCAGAGGACCCAGGAGAGGACTCATCCTCCCAGAACTCACAGCTGGATGCCCAGTCCTCCAGCTGGGCATGGAGCCTTGTCTGGGGGTGCCATATGGGGTAAGGACCAGCACACAGGGTGGGCAAGATTGTTTGAAGGACATGTGCTGGGGACAGGGTGTGAGGGCAGCAGCTTTGGAGGAAGAACCCAGTCTTCAGGCACTGCGCCAGGAAGAACCTACTTTATTACAGAGATACTGTGAGGGAGTCAGTGCTGACACAGTGCTGGACACAATTTTATATGGGTAACAGGTGAGATAGAGCAGTCTCAGTAAAAGTGGAATGAATCCAAGCAATTGTGTAGCAATATGATAACACATAATAATAACAATAGTAATAATAGTCATAATAAAAATAAAGTGGACAAACAAAGCTCAGTCCTGGTATGGGACATAGGGGGAGTCATTTGTGGAGAGCAAAGGCAATGTTACCACTGCTGAAAAATGTCCATGAAATAAAGTTCTTCAGGGCATCTTTGAGTTCTTTGTTCCTCATGCTGTAGATGAGAGGGTTCACTGTTGGAGGCACCACCGCATACAGAACAGCCACCACCAGATCCAGAGCTGGGGAGGAGAGGGAAGGGGGCTTTAGGTAAGCAAACGTGCCAGTGCTGATAAACAGGGAGACCACGGCCAGGTGAGGCAGGCACATGGAAAAGGCTTTGTGCCTGCCCTGCTCAGAGGGGATCCTCAGCACGACTGTGAAGATCTGCACATAGGACAGCACAATGAAAACAAAGCACCCAAAGTCTAAACAGGCAGTAACCACAGTAACCCCAACTTCCCTGAGGTAGGAGTCTGAGCAGGAGAGCTTGAGGATCTGGGGAGCTTCACAGAAGAACTGGTCCACTGTGTTGCCTTGGCAGAGAGGTATTGAAAAGGTGTTAGCAGTGTGCAGGAGAGCATGGAGAAAACCACTGGTCCAGGCAGCTGCTGCCATTTTGACACAAGCTCTGCCACCCATGATGGTCCCGTAGTGCAGGGGTCTGCAGACGGCCACAAAACGGTCATAGGCCATGACTGTGAGAACAGAATACTCTCCTCCAAACAAGAAGACAACCAAGAAGACTTGAGCAGCGCATCCTGAGTAGGAAATGGCCCTGGTGTTCCAGAGGGAATCGGCCATGGATTTGGGGACAGTGGTGGAGATGGAGCCAAGGTCAAGGAGGGAGAGGTTGAGGAGGAAGAAGTACATGGGAGTTTGGAGGTGGTGGTTGCAGACTACAGCTGAGATGATGAGGCCGTTGCCCAGGAGGGCAGCCAGGTAGATGCCCAGAAAGAGCGAGAAGTGGAAGAGCTGCAGCTCCTGTGTGTCTGCAAATGCCAGGAGAAGGAACTCATTGAGGGAGCTGCTGTTGGACATTTTGCTATCTCTGGGCATGGGGGACTGTCCAAGGAGGAAAAGACATTGAGAAGTTAGGAGAGACTTTTCAAGCAAACAACCCCCCAGATTTTGCAGTTCTCATACAAGCCCCCACACTGCCTCTCTCTTTACGGAGAGGATCTTTATGCAGCTCCCTTGCTTGAACTCCTATTTGCTCTGGCTGAGTGTGCTGTGAGGAGCAGGGACCTATGCCCATGGGCTCCAGCGGAGTCAGTCCTGCTGTAAAGCCATGGGTACAGGGGAATGGGGGTGACTAGCTCTGACATTCACAATTTCTGTCAGGTGAAATCCACTCACCTTGTGGAAGGGCTTTTCCCCATCTTCACTCCCAGTTCTAAAGAATGAGATTTGAGGAACAGAGTTTCAGGGATTTTTAAATTTTCTTTGAGATGCCCCTGTCACCCCTGGGCAGTGATCCTCAAAGGCAGAAATTCTCAGCATTTCTACTGAGTCCTGAGAAACACGGATTCACTGTCGCTTGGTGCAGAGTGAGGACAGCTTGTCTGTCTATTAGCCTTGTTCCTTGCTGTTCTATGATTGCAACTCTTTGAGCTGGAGGATGATCGCACTCATACGTTGCCCTAAAAAGAAACCAGCCCCTGCTGAGAGCAGATGAGTCCAGTTTCAAAACTGCAGATCTCCAACCATCTCTCCCTTTCTCAGGGCACCAGAGGGAAATCTCCACACTCCCCTTCTAGCCAAGGACACACAGGACTCTTTTCAGATGCCCATTGAGAGCCTCCCACCACCAGCTCCATACTCTCAGCAGCTCTGCACCTTCTTCATTTGTCTCTGAGTGATGCTATGAGACAGCAGTGCCTTTCTGGAGGGCAGCTTGCAGCCTGGCAGGACACCACAGGGAAACAGTCAAAGGACTGTTAGGACTAAAGATGGGCTCTCCTTAAGGGAGAGTCAGCTCATTTCCCAGCCATACAGACTGCATTTCCTGGAGCTCCACAGGTTAGAAGGGGGATGGGGGAATCTCACTCCCATGCAGACCCCTCTATTTTACAACTTGTATCATCAATGTTTGAACTGCAGCTGAAAACCCTGAACCCCAGGGAGCCTGAGAGAAGAACAGGAGCATCATGGAGAGGAGGGGGAAAAAGGAGCAATGCCATGATCCTGCTGCCAAGAGAGGCAAGGAGAGAGAGACAGAGGTGCACGTCGGACAGCCTTCACCTTACCAGCTGGGCATGCCACCTCACAGATGGTGACATTGCAGAACAGTCGCTCTCAGCCACTTTCTCAGGTAGCACAAAATGGGTCCGTAGCAGGAGAGATGCCCCTCTCCTCTGCTGGAGGTCTGGCTGCAGAGGAGGCAGCCTGTGCCCTGGAGTTCCCTCTCATTCCCTGCCCATCTCTGCTGCCTGGAGCTGTCCCTGCTGGCAGCTCTTTCTCTGTCACAACATCATTTCCCAGTCAGTGCTCACAGACCTCATCCCACCCTCTGTGTGCTCAGTTCTGCCCTCAGAAACTTCTCAGATCAGGGCACTGTCCAGGGGCATCTCTGTGCATGCACATCCTAAGGAGCAGGTCACATAAACTCCTATGAGGCCACAAAGGTGATGTTGATGCTGTCTGTAGGCTAAGGTGGGGATGAAGTGGCTTCCTGAGGGTTCTCACTGGCCTATTAATCTCTCAGAGTGAAGGTTTCAGACTCCCAGTTCCTTGTCAAAACAGAAAACTTGTTCCTTCGTTCTCCCTGCCATAAATAGGAAACTGAAAGTGCAGACACCAGATGGAAAGCTCTTTAGCTTTCAAGTAGCCCTTCTCTTGACCTCGTCTTGAAAAGACCCCTTCGACATATCCTGCGCATGAGCTTGAGCTGTTAGCAGCCCTGACCCATGCAGAACCCTCTCAGGAAAAGAATGAACATGCCCTGCTGGGGGTCACTCCTCCTACCAAGAGCTTCCCCCCACTTTGTCATGGGGAGTTCCCTGGGCAGGCTGAGTGCCGACCCTCGCTGGTGGCAGAGTCACTGCCCCAGGCACACAGCACCCTGGGGCGCAGGGACGCTGCTCTGAATCACAGCTCTGTACAGACCTGTGTACACATCCCAGCTTCACACCCCTGCAGGATATCTGGGAGAAGGTATCAGGATGCCCTGTCCATGTGATGGTGTGGCAGGGAATCCCTGCTCTGAAGCATTTCCTCCTCTGCCTATGCACTGGAGGAGCTGGGAGAGCGATCCTTAAAAAGCCTATCAGTTATGGGATGGACTCGGTTTAGAAGACCCCTCCAGGAACATCAGTAGCATTTCCTTGCAGCCAGAGACTTACCATGCAAAAGGCTGTGAAGATTTCTCCCACAAGGAGCTCTCCTCTGGCCTTCCACTCCACACTGCCTTTCACTTCTCGCTGTCTTGTCTCATCTCATGTCAGCAGCAGCAGGCAGCGCCTTGCATCCTGCTGCTCTTTGCAGAGGAGCTGCTCCTGCACACAGCTGTCTCTCAGCAATGCTGACAGGTTGCCTTGAGCTCCCTCCATTGCAGGAGCCTGGCCCTGCCCAGGAGCAGGGACTCAGCTGAAGTCCTGAATTTCTCTGTCCCTTGTGTTCCCTCCTCCTGAGAAATGTTCTCTGAAGTAGACTAAAATAATCACCATTGGTCCCTCTCTAAGCACTCAAGGAAGACTGATTCCGGCATTACAATTTGTCTCCTCAGAGAATGGTTATCTGCAAGAGGTGGAGATGTCCCACCCTGGAAGCCCCTATTCCCATCTCTTAAATAGGCAGGACACCTGGAAAGGGGCAAGAAGGGAGTTCATTTACCCATGGTTCAGGTGTTGATTCAGATGAGTCAGCTGAGGTATCACATGCCGATTTAGAAGCCCCTGGACTGGAGTGGGTTTCAGATCCCTCTCATGAACTCCACCAACACGCAGGAGGTGGGATTCCCCTTGCACAAGCTGAAGTGAGCACAACACAGATGTCTACATGTGAACTCCTTGTCTAAGCTCCCGTTATAATCACTGGAGATGGAGGGTGGGAGTCAGTTACCTGGTGACACCTGGTGACAGTTGAAGAGACAGAGGTGGTCCAAAGCACGTGCCAGTGTCTGCTTGCTCTGATGCAGCAAGCGTGAGACCTGAATCCTTCTAGAGCATTAGGTGGGGAGCAGGTGGGGAATTTCCTTGGCCATCTCAAATGACCCCAGATGCCTAATACTACTAGAGCACCACTCACTATGAAGCTGTGACACAAGCAGATCCCTACAGTGCAAAATCCTAATGTAATCCAGTGCAGACACTACATGTAGTGACATAAAAATAGTCTGGCAGGGCCATGTCACATGCCTGGGGTTTCTAGCACAACCACACGGGACCTTTGGGAAAACCATGCCCTTTTGGAGTGGTTGCTGGGCAAACACCCCACGTTATCTCAGGTTTTCCTACCTGTGTCCAGACAAATGAATCCCACCACTGCCTTTAGGGGAAGTCCATTCCATCTGCATTCAAGCATGCTGCATAAATGGGAGGCACATCACACCAAGGTCTCTGCTCTAGTCCTGAGCGGAGTGAGGAAGGACAGTAGCAGAGTACAGACCCTGGACTTCAGAGGAACAAACTTTGGCCTGTTGAGGGGACTGGTGGCAGAACCCATGGGATGCTGCTCTCAAGGGCCCAGGAGCTCAGGAAAGCCAGCAGGTCTTTAAGGACAGATCTGCCAAGCACAAGGATGGGCCATCCTGATGCTCAGTAAAACTAGCAGACACCTCAGGGGACCAACTTGGCTAAAGAGGGACCTCGCACCTTAGCTCCAGGGTAATAGGGCAGCATACAGAAGGGGGAAGAAGGAAGAGGCAAAGGAGGAATTTAGAACTATTGTCCAGGGTCACAGGAATGGTGTTAGGGAAGAAAAAGCTCCCTGAGGATTGACACTTGCAGGGCATGTCAAGGGCATGAAGATGAGCTGCTACTGTTTCCGTAAGAATCAAAGAATAGACCGGAAAATGTGGCCTCACTGCTAAATGGAACAGGGAATCTTGTAGCAGCAGATGCAGGCAGGGCTGAGCAACTCAACCCCTTGTTAGCTTGAGTTTCCACAAGCAAGGTCTCCCGGGCTGTTGTGCCTTGAGTCAGGACTCCAGAGGAGAAGAGCAGCCAACAGGGGACAGGGTTCGTGAGGGATTACTTGTGAGAACTCAAACTATACAAGTCAAAGAGGTTGGAGGAGCTGCATACGAGGATGCTGTGAGAGCTGACTGCTCTCACTGCAAGGCCACTCGCTATCATCTTTGAAAGGTTGTGGAGATGGGGCGAAGTCCCAATGACTGCAGAAAGGCAATTGTTACATCCATCTACAAAAAAGGGCAACAGGACAACCTGGGGAGGTGCAGGCAGTTCAGCCTCACTTTGATGAGGAGTGAGCCATGCAGCGAATCCTCTCACATCACATTTCCGGGCACATGAAGGAGAAGAAGGTGCCTGGGAAAAGTTAGCATGGATTTACCCAGGTAAATTGTGCCTCACCAACCAGATTGACTTCTATGAAAAAATAACTGTATTTGTGGATGGAGAAGAGTAAATGTCCTTTACCTAGACTTCAGCAAGGTGTTTGACACTGTCTCCCACAATATCCCTGCATGAACGTTACAGCATTACAGTCTAGAAGAGCAGACCACCGGATGGATAAAAAGCTGCTTGGATGATCATGCTCAGAGGGCAGTGGTGCATGGGTAGTACTCTTCCTGGAGGCCAGGGAGAAGTGGAGTATCAGAAGGTCTCTCCAGGAACCTGTCCTGTTTCTCATGTGTATTAGTAACACAGAGGAGGCAACACTCATGATGCTTGTGGATGACCCCAGACTGGAGGCGGGAGGGCCCAGTCCTATGCTTGAGGGCTGCCATTGAGAGGGACCTAGACAGGCAGGAGGAGTGGGCTGTCAGGAACCTCATGAAATTCAACAAGGACAAATGCCAGGGCTTGCACTTGGGATAAACCAACACCCCACTGTGTTACAGGCTGGGGCCTGACTGCCTGGGGAGCAGCTCTGTGGAAAAGGACCTGAGGGTCCTGGAGGACAGGAGGCAAACCATGAGCCAGCAGCGTTCCCTGGCAGCAAAGAAGGCCAGAAGCATCGTGGGCTGTGTGAGCAGGAGCACAGCCAGGAGGTCAAGGGAAATGATGATCGCCTTCTAGTCAGTATTCATTAGACACCACCTAGAACACTGCATCCAGGTTTGGGTTCCCAGAACAAGAAAGAGGCGGATAACTGGGAGCAAATTTGGACGAGGGCCTTACAATAGTTGGGGAGCTGGAGTACTTGGTCTGTGAAGAAGTATTGGAACTTGTGGCCCAGAGAGGCTGTGCAGTCTCCTCCCTTGGAGGTTTCCAAGACCAGACTGGAAGAAACCCAGAGCAACCTGCTCTGACCCCAGAGATGACCCTGCTGTGAGCAAGCAGATTGGGCTAGAGACCTCCTGAGGTCCCTTCCACCCTGAAGGAGTCCATGATTCTTCCCACTCTCAATCTTCTCTTGTTGATGTCAGGGAAAGCACGCAGGTGCCCTGTGACAGTGGAAGAAGGCCAGCTTGCTTGTCCTCGTCCACACAGAATTGTTCAGATGCAGGGCTTCTTGGCAGGAACCCCCCAAACAGCCCTGGTCAATCATTTCCTTCACTTCTAATCCCCCCTCCCTTTTTTTTTTCTTTCCCTTCCCCCCTTTTAAGTCTGTCTCTTTTACCATTCTGATCCCTTCCCATACCATCAGCCCACACCTGCTTACTGTTAACCCATTGGTGCCATCTCGCTTTTCTTTTTGTTGTTTGTTTTGTTTTGACACAGAGGAACTTTGGTCCTGCAGGATCTTGAGAAACTCGGGTGATTCACACAACAGGTGCCTCTGAAGAGAAGTGTCAAGTTCTGTGCCTAGGTGGGAATAATCCCGTCCATGAGGCGAGGCTGAGGGACCTGAGCTTCTTTTTCCTGCTGAAGTGGAGACAAAGGGCAGTAGAGTAGGAGCCTGTGACTGCTTGAAGGGTGGTTTCAGAGATGATGGAGCTTCTCTTGGTAGTGGGAAACAACATGAGAAGGAGAAAAAGCCACAAAGAGCAGCTTGTGGGGTTTAGCTGTGACATCAGGAAAAGCAAATGTCACTCGAAGGGTAGTGCTGTGGTGGTAGAGGTCACCCAGAGGGAGTCTGTGATCAGCCCCTGCCTTGGTGTTTCAAGGAAAAACAGGTGAGGACAGGAAGACATCGGGAGAGGTGGGGAGATCACGGGGTGAGAGCAAGGTGGGGAAGCAGCTTGGGTGTGTACAGTCTGCAGGGAAACAAGAACAGGAATGGGAAAGCATAGGACAGCCTGTGGTGGAGATGACCGAGGGCACTGCCAAGGCTGAAAGCTCCCAACAGACCTGAGGTCTTTGTCCTGTTGGCTATGGCTTGTGACTCTGCCACTAAGGCCACATGAATACTCCATTCCTTAAAGCACTGTGGCCTTGCTGCCTCCTTGTGTCCTGGGAGCCCAGGGGTGCCATATCATGGTTCTGCACTCGGCCTTGGGCATCCCCACCACCCACTGCCCCCAAGAAGAGCCCTGAGCAAAAAGTGTGAGGAGAAGAATCACCCTACCCAGGGGCTGGCTGTCAGTGCCAGGTTACTCTGCTTGATAACACACATCAAGGTTGACTTGGCATCACAGCCACCCTCACATTGCCTTTGCCTACCTGCAATCAGGGCCTCCAACTTTCTGCTCTAATCAGCCCCTGGGGAGACTTTCTGGATAATGGACCTCAGTGGGACCTGTTAACGCTCCAGAAAACTTGGGGATTTGCTTCTGACGTAAACTTCTTGAGAGGTTGCTTCAGTCTCCTCTCAGCATCGGAGGTTCATGGACTCAGCACCAAAGACACCTGAGGGGTCATTAAATGCAAAAATCCCTAAGGAGCCATGCCTCTCCCCATAATTTTCTTCAGCTCTTCAATTCTTGTGCTGTGGCTAATTGGAGAGGTTTCAGCAGTGAATTTACAAGAGGAAGATTTCAATGAGCATCAAAAAAAAAAAGGATTTCTGCTTTCAAAGTTTTCCTTATTTTTCAGCTTACAAACTAGGGTGATATCCC
Source organism: Apteryx mantelli (assembly GCF_036417845.1). NCBI lineage: Eukaryota > Metazoa > Chordata > Aves > Apterygiformes > Apterygidae > Apteryx > Apteryx mantelli. The sequence continues at coordinate 10,890,586 of NW_027118553.1, read as the reverse complement.
TGTGTCTCCTAATGAGGTCTGGACACGTAGGAAAAGCACCATCCTCGAGGTCAGACATCCATGGAAAGTATTCCTCCCCACCTTCCCAGCCCTGCCACTTCTCTCATCAGCCACTGGGGACTTTGATCGCTCTTGTTCAAATCGAACCTTTTGCCACTCAAGGCTGCAGCTGAATGTTACAGCTCATGGGCACCAATTCCCACCTGCTTTCCTTAGACAACTAGCTGCAAACAGGCACAGAAGGATTTGTCTTCATTGTGATCAAACAAAAATGAACATGATCCAGTGTCCTAAGAAGTAAAATGCACTCCTCAAGTGTATGTCAAGTCCAAGGTGCCTCCAGTGAGGTCCACGGTCTACAAGGAATAACCTTCCTTGAAAGGTTCTTGACAAATAGATAGGAAAGGCTGGATAGACACACAGTGCAGGAGTTGGTTGAAGAGACAATTAGACTGCTGAAAGAGGAGGCAAGTTTTAGACTTCCTGAAGCTTAAAGCAGCAACTGCAATGTTGAGAGGTATCTGACTGATAAAGAGTAAGGGGAGGATGAAGACTAGAAAACTATGGAAGGTGCATATGCCCAGATTATCTGACAGACAGTTGACTTTAGAAACGATCAGTTTAATCAGGGATGTGGAAACATGTGAGAGATCACCGAGACTACGTCCACAGCATAACAGACAGAGCAGTGGTAACACAAGTTAAGGGGCAGATCAACATTTCTTCTCCGGAGATTCATGCTCTTCCTCAAAATTTCCATTACGTCATCATGGCAAAATACGACTTCTTTTAAAATTATTCAGTCATTTCAGCTGATGAAAATGTTCTCATTGATTTGTTTTTTTAATGTTGAGACAGTTCTTCACCTTTCCAGGCAGAGCTCAGGTGTCCAACCACAAGCACCCAGTGGCACTGGGAGAGGCCCCAGTGTCTCTGAGGCACCTGCCTGGGCCTGGCAGCTCACACAGGGGACCTGCGGGAGACCAGAGCCCCTCGGAGCTGCAGATGGAGGCTGGGCAGAGAGGACCAGGGCACCTCCCATGGCACCAGCCCTCCATGACCCTGTGACTGCATCCCACACCAGTTCTGAAAATCTCTTCCCTTTTCATAGGGGATGCATAATCTCCCCAGGATACTAGTATACTAAAACAAAACAAAGCAAGAAAGACAAAGAGAACAGAAAAAAAGAAAAGAAAAGAAAAGAAAAGAAAAGAAAAGAAAAGAGAAAAAGAAAAAGAAAAGCTGGAAAGTATAACAAAGCGTTTCTTTGCTTTCAATCTTTGTCTTAATTTCTTTCTTGTTTCATTTTTAATATCCTTTTCTAAACTTTTCTGTTATAATCAGGCCTACACCACTAAACAGGATATTGTTGTGTGTCACACAGAGCCCGGTGCTCAGAAGACCACCCCCTGCCCACGGCTGTCCGTGCCACTCCTCACTCTTTGCACAGAGCACGTCGCACTCTGAGGTGTCGGGCTCTCTCTACTGGTGAGGAAAGCAGCGTGACCAGCTTTAAGGAAATGCTCTATTTTTGGGTGGTCAAATTTGCACAAATCTCAACATACCCATGTTAAAGCAATGTATTAAAGGAGTCCCTAAAACATCTTCAATGCAATAATTGACAAAAAAATCCTCATTTCCAAAACTTCACACAGTTTTTACCATTGCCAAATATTTTTTTCTCTCTTATTAATTGGCAGCGCCATGTTCATACACTACAGGAATTAGTCTGTGTATGCGAGCATGAACATACATAGAGAGAGATACATTCTTCATCAAAATACATTTGCTGGCAATCCTCTGCATGGAGAAACTTTGTTCTGAGGAACGACTTTACTTAAATGGACGTGTTTCAGATCTCTTCTTCTGCCTCTCTCTCCTTTCTTCTTCCTCAGCCTCTTCTCTCTTTACAGAGCTCTCCAGGGAACGGTGCACTGAATCACAGCACTTAGGATGAGCGAGACCTCTGGACGTCATCTAGTGCCAACCCCCCTGGTCAATGCAGAGGGAACTAGATGAGGTTGCCCAGGGGCTCCCCCCAGTTATGCATTGGCCACAAGGGTGCTGAGAGTGCGCTCCATCCACTGTGCAGGCCATTCATCAAGATGTTAAACAGTGCTGCCCCACATGTTGATCACTGAAGGATGCCACTAGTAACCAGCTGCCACTTGGAACTTGTACCACGGATCACTATGTTTCAGCCTGATGGTCCAGCCAATCTTCCACCTGCCTTATGGTCCATTGATCCCGGGCAGAGCTCAACAATTTACCTCTAAGGAGACTCTGGGGGACCATGCCAAAGACCTTACTAAAGGGAAGGCTCACAAAATCCCCTGCTTTCCCCTTGTGCACAAAGCCATTCATCTGATGGCAGAAGGCAATCAGGTCGGTCAGGCATGCTTTCCATTTCCCCTTGGTCAACCCATGCTGCCTCTTCCAGGCCTTGTCCTTCATAGGCTTGGAGATGGTTTCCAGGAGGATTTGCTCCATCACCTTCCCAGGGACTGAGATGAAGAGGACCAGCCTGTCATTGCCCAGATCCTCCCTCTTGCCCTTCTGGAAAATGGGTGCAATGTCTGCCTTTTCCCAGTCATCAGGAACCTCCCTGATTACCCTGACCTTTAAAAGATGATCAACAGCAGCATTGCAATGACTCCGGCCACCTCTCCTGGCACCCTGGGGTGCTTCCCATCTGGTCCCGTGGACTTATGTTTGCCCACTGGGCAAAAATCCTCCCCAGCTGTATCTTCTTCTGCCATGGGTGAGGCTTTGCTAACACAGATGCTGCCAATAGGCTTGGGGGTCAGGGAGGCCTGGCAGTATGGAATACCAGGAAAAGACAAGGTAAAAGAGGCAATGAGCTTCTCAGCCTTTCTGCTGTCTTTCTTACTCTGTCCCCTGCCCCACCGTGCAGGGAGACCACGCTTTCCTTGGCTGCCTGCCTTGTGCTGCACATGTACTTACAGAAGTCCTTCTGGTTGCCCTCCCCATCCCTTCCTAGCTCTACCTCCAGCTCCAGCTCCAGCTCCAGCTCCAGCTGAGCTTTGGCTTGCCTAACTCCATCCCTCCCACCACAGGTAATGTCTGTGTCTTCTTCCTGCATGACCCATTGCCCTCCCAACAGTCTGTGCATTTCCTTCTGCCTTTTCAAGTCCTAAATCACAAAGGCCCTGCTCATCCGTGTCAGCCCCAGGCCAGGCCTTGATGGACCTTCCTGCATACTAGAGAGTTCCTGTGCTTTGAGGACTTTGTCCCTGATGATCCAAGAGGGCTGCATGGCTCCTCTGCCCTCCAGGGCAGACACCATGGGATCCTGACAAGCAGATCCTGAACAAGATGAAATCCTCTCTGCTGCAGTTCAGGGCAGTGACTCTGTTATTCCTCCTACCTCTCCACCATCTCACGGTCACTGCAGTGACAGACAACCTCCACATTCACATCCCCATCCAGGCTGAGCTTCAGGCAAGAAAGAAAGGGCAGCATGGCACCATCTACCCAGAGGTGCAACTACAGAGGTAGAGAACTCAGCCTGCAGAAAAGCCTGCATTTCTCCCCTCACCACTGAGAGGATCCTGGCAATGGACTTCTATGTGGTTAAAGGTGAATGCAAAGAATTTTCATGGTAATGTAGCTATGCCTGAGGCAGTGCCTCCCAGGCTGCTCTTACAGTCAACAACGAAGGAGGGGGAGGTATTCACCTGCCTTCTTTTAGATGGTCACGTAAAGCCCAAATGACTCCTGTCCCAGAGGCATTTGCTCTGTGCTTGAAACGGGGCCTGAGGTCATAGGCTTTTAGGATAATTCAGGTTGAAGGGACCACAGGAGGCCTGTAGTGCAACCTGTTGCTCACAGCAGGGTCAGAAACCAAAAAATGTCCCTGCCAAAGGATTTCGGGCGTGACAGAGCAGGAGAAGACAGCAGAGGGTTGACAGGGTGGTATAAGTCCCATGGACAAAAGGCTTTCTTTTTTCGCTTTCTCCAGAGAATTATATCCTCAGCTCCCCAGAGAGAACAATCTGGGACACTAACTTTGCCACTAACATGGAGGCAGAGAAGTTCCTGAGTCCCTTACAGACAGAGGCTGGTCCAAAGAACACCACCCCAATGGCAGCAGATCACCCCAGGCATGCCTGCCTTCGTGCTGGGCTCCCTCTGCCCCAGGCAAGAGGTCTGTGGGGAAGAGAGTGGGGTCTGTAGCCTGCAGCCCTGGCCACTCAGCAGGTGTGGTGGGACCCTGCTCCTCTAGCTGACACTGGGCTCTCCTACATTTCTCCAGGGTGAAGCCTGCATCCCCTCTGGCTGGGAATAGAGCCCGGCAGGGAGGACCAACATGGGAAACACGATCTCTGTTCCAGGGTGTGAAGAGAGAGGGGAGGGCAGAGGGGGATCTGCTCATGCCCCAGGCAGCGATTCCCTCCCTGCAGCCGGTACAGCCCTGCTGATGCCCTGTAACCTGTGAGCCCAGGAGGTGGGACACCTATCTGCTCTGGCTCTAAAGATTTCTCAGCCCTTCAGACCTAGGATGCAAAGCACTGGTCTGGGGACACCTCAGCAGTCAAAGGGCCTGAATGCCTGGTGTGTTCCTGAGAACTTTTCTGCAGTCTCTCTGCACTGCTTTGACTCCTGTTGCCCATGGAGCAGAGACTCCTTTGGAGGATGAACTTGCTCACTGTGTGACTCTGAAGACAGGCTTGACCAGGCAGTACAAGTGCCAGCAAGGCCTCAACCCCACAACAGTGTCCCCTGCCCAGGACTCCACTTTCCAGCCCCTTCCTCCTAGAGGATTTGGGTTGGGAGGGACCACCAGAGGTCTCCAGGACTGCAATCTTTTTTGAGCTGGGCTGAGTTTACAGTTAGATCAGGTTGGTAAGTGCTTTCTCCAAGAGATTTTTTATCGATCTCCTGGCCCCTGCCCCAGTGCTGCTCAACTACCATGGTTATTTCTTTTTTACTTAAGCTAGTTTGAAATTTCCCTTCCTGCATCTTCTCCTTGTTGTCTCTTGTGCTTTCCTTCCCTTGGCCCCCAGCCAGACCATCCCATCTACGATGCCGAGGCCAATTACAACCTCACCTCCAAGCAGAGTCTAGCTGGGATCTCCTAGGACCATGCAGGTAGGCCGTAGCGGCCAGCTGCAAGCAGAGCTATGTGCTGCAGGTCCCTACGTGGTATCAGAGGAGAGCGTATGGAGACATAGCATGACCCAGGGCAAAGCCTGTGGGCCAGCACCCAGGCAGAGCCAGGATCAGCAGCCACGAAGAGACCTCCAGCAGCTTCTCTGCACACCTGAGTAGGGAGTGACACACTTGGCGGGGCTCCTGAGAGAGGATTGTGGGACAAGAGAGGGGGCATTGTGAGCTACGGTGCTTAGCACCAACCATCCGTGCTGGGTCCGGGAGTCCTGGCCAGTGATGCTGGTGACTACAGCCCCTAAGAGACCCCCAACCCTGCTAGCAGCAGTAAGTCCCCTCCACAACCATCGGGAGCTTCCTGGAGTGTTGTGGCTCCCATCTGCACCTCATCCTTGCACTGGCACAGGCCTGCTGCCCTGCATGCAGCCCCACGGCCCCACTGTGCAGGCACCGCGCAAGACAGGGTGCATTCAGGGTTGGGGAAACATCTCCCCAGCATGGTTCCCATGATAGCCCTTGGTTCCCTGTCCCCCTCGGCCTTCTGCCTGGCAGCTTCCCACCACTCCACAGCCCTTGCCCAGCCCTGATTCTGTCCCCCCAGGCTTAACAAAAGGCCGTGCCCTGTGGTCTGCTGGGGTCTGGGATCAGAGAGAGAGGCCAGGCAGGACTGGCACTCCTCCCATACAGGTGCTGAGCCCAGCAGGCAGACAGAGCTGGTCACATTCCAAGATCACCCCTCACCAGCACCATGGGGAATGGCCAGTGCTGGAAATGGCTGGTACGAGGGACTGGGGCTGGGAGGAGTTTCCTGAGGCAGTTTCTCCTCTCTGTTCATGCAACAAGCTGGGTTGGATGTTTGTTCTGACAGACCCTGTACGAGGGCCCCCATGGGAAGAGGATGGTCGACAGGCCCAGTAGATGGTCCCAGGACCTCCTCTGCATGCTTGCTGCCAGCCCTGCAGAGGACCCAGGAGAGGGCTCGTCCTCCCAGGGCTCAGAGCTGTATGCCCAGTCCTTCAGCTGGGCATGGAGCCTTATCTGGGGGTGATTTCTGGAGTAAGGACCAGCATGCAGGGTGGGCGAGATTGCCTCAAGGACATGTGCTGGGGACAGGACTTGAAGGACGCAGTTGTGGAGGAAGCCCAGCGTTCAGGCACTGCACCAGGAAGAACCTACTTTGCTACAGAGATACTGTGAGGGAGTCAGCTCTGACCCAGTGTTATACACAACTTTATATGGGCACCTGGTGAGACAGAGCAGCCCCAGTGAAAGTGGAATTTCTTCAAGAAATTGTGTACCAATATGATAATAAATAATAAAAACACCAGCAATAATAGTAATAATAAAAATAAAATGAACAAACAAAGCTCACTCCTGGTAAAGGACACAGCAGGAGTCATTTGTGGAGAGCAATGGCAATGTTACCACTGCTGAAAAACGTCCATGAAATCATTTTCCTCAGGGCATCTTTGAGCTCCTTGTTCTTCATGCTGTAGATGAGGGGGTTCACTGTTGGAGGCACCACTGAGTACAGAACAGTCACCACCAGATCCAGAGCTGCCGAGGAGAGGGAGGGGGGCTTCAGGTAAGCAAAAAATGAGGTGCTCACAAACAGGGAGACCACGGCCAGGTGAGGCAGGCACATGGAAAAGGCTTTGTGCTGGCCTTGCTCAGAGGGGATCCTCGGCACAACTGTGAAGATCTGCACGTAGGACAGCACAATGAAAACAAAGCACCCAAAGCCTAAAGAGGCACTAACCACAGTAGCTCCAACTTCCCTGAGGTAGGAGTCTGAGCAGGAGAGCTTGAGGATCTGGGGAATCTCACAGAAGAACTGGTCCACGACATTCCCTTTGCAGAGTGGTATGGTAAATGTGTTAGCAGTATGCAGCACAGCACTGAGAAAACCACTGCCCCAGGCAGCTGCTGCCATTTTGACACAGGCTCTGCTGCTCATGAGTGTGCCATAGTGCAGGGGTTTGCAGATGGCAATAAAGCGGTCATGGGCCATGACTGTGAGAAGAGAATACTCTCCTCCAAACAAGAAGGTGACCAGGAAGACCTGGGCAGCACATCCTGTGTAGGAAATGGTCACAGTGTTCCAGAGAGAATTGGTCATGGATTTGGGGACAGTGGTGGAGATGGAGCCAAGGTCGAGGAGGGAGAGGTTGAAGAGAAAGAAGTACATGGGGGTGTGGAGGCGGTGGTCGCAGGCTACGGCTGTGATGATGAGGCCGTTGCCCATGAGGGCAGCCAGGTAGATGCCCAGGAAGAGCGAGAAGTGCAAGAGCTGCAGCTCCCGTGTGTCCGCGAATGCCAGGAGGAGGAACTCGTTGAGGGAGCTGCCGTTGGACATTTTGCTCTCTCTGGATATGGGGGACTGTCCAAGGAGGAAAAGACAGTCACAAGTCAGCAGGGAATTCTCTGTTCAAAGCTCTTGCTCTCTCTATCTCACACACACTGCATCACTCATGTCTGCAGTTCCAATTTGTGCTGGCTGAGTGTGCCATGAGGAGCATGGACCTCTGCCCACAGACTCCAGGGGGGCCAAGTCCTGCTATAACGCAGGAGGGTGGTTGACATCTTCACCTCCAGTTCGGAGGCATTTTGACCACAAAAGCAACAGCTTCGCTTTTGGGGGGCTTGTTTGTTTGTTTGTCTGCTCTGCAGGGTAGGAATATGCAACCTTTCCACTGCTCTCCGTGTGAAGACTACTGAGTCCTGAGAGGCAAAAGCTCTCCCTATGTGGCCTAGGACAGAGCCGGCACACTGGTCTCCACATCAGTCCCATTCCCAGCTGCCTTGGGCATGCACCTTTCTCAGCTAGGGGACAGTCTCGAACGCAAGTTACCCTTAAAGGAAATTGGCCTCTGCTGACAGTGGTGGCCACTTGCAAAGTGCAGATCTGCAAACTCACCTCTCTCTCAGTTCAGATGTCCCAAGAGTGATGGAGAGGGTGGGACACAGCATATAGCTCCGATGATCAGAAGAAGGACTCTGTGACGTGGTGCTGATACTGAGGGAGCTTTTGACACCCAGTTTCTAGGCAAAAACATACAGTGCTTATTTCAGCTGCCCACATGCAGCCACCCCCAGCAGCATTTTCATCTCCTTAGCACCTCTGTGCCTTCTGCATGGGGCATGCAGCTGTCATGAATGTCCAGTAGAAGAGCTGTGCCCTCCTCGAGGGCAGCACACAGCTCAGCAGCACACCCCAGGGAGGGTGAAGTGTCTGAAAGGTGGGGGCTCCTGAAGGACACTCAGCTCATTCCCCAGCCCCACACACTGTGCTGCTTTGAGCCCCAAAGGCAAGAAGGGGTCCTCATCCTCTCACTCCATTGCAGACAACTCTGCGGCAGGAACCACAGGGTCTGGGTCAGACTCTGTAGCAGCAAATTTCATCCCCAGAAAGCCCAAGAGCAAGAGCAGCCCGGACACAGGGAGAAACAAGGAGCAACACCTTGGTGCTTGCCTAGGGTGGCAAAGACAGAAAGAGAGAGGGACACTGAGGAAGGTCTTCCCCTAACCCAGCTGTGCACACCACCTCCCAGATGGAGGCATCGCAGGGAGGTCGCTCTCAGCCCCTTTGTCATGTTTTAGGAAATGGGCAGGTGGCAGGAGAGCTGCTCCTCTCCTCTTCTGGGGCTCTGGCTGCCAAAAAGGCAATTCCTGTCCGATATCCCATGGTCTTGAGGGCAGAGGGCTCTGCTGGGTGGCAGAGGAAAGATGAAGGGGGCTTGCTCAGGGGAAAGCACCTGCACTGCAGGGGCTGGCAGAGAATTGCCTGCACCCCAACCTCACATGAGGTGTCTGGTATCAGTTTCCTCTCACTCTCTGACCATCTCTCTGCTGCTTGAAGATGTCCTTGCTGGGAGCTCTTCCTTTGTCCCCACACAGGTCCCATCCCACTCACTGTCATCTCAGCTCTGCCCTACAGAAACCTCCAAGCAGCAGAAAACTGCCCAGCAGCATCTCTCTGTTTGCAGGTGTTAAAGAGCAGACCAGAAAATCTCTGATGAGACTGGCAAGGTGATGTTGGTGTTGTCTGTAGGCTGAGGAGTGGTGAAGGTACTTGCAAACCTACTCATCCTTCAGTGTGATGGTTAAGATCTTAGCCCCTTGTTTAAACCTGACTGCTGCATCTCCATTCCCACCAGGCAGAGACAAGTCCTCTTGAGGACTCCACTCACAAAATGTCCTGGTGAGCTGGAGCTGTGAGCAGCCCTGACCCACTCAGCACCCACTCTATGGGAGAATGAACCTGTCCTGCTGGGGGTCGCCCCTCTCACCCAGAGCTTCTCCCTGAAGTGCTATGGGGAGCTCCCCAGGCAGGCTGAGTGCTGACCCTCACAGGCGGCAGAGTCACTGCCCCAGGCACACAGGACCATGGGGTGCAGGGACACTGCTCTGAATCATAGCACTGGTCAGACCTGGGTGCACTCCCTGGCTTCACAACCCCAGAAGCCATCCTCGGGATAAGGTAGCAGCAGGCCCTGTCCCTGTGATGGCGTGGCAGGGAATCCCTGCTCTGAAGCATCTCCTCCTCCTCCACACTGGAGAAGGCAGCAGAATGATCCTTTAAAACCCTATCAGTCACGGGATGGGCTGGATTCAGAAGACCTTTCAAGGAAGCTCAATAGTCTTGCTCTACAGCCAGAGACTTACTGTACAAAGATCTGTGAAGATTCCTCCCACAGTAAGCTGTCCTCTGGCCTCCCACTCCACACTGCCTTTCACTTCTCGCTGTCTTCTCTCATTTCATGGCAGCAGCAGCAGCAGGCAGTGCCCAGAGCCCTGCTGCTCTTGGCAGAGGATCTGCTCCTGCACACAGATGTCTCTCAGCAGTGCTGTCAGGTTGCCATCAGCTCCCTCTTTCCCCAAAGCCTGGCCCCACTCAGGAGCAGAGGTCCAGCTGAAGGCATGAATTTCTCTGTCCCTTGTGCTGCCTCCTCCTGGGAAATGTCCCCTGAAGTAGACTAAAATAATCAGTATTGTCCTTTTCTAAAGAGTGGAGAGAGACTGATTCGAACATTGCAGTGTATTTCATCAGAGGATGACTATCTATGAAAGGTGGAAATGTCCCACTCTGGAAGGCCCCGATTCTCATCTCTTAACAAGGCAGGATACCTAGAGGGGAAAAGAGGGGAGCTCATGGACACATGGTTCAGGTGTTGATTCACATCAGTCAATCTGGGCATCTCATGCCCGTTTAGAAGCCCCTGGGCTGGAGTGGGATTCAGATCCCTCCCATGAACTCCACAAACTCACAGGAGGTGAAAATAAAAGTGGGCACAACATAGGTGTCTGCATGGGAGCTCCCTGTCTAAGCTCCCATTGTAATCACTGGAGATGGAGGGAGTTGCTCACACAAAAACACTTGGGGACAGTTGAAGAGACAGAAATGCTCCCAGGCATGTGCCAGTGTCTGCTTGCTCTGATGGAGTGACTATGAGATGCACATCCTCCTAGAGCATGAGCTGGGGGCCAGGTGGGAAATTTCCTTGGCCATCTGAAATGACACTAGATGCCTGCTACAAGTAGAGCCCCAATCACTATGAAACTGAGACAGAGGAAGATCCCAATGTTAAAAACAGCTGTAGTAGTTCAGTGCAGACACTTGATCTAATGACATAGAAATAGGCTGGCAGATCCATTTCAGATGCCTGGGGTGTCCAGCACAAACACGTGTCTCTAGCAGATACACCATGGGACCTACAGGAAAACAATGCCCCTTTGGAGTGATTGCCGGGCAAGTACCACAGGGCATCTTGGGTTTTCTACATGTGTTCAAACAAATGAATCCCAATACTGCCTTTAGGCAAAGTCCATCCCGTCTACATCCATGGGCGCTGCATAAATGGGAGGCACATCACAGCAACATCTCTGCTCTAGACTCTGCACTCTCAAACCCTTCTCACTCTTCTCCTCCCAAACCTCTTCTCATCCCGCCAGATGATACGAACAAGGACTAGGCTAATGTGAACCTCAGGGTGGCTGGATCACAGGCTGCGCAGGCCCAGGGACTTCTTCACTGGCACCTTGTCCTGCCTGGAGATTGCTTCAAGAAGTCTGTCACAGGTGAAATGGTGCTGCAAAGTCAGCTCGGGCAGCCAAACCCTCTCCTGCCATTCCTGCTCAGCCCTGCTCTCTTTCTCCTGGCCTTGGGCACTGCAGGCTGTGCTCTCTTAGTAGGAACCTCCTTTCACCATTACATTGCCACCTGCTATCCATGACAGACTGTCACCACTTGCAATCAAAGCCTTTGCATACATGATGTCCTTGGTAACAGTTTTCCTGTGACAAATCTTTGGTTGAGGCCACAGTTGAGGTGCTGAAGCCAAAATGTATGCAAACATATGCAGCTTGGGGTGCAGGAGCAAATGGAGATGCACAAGCTGTCACAGGAGTGCCACATGGCTAGAATGCCTGAGATGTGCTGGGATCACTCACACGACTACAGTCCTTCAATGGCAGGGTGCAAGTTCTTCAGGAGAGATCACCAGGCAAGATGAGGAGGGGGATGCCCTATGTGTGAAGGGGTAGCTTGCATGTACGGAGCTCTTCCATGGCATGGACAAAGGGAGGCAGCTCTGAAGGGCAGAGGAGCTCAGGAAAGCCCGCAGGTCATTAAGGACAGCACCCGTCAAGCACAAGAATGCTCCATAACAAACAGTTTGTAAAATCAGTAGACATATCTGGACACCAGCTTGGCTAAACAGGGAACTCCCACGTGAGCTCCAGGGCAGTAAGGCAGCATGTGGAAAGGGGAAGAAGGGCGAGGCTGCAAAGGAGGAATTTAGAAATATTGTCCAGCAAAGTGGGGATGGTGTTAAGGAAGCCAAAGCTCCCTTGGCATAGAGACACTGCTTCAGTGACAGTAAAAGAATAAAAAAGGAAATCAGGGCTCACTGCTGAATGGGGCAGAGATCCTAGTAAAAGCAGATGTAGGTAGGTCTGGGGAAGTCAAGTCCTTCCTGGCTTCAGTCTTCACCCACAAGGTCTCCTCAGCTGTTGTGCCTAGAGTCAGGACTCCTGAGGAGAAAAAAACCCTGCAGTGCCTAAGTCTCTAGAACTCACCCCACAGAAGTCTATGGGACTGGATGGCTAGCATCCATGGACATGGAGAGAGCTGCCTGCTGTGACAGCAAGGCTGCTCTCTGTCATCTTTGAAATGTTGTGGAGATCAGGGGAGGTCCCAATGAGCAGAAGAAGGAATATGTTGTGCTCATCTTCAAAAAAGGCCACAAGGACAACCCAGGGAGCTGCAGGCCATTCAGCCTCACATTGGTAAGGAGAGTTACGTGGAGGCAGGCCTCTCAGATCACCTTTCTGGGCACATCATGAAGAATGTTCTTGGTAACAATCAGCATGGATTTACTGAAGGTGAATTGTTCCTGACACACCTGATTGATTGCTTTCTGCGATAAAAGACGTGTACTTGTGGAGGAGAAGAGAGTAGTGGATGTCCAGCAGACATCCAGATGGGCAGAAAGCTGGTTGGATGATCAAGCTCAGAGTTTTTTCATGAATGGGTCATGCTTGACCAGGAAGCCAGGGAAAGGTGGGGTATGAAGGGGTCTACCCCACATCCTGTCCTCTTTGAAAGGCTCATCAGCAGGACAGAACAATATGCATCAGGACAGTCAGGGACCTGACCAGCAGAAGAGTGACCCTGAGGAGATGGCCCTGGACATTATGAAGGGTGCCATATGAGCCAGTGGTGCATGCTCACCACAAATGAGGCCAGCTGCATACAGCACTGCATTAGGAAGAGCGTGGCCACCCAGGCAAGGGCAGTTCTTATCCCCCTCCACTCAGCACTCATGTGGCCACGTCTGCAACAGTGTGTCCCAGTGTGGGCTGCCCAGTGCTGGAGAAATGGGGAGCAACTGGAAAGGGTCCAGAGGAGGTCTGCCCAGATGGGTTTGGGGGCCTGAAGCACATGGCCTGTATGGAGAGGCTGAGGGACCTGGGCTGCTTTAGCCTGCTGAAGTGCAGGCTAAGGCCAATGCAGTAGATGCCTGTGACTGCCTGTGACAGGGTGGTTTCAGAGATGATGGAGCTTTTCTTGGTAGTGGAAAGCAGCATGAGAAGGGGAAAGAGACACAAAGTACATCTTGAGAGGTTCACACTGCACTTCAGGTAACAAGAATGTCACTCATAGGGTAGTGCGGTGGTGCAAGAGGACACCCAGAGGGACTCCGTGATCAGCCCCTGGCTTTGTGTTTCAAGGAACAGCCAGCAAGGACAGAGGGATGTCAGTGAAGGTGGGGAGATTTTGCAGTGAGGGCAAGGGGGGGAAGCAGGTTGGGCGTCTACAGGCTGCAGGGAAACAGGTGCAGGGTTGGGACAGCGTAGGACAGCCTTTGGTGGAGAAGACTGAGGTCAATGCCAAGGCTGAAAGCCTCCAAAAGAACTGAGGTCTCTGTCCTCTTGGCTATGGCTGGTGTCTCCGCTACCAAGGCCTATGAGAAGATCACATTTCCTTACACCACTGTGGCCTTGCTGCCTCCTCACCTCCACGGAGCCCAGGAGGTGCCGTATCGTTGTCCTGCACTAGGCATTGTGCATCCCCTCACCCTGACACTGCCCCAGGAAGAGCCCTGAGCCACATGTGAGGGAAAGCACCACCATAACCAGGGACTGGCTGTCAGTGCCTGGTCACTCTGCTTGATAACACACATCAAGGTTGACTTGGCATCACAGCCACCCTCACATTGCCTTTGCCTACCTGCAATCAGGGCCTCCAACTTTCTGCTCTAATCAGCCCCTGGGGAGACTTTGTTGATAATGGCCCTCAGTGGGACCCATTAACGCTCCAAGAAACTTGGGGGTTTGCTTCTGATGTAAACTTCTTGAGAGGTTTCTTCAGTCTCCTCTCAGCATCGGAGGTTCATGGACTCAGCAACAAAGACACCGTAGAGGTGGGTGTCATTAAGATGCAAAACCCCCTAAGGAGCCATGCCTTTCCCCATAATTTTCTTCAGCTCTTCAATTCTTGTGCTGTGGCTAATTGGAGAAGTTTCAGCAGTGCATTTACAAGAGGAAGATTTCAATGAGCACCTGAAAAAAAAAAAAAAAGATTTCTGCTTTTAAAGGTTTCCTTATCTTTCAGCTTACAACCTAGAGTGATATCCACCTTCTCCAACTGATATTGATCCAGAGTGTCTCCTAATGAAGTCTGGACATGTAGGAAAAGCACCATCCTGGAGGTCAGACATCCATGCAAAATATTCCTCCCCACCTCCCCAGCCCTGACAGTTCCTGCATCAGCCACTGGGGACTTTGATCACTCTTGTTCAAATCGAACCTTTTGCCACTCAAGGCTGCAGCTGAATGTTACAGCTCATGTGCACCAATTCCCACCTGCTTTCCTCAGAGAACTAGCTGCAAACAGACACAGAAGGATTTGCCTTAATTGCGATCAAACGAAAATGAACATGATCCAGTGTCACAGGAAATAAAATACACTCCTCAACTGTATGTCAAGTCTAAGTTGCCTCCAGTGAGGTCCATGGTCTACAAGGAAAAACCTTCCTTGAAAGGTTCTTGACAAATAGATAGGAAAGGCTGGATAAACACACAGTGAAGAAATTGGTTGAAGAGATAATGAGACACCTGAAAGATGAGGCAAGCTATAGTTTCCCTGAAGCTTAAAGCAGCCACTGGAGAGTTGAGAGGTATCTGAACGATAAAGAGTAAGGGGAGGAGGAAGACTGGAAAACTATGGAAAGTGTATACGCCCAGAGAGTCTGATGCAAAGATGACCTTAGAAATGATCAATTTAATCTGGGCATGTGGAAACGTGTGAGAGATCACTGAGACTGCATCCACAGCATAACAGAGCAGTGGAAACACAAGGTCAAGGGCAGATCGATATTTCTTCTCCCGAGCTTAGTACCCTTCCTGAAGATTCCCACTATTTCATCATAGGAAAACATTGACATTAAAATTAGAGAATCATTTGTGCTGATGAAAGTGTTTTCATATTATCAAAATGTTGAAAACAGTTCTTCACCTTTCCAGGCAGAGCTCACGTGTCCAACCACAAGCACCCAGTGGCACTTGGAGAGGTCCCAGTGTCTCTGAGGCACCTGCCTGGGCCTGGCAGCTCTCACAGGGGACCTGCAGGAGACCGGAGCCCCTCGGAGCCACAGATGGAGGCTGGGCAGAGGGGACCAGGGCACCTGCAATGGCACCATCCACCCATGACCCTGTGACTGCATCCCACCCCAGTTCTGAAAATCACTTTCCTCAGACAAAAAGATAATGCAGAATCTCCCCAGAAGACTAGTGTACTGAAACAGAACAAATCAAGAAAGACAATAAGGACACACAGAAAAAATGAAAAGCTGGAAAGTATAACAAAACATTAATTGCTTTAAATCTTTTTTCTTAATTTCTTTCTTCTTTCATTTTTAATGCCATTTTCTAAACATTTCTGTTATAATCAGGCCTACACCATTAAACAAGATATTTCTGTGTCTCACACAGAGCCCAGTGCTCAGAAGACCACCCCCTGCCCATGACTGTCCATGACACTCTTCCCTCTTTGCACAGAACACGTCGCACTCTGAGGTGTTGGGCTCTCTTGACTGGTGAGGAAAGCAGGGTGACCAGCTTCATCTACTTTGGGGGTGGCCAAATTTGCACAAATCTCAACATACCTGTGTTACCATGACATTTTAAAGGAGTCCCTAAAACACGTAGCCACACTCTCTTTTCATTCCCTCCACAGTCAATGAAGTACAACTTCATTTTGGGGGACAACAGGGAGGAGGCTGATCTCACCCCAGGCCAGACCCCATCAGTGCAGATGTCTCTGGCTAATCCAGCTGTCTGGGCTTCCCTTTCTAGTCAATGCAGGGAAATAAGCTGTCTCAACTGAGTTGTTTTGAGATATATTTCCTAATGACAAGCTAACATCCCATAGGAGCCACCTCCAAAATTTACAGTACCACATGGGAACAGCTACTCCAGGGCATCTCAGGCAGCAACAGCCTCTCTGTGTGGTCAGATGAATCAAGCCCAAAAAGTGGATTCTAGTCATAAGTTGAAATCTCAAAAAATATCCCAATGCAATAATTGACAAAAATCCTCGTTTCCAAAACTTCACACAGTTTTTACCATTGCCAAATATGTTTTCATTCTTAATAATTGGCAGCACCATGTTCATGCACTACAGTAACCACGGCTATGAAGCATGGCAGGGACCAGGGTCCCAGATAAAGCTCTCCAGATGATGTGTGTTAAGGGCACATTGGCTCTTTTCTGGCGTATCATCTCTATCTTAAGCACCACAGTCCGAGAAACCTTGCTGAGGACTTTTAACAACAAAGAGCCTGCTTTGGTGCCTTAGGGAGGAAGGCGGCATCCTCTCCCAGATTGTCCTACATCCTGCTTCTACAAAAAAAGCGACCCACAGGAGAAATCAGTTTGGAGGCTCACCAAAGGATCTCAGCTTGTGGCCACACTTTGTGCTGTTTCATCTCACATGATTTTGATCTCGTCTTTGAAAAATGCCAAACCCAAAACCAACCCAAGCCCCAGCTTCCCACACAGGTCTGCCCAGTGCAGAAACCTGACAGTGCATGGGAGCAGGAGTGACTTCTCCAGGGCCCCCTCTGAGATATTTCACAGCCTTTGGCAATGTCTGGAGGCATTCCTGAATGACTTATCAGAATTTTTTGGAAAATACCTGAGGTGAAGGAAGGTGAGGTGAGGGGGAATCTGTCTGCTCTCTCCCTGGCTGTGCCATCTCCATGACAGTGACCTGCTAAGCCCCTAGATGACACAAGCTGAGGTCACAGTGGGATGTGCCACATCACAGGGAGGTCTCCCTGTGCCACGGCAGTGCCCTCACTTCCCTGCGAGGCCCAGGAGATGCTGGGCACGGCTCATACATTCCCCACCGCTGCCCTTTGGAGCCACTCCAAGGCAAAGGGTAGGGATGGGAGGCAGCAGGGCCATGTTGGGGACCCTGGCAAAAGGCAGAGGAGCAGGGAGAGGAGTTTTGGGTGACAAGTTGGGAAGAGTGTCCTTTTTCCCTGGGTGGACAGAAGAGCCGAGGGCAAGGGGGCAAGCGCGATGGAGAACTGCTGGACCAGGACCATCAGGCCAGACCGCAGTTCCTTGTTCCCAGCACTCCTGGGGCTCTCCACCAAGGGTAAGGGCTTTAAGAGTTCCTTCCTGAGGTGTCACACAGAGACTGTTAACGGCAAGAACTACTGTGGGTCCCGGGCTGTGGGGATGGCAGGATGGGGTGGGGGCTGCCACTAGAGCCCTGCCTGAGGGTCCCATCTGGCTCAGGGGACAGTGTGGCAGCCAGGACGCCTGGGTGCTGGGGATGGGGCTGCCCTGAGCACCAAGGATCCTGTGGGGCAGGCTCTGTCCCCTTGTGGAGGGTGGGGGGAAATCCATAGCCAGGTTGCCCTGGGAGTGGGTCCCCCTTTGGCATCTGCCTCTGGCACAAAAGGGGTCCTGTGTCCTGCAGCTGGGGTGTCCTGCAGCTCCTGTGGGGCTCTCAAAAGCCTGCTGGAAATGCCCATAGAGGAAATGGATCCTTCACCTTGTAATGACCCCAAGGTGTCCACTTCTTTGGGAGAACCTCTGCTCCTGCTCCCTGCATTCTTTTATGCTTCCAACTTGGCAGAACATGGTTTGGGCTCAGAGATCTTGTCCTCAGATGGCCTCAGACCCTGTCCTCCTGTAAACTGGGGTCAAACCTGTGCACCCAAAAGACAGTCTGTTTGGGAGAGCAGCTTGGGAACAGGTGGGGGTGCCATGGCCACCCCACAAGTCCCTTCCCACAACTCACAAGCCTGGTTCCTTCCCCAATGCTGAACAAACTCAGCAAATCCTCTACACATCCAGGACAACCAGCATTCTCCTGTTTTATGCCCTGACAACTGGAGACACGTGGAAGGACTCAGGCCAGGGCATCGCAGCTGGTGAAACCAGCAGAGCCACAAGTCAGCAACTCTTCACCCTGACCTAGGAGCACGGAAAGAACAACGGCAAGTGGGAGCACTGGCCGTTCGGCCACTTTCAAGGCCCTTCACAAGCAAAACGGCTCCCACTTACACAGCTGCTCTGGAAACACCCTGCAGGCTGCTGCCAGGCTCACAGGTCTTGGGGCGAAGCAAGAGGCCTGCAGCAAAAACAACGGCTAAGGCACGGTGTGACACGCGGGGACAGCCTCCCTCAGAGACACTTGGAAATGCCGTTTTCACAACAAAAGACACCACTGGGAAGGGCCCCTAGCGAGGACACCAGCAGCCTGCTCACACTTTGCCCAGCACCTCCCAAACGCAGCTCGGAGCAGCACCTGGGGGCTGCAGTGGCAGCAGCAGCTCAGGGAAACGGCTTAACATGGGTCTCCGACCCCCGGCAGGGCCAAAGCTTCCTGCCCCCCAACCCCAGCAGACGCCCCGGCCCAGCTGCTCGGGGCAGGCCACCACATCTGGCTGCAGGGCAGCTCCCCGCTCTGTCCCTGGTCGCTCTGTGCCGTGCTCACGGCCCCACCAGCCCCTGCTGCAGCTCCTGCAGGAAAGCAGCCCTGGGGCCAGCACCGCTGCCCCCGCCCCGGCGGGAGGGCACCCGCCGGCAGCTGAAGGCGCCCGCAGCCCCGCCAGCCCCGCTCACACCCACTCTCGCCCGCTCCCTCGCTCCAGCCTTGCTCCAGCTCCACTTCCACCTCTTCCTGTTTCCCCCATGCTGGACTACGATTGGCTGAGAGAGCCATCATTCAAATCCACCTCCATGTTTCTCTTGCCGGCCAATAGGAGTGCAGCACTGGGGGCGTTGCCATGGAAACGTTGCAGCCTCCTGCCCTGGCGCCCAGCTCTGCCCCCTGCCCCTGCGGTCGGCGCCATCTTGTGGGCGGCATCGCGGGGTATCGCGAGGCGTCGTGGAGCCTCGGGGAAGCGTGGCCCCGTGTGCCCGGGCACTGCGGGGGCCCGGGGCACGGCTGCTCCCCCGCTGGGGTTGGGCTCTGCCGCGGGGGCCCCGCAGGGCTCCTGGCTGCCCTGTGCTAGGGGGCAGTGGGGGGCACGAGGGAGCAGCCCTGGGGCCTGTGCTGGTGCCGGACCTGGTGCTGGCGCAGGGGCCCTGGGCATGGCCATGGGTGCTGGAGCCTGCAGGCAGTGTCCTGCTGCCCCCAGGGCACGGCAGGGCCCTGTTGCCCCTGGGGCCCCAGCCCCCTGCCTGCAGCACCAATGGGGCTCGGCAGCCCTTGCGCTGCATCCGGCAGGGCTGGGCAACGGCCAGGCAGGGGCTGCTCTCTGTGGGGCCGGGCTGTACCCCAGCGCCTTGCTCCGCAGGGCTGAGGAGCCCCGGGGACACGGGGCAGCCAGGGGCAGAGCAGCTCTGGGCCTGCCGGTGCTGAGCAGCAGAGGTGTGGGTCTGGGAGGGGGCTGGAGGAGATGGCTCTGCTGGACTGCCCCCAGCACTGCCCCCCACGGCTCAGAGAAAAATGCTTGGGGTCAGCAGGGACTTGTGGGGTGGCCGTGGCACCCCCACCTGTTCCCAAGCTGCTCCCCCAAACAAGCTGTCTTTTGGGTGCAGAGGTCTGACCCCCATGTGCAGGAGGACAGGGTCTGTGGCCATCTGAGGACAAGATCTCTGAGCCCAAACCATGCTGTGCCAAGTTGGAAGCATAAAAGGATCCAGGGGGAGGAGCAGAGGTTCTCCCAAAGCAGCAGACACCTTGGGGTTATTACAAGGGGAAGGATCCACTTCCAACATGGGCATTTCCAGCAGGCTCTTGAGAGCCCCATGGGAGCTGCAGGACACCCCAGCTGCAGGACACAGGACCCCTTTTGTGCCAGAGGCAGATGCCAAAGGGGGACCCACTCCCAGGGCAACCTGGCCATGGATTGCCCCCCATCCTGCACAAGTGGATGGAGGCAGCCCCACAGGATCCTTGGGGCTTAGGGCATCCCCATCGCCAGTATCCAGGAGTCCTGGCTGCCACCTTGTCCCCCTGAGCCAGATGGGACCCTCAGGCAGGGCTCTTGTGGCAGCCCCCAGCCCTTTCCAGCCACCTCCACAGCCCAGGATCCACAGCCGTTTTTTGCACTCAACAGTCGCTGTGCGACACCTCAGCAAGGAGCTCCTAAAGCCCTTACCTCAGGAGGGAGCTGTAGGAGTGCTTGGAATAAGAAATTGTGGTCCAGACTGATGGTCTTGGTCCAGCAGTTCTTGCTTGCCCCTTTGCCATCGGATTGCCTCTCCAGCCAGGGAGGAGGGATGGTCTTCCTGTGTCTTCACCCAAAACTCTCTCCAACATGTCCCTTCCTTTCTGCCTGCTGGTGAGAGGCCCCAAAGCGGCCCCGCTGTCTCCTGTCCCCCCATCCTTGCCTTGGAGCGGCTCTGAAGAGCAGCAGTGGGGAGCGTGTCAGCAGTGCTCAGCAGCTCCTGAGCCTTGCAGGGAAGTGAGGGCACTGCCATGGCACCGGGGAGACCTCCCTGTGATGCGGCACATCCCACTGTGACCTCAGCTCGTGTCATCTGGGGGATCAGTAGGTCACTGCCATGGAGATGGCACAGCCAGGGAGAGAGCTGAGAGATTTCCCCTCATGTTCTGGAAAGCAGTCACCTCCTGTCACCCCAGTTATTTTACAAAACTTGCTGACAAATCCTTCAGGAACATCTCCAGATGGTGCCAGAGGCTGTGAGATATGAAAAAGGGAGCCCTGGAGAGGACATGTCTGTGCCCCTGCACTGTCAGGTCTCTGCACTGGGCAGACCTGTGTGGGAATGTAGGCCTTTGGGGTTGGCTTGGGATTTGGCATTTTTTAAAAACAGGATCAAAGTCATGTGGGATGGAACAGTACGAAGTGTGGCCACAGGCTGAAATGCTTTGGTGAGCCTCAAAACTGATTTCTCCTGTGGGTCTCTCATTTTGTAGAAGCAGGATGTAGGACAATCTGGGACAGGATGCAGCCTTCCTCCCTGAGGCACCAAAGCAGGCTCTTTGTTGTTAGAAGTCCTCAGCAAGGTTTCTCGGTCTGTGGTGCTTAAGATAGAGGTGATATGCCAGAAAAGAGCAAAGGTGCCCTTAACACACGTCATCCAGAGAGCTTTATCTGGGACCCTGCTCCCTGCCATGCTTCATAGCCATGGTTACTGTATTGCGTGAACATGGTGCTGCCAATTATTAAGAATGAAAACATATTTGGCAATGGTAAAAACTGTGTGAAGTTTTGGAAACGAGGAAACGAGGATTTTTGTCAATTGTTGCATGGAGTTATTTTTTGAGAAGATTTCAACTTATGACAAGAATCTCCTGTTGGGGCTTGATTCATTGGACCACAGAGAGAGGTTGCTGCTGCCTGAGATGTCCTGGGGTAGCTGTGTTCCCCTGTGGTGCTGGAAATTTTGGAGGTGGCTCCTATGGGACCTTAGCTTGTCATTAGGAAATGTATCTGAAAACAACTCAGTTGAGGGAACCTATTTCCCTGCATTGACTAGAAAGGGAAACCCAGACAACTGGGTCTGGCCTGGGGTGAGATCAGCCTCCTCCCTGTTGTCCCCAAAAATGAAGTTGCACTTCATTGACCATGCAGGGAATGAAAAGAGAGTTTGGCTAGATGTTTTAGGGACTCCTTTAAAAGGTCACAGTAACACAGGTATGTTGAGATTTGTGCAAATTTGGCCATCCAAAAATAGATGAAGCTGGTCACCCTGCTTTTCTCACCAGTCAAGAGAGCCCGACACCTCAGAGTGCGACGTGCTCTGTGCAAAGAGTGAAGAGTGGCATGGACAGCTGTGGGCAGGGGGTGGTTTTCTGAGCACTGGGCTCTGTGCGAGACACAAAAATATCTTGTTTAATGGTGCAGGCCTGATTATAACAGAAAAGTTTAGAAAATGAGATTAAAACTGAAACAAGAAAGAAATTAAGAAAAAAAGATTGAAAGCAAATAAATGTTTTATTATACTTTCCATCTATTTATTTTTTTATGTTCTTATTGTCTTTCTTGATTTGTTCTGTTTCAGTATACTAATATTCTGGGGTGGTTCCACATTATCTTTTTATCTGAAAAGGACAGTGATTTTCAGAACTGGGGTGGGATGCAGTCACAGGGTCTTGGATGGCTGGTACCATTGTTGGTTCCCTGGTCCCCTCTGCCCAGCCTCCATCTCCAGCTCCGAGGGGCTCTGGTCACCCACAGGTCCCCTGTGAGAGCTGCCAGGCCCAGGCAGGTGCCTCAGAGACACCAGGGCCTCTCCAAGTGCCACTGGGTGCTTGTGGTTGGACACGTGAGCTCTGCCTGGAAAGGTGAAGAACTGTTTTCAACTTTAAAAAAAAGAAATATATGAGCCCACTTTCATCAGCTGAAATGACTGAATAATGTTAATAAAATGTCAGTGGTTTTGCATGATGACGTAATGGAAATTTTGAGGAAGAGCATGAATCTCAGGAGAAGAAATGTTGATCTGCCCCTTAACTTGCGTTAGCAGTGCTCTGTCTGTTATGCTGTGGATTTAACCTCACTAATCTTTCTCATGGTTCACATGTCCTGATTAAATTCATCATTTCTAAAGTGAATTTTGCATCAGACAATCTGGACATACACACTTTCAATAGTTTTCCAGTCCTCCTCCTCCCCCTTACCCTTTACAATTTAGATATTTCTCAACTCTCTAGTTGCTGCTTTGAGCTTCAGGGAGTCTGAAGCTTGCCTTGTCTTTCAGTAGTCTAATTGTCTCTTCAGCCAACTCTTTCATTGTGTGTGTATCCAGCCTTTCCTATCTATTTGTGAAGAACAGTTCAAGGAAGGTTATTCCTTGTAGACCGTGGACCTCACTGGAGGCAACTTGGACTTGACATACAGTTGAGGAGTGTCTTTTATTTCTTAGGACACTGGACCATGTCTATTTGTGTTTGATTGCAATTAAGACAAATCCTTCTGTGTCTGTTTGCAGCTAGTTGTCTAAGGAAAGCAGGTGGGAATTGGTGCACATGAGCTGTAACATTCAGCTGCAGCCTTGAGTGGCAAAAGGTTCGATTTGAACAAGAGTGATCTAAGTCCCCAGTGGCTGATGAGAGAAGTGGCAGGGTTGGGGAGGTGGGGAGGAATATTTTCCATGGCTGTCTGACCTCCAGGATGGTGCTTTTGCTACTTGTCCAGACTTTATTAGGAGACACTCTGGATCAATATCAGTTGGAGAAGATGGATATCACGCTAGTTTGTAGGCTGAAAAATAAAGAAAATTTTAAAAGCAGAAAGTCTTTTTTTTTTTTGATGCTCATTGAAATCTTCCTCTTGTAAATACACTGCTGAAACCTCTCCAATTAGCCACAGCACAAGAATTGAAGAGCTGAAGAAAATTATGGGGAGAGGCATGGCTCCTTAGGGGGTTTTGCATTTTAATGACCCCTCGGGTGTCTTTGGTGCTGAGTCCATGAACCTCCAATGCTGAGAGGAGACTGAAGCAACCTCTCAAGAACTTTACGTCAGAAGCAAATCCCCAAGTTTCTTGGAGCGTTAATGGGTCCCACTGAGGGCCATTACCAACAAGAGCTCCCTGGTGGCTGATTAGAGCCGAAAGTTGGAGGCCCTGATTGCAGGTAGGCAAAGGCAATGTGCAGGTGGCTGTGATGCCAAGTCAACGTTGATGTATGTTATCAAGCAGAGTGACCTGGCACTGACAGGCAGCCCCTGGGTAGGGTGATCCTTCTCCTCACACTTTGCTCAGGGCTCTTCCTGGGGGCAGTGTGGGAGTGTGTGGGGGGGTGTTGAGCGAAGGACAAATATGGCACCTCCTGGGCTCCGTGGAGGAGAGGAGGCAGCAAGGCCACAGTACCTTATGGAAACAACGTCGTCTTGTGGGCCTCGGTGGCAGAGACACCAGCCATATCAAATGGGACAAAGACCTCAGTTCTTTTGGAGGCTTTCAGCCTTGGCATTGCCCTCTGTCATCTCCACCAAAGGCTGTCCTGTGCTGTCCCAAAGCTGCACCTGTTTCCCTGCAGCCTGTAGACAACCAACCTGCTTCCCCCCCTTGCTCTCACTGCAAAATCTCCCCACCTTTACTGACATCCCTCTGTCCTTGCTGGCTGCTCCTTGAATCACAAAGGCAGGGATTCATCAGAGAGTCCCTCTGGGTGTCCTCTTGCACCACAGCACTACCCCACGAGTGACATTCTTGTTACCTGAAGTGCAGTCTGAACCTCTCAAGATGCACTTTGTGGCTCTTTCCCCTTCTCATACTGCTTTCCACTACCAAGAAAAGCTCCATCATCTCTGAAACCACCCTGTCACAGGCAGTCACAGGTGACTACTGTATTGGCCTTAGCCTCCACTTCGCCCAGCTAATGAAGCCCAGGTGCCTCAGCCTCTTCGTAGAGGCCATGTGCTTCAGGCCCCCAATGCCATCTTGGCAGACCTCCTCTGAGCCCTCTCCAGTTCTCCCCATTGCTCCAGCACTGGGTGTACCACACTGGGACACACTGTTGCAGACATGTGGCCACAGCAGTGCTGAGTGGAGGGGGATAAGAACTGCCCTTGCCTGGGTGGCCATGCCCTTCCTAATGCAGTCCTGTATGCAGCTGGCCTCATTTGTGGTGAGCATGCACCACTGGCTCATATGGCACCCCTCATAATGTCCAGGGCCTTCTCCTCGGGGTCACTCTTCTGATGGTCAGGTCTCTGCCTGTCCTGATGCACGTGTTGTTCTACCCCGCTGATGAGCCTTTCAAAGAGAACAGGATGTGGGGTAGACCCCTGCATACCCCACCTTTACCTGGCTTCCTGGTCAAGCATGACCCATTCATGAAAACCCTCTGAGCTTGATCATCCAACCAGCTTTCTGTCCATCTGGATGTCTACTGGACATCCACTACTCTCTTCTCCTCCACAAGTGCAGGCCTTATATCACAGAAGGCAATCAATCTGGTTGCTCATTAATGATTAACCTAACCGTATTGTTGTCCTGCACTAGGCATTGTGCTCCTCTGTAATGGTGAAAGGAGGTTCCCACTAGGAGAGCAAAGCCTGCAGTGCCCAAGGCCAGGGAGAAAAAGAGATGAGCTGCGTCAAAATGGCAGGAGAGGGAATTGCTGCCTGAGCTGATTTGTAGCACCATGGAGCCTGTGAAAGAAGTGAATCCATCTCTAGGCAGGAAAAGGTTGCACTGAAGAAGTCCCTGGGCCTGGGCAGCCTGAGATCCAGCCACCCTGAGGTCATCGTTAGTCTAGTCCGTGTTCATGTCATGTGGTGGGGTGAGAAGAGGTTCAGGAGGAGGAGAGCTAGAAGGGTTTAAGAGTGCAGGGACTAGAGCAGAGACGCTGGTGTGATGTGCCTCCCATTTATGCAGCACACATGGATGTAGATGGGATGGACTTTCCATAAAGGCAGTTTGTCATTTGTCTGGGCACATGTAGGAAAGGCAAGATGCCCTGGGGCCCTTGCCCAGCAACCACTCCAAAGGGGCATGGTTTTATTTTAGGTCTCATAATGTATCTGCTAGAGACATGTGGTTGTGCTGGACACCCCAGGCATCTGAAATGGCCCTGCCAGACTATTTCTGTGTCATGAAATCAAGTGTCTGCACTGAACTACAACAACTGTTTGTAACATTGGGATCTTCATCTGTCTCAGCTTCCTAGTGAGTGGAACACTAGTTGTAGTAGGCATCTAATGTCATTTCAGATGGCCAAGGGAATTGTCCACCTGGCCCCCACCTAATGCTCTAGGATGATGGAGGTCTCACAGTGGCTCTGTCAGAGCAACCAGAGACTGGCACATGCCTGGGACCACCTCTGTCCCTTCAACTGTCACCAGGTGTTTGTGTGCGTGCAACTGACTCGACCCTCCATCTCGAGGGATTATAACTGGAGCTTAGACCAGGAGCTCACATGCAGGCATCTCTGTTGTGTTCGCTTCAGTTTTGGCAAGGGGAATCCCACCTCCTGTGTGTTTGTGGGGTTCACAGGAGAGATCTGAATCCCACTCCAGTCCAGGGGCTTCTAAACGGACATTAGATGCCCAGACTGACCCATCTGAATCAACACCTGAACCATGTGTCCATGAGCTCCCTTCTTGTCCCTACCAAGGTGTTCTGCCTAGTCAAGAGAGGGAAATTGGGGCTTCCAGAGTGGAACATTTCCACCTTTGATAGATAGCCATCCTCTGATGAAATAAATTGCAATGCTGGAATCAGTCTCTCTGCACTCTTTAGAAAAGGACAATAGCTGATTATTTTAGTCTACTTCAGGGAACATTTCCCAGGGGGAGGGAGCACAAGGGACAGAGAAATTCATGTCTTCAGCTGGGTCTCTGCTCCTGAGAGTGCCAGGCCTTGGGGACAGAGGGAGATCATGGCAACCAGGCAGCACTGCCCAGAGACAGCCGCGTCCAGGAGCAGCTCCTCTGCAAAGAGTAGCAGGGCTCTGGGCACTGCCTGCTGCTGCTGACATGACAGGAGAGAAGGCAGAGAGAAGTGAAAGGCAGAGTGGAGTGGGAGGCCAGAGGAGAGCTCATTGTAGGAGAAATCTTCACAGCCTTTTGCACGGTATGTGTCTGGCTGCAGGGCAGGCCTGCTGTCATTCTTGGAGGCGTCTTCTGAACCCAGTCCATCCCATGACTGGTTTTTTAAAGATTGCTCTCCCGACTTCTCCAGTGAGGAGGATGGGGAGACGCTTCAGAGCAGAGATTCCCTGCCACATGGTCAGAGGGACAGGGCATCCTGCACCATTTTTCCAGGGATGGCTGCAGGGGTGTGAAGCTGGGGTGTGCACACATGTCTGCACGGACTGTGATTCAGAGCAGTGTTGCTGTGCCCCAGGGTGTTGTGTGCCCGGGGCAGTGACTGCTGCCTGCAAGGGTCGGCACTCAGCCTGCCCAGGGAGCTCCCCACGATGCTGAGGGGAGAAGCACTGGGTGGGAGGAGAGACCCCCCTCAGGGCAGGTACTTTCTCCCATTGAGAGGCTGCTGTGTGGGTCAGGGCTGGGGAACATATCCGGAGGAGACTTTTCAACAGGAATGCCAAGGCAGGGGATACCTGAAAGGGAAGGAGCTGTCATGAGCCTGTGTTTTCAGTTATTTTCTGTTTGGGTGGAGTGAAATGGGATTGGATCTGTCAGGTTTAGACAGGGGATGGAGGCTCCAAAACAGTGACACTGAGAGAGGAGCAGTTCTGGGAGGGACTCAGCAAATGCCTTCATCCACCCCTCAGCCTAAGGACAGAGCCAGCATCACCTTTCCAGCCTCAGCAAGGTTTCTCTCACCTGCTCCATAGCACCTGCAGACACGGAGCAGCACCTGGGCAGAGCCCTTCGCCCAGGAGGTTTCTGCAGGGCAGAGCTGAGCACCCAGTGGGTGGGATGGAGTCTGTGAGCACTGAGAGGGGAGAGACGTGGGGACAGAGAAACAGCTCCCTGCAGGGACGGCTCCAGGCAGCAGAGTCATGGTCAGTGTGTGAGAGGAAACCATCAGCTCCAAGGCCTCCTCTCCTCTCCCAGCCAGCACAGCCCTCTGCTCTCAAGGCTGGGGGGTGCAGGGCAGGAGTCGTTTCCTTGGCAGCCAGACATGCAGGAGAGGAGACACTCGTGAGTGCCCCTCTGTCCCTCCCTGGCCCTGCCTCCCTCGCCACAAATATCATGGTATTGCTCCATGTTTCCTACCTGTCCATGCTGCCCTTGTCCTTCCCCTTGGACTCTCTGGGCAGGGGGGTTTCTGATGCAGTTCAGACACAGAATTTGTGGGTTCTGCCATGCAGATGTGTCCTTGACAGTGAGGTGCCCAAGTGCCCCTCTAACCTGTGGGTCTGTGGGCAATGAAATGTGGGGGTCTGGGAAAGAGCCAACTCTCACATCAGGACATCCCATCCTTCGGACATTCAGCCATTTCCCTGGGATGCCTGGCTGGGCTGCAAGCTGCCCTCCAGAAGGACACAGCTCTCCCATTGCAGCTGCGTGATATCTAGGTGCCCCAGGGAGAAGCCACCTAGGTACTGATGCCATGGAAATGCTGCTGGGTGGCCAGATGTGGGCATCTGGAAGGAGCCTGATGTGTTGCAGGCTAGAAGGGGAGGGCTGAGACCTGCCTCACAAACCCTCAGAAAGAGTGCTGATGGGCACTTTGCAAGTGCATTCCTCTGCTCTCCACGGTGTTGTTTCTTTTTTGGGTAACACAAGTGCAACTGTCCTCCACCTCCAAGGTGGGAGCACAGGGCAGCTGGGAACAAGGCAGATGGACAGGCCAGCTCTGCTCCCTGTGCACTAAAGCCAGAGTGAATCTTTTTGCCTCTCTGGAATCACAGGAGCTCACTCTGAGTGCAGCAGCAACAATGCTAAGGATTTCTACCTCCAAGAATCCTCCTCAGGTGTGACAGGGTCAGCTGAAGGAAACCAAAAAACCTTAAAACTCTTCCTGAACCCACATTATTTAGAAGTGGGAGTGAAGGTGCTGAAAATGCCTTCAACATTATGGATGGATGAAATGTGACTGGAACTGGGAATATAAATTTTAGTCACCCCTTTTCCCATGTCCGCAGTGCTGTAGGTCAGGGCTGACTCCTCTGGAGCCCATGGGCAGAGGCCCCTGCTCCTCACATCAAACTCATCCAGCAGAAAGCAGAGCTCAAGCCATGGAGCTCAATAATGGTTCTGCTGAGATGGGGAGAAGTAACCTGTGTGTGTTTGGGGAAGTTATGAGAAATTTTTGCTCAGAGAAGTCTGCCCTAACTTGTCAATGTCTCTTCTTCCTCAGACAATCCCCGTGTGCCCGAAAGGATCAAATGTCCAACAGCAGCTCCCTCAACGAGTTCCTCCTCCTGGCATTTGCAGATACACGGGAGCTGCAGCTCTTCCACTTCTCGCTCTTCCTGGGCATCTACCTGGCTGCCCTCCTGGGCAACGGCCTCATCATCACAGCCGTAGCCTGCGACCACCACCTCCACACCCCCATGTACTTCTTTCTCCTCAACCTCTCCCTCCTCGACCTTGGAGCCATCTCCACCACTGTCCCCAAATCCATGGCCAATTCCCTCTGGAACACCAGGGCCATTTCCTACTCAGGATGTGCTGCTCAAGTCTTCCTGGTTTTCTTCTTGTTTACAGGAGAGTATTCTCTGCTCACTGTTATGGCCTATGACCGCTACGTTGCCATCTCCAAACCCCTGCACTATGGGATCATCATGGGTAGCAGAGCTTGTGCCAAAATGGCAGCAGGTGCCTGGGCCAGTGGTTTCCTCAATGCTGTGCTGCACACTGCTAATACATTTTCACTACCACTCTGCAAAGGCAATGTTGTGGAGCAGTTCTTCTGTGAAGTTCCTGAGATCCTCAAGCTCTCCTGCTCAGACTCCTACCTCAGGGTGGTTTGGGCAGTTGTGATTACGCTTTGCTTAGCCTTTGGGTGTTTCGTTTTCATTGTGCTGTCCTACGTGCGGATCTTCACCTTGGTGCTGAGGATCCCCTCTGAGCAGGGACGACACAAAGCCTTTTCCATGTGCCTCCCTCACCTGGCTGTGGTCTCCCTGTTTCTCAGCAGTGGCATCTTTGCCTGCCTGAAGCCCCCTTCCCTCTCCTCCCCAGCTCTGGATCTGCTGGTGGCTGTTCTGTACACAGTGGTGCCTCCAGCAATGAACCCCCTCATCTACAGCATGAGGAACAAGGAGCTCAAGGATGCACTGAGGAAACTGGTTCAGTAGGTACAATGTCAGCACCAATAACTCTCCCATGTGCATCTGCTCCTCATTCCCAGGGTATTTGGCAACATAGCTATGTGTTGCTCATGTCTCTCTTTCTCACTTACTTTTCTCTGTTACATTCTCCTAAAAGAAATAAATATTTTGCTTTGTGCCACTTGTCCTCAGGAATCTCTCATTTGAATCTGATCGAGAGACCATGTTGAAGCAGGAAGCCAGGCTTCCGCCTTCATCAGCAGAGATGGGAGAACCTCCGAGCCCGCTAGTCTGAGCTCCTTGGATGCCCCCAGTGCAATGAGGAGAGTTTCCCTTTGCAGTGTCTCTTTTGGTGCTGACACCAAGGGAGCTCAGGGGCACAGAGTCAGGCTCCAACAAGTGCAGGTGTGGGCAGACCATGGGTCCTGTGTCCCTTATGAGTGCTCAGCTCCTGTGGCCACAGTCAGGATATGATGTCACACCCCTATCCTGTGAGGGTGGCAGCTGGCTGTCAGCATGGCCTGGTCCCTTCCCTCTACAGCGTTCCAACACTCCAAGCAGAATGAGAGTGGAAAGGAGGAGAGTCTGGACAAAGTCTGTGGGGACAGACACTCTGTTCCTCAGGACCGTTCCCCCATTGCCACAGCAGGCATTTCCTCACTGCAGCCTCTGCATGGGGCCTGCAGCTTTCTTGGAGACACGTCCACCAACAGCAGCAGGACTTTCTCTTCTTGGGGCTTTTCTCCTCATTTCCACACTGCCCTGCCTTGCTCTGAAGCGTGTGTATGGCCTCAGTGCTCTTGTAACGTGCTGGTGGAAGGTTTGTGCTTCCCTGTGCATTCCTGTGAGCTCAGGCAGGACCAGGCGTTGGGTGCATTTAGGCCAGACCTGGCCTCCAGAATAACCTTTCCATAATAAAAGAGGATTTTGTGGTGAATCAGTGAGTGAAGCCTCACAAAGTGAGGGATGGTCCGCAGAGGAATGACCAGAAGGTAGAGCACTAAATGCAGGTAGGCATGGAGAAACAAGGGCTCTGCAATCCCCAGAGAGGCAGTGGGGACCCAGGACGTGCAGGGAAGGGTCACTGGAGAGTGATTCCTGCACCCTCAGTGAAACACCACAGGCTGGAGCTAGTCCCCACTGTCATGCTACGACACCCACCCAAACACATCTCCTGCCATTGCAAATGCCCTGGGGTCACTCTGAGAACTGTCCATGAGCACAGACATGTGCCAGCAGTATTAGTTGTGATGATCCTTGCCTGGCTGAGCCTGCTTCCCTTCCTGACCAGCATGGCCAGAGTTGAGTCAGGAATCACCCCATGGCCTCATGACCCCACAGCCACTTACTTTGCAGAGCAGCACCGCCAGCCCAGGGTCCTGTGGGGAGCGCAGGGCTGGGGTACAGGAATGGCCAGGCCAGCACGGACACACTGACCTGCACCCTTTCCTTGACAACCTGCTCCACCACTTCCTTGCTTGACTGTTGGTCATCCTCTCCCTCCTCTCATTCCCAGTGTAACGCTCCCCTTACCAGGTTTGCCAGGCTGTCAGCAAAGATGCTCTTGCCCTGCTTGGTCAGCCTGACCCAATGTCTTCCAAGCAAAGAGGGCCCCATGGTCATAAAACCAAAACCCTTTTGCTGACACCAGCTGTGCAACCAGTTGGTCACCCACAGGATCTGTTCTGATCTCCTCATGCCCTTCGCCCTCACCAGCAAGATTGAAGAGAAAACCACCTGCTCCCCAGATCCCCCAGTTATCACCCCCAGAGCCAGGTAGTTGTGCTTGATGCTTTGCAGGTCTCCCCGGGCAGTGCCTTTGGTGCCCACGTGGATGAACAACACAGGATGATAGTTTGAGGGGAAGACAAGCCTCGGCCATCTTCACCGACGGGCCTTCCCACTGCAACAGAAACGCCCTCACAATCATGATCTCAGATAAGTCGCCTTGACCTCCACACCGTCTTTCATCCCTCCAGGCCCTCACTGCTCCTGGCTGGGCTTTGTCATTTACTGCAGGTCCTAACAAACCTGCACGCCCACCTGCAAACTCCCCATGGATTTCAGTGACACCACTAAACTCCCTGGCACCTTCATGCCCTTGGGGTACCCCTGGAAACCCTGCAAGCCCAAGGACACCTCGACACCACCCCATAGCTATGATCGTCTCTCAGTAATGCCCTGATCCCCAAGTGCTGTGAGCTTCCCCCAGCAGTGCCCTGACCCTGCCCTGCATTAAGCACAGGGAGATAATGCTCAGTGAGAGTTTTAGAAGAGCAGAGACAGACACATCTGCCAGACTTTCTGCCTCTCCCCACCATGGGAGACCAGACCACAGAGCGGGGCAAAATCACAGCCCCCATGGCTCAGCCACGACCTGATCCCCACACTCGTGGGGACACAGTGCTGACAGCAGGGCCACCACACCAGCTTCCTGGGAGGCATTTCCCAGCTGGAAATGAAGCTCCCATCACCAGTCTCCCACACTCCTTTCAGGTCTTCAGCAGACACCGGTTCCCCAACTGGTGGAAACCTGAGCTCACGCAAGTGGAGCTCCTCCAGGACACAAGGACTCAGCAGGACATGCTGCAGAGCTCTCAAGCCCTGCCCCAAAAAGAAGCAGGAGGTGGGAGCGGGGCAGAGAGTCCTGGGGGTGCCACAGGACGAGCAAGTGGACTTGACCAGGAAGGAAGAGGGGCAGGAGGATGCTGACCAAGACCTTTTACAATGGGAGAAGTTGGAGAAAGATACCTCCATCCACATGAGCTGGGTCAGACCAGCCTCCTGAACGTTGCCCCAGACACAGACACATGGCACCAGAAGGAGTCCTGCTCGCCCAGCAAAACCAGCAGCTTCTCCCTTGGCCAGGGGCCTTCCAAACTGGGTGAGCAAGGAGTGCAGGGTGGGACTGACCATCAAAGGGAGCCGGATGCGTGAGTTCTGTCTGGGGTGAGCATGGTGGGTGTGGAGAGCTTTTCCCCCCAGGGTTTCACTGGGTCAGGTCTATCTCAAGAGAAAGACTAGTGCGGGCAATGCCAGTGAAGCCAGAGAGAGCTGCAGAGAAACCCGTTCAACCGTTCCCAGAGTCACAGAGCCGCTGGGGTGGGAAGGGGCTTCTGGAGGTCTCTGTTCCAGCCCCTGCTGCAAGTGGAGCCGACAGAGCAGGTTTCCCTGGGCCTGGTGCCATCAAGGTGTGACTGCCTCCAAGAATGGATGCCCCCCATGACTCTGGGCCCCTGGTCCAGTGTCCTGTCAAGTTCCCTCTGAAGAACAGCCCTGGATACCCACCACTGTTGTGATCATCCTTGAGAGTGCCCTGCCCCCCCTGCCCACTTTGAGCTTCCCCCAAAAGTGCCCTACCCCCCCCCCCCCCCACTGCTGGGAGCTTCCTCTGACGGTGCCCTGCACCCACATGGGGTTTCTACCCAGGCTGGTTAGCTTTCCAGGCACCCCCAGAGCAACAGCAACATGAGTGTCAACTCATCTGCTGTGGCATTATGTGCAGCAGCACCTCCCTGGCCTCTGTGGAGGGCCAAACCGAGAGCTGTGTGTGGACATCCTGGCTCTGGATGGCCTCGCTGGCCATCCCAGGGATTGACACACAGCTGTGCTGCAACCCCAAATGCTCTTCTGCCCCCAGCAGCTGCCACCATGGGCTCCCCACACCTGGGCACACCTTTGCATCTTAGGGCTGTCCCAGGCTGTGCGCGAGGACCTCTGCTGAGGTGTCCTGCAAGACCGGGCCCTCCCATGGTGAGTCTGGGCCAGCACATCTGTGAGGACCTTCCCAGGGGCTGTGAGTGCCGGGGGAGCCTAGGAGCCAAGGAGAGCAGTGGTCTCGGCAAGGCACAGGGGAGCCCAGAGCTGGGGAGAGGAAGGTTCTTCCTTTTCCCCAGAAACCAGCTCTGAGCTGGGCTCAGGAACTGCACCCAGAGAGGCAAAGACATGGAGATGGAGATCCTCATGGGGGCAGCAAAGCACTGTGATGGGGGGTCCCCATGGGGGATTATCAGGACATGGTCTTGGGAGTCTCCTTGGTGACCACCAGGGCTTTGTGATGGAGGTGACATCATGCCCTCAAGGCCATTGTGATGGTTGGTGTCCCCATGGTGACCGTGTCCCTGTCCTGGCCAGGGCCCCCAGGTGCCCACTCCGAGGAGAGCGGCTCAGGCAGGAGGGAGCAGCTCCCCTCAGGGCCAGAACGGCAAGTCTCCGGCAGAGGATTGTAGAGATGGCCAGGGAGTGGGAGACGAATGCCTGCTCCCAGCCTATGGACAGACTCCGGGTGCACAGGCGTGCAGAGAGGTGAGCGATGGGTCTGGAGGGAGAGGCTGGCAG
The DNA here is from genome assembly GCF_036417845.1 of Apteryx mantelli. Classification (NCBI taxonomy): domain Eukaryota; kingdom Metazoa; phylum Chordata; class Aves; order Apterygiformes; family Apterygidae; genus Apteryx; species Apteryx mantelli. The sequence goes on along the minus strand of NW_027118553.1, from coordinate 10,856,484 downwards.
CAGACAGGACACACACAGAGAGCACAAGGATGTGGGGAGGGGGAGCTGGGGTGGCACAGCCAGCCCTGAGGTCCTCCAGCAGCAGCAGGGTATTTATTCCTGACCCCTGGAGCAGAGCTGGGGCACGCAGATGCTCCAAGGCCCACACAGCCATGGTGAGCTCAGCCCTGAGAAGCAGAGAGCAGCTCCAGGCTGAGCTCAGCCCAGCCGTGACCAGCCGTGTTCTCGCCTTAGAAACAGAGCTGGGGTTTCCTGCCCTTCAGGGGCCACACGTGCAAACACAACTGCCTGCATCCTGCCCCTCTTTCGCCCCACAGCTGGGCCACAGGGAGATGCTGGCAGCGATGCATCGCAGCCAGGTTGGGGCTTCGTCCAAGCAGTACGGGCTGCCCTCGCTCCCCAACCCCAGGAGCTCATGGGCCCCTGGGAAGAGGAGACAAAAGGTCCATGGCTGAACAGAGACAGTGGTAAAGCTTCCTCCAGCCTCCTTGAACATGCTGATAACCAGACAGGAGGTGCCTGGAGAGACCAGGAGGTCCCCTGCCCCCTTGCAGGCTGGCTGCCTGCTCTGCATGGGGCATTCACACTTCAAACCTGTGGCTCACCTGAAAATCATTTGCCCCCTCTTCAGACACACAAGGGACCAGAGTTGCAACCCTCAGAGCCCAGGTTTGGTCTCCCATCCCTCAGCAGGCAACGAGGTGGCACAGCTCCCAGGGGCTGGGAGCACCTGCAGCTCCCATGGCCATCAGGACAGTACTGCAGCTCCTGGGTCTCTGGTGTCCGGCTCGGCAATACAGGGGCCATTCCCCAGGCTCTGCTGCCAGAGTGATCTGGCCTTGAAGAGCACAGTAATCCCACAGCTACTTCTTGCCTGGCTTCTCCAAGGAACCCAAATCCTGGCCGGCATCAGGGGTTCAGGCTGTTTGCCAGCTGGGATGGATGGAGGGCAGGGAGGGGAGGACCAGGCTCACTTGGCCTCTCTTGTGTCAGAGTCCAACACTCTCTGACCAGGTTCTTCTAGATATTCCACACACGGAGAGTGCAACGTTCAATAAAAAAAGTTTACTTTGAAGATACCTGATGTTACCCAGGATTTTTGATTTAGCAGAGTGATACAGCAATGTGCTGGAATCAAAATACAAGTGCAAAATATAGCAAAATACAGCAGCTGCAATATACAGTTCTATCCCAACACCCATGTGATCCCCATTCCCGGTCTCTATACTACGCTCATGTCACAACGCTGGGTGTCCCCAGTCGCCAGGCAGGAAAACATCGGTTGAAGGCAGCTCAGGCCCGTTGCTCTCTTGGAAATTCCTTTGGTGGTTGTTCAGGTTTTACACTCTGCGTTGGGCTGGGCCCCATACACACTTCCCCCATGCTGGCCTGGCTCTCTCAGGGAGACGTTCACACTCTTGAAGAACTCAGGAAGAAGCATTTGCACCAGCTGATGCCCTCGGCAGATGCAGCTGCTCATCTAACACACAGGCCACCCGCTGGTGCCTCTGTGTTGAGACACAGTCAGCTCTGGGTGCCCCAGCTGTGGTGAATGAGCCACCTCCCACCTTCTCCCCTGAGTTCCATGGGCACCTTGCCCTGCCTGTCTCCCCCTGAGCCTTCTCCCATTGGAGGTGTCATTGGTCGGGGACACACGGCCGGGATGGGGTGACAGCTGGGATGCACCACGTCGAGGATGGGGGTGACAGCTGGGATGTGGCACAGCCGGGGATGGGGGTGACATCTGCCACCGCAGAGTGATTGTCCACCAGACACCACTCTTTGAGAGGTGCCTCCCAATCATGAATCGCTGCCCACGCTCCCTCACGCCTGCCCCTGCCACCTCTGATCCTCCCCTTACCAAAGAACATCTTTTTTCTGCAAACACTTCTTCTGCCCATCTCTGTCTCTCCTAGAAGGTTTCCAAAATTGGATTCATGCTCTTCATCCGTGGAAGCAATGATGCATGTATTTTAGATTAAAAAAAAAAAAAAGCAACTGAGAAAAATCCTATTCTCAGTGCACGATGCACAAACTACCCTTTGCAGTTCTCCAAAAAAGATGAGGGTTCTTTCCTGAAAACTTAGACGCCTGAGGACAATGCAGTCGATACATGAAAGTAAGGCAAGCACATTGTTAGTCTGCCTTCAAACCTCATTTCTAATGCTTCATCATCTGCAGATCCCTGAAACTACCAGAAGGTGTTTTACAGCATCTCTGGAGGTGAACTTCTATGCCTCCTTTCTTCCACCCTGAAAAAGCAGGCAATGGCTCACTTCCATGCCCTGTGTGCAAGGGAAATGCTCTGGGCTGTGCAGAGATGCTTTTGCAGCCTCGCAGAAGAGGTTCTGAAGTGATTCTCAAAGAAAACGTTACCCAAACTCTAATAAAAGCATCACGGGTACTGCCAAAACAAGAGGGGGATTGCTACAGAGACTTTGTGCCCTGATGTTCAGTCCTAATCTCAGCTGCAATTAATGATGCCTGTGTGGAGGGATTTTATTTGAGCTTTGGAGATGTTGGAACCTGCTTGAAAGAAAAAGGCAAAGAGGAAGGTGACTACCCTCAGGGAGAGGTTCTGCTTGCTCTACCTGGTTAACGGCAGGCAGCAAAGGGCATGAGAAGGGAGAGCAGCTTTGTTGGATAAGGAGAAAAATGGAAAGACAAATGGATCGCCATTCTCACATCACAGGGCAACACAGCTGATGCCCACTCTGTGATAATTGCATGGTAGCTTATCCGCCTTTGCACACAGTGCAAGGAGAATGGCACTTCCAGAGAGCAAGTGCTTTCCCCTTCCTTGGAGGACTCTTTGGACTGAGAAGAACCGAGTTCCCAAAGCTCCTCTTTGCATCCACTGGACATACAGGAGCACAAGGGACCCCTCAGATGGAGGCATCAACACGAGAGACAGAAATGCTTCGGGAGATGTTGCAGGATTCATTTCAGCCAAGGGCAGGACTGCATGGGAGGGCAGCAGAATTCAAGGAATGGTGTGGTGGACATGTTGAGGGAAGAGGTGATGTGGCAGCCCAATGGGCTCGAGTGTGGGAGAGGCAACGGGGGGTGGTTGTGAAGGGCCCAGGGTGGGGGCAAATGTTTCCTTCTAGGGGAATCTGTGCCAGGTTCAGCATGTTCCTGGTCTGGGTCAGAGGGCCCGTGCAGCGCTGTGCACGAAGGGACACCCAGTATTAGCGGGGGAGAGGGGTCTGTGCAGCACCCAGCCAAGCCTGGGGTCCCAGTCTGGGTCCCTGGGGAGTTCCCCGCTCCTGACCCTTCTCTGGTCTCCATGGCGAAGGTCTGGAGCAGGGGCTGCTGGGAGTGGCCTGTGCAGGAGAGTTGAAGGATCTGCAGCACCTCAGAGCTGGGCCTGTACTTACTGCCCCAGAAACACACCCTCTTGGACCCCATGGCTATGAGCAATAATCTCAGATCTGGCTGGAGCTGCTGCCCCTCCACGCTCTTTGCCCTTAGACCCTGGGTCCTGCCTGTTGATGGGGAGGAAACCTGTGCTCCCAGGAAGCACCTGGAAGGGGCATGAGTTTGACCACTGAGCCTCCCGACCTTCTCAGTGGACTCACAATATGAGGTCAGTGGTGCCTGTTTGAGGACGATCTTCCCTCCAGATCTCCCTGCCTGATCCGTTTCTGGGAGATCCTCTGTCCTTGCCTCTGAGCTGGAAGGGTTCTGACCACTGAACTCCTGGTGGTCTTGTCTGCAGGACCAGTGACTAGAGGAGGCACCAGCCCACTGACCACGACACAGGCACATTCCATCTCCATAGCTTGCAAGACAGAGGCTGGACAAGGAGGAAGACCTTGGATAAGGGACTAGCTGGTTCAGAGGGGTATGATGGTTGTGGATTTCCTTTCCAAAAGAGTTCACCTTTCTTGTCTTTTTTTCCAAGACGAAAGGGCTCTGTCTGTGGGGTGAGACGTTCTTTCGAGGTGGGTACTATGTCAGATCATCCCACAGTCTTCGCCATGGAGCTTTACTGCACTGGTGGCTTCCCCTTCCAAAGAGCTTCTGGCTTCCAGGAGGTGTTAAACCTGCCCTGTGTGAAAGGTCTCCTCTGCCCTTAATGCAGGTGGGGACAGCTGGGGTGGAGCTCCAATGCAAACAGGCAGCATGCAGGAGGTGGAAGCAGGGAACAGCTACAAAGGAGGAACAGAGAAACACGGCCAGGGCATGGAGGGATGGTGTCAGGAAAGCCAAAGCTCAGAGTTGAGACTTGCAGGAAGGGCTGAAGAACAAAAGAGCTGACCCATTGCTGAATGGAGTGGGTGACTTAGTGACAGTGGACACACAGAAGGTTGAGGAACTCCTCTGTGATTCCTGGAAAGGCTCAAGGGGCAGAAGAACTGCCAGTGGTGGATGAGGATGGAGTCAGAGATTACTTGTGAGAACTCCGCCTCTGAAAGCCATGGGACCTGACTTGCTGCCTCCAAGCGTACTGAGAGAAGTCACCAACTTCCTTGCAAGGACACTCTGTCATTTTTGAGAGATGAGGGCAGGCATACCCAGCGACTGGACAAAAGCAAAATTTGAAGCCGTCTTCAGAAGGGGCCAATCTTCTAATCATCCTCTTAATAATCCGAGAAGCAACAGGCTGGTCAGCCTCACTTCAGTGCCTCAGCAAATCATGGAGTGAATCCTCCTGAAACACATTTATGAGCACATGGAAAGAATGTGACTGGTAACAGTCAGCACGGCTTTCCCAAGCGCAAATCTTGCCCCACCAACTTCTTACTTTCTAGGATAAAAGAACTGGATTGGTGGAAGAGGGAAGAGCAGCGGATGTCGCTCACCGTGTCTTTAACAAGGCTTTCCACATGATCTCTCAAGTCAGGATGTGATGGTCTGGATGGGTGGACAACCAGGAGGATAAAACACTGCTTGGCTGACGAGGCTCACAAAAGAGTGTCTGCTGGGCCATTAGCAAGGGAAGTCCCTCAGGGGTCTATCCTGGTATCTGCTCATTTTTATATCTTTATCACTCACCTGGAGGAGGTCTGCAGAGGAGAACGAAGTAGAGTGGGACCAGTCAATGTGCCCAAGCATGGGACAGCCATCCAGAGGGACCTTGAAGGTCTGGAGGAATAGGCAGCATGCAATCATATGACATTCAGCAAAGATCAATGCCAAATCTTGCCCCCGGGAAGTAAGAAGCAACAATACAGGCTGTGGGCAGATTTCAGGCAGCAGCAAGGGCCAGCTGCTCCCAAAGGGACAAGGAGCCGGGAGCCAAACATGATGACAAGGCCAAAAAGGCAAGGGCCTCACCAGCCAGGGTCAAGCCCCACCAAAGCCCAGTGAGGAGAGCAGGGCAGACCTGGAGATGGTAGCCAGGTTCAGCCAAGACTCCAGATCACCAGGAAAGTTCTTGGTGTCAAGACAGCTCCGAGGTCAAGCCGGGATCACATCTTGGTAAATCAGGATCAGGTCCACTGACAGTAACCAGGGTCATACAAAGCCCCCTAATTGCAAGGCAGGTCCATAGCGATGAGGTAGGTCTAAGGTAGAGCTAGAAAGTTAGGCTCTGCTTCGGAGTCCGGATCAACAGGGTCCATGGGCAGGAACAGGCATACCTGTAATGCAGCTGCAGACAAGCCCACCTGCAACGTAGCTCCAGATGGGACTGAAGGCCCAGGCCTGAGCTTAGATGGGGTTTCTTGGACATGTGTGTGGAGGGGCATGGTGAGGCTGGTGAGGACCACGAAGGCCTGACAACAGCCTGGCCAGGAGGAGCTCTGCGGAGAAGGTCCTGGAGGTCCTGGTGCACGGCCAAGTGAACGTCAGCCGGCAGCGTGGCCTGGCAGCGAGGAAGGCAGCAGCTTCCAGGGCATGGCCAGGAGATTGAGGGAAGTGGTCACCTGCCATCACTCAGTACTCGCTAGATCACATCTAGAGTGCCACATCCAGTGTTGGGTCCCAAATAAAGGCAAGACAGTGACCAACTGGAGCCAATTCAGTAGAAGGCCTTCCGGATGCTCAGGCAGCTGTCGCACAAACTTCTGTGTCCATGGGGACACCCACTCCTGCCCTTCCAGTCAGGGCAGACAGCGAGGAGACTGCATCTCACGACAGGCAAGTCCAACAGGGCTGAGAGGAATCACGTCCAGTGGCAACTACTGCTGCAACAACAGGAGCAAAGGAGGCTCCTGGGAACCTCCAAGGTAAGAGGTGGACAGGAACCAGGAGGAAATATCCATAGCTCTGCTCCCTTCAGCCTCTGACACGCCAGGCCCCTGTGCTTCTGGGAGACACTGGGGGGCCCTCTCCCCTCAAGGTACAGAGCCTGGCACCTGAGGGGGACTCACCCCATCCCCAGGACAAGTCTCCATGGCTGGGAGGAAATGCCAGGTGCTTGACCTCTTCCTCCCCCCTGACCATCACAGGAGGCTGGAGGGACCAGCTCAGGCAAGCAGGATTCTCTAAACCTTAGAGAATCAGGGAACAGAGAGTCGCATGCAGGGAGGTGAGGGGAATCCCATTTGTGGGATCTCTCCTGACTTTGCATCATGACTTTGGAGGAGGCCTGATGATTTCTCTGCCTCAGTTTCCTTTTCAAAGCAGCATGTCCCAGAGTTTGAGTGACCAGAGTTATGGGGAAAGTTGAATGCCAGGAAGTGTTCACAAAGTTTCCAGCAGCTCAGAAGTTTCAGTCTCCTTTGAGAACCAATTCTGCACTGCTCACTCTCTGCAGTCCCTAGGGAGAGACCAGCTGCAGCAGGAGCCTTCAGAGACTCGTTAGTGCTTTAGCCCTCAGGACACTCCAGAGGGCAGGGGACATTCAGGTGTTGTTGGACATGCACCACAGGTGCTGCTGGAAGAAGACAGCAAGGGCAGAGCAATGCCTGAGCCCTGGGTGGTGGTTTGCAGAGAGCTCAGGGAAGAGAAGGATGTGGTGGGGAAGAGGCAGAGGATGAGACCATGACCTGGATCATCCTTGCCCAGCACCATCAGTGCAGAGGTCAGCACCTCATCCTGAGGACTGCAGGTTTGTGCTGTGTCTTCTGAGACAGGTCTGTTTCTTTTTAGCTGCTGAGATTTTGCATGGTGGCATCTATGGGTGAGAAAGGTGATGGGCATTTCCCTTCCTGGGAGTCTTCTCCTGCAGCTCCCTCTTTTCTCCACACATTTCTTCCGACTCCCTTGTTAGCTGAGCAGAGTCCTGGGGAGCTTGCCGGTTGGCGCAGTTAGAGTTAGTGCCTTTGCTGCCCCTGAGCCAGCCCAGAGCCCTGCCGAGGGGCACCAACACCTCACCTGGGAGGTAGGATCCAGCAGAGGGCTGTGTTTCTAAGGCAGGAACATTCCCTGGCCGTGCCCCCACGCATGTCCCAGGCATTTACCGCAAACAGGATGGGAACAATGCTCCTCCCTAACCTCACCCACCGCTCACCATTGAGACACCCATCCTGCGACACACTCACTGTCACAGTCTGAGCGAAGGCTTTCTCTCCTCTAACTCCACTCCAAGCATGAGTGCACCCAGGTCTGCCCAGGGCTGTACTTCAGAGCAGTGTCCCTGTGCCTCAGGGTGTTGTGTGCCCAGGGCAGTGACTCTGCTGCCTGCAAGGGTCAGCCCTCAGCCTTCCCAGGGAGCTTCCCACAGCACTAGGGGGAGAAGCTCTTGGTGTGAGCAGAGACCCCTGGCAGGGCAGGTACTTTCTCCCATTGAGAGGCTGCTGTGTGGGTCAGGGCTGGGGAACATATCCGGAGGAGACTTTTCAACAGGAATGCCAAGGCAGGGGATACCTGAAAGGGAAGGAGCTGTCATGAGCCTGTGTTTTCAGTTATTTTCTGTTTGGGTGGAGTGAAATGGGATTGGATCTGTCAGGTTTAGACAGGGGATGGAGGCTCCAAAACAGTGACACTGAGAGAGGAGCAGTTCTGGGAGGGACTCAGCAAATGCCTTCATCCACCCCTCAGCCTAAGGACAGAGCCAGCATCACCTTTCCAGCCTCAGCAAGGTTTCTCTCACCTGCTCCGAAGCACCTGCAAAAAAGAAGGTGCTCTTGGGCAGTGTCGTTCACCCAGGAGGCTTTTGCAGGGCAGAGCTGAGCACCCAGCGGGTGGGATGGTGTCTGTGAGCACTGACAGGGGAGAGACGTGGGGACAGAGAAACAGCTCCCCGCAGGGATGGCTCCAGGCAGCAGAGTCATGGTCTGAGTGTGAGAGGAAACTGTCAACTCCAACGCCTCCTCTCCTCTCCCAGCCAGCACAGCCCTCTGCTCTCAAGGCTGTGGGGTGCAGGGCAGGAGTCGTTTCCTCAGCAGCTGGACATGCAGGAGAGGAGACACTCGTGAGTGCCCCTCTGTCCTTCCCTGTCCCTGCCTCCCTCACCACAAATATCATGGTATTACTCCATGTTTCCCACCTGTCCATGCTGCCCTTGTGCTTCCACTTGGACTCTCTGGGCAGGGGGGTTTCTGATGCAGTTCACACACTGACGCTGCAGGTCCTGACATGCAGACGTATCCTTGACAGTGTGGTGCCCAAGTCCCCCTCTTGCTTGTGGGGCTCTAGGCAACGCAGTGTGGGGGGCTGGGAAAGAGGCAGGTCTCTCATCAGGACACCCCCATCCTTAGGACATTCTGCCATTTCCCTGGGATGTCTGGCTGGGCTGCAAGCTGCCCTCCACAAGGACACAGCTCTCCCATTGCAGCTGTGTGTTATCTAGGTGTCCCAGGAAGAAGCCAACTAGCTACTGAGGTCATGGACATGCTGCTGGGTGGTTGGATGTGGGCAGCTGGAAGGAGACCAATGTGTTGCTGGCTAGAAGGGGAGGGCTGAGACCTCCCTCACAAACCCTCAGAAAGAGTGCTGATGGGCACTTTGCAAGTGCGTTCCTCTGCTCGCCATGGCGTCGTTTCTTTTTCAGGTAACACGAGTGCAACTGTCCTCCACCTCCGAGGTGCGAGCACAGGGCAGCTGGGAAGAAGGCAGAGGGACAGGCCAGCTCTGCTCCCTCTGCACTAAAGCCAGAGTGAATCCTTTTGCCTCTCCAGAATCACAGCTGCTCACTCTGAGTGCAGCAGCAATGCTGAGGATTTCTACCTCCAGGAATCCTCCTCAGGTGTGACTGCATCAGCTAAAGAAAAGCAAAAAAGCTTTAAAACTATTCATGACCCCACTTTATTAAAAAGTGGGAGTGAAGATGCTGAAAATGCCTTCAACATTATAAGTGGATTAATTCTGACTGGAACTGGGAATATAACAGTGTAGTCGCCCCTGATCCCATGTCTGCAGTGCTGTAAGTCAGGGCTGACTCCTCTGGAGCCCACAGGCAGAGGCCCCTGCTGCTCATGTCAAATTTATCCAGCACAAACCAGAGCTCAAGCCATGGAGCTCAAGGACAGTGCTGTTCAGATGGGGAGAAGTAACGTGTGTGTGTTTGGGGGAGGTTATGAGAAATTTTTGCTCAGAGAAGTCTGCCCTAACTTGTCAATATCTCTTCTTCCTCAGACAGGCCCCCCTGTGCCCTAAAGGAGCAAATGTCCAACAGCAGCTCCCTCAATGAGTTCCTCCTCCTGGCATTTGCGAACACATGGGAGCTGCAGCTCTTGCACTTCTCGCTCTTCCTGGGCATCTACCTGGCTGCCCTCCTGGGCAATGGCCTCATCATCATAGCTGTAGCCTGTGACCACCACCTCCACACCCCCATGTACTTCTTTCTTCTCAACCTCTCCCTCCTCGACCTTGGCTCCATCTCCGTCATTGTCCCCAAATCCATGGCCAATTCTCTGTGGGACACCAGGGCCATTTCCTACTTGGGATGTGCTGCACAGGTCTTCCTCATTATCTTTTTCCTTTTGGCCGAATATTCTCTTCTCACAGTCATGGCCTATGACCGCTATGTTGCTATCTGCAAACCCCTGCACTACGGGACCATCATGGGTGGCAGAGCTTGTGCCAAAATGGCAGCAGCTGCCTGGGCCAGTGGTTTTCTCAATGCTGTGCTGCACACTGCTAATACATTTTCAATACCACTCTGCAAAGGCAACACAGTGGACCAGTTCTTCTGTGAAGTTCCCCAGGTCCTTAGCCTCTCCTGCTCAGACTCCTACCTCAGGGTGTTTTGGGCACTTGTGATTAGTGCTTCTTTAGGCTTTGGGTGTTTCATTTTCATTGTGCTGTCCTACGTGCAGATCTTCACAGTCGTGCTGAGGATCCCCTCTGAGCAGGGCCGGCACAAAGCCTTTTCCATGTGCCTCCCTCACCTGGCTGTGGTCTCTCTGTGTTTCAGCACTGTAATATTTGCCGCCCTGAAGCCCCCCTCCCTCTCCTCCGTAGCTCTGAATCTGGTGGTGACTGTACTGTACTCAGTGGTGCCTCCAGCAATGAACCCTCTCATCTACAGCATGAGGAACAAGGAGCTCAAAGACGCACTGAGGAAACTGGTTCAGTAGGTACAATGTCAGCACCAATAACTGTCCCATGTGCATCTGCTCCTCATTCCCAGGGTATTTGGCAACATACCTATGTGTTGCTCATGTCTCTCTTTCTCACTTACTTTTCTCTGTTACATTCTCCTAAAAGAATTAAATATCTTGCTTCGTGCCACTTGTCCTCAGGAATCTCTCATTTGAATCTGACCCAGAGACTGTATTGAAGCAGGAAGCCAGGCTTCGCCTTCATCAGCAGAGATGGGAGAACCTCCGAGCCTGCTAGTCTGAGCTCCCTGGATGCCTTCAGTGCAATGAGGAGAGTTTCCCTTTGCAGTGTGTCTTTTGGTGCTGTCACCAAGGGAGCTCAGGGGCACAGAATCAGGCTCAGAGAAGCACAGGCATGACCAGACCATGGGTCCCACGTCCATTAGGAGAGCTCAGCTCCTGTGGCCACAGTTAGGGTACGATCTCACACCCCTCTCCTGTGAGGGTGGCAGCCGGCTGTCAGCATGGCCTGGTCCCTTCCCTCTACAGCGTTCCAACACTCCAAGCAGAATGAGAGTGGAAAGGAGGAGAGTCTGGACGAAGTCTGTGGGTCTATAGATCCCTTACAGATCCAGGATTTATCTGTTGGTGACCAGTGCCAGTGGAGCTGGTGAATGGTCTCTGAATTTCCTGCCAAGGCTGTCCTGCAGGTTACAGTGCTGATGAGAGCTCAGGAGATCTCCAGGGACAGCATGTGCCTGGTGGGGGTAGTGAGGAGGGCCTCACAAAGTGGGGGGTGGCCCACAGTGGAGTAACCAGAAGGTAGAGCACTAAATGTAGGTGTGCATGGGGAAACGAGGGCTCTGCAGTCTCATGAAAGGCAGTGGGGAGCCAGGAGGCACAGGGAAGGGGCACTAGAAAGTGATTGCTGCACCCTCAGGGAAGAATCACATGCTGGAGCCTTGCCTGAGTTATGCTGTGGACATGCCTGTGCCTGGCCCTCCACCTCTCACGTCCAGACCTGTCCCTGTCCCCATCCTGCTGACCTGACTCCCATCTCGACCTCGAACCTGCCTCCACACTACAGTCAAGAAAGCCTTTGAAAGGGATGCTGGGACCCGAGCAGCACCCAGAGAGGGTTTTAGGTGCAGAAGATGACCATATATCCACAGCAACACTTGCCTGACAGCCCATGTAAGGGTGTAAGGAGAGCTTCAGCTTTGGAGCCCTACTCAGCTAACACTGCACGCAGAGACTTAGCTGGACGAAAAAGTGAGGGCAGCCACTTGGGTCAGGTTTTACGATGCACAGTGAGGAGAGGCAGCTCCAACTCCCTCGAGGGCAGCGCTGGAGCCTTTCAAGAGGAGGCTGAGATGAGGCTGTCACTGCCAGGGTGGGTGGGGAGAGGGCAGCTCTCCTCTGCCATGCTGGGGCTGGGTCTGAGGCTGGGTCTGGGCACAGCTTTTCCCTGTGGACCTCCCTGAGGAACGGCTCCGGGGGATCCTCCACCTCTGCCCTGGCAGCAGCACAAGCACTCAGGGTGCCGGGCAGGAAGTGCACAAGGGTGGCAGGGGGACGGGCTGCCCAGGAGGAGCACCAAGACCTTGTCTGTACACGCAGGGATGGAGTGAGGAAACTCAGAGCTCAGGTGGAGCTGGAACCAGAGACCTTGGACATGAAAAGGGCTGGGGCATTAAGTGTCTTTTTTGCCTCAGCTTTCCAGGGGAAGCTCTGCCTGAGGCCTCCCAGTTACGGGGCTGTTAGCAGACAGCCGTGCTGTGGGATGTGCTGGGGTGTGGTGCAGAAGAGAGGCCGTTCAAGGATGGCCTTTTCTCCTGTGTCCAGATACGGAGACCTGGAGGAGGACGGAGCTGGTCATGGAGCACTCCACAGCTGGGGTGAGCAGCCAATGCTGGAAAGGAGTGATGTGAGGGGCTGGTGTGGGACGATGGCCATGGGGCAGCTTCCCCAGTGTGTCCATGCAACACAGGGAACAACCTGGGCTCTTCTCTCCTGCACCCTCCATGTCCTGGTGCCTTTCCCAGGAGACCTGCTTTTGCCCTGCAAGCACATGGCCATGTGCTCCACACTGCTGTTCACACACAGGAGCTGCCTGCTGGCATTTTTCCTCTCCTGGGTTCTTTCCAGCTCAGCCCAGACCCTCCCAAGCTCTCTCCACTTACCCTGCCCTCTCCCCAGACCACCCAGAAGAGCAGCCCAGGCTGGTGGTGGCCCCGCAGCAGTGCCCACCGCAGGGGACTGCAGAGCTCTGGGCACTCACACCACAGCCCCAGCCCCTCTGAAGGGCACAGCAGGTCCTGGGGGGCAGAGAGGGGTGTCAGCCTCCCCATCAGCCCCCGGGGGGCTGGGGGCCAGCAATGGCACAAGGAAATGGAGGACACTCACTCCACGTCTCCACTGCCTTCATGACCAGGAGATCCTTAACCCTGGCTGCCTGCAGCCCCTCTGGGCAGCCCCTCTGCCCAGCACAGCACAAGAGTCCTGGCCCCGGGGCTCCTCAGGCAGCTCCAGTGACAGAGCAACCTGCCCCGAGCTGACACACACAGAAACAGGTTTTCATTTATTCCCCCCACAAGCACACAGTTGTGCCTTTGCTCTTCTCTGGAGACATGCCTGCTCCCCAGAGAGCCTTTCCCCAGATCAGTGTGTCCATGCTGGCCTAGATGGCCCTTCCTGCAACCCTCCCCTGTGCTCTCCACAGGGTCCCGGGCTGTCGGTGCTGCTCTGCAGGGTGAGCAGGCTGTGGGGTGACACTGCACTGTCTGTGCTGGTCAGGGCAGGCCCAGCTGGACCAGCATCACTGCACCTGACAACGCCCTCCCCAGGGTCTGTGGCTGTGGAGGATGCTTGGAGCAATCACAGGGCATTTCCAATGGCTCAGGGGGGTCACAGACCCAGCCCACTGCCTCTTCTGAGATTGCAGAGCCCTGATTTGGTGCATTCTTTGGTTTAGCCTTTTGCTTTGGGTGACTCCACTTGGTTTTGTGAGACTCCACTCACTGCCCGTCCCAGGAATGTGCTGTCCCTGGAGATCTCCTGTGCTCTTCTGGTGGCTCCATACTCTCTTCCAGAAGGATGGGCATCCATCACAAGCCCTCTAATAGGTGGCACAGTGCCCAGCAGAGACCTCTGACCACTCACCCTCTGCAGGGGCACTGGACACCCACAAGTGACAGCTGAATCCAGCCCTCATTCCCTCACACATCACCCAAAAGATCTGATGCCCCTTAGCCCATGGAAAACCCAGGCATGGCAACAGGGCCTTTTTGGAGACAATTCCCTGAGCACATTCTTAGCTCCAGCTTGGGAAGAAGAGCCCAACCTTCAGGCACAGTACTAAGGAGATCCCCTTTTATTACAGTGGTGCTACTTGGGAGGCCAGCTCTGACACAGTGATCAGCAGCTTTGCAGAAGGCCTCTGGGTCAGAGGGATGGGCTTTGTGCCTCTGGAGAAGTGGGATGAATTCAGACGTTTGTGTACAAACATGGCTATCACAGGGAGGACGCCCAAAGTACAAGAGTTACTGGAGATAAACTGAGATAACCTGGGAGTTGCTTGTGAGGAGAGATGGTCAGCTCATTGCTGCTGAATTAGTACCAGCTGAAACAGTTTGCTCACTGCATCCTGGAGCTCCTTGTTCCTCATGCTGTAGATGAGGGGGTTCACTGTTGGAGGCACCACTGCATACAGAACAGCCACCACCAGATCCAGAGCTGGGGAGGAAATGGATGGAGGCTTTAGGTAGGCAAAGATGACAGTGCTAACAAACAGGGAGACCACGGCCAGGTGAGGGAGGCACATGGAAAAGGCTTTGTGCCTGCCCTGCTCAGAGGGGATCCTTACCACAACTGAGCACAATCTGCACATAGGACAGCGCTGTCACGCTATGAAGGTTCGATAGTAACGAATGAGACAGTAACGTAATAAAAAACATGTTTATTTTCTCACGCAAGCTCTTGGATTAGTAACATCCATTAAAATAATGTGATTACTAATTTAGAAAGGATAACTCCAAACCGTCGGTTACTGCACTATTAATTGGAAGCACTGCTTATCCCGACTTGAAAGCTAGCTTGTTCGCTCTCCTAGTGAGAGGACTCTCAGCCTCGAGGAGTTACCTCAACCCAGCATCCCAGGAAAAAGGGGGGTAGGGGGGGATACTCATGGTCCAGCCGGAGAGGTTGGGCAGGTCACGTTCCCATCCCTGCTCAAACTCTCACAGCTGCCAAGTCTTTCTTTATATGGCTGGGGCTCTGGGCAAACACTGCTTTTGCTGACCTCTGCGAGTTTCACAATCACAGGACTGTCTGTTTGTCTGCTTGGAAGGACCCTGCTAGCGAGGCAAGACCGCAACACTGCCCTATAGCTTCCTCCCTCCCTGGGGGTCCGTGCAGTTTTGATTCCACAGCCTTATCAGGTGGCAGACTTCTTTAATCCTGTTAACTCTTCTATTCCACAGCCTTGCACATATCAGCTGGCAAACTTCTTCAGTCCTGTTAACTCTTTACTCGCTCGTCAGATGGTATTTATAAATGATGGCCTCACTGAGGTCCTCCTCAGGTGCAGATAATCCCCCCAACTCCAGAACCCACTGCTTTGGATCCTCAAAATCTCTTGCAGCCTCCCCCACCTGCTACCTTCCCCTGGAAGATACACATCAAATATCTGAGCCTGGCACAGGCACACACGGCTGTGGGAGAGGAAAAATGCTGCCATTCAGCTACTGGGTGTGAACGGCAGTGTGGGAGCACAGAGCCGTGTGCTGGCAGGGCAAATGCAGGTCTCCTGGGAAAGGCACCAGGACATGGAGGGTGCAGGAGAGAAGAGCCAGGTTGTTCCCTGTGTTGCATGGACACACTGGGGAAGCTGCGCCAGGGCTATTGTCCCAGACCAGCCCCTCACATCACCCCTTTCCAGCACTGGCTGCTCACCCCAGCTGTGGAGTGCTCCATGACCAGCTCCATCCTCCTCCAGGTCTCCGTATCCAGACACAGGAGAAAAGGCCAGCCTTGCATGGCCTCTCTTCTGCACCACACCCCAGCACATCCCACAGCACAGCTGTCTGCTAACACCCCCATAACTGGGAGGCCTCAGGCAGAGCTTCCCCTGGAAAGCTGAGGCAAAAAAGATATTTAATACCCCAGCCCTTTTCATGTCCATGGTCTCTGGTGCCAGCTCCAGCTGAGCTCTGGCTTTCCTCACTCCATCCCTGCGTGCACAGACAAGGTCTACCCTTGGCTGCCCCCCCGGGCAGCCCGTCCTCCTTCCACCCTTGTGCACTTCCTGCCTGGCACCCTTAGTGCTGGTGCTGCTGCCAGGGCAGAGGTGGAGGATCACCCGGAGCCGTTCCTCAGGGAGCTCTACAGGGAAAAACTGTGCCCAGACCCAGACCCAGCATGGCAGAGGGGAGCTGCCCTCTCCCCAACCACGCTGGCAGTGACAGCCCCACCTCACCTGCTCCTGAATGGTTCCAGCACAGCCCTCGAGGGACCTGGAGATGCCTCTCCTAACTGTGCATCATAAAATCTGACCCAAGTGGCTGCCCTCACTTTTTCGTCCAGCTAAGACTCTGCAGGCAGTGTTAGCTGAGTAGGGGTCCAGATCTGAAGCTCTCCTTACTCCTTTGCACTGGCTGTCAGGCAAGCGTTGCTGTGGATATATGGTCATCTTTTGCACCTAAAACCCTCTCTGGGTGCTGCTTGGGTCCCAGCATCCCTTTCTAAGGCTTTCTTGACTGTAGTGTGCAGGCATGTTTGAGGTAGAGCTGGGAGTCAGGTCAGCAGGATGGGGACAGGGACAGGTCTGGATGTGGGAGGTGCAGGGCCAGGCACAGGCATGTCCACAGCATAACTCAGGCAAGGCTCCAGCCTGTGATTCTTCCCTGAGGGTGCAGCAATCACTCTCCAGTGCCCCTTCCTTGTGCCTCCTGGCTCCCCACTGCCTTTCCTGAGACTGCAGAGCCCTCCTTTCCCCATGCGTACCTGGATTTAGTGCTCTACCTTCTGGTCACTCCACCGTGGACTGTCCCTCCCTTTGTGAGGATCCACTCACTGCCCACCCCAGGCACACGCTGTTCCTGGAGATCCCCTGAGCTCTCCTGGGGGCTCAGATTCCCCTCCAGAAGGATGGACATCTCTCATCAGCACTGTCACCTGTGGGACAGCCTCAGGCAGGAGATTCAGAGACCATTCACCATCTGCACCAGTCACTGACTGATGAGCTCTGAATCCAGCCCTCAGTCCCTAACAGATCACATGTAGACTCTGAGCTTGTCCCCCACATCCATGGAGGTCACAAGCAGAGCAGCAGGCCCTTTTATGGTGCAATTTCTTTGGGAGTATTTTTGACTGCAGCTTCTGAAGAAAGGCCAGACTTCAGGCACGTAATGGAGGGGACCCCCTTTTATTACAGCAATGTTCTTGTGCAGGCCAGGTCTGGCCTAAATGCACCCAATGCCTGGTCCTGCCTGAGCTCACATGAATGCACAGGGAAGCACAAACCTTCCACCAGCACATTACAAGAGCACTGAGGCCATACAAACGCATCAGACCAAGGCAGGGCAGTGTGGAAATGAGGAGAAAAGCCCTGAGAAGAGAAAGTCCTGCTGCTGTTGGTAGACATGTCTCCAATAAAGCTGCAGCCCCCAAGTGAAGGCTGCAGTGAGGAAATGCCTGCTGCGGCAGTGTGGGAACAGTCCTGAGGAACAGAGGGTCTGTCCCCACAGACTTTATCCAGACTCTCGTCCTTTCCACTCTTGGTCTGCTTGGAGTGTTGGAACGCTAGAGAGGGAAGGGATCAGGCCATGGTGACAGCCGGATGCCACCCTCACAGGAGAGGGGTGTGAGATCATACCCTGACTGTGGCCACAGGAGCTGAGCTCTCTTAAGGGACACGGGACCCGTAGTCTGGACATGCCTGTACTCATCAAAGCCTGACTCTGTGCCCCTGAGCTCCCTTGGTGTCAGCACCAAAAGAGACACTGCAAAGGGAAACTCTCCTCATTGCACTGAAGGCATCCAAGCAGCTCAGACTAGCAGGCTCAGAGGTTCTCCCATCTCTGCTGATGAAGAAGGAAACCTGGCTTCCTGCTTCAACACGGTCTCTTGATCAGATTCAAATGAGAGATTCCTGAGGACAAGTGGCACAAAGCAAAATATTTATTTCTTTTAGGAGAATGTAACAGAGAAAAGTAAGTGAGAAAGAAAGACATGAGCAACACCTACCTATGTTGCCAAATACCCTGGGAATGAGGAGCAGATGCACATGGGAGAGTTATTGGTGCTGACATTGTACCTACTGAACCAGTTTCCTCAGTGCATCCTTGAGCTCCTTGTTCCTCATGCTGTAGATGAGGGGGTTCACTGTTGGAGGAACCACTGTGTACAGAACAGCCAACACCAGATCCAGAGCTGGGGAGGAGAGGGAGGGGGGCTTCAGGCAGACAAAGATGCCACTGCTGAGAAACAGGGATACCACGGCCAGGTGAGGGAGGCACATGGAAAAGGCTTTGTGCCGTCCCTGCTCAGAGGGGATCCTCAGCACAACACTGAAGATCTGCACATAGGACAGCACAATGAAAATGAAACACCCAAAGCCTAAACAAACACTAATCATAAGTGCCCAAACCACCCTGAGGTAGGAGTCTGAGCAGGCGAGCTTGAGGATCTCAGGAACTTCACAGAAGAACTGCTCCACAGCATTGCCTTTGCAGAGTGGTAGTGAAAATGTATTAGCAGTGTGCATCACAGCATGGAAAAAACCACTGGCCCAGGCAGCTGCTGCCATTTTGACACAAGCTCTGCTGCCCATGATCGTCCCATAGTGCAGGGGCTTGGAGATGGCAACAAAGCGGTCATAGGCCATAACAGTGAGAAGAAAATACTCTCCTCCAAGCCAGAAGAGAAACAGAAAGACTTGAGCAGCACATCCTGAGTAGGAAATGGCCCTGCTGTTCCACAGAGAATTGGCCATAGATTTGGGGACAGTAGTGGAGATGGTGCCCACATCCAGGACAGAGAGGCTGAGGAGGAAGAAGTACATGGGGGTGTGGAGGTGGTGGTCGCAGGTTACAGCTGTGATGATGAGGCCATTGCCCAGGAGGGCAGCCAGGTAGATGCCCAGGAAGAGCGCGAAGTGCAAGAGCTGCAGCTCCCGTGTGTCCGCAAATGCCAGGAGGAAGAACTCGTTGAGGGAACTCCCATTGGACATGTGCTCCTTTCGGGCAAAGGGGCACTGTCTGATGAAGAAGACACATTGACAAGTTAGGACAGACTTCTCTTAGCAAAAATTTCTCATAGATTCCCTCAAACACACACACATTACTTCTCCCCATCTCAGCAGCACCATCATTGAGCTCTGTGGCTTCAGCTCTGATTTGTGCTGGCTGAGTTTCCCATGAGGAGCAGGGGCCTCTGGCTGTGTGCTCCGGAGGAGTCAGCCCTGACCTACAGCACTGCGGAAATGGCAACAGGGGTGACTACACTGTTATATTCCCAGTTCCAGTCAGAGTTAATCCACTCATGATGCTGAAGCCATTTTCAGCACCTTCACTCCCACTTCTAAATAATGTAGGGTCATTAATAGTTTTAAGGCTTTTTTGGTTTTCTTTAGCTGGCCCTGTCACATGGGAGGAGGATTCCTGGAGGTAGAAACCCTCAGCATTGCTGCTGCTGCACTCAGAGTGAGCAGCTGTGATTCTGGAGAGGCAAAAGGATTCACTCTGGCTTGAGTGCAGAGGGAGCAGAGCTGGCCTGTCCAGCTGCCTTGCTCCCAGCTGCCCTGGTCCCAGCTGCCCTGTGCTCACACCATGGAGGTGGAGGACTGTTGCACTCATGTTACCCAAAAGAGAAACAACACCGCGGAGAGCAGAGGAATGCACTTGCAAAGTGCCCATCAGCACTCTTTCTGAGGGGATGGGAGGCAGGTCTCAGCTGTCTCCTTCTAGCCAGCAACACATTGGTCTCCTTCCAGCTGCCCACATCCAGCCACCCAGCAGCATATCTCAGAGTGGCCTCAGGATCTAGGTGGCTTCTCCCTGGGGCACCTAGCTAACACGCAGCTGCAATGGGAGAGCTGTGTCCTTGTGGAGGGCAGCTTGCAGCCCAGCCAGACGCCCCAGGGAAATGGCAGAATGTCCTAAGGATGGGGTGTCCTGACGAGAGACCTGGCTCATTCCCAGACCCCCCACACTGCATTGCCCAGAGCCCCCAGGTTAGAGGGGCGCTTGGGCACCTCACTGTCAAGGACACGTCTGCATGGCAGGACCCACAGAATCAGTGTCTGAACTGCATCAAAAAGCCCCCTGCCCAGAGAGTCCAAGGGGAAGGACAAGGGCAGCTTGGACAGGTGGGAAACATGGAGCAATACCATGACATTTGTGCCCAGGGAGGCAGGGACAGGGAGGGAGAGAGGGGCACTCACGAGTGTCTCCTCTCCTGGATGTCCGGCTGCTGAGGAAACGACTCCTGCCCTGCACCCCCCAGCCTTGAGAGCAGAGGGCTGTGCTGGCTGGGAGAGGAGAGGACGAGTTGGAGCTGATAGTTTCCTCTCACACTTTGAGCATGACGCTGCTGCCTGGAGCCGTCTCTGCGGGGAGCTGTTTCTCTGTCCCCACGTCTCTCCCCTCTCAGTGCTCACAGACCCCATCCCACCCGCTGGGTGCTCAGCTCTGCCCTGCAAAAGCCTCCTGTGCGAAGAACACTTCCCAGGGGCACCTCCATGTCTGCAGGTGCTATGGAGCAGGTGAGAGAAACCTTGCTGAGGCTGGAAAGGTGATGCTGGCTCTGTCCTTAGGCTGAGGGGTGCATGAAGGCATTTGCTGAGTCCCTCCCAGAACTGATCCTCTCTCAGTGTCACTGTTTTGGAGCCTCTGTCCCCTGTCTAAACCTGACAGATCCAATCCCATTTCACCAATCCCAAAGAGAATAAGACTGAAAGCACAGACTCATGACAGCTCCTTCCCTTTCATATTATCCCTGCCCTGACCTTCCTTTTGGAAAGGCCCCTCCAGAAATGTCCTGGGAGTGAGCTGGAGCTCTGGGCAGCCCTGACCCACGCAGCATTCTCCTGAGAGAAGGCTCAACCTGCCCTGACGGGGGTCTCTTCTCCCACCCAGAGCTTCTCCCCACAGCGCTGTGGGGAGCTCCCCGGACAGGCTGAGTGTGGCAGAGTCACTACTCTGGGCGCACAGCACCCTGCAGGACAGGTACACTGCTGTGAATTACAGCCCTGGGCAGACTTGTCTGCACACCCAGTCTTCATACCCATTCAGCGTCCCTGGGAGAAGGTAGCAGGATGCCCAGTAGCATTGTCCTGCAGCCAGAGACTTACCGTGTCAATGACTGTGAAGATTTCTCTCACAAGGAGCTCTCCTCTGGCCTCCCACTCCACACTGCATTTCTTTTCTCTCTGCCTTGTCTCATCTTCTGGCAGCAATTGCAGGCAGTGCCCAGAGCCCTGCTGCTCTTTGCAGAGGAGCTGCTCATGGACACAGCTATCTCTGGGCAGTGCTGCCAGGTTGCCATGAGCTCCCTCCATCCCCAGAGCCTGGCCCTGCTCAGGAGCAGAGGCCCAGCTGAAGGCATGAATTTCTCTGTCCCTTGTGCTCCCTCCTCCTGGGAAATGTTCACTGAGGTAGACTAAAATAATCATCTATTGTCCTTTTCTAAAGAGTGCGGAGAGACTGATTCCAGCAGTACAATTTGTCTTATCAGGGAAAGGTGTCTTATCTATGAAAGGTGGAAACATCCCAATCAGGAAGGCCCTCTTCCCATCTCTTAACGAGGCAGGACACCTCGACAGGGACAAGAATAGAGTTTGTTCTCCCATGGTTTGGGTATTGCTTCAGATGAGTCAGTTTGGGCTTCTCAGGCTGCCTTAGAAGGCCCTGGGATGCAGTGAGATTCAGATCCTTCCCGTGAGCTCCACAAAAAACACACGGGAAGTGGGAGTCCCCTTGCCCAGGCAGAAGTGAGCACAGCACGGATGTCTGCATGCAAGATCTTGGTCTATGCTGCCATTATAATCACTGGAGATGGAGGGTGGGAGTCAGTTTTGCACACACAAACACCTGGTGACATTGGAAGAGACAGAGGTGCTCGAAGGCATGTGCCAGTGCGTGTTTGCTATGATGGAACAAGTGTGAGACCTTCATCCTTCTGGAGCATTAGTTGGGGGCCAATCGAGGAATTGCCTTGGCCACCTGAAAAGATACTAGATGCCCACTGCTACCAGAGCTCCACTCGCCAGGAAGCTGAGACACATGCAGGTCCCAACACTGTAAACTGTTGATGTCATCCAGTGCAGGCACTTGATTCAGTGATACAGAAATAGGCCAGCAGGGCCATGTCAGATGCCTGGGGTGTCCAGCACAAACACGTCTCTAGCAGATACACCATGGGACCTCTAGGAAAACCATGCCCTTTTGAAGTGGTTGCTGGGCAAGTGCCCCAGAGCAACTCAGGTTTCCTACCAGTGCCCAAAGAACTGGATCCCACCACTGCCTTTAGGCCAAGTCCTTCTGGTCTACAGCCAAGCGTGCTTCACAAATGGGAGAGGCACATCCCACCAAGGTCTCTGCTCTAGTCTCTGCACCCTTAAAACCTAGTTTTCCTCCTCCTGAACCTCTTCCTACCCCCAGATGATATGAACAGGAACTGGGCTAATGATGACCTCAGGCTGTTAAATCAGAGGCTAGTCAGGGCCAGGGACTTCTTCAGTGGCACTTGTCCTGCCTGGAGATCGATTCACCTCTGTCACAGGCCCCAAGGTGCAACAAATCCACTCAGGCAGCCAACTCGTCTCCTGGCAATCCTGCAAAGTCCACCTCTGTTTCTCCCTGGCCTTGGGCACTGCAGGCTTTGCTCTCTTAGTGGAAACCTCCTTTCACCATTACATTGCTACCTGCTATCTGTGGCAGCATGGCTCTGCTCTGAAGTGGGGCCATTGCACACACAGTGTCCTTGTCCCTTGGTAACAGGTTTCACCATGACCATTCTGTTCTCTGTGCCACAGCTGAGGCTCTGCAACCCCAATATACACAAGTGAATGCAGCCTGGGGCACAGAGAGGAGCAGATGGAGATGCACAAGCTGTCACAGGACTGAAACATGGTTGGAATAACTGAGATGTGGAGGGACCACTAGCATGATTCGAGGGCTCTGATGGTAGAGTACAAGCTCTGCAGGCGAGACAGTTAGGGAAGATGAGCAGGAGGGATGTCCTTTGTGTGAAGGGACAGCTCAGATGTGTGGAGCTTTTGCATGGGATGGACACAGGTTTGGGTGAGAGCTTGTGCATGAGCATCAGAGTAAAGATGACGCTGTGATGGGAGTTACAAAGCACCCGATGAGGGTGAGGAGGTGGATGCAGTCTCCTTTAAGCAACCTGAGGAAGTCAGTGGGTCACAGGGCCTGGTTCTGATGGGGGGACTTTAATCTCCCCGATATTCATTGGAAGGGCAAAGAGCAGGGTGCAAGCAGTCCGGGAGATCTCTGGAGGCTGTCAGGGACAGCTTCTAAGCACAGCTCCCTGATGGGCCAGTAAGGGTGACGCTCACCTGGATCTGATACTCACACACCAGGAAGCTCTGATGAGGGCTGTGATAATCTGTGGAAACCTTGGCTGCAGTGACTATGGAACAGTGGAGTCCTAGATCGTGAGGGCAGTGAGGAAGGACAATGGAAGTGTACAGACTCCAGCCTTCAAAGGAGGAAACTTTGTCCTCCTCAGGGGACTGGTGGGGGATCCCATTGGAGGCAACTCTGAAGGGCAATGGAGCTTAGGAAAGCCAGCAGGTCTTTAAGGGCAGCAGCCACCAAGCACAAGGATGGTCCATACCGATACTCATTAAAACTAGGAGACATTTGGTGAGATGGGCTTGGCTAAACAGGACACTCTTGTCCACCAAAGTAGGGATGGTGAAACCAAAGCTCCCAGAGGGTAGACACTTTCAGGGGACGTCAAGGGCACGAAGAAGAGCTGCTACTACTCTGCTAACAGAGAAAGAATAAGCAAGGAACACCTGGACTCACTGCTGAATGGGCCAGGGGCTCTAGTAATAGCAGATGCAGATAGGTCTGAGGAGCTCAGGGCCTTCTTGGCTTCATTCTTCACCAACACGATCTCCTGGGCTGTTGTGCCTCGAGTCAGGGCTCCAGAGGAGAAAAAGAGCGAGCAGGGGATGAGGGTTGAGTGAGGGACGACTTGCAAGAACTCAACCCCTACAAGTCAGTGTGATTGCAACAGCTGCATCCAAGGACACTGAAAGAGCTGGCCGCTGTCATAGCAAGGCCACCCTCTCTTATCTTCGAAAGGTCGTGGAGATGGAGTGAGGTCCCAATAACTGCAGAAAGGCAAACGTTACATCCATCTTCAAAAAAGGCGCAGAGGGCAACCCAGGGAACTACAGGCCATTCAGCCTCAGTTGGTTGAGGAGTGTGTCATGGAGTGAGTCCACTCACTTCTGGGCATGTGAGGGAGAAGAAGGTGATAGGGAAGAGTCAGCATGGATTTACCCAGGGTAAATTGTGCTTCACCAACCTGATTGCCTATTAAGATTAAATAGCTCTATTTGTGTTTGGAGAGCAGAAAATGTCTTTCAACTTGATTTGAGCAAGCCTAGAGACCTCCTGAGGTCCCTTCCACCCTGAAAGAGTCCATGATTCTTCCCAGTCTCGATCTTCCTTTGTTGATGTCAGGGAAAGCAGGCAGGTGCCCTGTGACAGTGGAAGCAGGCCAGCTTTCTTGTCTTCCTCCAGCCAGAATTATTCAGATGCAGGGCTTCTTGGCAGGAACCCCCCAAACAGCCCTGATCAATCCTTTGCTTCACTTTTAATTACCTTTTTCTTTTTTCTTTCTCCCCTTTTAAGTCTGTCTCTTTTACCATCCTGATCCCTTCTCCTACAGCCCACCGCTGCCTACCTTTAACCCATTTGCGCTGTTTTTCTTTGTTTGTTTGTTTTTGTCTTATTTTGACACAGAGGAGCTTCAGTCCAAAAGGATCTGGAGGAACTCGGGTGATTCACACAACAGATACCTTATGAAGATTTACAAGAGAAGTGTCAAGTCCTATGCCTAGGCAGGAATAATCCCATCCATGAGGAGAGATTGAGGGACCTGGGCTTCTTTATGCTGCTGAAGTGGAGGCAAAGGACAGCAGAGTAGGAGCCTGTGACTGCTTGAAGGGGGGTTTCAGAGATGATGGAACTTCTCTTGGTAGTGGGAAAGAGCATGAGAAGGAGAAAAAGCCACCAGGAGCAGCTTGTGGGGTTTAGCTGTGACATTAGGAAAAGCAAATGTCACTCGAAGGGTAGTGCTGTGGTGCTAGAGGTCACCCAGAGGGAGACTGTGATCAGCCCCTGACTTGCTGTTTCAAGGAAAAGCAAGTGAGGACAGGAAGACATCAGGAGAGGTGGGGAGATCCTGGGGTGAGAGCAAGGTGGGGAAGCAGCTTGGGTGTGTACAGGCTGCAGGGAAACAGGCACAGGTGTGGGAAAGGACAGGACACCTGTGGTGGAGATGGCCAAGGGCACGGCCAAGGCTGAAAGCTCCCAACACAGATAGGTCTTTGTCCTGTTGGCTATGGCTGGTGTCTCTGCCACCAAGGCCCATGAGAAGACATTGTTTCCATAAAGCACTGTGGCCTTGCTGCCTCCTTGTGGTTTGGGAGCCCAAGAGGTGCTATATCATGGTCCTCCACTTGGCATTGTGCACCCCCACCCACACACTGCCCCCAGGAACAGCCCTGAGCAATGCCTGATGGAAAGCATCACCCTTCCCAGGGGCTGGCTGTCAGTGCCTGGTCACCCTGCTTGATAACACACATCAAGGCTGACTTGGCATCACAGCCACCTGCACATTGCCTTTGCCTACCTGCAATCAGGGCCTCCAACTTTCGGCTCTAATCAGCCCCTGAGGAGCCTTTGTTGATAATGGCCCTCAGTGGGACCTGTTAACTCTCCAAGAAACTGGGGGATTTTCTTCTGACTTTAACTTCTTGAGAGGTTGCTTCAGCTCCTTCTCAGCCTTGGAGGTTCATGAGCTCAGCACCAAAGACACCCGAGGGGTCATTAAAATGCGAAATAAACTAAGGAACCATGCCTTTCCCCATAATTTTCTTCAGTTTGTCAATTCTTGTGTGGCTAATTGGAAAGTTTGCAGGAGTGTATTGACATTAGGCAGATTTCAATGAGCACCTGAAAAGAAAGATGTCTGCTTTTTAAGCTTTCTCTATACTTCAGTTTTCAGAATAAGTGATACCCACATTCTCCAATTCATACTGACCCACAGTGTCTAATGAACTCTGGACATGTCGGAAAAGCACTATTTTTGATAGGAGACATGTATGGACAACCTTCCCCCCCACCTCCACAGCACTGCCAGTTCCCTCATCAGCCACTGGGGACTTAGATCACTCTTGTTCAAATCTAACCTTTTGCCACTCAAGGCTGCAGCTGAATGTTACAGCTCATGTGCACCAATTCCCACCTGCTTTCCTTAGACAACTAGCTGCAAACAGACACAGACAGTTTGTCTTAATTGCAAACAATCAACAATAAAATTTGGAACAGTTGAATAAAAGATAAAAGACACTCCTCAACTGTATGTCAAGTCCAAGCTGCCTCCGGTGAGGTCCACTGCCCACAAGACATAACCTTCCTTGAAATGTTTTCACAGATAGATAGGAAAGGATAGACAAGAAACAGGACAAAGGAGCTGGTTGAAGAGACAAGGAGACTGCTGAAAGACGAGGCAACCTTCAGACTGCCAGCAGCTCAGAGCAGCAACTGGAGAGCTGAGATGTACCTGAATGATAAAGAGTAAGGGGAGCAGGAAAACTGGGAAACAAAGGAAAATGCATATGTCCAGATAGTCTGATGCAAATATGACTTTAGAAATGATTAATCGGGGCATGTGGAAATATGTGAGAGATTACTGAGATTGCATCCATAGCCTAATAGACAGAGCAGTGGAAACACAAGGTCAAGGGCAGTGTTAGAGAATATTGAACTGAAGCTGTCTAGAATTAATCGCTTAGCATAACTTGCTTAGCATTAGTAGCTAAATTTGCTGAAGCCTTAGGCCTCAGGCTGTGAACTTTTACCTAGATAAGTAAAAGGGGGCCCCAGAGCCGGTTCAAGCTGGAGAGATAAGGAAGTTACATGCACAGCAGGAGTAGCCAACCTTGAAGAAAAGCAGCAGCCTGCCTAGAGACAATGAAGGGGCCCAATGAAGAAGGGGAAGAACCCAGACCTAACTATTACTATTGGTCCAAACTATCACTTAAGGGGTGGGGAATTTAGATTGTAAGGGTATAATTGCCCAGGGATTTCTTTGTTTGGGGTCCCTCTTCGGAGGCACCCAGCTTGAGCTGTAATTACCACACATATATCATTAAATTTTATTTCCCCCCAATCGCACTTCGAAATTTTGCTCAGCGGGAACCTAGGGTCGGACCTTGTTATGGTGGCCGGCGAGCCTAATATTTTCCATAACACCAGAACTGCCCTATCTGGCAGTAAAGGCACAAGTGACCTCACAACCACAAACTGCAGCCACATGACCAGCACTGGCCTAGCAGGCACTGAGCCACAAGGGACCTCACAACCACAAACAGCAGCCATGCGCCTAGCACTGGCCTATCAGGCACTGAGCCACAAGTGACCTCACAACCACAAACAGCAGCCATGCAGCTAGCACTGGCCTATCAGGCACTGAGCCACAAGGGACCTCACAACCACAAACAGCAGCCATGCAGCTAGCACTGGCCTATCAGGCACTGAGCCACAAGGGACCTCACAACCACAAACAGCAGCCACGCACCTAGCACTGGCCTATCAGGCACTGAGCCACAAGGGACCTCACAAGCACAAACAGCACCCAGGCACCTAGCACTGGCCTAGCAGGCACTGAGCCACAACTGACATCACAACGACAAACAGCAGCCACGCACCTAGCAAAGGCCAATGGTATCCTGGCATGCATCAGGAAGAGTGTTGCCAGCAGGTCGAGGGAGGTGATTCTCCCCCTCTAGTCAGCCCTGCTGAGGCCACATGTGGAGTACTGCGTCCAGTTCTGGGCTCCCCAGTACAAGAGGGATGTGGCACTACTGGAGCAAGTCCAGCGAAGGGCTACAAAGATGATTAGGGGACTGGAGCATCTCTCTTATGAGGAAAGGCTGAGAGAGCTGGGCCTGTTCAGCCTGGAGAAGAGAAGGCTGAGAGGAGATCTTATCAATGTGTACAAGTATCTGAAGGGAGGGTGTCAAGAGGATGGGACCAGACTCTTTTCAGTGGTGCCCAGCAACAGGACGCGAGGCAACAGGCACAAACTGAAACACAGACAATTCCATCTGAACATGAGGAAATGCTTTTTCACTGTGAGGGTGACAGAGCACTGGAACAGGTTGCCCAGAGAGGTTGTGGAGTCTCCTTCTCTGGAGATATTCAAAAGCCACCTGGACGTGATCCTGTGCAACGTGTTCTAGGTGACCCTGCTTGAGCAGGGGGGTTGGACTAGATGATTTCCAGAGGTCCCTTCCAACCTCAACCATTCTGTGATTCTGTGATTCTGTGCTCTTAAAGAATCAATTATAAAAGTCCAATGGTAGAGAGCCCACTTAAGAGCCACCAGTGCCAGCAAATTACATATTATGCCAATGGATTAAATATTGCCACTGTTTAGAGTCTGTACAAGAGCAGGGAGGAGAACATTTCACAGTCAGGCAGTTGCGCCTCCTCTTCAGTAGAATCCTGGGCAAAATGTTCCTCATCATCATCAGTGGAGGATGGGGAATCACTGCGGTAGACTGCATGTCTCCATCTGCAAGCATTTCAAAGGCAGTAACAAAAACAAGATTAGGTCACACTAAGTCGCATCAAAAATCAAGTGAAGTCTACCCCAGAAGGTACTGTGAGATCTATGACATTACATGTATTCCTCATGCATCTGATTTCAAACTGCATTACATGTTCTTCTTTTTGAGAACAAAATTCCATCTTTATTGGGAAGGCTAAAAAAAAAAAAAAGTACACGGTACTTATATGCAGCTTGACTTTGGCATATGATAGGCCAGAGCCTTGCAAAGTAACTGTATTTGTGAATCTATTGCCCCTGATTTCCCCTGAACTTCGTGTTCACAGCTGTTACCAAAACAGCAGGACAAGTCAAGAAGGGAGCTCCTGAGAGAGCTTCAGTTAATTACGATGCATACAGGAGGATAATTATGATGCATACAAGTTTTGGCTTGAGCCTTTTTATAGGTTTTTATTCCCTTGTTCAAGTCTTGCACAGGCTGCGGAACATGGGCGAGGTACTGCCTTCACGATGTATTGCATAATTACACCTCTTCCTCAAGGCACGATCAGCTCAACTACTGCAACATCCTCTTCTGTCCTGAGATACAGCCTTGTCCCACTCACATCCATTCAGAAAGCTGCTCTAAAGGTCATCTTCTGAACTTATTCCCTTCATCACAAAGAACATTCTCCTGAAACCCTTCAAGTTTCTTCTCTCACTGCAAACAAAGTGGCTAAGGCCTTTCACGAATTACCCTCATTCCTACATTATTTCCCACTGAGTGCCCAGAGGAGAGCTCTGAATTCCGAGCCGGCCCCAACAGCACCTCTCACTGACTAACCCCTCAATACAAAAACGCAGAAGCGCAAGAATTTCTGCTCTAAAACAGGGTTCAGTAAATGTGGAGGTTCTTATTGAGACACAAAACTAAGGGTATCAGCTAATTACAGATTAATAATCCGCAAGTAGAATCATGAAGAAAGTCATTGTTTCCCAGCAGATACAGAAGTATTCCTACCGGCACTTGAGGGATATCATATGAAATACTGTGGGTAATTCTGGTCTCATTTGAAAAAAAGGAACTGAGATTCCAACAAAAAGCGACAGAGGCAGGCTATGAAGATGCTCCAAAAATGAAGTGCCAATCATTCAAAAGCGCACTAGGAGAATTTAATTTGACATAGCCAAACCAAGACAGAGGAAATATGATTGTTACATATAATAGAAGTTGCTCTAGGGACAGAGAACCAGTTATGCTCACAAGCAATGCTGCCACAAGAACAAATACCCATAAAGTTGCCCCCAATAAATGCAGCTCCCTGAAAAGGAAATCCTGGAAGTGACTCTCAATGAAGGGACTATATTACAAAGGAGCTTAAGTCAATTTATAAAAATGATTCTGGGATCCTTTTGCCTGTAACAGGTGACTGAACTACAGGAGACAGGAGATTCTTTGGGAGGTGATGAGGTGTCAAGGAAAAACAGGCAAACGGCAATCCAAACCTCAGTCACTGGGACAAGCACAGGAAGCTGTACAGTGCCTTTTTAGCCTGTAGGCTAACCACACTGCCCAAGCAAACATCATTCCTTTGTGCATGAGGAACAACAAGATTTAGTAACTGAGGAGCAAATCTCAACAGATTAAAAGCTGGTTGTGCCTATATGATGGAAGGCATCAGGCAGTCTTTTAGCATATTTTAACCCCAGCCATCATTTTGATAAGCTTTAGAGTGAAAAAACAAGTCCCGAAACAGCTGTTTGTAAACAGTGTCCATTCAAAAATCACAAAAAGGCAATTCAGAGAATGCAGCACAAGGTGTATATACCAACTTCTCACTGTTATGTCACATTTTCTGAGGAAGAAGATAGGTCCTCCCTGATTAGAGGATGCCTCTAGTATGGTCATACCTATCAATTTCTAAAGTTATAATTAGAGAGGAAAAATAAAAGTTCTCTCAGAGTGTGGCATTCTTTGGAAGAAGTTATTTCAGCAAAATTAGCACTATTAATTTGCTGGGTGAAATATATTACTTACACAAAAAGAGTAAGATAAATAAATACTTACTTTCTCTGCATCACTGAACACCCCAAGATCTTCCCTCATCTTCACTTCATGCGCTGGTTTGCTCTTAGCCAGGTCCCGAAAACCTTAAAAAAAAAGTTCAAATGTTCCCTTTTGATAGAGATTTAAGAACAAGCGTTTGAGAATTTGCAATCATGCACTGCACTTAGGTTCATTTTTCCCTCCTGCTGATTGCAGTCAAAAATCCACTTTTGTAGGAGAAAAAGAGAAATTCTAAAGATCATAGTCAGATATTAGTGAGAAATTACGGTATATTTTAACAGTACTTCAATTGCTCTGCATGATAGCAGTAAATCATTTACAGCTAACAGCCTTCCTCAGGTCCTTCCTCCTTCTGCAGGGTCAATACAAAGCTGCACATGTAAGAGCAAAGAAAAGCAAGTGTGAAAAAAGCTTTGAAACACTTATCTGCTGGCAACACTGGAGCAGGCAGCTGCCTGAGAGAACTCCAGTCACAGCTTTTGTTCCCACACTTTTGTGCATGGTTACTTCTACAGAGTTTCCTAGAAACACTAGTCACCCACTCCGATTAATCTGGACTTAAGTGTGATTAACTCTGGGAAGCAGCACCAGACAAGAAGTGCAGGTGCTTTCAGAAATACTGTGCCCTTTAAGGTGGAAAATCAGAGCCCGAACCCAGATACTTCTGAGATGTGCAGTGAGGGGCCAGCAAAGAGTTTGAAAAGAAAACTCCCATACACTGTCAAGGGGTATTTTTCAATACACACTGCATGACGACACCACTACACTGCAGCAAATGTCACCTCCTCCCAGAGCCAGCAAAGCTTCCTTAGAGGCTGGACGTCCTTAGGGGTGGCAGTGAGGTTAAAAGCACTGCTCACGGTCTCCTCTGGCTTGTCTTCCTCAAATGCAGCAAGGACCCCTCTCACCATGGCCTGAAAAACCACAGTTACAGCGGAAAGGGCTCATGAGACATAGGAATGAGCACACGAACCTTCGAGCAGCAGGTAGCTAAACAAGGCTTGTCAAAGCCTGTTAAGTTAGAGCCCGGAAACAGCAGGAGTGTTTCAGAGCCCAGGATCACTGGCTCCCTCCGTTTGTTGCTCAGTGAGCCACAGCAGCCTGGTTCCTTGTTTCAGAGTCCTAACTTTGAAGGGCAGGGTTGTTTCAATCTGCTCGCTCTTCAGCAGTAACAGTGGAAAGAGAGGAAGCACACAGAAAACCCGAGGACTAGCAAACACAAGAAAGCAGCTCAGGAACGAACACAAGAACAGCAAACGCCTCTTGTGCCGCACCAGGCTGCAGCCCTCGCAATGCTGAGGTTTCAGCCAGCCACAGCAGGCATTGCCCGCACCAAGGCACCTAGGACAGGAGCCTGGAAGGTCTTGAGGGTGGAGAGCTTCAAAGCGAGCTGAGCTGACGACACAAGGGGAAACAGAGGACAACACTGGAGTCAGGCAATCGGAACACCATGATGTGCGTTTGACTGGCTGCAATATGGCTGTTGGCATCCAAGTGTGTTTAAGGAAGGCAAAGTGTTAAGAGAAAAAGCACGAGTCAGCTTTCAAGGACAATTACATGTACGGGGCTGCCAGTTTATGGGGGACAGTGCAGACAGCTTCCTAACACTGACTGCTGAGCAGGAAGCCCGAGCTCTGACAAACAGGCCTTGCGAGTATCATGTGAAAGTTCATGAGCGTGGAAGCAAGGCAGCTGCTAGGGGTTTAATGTCGAGACTCCACATAGGACCAAATTAGGCCCCTAATTCCACAACCTACTCAAAAATAATTACAAAACTCATACGTCTGCATAATCATGTCAGACATGTAAAAAGAAGTACTTGTGAACTATTATTTAAATAACGAACAGGATTAAAAAAACCTCTTTGGGGCAATAGTAAATGTGTACACATGACATTCTTACGAACTGCAGGCTACAGAAGAAAATTGTTTGTCAGTAAACCAATTTAACCTGACCTCTCTGCAGGGCACAGTTCAGGACACCCTCACAAGTTACATACCTCCAATTTTCTAGAGAGGGTCCAGAAAAGAAGCCACCTTGATATAAACAATGGAACGGGGCTTGTCCAGAAAAGATGTGATCTACTTACTTGGTTTGGAAGCTCTGCCATCATAAAACAAACAAACAAACAAAAAAAAACAACAAAAAAAACCCCATGCACACACATGCACCAAAGAGTTACAAAGGGATTATTTAAGTCTTGTCTAAACTCTACCTTAATTTAAGCAAAGGGCTCCTAAGGGTACCCAGGGAATTTATCTTCCACCATTACTGCAAACAGCAGGACACTACAAAGGTCACCCCTATTCCAACAGAGCTCAGTCTACACCTCAGAAAGTCACTGGCACACTGAAGGCTCTCATTCACTTTTAACATGCATTTTCCCTTTCACAAAATCCTTACAAAGCCACTTCAGCCACTTCAGTAACCAGCCAGGAGGGTTTTTTTCCCCCCCCATTTTTTTTCTTTCTTTCCAGAGAGAGCTTGTTGTATTCTACAGCTTCCGACAGAAGCTATATTAGCATTAACGCTCCAGCTGATTTAGACTTCCTCGACCAAAAGATCTTAGACTTTCAGCTGAAATGCTCTCGCTGCTGCCCATGGGGAGAGGCACACAGCCAGAAAACAGTGCCTGGAGTCCAGGGCACTCTGCTGACGTGGGCATCTCTCCTGCTGGCACTAGAAATAGTGTATCCCGTCACATTCACTCTGCACAGATCATATCCTACCTAGTCCCCACGACACCTCCTTGGGCCCCTGGCTGCACAGCTGGTCACAAAGAGAAAAGAATGGGGGAAAAGCCTCACCATTTCAGCAACAATGGGTTAGTAGAAGAAGCAGAGTTTTCCAAGGCACCTGACACCCAAGAACAATAACGCACATTAATTACCTGAATAAGGTGTAACTCCTGATTTTCTCTTCCCTGCTCGAGTCTGGCCAGGGTCCTCCACACGTGGCTCAATGCTGTGGAAAGAACAGGCACAACAGGGTTAGGCAACCACAGGCAGGTCTCTCACAGACTGAGGGCCCTGCACAGGGCCCTGACTCCCAACATTATGTTTCGGCTCCCAAAGTTCTCCCCTCCAAGCACCTCGCGGATCATCTCCACCAGAAACACGGGAAGGTCTCTCGAGGGGCAGCTACTGCCACCGCTGCAGCATCTCAGCAACCCCACACACCTCGCCCAGGCAACAGCCCGCTCACACACAGCTACTTCTCCCACCACTGCGTCTTCGGCCTCTTTCTCACAGGCCTTCCAGTAACACCCCCTTCAAGCACCCAAGGTTGCTGGTGTTACTAGCAACAGCATACTGCCCCGGCCTAGATGTAAAGCTTGCTGCCTTCCTCAAGGAAAGCAACACACTAAAGGTTACTGAGCCATCTCAGATCATAAGCAAACATGTAAATCACTACCTCTGTAAGCTCCAGAAAAAGAAGAGTCCACCTAGGACAGGAAAGAAAAGACAGAAAAGCAACTCAGACACTCACTGAAATAACATCCTGCTAAAGCAGGGCTCAGGATCTAGGTCTTTCAGTAAGTCTCAGCTGCACACTTCCTCACCAGGCACAAGGCAATAGTCAGGTGAAAGAGTTCATCAGCTGATACAAAGATGGAGTCTTGCAAGTAGTTCTGCTTCACAAACAGAGACTGAAAGCGGTTTCTAAGGTTTCTTCTAGTTGCTTTCAAAAAGACTAGGCAACACTGTAAGGATTCTTCAATCTGTGTTCAACAAAAAAATCACTTCTTTCCCTTTCTTTTGCTCCCAAACCCAGACGGTACCATCACTACTGGACCATCTCCCTTTTGTGTCAGGTGCACAAAAACTTCCTACAACAGAACTGAGAGCCTTCACTGCACCTTTCACCAAACACATGGAATAGTTGCTGTCAATTTACTACTAACGTCAAGCAGAAAATATTGGGGGAAAGATGGTAAATGCAAATCTATTCCTACTAAAACAGATTCTCATTCAGCATGTTTTGGTATTTCAGAAGGTAAAACTCAAGGGGGCAGAAGATTTCTGTGTCCTCCAGTTCTATTTTTAGCACAACATGACTTTCAGTCGAGTTGTCTTCAGTCACAGCGTGCACACATCAGCTTTCCTGCAGAGAGAAAGAACACTTCAGCATTCTCAATGTGACATTCAGAGAAAACTACAGTTTAAATACCTGGCTGCGGTAAAAATACCGGCTCTTAAACAGTAGCACATCCTGCTCCAGGTTTAGGAGAGCACTCACCATCCATGAGACTCTTGTTCTGCCTGTCTTCATCAAACACTTGGGGGGGTCAGAAGTAGTTTGATGACGCAGGAAGATCCATTTTCTCTCCACAGTTGAGAAATGAATGGGGAAAGCTTGGATTTGCTAAAGCAGCCAGAGCGAGGGGACATGGATGGACAGGAGGCAGAAGCGAGGAAAAATGAATGTATGCTTAGATACCTCCGACTCTAACAGCAATGCACACCTCCATGAGAGGGTTACGCTCTGGCTCTACCATTTAGGTTCAACCAAGGGCCTGGGAGAAATAAGGACACCGGTGTCGAGGAATATTGGAAAAAAACTGACAAAATGGGCCTCAACCTGTAAATGGTTTGAAAAGGCTCTCCATGCAGGGGTGTGTACATGTCCATCTCCTTGGTCTAGTGAGGACAGAGCCCATTTGTGGCATCCTTTTCCTTTCCTCCTTAGCAACTGCAAGAAGAAAGGAAGCTATCAAAAAGCGCGAGAACTCTGCAAAGACTTCCCTAAGCTTAAGCCGTGCTCTTTTCCCAGCCCTCTATTCTCCCCAGCACAGGCATGGGAGGAAAAAAAAGTGACCTCACAACCACAAACAGCAGCCATGGGCCTAGCACTGGCCTAGCAGGCACTGAGGCACCACTGACCTCACAACCACAAACAGCAGCCATGGGCCTAGCACTGGCCTAGCAGGCACTGAGCCACAAGTGACCTCACAACCACAAACAGCAGCCATGGGCCTAGCACTGGCCTATCAGGCACTGAGCCACAAGTGACCTCACAACCACAAACACCAGCCATGGGCCTAGCACTGGCCTATCAGGCACTGAGGCACCACTGACCTCACAATCACAAACTGCAGCCATGCAGCTAGCACTGGCCTAGCAGGCACTGAGCCACAAGTTACCTCACAACCACAGACAGCAGTCATGGGCCTTGCACTGGCCTAGCAGGCACTGAGCCACAAGTGACCTCGCAACCACAAACAGCACCCAGGCACCTAGCACTGGCCTATCAGGCACTGAGCCACAAGTGACCTCGCAACCACAGACAGCAGCCATGGGCCTAGCACTGGCCTAGCAGGCACTGAGCCACAAGTGACCTCGCAACCACAAATAGCAGCCATGGGCCTAGCACTGGCCTATCAGGCACTGAGCCACAAGTGACCTCGCAACCACAAACAGCACCCATGTGCCCACCACTGACCTCTCAATACTGAAACAAAAGTGACCTCACAGTCTGCACTGAAGCCACGTGCATGCTCCTCGCCTAGCACGGATTGAGGCACACCATCCCCAGAAGCCCAAACAACACTCATCTCCATACTGCTGCTCTACCAGGTGCTCCTGCACCTGTACAAAAAGAAGCAATGTGTCTGCTGGTGGCCTAGCAGATACTGAGCCCGAATGACTTCACAAACACAAACATCAGTAATATGCATCAAGCTGGTCTGTCAGGTGCTGAGGCTGAAGTGAGAGGAGAGGAGAAGCTCACCTGGGCCACTTGCACGTCCCTTGATTACGCTGTTAGCACTCCCTACAGAAAAGTCTTCTGCAAACGGCTTTCATCTTGTGATATGTGCTAATTTGTTACATCAACTCGGGAAGTGATTGTACGATGAAACTAGGCACTAAGTACGGGCTAAACTGCAACATCCTGTAAGGAGAACATGTCCCCCACCCAAACTGATCCGCTGAGGTAGCGAAACTGCAATGTTAGCTTGGATTGCCTAATATGGTAGTACTGTGAAATGTGCGCGCACGACCTAAAGGTCACCACTTGCAACGCAGAGGAAGACTACGGCCTTCATCCCCGCGATCACCAGAGGGCTACAGAAGACCCCCTAGCAACAGTCGGCGCAACCGCAGAAGTTACAGGAAGTGCCACGTATACCCGGAACTAGAACCGCATATAAGGAGACTGTGAGCGGGGGAATTTTGCGCGCCGTTGGTGGAGCAGGAGACTCCCCAGCCGCCCAGCGCTGTTTTGCTTATTTGTGACTTGCTCAATTATTTTATTAAATTGGAATTTATGCAACCCAATTAGAGTGGTCGTTACGATTTGTCACGTTTACCTATAACAATTTTGGTGCTGTGACTCGGATACAGGGTTCCCTGGTTCGGGACTCTGACTCAGGGGAGGCGCCCCATCTTCGGATGGCCCTTGAGTGGGTAGTTCCCCTACCACAACTTGTACTTCCGAACCCTAAATCGGACAAGTAAGCAAAAGAACTGCAGTACCCCGTAAACTTTGTGCACGAAGATCCGAACGAAGACTCAGGATTGAGTAAAGTATTCTTAAGTGGTTCCGTTCAGTTGGGGTGGGATACCCGGAGCACGTCTGAGTGAGACGTCCCCAGCGGACGAAGTGAGTGCGGACCCTACAGTAGTGCGGTTCCCATTGTCCGCGAGGGCATGGGCCACGACCTAGGGGAGCGATTGAGCGTGTGTGTGTGTGTGCTCCGGAAGATGGGACAGAAAAAGAGCAAGTCTGCTGATCCCATGGAGGGCTTTACAGTACGATTACCAGATATACCGCCCGATAGCCCTTTAGGATTAATGATTAAGTATTGGAACGATTGGCCCTCCAGAAAAGGCAAAAGTCGAGAGAAAATGGTACATTACTGCATGCAAGTATGGGGTGGGAAGCAGATTAGAACAGACCACCTTTATTGGCCAATATACGGGTCTTTTGAAAAGTGGATATGTCAGGCCCTAAATATATATGTGAATTCAAAGGAGCCCTTTAGTTTAGAAGGGAGTGCGTATGCTAGTTTATGGATAAGACCAGATACTCGGACCATGATATTTACCCTGAAAGAGAAGGGTTCGAGGAAGAAAAGCAAAATATTGGAGGAACTTCCCGTTTCTCCTCCCCCCTATATTCCCTCAGCTCCGGCTCAAAACCCAACACCAGCCCCTCCTCGTAGCCCCTCTCCAATGACCCCAGACCGGGATCTAGACCCTCCTAGTTCCCCAGAAGAAACCCGAAGGGTCACGAGGAGTCAAACGAGGGGAAGTGGGCGACCTGATCAGCTGTACCCCTTGCGAGAACTCCCCATGGACCGCAGCCGGGGATGGGATTTGTGTCCATGCCCCTGAGTTCAGGGGACGTACGGGACTTTAAGAAAGAAATGGGGAATTTATTAGAGGACTCTTTAGGGGTGGCTGAGAAATTAGATCAGTTTTTAGGTCCCAGCCTTTACACATGGGAGGAATTACAATCCATCTTAAGCATATTATTTACAGCGGAAGAAAGGGAAATGATCCGTAGGGCTGGGATGCGGATTTGGGATCAACAACACCAACAAGGTCCCGCAGCAGATATTGAATGGCCCACCCAACGGCCGGACTGGGACAATCAGAATGCTGAGCATCGGACGCATATGTCTGATCTAAGAACCATAATAGTTCAGGGAATCAGTTCCCGGGGGCAAAATATTAATAAGGCCTTCATGGAACAACAAAAGAAGGACGAGACACCAACAGAATGGCTCGAGAGACTTAGGAAAAATCTGCAACTTTATTCCGGGGTAGACCCCAGTACCCCTGTGGGACAGGCTCTATTGAAAACACAGTTTGTCTAGAAAAGTTAGATGGGTGGCAAGATAGAGGACTGGACGAATTGCTGAGGGAAGCTCAGAAGGTGCATGTGCGAAGGGAAGAGGAAACCCATCGGCGGCAGGCAAAGATTCTGGTGGCGGCAGTCCGAGAAGGGCAGAGAGGAATCCAGGCACAACCCCCTAGGTCGTATAACAGACCTAAAAGAAAGCCACCTCACCAAGAAGGACAACCCAGAGAAGTTGTGACGAGGGACTTGAGACAGGTGGAGTGTTTTTATTGCCAAAAAAAAGGGCATCTGAAGAGAAATTGCAGGAAGCGAATGCAGGATGAGCAAATGTTCCAAGAAGAGTAGGGGGGGTCAGGGGCTCTATCTGCTGGGGACTCATAAAGGAACCGAGCCCTTGATAAAATTGAAATTGGGTCCCCAGCGACAAGAAGTAGAATTCCTTGTGGATTCTGGGGCAGAAAGATCTACTGTCCAAACGGTACCCTGGGGGTGTAAACCATCCCCAGAGAAATTACAAGTGATAGGAGCTAAGGGAGAACCCTTTAAGGTCCCAGTAATTAAAAATGTGGAAATAGAATCAGAATCTCGATTAAGTGTTGGATCCTTTTTATTAGTTCCCGAAGCTGAATATAATTTACTGGGCCGAGATATGATGGTTGAATTAGGAGTCAATTTAGAAGTAGAGAATCAAGAATTAGTTATAAAATTATGCACCCTTACTATTGAAGATGAGGCCAAAATCAACCCTGAAGTTTGGTATACCCCAGAATCAGTAGGAAGACTAGATATTGCTCCCTTTGAAGTGAGTATACGAAATCCAGAAATCCCTGTTAGAGACAAGCAATATCCAATGTCACAGGAAGGGAGGCAAGGACTCCGACCAGTAATCCAGAGGCTAATAAATCAAAGGTTACTGGAGCCTTGTATGTCTCCCCATAATACCCCCACCCCATACTCCGTGTGTTGGCTGAAGAGCCTGTCTGCCCCATGTGCGGCTCCAGGCACAGAGCGATGAGACAGCCCCCGCCCTGGCAAGGAGCCCTCTTCCCGCATCAGCCCCTACACTGCCCCAGGAAGGCAGGATGAGACCCCGGCTGCTCCTGGGCTGAGCACCCTGCTTGGGGTCCCAGCAGGCGCTGCGAGAAGTGGGGTGCAGGCTTCCCCCTTCTCCCCGCTGGAGACGCTGCTGCCCTGGCTGGCGGTGGCAGCAGCCCCAGGCCCCCCCCAGCAGGCAGGTAGTGGGGTGACGGTGCCTCCCCCAGCCCAGCACCGCCTGTGCTGCTCCGCACGCCGAGGCGGCTCGCTGTCTTCCTCTGCTTTAGTCTGGTGCTTGGAGCTGGGGTCCCACCTCAGCTCTGCCAAACAGAGACCTCCACTAGATGTAGCCATTCACCGAGTTAACCCTGGAGACAAGGTTTTAATTAAAACCTGGAAAGACTCGTCCTTGACTCCCCGCTGGGAGGGACCTTTTCTTGTCTTACTTACCACAGACACTGCTATTCGTACCGCAGAGCGAGGATGGACACACGCTAGCAGAATTAAAGGACCGATTTCAGAATCATCGTGGGAAGCCTTTGGAAACCCGGACAATTTAAAAGTAACCTTTAAGAAGAAACCTGGAATCCTCGATAAGTGAGACCACATTTGGTAAAACCTAACATAGTATTTGTTATAACCCCACATTGTATTTGTTATCCCTTTGTGTGTTATGCACGTAGGGTTTGTGAAGGGAAGTAGTGGACTCATTGTTAGTACGGGTATCTCCCTAGCGGCATCTGCCGCCCTTGTTACGACAAAATTGACTTATTGGACATTAAAAGATCATAAGAAAAGATCGGTAGAATGGTGGGAAGCCTTTGCTAAAGGAGTACAACCTGAGAAAGGTTGTACCCATGCCAACCACCCCGATCACATAAGGCTAAAATTAAAAACGCCAATTGTAGGTGGACTGTGCTGTATGTTGGGTGTCTCTCTCGAAAAACTGGGAAGCCTTTCAAATCAGAAAGGCACATAAAGGAGGTTCCCCTGAAGAATACGGCTGCTGTCGAGAAGACGGTACACCCTGCTGCTCTGAGCAAAAGAGTAGGCAGAGGAGACAGAGACGTATAGAAACTGTGGGGATCGAGGCCAACAAGCCACCTCCTAAGCAGGAATACCTAAAATTATAAGACCCAGACTCTTTAAAGTCCCAGAGACACCTGGCATCACGGATCGCCCCTCCAAGGCATTAAGGGTTTGTTAAGTATCCGTTAACCAAGCCATGGGTCCACTACTCCTCTGGAAGATGATTGTGCTGGGCTTATTAGGAAGACGAATCAAAGGGGAACATAATGTACACCAACCCTTTAAATGGTAGAAAAATC
Organism: Apteryx mantelli; assembly: GCF_036417845.1. Lineage (NCBI taxonomy): Eukaryota > Metazoa > Chordata > Aves > Apterygiformes > Apterygidae > Apteryx > Apteryx mantelli. Next base: position 10,816,057 of record NW_027118553.1, on the reverse strand, counting down.
CATCACCTCCTTAGAAAAGTCGTTAACATCACTATCAGAAGTGGTGTTACAGAACAGAAGAGGGATGGACCTCTTATTTTTACAACAGGGAGGATTGTGTGCAGCCCTAGGAGAAGAATGTTGTTTTTACGCGGATCACACAGGAGTTGTCAGGGATACTATGGCGAAATTGAGAGAAGGCCTTGAAAAACGTAAAAAGGAAAGAGAAGCCCAGCAAGGGTGGTATGAATCATGGTTCAGTCGTTCTCCCTGGCTAACAACCTTATTGTCTGCAATAGCGGGTCCATTAGCTTTACTAGTACTTGTGTTGACCTTTGGGCCGTGTATAGTAAATAAAATAATTAACTTAGCAAAAAGCAGACTCGAAGGTGCCCACCTACTGTTGATAAAAAGTCAATATGAACAACTAAACGAAGATGAGAGTAAGCATAACCCTATGCTCTCCCTGGCACAGGAGGCTGTTGCTCGATTTGATGAACAAATTAGAAGGGACCAAAACAAAAAGGGGGGATTGTGATATGTGCTAATTTGTTACATCAAAGTGAGAAACAGCCTTGGGAACATCTGTGGGAACATCCTACATCCTGTGGTGGGGGCATGTACCCCGCCTGAGATAAGGGAGTTGAGATAGCGAAGCGGCAATGTTAGTTTAGATTCCCTAATATGGTAATGGCGATGTCACACAACTGTGAAATATAGCACGACCTCGAAAGTTGTAAAATATATGCGTGACCTGAGAGTCACCACTCACAATGCAGAGGAAGACTCCAGCCTTCATCCCCACGACCACCAGAGGGCTGAAGAAGACCCCCTAGCAACAGCTGGCGCAACTGCAGAAGTTACAGGAAGTGCCACATATACCCGGAGCTGGAATTGCATATAAGGAGACTGCGAGGGGGGGATCGCGCGCGCCGTTGGTGGAGCAGGAGACTCCCCGGCCGCCCAGCGCTGTTTTGCTTACTTGTGTCTTGCTCAATTATTCCATTAAAATGGATTTTATGCAAACCAATTGGAGTGGTCATGTTTGCCTAAAACAGGGCCTGTGTCCAGGATAGAGCCCCATCATGGCCCCACTGCAGGCTGCTCCCTGCAAAGGCTGAAACCCTGATGTTCCCAGCACAGAGCTGACGTTGAAGCAGCATCCGGAGCCCGGCTGGCCTCAGCAGCCTCGGGCCTCCTTGGTCCACCCACGGGGCCCTGAGCAGGGCTGCTCACCCTGCCCCACGGTTGCCCATGCTCCCCGACCCCCCCGTGCCTTTCTTACCCCAGCCTTTGCAGTTGCATGTGCCTGGCTCTGCCCACTTGCCTTCACCACAGTCACAGCTGCATTGAAGCCCATGAAAATCCCCGTGCTCCTACCCTTGCGCTGACATCCACCCAGAACCTGGAGCCTGGCTGGCCACAGAGACATAGCCTGTCCAGTGCCCCGGCTGTGCAGCTGAGGGCAGGGGTCTTTGCCCCAATTTCGCTGCTCCTCCCCCTGTTCCAGGCACTACTGCTGCTGTCAAACCCTCCTGCTACCAGATTGTCCTGGGGCCTGAGGCAGCTCCAGCTCCCTCGAGGGCGGCGCTGGAGCCTTTCAGGAGTGGGCTGAGGTGGAGCTGGCACCGCCAGGGTGGGTGGGGAGAGGGCAGCTCTGCTCTGCCACGCTGGGGCTGGGGCTGAGGCTGGGTCTGGGCACAACTTTTCCCTGGGGAGCTCCCTGAGGAGCTGCTCCGGGGGATCCTCCACCTCTGCCCTGGCAGCAGCACAAGTGCTCAGGGTGCTGGGGAGGAAGTGCACAAGGGTGGAAGGGGGACGGACTGCACAGGGGGAGCACTGAGACCTTGTCTGTGCACGCAGGGATGGAGTGAGGAAAGGCAGAGCTCAGCTGGAGCTGGAACCAGAGACCTTGGACATGAAAAGGGCTGGGGCATTTAGTGTCTTTTTTGCCTCAGCTTTCCAGGGGAAGCTCTGCCTGAGGCCTCCCAGTTACGGGGGTGTTAGCAGACAGCCGTGCTGTGGCATGTGCTGGGGTGTGGTGCAGAAGAGAGGCCGTGCAAGGCTGGCCTTTTCTCCTGTGTCTGGATACGGAGACCTGCAGGAGGATGGAGCTGGCCATGGAGCACCCCACAGCTGGGGTGAGCAGCCAGTGCTGGAAAGGGGTGATGTGAGGGGCTGGTCCAGGACGATGGCCATGGGGCAGCTTCCCCAGTGTGTCCATGCAACACAGGGAACAACCTGGGCTCTTCTCTCCTGCACCCTCCATGTCCTGGTGCCTTTCCCAGGAGACCTGCATTTGCCCTGCCAGCACACGGCTCTGTGCTCCCACACTGCCGTTCACACCCAGTAGCTGAATGGCAGCATTTTTCCTCTCCCACGACCATGTGTGCCTGTGCCAGGCTCAGGTATTTGGTGTGCATCTTCCAGGGGAAGGTAGCAGGTGGGGGAGGCTGCAAGAGATTTTGAGGATCCAAAGCAGTGGGTTCTGGAGTTGAGGGGATTATCTGCACCTAAGGAGGACCTCAGTGAGGCCATCATTTATAAATACCATCTGACGAGCGAGTAAAGAGTTAACAGGACTGAAGAAGTTTGCCAGCTGATATGTGCAAGGCTGTGGAATAGAAGAGTTAACAGGATTAAAGAAGTCTGCCAACTGATAAGGCTGTGGAATCAAAACTGCACGGACACCCAGGGAGGGAGGAAGCTATAGGGCAGTGTTGTGGTCTTGCCTCGCTAGCAGGGTCCTTCCAAGCAGACAAACAAACAGTCCTGTGATTGTGAAACTCGCAGAGGTCAGCAAAAGCAGTGTTTGCCCAGAGTCCCAGCCGTATAAAGAGAAACTTGGCAGCTGTGAGAGTTTGAGCAGGGACGGGAACATGACCTGACCATCTTCTCTGGCTGGACTATGAGTATCCCCCCCTCCCTTTTTCCTGGGACGCTGGGTTAAGGTAACTCCTCGAGGTTGAGAGTCCTCTCACTAGGAGAGCGAACAAGCTAGCTTTCAAGTCGGGATAAGCAGTGCTTCAATTAACAGTGCAATAATTGACGGTTTGGAGTTATCCTTTCTAAATTAGTATTCACATTATTTTAATGAATGTTACTAATCCAAGAGCTTGCATGAGAAAATAAACATATTTTTTATTACGTTACTGTCTCATTCATTACTATTGAACCTTCATAGTGTGACAGCGCTGTCCTATGTGCAGATCTTCACTGCTGTGGTGAGGATCCCCTCTGAGCAGGGCAGGCACAAAGCCTTTTCCATGTGCCTGCCTCACCTGGCTGTGGTCTCCCTGTTTCTCAGCACTTCATTTTTTGCCTACCTGAAGCACCCCTCCCTCTCCTCCCCAGCTCTGGATCTGGTGGTGGCTGTTCTGTATGCAGTGGTGCCTCCAACAGTGAAGCCCCTCATCTACAGCATGAGGAACAAGGAGCTCCAGGAGGCAGTGAGGAAGCTGATTCAGGTGGTACTAGTTCAGCAGCAATGAGCTGCCCATCTCTCCTCACAAGCAATTTTCAGTTTATCATCTCCAGCAATTCTCGTGCGTTGTGCATTCTGTCTGTGATAGTCATGTTTGTACACAAATGTTTGAATTCATCCCACTTCTCCAGAGGCACAAAGCCCCTCTGTCTGACCCGGGGGCCTTCTGTAAATCTGCTGATCACTGTGTCAGAGCTGAACTCCCAAGTAGCACCACTGTAATAAAAGGGGATCTCCTTAGTACTGTGCCTGAAGTTTGGGCTCTTCTTCCCAAGCTGGAGCCAAGAATGCGCTCAGGGAATTGCCCCCAAAAAGGCCCTGTTGCCGTGCCTAGGTTTTCCATGGGCTAAGGGGCATCAGATCTTTTGGGTGATGTGTGAGGGAATGAGGGCTGGATTCAGCTGTCACTTGTGTGTGTCCAGTGCCCCTGGAGAGGATTAGTGGTCAAGAGGCCTGTGCCAGGGACTGTCCCACCTATTAGAGGGCTGGTGATGGATGCCCATCCTTCTGGAAGGGAGTATGGCACCACCAGAAGAGCAGAGGGGATCTCCAGGGACAGCACATTCCTGGGATGGTCAGTGAGTGGAGTCTCCCAAAACCAAGTGGAGTCACCCAAAGCAAAAGGCTAAACCAAAGAATGCACCAAATCAGGGCTGTGCAATCTCAGGAGAGGCAGTGGGCTGGGTCTACGACACCCCTGAGCCCTTGGAAATGCCCTGTGATTGCTCCAAGCATCCTCCACAGCTACAGACCCTGGGGAGGGGGGTGTCAGGAGCAATGATGCTGGTCCAGCTGGGCCTGCCCTCACCAGCATGGCCACTGCAGAGTCACCCCACAGCCCGCTCGCCCTGCAGAGCAGCACCGCCAGCTCGGGGCCCTGCAGGGAGCACAGGTGCAGGAGATGTGCAGAAACGGCCATTGAGGCCAGCATGGACACACTGATCTGGGGAAAGGCCCTCTGGGGAGCAGGGACGCCTCCGGAGAAGAGCAAAGGAGCAACTGTGTGCTTGTGGGGAGGAATAAATGAAAACCTGTTTCTGTGTGTGTCAGCTCAGGGCAGGCTGCTCTGTCACCAGAGTTGCCTGAGGAGCCCCGGGGCCAGGACTCTTGTGCTGTGCTGGGCAGAGGGGCTGCCCAGAGGGGCTGCAGGCAGCCAGGGTTAAGGATGTTCTGGTCATGAGAGCAGTGGAGACATGGAATGAGTGGCCTCCATTTCCTTGTGCCATTGCTGGCCCCCAGCCCCCCGGGGGCTGATGGGGAGGCTGACACCCCTCTCTGCCCCCCAGGACATGCTGTGCCCTTCAGAGGGGCTGGGGTTGTGGTGTGAGTGCCCAGAGCTCTGCAGCACCCTGCGGTGGGCACTGCTGTGGGGCCACCCCAGGCTGGGCTCCTCTTCTGGGTGGTGTGGGGAGAGGGCAGGGGAGATGAGGAGAGCTGGGGAGGGTCTGGGCTGGGCTAGAAAGGACCCAGGAGAGGAAAAATGCCAGCAGGCAGCTACTGTGCGTGAACAGCAGTGTGGGAGCACAGAGCCGTGTGCTTGCAGGGCAAATGCAGGTCTCCTGGGAAAGGCACCAGGACACGGAGGGTTCAGGAGAGAAGAGCCCAGGTTGTTCCCTGTGTTGCATGGACACACTGGGGAAGCTGCCCCATGGCCATCGTCCCAGACCAGCCCCTCACATCACCCCTTTCCAGCACTGGCTGCTCACCCCAGCTGTGGGGTGCTCCATGGCCAGCTCCGTCCTCCTGCAGGTCTCCGTATCTGGACACAGAAGAAAAGGCCAGCCTTGCACGGCCTCTCTTCTGCACCACACCCCAGCACATCCCACAGCACGGCTGTCTGCTCACACCCCCGTAACTGGGAGGCCTCAGGCAGAGCTTCCCCTGGAAAGCTGAGGCAAAAAAAGACATTTAATGCCCCAGCGCTTTCCATGTCCAAGGTGTCTGGTGCCAGCTCCAGCTGAGCTCTGCCTTTCCTCACTCCATCCCTGCGTGCACAGACAAGGTCTCAGTGCTCCCCCTGTGCAGTCCGTCCCCCTTCCACCCTTGTACACTTCCCCCCCAGCACCCTGAGTGCTGGTGCTGTTGCCAGGGCAGAGGTGGAGGATCCCCCAGAACTGCTCCTCAGGGAGCTCCCCAGGGAAAAGCTATGCCCAGACCCAGCCTCAGACCCAGACCCAGCATGGCAGAGGGGAGCTGCCCTCTCCCCACCCACCCTGGCAGTGCCAGCCCCACCTCAGCCCACTCCTGAAAGGCTCCAGTGCAGCTCTCGAGGGACCTGGAGCTGCCTCTTCTCACTGTGCATCGTAAAGTCTGACCCAAGTGGCTGCCCTCATTTTTTCGTCCACCTAAGACTCTGCGGGCAGTGTTAGCTGAGCAGGGCTCCAAATCTGAAGCTCTCCTTACACCCTTACCTGGGCTGTCAGGCAAGTGTTGCTTTGATTGTATGGTCATCTTTTGCACCTAAAACCCTCTCTGGGTGCTGCTCGGGTCCCAGCATCCCTTTATAAGGCTTTCCTGACTGCAGTGTGCAGGCAGGTCCAAGGTAGAGATGGGAGTCAGGTCAGCAGGATGGGGACAGGGACAGGTCCAGACGTGAGAGGTGCAGGGCCAGGCACAGGCATGTCCACAGCATAACTCAGGCAAGGCTCCAGCCTGTGATTCTTCCCTGAGGGTGCAGCAATCACTCTCCAGTGCCCCTTCCTTGTGCCTCCTGGCTCCCCACTGCCTTTCCTGAGACTGCAGAGCCCTCCTTTCCCCATGCGTACCTGGATTTAGTGCTCTACCTTCTGGTCACTCCACCGTGGACTGTCCCTCCCTTTGTGAGGATCCACTCACTGCCCACCCCAGGCACACGCTGTTCCTGGAGATCCCCTGAGCTCTCCTGGGGGCTCAGATTCCCCTCCAGAAGGATGGACATCTCTCATCAGCACTGTCACCTGTGGGACAGCCTCAGGCAGGAGATTCAGAGACCATTCACTAGCTCCACTGGCCCTGGTCACCAACAGATGAACCTAAATGCACCCATTGCCTGGTCCTGCCTGACCTCACAGGAATGCACAGGGAAGCACAAACCTTCCACGAGCACGTTACAGGAGCACTGAGGCAATACACACACATCAGAGCAAGGCAGGACAGTGTGGAAATGAGGAGAAAAGCCCTGAGAAGAGAAAGTCCTGCTGCTGTTGGTGGACGTGTCTCCTAGAAAGCTGCAGGCCTCACACAAAGGCTGCAGTGAGGAAATGCCTGCTGTGGCAGTGGGGTAATGGTTCTGAGGGGCAGAAGGTTTGTTCCCACAGACTTTGTCAAAACTCTCCTCCTTTCCACTCTCTCTCTGCTTTGACTGTTGGAACACTGTAGAGGGAAGGGACCAGGCCATGCTGACAGCCAGCTGCCACCCTCACAGGATAGGGGTGTGACATCATATCCTGACTGTGGCCACAGGAGCTGAGCACTCATAAGGGACACAGGACCCGTGGTCTGCCCACACCTGCACTTGTTGGAGCCTGACTCTGTGCCCCTGAGCTCCCTTGGTGTCAGCACCAAAAGAGACACTGCAAAGGGAAACTCTCCTCATTGCACTGGGGGCATCCAAGGAGCTCAGACTAGCGGGCTCGGAGGTTCTCCCATCTCTGCTGATGAAGGCGGAAGCCTGGCTTCCTGCTTCAACACGGTCTCTCGATCACATTCAAATGAGAGATTCCCGAGGACAGTGGCACGAAGCAAAATATTTATTTCTTTTAGGAGAATGTAACAGAGAAAAGTAAGTGAGAAAGAGAGACATGAGCAACACATAGCTATGTTGCCAAATACCCTGGGAATGAGGAGCAGATGCACATGGGAGAGTTATTGGTGCTGACATTGTACCTACTGAACCAGTTTCCTCAGTGCGTCTTTGAGCTCCTTGTTCCTCATGCTGTAGATGAGGGGGTTCACTGCTGGAGGCACCACTGCGTACAGAACAATCACCACCAGATCCAGAGCTGGGGAGGAGAGGGAGGGGGGCTTCAGGCAGGCAAAGATGCCAGTGCTGACAAACAGGGAGACCACGGCCAGGTGAGGCAGGCACATGGAAAAGGCTTTGTGCCGGCCCTGCTCAGAGGGGATCCTCAGCACCAAGGTGAAGATCTGCACGTAGGACAGCACAATGAAAATGAAACAACCAAAGAATAGACAGACACTAACCACAAGAAGCCCAACTTCCCTGAGGTAGGAGTCTGAGCAGGAGAGCTTGAGGATCTCAGGAATTTCACAGAAGAACTGGTCCACTGTGTTGCCTTTGCAGAGTGGCATTGAAAATGTGTGAGCAGTGTGTAGAACAGCAGTGAGAAAACCACTGGCCCAGGCAGCTGCTGCCTTTTTGACACAAGCTCTGCTGCCCATGATGGTCCTGTAGTGCAGGGGCTTGCAGATGGCGACAAAGCGGTCGTAGGCCATGACAGTGAGAAGAGAATACTCCGCCAAAAGGAAAAAGACAATGAGAAAGAACTGGACAACACATCCCAAGTAGGAAATGGCCCTGGTGTTCCAGAAGGAATTGGCCATGGATTTGGGGACAATGACAGAGATGGAGCCAAGGTCCAGAACAGAGAGGTTGAGGAGGAAGAAGTACATGGGGGTGTGCAGGCGGTGGTCACAGGCTACGGCTGTGATGATGAGGCCATTGCCCAGGAGGGCAGCCAGGTAGATGCCCAGGAAGAGCGAGAAGTGCAAGAGCTGCACCTCCTGCGTTCTTGCAAATGCCAGGAGGAGGAACTCACTGAAGGAACTGCTGTTGGACATTTGCTCCATGTAGCACAGGGGAACTGTCCAAAGAAGAAAAACCAGTGATAACTTAGAAGATTTTTCTCTGAGAAAAATTTTCTGGTTTTCATAGAAATACTCCCCCACCGACTTCCTTGCAGTACAGGCAAATTTCCTTTTCTTCTTCTCAGGAAGACCTTTGTTCAGCTCCTCAGTTTCAGCTCCAGCTGAGTGTGCTGGGAGGAGCAGGGACCTGTTTTACCGGTGGGTATATGGGACTGGTTAGTTACGTCCCTTATTTTCACAGCTGATATCAAAGACCATCCACCTTTAATGGAAAAGGTCTGTTAATATCCTCACACACACTTTTAAAGAGTTTGTGCTGCAGTAGAGAGACTTAGCATTTTTTCTACAATTATTTTGTTTGGAGATTTTTAGATTCTGCCATCACATCTGGTGACTGTTCTTTGTAGGGACAGATGTTTTTATTTCTTCAAGCATGAACATTAAAAAGACCAGAGAGGAAAATGGGCTCTCTGCTGCTTATTGCAGTGTCAGGAGTGCTGCTGGGTCCATCCGTCTTCTTCCCAGCTGCCCTGTTCTCACACTTGTGTTACCCAGAGGATGATTTCACACACAAGTTACTCTAGAAAAGACACTGGGCTCTGATGAGATTATGAGAGGCTGGTTTTAAAGCACAGATCTAACTCTGCTCTCTTTCTCAACTCCGGGTGGAGATGTGATGGAGAGAACAGGACTTTCCTCTGGACATACACGATCACACCAAGGATTCTCTGAGGTGAGTGCCTATAGCTGAGGAAATTCTTAACACTCCCATTCTAGCTGAGAAAATGACAGGTTCACTTCAGCTGCATGCATACAAAACCACTCAGGAGCATTCTGTGGCATTAGCATGACCTGAACTTCTTGAAATGGCTCTCCAATGCTGCTAAGATGCAAGGGGGGAGCTGTGCCCTTCTGGAGGGCAGCTCACAAACGCAGCAGGACACCCGAAGGAGATGATAGTCATGTGTCCTGAAAATGAGGTCTCCTAAAGGGAGAGTCAGCTCCTTCGCCAGCCCCTCCGACTGCATTCCTCAGCACCCTGGGGTGAGGACAGGCCTTGGGCACCTTGTCCCTATGCAGACACCTCCATGGCAGGACCTCAGGGTGGGTGTCTGAATTTGTAGCTGAACCCCCAGCTGACAGCAAGTACAAGAGCAGAAAGGAGAGGCAGGGAAACAAGGAGAAACACTGTGACCCTGCTGCCAAGGAATGAGAGAGAGAGGCAGAGGGACACCTTCCCTGATTGCACCTCCAGTGCACAGTGTGTCCTCCCAGGGCAGTTGTTCTCAGTCCCTTTGCCTTGCAGGGGGAAATGGGCATGTGGCAGGAGGGGGGCAGCTGTGTTTTTCTGGAAATCTGACTGCAGAGGAGGTGAAAGATGCCCTAGAGCCCTTCACCTTCAGAGCAGAGGCAGGGCTCTGGTGGGTGGGAGAGGAGAAAAGAAAGCGTGGCTTACTCAGAGGAAGACATCTCCAAGGAAGGAGCACAAGAGAGTTGCCTGAAGCCAGCCTGCCACAGTGTTTCTGTGGGCACTTTCCTAGCACTCCCTGAGCACCTCTCAGCTGCCTGGAGCTGTCCCCACTGGGAGCTCTTTCTCTGTCCCCACGTCTCTCCCCTGTCACTGCTCACAGACCCCATGCCACCATCTGGGTGTTTGGCTCTGCCCTACGGAAACCTTGTGGCCAAAGGGCACTGCCCAGGGGCATCTCTGTGTTTGCAGGACCTAAGGAGCAGGTGAGATTAAGCATGATGAGACTGATGAGAGCTGCAAAGGTGCTATTGGTGCTGCCTGCAGGTAAAAGGATGGCTGAGGGGACTTTCTGGGATCCTTGCAGACCTATTGATCCCTCCCACTAACAATGCAGAACTCTCCTTCAGTCGTCTAAGCCTAAAACATCCTTTTTGATTTGTTCCCTGCCAAAGATATAAAACAAAATCAGAGCCTCAGGGGAGTGCCTTCCCTTTCAGGTAAGCCTGCAGTGAGTGTTTCCTTGAAAACACCCCTCCAGACATGTTCTGAGGGTGAGCTAGAGCTGTGAGCAGCCCTGACCCATGCAGAACCCTCTCAACAGGAAAATGAACCTGTCCTGCTGGGGGTCTCTCACCCCACCCAGAACTTCTCCCTGCAGTGCTGTCGGGAGTTCCCTGCGAAGGCTGAGTGCTGACCTTGCAGGTAGCAGAGTCACTGCCCCAGGCACACAGCACTCTGGGGCACAGGGAAGCTGATCTGAACAACAGCCCTGGGCAGGCATGTGTGCACACCATGGCTTCGCTCCCCTGCACCAGTCGTGGAAGGACGTAGCCGTGATGCACTGTCCTTGTGACAGTGTGGCAGGGAATCCCTGCTCTGAAGCATCTCCCCATGCTCCTCATTGGAGAAGTCGGGAGAACGAACGTTAAAAAACTTATCAGTCATGGGGTGGGATGGGTTTAGAAGACCCCTCCAGGAAGTTCAGTAGTATTGCCCTGCAGCCAGAGACTTACTGTGTGCAAGGCTGTGAAGATTTCTCCCACAAGGAGCTCTCCTCTGGCCTCCCACTCCACACTGCCTTTCACTTCTCATCTCATGTCAGCAGCAGCAGGCAGTGCTCAGAGCCCTGCTGCTCTCTGCAGAGGAGCTGCTCCTGCACACAGCTGTCTTTGGGCAGTGCTGTCAGGTTGCCATGAGCTCTCCCTCTCCCAGGAGCGTGGTCCCGCTCAGGAGCAGGGGCCGAACTGAAGACGTGAATTTCTCTGTCCCTTCTGCTCCCTCCTCCTGGGAAATGTCCCCTGAAGTAGACTGAAATAACCAGCTATTTTCCTTTCCTAAAGAGTGCAGAGAGACTGATTCCAACATTGCAGTTTATTTCATCAGAGGGTGCCTATCTATGAAAGGTGGAAATGTCCCACTCTGGAAGCCACTATGTCCATCTCTTAACTAGGCAGGACACCCAGATGGGGACAAGAAGGGAGCTCATTTACCCACGGTTCAGGTATTGATACAGATGAGTCAATCTGGGTATCTCATGCTGGCCCAGCTCCCTGGGCTGGAGTGGGTTTCAGATCCGTCCCATGGACTCCACAAACACACAGCACGTGGGATTCTGCTTGCCCAACCCGAAGTGAGCACAACACAGAGGTCTGCATGGGAGCTCACTGTCTAAGCTCCCATTGCAATCACTGGAGATGGAGGGTGGGAGTCAGTTCCTCACACACAAACACCTGGGGACAGTTGAAGAGACAGAGGTGGTCCAAGGCATGTGCCAGTGTCTGCTTGCTCTGATGGAGCCACTATGAGACCCACATCCTTTTGGAGCATCAGGTGGGGACCAGGTGGGGAATTTCCTTGGCCATCTGAAATGACACTAGATTCCTACTACAACTAGAGCTCCACTCACTAAAAATCTGAGACATATGAAGATCCCTGTGTTAAAAACAGCTAATGTAATTCAGTGCAGACACTTGATTTAATGACATGGAAATAGACTGGCAGGGCCATTTCAGGTGCCTGGGGTGTCCAGCACAAACACATGTCTCTACCAGATACAGCATGGGACCTGCAGGAAAACCAAGCCCCTTCATAGTATTTGTTGTGCAAGTGCCCCAGGGCATCTTGGGTTTCCTACCTGTGCACAAACAAATGAATCCCAACACTGCCTTTAGGGAAAGTCTGTACTGTCTGCATCCGAACATGCTTCATAAATGGGTGGCACATCACAGCAACGTCTCTGCTCTAGTCTCTGCACACTCAAACCCTTCTAGCTCTCCTCCTCCTGAACCTCTTCTCACCCCCCAATATGATATGAACAGGGACTAGGCTAATGATGTCCTCAGGGTAGCTGGATCAGAGGCTGCCCAGGCCCAGAGACTTTTTCTGTGTTGCCTTGTCCTTCCTGGAGACTGGTTCAAGAAGTCTGTCACAGGTGAAACGGTGCTGCAAAGTCAGCTCAGGCAGCCAACTCCTCTCCTGCCATTCCTGTAAGTCCCAGCTCTGTTTCTCCCTGGCCTTGGGCGCTGCAGGGTTTGCTCTCTTAGTGGGAACCTCCTTTCACCATTACATGGCCATCTGCTATCCATGACAGACTGTCACCATGTGCTAACAAAGACTATGCATAGGTAAGGTCTTGGTAACAGGTTTCCCTGTGACAAATCTTCAGTTGAGGCCACAGCTGAGGTGCTGTTATCAAAATGTATGCAAATATATGCAGCCTGGGGTACAGGAGCAAATGGAGATGCACAAGCTGTCTGTGACAGGAGTGCCACATGGTTGGAATAACTGAGATGTGCTGGGATCACTCGCGTGGCTGGGGTCCTTCAATGGCAGGGTGCAAGTTCTTCAGCAGAGACCACCAGGCAAGATGAGGAGGGGGATGCCCTATGTGTGAAGGGGTACCTTGCATGTATGGAGCTCTTCCATGGCATGGACCAAGGGAGGCAGCTCTGAAGGGCAGAGGAGCTCAGGAAAGCCAGCAGGTCACTAAGGACAGCACCCATCAAGCACAAGAATGCACCATAACAAACAGTTTGTAAATTTAGTAGACCTCTCTGGACACCAGCTTGGCTAAACAGGGAACTCCCATGTGAGCTCCAGGACAATCAGGCAGCATATGGAAAGGGGAAGAAGGCCGAGGCTGCAAAGGAGGAATTTAGAAATATTGTCCAGCAAAGTCGGGATGGTGTTAAGGAAGCCAAAGCTCCCCTGGCATAGAGACACTTGCAGGGGATGTGAAGGACAGGAAGAAGAGCTGCTACTGCTTCAGTGACAGTAAAGGAATAAAAAGGGAAATCAGGGCTCACAGCTGAATGGGGCAGGGATTCTAGCAAAAGTAGATGTAGGTTGGTCTGAGGAAGTCAAGTCCTTCCTGGCTTCAGTCTTCACCCACAAGGTCTCCTCAGCTGTTGTGCCTAGAGTCAGGACTCCTGAGGAGAAAACCAATCCACAGTACCTTGAGTCTCTAGAACGAAATTCATATAGGTCTATGGGATTGGGTGGCTGGCATCCAAGGACATGGAGAGAGCTGCCTGCTCTGACAGCAAGGCTGCTCTCTTTCATCTTTGAAAGGCTGTGGAGATCAGGGGAGGTCCCAATGAGCAGAAGAAGGAATATGCTGTTCCTAACTCTAGAAAAGACCCCAAGGACAAAGCAGGGAGCTGCAGGCCATTCATCTTCACTTTAGTGAGGAATCTGTCATTGAGTGAATCCTCTCCGATCACCTTTCTGGGCACATGAAGAAGGTGCCTGGGAACAGTCAGCATGGATTTACCCAAGGTAAATCATTCCTGACCCACTTGATTGTCTTCTGTGATGAAAGAGCTGTACTTGTGGAGGAGAAGAGAGTAGTAGATGTCCAGTAGACATCCAGATGGGCAAAAAGCTGGTTGGATGATAGAGTTCAGAGGGGTTTTCATGAATGGGTCATGCTTTACTGGAAAGCCAGGTAAAGGTGGGGTATGCAGGGGTCTACCCCACATCCTGTCCTCTTTCAAAAGCTCTTCAGCAGGGCAGAACAACACACGTATCAGGACAGGCAGAGACCTGACCGGCAGAGGAGTGACCCTGAGGAGGCGGCCATGGACATTACAAGGGGTGCCATATGAGCCAGTGGTGCATGCTCACCACAAAGGAGGCCAGCTGCATACAGGACGGCATTAGGAAAAGCGTGGCCACCCAGGCAAGGGCAGTTCTTATCCCCCTCCACTCAGCACTGCTGTGGCCACATGTCTGGAACAGTGTGTCCCAGTATGGTACACCCAGTGCTGGAGGAATAGGGGAGCAACTGGAGAGGGTCCAGAGGAGGTCTGCCAAGAGGGCATTGGGGGTCTGAAGCACATGGCCTGTATGGAGAGCCTGAGGGACCAGGGCCTCTTTAGCCTGCTGAAGCAGAGGCTAAGGCCAATACAGTAGTCACCTGTGACTGCCTGTGACAGGGTGGGTTCAGAGATGAAGGAGCTTTTCTTGGTAGTAGGAAGCAGCATGAAAAGGGGAAAGAGCCACAAAGTGCATCTTGAGAGGTTCAGACTGCACTTCACGTAACAAGAATGTCACTCGTAGGGTAGTGCTGTGGTGCAACAGGACACCCAGAGGGTCTCTGTGATCAGCCCCTTGCCTTTTGTTTCAAGGAGCAGCCAGCAAGGACAGCAGGATGTCAGTAAAGGTGGGGAGATCCTGCAGTGAGAGCAAGGTGGGGAAGCAGGTTGGGTGTCTAGAGGCTGCAGGGAATCAGGTGCAGCTTTGGGACAGCATAGGACAGTCTGTGGTGGAGATGACTGAGGTCAATGCCAAGGCTGAAACCTTCCAAAAGAACTGAGGTCTTTGTCTCATTTCCTATGGCTAGTGTCTCTGCCACAGAGGCCCACAACAAGATGACGTTTCCTTACAGCACTGTGGCCTTGCTGCCTGCTCACCTTCACGGAGCCCAGGAGGTGCTGTATCGTTGTCCTGCACCAGGCATTGCACACAACCCCACCCTGACACTGCTCCCAGGAAGAGCCCTGAGCAACATGTGAGGGAAAGGATCTCCCCATGCAGGGGCTGACTGTAGGACTTGGCCATTCTGCTTGATAGCACACAGCACGGCTGTCTTGGCATCACAGTCACCCTCACATTGCCTTTGCCTACCTGCAATCAGGGCCTCCAACTTTCTGCTCTAATCAGCCACCAGGGACCTTTTGCTGGTAATGGCCCTCAGTGGGACCTGTTAACGCTCCAAGAAACTTGGGGATTTCCTTCTGACGTAAACTTCTTGAGAGGTTGCTTCAGTCTCCTCTCAGCATCTGAGGTTCATGGGCTCAGCACCAAAGACACCCGAGGGGTCCTTAAGATGCAAACCCCCCTAAGGAGGCATGCCTCTCCCCATAATTTTCTTCAGCTCTTCAATTCTTGTGCTGTGGCTAATGGGAGAGGTTTCAGGAGTGTATTTACAAGAGGAGTTTTTCAATGAGCAGGAAAAAAAAGGGATTTCTGCTTTCAAAGTTTTCCTTATTTTTCAGCTTACAACCTAGAGTGATATCCACCTTCTCCAACTGATATTGATCCAGAGTGTCTCCTAATGAAGTCTGGACATGTAGGAAAAGCAGCATCCTGGAGGTCAGATATCAATGCAAAATATTCCTCCCCACCTCCCCAACCCTGCCACTTCTCTCATCAGCCACTGGGGACTTAGATCACTCTTGTTCAAATCAAACCTTTTGCCACTCAAGGCTGCAGCTGAATGTTACAGCTCATATGCACCAATTCCCACCTGCTTTCCTTAGACAACGAGCTGCAAACAGGCACAGAAGGATTGTCGGAGTGGGGGGACGGGCCCGGAGTAACGACGGAGTCTCAATATGAGTATGATCGTTCTCCCCTTATTAGAGCTTACACAAAGTATATATATCGACAAGCAATACGCATGCGCTAGCAATAGTTACATGATTGGTTACAGTTTCTGTCCACGCGCATAAAGCGGATATATGATTGGTGCAAGGTTGCTGTCCACGCTCCGTCGACATCTATGGAACCTAGTTCCGTCCAGACTTGTTCACCAGTTTTGTGAATACCTTCTTTTGTAGTGCTCAAGGTCGCTGCAAGGCTCGCTCGGCCGCTGCAAGGCTCGCTCGCCTTGGCCTACATTCCTTCCCTTACCCTGAGAACGGGATTGCTCATCCCAATCAGATCATGCCCTCTCTCGCTTAACCATTCCTCCACAATTCCCCCTTCTTGTTTATGAGCAATCCAAGCGTGGTGCACTACTTTTAGCAAAGCTTTCTTCAGGCAGTGTAGTACTACACAAAAGCACAAGCGTACCACTACAAGGATTAGTATGATGAGTATGCCTTCAGTAAGCAACCCTATTATCCACTGTGGCAGATTTCCAAACAGGTTAGTTCATACCTTCAAGATCCTCACTACCATGCCCTTGAGCTGCTAACAAAAATCAATTGCAGCCCTATTTTGCAGAAGAGCATGTCGCAGGTTATTTTGGTCCTCTAGTAGGTTAAGGCTGCGGAATTAGCTCTTGAGGATCCTAAGGTAGCGTAGCACTTAATGCATTAATAAGCGCAGCACTACAATTACTAGCAGGCATACTGCCGTTGCACTTCCCCCTGCTATACTCAGAAAATTCGCTTTATCATACTGCTGGGAATTCCTACTAGGCAGGTTCTAAAGGGTTGCGTAGCAGAAGCCAGTGACAGACGAAAGGCGTGTTGCCCTGTTCGCCCAGGTAACGCACAGATATTGTCTGTGTTCAATCCTGTGGAGAGTCATTACCACTGGGAACAACATTCCCAGAAGCAGGATTTCTGTCTGCTTGTTCGTTAGATGAGTCATGGTGAGTTAAGACAGGCTTCGCGTTCTTGCTGGGTACCCACACTGGTCCACGATCTGTGGAGACACACATATAACCTCGACCATTAAAAATAACAGGGGCGGGCCCAGTCCATATTCCGGAGGCTGGGTCCCTATACATTACTTTAAACTGGGGTAACGTTGTTGTATTATTAAATTTAAGCTGCTGATGGTGAATGATCACCGGGGGTTCCTCACGGTCACCCATGAGACAAAGATAATTCAGGGTGAAGAGCGCACGGTGCAACCTCTGCTGTGCGTCCGTCTCCTCACCTTTTTGCTTTCTGAGATAGTCTTTTAATACTAGATGGGTACGTTCTACTAGCCCTTGCCCGGTAGGTGAATGTGGAATTCCCGTAACATGATCAACCCCCCATCGAGATAAGAATGTTCTAAACTTTTGGCTGACATAGGCAGGCCCATTATCCGTTTTTATTCGCTCCGGTACGCCCAATATGGCGAAACAAGCCAGCAGGTGTTTGCACGCATGTTGTGCCTTTTCTCCAGGTAATGCAGTTGCCCATATCATTTTTGAAAAGGTATCAATGGTCACATGTACATACTTTAACCGACCGAATTCTGGAACATGAGTGACATCCATTTGCCATAATTCTAGAGCTTTCAGCCCTTTTGGATTTACCCCAAGCCCAATGCCTGGGCCATGGTTCCCGCATCTTGGGCAGGCCTGTGCAATGCCTCGGGCCTCACTCTCTGTTAAACCGAATTGTCTTCTTAGCCCTTTTGTGTTCTGGTGGAATGTGTCGTGACTCTGTCTAGCTTGCTGGAATTTGTCCATAGGGGGTAAATGACACACGGAGCTAACCAGGCTGTCAGCGATCTGATTGCCTTGTCCTAGCCCTACATCTAACTGGTGGCTACGAATGTGGATAACGCAGCAAGCTGCTGTTCGTTGACCCAGCACAGAGCGCAAGGTGATGAACAGACTTCCCAACCTCGGGTTAGATGTTTCCCTTATTAAGGCATCCTCCAGTCGTGGTACTATCCCTGCTACATACATTGAGTCAGTCACTACATTTAAAGGAGTATTCAGCCAATTGGTTAGAGCCCAAACTACCGCAGTTAATTCTAAAGTCTGAAGGGAATCCCGAGGCTGTCCCTCCATGACGTGTTGTTTCCATTGCTCACCTTCTTTCCACACGCACGCGGCACGTCGCAAGCGCTTACCCGCATCCGTGTAGATAGTAACGCCATCTGAAAGGGGTTCCCTACTTACTCTGGACTTTTCTATCCATTGATTTCGCTGTAACACCTGCCATAACTTTCCCTGAGGCTGACATGAATGTACCTTACCACAGAAACCTAACAGAGCATTTTGTATGGCCACAGCGTTTTGGAGCCACCACTCTAGGTCAGCCATGTTAACAGGTATACTGATATCGTTCGGCTCTTGACCACTGATCTCTAAGATTCTTGATCGCCCTTTGCGTATCAATTCACCTACTGCTTCGGTTTGGGTCTGGATACTCGTTTTTGGTTGTACACTCAGGAATACCCATTCCAAGATATGAAATACATCTTTTTGATCTTTGTGTTTGGCAGTGGCATTGATCAGAATAGGGGGGAGAGATTCCCCGCTTCTGTTTTGCCACTGACAAACGACTGCATATGGTGAGTCTTTCCCATTGCATATGATTAGGGATATGGGAAGGTTTAGGAGGCGTCGAGAGGACCATGCCAAGTGTAATTTTTGTGTGATATGCTGTAACACAGCATGTTGTTCAGGTGTCAGGGTAATTTTGTTAGCGGGATTAGTGCCTCCCAATAGCGCCGTCAGGGGCGCAATATCAGTATTGGAGATACCAACACAATGTCGCACCCACTGTACGTCCCCAAGCAGGGTCTGTACATCATGTAGGGTGCTTAACCGCGTTGTGAGTTCTGTCTTTTGGGGCCGAATTTTAGACTCTGCAATGGACCATCCAAGGTATTTCCATGGAGCCGTGCGCTTAATCTTCTCTGGTGCAATGATAAGTCCCTTTGAGGACAGAGTGTCCGTTAGCTGTTCTAATGCTTCTTTCACAAAAGGCTTCTCCTGGCAACAGAGAATATCGTCCATGTAGTGATAAATTATGGTGTCTGGCCATTTGTCCCGGAGTGGCTGCAATGCCCACGCAACGTAAAGTTGACACAGGGTTGGTGAGTTTTTCATTCCTTGCGGCAAAACAACCCATTCATAGCGCTCCGCGGGCGCAGCCTTGTTTATTGCTGGCACAGAAAAGGCAAAGCATTGGGTGTCTTGAGGGTGTAACGGAATGGTGAAAAAACAGTCCTTCAAATCAACAATCAGTAGGTGCCACCCTATTGGCAGCATACTAGGTGACGGCATTCCGGGCTGCAAGGCTCCCATAGGTTGCATAAGTAAAGTCCAAAAAAAAAAAAAAAAATGGTATGGCCTCTTGCACTGCAGGAATGGTTCAACCAAAACTCAGAGTTAAGCTAATTTAGCCAAAATCAAGACACAAAAGTACCAAGTGCAAGGAAAGGTTGGTAAGTTGTCAAAATCTCTACAGTACAAGGCAAGCCATTTCAACTTCACTATGAAGTTGTACTAAGCTTTTAGTGGTCAGACACCTCTGAGAATCTTTATTAACATCAACTTTCTTTTTTTTTTTTTCCCCTTCTTTTTTCTTTTTTTTTCTTTTTTCTTTTTTCTTTTTTCTTTTTTCTTTTTTCTTTTTTCTTTTTTCTTTTTTTTCTTTTTTCTTTTTTTTCTTTTTTCCTTTTTTCCTTTTTTCTTTTTTTTCTTTTTTTTATTTTTTCTTTCCCTTTTTTTCTTTTCTCTTTTTTTTTTGGGGGGGGGGGGTTCCCTGCCAGGCCCTGTCACCACATATCAAAAAGACATCTGGCGGCAAGGCTTTTGGGGTACCATTGTTCCAAATTGGGGTCCTAGTCCAGTCCAACCTCCCCCATAGTTTGAGATGGTGGTACGAGCTTGTTGTAAAATTTTCCAATCATGTGGTTCCCATTTCCCCTGACCATTCTGTTGTAGCATGGGGAACGCCAGTGCTGTGGGGCCCTTGGACCCTGCAACAGGCTTCCATTGTCCTTCTATTATAGCGTCTTTGATAACGCCGCTCCAACGCGTAGGTACGGGAGGCGCAGTCGCGGATGGTGTAGAGGGGCTCAGGAAGCATGGAGGAACGCTTCCCCCCTTGTGCTTTGTCTGCAGCTCCAATTCCTCAAGGCGCTTTAAAACTGTTTGCAACATTTGTGCAGTGACATCTGGGGGTGTTTGCAACATTTTTGCAGTGACATCTGGCGCTGTTTGCAATATTTTTGCAGTGACATCTGGCGACGGCGGCTCTGTTTTCCCGGTGACCGGGGTAGTATCACCCGAGGACTTGCTGGAGGAAGGCAGGGGCGGATACAAAGGCGAAGAGGAAGGCTGAGGGAGAGGGGGGGGCAATCGGCGGAGGAGGAGCAGGCGGGGCGGAAGGAGGGGGCCGGCAACCCTCTCCGCCCAGGTCTATGAGGTCAGCCAGAGGCGTGACCTCCTCCCCTTTTGGGGCCTCCTCCAAGCGCACTTCCTCCCCTCCCTTGGAGTTCGCTTCTGCCTTTCCCGCAGAAACTTCCGCTTTTTCAGCCGTGCGATCGGGCTTGGCTAGCGGCAGAGGCTTCAGCCCCCCCCCCCCTTGCTCGCACCTCGTCCATATCCTTACAGACGGGTCCCATTGGTCCCTTCACCGCGGACAACCCAAAGAACCGTGCAATGGGTCCCGGTTTGCTCACGGGCTTTTTGGGAGGGGCTCCTGGTCCCAGCATTTGTACGGCAGCACACGCTGCTTCACTCTCTGCCTTCATTGATGTTAAAGTCTCTAGCACGGTGTTCCAAAGCGCACGAACGGCTTTAATCTCTTTTTCCTCTTTCTCGTTCCCCTCAGCTGACTTCTGCCACATCGTCCCTCCAAAGTCCCGCCATTCGGACACAGAAAACAGTAAGCAGGTGTCAGAAAAGGGACCCCAACGCCGTCCCAGTTTAATCAAGCTGTGTAGCAGTTTCGCCGGTACGTCTATCCCTCTCTTAGAGAGGATTCCAGCGAGTAGCGTTGCTGCAGCGTCTGTTTCCATAGCTGCGCCTGAGAAGTGGGGCGCGACCCCACTAAAATGTTTGCCCGGCTCCTGCTTCGGGCAGTGGCCTCTCAGCCGTGGTTTCCCACTCCCCTCCTCTAGCTGCTTACCACAGTCTCGGAGATCTTAGTCGAGCATAACCATCCTCTGCTACCAGATGTCGGAGTGGGAGACGGACCCGGAGTAACGATGAGTCTCAATATGAGTATGGTCGTTCTCCCTTTATTAGAGCTTACACAGAGTATATATAGACAAGCGATAAGCATGTGCTAGCAATAGCTGTATGATTGGTTTACAGTCTGTTCACACGCCTAAAGCGAATACACAATTAGTGCAAAGTTGCTGTTCCTGTGGAGGGGCTTGTCAGCCCCCTCCTTTACTTGTTTACCACTACTTGCCTTCCCCTTCTGTAATGGTCTAGGAATGCTCAAGGACAGTTCACATAGCCACAGGGATCCTCCCTCTATTGTGAAGACAGGATTGCTCACTTCTAAGAGATCATGCCCCTTTTCACTTAACCATTCTTCCACAGGGAGTTGCATGAGAACTGGAAGATTTGGGTGTTTTTTTGCCGGAAAAGTCTCTCCTGACTTCTCAATGTCTTTTCTTCTTTCAACAGTCCCCCATGCCCAGAGATACCAAAATGTCCAACAGCAGCTCCCTCAACAAGTTCCTCCTCCTGGCAGTTGCAGACACACAGGAGCTGCACCTCTTGCACTTCTCGCTCTTCCTGGGCATCTACCTGGCTGCCCTTGTGAGCAATGGCCTCATCATCACAGCTGTAGCCTGTGTCCACCACGTCCACACCCCCATGTACTTCTTCCTCCTCAAACTCTCCCTCTTCGACCTTGGCACCATCTCCACCACTGTCCCCAAATCCATGGCCAATTCCCTGTGGGACACCAGGGCCATTTCCTACTGGGGATGTGCTGCCCAGCTCTTCCTGGTTGCCTTCTTGTTTGCAGGAGAGTCTTCTCTTCTCACTGTCATGGCCTATGACCGCTTTGTTGCCATCTGCAGACCCCTGCACTACGGGACCATCATGGGCAGCAGAGCTTGTGTCAGAATGGCAGCAGCCGCCTGGGACAGTGGTTTTCTCACTGCTGTGCTGCACACTGCTAACACATTTTCACTACCACTCTGTGAAGGCAACACAGTGGACCAGTTCTTCTGTGAAATTCCCCAGATCCTCAAGCTCTCCTGCTCAGACTCCTACCTCAGGGAAGTTGGGCTTATTGTGGTTAGTTCCTGTTTATTCTTTGGGTGTTTCATTTTCATTGTGCTGTCCTACGTGCAGATCTTCACTGCTGTGCTGAGGATCCCCTCTGAGCAGGGACGGCACAAAGCCTTTCCCATGTGCCTCCCTCACCTGGCCGTGGTCTCCCTGTTTGTCAGCACTATCCTGTTTGCCTACCTGAAGCCCCCCTCCATCTCCTCCCCAGCTCTGGATCTGGTGGTGATTGTTCTGTACTCAGTGGTGCCTCCAGCAGTGAACCCTCTCATCTACAGCATGAGGAACAAGGAGCTCAAAGATGCCCTGAGGAAAGTGATTTCATGGACGTTTTTCAGCAGTGGGAAAATTGCCTTTGCTCTCCACAAATGACTCCCGCTGTGTCCTGTACCAGGAATGAGCTTTGTTTTTTTGCTTTATTTTCATTATTATTGCTGTTGTTATTATCATTTTTTACCATGTTGCTACAGAATTGCCTGGATTCATTCCACTTTTCCTGAGAATGCTCGTTCTCACCAGGTGCCCATATAAAATTGTGTCTAACACTGGGTCAGAGCTGACTCCCTCACAGTATCTCTGTAATAAAGTAGGTTCTTCCAGGTGCAGTGCCTGAAGGCTGGGCTCTTCATCCAGAGCTGCTGTCCCTCAGGCCCTGTCCCCCTGTCCATGTCCTTGAGACAATAGCTCTCCCACCCCACATGCTGGTCCTTACCCCAGATGTCACCCCCAGACAAGGCTTTGTGCCCAGCTGAAGGATTGGGCATCCAGCTGTGTGCCCTGGGAGGATGAGTCCTCTGCTGGGTCCTCTGCAGGGCTAGCAGGGAGCATGCAGGGGAGGCCCTGGGGCCATCTACTGGGCCTCTAGACCATCCTCCTCCCATAGGGGGGCCTCGTACAGGGTCTGTCAGAACAAAGATCCAGCCCAGCTTGTTGCTGCATGAACAGAGAGGAGAAGCTACCCCAGGAAACTCCTCCCACCCCCAGCCCCTCATACCAGCCATTTCCAGCACTGGCCATTGCCCATGGTGCTGGTGAGGAGTGATCTTGGAATGTGACCAGCTCCATCTGCCTGCTGGGCTCAGCACTTGTGTAGGGGGGGGGGGAATGGCCATCCTGCCTGGCCTCTTTCCCTGGGCCCAGGCACCAGCAGACCCCAGAGCATGGCCTTCTGCTAAACCCAGGGGCACAGCATCAGGGATGGGCAGGGGCTGGGCGCTGGTGGGAGGCTGCAGAGCAAGAGGGCATGTGGGGGATGGGGCACCAAGG
Organism: Apteryx mantelli; assembly: GCF_036417845.1. Lineage (NCBI taxonomy): Eukaryota > Metazoa > Chordata > Aves > Apterygiformes > Apterygidae > Apteryx > Apteryx mantelli. The sequence goes on along the minus strand of NW_027118553.1, from coordinate 10,792,891 downwards.
ACTGTCATGGTGACCATTCTAGGGGAGTGTTTCCCCACTCCTGAATGCCTCCTGCACTGTGTGGTGCCTGCATAGTGGGGCCATGAGGCCACGTGAAGGGCAGCAGGGCTGGGTCAGCGCAGGGATGGGGTGCAGATGTGAGCCACGACACTCCAGAAGCTCCCGACGGTTGTGGAGGGGACTCACTGCTGTTTGTGTGGTTGAGGGTCTCTTGGTGGCTGCAGCCACCAGCACCACCTGTCAGGACTCCCAGACCCAGGAGAGATGGTCAGTGCCCTGCACCACAGCTCACAGTGCCCCTCTCCTGTGTCACAGTCCTCTCTCAGGAGCACTGCCAGGTTCGTCACTCCCTGCCCAGGTGATTGCTGGAGCTGCTGGAGGTCCTCTCTCCTCACGCCTGCTGAACCCAGCTCTGCCCTGGTGTCAGCCCACAGGCTCTGCCCTGGGTCATGCTATGTCTCCATACGCTCTCCTCTGAGACCATGTAGGGACCCACAGTGCATAGCTCTGCTTGGGGCTGGCCACCACAGCCTGCCTGAGTGGTCCCGGGAGATCCCAGCAAGGCTGTGCTTGGAGATGAGGCTGTGATTGTCATCGGTCAACAAAGATGGGATGGTCTGGCTGGGGGCCAAGGGAAGGAAAGGAGGAGAGAACAAGGAGAAGATGCAGGAAGGGAAATTTCAAATGAGTTGAAGGAAAAAAACAAAGAAATAATCATGGTAGTTAAGCAGCACTGGGGCAGGTGCCAGGAGATCTTTAAAAACACTCCTGGAGAAAGTACTTACCAACCTGATCTAACTGTCAAGTTTGCCCTTAGAGCAGATTGTGGTCCTGGAGATCTCCAGCAGTCCCTTCCAACCCAAATCCTCTAGGAGGAAGGGGCTGGAAAGTGGAGTCCTGGGCAGGGGACACTGTTGTGGGGTTGAGGCCTTGCTGCCATTTGCACTGCCTGGTCAAGCCTGTCCTCAGAGTCACACAGTGAGTGAGTTTATCCTCCAAAGGAGTCTCTGCTCCATGGGCAACAGGAGTCAAACCAGTACTGGGAGATTGCAGAAAAGTTCTCAGGAACATGCCAGGCATTCAGCCCCTTTGACTGCTGAGGTGTCCCCAGAATGGTGCTTTGCCTCCTGGGTCTGAAGGGCTGAGAAATCTTTGGAGCCAGAGCAGACCGGAGTGCCACCTCCTGGACTTTAAGGTTACAGGGCATCAGGAGGGCTGTACCGGCTGCAGGCAGGGAATCAGTGCCCTGGGGCATGAGCAGATCCCCCTCTGCCCTCCCCTCTCTCTTCACTGCCCGGAACAGAGATAATGTTTCCCATGTTGGCCCTCCCTGCCAGGCTCTATTCCCAGCTGGGGGGGCTCAGACTTCACAATCAGGAAACGCAGGAGAGCCCAGTGTCACCTAGAGGAGCAGGGTCCCACCACACCTGCTGGGTGGCCAGGACTGCACCATGCAGACCCCACTCTGTTCACCGCACACCTCCTGCGTGGGGCTGGGGGGGTGCCCAGCAAGAAGGCAGGCACACCTGGGGGTCTGCTGCCGTTGGTGTGGTGGCCTTTGGACCAGCCTCTGTCTGTAAGGGACTCAGGAGCTTCTCTGCCTCCATGTTAGTGGCAAAGTTAGTGTCCCAGCTTCTTCTCTCTGGAGAGCTGAGGATTTAATTCTCGGGAGAAAGCGAAAAAGGAAAGCCTTTTGTCAATGGGACTTATACTATGCTGTCCACTCTCTACGGCCTTCTCCTGCTCTATCACCCCAGAAATCCTTTACAAGGGGCATTTTTTGGTATCTGACCCTGCTTTGAGCAGCTGGTTGCACTACAGGCCTCCTGTGGTCCCTACAGCCTGAATTATCCTAAAAGCCCATGACCTCAGGCCCCATGTCAAGCACAGAGCAAATGGGACAGGAGTCACTTGTGCTTTATGGACCATCTAAAAAAGGCAGGTGAACACTTCCTCCTCCTCCCCATTACCTGGGAGACACTGCCTCAGGTGTATTTACATGATCCCTGAACTTCTTTGCATCCACCTTTAACCACACAGAAGTCCATTGCCTGGATCCCCTCAGTGGTGAGGGGAGAAATGCAGACTTTTCTGCAGGGTGAGTTCTCTACCTCTGTAGTTGCACCTCTAGGTAGATGGTGCCATCCTGCCCTTTCTTTCTTGCCTGAAACTCAGACTGGATGGGGATGTGAATGTGGAGGTTGTCTGTCACTGCAGTGACCTTGAGAAGGTGGAGAGGTAGGAGGAATAACAGAATCAACACCCTGGACTGCAGCAGAGAGGATTTCATCTTGTTCAGGATCTGCTTGTCAGGATCCCACAGGTGACTGCCCTGGAGGGCAGAGGAGCCATGGAGCTCTCTTAGATCATCAGGGACAAAGTCCTTGAAGCACAGGAACACAGGAGAATATGCAGGAAAGTCCATCGGGGCCTGGCCTGAGGCTGACAGAGATGAGCAGGGACTTTGTGATTTAAGACTTGAAAAGGCAGAAGGAAGTGCACAGAGGGTTGGAAGGGGAATGGACTGCCCAGGAAGAGGACACAGCCATTATGTGTGGTGGAAGGGATGGAGTTAGGCAAGCCAAAGCTCAGCGGGAGCTGGCACTGGAGCTAGCAAGAGATGGAGATGGCAACCGGAAGGGCTTCTGTAAGGACGTTGGCAGCACAAGGCAGGCAGACAAGGAAAGGGTGGTCTCCCTGCTCAGTGGGGCAGGGGACATAGTGACAAAGACAGGGGAAGGGCTGAGGAGCTCATTGCCTCTTTTACCTTGTCTTTTACTGGTCTTGTCTACTGCCAGACCTCCCTGGCCCCCAAGTCCTTTGGCAGCATCTGTGTTAGCAAAGCCTCACCCATGGCAGAGGAAGATGCAGCTGGGGAGGAACTTTGCCCAGTGGGCACACACAAGTCCATGGAACCAGATGGGAAGCACCCCAGGGTTCAGGGAGAGGTGGCCAGAGTCGTTTTAATGCTGCAGTTGGTCATCTTTTAAAAGTCAGGGTGATTAGGGAGGTTCCTGATGACTGGGAAAAGGCAGACATTGCGCCCATTTTCCAGAAGGGCAAGAGGGAGGATCTGGGCAACGACAGGCTGGTCCTCTTCATCTCAGTCCCTGGGAAGGTGATGGAGCAAATCCTCCTGGAAACCATCTCCAAGCATAGGAAGGACAAGGCCTGGAAGAGGCAGCATGGCTTGACCAAGGGGAAATGGAAACCATGCCTGACCAACCTGATTGCCTTCTGCCATCAGATGAATGCCTGCGTGCACAAGGGGAAAGTAGGGAATTTTGTGAATGTTCACTTTAGCAAGGCCTTTCACACAGTCTCAAGTGCTGTGATTCAGTGAAGAGGCAGAGGAAGAATAAAGGAGAGAGAGGCAGAAGAAGAGATCTGAAACATGTCCATTTAAATAAATTAGTTCCTCAGAACAAAGTTTCTCCATGCAGAGGATTGCCAGCAAATGAATTTTCAAGAAGAACGTCTCTCTCTCTATATATATGTTTACGCTCGCATAGACAGACTAATTCCTGTAGTGCATGAACATGGTGCTGCCAATGAATAAGAAAGAAAAAAATATTTCACAGTTGTAAAAACTGTGGGAAGTTTTGGAAATGAGGATTTTTTTGTCAATTATTGCACTGAAGATGTTATAGAGGCTCCTTTAAAATATTGCTTAAACACAGGTATGTTGAGATTTCCTTGAAGCTGGTCACCCTGCTTTCCTCACCAGTCGAGAGAGACCGACACCTCAGAGTGAGACATGCTCTGTGCAAAGAGTGAAGGGTAACATGGACAGCCCTGGGCAGGGGGTGATCTTCTGATTCCTGGGCTCTGTGTGAGACACAACAATATCCTGTTTAGTGGTGTAGGCCTGATTATAACAGAAAAGTTTAGAAAAGGACAATAAAAATGAAACAAGAAAGAAAATAAGACAACGATTTAAGGAAAAAAATGCTTTGTTAAAGTTTCCACCTTTTCATTTTTTTGTGCTCTTATTGTCTTTCTTGATTTGTTCTGTTTCAGTACACTAGTGTTCTGGGGAGATTATGCATTATCTTTTTGTCTGAAAAGGAAAGAGATTTTCAGAACTGTGGTGGGATGCAGTCACAGGGTCATTGGTGGCTGGTGCCATTGCAGGTGCCCTGTCCCCTCTGCCCAACCTCCATCTGTGGCTCCGAGGTGCTCTGGTCTCCTGCAGGTCCCCTGTGAGAGCTGCCAGGCCCAGGCAGGTGCCTCAGAGACACCGGGGCCTCTCAGAGTGCCACTGAATGTTTATGGTTAGACACGTGATCTCTGCCTGAAAAGGTGAAGAACTGTTCTCAACATTACAAAAATAAATAAATGAGAACATTTACATCAGCTGAAATGACTGAATAATTTTTGAAAAATGTCAGTGTTTTCCGCTGATGACATAATGGAAATTTGGAGGAAGGGCATGAATCTCAGGAGAAGAAATGTTGATCTGCCCCTAAACTTGCATTACCACTGCTCTGTCTGTTATGCTGTGGTTTTAACCTCACTAATCTTTCAACTATTTCCACATGCCCTGATTAAACTGATCATTTCTAAAGTCAACTGTTTGTCAGACTATCTGGGCATATGCACTTTCCATAGATTCCCAGTCTTCCTCCTCCCCTTACTCTTTGTTGTTCGGATACCTCCCAACTCTCCAGTTGCTGCTTTAAGCTTCAGGGAGTCTGAAGCTTGCCTTGTCTTTCAGCAGTCTAACTGTCTCTTCAACCAACTCCTTCACTGTGTGTCTATTCAGCCTTTCCTATCTATTTGTGAAGAACATTTCAAGGAAGGTATTTCCTTATAGACTGTGGACCTCACTGGAGGCAACTTGAACTTCACATAGAGTTGAGGAGTGTATTTTACTTCTTATGACACCGGATCAATTTTATTTGTGTTTGATCGCAATTAAGACAAATCCTTCTGGGTCTTTTTGCAGCTAGTTGTCTAAGGAAAGCAGGTGGGAATTGGTGCCCATGAGCTGTAACATTCAGCTCCAGCCTTGAGTGGCAAAAGGTCAGATTTGAACAAGAGTGATCTAAGTCCCCAGTGGCTGATGAGAGAAATGGCAGGGCTGGGGAGGTAGGGAGCAATATTTTGCATGGATGTCTGACCTCCAGGATGGTGCTTTTCCTACATGTCCAGACCTCATTAGGACATACTGTCGGCCAGTATGAATTGGAGAATGTGGGTATGACTTATTCTGAAAACTGAAGAATCATGAAATCTTAAGAAGCAGACATCTTTCTTTTTCAGGTGCTCATTGAAATCTGCCTTCTTTCAAAACACTCCTGAAACCTCTCCAATTAGCCACACAAGGATGGACAAACTGAAGAAAATTATGGGGAGAGGCATGGCTCCTTAGGGGTTTTTGCATCTTAATGACCCCTCAGGTGTCTTTGGTGCTGAGTCCATGAACCTCCAATGCTGAGAAGGAGCTGAAGCAACCTCTCAAGAAGTTAAAGTCAGAAGAAAATCCCAAGTTTCCTGGAGAGTTAACAGGTCCCACTGAGGGCCATTATCAACAAAGGCTCCTCAGGGGCTGATTAGAGCCGAAAGTTGGAGGCCCTGATTGCAGGTAGGCAAAGGCAATGTGAGGGTGACTGTGATGCCAAGTCAACCTTGATGTGTGTTATCAAGCAGAGTGACCAGGCACTGACAGCCAGCCCCTGGGTAGGGTGATCCTTTCCCTCACATGTTGCTCAGGGCTCTTCCTGGGAGCAGTGTCAGGGTGGGGTTGTGTGCAATGCCTGGTGCAGGACAACGATACAGCACCTCCTGGGCTCCGTGAAGGTGAGCAGGCAGCAAGGCCACAGTGCTGTAAGGAAACGTCATCTTGTTGTGGGCCTCTGTGGCAGAGACACTAGCCATAGGAAATGAGACAAAGACCTCAGTTCTTTTGGAAGGTTTCAGCCTTGGCATTGACCTCAGTCATCTCCACCACAGACTGTCCTATGCTGTCCCAAAGCTGCACCTGATTCCCTGCAGCCTCTAGACACCCAACCTGCTTCCCCACCTTGCTCTCACTGCAGGATCTCCCCACCTTTACTGACATCCTGCTGTCCTTGCTGGCTGCTCCTTGAAACAAAAGGCAAGGGGCTGATCACAGAGACCCTCTGGGTGTCCTGTTGCACCACAGCACTACCCTACGAGTGACATTCTTGTTACGTGAAGTGCAGTCTGAACCTCTCAAGATGCACTTTGTGGCTCTTTCCCCTTTTCATGCTGCTTCCTACTACCAAGAAAAGCTCCTTCATCTCTGAACCCACCCTGTCACAGGCAGTCACAGGTGACTACTGTATTGGCCTTAGCCTCTGCTTCAGCAGGCTAAAGAGGCCCTGGTCCCTCAGGCTCTCCATACAGGCCATGTGCTTCAGACCCCCAATGCCCTCTTGGCAGACCTCCTCTGGACCCTCTCCAGTTGCTCCCCTATTCCTCCAGCACTGGGTGTACCATACTGGGACACACTGTTCCAGACATGTGGCCACAGCAGTGCTGAGTGGAGGAGGATAAGAACTGCCCTTGCCTGGGTGGCCACGCTTTTCCTAATGCCGTCCTGTATGCAGCTGGCCTCATTTGTGGTGAGCATGCACCACTGGCTCATATGGCACCTGTCGTAATGTCCAGGGCCTTCTCCTCAGAGTCACTCTTCTGCTGGTCAGGTCTCTGCCTGTCCTGATGCACGTGTTCTTCTGCCCTTCTGATGAGCCTTTCAAAGAGGACAGGATGTGGGGTAGACCCCTGCATACCCCACCTTTCCCTGGCTTCCTGGTCAAGCATGACCCATTCATGAAAACCCTCTGAGCTCCATCATCCAACCAGCTTTCTGCCCATCTGCATGTCTACTGGACATCCACTACTCTCTTCTCCTCCACAAGTGCAGGTCTTTTACCACAGAAGGCAATCAGGTGGGTCAGGAATAATTTACCTAACCGTATTGTTGTCCTGCATTAGTCATTGCGCTCCTCTGTAATGGTGAAAGGAGGTTCCCACTAGGAGACCAAAGCCTGCAGTGCCCAAGGCCAGGGAGGAACAGAGCTGGGCCATGCAGGAATGCCAGGAGAGGTGTTGGTGGCCTGAGCTGACTTTGCAGCACCATTGGGCCTGTGACAGACTTCTTGAACCAATCTCCAGGAAGGACAATGTGCCACTGAAGAAGTCCCTGGGCATGTCCAGGCTGTGATCCAGCCACCCTGAGGTTCACATTAGCCTAGTCCTTGTTCGTATCATCTGGCGGGATGAGAAGAGGTTTGGGAGGAGAAGAGTGAGAAGGGTTTGAGAGTGCAGAGTCTAGAGCAGAGATGTTGCTGTGATGTGCCTCCCATTTATGCAGCGCCCATGGATGTAGACGGGATGGACTTTCCCTAAAGGCAGTATTGGGATTCATTTGTCTGGGCACAGGTAGTAACCCCGAGATGCCCTGCGGTCCTTGCCCAGCAATCACTCCAAAGGGGCATTCTTTTTCTGTAGGTCCCATGCTGTATCTGCTAGACACATGTGGTTGTGCTGGACACCCCAGGCACCTGAAGTGGATCTGCCAGCCTATTTCTATGTCATTAGATCAAGTGTCTGCACTGAACTACAACAGCTGTTTTTAGCATTGGGATCTTCATCTGTCTCAGTTTCATAGTGAGTGGGGCTCTAGTTGTAGCAGGCATCTAGTGTCATTTCTGATGGCCAAGGAAATTTCTCACCTGGCCCCCAGCTGATGCTCTAGGAGGATGTGGGTCTCACAGAGCAAGCAGACACTGGCACATGCCTGGGGCCACCTCTGTCTCTTCAACTGTCCCCAGGTGTTTGTGCGTGAGCAACTGACTCCCACGCTCCATCTCCAGTGATTACAATGGGAGCATAGACAAGGAGCTCCCATGCAGACCTCTATGTTGTGCCCACTTTTATTTTCACCTCCTGTGAGTTTGTGGAGTTCACGGGAGGGATCTGAATCCCACTCCAGCCCAGGGGCTTCTAAACGGACATGAGACGCCCAGATTGACTGATGTGAATCAACACCTGAACCATGTGTCCATGAGCTCCCCTCTTTTCCCCTCTAGGTATCCTGCCTTGTTAAGAGATGAGAATCGGGGCTTCCAGAGTGGGACATTTCCACCTTTCATAGATATAGTCATCCTCTGATGAAATAAACTGCAATGTTGGAATCAGTCTCTCTGCACTCTTTAGGAAAGGACAGTAGGTGATTATTTTAGTCTACTTCAGGGAACATTTCCCAGGAGGAGGCAGCACAAGGGACAGAGAAATTCACGACTTCAGCTGGGCCCCTGCTCCTGAGTGGGGCTGGGCTTCAGGGACAGAGGGAGCTCATGGCAACTGGGCAGCACAGCCCAAAGACAGCTGCATCCAGAAGCAGCTCCTCTGCAAAGAGTAGCAGGGCTCTGAGTACTGCCTGCTGCTGCTGACATGAGATGAGAAGTGAAAAGCAGTGTGGAGTGGGAGGACAGAGAGCTCCTTGTGGGAGAAATCTTCACAGCCTTTTGCACAGTAAGTCTCTGGCTGCAGGGCAATGCTAGTGTGGTTCCTGGAGGGGTCTGCTAAACCCATCCTGCCCCATGGCAGTTTTTTAAGGATCATTCTCCCAGCTTCTTCTTTGCAGAGGAGGAGGAGGAGACACTTCAGAGCAGGGATTCCCAGCCACACCGTCACAGGGACCTGGCATCCTGCTCCTTTCTTCCAGGGATGGCTGCAGGGGTGTGAAGCCTGGGTATGCACACAGGTCTACATGGAATGTAATTCACAGCAATGTCCCTGTCCCAGGGTGCTGTGTGCCTGGGGCAGTGACTCTGCTGCCTGCAAGAGTCAGCACTCAGCCTGCCTGCCCGGGGAGCTCCCCACGACACTGCAGGGAGAAGCTCTGGGTGGGAGGAGAGACCCCTGTCCGGGCAGGTACTTTCTCCAACTGAGAGGCTGCTGTGTGGTTCTGGGCTGGGGAACATATCCAGAGGTGACTTTTCAATAGGAATGACAAGGCAGGGGACACCTGAAAGGGAAGGAGCTGTCATGAGTCTGTGCTTTCAGTTCTTTTCTGTTTAGGTGGAATGAAATGGGATTGGATCTGTCAGGTTTAGACAGGGGACGGAGGCTCCAAAAGAGTGACACTGAGAGAGGATCAGTTCTGGGAGGGACTCAGCAAATGCCTTCATCCACCCCTCAACCTACAGACAGAGCCAGCATCACCTTTCCGGCCTCAGCAAGGTTTCTCTCACCTGCTCCTTAGCACCTGCAAAAAAGAAGGTGCCCCTGGGCAGAGCCCTTTGCCCGGGAGGTTTCTGCAGGGCAGAGCTGAGCGCCCAGAGGGTGGGATGGGGTGTGTGAGCACTGAGAGGGGAGAGACATGGGGATGGAGAAACAGCTCCCCGCAGGGACGGCTCCAGGCAGCAGCGTCATGCTCAAAGTGTGGGAGGAAACTACCAACTCTAAGACCTCCTCTCCTCTCCCAGCCAGCACAGCCCTCTGCTCTCAAGGCTGGGGGGTGCAGGGCAGGAGTCCTTTCCTCAGCAGCAGGACATGCAGGAGAGGAGACACTCCTGAGTGCCCCTCTGTCCCTCCCTGGCCCTGCCTCCCTCTCCACAAATATCATGGTATAGCTCCATGTTTCCCACCTGTCCATGCTGCCCTTGTGCTTCCCCTTGGACTCTCTGGGCAGGGGGGTTTCTGATGCAGTTCAGACACCGATTTTATGGGACCTGCCATGAAGATGTGTCCTTGACAATGAGGTGCCCAAATGCTGCTCTAACCTGTGGGTGTCCAGACAATGCAGTGTGGGGGTCTGGGAATGAGCCAGGTCTCTCGTCAGGACACCCCATCCTTAGGACATTCCGCCATTTCCCTGGGGTGTCTGGCTGGGCTGCAAGCTGCCCTCCACAAGGACACAGCTCTCCCATTGCAGCTGCGTGTTATCTAGGTGTCCCAGGGAGAAGCCACCTAGATCCTGAGGCCATGCTGAGACATGCTGCTGGGTGGCTGGATGTGGGCAGCTGGAAGGAGCCTGATGTGCTGCTGGCTAAAAGAAGACGGCTGAGACCTGCCTCACATTCCCTCAGAAAGAGTGCTGATGGGCACTTTGCAAGTGCATTCCTCTGCTCTCCGCAGAATCATTTCTTTTTCGGGTAACATGAGTGCAACTGTCCTCCACCTCCAAGGTGCGAGCACAGGGCATCTGGGAACAAGGCAGATGGACAGGCCAGCTCTGCTCCCTCTGCACTAAAGCCAGAGTGAATCCTTTTGCCTCTCCAGAATCACAGCTGCTCACTCTGAGTGCAGCAGCAATGCTGAGGATTTCTGTCTGCAGGAATCCTCCTCAGGTGTGACAGGGTCAGCTAAAGAAAACCAAAGAAGCCTTAAAACTATTCATGAATCCACATTATGTGCAACTAGGAGTGAAGGTGCTGAAAATGCCTTCAACATTATGAGTGGATGGAATCTGACTGGAACTGGGAATATAACAGTGTAGTCACCCCTCTTCCCATGTCCACAGTGCTGTAGGTCAGGGCTGAATCCTCCGGAGCACACAGCCAGAGGCCCCTGCTCCTCATGTCAAACTCAGCCAGCATAAACCAGAGCTCAAGCCATGGAGCTCAATGATGGTGCTGCTGAGATGGGGAGAAGTAACATTTGTGTGTTTGTGGGAGGCTATGAGAAATTTTTGCTCAGAGAAGTCTGACCTAACTTGTCAATATCTCTTCTTCATCACACAGTCCCCCTGTGCCACAAAGCATCAAATGTCCAATGGCAGCTCCCTCAACGAGCTCCTCCTCCTGGCATTCGCGGACACACGGGAGCTGCAGCTCTTGCACTTCTCGCTCTTCCTGGGCATCTACCTGGCTGCCCTCCTGGGCAATGGCCTCATCATCACAGCTGTAGCCTGCGACCACCGCCTCCACACCCCCATGTACTTCTTCCTCCTCAACCTCTCCCTCCTCGACATTGGCACCATCTCCGTCATTGTCCCCAAATCCATGGCCAATTCTCTGAGGGAAACCAGGGCCATTTCCTACTCAGGATGTGTTGCCCAGTTCTTTCTTATTCTCTTTTTCTTTTTGGCTGAGTATTCTCTTCTCACAGTCATGGCCTACAACCGCTACGTTGCCATCTGCAAGCCCCTGTACTACGGGACCATCATGGGCAGCAGAGCTTGTGTCAAAATGGCAGCAGCTGCCTGGGCCAGTGCTTTTCTCAATGCTGTGCTACACACTGCTAAAACATTTTCAGTACCACTCTGCAAAGGCAACAGAGTGGACCAGTTCTTCTGTGACATTCCCGGGATCCTCAAGCTCTCCTGCTCGGATTCCTACCTCAGGGTGTTTTGGGCAGTTGTGATTAGTGTTTGTTTAGGCTTTGGGTGTTTTGTTTTCATTGTGCTGTCCTACGTGCAGATCTTCACTGCTGTGCTGAGGATCCCCTCTGAGCAGGGACGACACAAAGCCTTTTCCATGTGCCTCCCTCACCTGGCCGTGGTCTCCCTACTTGTCAGCACTGTAATCTTTGCCACCCTGAAACCTCCCTCCATCTCCTCCCCAGCTCTGGATCTGGTGCTGGCTGTTCTCTATGCAGTGGTGCCTCCAGCAGTGAACCCCCTCATCTACAGCATGAGGAACAAGGAGCTGAAAGACGCACTGAGGAAACTGGTTCAGTAGGTACAATGTCAGCACCAGTAACTCTCCCATGTGCATCTGCTCCTCATTCCCAGGGTATTTGGCAACATAGCTAGGTGTTGCTCATGTCTTTCTTTCCTACTTACTTTTTTCTGTTACATTCTCCTAAAAGAAAACATATTTTGCTTTGTGCCACTTGTGTCACGTGTCACTTTGCAGTGTCTCTTTTGGCGCCGACACTAAGGGAGCTCAGGGGCACAGAGTCAGGCTCAGACAAGCAGAGGCATGGGGAGACCATGGGTCCTGTGTCCACTAGGAGAGCTCAGCTCCTGTGGCCACAGTCAAGGTATTATCTCATACCCCTCTCCTGTGAGGGTGGCAGCCGGCTGTCACCATGGGCTGGTCCCTTCCCTCTACAGCGTTCCAACACTCCAAGCAGAGTGAGAGTGGAAAGGAGGAGAGTTTGGACGAAGTCTGTGGGAACAGACCCTCTGTTCCTCAGAACCATTCCCCCACTGCCACAGCAGGCAATTCTTCACTGCAGCCTTCACTTGGGGGCTGCAGCTTTCTTGGAGACATGTCCACCAACAGCAGCAGGACTTTCTCTTCTCAGGGCTTTTCTCCTCATTTCCACACTGCCCTGCCTTGCTCTGAAGCGTGTGTATGGCCTCAGTGCTCTTGTAACGTGCTGGTGGTAGGTTTGTGCTTCCCTGTGCATTCCTGTGAGCTCAGGCAGGACCAGGCATTGGGTGCATTTATGCCAGACCTGCCCTGCACAAGAACATTGCTATAATAAAAGGCGATGCCCTTCATCATGTGCCTGAAGTCTGGCCTTTCTTCAGAAGCTGCAGTCAAAAATATGCCCAAAGCAATGGCACCATAGAAGGGCCTGCTGCTCTGCTTGTGACCTCCATGGGATGCAGGGGACAAGCTCAGAGTCTCCATGTGATCTGTTAGGGACTGAGGGCTGGATGCAGGGTTCATCTGTTGGTGACCAGTGTCAGTGGAGCTGGTGAACGGTCTCTGAATTTCCTGCCTGAGGCTGTCCCACAGGTGACAGTGCTGATGAGAGACGTCCATCCTTCTAGAGATTAATCTGAGCCCCAGGAGAGCTCAGGGGATCTCCAGGGACAGTGTGTGGTGGGGGTGGGCAGTGAGTGGAGCCTCACAAAGTGAGGGACGGTCCACAGTGGAGTGACCAGAAGGTAGAGCACTAAATGCAGGTATGCATGGGGAAATGAGGGCTCTGCAATTCCCAGAGAGGCAGTGGGGACCCAGGAGGCGCAGGGAAGGGGCACTGGAGAGTGATTCCTGCACCCTCAGAGAAACACCACAGGCTGGAGCTAGTGCACGCCCAGACACATCTCCTGCCATTGCAAATGCCCTGGGGTCACTCTGAGCACTGCCCATGCGCACAGACATGCACCAGCAGTATCAGTCGTGTTTTGCCGTGTCTAGCTGGATCTGCTTCCTGCTGTGACCAGCATGGGCAGGGCCGAGTCAGGAGTCACCCCACGGCCTCATGACCCTGCAGCCACTCACTCTGCAGAGCAGCACTGCCAGTGGAGGGCACTGTGGGGAGCACAGGGCAGGGGTGCAGGAACAGAAAGGCTTTCTGGGGAGCAGGGATGTCCCAGGAGAAAAGCAGGGCAGCATTCAGAGATAGGAAATGAGAAGGAGAACCAGGTTTCCCTGTGCACCAGCTGGGGCAGGCAGCTCTGTCCCCAAGGCAGCAGGAGCTGCCAGAGGGGCTGCAGGGCCAGGGCTCTCGTGCTATGCTGAGCAGCAGGGTGGGCATGGAGGGGCTGCAGGCAGACAGGGAGGGGGATGTGCTGTGCACAAGAGCAGGGGAGAAGAGAATGACTGGTGTCATTGCAGGGCTTTGTCCCCCTTGCTGGGGAGCTGCTGCCCTTGTCCTTGGGTCATGCCTGAGTTACACCGTGGACATGCCTGTGCCTGACCCTGCACCTCTCGGGTGCTGACCTGACCCTGTCCCTGTCCTGCTGACCTGACTCCCTGTCTCTGCCTTGGACCTGCCTCCACACTACAGTCAAGAAAGCCTTGGCAAGGGAAGCTGGGACCCGAGCAGATCCCAGAGAAGGCTGTAGGTACAAAAGGTGACCCCATATCCATAGCAGCAGCTCTTGCCTAACAGCCAATTTAAAGGTGTAGGGGGAACGTTGGATTTGGACCCCTTACACAGGTCAAAGTGCACAGAAAGTCTTAGCTGGATTAAAAAAGCAAGGACAGCCACCTGGAGTATGATTTTATGATACATAGTTATGACAACAGGTGTTTCTGTGTCACAGAAACACTTGAGTGTTTATGCACCCTTTGTGGTGGGGTTCCTGCTACAAAGAGGGTGTTGTCGGGATCAGCAAAAGCAGGGCTGCTCGGTGCAGGAAGCGGAGCTGGGAGCCAAGGGTGCTGGCAAGGCAGGCAGGGAAGTGCACCACTGACGAGAGGTCCCATCCTGCAGTGCCCAGAGAAGAGGAGTGGAGCAGGTTTGCGGACGGTAACTGAGGTCAGAGACAGTCCAGCGATGGGCGGACAGGACTGGAGGGCTCCAACCAGCCTTGCTTTGTGCGGGAGGTTGGACTGGAGACCTCCGGAGTTCCCTTCCCACCAAAACTCCTCTGTGATTCCATGAATTCTTGCTCCTCAGCCTCTGCTCCGGCACAGCTGGCATAGGGACGAGAGCACCTAGGGCAGGGCAGAACGAGCCCGGATGGGAGAGCATCAGGGGGAAGATCCAAAGTTCAACCCTGGCTCAGCCCTGAGTTTTGGAAAATTCCCTCACACAACCCGAGAGGCTCCGTCTGCCTCTTCCCCCTGCCCTGTGCTCCCCTCCCATCAGCCAAAGCAGAGTCCAGCATCTCCTGGGGACTCTCTTCCCCATGGGGAGGGGAAGAAGGGCCTTCACCAGCACCACACTGCCTTTTCCACCCACAGCCTTTGCAGTTGAGTGTGCCTGGGTCTGCCCTCTTGCCTTCCCCACAGTCACAGCTGCACTGAAACCCATGAAAATCCCAGTGCTCCTACCCTCCAGCTGACATCCACCCCGAACCTGGAGCCTGGCTGGCCACACAGGCTTCTCCCATCCAGTGCCCTGGCTGTGCAGCTGAGGGCAGGGGTCTTCACCCCAATTTCCCATCTCCTCCCCCTGCTCCCGGCAGCGCTGCTGCTGTGCCCATGTCAAACCCTCCTGCTGCCAGACTGCCCTGGGGCCTGAGGTAGCTCCAGCTCCTTCCAGGGCTGTGCTGGAGCCTTTCAGGAGTGGGCTGAGGTGGGGCTGGCACCAGAGACCTCAGACATGAAAAGGGCTGGGGTATCATTAAATGACCATTAAATGATCCCCCAGAGTCTGGGGGATCTGAGCACCCAGCTCCTGCCCAGCCCAGGCTGAGCCCAACGTGGGTTTTAGCGGACACCATGCTCTGGAATCTGCTGCGGTGTGGTGCAGAAGAGAGGCTGTGCGAGGCTGGCCTTTTCCCTTATGTCGGGATATGGAGATCTTCAGGAGGATGGAGCTGGCCATCGGCCACCCCACAGCTGGGGTGAGCAGCCAGTGCTGGAAAGGGGTGATGTGAGGGGCTGGTCTGGGACGATGGCCCTGGGGCAGCTTCCCAGTGTGTCCATTAAACACAGGGAACAACCTGGGCTCTTCTCTCCTGCACCCTCCATGTCCTGGTGCCTTTCCCAGGAGACCTGCATTTGCCCCACAAGCACACAGCCGTGTGCTCCCACACTGCCGTTCACACCGAGTAGCTGAATGGCAGCATTTTTCCTCTCCCACGACCATGTGTGCCTGTGCCAGGCTCAGGTATTTGATATGCATCTTCCAGGGGAAGGTAGCAGGCGGGGGAGGCTGCAAGAGATTTTGAGGATCCAAAGCAGTGGGTTCTGGAGTTGGGGGGATTATCTGCACCTGAGGAGGACCTCAGTGAGGCCATCATTTATAAATACCATCTGACGAGCGAGTAAAGAGTTAACAGGACTGAAGAAGTTTGCCAACTGATATGTGCAAGGCTGTGGAATAGAAGAGTTAACAGGATTAAAGAAGTCTGCCACCTGATAAGGCTGTGGAATCGAAACTGCACGGACACCCAGGGAGGGAGGAAGCTGTACGGCGGTGTTGCGGTCTTGCCTCGCTAGCAGGGTCCTTCCAAGCAGACAAACAAACAGACCCGTGATTGTGAAACTCGCAGAGGTCAGCAAAAGCAGTGTTTGCCCAGAGTCCCAGCCATATAAAGAGAGACTTGGCAGCTGTGAGAGTTTGAGCAGGGACGGGAATGTGACCTGACCATCCTCTCCGGCTGGACCATGAGTATCCCCCCCTTCCTTTTTCCTGGGACGCTGGGTTAAGGTAACTCCTCGAGGTTGAGAGTCCTCTCACTAGGAGAGTGAACAAGCTAGCTTTCAAGTCAGGATAAGCAGTGCTTCAATTAATAGTGCAGTAACCGACGGTTTGGAGTTATCCTTTCTAAATTAGTAATCACATTATTTTAATGAATGTTACTAATCCAAGAGCTTGCGTGAGAAAATAAACATATTTTTTATTACGTTACTGTCTCAGTCATTACTATTGAACCTTCATAGCGTGACAGTGCTGTCCTATGTGTAGATCTTCACAGTTGTGCTGAGGATCCCCTCTGAGCAGGGCAGGCACAAAGCCTTTTCCATGTGCCTGCCTCACCTGGCTGTGGTCTCCCTGTTTCTCAGCACTTCATTTTTTGCCTACCTGAAGCACCCCTCCCTCTCCTTCCCAGCTCTGGATCTGGTGGTGGCTGTTCTGTACTCGATGGTGCCTCCAACAGTGAACCCTCTCATCTACAGCATGAGGAACAAGGAGCTCCAGGAGGCAGTGAGGAAGCTGATTCAGCTGGTACTAGTTCAGCAGCAATGAACTGCCCATCTCTCCTCACAAGCAATTTTCAGTTTATCATCTCCAGCAATTCTCGTGCGTTGTGCATTCTGTCTGTGATAGTCATGTTTGTACACAAATGTCTGAATTCCTCCCACTTCTCCAGAGGCACAAAGCCCCTCTGTCTGACCCAGAGGCCTTCTGCAAAGCTGCTGATCACTGTGTCAGAGCTGGCCTCCCAAGTAGCACCACTGTAATAAAAGGGGATCTCCTTCGTACTGTGCCTGAAGGTTGGGCTCTTCTTCCCAAGCTGGAGCCAAGAATGCGCTCAGGGAACTGCCCCCAAAAAGGCCCTGCTGCCGTGCTTGGGTTTTCCATGGGCTAAGGGGCATCAGCTCTTTCAGGTGATGTGTGAGGGAATGAGGGCTGCATTCATCTGTCACTTGTGGGTGTCCAGTGCCCCTGCAGAGGGTGAGTGGTCAAGAGGCCTGTGCCAGGGATTGTCCCACCTATTAGAGGGCTGGTGATGGATGCCCATCCTTCTGGAAAGGAGTACTGAGCCAGCAGAAGAGCACAGGGGATCTCCAGGGAGAGCACATTCCTGGGACGGGCAGTGACTTGGGTCTCACAAAACCAAGTGGAGTCACCCAAAGCAAAGGGCTAAACCAAGGAATGCACCAAATCAGGGCTGTGCAATCTCAGGAGAGGCAGTGGGCTGGGTCTATGACACCCCTGAGCCCTTGGAAATGCCCTGTGATTGCTCCAAGCATCCTCCACAGCCACAGACCCTGGGGAGGAGGTTGTCAGGTGCAGTGATGCTGGTCCAGCTGGGCCTGCCCTGACCATCATGGCCAGTGCAGAGTCACCCCAAAGCCCGCTCACCATGCAGAGCAACACTGCCAGCCCGGGACCCTATGGAGAGCACAGGGGAGGGGTGCAGGAATGGCCAGCCAGGACAGCACAGACACACTGACCTGGGGAAAGGCCCTCTGGGGAGCAGGGACATCTGCAGATAAGAGCAAAGGAGCAACTGTGTGCTTGTGGGGAAGAATAAATGGAAACCTATTTCTGTGTGTATCAGCTCAGGGCAGGCTGCTCTGTCACCAGAGTTGCCTGAGGAGCCCCAGGGCCAGGACTCTTGTGCTGTGCTGGGCAGAGGGGCTGCCCAGAGGGGCTGCAGGCAGCCAGGGTTAAGGATCTCCTGGTGATGAGAGCAGTGGAGACATGGAGTGAGTGGCCTGCATTTCCTTGTGCCATTGCTGGCCCCCAGCCCCCCAGGGGCTGATGGGGAGGCTGACACCCCTCTCTGCCCCCCAGGACCTGCTGTGCCCTTCAGAGTGTCTGGGGCTGTGGTGTGAGGGCCCAGAGCTCTGCAGTCTCCTGTGGTGGGCACTGCTGTGGGGCACCCCAGCATGGGCTGCTCTTCTGAGTGGCCTGGGGAGAGGGCAGGGGAGGTGGGGAGAGCTGGGGAGGGTCTGGGGTGGTCTGGAAAGGACCCAGGAGAGGAAAAATGCCAGCAGGCAGCTCCTGTGTGTGAACGGCAGTGTGGGAGCACAGAGCCGTGCTTGCAGGGCAAATGCAGGTCTCCTGGGAAAGGCACCAGGACACGGCGGATGCAGGAGAGAAGAGCCCAGGTTGTTCCCTGTGTTGCATGGACACACTGGGGAAGCTGCCCCATGGCCATTGTCCCACACCAGCCCCTCACATCATCCCCTTCCAGTGGTGGCTGCTCCCCCAGCTGTGGGGTGGTGTATGGCCAGCTCCGTCCTCCTGCAGGTCTCCGTATCCAGACACAGGAGAAAAGGCCAGCCTTGCACGGTCTCTCTTCTGCACCACACCCCAGCAGATCCCAGAACATGGCTGTCTGCTTCCTCCTACATGTGGCAAAACCTGGGCTGGGCAGAGGCCAGGTGCTCAAACCCCTCAGACACTGGGGGATCATTTAAGAGTCACTTAATAATACCCCAGCCCTTTCCATGTCCAAGGTCTCTGGTGCCAGCTCCAGCTGAGCTCTGTCTTTCCTCATTCCATCCCTGCGTGCACAGACAAGGTCTCGATGACCCTCCTGGGCAGCTCGTCCCCCTGCCACCCTTGTGCACTACCCATCTGGCACCCTGAGCACTGGTGCTGCTGCCAGCACAAAGGTGGAGGATCCCCCCAGTGCAGCTCCTGAGGGAGCTCCCCAGGAAAAGCTGTGCCCAGACCCAGCCTCAGCTCCAGCATGGCAGAGGGGAGCTGCCCTCTCCCCAGCAGCCCTGGCGGTGCCAGCCCCACTTCAACCTGCTCCTGAAAGGCTGCATTACAGCCCTCGAGGGAGCTGGAGCTGCCTCTCCTAACTGTGCGTCGTAAAACCTGACCCAAGTGGCCGCCCTCACTGTTTCGTCCAGCTAAGTCTCTGCGTGCAGTGTTAGCTGAGTAGGGGTCCAGATCTGAAGCTCTCCTTACACCCTTACCTTGGCTGTCAGGCAAGTGTTGCTGTGGATATATGGTCATCTTTCGCACCTAAAACCCCCTCTGGGTGCTGCTCGGGTCCCAGCATCCCTTTCTAAGGCTTTCTTCACTGTAGTGTGGAGGCAGGTTCGAGGTTAAGACGGGGAGTCAAGTCAGCAGGACGGGGACAGGGACAGGTCCGGATGTGAGAGGTGCAGGGCCAGGCACAGGCATGTCCACAGCATGACTCAGGCAAGGCTCCAGCCTGTGATTCTTCCCTGAGGGTGCAGGAATCACTCTCCAGTGACCCTTCCCTGCGCCTCCTGGCTCCCCACTGCCTCTCCGGGGATTGCAGAGCCCTCCTTTCCCCATGCATACCTGCATTTAGTGCTCTACCATCTGGTTACTCCACCGAAGACCGTCCCTCACTTTGTGAGGCTCCACTCACTGCCCACACCAGGCATACGCTGTCCCTGGAGATCCCCTGAGCTCTCCTGGGGGCTCAGATTCCCCTCCACAAGGATGGACATCTCTCATCAGCACTGTCACCTGTGGGACAGCCTCAGGCAGGAAATTCAGAGACCATTCACCAGCTCCACTGGCACTGGTCACCAACAGATGAACCCAGGATCCAGCCCTCAGTCCCTAACAGATCACATGTAGACTCTGAGCTTATCCCCCGCATCCCATGGAGGTCACAAGCAGAGCAGCAGGCCCTTCTATCGTGCAATGTCTTTGGGCGTATTTTTGACTCTGGCTTCTGAAGAAAGGCCAGACTTCAGGCACGTAATGGAGGGGATCCCCTTTTATTACAGCAATGTTCTTGTGTAGGCCAGGTCTGGCCTAAATGCACCCAATGCCTGGTCCTGCCTGAGCTCACAGGAATGCACAAGGAAGCACAAACCTACCACCAGCATATTACAAGAGCACTGAGGCCATACACACGCTTCAGAGCAAGGCAGGGCAGTGTGGAAACGAGAAGAAAAGCCCTGAGAAGAGAAAGTCCTGCTGCTGTTGGTGGACGTGTCTCCAAGAAAGCTGCAGCCACCAAGTGAAGGCTGCAGGGAGGAAATGCCTGCTGTGGCAGTGGGGGAACAGTCCTGAGGAGCAAAGTGTCTGTCCCCACAGACTTCATCCAGACTCTTCTTCTTTCCACTCTCACTATGCTTGGAGTGTTGGAATGCTGTGGAGGGAAGGGACCAACCCATGGTGACAGCCAGCTGCCACCCTCACAGGAGAGGGGTGTGAGATCATACCCTGACTGTGGCCACAGGAACTGAGCTCTCTTAAGGGACAGGGAAGCCATGGTCTGCAAACGACTGTACTCGTCGGAGCCTGACTCTGTGCCCCTGAGCTCCCTTGGTGTCAGCACCAAAAGAGACACTACAAAGGGAAACTCTCCTCATTGCACTGAAGGCATCCAAGGAGCTCAGACTAGCGGGCTCGGAGGTTCTCCCATCTCTGCTGATGAAGGGGGAAGCCTGGCTTCCTGCTTCAACACGGTCTCTTGATCAGATTCAAATGAGAGATTCCTGAGGACAAGTGGCACAAAGCAAAATATGTTTATTTCTTTTAGGAGAATGTAACAGAGAAGAGTAAGTGAGAAAGAAAGACATGAGCAACACCTAGCTATGTTGCCAAATACCCTGGGAATGAGGAGCAGATGCACATGGGAGAGTTACTAGTGCTGACATTGTACCTACTGAAGCAGTTTCCTCAGTGCGTCTTTGAGCTCCTTGTTCCTCATGCTGTAGATGAGAGGGTTCACTGTTGGAGGCACCACTGAGTACAGAACAGCCACCACCAGATCCAGAGCTGGTGAGGAGAAGGAAGGGGGCTTCAGGCAGGCAAACATGGCCGTGCTGATAAACAGGGAGACCACGGCCAGGTGTGGGAGGCACATGGAAAAGGCTTTGTGCCGGCCCTGCTCAGAGGGGATCCTCAGCACAGCAGTGAAGATCTGCACGTAGGACAGCACAATGAAAACAAAACACCCAAACATTAAACTCGCACTAACCACAAGAAGCCGAGCTTCCCTGAGGTAGGAGTCTGAGCAGGAGAGCTTGAGGATCTGGGGAACTTCACAGAAAAACTGCTCCACCACGTTGCCTTTGCAGAGTGGTATTGAAAATGTGTTAGCAGTGTGCAGTACAGCATTGAAGAAACCACTGGCCCAGGCAGCTGCTGCCATTTGGACACAAGCTCTGCTGCCCATGAGGGTCCCGTAGTGCAGGGGTTTGCAGATGGCAACGTAGCGGTCGTAGGCCATGACAGTGAGAAGAGAATACTCAGCCAAAAGGAAAAACGCAAAGAAAAAGAGCTGGACAACACATCCTGAGTAGGAAATGGCCCTGGTGTCCCACAGAGAATTGGCCATGGATTTGGTGACAACAATGGAGATGGTTCCAAGGTCAAGGAGGGAGAGGTTGAGGAGGAAGAAGTACATGGGGGTGTGGAGGCGGTGGTCGCAGGCTACAGCTATGATGATGAGGCCGTTGCCCAGGAGGGCAGCCAGGTAGATGCCCAGGAAGAGTGAGAAGTGCAAGAGCTGCAGCTCCCGTGTGTTTCCAAATGCCAGGAGGAGGAACTCATTCACTGAGCTGCTGTTGGACATTTGCTCCTTTCGGGCACAGGTGGACTGTCCGAGGAAGAAGAGACATTGACAAGTTAGGGCAGACTTCTCTGAGCAAACATTTCTCACAACCTCCCCCAAACACACACACGTTACTTCTCCCCATCTCAGCAGCAGTGTCATTGAGCTCCATGGCTTGAGCTCTGGTTTGTGCTGGCTGAGTTTGCTGTGAGGAGCAGGGACCTCTGCCCGTGGGCTCCGGAGGAGTCAGTCCTGACCTACAGCACTGCATACATGGGAACAGGGGTGACTAAACTGTTATATTCCCAGTTCCAGTCAGATTTCATCCACTCATAATGTTGAAGGCATTTTCAGCACCTTCACTCCCACTTCCACATAATGTGGGGTCATGAATAGTTTTAAAGGCTTTTTTGGTTTCCTTTAGCTGACCCTGTCACACCGGAGGAGGATTCTTGGAGGTAGAAATCCTCAGCATTGCTGCTGCACTCAGAGTGAGCAGCTGTGATTTCCAAGAGGCAAAAGGATTCACTCTGGCTTGAGTGCAGAGGGAGCAGAGCTGGCCTGTCCATCTGCCTTCTTCCCAGCTGCCCTGTGCTCGCACCGTGGAGGTGGAGGACAGTTGCACTCGTGTTACCCGAAAAAGAAACGACACCACGGAGAGCAGAGGAATGCACTTGCAAAGTGCCCATCAGCACTCTTTCTGAGGGGATGGGAGGCAGGTCTCAGCTGTCTCCTTCTAGCCAGCAACACATCAGGCTCCTTCCAGCTGCCCACATCCAGCCACCCAGCAGTATGTCTCAGTGTGGCCTCAGTATCTAGGTGGCTTCTCCCTGGGGCACCTAGATAACACGCAGCTGCAATGGGAGAGCTGTGTCCTTGTGGAGGGCAGCTTGCAGCCCAGCCAGACACCCCAGGGAAATGGCGGAATGTCCTAAGGATGGGGTGTACTGATGAGAGACCTGGCTCATTCCCAGACCCCCACACTGCATTGCCTGGACACCCACAGGTTAGAGGGTCACTTGGGCATCTCACTGTCAAGGACACGTCTGCATGGCAGGACCCACAGGATCAGTGTCTGAACTGCATCAGAAACCCCCCCTGCGCAAGAGAGTCCAAGTGGAAGCACAAGGGCAGCATGGACAGGTGGGAAACATGGAGCAATACCATGATATTTGTGGCGAGGGAGGCAGGGCCAGGGAGGGACAGAGGGGCACTCAGGAGTGTCTCCTCTCCTGCATGTCCAGCTGCTGAGGAAACGACTCCTGCCCTGCACCCCCCAGCCTTGAGAGCAGTGGGCTGTGCTGGCTGGGAGAGGAGAGGAGGCGTTACAGTTGATAGTTTCCTCTCACACTTTGAGAATGACTCTGCTGCCTGGAGCCGTCCCTGCGGGGAGCTGTTTCTCTGTCCCCACATCTCTCCCCTGTCAGTGCTCACAGACCCCATCCCACCCTCTGGGCGCTCAGCTCTGCCCTGCAGAAACCTTCCAGAGGCAGGACATGGCCCAGGGGCACCTTCTTTTTTGCAGGTGCTAAGGAGCAGGTGAGAGAAACCTTGCTGAGGCCGGAAAGGTGATGCTGGCTCTGTCTGTAGGTTGAGGGGTGGATGAAGGCATTTGCTGAGTCCCTCCCAGAACTGATCCTCTCTCAGTGTCACTGTTTTGGAGCCTCCATGCCCTGTCTAAACCTGACAGATCCAATCCCATTTCACTCCACCCAAACAGAAAAGAACTGAAAGCAAAAACTCGTCAAAGCTCCTTCTCCTTCTCTCATCCCCTGCCTTGACATTCCTGTTGAAAAGTCCCCTCCAGATATGTTCCCCAGCCCTGACCCACACAGCAGCCTCTCAATGGGAGAAAGTACCTGCCCTGATGGGGATCTCTCCTCCCACCCAGAGCTTCTCCCCGCAGCGTCATGGGGAGTTCCCCAGACAGGCTGAGTGCTGACCCTTGCAGGCAGCAGAGTCTATGTCCCAGGCACACAGCACCCTGGGGCACAGTGACACTGCTCTGAAGTACGGTCCGTGCAGACATGTGTGCACACCCAGGCTTCACACACCTGCAGCCATCCTTGGAAGAAAGGAGCAGGATGCCCTGTCCCTGTGACAGTGTGGCTGGGAATCCCTGCTCTGAAGCATCTCCTCCTCCTCTGCAAAGAGGAAGCTGGGAGAACGATCCTTAAAAAACTGCCATGGGGTAGGATAGGTTTAGAAGACCCCTCCAGGAACCACACTAGTTTTGCCCTGCAGCCAGAGACTTACTGTGTGCAAGGCTGTGAAGATTTCTCCCACAAGGAGCTCTCCTCTGGCCTCCCACTCCACACTGCCTTTCACTTCTCATCTCATGTTAGCAGCAGCAGGCAGTGCCCAGAGCCCTGCTACTCTTTGCAGAGGAGCTGCTCCTGCACACAGATGTCTTTGGGCAGTGCTGCCAGGTTGCCATGAGCTCCCTCCATCCCAGGAGCCTGGCCCTGCTCAGGAGCAGAGGCCCAGATGAGCTCATGAATTTCTCTGTCCCTTGAGCTCCCTCCTCCTGGGAAATGTTCCCTGAAGTAGACTAAAATAAACAGCTATTGTCCTTTTCTAAAGAGTGCAGAGAGACTGATTCCAGCATTGCAATTTATTTCATCAGAGGATGACTATCTATGATAGGTGGAAATGTCCCACTCTGGAAGGCCCTCTTCCCATCTGTTAACGAGGCAGGATACCTAGATGGGAACAAGAAGGGAGCTCATTGATGCATGGTTTAGGTGTTGATTCAGGTGAGTCAATCTGGGCATCTCATGCCCCTTTAAAAGCCCCTGGCATGCAGTGCGATGCAGATCCCTCCCATGAACTCCACAAACACACAGGAGGTGGGATTCTCCTTCCCAAAACTGAAGTGAGCACAACATAGATGTCTGCATGTTAAGCTTCTTGTCTAAGCTCCCATTGTAATCCCTGGAGGTGGAGGATGAGAGTCAGTTGCTCACACACAAACACCTGGGGACAGTTGAAGAGACAGAGGTGGTCTAAGGCACGTGCCAGTGTCTGCTTGCTCTGAAGGAGCCACTGCGAGAGCTGCATCCTTCTAGAGCATCAGGCAGGGGGCAGGTGGGGAATTTCCTTGGCCATCTGAAAAGACACTAGATGCCTGCTACAACTAGAGCCCTACTCACTATGAAGCTGAGACAGATGAAGGTCCCAATGTTACAAAGACCTATAGTAATTCAGTGCAGACACTTGATTTCATGACATAGAAATAGGCTGGCAGGACCATTTCAGATGCCTGCGGTGTCCAGCACAACCACCTGCTCTAGCACACACTGCATGGGACTTAACAGAAAACCATGCCCCTTTGGAGTGATTGCTGGGCAAGTGCCCCAGGGCATTTTGACTTTCCTACATGTGTCCAAACAAATGAATCCCAATACTGCCTTTAGGGAAAATCCATCTTGTCTACGTCCATGTATGCTTCATAAATAGGAGGCACATCACAGCAACGTCTCTGCTCTAGTTCCTGCACTCTCAAACCCTTCTCACTCTTCTTCTCCTGGACCTCTTCTCACACCGCCAGATGATATGAACAGGGACTAGGCTAATGATGACCTCAGGGTAGCTGGAGCACAGGCTGCGCAGGCCCAGGGACTTCTTCACTGGAACCTTGTCCTTTCTGGGGATTGGTTCAAGAAGTCTGTCACAGGCCCATTGGTGCTGCAGAGTCAGCTCAGGCCGCCAGCCCCTCTCCTGGCATTCCTGCACAGCCCAGCTCTGTTTCTCCCTGGCCTTGGGCACTGCAGGCTTTGATCTCCTAGTGGGAACCTCCTTTCACCATTACAGAGGAGCGCAATGCCTAGTGCAGGACAACAACATGGTTGAGTAAATTATTCCTGACCCACCTGATTGCCTTCTGTGATAAAAGGCCTGCACTTGTGGAGGAGAAGAGAGTAGTGGATGTCCAATGGACATCCAGATGGGCAAAAAGCTGGTTGGATGATGGAGCTCAGAGGGGTTGCATGAATGGGTCATGCTTGACCAGGAAGCCAGGGAAAGGTGGGGTATGCAGGGGTCTACCCCACATCCTGTCCTCTTTGAAAGGCTCATCAGCAGGGCAGAAGAACACGTGCATCAGGACAGGCAGAGACCTGACCAGCAGAGGAATGACCCCGAGGTGAAGGCCCTGGATGTTTCAAGGAATTCCATATGAGCCAGTGGTGCATGCTCACCACAAAGGAGGCCAGCTGCATACAGGACTGCGTTAGGAAGAGCGTGGCCACCCAGGCAAGGGCAGTTCTTATCCCTCTCCACTCAGCACTGCTGTGGCCACATGTCTGGAACAGTGTGTCCCAGTGTGGTACAGCCAGTGCTGGAGAAATGGGGCGCAACTGGAGAGGGTCTAGAGGAGGCTGCCCAGATGGCATTGGTGTCCTGAAGCACATGGTCCATATGGAGAGGCTGAGGGACCAGGGCTTCGTCAGCCTGCTGAAGTGGAGGCTAAGGCCAATACAGTAGTCACCTGTGACTACCTGTGACAGGGTGGTTTCAGAGATGATGGAGATGTTCTTGGCAGTGGGAAGCAGCATGAGAAGGGGAAAGAGCCACAAAGTGCATCTTGAGAGGTTCAGACTGCACTTCAGGTAACAAGAATGGCACTCATAGGGTAGTGCTGTGGTGCAACAGGACACCCAGAGGGACTCCATGATCAGCCCCTGGCTTTGTGATTCAAGGAGCAGCCAGCAAGGACAGAGGGATTTCAGGGAAGGTGGGGAGATCCTGCAGTGAGAGCAAGGTCATTTCTTTTCCTCCTCCATCCAGAACTGTTCAGACGCAGGGCTTCTTGGCAGGAACCTCCAAATCAGCCTTGATCAATCATTTACTTCACTTTTAATTTCTTTTTTTTTCTTTCACCCCTTTTAAGTCTGTCTCTTTTACCATCCTGATCCCTTCCCATACCATCAGCACACGGCTGCTTACCGTTAACCCACTGGTGCCATTTTGCTTTTGTTTTTGTTTTTGTTTTTTTTATGTTTTGACACAGAGGAATTTCAGTTCAGAAGGATCTTGAGAAACTCGGGTGATTCCCACAACAGATACCTTATGAAGATTCACAAGAGACGTGTGAAGTCCTGTGCCTAGGTGGGAATAATCCCATCCATTAGGAGAGGTTGATGGACGTGGGCTTCTTTATGCTGCTGAAGTGGAGGCAAAGGGCAGTAGAGTAGGAGCCTGTGACTGCTTGAAAGGGTGGTTTCAGAGATAATGGAGCTTGTCTTGGTAGCGGGAAACAACATGAGAAGGAGAAAAAGCCACCAAGAGCAGCTTGTGGGGTTTAGCTGTGACATTAGGAAAAGCAAATGTCACTCGAAGGGTAGTGCTGTGGTGCTAGAGGTCACCCAGAGGGAGTCTGTGTTCAGCCCCTGGCTTTGTATTTCAAGGAAAAACAGGTGAGGACAGGAAGACACCAGGAGAGGTGGGGAGATCCTGGGGTGAGAGCAAGGTGGGGAAGCAGGTTGGGTGTCTACAGGCTGCAGGGAAACAGGTGCAGCCTTGGGACAGCTTCAGACAGTCTGTGGTGGAGATGACCGAGGGCAATGCCAAGGCTGAAAGCCTCCAACAGAACTGAGGTCTTTGTCCCATTTGCTATGGCTGCTGTCTCTGCCACCAAGGCCCACGAGAAGACATTGTTTCCATAAAGCACTGTGGCCTTGCTGCCTCCTCACCTCCACGGAGCTAAGGAGGTACCATATTTGTCCTTCACTCAGCACCCCCCCCACACACACACACACTGCCCCCAGGAAGAGCCCTGAGCAAAGTGTGAGGAGAAGGATCACCCTACCCAGGGGCTGGCTGTGGGTCTTGGCCATTCTGCTTGATAACACACATCAAGGTTGTCTTGGCATCAAAGCCACCTGCACATTGCCTTTGCCTACTTGCAATCAGGGCCTCCAACTTTCTGCTCTAATCAGCCCCTGGGGAGGCTTTGTTGCTAATGGCCCTCAGTGGGACCCATTAACACTCCAAGAAACTTGGGATTTGCTTCTGATGTAAACTTCTTGAGAGGTTGCTTCAGTCTCTTCTCAGCATTGGAGGTTCATGGGCTCAGCACCAAATGCACCCGAGGGGTCATTAAAATGCAAAACCCCCTAAGGAGCCATGCCTCTCCCCATAATTTTCTTCAGCTCTTCAATTCTTGTGCTGTGGCTAATTGGAGAGGTTTCAGGAGTATATTGAAATAAGGCAGATTTCAATGAGCACCTGAAAAGGAAAGATGTCCGCTTCTTAAGCTTTCTTGATTCTTCACTTTTCAGAATAAGTTATACCCGCATTCTCCAATTCAACAGTGTCTCCTAATGAATTCCCGATGTGTAGGAAAAGCAGCATCCTTGAGGTCAGACATGTATGGACAACCTTCCTCCCCACCACCCTAGCCCTGCCACTTCTCTCATCAGCCACTGGGGACTTAGATCACGCCTGTTCAAATCGAACCTTTTGCCACTCAAGGCTGCAGCTGAATGTTACAGCTCATGTGCACCAATTCCCACCTGTTTTTCCATAGAGACCTAGCTGCAAACAGGCACAGAAGGATTTGTCTTCATTGTGATCAAACACAAATAAACTTGATCCAGTGTAATAAGAAGTAAAATACACTCCTCAACTGTATGTCAAGTCCAAGTTGCCTTCAGTTAGGTCCACGGTCTACAAGGAAAAACCTTCCTTGAAATGTTCTTGACAAATAGATAGGAAAGGCTGAATAGACACACAGTGCAGGAATTGGTTGAAGAGATAATGAGACTCCTGAAACACAGGGCAAGCTATAGACTCCCTGAAACTTAAAGCAGCAACTGGAGAGTTGAGAGGTATCTGAATGATAAAGAGCAAGGGGAGGACAAAGACTAGAAAACTATGGAAAGTGCATATGCCCAGATCGTCTGATGCAAAGATGACTTTAGAAATGATCAATTTAATCTGGGCCTGTGGAAATATGTGAGAGATCACTGAGACTACATCCACAGTCTAATAGACAGAGCAGTGGGAACACAAGGTCAAGGGCAGATCAATATTTCTTCTCCCCAGTTTAAGACCCTTCCTACAGATTTCCACTCTTTCATCATAGGAAAACATTGACATTAAAATTAGACAATCATTCAAGCTGATGAAAGTCATATTTTGATAAATGCTCATGTTTTTGATATGTTGAGACAGTTCTTCACCTGTCCAGGCAGAGATCACGTGTCCAACCACAAGCACCCAGTGGCACTTGGAGAGGCCCCAGTATCTCCGAGGCACCTGCCTGGGCCTGGCAGCTCTCACAGAGGACCTGCGGGAGACCAGAGCCCCTCGGAGCTGCAGAGGCAGGCTGGGCAGAGGGGACCAGGGCACCTGGAAGGGCACCAGCCGTCCATGACCCTGTGACTGCATCCCACCACAGTTCTGAAAATCTCTTTCCTTTTCAGACAGAAAGATAATGCAGAATCTCCCCAGAACACTAGTATGCTAAAACAGAACAAATCAAGAAAGACAATAAGAGCACAAAAAAATGAAAAGCTGGAAAGTATAACAAAGCATTTCCTTGCTTTCAGTCTTTGTCTTAATTTCTTTCTTGTTTCATTTTTAATGTCCTTTTCTAAACTTTTCTGTTATAATCAGGCCTACACCACTAAACAGCATATTTTTGTGTCTCACACAGAGCCCGGTGCTCAGAAGACAACCCCCTGCCCACGGCTGTCCATGCCACCCCTCACTCTTTGCACAGAGCACGTCGTACTCTGAGGTGTCAGGCTCTCTCGACTGGTGAGGAAAGCAGGGTGACCAGCTTTAAGGAAATGCTCTATTTTTGAGTGGCCAAATTTGCACAAATCTCAACAAACCCGTGTTAAAGCAATGTTTTAAAGGAGTCTCTTTTTTTTTTGACAAAAAAAAAATCTTCATTTCCAAAACTTCACACAGTTTTTACCATTGCCAAATATTTTTTTCTTTCTTATTCATTGGCAGCACCATGTTCATGTACTACAGGAATTAGTCTGTCTGTGCGAGCGTAACCATATATAGAGAGAGATACATTCTTCATCAAAATACACTTGCTGGCAATCCTCTGCATGGAGAAACTTTGTTCTGAGGAACTACTTCATTTAAATGGACATGTTTCAGAGCTCTTCTTCTCCTTCTCTGTCCTTTCCGCTTCCTCTGCCTCTTCTCTCTTTACAGAGCTCTCCAGGGAATGGTGCACTGAATCACAGCACTTAGGGTGGAGGAGACCTCTGGACGTCATCTAGTCCCAAACCCCCCTGGTCAATGCAGAGGGAACTAGATGAGGTTGCCCAGGGGCTTCCCCCAGTTATGCATTATCCACAAAGGTGCTGAGAGTGCGCTCCATCCACTGTGCAGGCCATTCTTAAAGATGTTAAACAGTCCTGCCCCACATGGTGATCACTGAGGGATGCCGCTAGTAACTGGCTGCCACTTGGAACTTGTACCACTGATCACAGTGTTTCAGCCTGACGGTCCAACCAATCCTCCACCTGCCTTACAATCCGTTGACTCAGGGCAGGTCTCCACAATTTGGCTGTAAGGAGACTATGAGGGACTGTGTGAAAGGCCTTGCTAAAGTGAACATTCACAAAATTCCCTACTTTCCCCTTGTGCACAAAGCCATTCATCTGATGGTAGAAGGCAATCAGGTTGGTCAGGCATGCTTTCCATTTCCCCTTGGTCAAGCCATGCTGCCTCTTCCAGGCCTTGTCCTTCATATGCTTGGAGATGGTTTCCAGGAGGATTTGCTGCATCCCCTTCCCAGGGACTGAGATGAAGAGGACCAGCCTGTCGTTCCCCAGATCCTCCCTCTTGCCCTTCTGCAAAATGGGCGCAATGTCTGCCTTTTCCCAGTCATCAGGAACCTCCCTGATTACCCTGACTTTTAAAAGACGATCAACTGCAGCATTGCAATGACTCCAGCCATCTCTCCCTGCACCCTGGGGTGCTTCCCGTCTGGTCCCATGGACTTGTGTGAGCCCACTGGGCAGAGTTCCTCCCTAACTGCTCCGTCCTCTGCCATGGGTGAGGCTTTGCTAACACGGATGCTGCCAGAAGACTCGGGGGCCAGGGAGGCCTGCCAGTAGACAATACCAGCAAAAGACAAGGTAACAGAGGCAATGAGCTCCTCAGCCTTTCCCCTGTCTTTGTCACTACGTCCCCTGCCCCACTGAGCAGGGAGACCACCCTTTCCTTGGCTGCCTGCCTTCCTTGTCCTGCCCATGTGCTTACAGAAGCCCTTCTGGTTGCCATCCCTGTCCCTTCCTAGTTCCACCTCCAGCTCCAGCTGCAGCTGAGCTTTTGCTTGCCTAACTCCATCCCTTCCACCGCACACAATGGCTGTGTCTTCTTCCTGGGTAGCCCATTCCCCTTCCAACCCTCTGTGCACTTCCTTCTGCCTTCTCAAGTCTTAAATCACAAAGTCCCTGCTCATCTCTGCCAGCCTCAGGCCAGGACCTGATGGACTTTCCTGCAGACTAGAGTGTCCCTGTGTTTTGACGACATTGTCGCTGACGATCCAAGAGGGCTCCATGGCTCCTCTGCCCTCCAGGGCAGTCACCTGTGGGATCCTGACAAGCAGATCCTGAACAAGATGAAATTCTTTCTCCTGCAGTCCAGGGCAGCGATTCTCTTATTCCTCCTACCTCTCCACCATCTCACGGTCACTGCAGTGACAGACAACCTCCACATTCACATCCCCATCCAGACTGAGCTTCAGGCAAGAAAGGGAGGGCAGGATGTCACCATCAATGGACAAGTGCAACTACAGAGGTAGAGAACTCACCCTACAGAAAAGCCTGCCTTTCTCCCCTCACCACTGAGGGGATCCAGGCAATGGACTTCTCTGTGGTTAAAGGTGGATGCAAAGAACTTCAGGGGTAATGTAGATATGCCTGAGGCAGTGCCTCCCAGGCTGCTCTTAAAGTCAACAAGGAAGAAGGAGGAGGTGTTCACCTGCCTTCTTTTGAATGGTCACATAAAGCCCAAATGACTCCTGTCCCAGAGACATTTGCTCTGTGATTAAAATGGGGCCTGAGATCATAGACTTTTGGGAAAATTCAGGCTGAAGGGACCACAGGAGGCCTGTAGCCCAACCTGCTGCTCACAGTAAAGTCAAAAACCAAAAAATGCCCCTTGTAAAGGATTTCTGGGGTGATAGAGGAGGATAAGGCAGTAGAAGGTTGACAGGTGGTATAAGTCCCATGGACAAAAGGGTTTCCTTTTTCGCTTTCTCCAGAGAATTAAATCTTCAGCTCTCCAGAAAGAAGAAGCTGGGACACTAACTTTGCCACTAACATGGAGGCGGAGAAGGTCCTGAGTTCCTTACAGACAGAGGCTGGTCCAAGGGCCACCACCCCAAAGGCACCAGACCCCCAGGCATGCCTGCCTTCTTGCTGGGCTCCCTCCAGTCCCAGGCAGGAGGTGTGCGGGGAACAGAGTGGGGTCTGAAGCCTGTATTCCTGGCCACCTAGCAGGTGTGCTGGGACCCTGCTCCTCTAGATGAGACTGGGCTCTCCTGCATTTCCCCAGGGTGAAGCCTGCATCCCCTCCGGCTGGGAATACAGCCCAGCAGGGAGGGCCAACACGGGAAACACGATCTCTGTTCCGGGCAGTGAAGAGAGAGGGGAAGGCAGAGGGGGATCTGCTCATGCCCCGGGCAGTGATTCCCTCCCTGCAGCCGGTACAGCCCTGCTGATACCCTGTAACCCATGAGCCCGGGAGGTGGGACTCCGATCTGCTCTGGCTTCAGAGATTTCTTATCCCTTCAGACCCAGGATGCAAAGCACCGGTCTGGGGACACCTCAGCAGTCGAAGGGGCTGAATGCCTGGTGTGTTCCTGAGAACTTTTCTGCAGTCTTCCTGCACTGGTTTGACTCCCGTTGCCCATGGAGCAGAGACTCCTTTGGAGGATGAACTTGCCCACTGTGTAACTCTGAGGACAGGCTTGATCAGGGAGTACAAATGCCAGCAAGGCCCTAACACCACAACAGTGTCTCCTGCCCAGGGCTCCACTTTCCAGCCCTTTCATCCTAGAAGATTTGGGTTGGGAGATCTCCAGAACCACGATGTGCTCTGGGCAGGGCTAACTGTACAGTTAGTTCAGGTTGGTAAGTGCTTTCTGCAGGAGAATTTTTAAAGATCTCCTGGCCCCTGCCCCAGTGCTGCTCATCCACCATGATTGTTTCTTTATTTTTTCGTTAAACTCATTTGAAATTGCCCTTCCTGCAACTTCTCCTTGTTCTCTCTTGTCCTTTCCTCCCCTTGGCCCCAGCCAGATCATCCCATCTATGCTGAACAGGGACAATCACAGTCTCAGCTTCAAACTCAGCCTTGCTGGGATCTCCTGGGACTGTGCAGGCAGGCCGTAGTGGCCAGCTCCAAGAGGAGCTATGTGCTGCAGGTCCCTACATGGTCTCAGAGGAGAGCGTATGGAGACATAACATCACCCAGGAGAGAGTCTTTGGGCTGACACCAGGGCAGAGCTGAGATCAGCAGGGGTGAGAAGAGAAGACCTCCAGCAGCTCCTCTCCACACCCTGGCAGGGAGTGACGCACATGGCAGTGCTCCTGAGAGAGGACGGTGACACAGAACGGGGGGCACTGTGAGCTGTGGTGTTGGGCACTGACCGTCTGTCCCGGGTCTGAGAATCTTGGCAGGTGGTGCTGGTGGCTGCAGCATCCGAAAGACCTCTGACCTTGCTAGCAGTAGTGAGTCCCCTCCACGACTGTGGGGAGCTTCTGGAGTGTCGTGGCTCCCATTTGCGCCTCATCCCAGCACTGGCCCAGCCCTCCTATCCTGCACGTGGGCCCATGGCCCCACTATGCAGGCATCGCACAGGACAGGGTGTGTTCTAGGGTTGGGAAACGTCCCCCCCCCACTCCAAAGCAGGGTTCTCAGTGCCCTGTCCCCCCAAGCCCTCCTTTTCTGCAGCTTCCCACAAGTCCCCAGCACCTACCCTGCCCTGATCCTGTCCCCCTGGGGTTAGCAGAAGGCCATGCTCTGGGGTCTGCCTGGTTGTAGGCCTAGAGAAAGGGGTCGAGCAGGATGGCCATTCCCCCCATACAGGTGCTGAGCCCAGCAGGCAGGCAGAGCTGGTCACAGTCCAAGATCACCCCTCACCAACACCATGGGGAATGGCCAGTGCTGGAAATGGCTGGTACGAGGGACTGGGTCTGGGAGGAGTTTCCTGGGGCAGTTTCTTCTCTGGGTTCATGCAACAACAAGCTCAGCTGGAGCTTTGCCCTGAGGCACCATGCTTGAGGGCCACTGTGGGAGGAAGATAGACAGTCTACAGGCCCAGTAGACAGCCTCAGGGCCTCCTCTGCATGCTCCCTGCCAGCCCGGCAGAGGACCCAGGAGAGGGCTCGTCCTCCCAGGGCTCACAGCTGGACACCCAGTCCTCCAGCTGGGTGTGGAGCCTTGTCTGGGGATGACATCTAGGGTAAGGACCAGCATGCGAGGTTGGGGAGATTGTCTCTCAAGGACATGTGCTGGGGACAGGGTGTGAGGGACAGCAGCTTTGGAGGAAGAGTCCAGCCTTCAGGCACTGCACTTGGAAGAACCTACTTTATTACAGAGATGCTGTGATGGAGCCAGCTCTGACCCAGTGTTAGGCACAACTTTATGTGGGCACCTGGTGAGACAGAGCAGCCTCAGTAAAAGTGGAAGGAATCCAAGCATTTGTGTAGCAACATGATAACAAATAATAATAACAACAGTAATAAAAGTAATAATAAAAATAAAGTGAAGAAACAACACTCAGTCCAGGTCTGGGACACAGCGGGAGTCATTTGTGGAGAGCAAAGGCAATGTTACCACTGCTGAAAAATGTCCAAGAAATCACTTTCCTCAGGGCATCTTTCAGCTCCTTGTTCCTCATGCTGTAGATGAGGGGGTTCAATGTTGGAGGCACCACCGAGTACAGAACAGCCACCACCAGATCCAGAGCTGGGGAGGAGAGGGAAGCGGGCTTCAGGTAGGCAAACATGCCAGTGCTGACAAACAGGGAGACCACGGCCAAGTGAGGGAGGCACATGGAAAAGGCTTTGTGTCGTCCCTGCTCAGAGGGGATCCTCAGCACAGCAGTGAAGATCTGCACATAGGACAGCACAATGAAAACAAAACATCCAAAGACTAAACAGACACTAACCACAAGAAGCCCAACGTCCCTGAGGTAGGAGTCTGAGCAGGAGAGCTTGAGGATCTGGGGAACTTCACAGAAGAACTGCTCCACAGCATTGCCTTGGCAGAGAGGCATTGAAAACGTGTTTCCAGTGTGTAGCACCGCACTGAGAAAACCACTGGCTCAGGCAGCAGCTGCCATTTTGACACAGGCTCTGCTGCCCAGGAGGGTCCCATAGTGCAGGGGTCTGCAGATGGCAATGTAGTGGTCATAGGCCATAACTGTGAGAAGAGAATATTCTCCTCCAAACAAGAAGAAAAAAAGGAAGACCTGTGCAGCACATCCTGAGTAGGAAATAGTCCTGGTGTTCCAGAGGGAATTGGCCATGGACTTAGGCACTGTGGTGGAGATGATGCCAAGGTCGAGGAAGGAGAGGTTGAGGAGGAAGAAGTACATGGGGGTGTTCAGGTGGTGGTCACAGGCTACGGCTGTGATGATGAGGCCGTTGCCCATGAGGGCAGCCAGGTAGATGCCCAGGAAGAGCGAGAAGTGCAAGAGCTGCAGCTCCCGCTTGTCTGCAAATGCCGGGAGGAGGAACTTGTTGAGTGAGCTGACGTTGGACATTTTACTATCTCTGGGCAAAGAAGAAAAGACATTGAGAAGTTAGGAGAGACTTTTCAAGCAAAAAAAAAAAAAAAAAATCAAATATTGCAGTTCTCATGCAACCCCCCACATTGCCTCTCTCTTTATTGAGAAGATCTTTGTGAAGCTCCCTTGCTTGAGTTCCACTTTGCACTGACTGAGTGTGCTGTGAGGAGCAGGGACCTCTGCCCGTGGGCTCCAGAGGACTCAGTCCTGCTGCACAGCAGTGGGAACTGGGTAACAGGAGTGGTTAGCCCTGACATTCACAGTTTCTGGCAGGTGAAATCCACCTGGCATGTGGAAGGGCTTTTCAGCGTCTTCACTCCCAGTTCTAAACAATGAGGGTTAAGGAACAGAATTTTAGGGATTTTATAGGGATTGTATTTTCTTTGAGATGTCCTTGTCACCCCTGGGGAGTGTTTCTCAAAGGTAGAAATCCTTGGCATTTCCACCGTGAGTCCCGAGAGGAAAGCATCCACTGTTCCTTGTTGCAGAGTGAGGACTCTCATCTGTCTGTTCCCAGCTCTCCTGCGCTCACAACTCTGCTGAGAGCAGACGAGTCCAGTTCCAAAGTGCACATCTCCAAACTTCTCACCGTTTCTCCAGGCACCTGAGGGAGCTCTCCACACTCCCCTTCTAGCCAAGCACACACAGGGCTCTTTTGAGATGCCCATTTGCAGCCTCCCACCACCAGCTCCATACTCTCAGCAGCTCTGCACCTTCTTCATTTGTCTCTCAGATATCACAGAGGTGCTATGAGACAGCAGTGCCTTTCTGGAGGGCAGCTTGCAGCCTGGCAGGACACCACAGGGAAACGGTCAAAGGGCAGTTAGGACTGAAGATAGGCTCTCCTTAAGGGAGAGTCAGACCATTTCCCAACTCCATGGACTGCATTTCCTGGAGCCACACAGGTTAGAAGGGGGCTGGGGAAACCTCACTCTCATGCAGACCCCTCTGTTCTGGAAGTTGCAGCCTTAATGTGCGAACTGTGGCTGAGAACATCCAACCCCAGGGTGCCCAAGAACAGGAGCATCATGGAGAGGGGGGGAAACAAGGAGCAACACCATGATCCTGCTGCCAAGGGAGGCAAGGAGAGAGAGGCAGATGGGCACTCAGGAAAGCCTTCCCCTTACCCAGCTGGGCATGCAGCCTCGGAGCCAGCAACATCGCAGGGCAGTCGCTCTCAGCCCCTTTGTTGGGCAGAACGAACTGGGCCCGTGGCAGGAGAGATGCCCATCTTCTCTGCTGGAGGTCTGGCTGCAGAGGAGGCGGCTCATGCCCTGGACCCCGTGGCTCTCATGGCAGAGGCTCTACTAGGTGGGAGAGGAGACACAGGGGGCTTGCTCAGAGGAAGATGTCTGCATTTGAGGGACTGACCATGACTGACCATGTCGTGACCATGACGCCCAAATCCATCATCCCATGATTTTTCTGTTAGCAATTCCCTCTCCCTCCCTGCCCATTTTTCCTACCTGGAGCTGTCCCTGCTGCCGGCAGCTTTCTCTGTCCCAACATCGTTTCACTGTCGGTGCTCACAGACCCTGCCTCACCCTCTGTGTGCTCACTTCTGCCCTACAGAAACCTTCCAGGACTGAGACCTGGGCAGGGGCATCTCTGTGCTTGCAGGTCCTAAGCAGCAGGTCACAAACCCCGAGGAAGACATGAAGGTGATGCTGGTGTTGCTGTAGGTGGAGGTGGGGTTGAAGGGGTTTGCTGAGCTTTCTCACAGACCTATTGAACTCTGAGAGTGAAGGTTTGTGAGTCCCAGGCCCTTGATAAACCAGCAAAATCTTTCCATTTTCCTCCCTGCCCAAATTAGGAAACTGAAAGCCCTGCAAGGAAAACTCCTTCCCTTTCAAGTACCCTTTTTTCACCTTCCTCTGTCCTGCAAGGACAAGGCTCTGAATCAGAGCCCTGGGCAGACCTGTGTGCACATCCCAGCTTCACAGCCCTGCAGCTGTCCTTGGGAGAAGGTAGCAGCATGCCGTGTCCCTGTGACAGTGTGGCAGGGAATCCCTGCTCTGAAGCATCTCCTCCTCCCCAACACTGGAGAAGCTGGGAGAGCGATCCATAGAAAACTTATGAGTGATGGGATAGAATAGGTTGAGATGAGCCCTCCAGGAACCTCAGTAGCATTGACCTCCAGCCAGAGACTTACCGTGTTCAGGGCTGTGACGATTTCTTCCACAATGAACTGTCAGCCATCCTCCCACTCCACACTGCCTTTCACTTCTCTCTGTCGTGTCTCATCTCATGTCAGCAGCAGCAGGCAGTGCCTGCAGCCCTGCTGCTCTTTGCAGAGGAGCTGCTCCTGCACACAGCTGTCTCTGGGCAGTGCTGTCAGGTTGCCATGAGCTCCTACCATCCCAGGAGCCTGGCCCCATTCGGCAATAGTGGCCCAGCTGAAGGCATGAATTTCTTTGTCCCTTGGGCTGCCTCCTCCTGGGAAATGTTCACTGAGGTAAACCAAAATAATCACCTTTGGTCCCTCTCTAAACAATGCAGAGACCAGTTACAGCACTATCACTTGTTTCATCAGAAGATGGTCATCTACGAGAGGTGGAAAAGTCCCACCCTGGAAAGCCATATTCCCATGTCTTAACTAGGCAGGACACCTAGAAGAGGACAAGAAGGAAGCTCATTGACACATGGTTCAGGTGTTGATTCAGATGAGTCAATTTAGGCATCTCATGCCCGTTATAGAAGGTCCTGGGATGCAGTGCGATGCAGATCCCTCCTGTGAACTCCAAAAACACACAGAAGGTGGGACTTCCCCTTGCCAAAACTGAAGTGAGCACAACAGAGGTGTCTGCGTGTGAGCTCCTTGTCTAAGCTCCCATTATAATCCCTGGAGATGGAGGGTGGAGAGCCGGTTGATCACACACAAACGCCTGGTGACAGTTGAAGAGACAGAGGTGGTCCCAGGCATGTGCCAGTGTCAGCTTGCTCTGATGGAGTACCTGTGAGACCCACATCCTTCTGGAGCATCAGGTGGGGGCCAAGTGGGATATTTCCTTGGCCATCTGAAAGGACACTAGATGCCCACTACAACTAGAACCCCACTCACTAGGAAGCTGAGACAGATGAAGATCCCAATGTTACAAACAGCTGTTGTAGTTCAGTGCAGACACTCGATGTAATGACATAAAAATAGAAACTGCTGCTGGCCTATCTGGGACTCAGGCCGAAGGGACCTCACAAGATGCACTGAAGCCATAAAGGTGATTCTGGCCTATCAGCAGCAGAGACAGAGGTGACTTTACATGAACCTACAGCAACGGAGAGCCTGCTGATGACACATAATGTATAGAGAAGGAAGTGACCTCACAATCAGCATCAGAGCCTTGTCCCCACTTTTGGCCTATCAGGTACTCGGGCAGCAGTGACCTCACAATGAACATACCAGCCATGTGCCTGTTCCTGGCCTATCACCACCAGAGACTCTGGTGGCATCACAAGAACCTACATGAGCCACGAGCCTCCTGTTGGCCTGTCAGCTCCAGAGGAATAAGTGAACTCACAAGCAGAATTGAAGCCATGTGCCTGCTGCTGGCCTGTCAGCACTCAGGCAGAAGGGATCTCAAAAGCACCTACCCCACTCATATGCCTGCTGCTGGCCTATCAGGTACTCAGGCAGAAGTGACCTGACAAGCACAAACCCCCAGCCGTGGCCCTGCTCCTGGTCATGTTCTCACACGGAAGTGACCCTGTCATTGGCTCCCAGGAATGTGGCGAAGGTCATTCTCTGGGACTGGCTTGCTTCTGCAGTGGCTTCCCAGGAGCTGGCAGAGGGCCTAGGACGTAGCAGTGCCCTGGCCCCAGGCACCCGTCAGCACCTTCACCTCACGAGCCATGGGACCTGTCCCTCCTCCCCCCAGTCCTCTGAGTGACCAGCTGCTCTCCTACAGCCTGACAAGAGCCTGAGGTCTCCCTGCCCAACTGCAGGGCATGCTCCTGATGGATTCCCATAAGCACTGCTGCCTGCTTGTCCACAAGTGCCTGGCCTATGAACTGCAGGGCGTTATCACAGCCCCAGGCAGTGCAGTGCCATGAGGATCCCACCAGGCCTCTTCTTCCAGCACTTCCTCAAGCAACATGCTTTGGAGGAACAGGAATGGCCAGGTCCCATCTGTGCCCATCCAGACGGCTGCAGAGAGCACCCTGGGGACTTGGTTTAGTTCAATACGATGAAAATTTGGTTGTAGTGGCAGGGCTGGCAGTCACTGGTGCCTTCCCCACTACTCCAGGAGCTGAGACTGCTCCCCTGGGCTGAGGAGCTAAAAAGAAAGTTTTAGGTGCCCAGAGAAAGGTCGGGAAATACTGCAGGTCTCATTCAGGCAAGATGTTATGGGATCTGCTTCTGAGGGTGTTTCAATGGTGGCTGTGACGTGACTCAGGTCCCTTGTGAGCCACACATTGGAGGCATCCTGTAGTCTTTAGCCACCCAGGACTTGAAGGTCCCAGGCTGAAATCTTTGCCTGAGTGCCCAGAAACTCCCCCTTGGCTGGAAGGGGTCTCCCAAATCCTGTTGCCCTCCATCCCATGAATGGATGTCAGTAAAAAACCCCTCCTTCCCCCAGGTACTGCTGGTCATGGAAGAAACAGCCTTGCCAGAGGGGGTAAATCCACCTGCATTTGGAGATGTCTCCTGGTGGGACTCCAGGCCTGAATTCTCCCTCTTTTGATTCGTTTCTGCTTTCTTTCTCCACCTCTCCCACAGACATTTATCTTACTCTGTGAGGTGTGTCATGAGCCCCTGGCATGAGCAGAGGAGGCCGTATGAAGCCCTGTGGCTCAGGGCTTGGGATCCTTGGCACCTCAGGAGGGTCTCTGTCACTTGGTTTATCCAGGCCTTTGCTGTGAGGTCTTTCCTTTCTCAGAGGCCTTTCCAGGCTGCCCAGATTATCAGCGTGGCCTTGCCCTGGATTCAGCTCTATCTCCACAGTCCTGATCTATTCTGCAAGGAGAAAAACAGAGTTCAGAGTAGACTGAGGTGTGACCAGAGGAAGTATCACTGAAGAGCAGAGAAAGCATCAATTTATAGCCACCTTCAGGACATTCAGTCCCAATCTTTTCTCTTTCAGACCAAATGCAGGCTTCATCCTGCAGCCACGGAAGCCAATGAAAAGCCAATGCCCCCCACATTGGTGTGCTTGAGCATGAGCCCTAATGCTTTAATTAAAAAGTTACACTAGCAAATCGTGTTCTGTCACTACAAAATCATATTCTTGGCCATGCTATTAGAGGCAGAGCAAATCAGAAGTCCCGCTGGAGCTCTCCCCTGTGAGCAAGTCTGGGCACATCTGGCTCTAGCCACTTGGCCACTGGCAGAAATGCCATTTTGGGGGGGTTGTTTTAAAATGTCTGCAGTACCTGGGTTGATCATACTGCTCTCTCCAACGTGGCTAGACTGCCAATTCTGCCTTTTCTTTATTTTGCTCCTTTTTGGTCGAGGCTGCCAGGATATTTCCAGTGTCCCACTGCACTTGCCCTGCTGCCTGCATTCTTGCTAATACGAGCCAGGGTAACAGTGGCCATCTTTGCTACAAGAGCACCTTGCTGACTTCTTGTCAACTTGACATCCACCATGACCCCCAGATCCCTCCCCAGATCCTCTTTCTTGTCCTTTTTGAAGATGGATGTCATGTTTGAGGAGGAGCTGGGGAGGGCCGGGGGCCAGGCAGTGGCTGCGGGGTTGTGCCAGGTCCTGCTGCATCGCTGGTCCCTGCGGTGTGGGGAGAGGGGATGGGAGATGGGGCAGCACAGGGGGTGGCGGCAGGTTAGCAGGGCAGGGGCAGGGAACAGTGGAGACTACAGTGAGGAGCCATGGCTGGTATTTCTACAGGGCAGAAGCTGTTGCGTTCATCCCACATGCAATAGTCCCGCACTGACCCCAGGCAGAAACAAGCCATTTCCATGGTGCCTGTGGCACCCTCCCAGCAGGATGGGGACATAGGAGGAGGGCACTCTGCCTGTCCTCAGGTGCTCAGGGCCAGCTCCACAAGGCTGGCCCCCATTTTGCCTGAGGGACCTCTTGGTCCTTGGCCTCTGCTCTGGCCTGGCTGGAGCAGGGACAAGAGCTCATGGGGCAGGGCTGGGAGAGCTCTCCTGGGAGTTTCTCTTTTGCAGTGGAGCGGTGAGGAGCATCGTGGCTTCCGTCTGTGCCCTGTCCCTGCGCCCGCACACATTCCCACGGCCCTGCTGTGCAGGCATCACACAGGGCAGGGTGTGTTCAGGGATGGGGAAACAACCCCCTGGCATGGTCCTCACGACAGCCCTCGATGCTCCATACACCCACAGCCCTCCTGCTTTCCCAGCCTCCCCCAGCACCCGGCCCCAGCCCTTTCCTAGCCGTGTCCCACACGGGGGTTAGCACACAGCCATCCCCTGGGGTCTGCCGGGGTCTGGACCCGGAAGGAGGCCCAGCAGCGCTGGCCGTTCCCCTCGATACAGGCACTGAGCCCAGCAGGAAGGAGCTGGACATGCAGCAAACTGCAGAAACCTGGGGTGCACGGCCAGGGCTGGAAACGGTCAATGTGAGAGGCTGGTCTGTGACGAATGCCCGGGGGCACCTCTGTGGTCGGTCCCTGCAACCAAGGGCACAGAGAGGCCTCCTCTCTTCTGCACCTGGCATGTCTTGGTTCCCCTCCACGAGACCTGGCTCTGTACCACAAACCCCTGGTGTGTGTCCTCACCCTGCCCATTCACACAGCTGAGCTGACATTGGTGTTTTCCTCTCCTGGGCCCTTTCCAAACCAGACCAGACCCTCCCCGGCTCTCCTGACCTCCCCTGCCCTCTCCCCAGACCACCCAGCAGAGCAGCCCAGGCTGGCGGTGGCCCCACAGCAGTGCCCGCCGCAGGGGGCTGCAGAGCTCTGGGCACTCACTCCACAGCCCCAGGTCCCCAGCAGGCACAGCAGCTCCAGGGGGACAGGGGTGTGTGTGTCAGCCATCCCATCAGCCTCCAAGCTGGAACTGGCCCCAGTGGCACAAGGACACAGAGGACAGCCTCACTCCGTGTCCCTTGTTCTGGTGTCCAGCAGATTCCCTACCCCCAGGCTGCCTGCAGACCCCCGTGCCAGCCCCTCTCTCCAGCACAGCACAAGAGTCCCTGCCCTGGGACTCCTCCGGCAGCTCCTGCTGCCCCAGGCACACAGCAGCCTGCCCTTAGTTGACACACAGAGAAACAGATTTCTCTTTCGCATTTACTCCTCCTTGCCAGCACACACTTGCTCCTTTCCTCTTCTCTAGGTGTGTCCTTGTTCCCCCAGGGGCCTTTCCCCAGGTGGGTCCATCAATGCTGGCCTGCCTGGCCATTCCTGGACCCTCCCCTGTGCTCTCTGCAGGGCCCCAGGCTGGCAGTGCTGCTCTGCAGAGCAAGTAGCTATGGGGCAATGGGGTTTGGGGTGACTCCACACTGTCCATGGTGGTCAGGGTGGGAAGCAGATCCAGCTGGAAG
Organism: Apteryx mantelli; assembly: GCF_036417845.1. Lineage (NCBI taxonomy): Eukaryota > Metazoa > Chordata > Aves > Apterygiformes > Apterygidae > Apteryx > Apteryx mantelli. The sequence goes on along the minus strand of NW_027118553.1, from coordinate 10,750,162 downwards.
GGCATCATTGCACCTGGCAAACCCCTACCAAGGGGTCTGTGGCCATGGACGACGCTCTGAGCAATCACAGGGCATTTCAAATGGCTCAGGCTGTGTTCAACTGTGTCCCTGGATCCAGCCCATGGTTTTTCATTGAAGGTGACATGAACAACTCTCCGGGTTCCCTTTCCTGTGCCTGCAGGGTCCACACTGCCTCCCATGGGATTGCAGAGCTCTCACTAGCCTGGACATTCATTGCTTTTGACCTTTACCTTTGGGTGACTCCACTTCATTCTGTGAAGCTCCATTCGCTGCCCACCCCTAAGCACACGGTGCCCTTGGAGATGCCCTGTGTTCTCCTGGGGGCTCCATACTCCCTTTGAGAAGGACGGGCATCAGTCTCCAGCCCTGTCGTATGGGAGATACTGCTTGACTGTTCACCTCCTCCAGGAGCACTGGGCACCCACCCACCCTCATTCCCTAACAACACATCACCTAGGAGCTCATGGCCTTGAGCACATGCAGAGTGCCGGAAAAGCAACAGGCCCTTTCAGGGTGCAAAGTCCTTGAGCATATTTTTGACTCCAGCTTTGGACGGAGAGAGCAACTTTCAAGCACTGCACTGAGGAAACCCCCTTTTATTAGAGCGAAGCCAGGTCTCACACAGTGACAGACACATTTACAGCAGGCATCTCAGTCAGACAGACTGGCTTCATGCCTCTGGAGAAGTGGGATTCAAATACTTCTGTACAAACATAATTATCACAGTGAGAATGCCCAAAGCATAGGAGTTGTTTTCAGAGAAATCAGAAAGCAACTGTGAAGAGGGCTGGGCAGCTTATTTCTGCTGAACTAGTACCAGCTGAATCAGTTTCTTCAGTGCATCTTTGAGCTCCTTGTTCCTCATGCTGTAGATGAGGGGGTTCACTGCTGGAGGCACCATCGAGTACAGAACAGCCACCACCAGATCCGCAGCTGGCGAGGAGAGAGAAGGGGGCTTCAGGTAGGCAAAAATGCCAGTGCTGATAAACAGGGAGACCGTGACCAGGTGAGGCAGGCACATGGAAAAGGCTTTGTGCCGGCCCTGCTCAGAGGGGATCTTCAGCACAGCAGTGAAGATCTGCACGTAGGACAGCACAATGAAAATGAAACACCCAAAGACTAAAAAAAAGACTAATGACAATAGCCCAATTTCCCTGAGGTAGGAATCTGAGCAGGAGAGCTTGAGGATCTCAGGAACATCACAGAAGAACTGGTCCACTGGGGTGCCTTGGCAGAATAGTATTGAAAATGTCTTCCCAGTGTGTAGCACAGTACAGCATTGAAGGGGATGACAGGGAGGTCTCCAAATTCCCCCTCCCACAGCATTTATGCTTCTAGTTTCCTCTCATTCATGGATCATTTCTCCACTGCTCGGAGCTTTTCCTCCTGGGAGCTGTTTCTCTCTCCCATGGCTTATCCCTGCCAGCACTCTGCAAACAGGAGGAAAATGAAAGCACCGACTCAGGAGAGCCCTTCTGTTTAAGGTAACCCCTGTCCCTGCCTTGACTGTCCTCTAGAAAAGGCCTCTTGGAAATATCGTGGGGGTGAGCCACTACCACTGGGTACAAACTACTTTATTACAAAGATACTGTGTGGGAGTCAGCTCTGACGCAGCGTTAGACAAAATTTTATGTGCGTACCAGGTGAGACAGAGCGGCCCCAGTAAAAGTGGAATGAATCCAAGCATTTGTGTAGCAACATGATAACAAATAATAATAATAATAATAGTAATAATAAAAATAAAGTGAACAAACAAAGCTCAGGGCTGGTTGTGATACCCTGGGATTCAACTGTGGAGAGCAAAGGCAATTTTCCCACTGCTGAAAAATGCCCATGAAATCACTTTACTCAGGGCATCTTTGAGCTCCTTGTTCCTCATGCTGTAGATGAGGGGGTTCAGTGTTGGAGGCACCACCGAGTACAGAACAGCCACCACCAGATCCAGAATTGGGGAGGAGAGGGAGGGGGGCTTCAGGTAGGCAAAGAAGCCAGTGCAGATAAACAGGGAGACCACGGCCAGGTGAGGCAGGCACATGGAAAAGGCTTTGTGTTGTCCCTGCTCAGAGGGGATCCTCAGCACAGCAGTGAAGATCTGCACATAGGACAGCACAATGAAAACGAAACACCCAAAGAATAAACAGACACCAACCAGAAGAAGTCCAACTTCCCTGAGGTAGGAGTCTGAGCAGGAGAGCTTGAGGATCTGGGGAAGTTCACAGAAGAACTGGTCCACTGTGTTGCCTTGGCAGAGTGGTATTGAAAATGTGTTAGCAGTGTGCAGGAGACCATTGAGAAAACCACTGGCCCAGGCAGCTGCTGCCATTTTGACACAAGCTCTGCCACCCATGATGGTCCCATACTGCAGGGGCTTGCAGATGGCGACATAGCGGTCGTAGGCCATGACTGTGAGGAGAGCATACTCTCCTCCTAACAAGAAGAAAATGAGGAAGACCTGAGCAGCACATCCTGAATAGGAAACGGCCCTTGTGTTGCTCAGGGAATTGGCCATGGTTTTGGGGACAGTGGTGGAAATGGAGCCAAGGTCAAGAAGGGAGAGGTTGAGGAGGAAGAAGTACATGGGGGTGTGGAGGCGGTGGTCACAGGCTACGGCTGTGATGATGAGGCCGTTGCCCAGGAGGGCAGCGAGGTAGATGCCCAGGAAGAGCGAGAAGTGCAAGAGCTGCAGCTCCCGTGTTTCTGCAAATGCCAGGAGGAGGAACTCGTTGAGGGAGCTGCTGTTGGACATTTTGCTATCTCCGGGCATGGGGGACTGTCCAAAGAAGAAAAGACATTGAGAAGTTAGGAGAGACTTTTCAAGCAAAGAAACCTCCAAATGTTGCAATTCTCATGCAACCCCCCCCCCCCACGCTGCCTCTCTCTTTATGGAGAGGATCTTTGTGCAGCTCCCTTGCTTGAGCACCAGTTTGTGCTCAGTGAGTGTACTGTGTGGGGCAGGGATGTCTGCTCATTGGCTCCAGAGGAGCCTGTCCTGCTGCACAGTTTTGGGAATGGGGCAATGGGTTTGAGTAGCTCTGACATTCACAATTTCTGTCAGGTGAAATTCACTCATCGTGTAAAAGGCTTTTCCCTGTCTACACTCCCAGTTCTAAACAATAAGGTTTGAGGAACAGAGTTTCAGGGATTTTTTTTTAAAAAAATTATTTTCTTTTAGCTGTCCTTGTCACCCCTGGGGAGTATTCCTCAAAGGTAGAAATCCTTGGCATTTCTACTGTCCTGAGAAAAACATATTCCCTATCCATTGGTGAAGAGTGAGTCTATTAGTCTTGTTCCCAGCTCTCCGGTGCTTCCACCTCTTGGAGCTGGAGGATGATCACTATAATACATTACCCTAAAGAGAAAAAAAGCCATTGCTGAGAGCAGACGAGTCCAGTTTCAAAGTGCAGATCTCCAAACTTCTCACTCTTTCTCCAGGCACCTGAGGGAGCTCTCCACACTCCCCTTCTAGCCAAGGACACACAGGGCTCTTTTCAGATGCCCATATACAGCCTCCCACCACCAGCTCCATACTCTCAGCAGCTCTGCACCTTCTTCATTTGTCTCTCAGATATCACAGAGGTGTTATGAGACAGCAGTGCCTTTCTGGAGGGCAGCTCGCAGCCTGGCAGGACACCACCGGGAAACAGTCAAAGGACCATTAGGACTGGAGATGGGCTCTCCTTAAGGCAGAGTCAGCTCATTTCCCAACCTCAGAGCTCCACAGGTCAGAAGGGGGCTGGGGCAAGCTCATTCCCATCCAGACCCCTCTGTCGCGCAACTTGCAGCATCAATGTCTGAACCCCACCCCTGAGAGCAAGAACAGGAGCATCATGGATAGGAGGAGAAACAAGGAGCAACACCGTGATCCTGCTGCCAAGGGAGGAAAGCCTTACCCAGCTGGGCATGCCACCTTGCAGATGGCAACATTGCAGGGCAGTTGCTCTCAGCCCCTTTGTCGGGCAGCATGAAATGGGCCCCTGGCAAGAGAGAGGCCCCTCTCCTCTGCTGGAGGTCTGGCTGCAGAGGGGGCAGCTCATGCCCTGGACTCCATGGATGTCAGGGCAGAAGCTTTACTAGGTGGGAGAGGAAACACGGGGGGCTTGCTCAGAGGAAGGTGTCGGCATTGAAAGGACTGACCATGACTTGCCCAAATCCATCCTCCCGTGAGGCTTCTCCTAGCAGTTCCCTCTCATTCCCTGCCCATCTCTGCTGCCTGGAAGTCCTTGCTGGGAGCTCTTTCTCTGTCCTAACATCTTTTCCCAGTCAGTGCTCACAGACCCTGTCCCACCCTGTGCCTGCTTAGTTCTACCCTAAGGAAATCTCCCGCGACAGGACACTGTCCAGGGCCATCTCTGTGCATGCAGGTCCTGCGGGTCAGATAACCTCATATGAGGCCCCAAAGGTGATCCTAATGCTGTCAGTAGGCTAAGGTGAGGATGAAGCAGCTTGTTGAGGGTTCTAACAGACCTGTTAATCTCTCAGAGTGAAGGTTTAGGAGTCCCAGTTCCTTGCCAAACCACAAAACTCTTTCCTTTTTTTCTCCCTGCCAAAATTAGGGAACTGAAAGTGCAGACAGCAGAAGGAAAGCTCCTTCTCTTGCAATTAGCCCTTCTCTTGATATTCCTCTTGAAAAGGCTCCTTGCACATCTCCTGTGCATGAGCTGGAGCTGTGAGCAGTCCTGACCCACGCAGCACACTCTCAGCAGGAGAATGAACCTGCCTTGCCAGGGGTCTCTCCTCTCACCCAGAACTTCTCCCTGCAGTGCCTTAGGGAGTTCCCTGGGCAGGCTGAGTGCTGACCCTCGCAGGCAGCAGAGTCACTACTCTGGGCACACAGCATCCTGGGGCACAGCGACACTGCTCTGAATTACAGTCCATGAAGACATGTGTGCACACCCCGGCTTCACACCCCTGCAGCATCCTTGGGAGAAGGTAGCAGGATGCCCTGTCCCTGTGACGGTGTGGCAGGGAATCCCTGCTCTGAAGCATCTCCCCCTGCTCTGCACAGGAGAAGCTGGGAGAGAGATCCTTAAAAATCCAATCGTGTGACTGGATGGGTTTCAGGACCCCTCCAGGAACCTCAGTAGCATTGCCCTGCAGCCAGAGACTTACCATGTCAAGGGCTGTGAAGATTTCTCCAACAGTGAGTTCTCCTCTCTCCTCCCACTCCACACTGCCTTTCACTTCTCACTGTCTTCTCTCATCTTGTCAGCAGCAGCAGGCAGAGCCCAGAGCCCTGCTGCTCCTGCACACAGCTGTCTCTGGGCAGTGCTGCCAGGTTGCTATGATCTCCCTCCATCCCAGGAGCCTGGCCCTGCTCAGGAGCAAGGGCCCAGCTGAAGGCATGACTTTCTCTGTCCCTTGTGCTCCCTGCTCCTGGGAAATGTTCCCTGAAGTAGATTAAAATAATCACCTACTGTCCTTTTCTAAAGAGTGCAGAGAGACTGATTCCAGCATTGCAATTTATTTCATCAGAGAATGGCTATCTATGAAAGGTGGAAACATCCCACTCTGGAAGGCCCTATTCCCATCTCTGAACTAGGCAGGACACCTAGAGGGGACAAGAAGGGAGTTCAGGGACACATGGTTCAGGGGTTGATTCAGATGAGTCAATCTAGGCATTCATGCCTTTTCAAAGACCTGGGATCAAGTGGGATTCAGATCCCTCCTGTGAACCCCACAAACACACAGGAGGTGGGATTCCCCTTGCCAAAACTGAAGTGAGCACAAGAGAGGTATCTGCGTGGGAGCTCCTTGTCTAAGTTCCCATTATCGTCACTGGAGCTGGAGGGTGGCATTCAGCTGCTCACACACAAACACCTGGGGACAGTTGAAGAGACAGAGGTGGTCCAAGGCATGTGCCAGTGTCTGCTTGCTCTGATGGAACAAGTGTGAGACCCGCATCCTTCTGGAGCATGAGCTGGGGCCCAGGTGGGGAATTGCCTTGGCCATCTGAAATGACACTAGATGCCTACTACAACTAGAGCTCGTCTCACTAGCAAGCTCAGACACAAGCAGATCCCAATGTTAAAAACAGCTGTTGTAGTTCAGTGCAGACACTTGATTTCATGACATAGAAATAGGGTGGCAGGGCCATTTCAAATGCCTGCGGTGTCCAGCACAACCACATGTCTCTAGCAGATACAGCATGGGACCTACAGGAGAACGATGCCCCTTTGGAGTGGTTGCTGGGCCAGTGCCCCAGGGCATCTCAGGTTTCCTGCCTGTACCCAAACAAATGAATTTCATCACCCACTTTAGGCAAAGTCTGTACTCTCCACATCCAAGCATGCTTCACAAATAGGAGGCACATCACAGCAAGGTCTCTGCTCTAGTTTCTGCACTGTCAAACACCTCTAACTCTCCTCCTCCTGAACCTCTTCTCACCCCCCAATATGATATGAACAGGGACTACGGTAAGGAGGTCCTCAGGGTGGCTGGATCACAGGCTGCCCAGGCACAGGGACTTCTTCACTGGCACCATGTCCTTCCTGGAGATTGGTTCAAGAAGTCTGTCACAGGCCCAACAGTGCTGCAGAGTAAGCTCAAGCCTCCAATCCCTCTCCTGGCATTCCTGCACAGCCCAGCTCTGTTTCTCCCTGGCCTTGGGCACTGCAGGCTTTGCTCTCTTAGTGGGAACCTCCTTTCACCATTACATTGCCACCTGCTACCCATGACAGCATGTCACCATGTGCAATCAGGGCCTTTTCATATGTAAGATCCTTGGTTACAGGTTTTCCTGTGACAAATCTTCGGTTGACACCACAGCTGAAGTGCTGATATCAAAATGTATGCAAACATATGCAGCCTGGGATGCAGGCAGGAGCAAATGGAGATGCACAAGCTGTCACAGGAGTGCCACATGGTTGGAATAACTGAGATGTGGTGGGACCGCTCGCATGACTGGGGTCCTTCAATGGCAGGGTGCAAGTTCTTCAGCAGAGACCACCAGGCAAGATGAGGAAGGGGATGCCCTATGTGTGAAGGGGCAGCTTGCATGTATGGAGCTCTTCCATGGCATGGACCAAGGGAGGCAGCTCTGAAGGGCAGAGGAGCTCAGGAAAGCCCGCAGGCCTTTAAGGACAGCACCCATCAAGCACAAGAATGCTCCATAATGAACAGTTTGTAAATTTAGTAGACCTCTTTGGACCCCAGCTTGGCTAAACAGGGAACTCCCACGTGAGCCCCAGGGCAATCAGGCAGCATACGGAAAGGGGAAGAAGGCAGAGGCTGCAAAGGAGGAATTTAGAAATATTGTCCAGCGAAGTCAGGATGGTGTTAAAGAAGCCAAAGCTCCCCTGGCATAGAGACACTTGCAGGGGATGTGAAGGACAGGAAGAAGAGCTGCTACTGCTTCAGTGACAGTAAAAGAATAAAGAAGGAAATGTGGGCTCACTGCTGAATGGGGCAGGGATTCTAGCAAAAGTGGATGTAGATAGGTCTGGGGAAGTCAAGTCCTTCCTGGCTTCAGTCTTCACCCACAAGGTCTCCTCAGCTGTTGTGCCTAGAGTCAGGACTCCTGAGGATAAAACCAACCCGCACTGCCTAAGTCTCTAGAACTCAACCCATAGAAGTCTATGGGACTGGATGGCTGGCATCCATGGACAGGCCGAGAGCTGGCTGCTCTGACAGCAAGGATTCTCTCTGTCATCTGGCCACAAGGACAACCTGGGGAGCTGCAGGCCATTCAGCCTCACATTGGCGAGGACAGTGTCATGGAGCCAGTCCTCTCCGATCACCTTTCTGGGCACATGAAGAAGGTGCCTGGGAACAGTCAGCATGGTAAATTGTTCCTGACCCACCTGATTGCCTTCTGTGATAAAAGACCTGCACTTGTGGAGGAGAGGAGAGTAGTGGATGACCAGTGGACATGCAGATGGGCAAAAAGCTGGTTGGATGATGGAGCTCAGAGGGTTTCCATGAATGGGTCATGCTTTACTGAGAATCGAGGTAAAGTTGGGGTATGCAGGGGTCTACCCCACATCCTGTCCTCTTTGAAAGGCTCATCAGCAGGGCAGAACAACACGTGCATCAGGACAGGCAGATACCTCACTGGCAGGAGAGTGACCAGGAGGAGAAGGCCTGGACATTACAAGGGATGCCGTATGAGCCAGTGGTGCATGCTCACCACAAAGGAGGCCAGCTGCATACAGGACTGCATTAGGAAGAGCATGGCCACCCAGGCAAGGGCAGTTCTTATCCCCTCCACTCAGCACTGCTGTGGTCACATGTCTGGAATAGTGTGTCCCAGTGTGGGCTGCCCAGTGCTGGAGGAATGGGGAGAAACTGGAGAGGGTCCAGAAGAGGTCTGCCAAGATGCTGTTGGGGGCCTGAAGCACATGGCCTGTATGGAGAGCCTGAGGGACCTGGGCTTCATTAGCCTGGCGAAGTGGAGGCTAAGGCCAATAAAGTAGTTGCCTGTGACTGCCTGTGACAGGGTGGTTTCAGAGATGATGGAGCTTTTCTTGGTAGTAGGAAGCAGCATGAGAAGGGGAAAGAGGCACAAAGTGCATGTTGAGAGGTTCAGACTGCACTTCAGGTAACAAGAATGTCACTCATAGGGTAGTGCTGTGGTGCAAGAGGACACCCAGAGGGACTCCGTAATCAGCCACTTGCCTTTTTTTTCAAGGAGCAGCCAGCAAGGACAGCGGGATGTCAGCAAAGGTGGGGAGATCCTGCAGTGAGAGCAAGGAGGGGAAGCAGGTTGGGTGTCTACAGGCTGCAGGGAAACAGGTGCAGCTTTGTGTCAGCATAGGACAGCCTGTGGTGGAGATGATCGAGGGCAATGCCAAGGCTGAAAGCCTCCAACAGAACTGAGGTCTTTGTCCCATTTGCTATGGCTTTTGTCTCTGCCACCGAGGCCTACGAGAAGATGATGTTTCCTTGCAGCACTGTGGCCTTGCTGCCTCCTCACCTCCACGGAGCCCAGGAGGTTCCGTATTCTTGTCCTGCATGTGGCATTGTGCACCCCCCCCCAACCCTGACACTGCCCCCAGGAAGAGACCTGAACAACATGTGAGGGAAAGGATCACCCTACCCAGGGGCTGGCTGTGGGTCTTGGCCATTCTGCTTGATAACACAGCAAGGCTGACTTGGCATCACAGCCACCCTCACATTGCCTTTGCCTACCTGCAATCAGCGCCTCCAACTTTCTGCTCTAATCAGCCCCTGGGGAGGCTTTGTTGCTAATGGCCCTCAGTGGGACCCATTAACACTCCAAGAAACTTGGGATTTGCTTCTGATGTAAACTTCTTGAGAGGTTTCTGCAGTCTCTTCTCAGCATTGGAGGTTCATGGGCTCAGCACCAAATGCACCCGAGGGGTCATTAAAATGCAAAAACCCCTAAGGAGCCAGGCCTCTCCCCATAATTTTCTTCAGCTCTTCAATTCTTGTGCTGTGGCTAATTGGAGAGGTTTCAGCAGTGTATTTACAAGAGGAAGATTTCTATGAGCTTTTTATTAAAAAAAAAAGGATTTCTGCTTTTAAAGGTTTCCTTATTTTTCAGCTTACAACCTAGAGTCATACCTACCTTCTCCAACTGATATTGATCCAGAGTGTCTCCTAATGAAGTCTGGACATGTACTAAAAGCACCATCCTGGAGGTCAGACATCCATGGAAAGTATTCCTCCCCACCTCCCCAGCCCTGCCACTTCTCTCATCAGCCACTGGGGACTTAGGTCACTCTTGTGAAAAATCAAACCTTTTGCCACTCAAGGCTGCAGCTGACTGTTACCGTTCATGTGCACCAATTCCCACCTGCTTTCCTTAGACAACTAGCTGCAAACAGGCACAGAGGGATTTGTCTTAATTGCGATCAAAAACAAATAAACTTGATCCAGTGTCATAAGAAGTAAAATATACTCCTCAACTGTATGTCAAGTCCAAGTTGCCTCCAGTGAGGTGCACAGTCTATAAGGAAAAACCTTCCTAGAAATGTTCTTCACAAATAGATAGGAAAGGCTGAATAGACACACAGTGCAGGAGTTGATTGAAGAGACAATTAGCCTGCTGAAAGTTGAGGCAAGCTTCAGACTCCCTGAAGCTTAAAGCAGCAACTGGAGAGTTGGGAGGTATCTGAATGATAAAGAGTAAGGGGAGGAGGAAGACTGGGAAACTATGGAAAGTGCATATGCCCAGATAGTCTGACAAACAGTTGACTTTAGAAATGATCAATTTAATCAGGGATGTGGAAATATGTGAGAGATCACTGAGACTACATCCACAGCATAACAGACAGAGCAGTGGTAACGCATGTTAATGGGCAGATCAACATTGCTTCTCCTGAGATTCATGCCCTTCCTCAAAATTTCCATTACGTCATCATGGGAAAACACTGAAATTTTATTATTCAGTCCTTTCAGCCAATGAAAATGTTCTCATATAATTTTTTTTTTAATGAAAACAGTTCTTCACCTTTCCAGGCAGAGCTCAGGTGTCCAACCACAAGCACCCAGTGGCACTTGGAGAGGCCCCGGTGTCTCTGAGGCACCTGCCTGGGCCTGGCAGCTCTCACAGGGGACCTGCGGGAGACTGGAGCCCCTTGGAGCTACAGAGGGAGGCTGGGCACCAGAGGGGACCAGGGCACCTGGAAGGGCACGAGCCACCCATGACCTTTTGACTGCATCCCACCCCAGTTCTGAAAATCTCTTTCCTTTCCATAGGGGATGCATAAACTCCCCAGAACACTAGTATACTAAGACAGAACAAATCAAGAAAGACAATGAGAACAGAAAAAGGAAAAGAAAAAAAGAAAAGAAAAGAAAAGAAAAGAAAAGAAAAGAAAAGAAAAGAAAAGAAAGAAAAGAAAAGTAAAGAAAAGAAAAGGAAAGGAAAGGAAAGGAAAGGAAAGGAAAGGAAAGGAAAGGAAAGGAAAGGAAAGGAAAGGAAAGGAAAGGAAAGGAAGGAAAGGAAAGGGAAGGGAAGAAAAGAAAAAAGAAAAGCTGGAAAGTATAACAAAGCATTTCCTTGCTTTCAATCTTTGTCTTAATTTCTTTCTTGTTTCATTTTTAATGTCCTTTTCTAAACTTTTCTGTTATAATCAGGCCTACACCACTAAACAGCATATTGCTCTGTCTCACACAGAGCCTGGTGCTCAGAAGACCACCCCCTGCCCAGGGCTGTCCATGCCACCCCTCACTCTTTGTACCGAGCACATCTGACTCTGAGGTGTCGGGCTCTCTCGACTGGTGAGGAAAGCAGGGTGACCAGCTTCAAGGAAATGCTCTATTTTTGGATGGCCTAATTTGCACAAATCTCAACATACCTGTGTTAAAGCAATGTTTTAAAGGAGTGTCTAAAACATCTTCAGTGCAATAAGTGATAAAAAAAAAAAAATCCTCATTTCCAAAGCTTCACACAGCTTTTACCATTGTCAAATATTTTTTCTTCCTTATTCATTGGCAGCACCATGTTCATGCACTACAGGAATTAGTCTGTCTGTGTGAGTGTAAACATATATAGAGGGAGATACATTTTTCATCAGAATAAATTTGCTGGCAATCCTCTGCATGGAGAAACTCTGTTTAAAGGAACTACTTTATTTAAATGGTCATGTTTCAGATCTCTTCTTCTTCTCTGTCCTTTCTCTCTTTACAGAGCTCTCCAGGAAACGGTTCACTGAATCACAGCACTTGAGACTATGTGAAAGGCCTTGCTAAAGTGAAGGTTCACAAAATCCCCTGCTTTCCCATTGTGCACAAAGCCATTCATCTGAAGGTAATCAGGTTGGCCAGGCATGGTTTCCATTTCCCCTTGGTCTACCCATGCTGCCTCTTCCAGGCCTTGTCCTTCATATGCTTGGAGATGGTTTCCAGGAGGATTTGCTCCATCACCTTCCCAGGGACCGAGATGAAGAGGACCAGCCTGTCGTTGCCCAGATCCTCCCTCTTGCCCTTCTGGAAAATGGGTGCAATGTCTGCCTTTTCCCAGTCTTCAGGAACCTCCCTGATTACCATGACCTTTAAAAGACGATCAACAGCAGCGCTGCAATGACTCCGGCCACCTCTCCCTGCACCCTGGGGTGCTTCCCGTCTGGTTCCGTGGACTTGTGTGTGCCCACTGGGCAAAGTTCCTCCCCAGCTGCATCTTCCTCTGCCATGGGTGAGGCTTTGTTAACACAGATGCTGCCAAAGGACTTGGGGGCCAGGGAGGTCTGGCAGTAGACACTACTAGTAAAAGACAAGGTAAAAGAGGCAGTGAGCTCCTCAGCCTTTCCCCTGTCTCTGTCACTACATCCCCTGCCCCACTGAGCAGGGAGACCACACTTTCCTTGGCTGCCCGCCTTGTGTTGCCCATGTGCTTACAGAAGCCCTTCTGGTTGTCCTCCCCATCCATTCCTAGTTCCAGCTCCAGCTCCAGCTCCAGCTGAGCCTTGGCTTGTGCAGCTCCATCCTTCCCACCACAGGCAATGTCTGTGTCTTCTTCCTGGTAGCCCATTCCCCTTCCAACCCTCTGTGCACTTCCTTCTGCCTTTTCAAGTCCTAAATCACAAAGTCCCTGCTCATCTCTGCCAGCCTCAGGCCAGGCCTTGATGGACTTTCCTGCAGACTAGAGTGTTCCTGTGCTTTGAGGACTTTGTCCCTGATGATCCAAGAGGGCTGCATGACTCCTCTGCCCTCCACGGCAGTCACCTGTGGGGTCCTGACAAGCAGATCCTGAACAAGATGAAATCCTCTCTGCTGCAGTCCAGGGCAGTGATTCTGCTATTCTTCCTACCTCTCCACCATCTCAAGGTCACTGCAGTGACAGCCAACCTCCACATTCACATCCCCATCCAGCCTGAGCTTCAGGCAAGAAACCAAGGGCAGCATGGCACCAGCTACCTAGAGGCACAAACCACAGAGGTAGAGAACTCACCCTGCAGAAAAGCCTGCATTTCTCCCCTCTCCACTGAGGGGATCCAGGCAATGGACTTGTATGTGGTTAAAGGTGGATGCAAAGAACTTCCAGGGTAATGTAGCTATGCCTGAGGCAGTGCCTCCCAGGCTGCCCTTACAGTCAAGAAGGAAGGAGGAGGAGGTGTTCACCTGCCTTCTTTTAGATGGTCACATAAAGCAGAAATGAGTCCTGTCCCAGAGACATTTGCTCTGTGCTTGAAATGGGGCCTGAGGTCATGGGCTTTTAGGAGAATTCAGGTTGAAGGGACCACAGGAGGCCTGTAGCCCAACCTGCTGCTCACAGCAGGGTCAGATGGAGGGTGAGAAACCAAAAAAATGCCCATTCCAAAGGACTTCTGGGGTGATAGAGCAGGAGAAGGCAGTAGAGGATTGACAGCATAGTATAAGTCACATGTGAAAAAGGGTTTCCTTTCTCCCCTTCTCCCGAGAATTAAATCCTCAGCTCTTCAGAGCGAACAAGCTGGGACACTAACTTTGCAACTAACATGGAGGTGGAGAAGTTTGTGAGTCCCTTACAGAGAGAGGCTGGTCCAAAGGCCACCACCCCAATGGCACCAGACCCCCAGGCATGCCTGCCTTCTTGCTGGGCACCCTCTGCCCCAGGCAGGAGGTCTGCAGGGAACAGAGTGGGGCCTGCAGCCTGCAGCCCTGGCCACCCAGCAGCTGTGGTGGGACCCTGCTCCTCTAGATGAGACTGGGCTCTCCTGCATTTCCCCAGTGGGATGCCTGCATCCCCTCTGGCTGGGAATACAGCCCGGCAGGGAGGGCCAACATGGGAAACATGATCTCTGTTCCGGGGAGTGAAGAGAGAGGGGAGGGCAGAGGGGGATCTGCTCATGCCCCGGGCAGTGATTCCCTCCCTGCAGCCGGTACAGCCCTGCTGATGCCCTGTGACCCATGAGCCCAGGAGGTGGGACTCCGATCTCCTCTGGCTCTAAAGATTTCTCAGCCCTTCAGACCCAGGAGGCAAAGCACCTGTCTGGGGTCACCTCAGTAGCTGAAGGACCTGAATGCCTGGCATGTTCCTGAGAACTTTTCTGCAGTCTCCTGGCACTGGTTTGACTCCTGTTCCCATGCAGCAGAGACTCCTTTGGAGAATGAACTCACTCACTGTGCAAATCTGAGGCCAGACTTGACCAGGCAGTACAAATGCCAGCAAGACCTCAACCCCACAACAGTGTCCCCTGCCCAGGACTCTGCCTTCCAGCCCCCTCCTCCTGGAGGATTTGGGTTGGGAGGTACTGCTGGAGATCTCCAGGACCACGATCAGCTCTGGGCAGGGCTAACTTTACAGTCAGATCAGGTTGGTAAGTGCTTTCTCCAGGAGAGTTTTTAAAGATCTCCTGGCCCCTGCCCCACTACTGCTCCACTATCGTGGTGACTTTTTTTTTTTTCTTAAACTTGTCTCTTGTGCTTTCCTCCCCTTGGCCCCCAGCCACACCATCCCATCTACGTTGACCGAGGACAGTCAGAGCCTCACCTCCAAGCACAGCCTTGCTGGGATCTCCTGGGACCATGCAGGTGGGCTGTGGTGGCCAGCTCTAAGCAGACATACATGCTGCAGGTCCCCACATGGTCAAGGAGGAGAGCATATGGAGACATAGCATGACCCAGGGCAGAGCCTGTGGGCTGACACCAAGGCAGAGCTGGGGTCAGCAGGGCTGAGAAGAGAAGCTCCAGCAGCTCCTTTTCGCATGTGGGCAGGGAGTGATGCACCCAGCAGCGCTCCTGAGAGAGGATGGTGACACAAGAGACAGGGAGCACCGTAAACTATGGTACTGAGCACTGAGCATCTGTGCTGGGTCCAGGAGTCCTGGCAGGCGGTGCTGATGGCTGCAGCCCCCGAGAGACCCCCAGCCCTGCTGACAACAGTGAGTCACCTCCACGACTGTTGGGAGCTTCTGGAGTGTTGTGGCTCCCACCTGCACCTCATCCCTGCACTGGCCCAGCCCTTGGTGCCCTGGCCACTATGGCCCTCCTGTTCAGCAGCCTCCCACAAGGCTGGTGGGCCCTGCCCAGGCCCAGCCCTGTCCCCCTGGGATTAGCAGAAGGCCATACTCTGGGGTCTGCTGAGGACTGAGCCTGCAGAGAGGCCAGGCAGGATGGCCATTCCCTCCCCCCACAGAAGTGCTGAGCCCAGCAGGCAGATGGAGCTGGTCACATTCCAAGATCACCCCTCACCAGCACCATGGGCAATGGCCAGTGCTGCAAATGGCTGGTGTGAGCGGCTGGGTGTGTGAGGAGTTTCCTGGGGCACTTTCTCCTCTCTGTTCATGCAACAACAAGCTGGGCTGCATCTTTGTTCTGACAGACCCAGTATGAGGGGCCCCCATGGGAGGAGGATGGTCTACAGGCCCAGTAGACAGCCCCAGGACCTCCTCTGCATGCTCCCTGCCAGCCCTGCAGAGGACCCAGCAGAGTGCTCATCCTCCCTGGGCTCACAGCTGGATTCCAGTCCTCCAACTGGGCATGGAGCCTTGTCTGGGGGAGACATTTGGGGTATGGACCAGCACACAGGGTGTCTGAAGACACACAGATTGTCTGAAGGAGATGTGCTGGGGACAGGGTGCGAGGGACAGCAGCAAGCTGATATGGCTCCTGGGTGCTGCTTCCTTCAACACAAGCTCCCACGAGGGCTCCCAGCCTTCCTTTTGGTGCCACCTATCAGGATGGATGATGGCACAAGGAGCTGGGAGGGTGGGGAGCATTAATCTTTCTTAAGCCACTTCCATGCCATGTGGAGGGCCAGGACAGCAAAGACTTTTGGCTCTGCACTGTGCGCTCACTTCAGTGTAAACACACTCTGAATGTTTTCTTTGACTTATATGTCATCATTTCTCTCTCCAAGACCCTTTCGAGCCCAGTTCCACTTCCTTCTCATCTCTCCCAATCCCTTCTCTGATCTCATTGGCCATTCCCACATCCCCTCCTCTGCTCTCCCTACAAGGCCTTGAGTAGAGGTGCTGTTCTGCACAGCAAGCAGGCTGTGGGGCCACAGGGCCACGGGGTGACTCTGCACTGGCCATGCTGGTCAGGGTGGCAAGCAGACCCAACCAAATGAGATTCATGGCCTCTAATCCCTCCAGGGGACTGCGGATGTGGCTGGTGCTTGGAGGCACTATGGAGAATTTCCAAGGGTACTAGTTGTGTCCAGGTGAGCCTCTAGATCCTGCTCCTGGTATTTCATTGCTGATGACATGAATCACTCTCCAGTCTCTCTTCCCCATGCCAGATGGGTCCCCACTGTCACTGCTGGGATGTCAGAGTCCTCCTTTGACCACGGATCCCTGGGTTAAGGGTTTTACCTTCAGGTGACTCCACCTTGAAGGACTTCTCCCTTTGTGAGGCTCCACTCACTGCCCACCACAGGCACACACTGTCCCAGGAGATTCCCGGAGCTCTCCTGGCACCTCCAGCTTCCCCGCCAGAAGGATGGTTATCTGACACTGTGCTTTAACATGTGGAACATTTCTGGGTATTTAAATCCATGACCATTCATCTCCTCCACTGTCACTGGACACTGACGGGTGAGCCCTAAACCCAGCCCTTGGTCTCTAAGAGATCATTGCACTATTATGAGCTTTTTGCTCATGAACGCATGGAGAATCCTGTGCAGCAGGTGCTTCTGGGGTGCAATTCCTTGGGCCTATTCTTGCCAACAGATTTGGAGGAAGCCCAGCACTCGGACTCTGCACCAGGTAGAATCTTCTTTATTGCAGAGATACTATGAGGGAGTCAGCTCTGACCCAGTGTTAGGCACAACTTTATGTGGGCACCTGGTGAGACAGAGCAGCCTCAGTAAAAATGCAATGAATCCAAGCATTTGTGTGGCAACATGATAACAAATACTACTAATAATAGTAATAATACTCATAATAAAAATAAAGTTAGGAAAAAACGCTCGGTCCTGGTACGGGACACAGGGGGAGTCATCTGTGGAGAGCAAAGGCAATGTTACCACTGCTGAAAAATGTCCATGAAATCACTTTCCTCAGGGCATCTTTGAGCTCCTTGTTCCTCATGCTGTAGATGAGGGGGTTCACTGTTGGAGGCACCACTGCGTAAAGAACAGTCACCACCAGATCCAGAGCTGGGGAGGAGAGGGAAGGGGGCTTCAGGCAGGCAAACATGGCCGTGCTGATAAACAGGGAGACCACGGCCAGGTGCGGGAGGCACATGGAAAAGGCTTTGTGCCGTCCCTGCTCAGAGGGGATCCTCAGCACAGCAGTGAAGATCTGCATGTAGGACAGCACAATGAAAGCAAAGCACCCAAACATTAAACAGGCAATAAACACACTAACCCCAACTTCCCTGAGGTAGGAGTCTGCGCAGGAGAGCTTGAGGATCTGGGGGATTTCACAGAAGAACTGGTCCACGACATTGCCTCGGCAGAGTGGTATGGAAAATGTTTTCCCAGTGTGCACCAAAGAATACAGAAAACCACTGGCCCAGGCAGCTGCTGCCATTTTGACACAAGCTCTGCTGCCCATGATGGTCCCGTACTGCAGGGGTCTGCAGATGGCAACAAAGCGGTCATAGGCCATGACTGTGAGAAGAGAATACTCTCCTCCAAAGAAGAAGATAACCAGGAAGACCTGGGCAGCACATCCTGAGTAGGAAATAGTCCTGGTGTTCCAGAGAGAATTGGCCATGGATTTGGGGACAGTGGTGGAGATGGAACCAATGTCGAGGAGGGAGAGGTTGAGGAGAAAGAAGTACATGGGGGTGTGGAGGCGGTGGTCGCAGACTATAGCTGTGATGATGAGGCCATTGCCCAGGAGGGCAGCCAGGTAGATGCCCAGGAAGAGCAAGAAGTGCAAGAGCTGCAGCTCCCGCGTGTCCGCAAATGCCAGGAGGAGGAACTCGTTGAGGGAGCTGCTGTCGGACATTTTGCTCCCTCTGGGCATGAGGGACTGTCCAAAGGAGAAAAGACATTGAGAAGTTAGGAAAGACTTTTCAAGTAAAAAATCCCCAAATGTTGCAATTCTCATGCACCCCCCCCCCTCCCCACATTGCCTCTCTCTTTATGGAGAGGATCTGTGCGCAGCTCCCTTGCTTGAGCTCCACTTTGCACTGGCGGAGTGTGTTATGAGGAGCAGGGACTTCTGCCCATGAGCTCCAGAGGAGTCAGTCCAGCTGTATAGTGGTGGGATACATGGGAATGGGGGTGACTAGCTCGGACAGTCACAGTTCCTCTCAGGTGAAATCCACTGGGCACGTGGAAGGGCTTTTCAGCATCTGCACCACCACTTCTAAAGAATGAGGGTGGAGGAACAGAGTTCACGGGATTTTTTTAACAGTGTTTATTTTCTTTGAGATGCCCCTGTCACCCCTGCGGAGTGATCCTCAAGGCAGCAATTCTCAGCATTTCTACTGTGAATCCTGAGAAAAATGGATTCCCTGTCGCTTGGTGCAGAGGGAGGACAGCTTGTCTGTCTATTAGCCTTCTTCCCAGCTGTCCTTTGCTCGCACCTCTTGGAGCTGGGGGATGATCACTCCCATATGTTGCCCTGAAAAGAAACCAGCCCCTGTTGAGAGCAGACGAGTCCAGTTATAAACTGCAGATCTCCAACCATCTCTCCCTTTCTCAGGGCACCCGAGGGAGGTCTCCACACTCCCCTTCTAGCCAGGGACACACAGGGCTCTTTTCAGATGCCCATATACAGTTTCCCAACACCATTTCCATGCTCTCAGCATCTCTGCAGATTCCTCACAGGTCTCTTGGACATCACAGAGATGCTATGAGGCAGCGGTGCCCTTCTGGAGGGCAGCTCAAAGCCTGGCAGGACATGACAGGGAAATGGTCAAAGGACATTAAGGACTGAAGATGGGCTCTCCTTAAGGGAGAGTCAGCTCAATTCCCAACCCCACAGACTGCATTTCCTGGAGCCACAGAGGCTAGAAGGGGGCTGCAGACACCTCACTCCCAAGCAGACCCCTCTCTTGCACAACTCGCAGGGCAGGTGTCTGAACTGCAGCTGAAAACCCTGAACCCCAGGGAGCCCGAGAGAAGAACAGGAGCAGCATGGAGAGGATGGGAAACAAGGAGCAACCCCATGATCCCGCTGCCAAGGGAGGCAAGGAGAGAGGAGCAGATGGGCCCTCAGGAAAGCCTTCACCTTACCCAGCTGGGCATGCTGCCTCACAGATGGTGACAACTCAGGGCAGTCACTCTCAGCTCCTGGACTCCATGGCTGTCAGGGCAGAGGCTCTGCTGGGTCAGAGAAGAGACATGGGGGGCTTGTTCGGAAGAAGCTGTCTGCATTGGAGAGACTGAGTAAGACTTGCTCAGATCCATTCTCCCATGACGATTCTGTTCGCAGTTCCCTCTCATTCCCTGCCCATCTCTGCCACCCGGCACTGTCCCTGCTGCCAGCTCTTACTCTGTCCCAACATCTTTTCCTTGCCGCTGCTCACAGACCCCATCCCACCCTCTGTGTGCTCCATTCTGCCCTACAGAAACCACCCAGGACAGGGCACTGGGCACAGGCATCTCTGTTCTCACAGGTCCTAAGGAGCAGGTCAGAACAACTCATAAAGCAGTCAAGGTGCTGCTGGTGCTGTTTGTAGGCTGAGGTGGGGTTGAAGGGGTTTCCTGAAGTTTCTCACAGACCAGAAGTCACTGAATTCATGACTGAATCTATCAGTCATAGGATGGGATGGGTTTAGAAGATCCCTCCAGGAACCTCAGGAGCATTGCCCTGCAGCCAGAGACTTACCATGTCAGGAGCTGTGAAGATTCCTCCCACAGTGAACTCTCCTCTGGCCTCCCACTCCACACTGCCTTTCACTTCTCATCTCATGTCAGCAGCAGCAGGCAGTGCCCAGAGCCCTGCTGCTCTTTGCAGAGGAGCTGCCTCTAGACACAGCTCTCTCTCAGCAGTGCTGCCAGGTTGCCATCAGCTCCTTCCATTGCAGGAACCTGGCCCTGCCCAGGAGCAGGGGCCCAGCTGAAGTCCTGACTTCCTCTGTCCCTTGTGCTCCCTTCTCCTGGGAAATGTTCCCTGAAGTAGACTAAAATCATCACCATTGTTCTGTTTCTCAACACTGAAGGGAAACTGATTCCAGCATTACAATTTGTCTCATCACAGGATGGTTATCTGCAAGAGGTGGAAATGTCTTACTCCTAACTAGACGGGAAGCTACTCGACCCATGGTTCAGGTTTTGATTCAGATGAGTCAATCTGGGCATCACATGCCTATTTAGAAGCCCCCGGCATGCAGTGGGATTCAGCGCTCTCCTACGAACATCAAAAAAAAAGCAGGAGGTGGGATTCTCCTTGCCCAGGCCAAAGTATACACAAAATAGATGTCTGTGTGTGAGATCCCTGTCTAAGCTCCCATTATAATCACCTGAGATGGAGGGTGGGATCAGTTCCTCCCACACAAACAGCTGGGGACAGTTGAGGAGACAGAGGTGGTCCAAGTCATGTGTCAGTGTCTGCTTGCTCTGATGGAGCAACTATGAGACCCACATCCTTCTGGAGCATGAGGTGGGGGCCAGGTGGGGAATTTCCTTGGCCATCTCAAATGACCCCAGACGCCTAATACTGATAGAGCCCCACTCACTAGGAAGCTGTGACACAAGCAGATCCCTACAGTGCAAAATCCTGATGTAATCCAGTGCAGACACTACATGTAATGACATAAAAAAAGGCTGGCAGGGCCATGTCAGATGTCTGCGGTGTCCAGCACAACTGCATGTTTCTAGCACATACAGTATGGCCCCTACAGGAAAGCCCTGCCTGTTTGGAGTGGTGCTGGGCAAGTGCCCCAGGGCCCAAACAAATGAATCCTACCTCTGCCTTCGGGCACAGTCTGTACTGCCCACAGCTAAGCGTACTGCATAAACGGGAGGCACATCACACCAAGGTCTCCACTCATGTCCCTTCACTCTTAAGACCTTCTAGTTCTCTTCTCCCTGACCCTCTTTTCACCCCCAGATGACATAAACAGGGACTGTGCTAATGAGGTCCACAGGGTCACTGGATCACAGGCTGTCCAGGCCAGGGACTTCTTCAGTGGCACCTTATTGTGCCTGGACATTGGTTCACCTCTGTCACAGGCCCCAAGGTGCTGCAGAGTCAACTCAGGCAGCAAACTCCTTTCCTGCCATTCCTGCACAGTCCAGTTTTGTTTCTCCCTGGCCTTGGGCACTGCAGGCTTTGCTCTCTCAGTGGGAACCTCCATTCACCATGACATTGCCACCTGCTATGTACACCAGCATGGCTCTGCTCTGCTCTGAAGTGGGGCCATTGCACGCACAGTGTCCTTGGCTCCTGGTAAGAGGTTTCACCATGACTAATCTGACTGAAACATTGCTAGAGTACTGAGATGTGGTGAGATCACTTGCACGATAGGAGAGCCCTGATGGTAGTGTACAAACTCTTCAGGAGAGACCAACGGGGAAGATGAGGAAAGGGGATGCCCTTTGTGTGAAGGGACAGCTCAGACGTGTGGAGCTCTTCACACATTAAGGCAAGGGTTTGGGTGAGAGCTTGTGGGTGACAAGGGTGACATCGCAATGGGAGGTACAGACCATCCAATCAGGGTGAGGAGGTGGACGCAGTCTCCTTTAAGCAGTGTGAGTAAGTCTGTGGATCACAGACCCTGTTTCTTACTGGGGGGGGGGGGGACTTTAATCCCCCTGACATGAACTGGAAGGCCAAACAGCAGAGTGCAAGCAGGCCAGGAGGTTTCTGGAGGGCATCAGGGACAGCTTCTGAGCACAAATGCACGATTTGTGATGCTTCTTTGTATCTGAAAACTTCAAACAGGGAGGAACTGATCAGGGATGATACAGTCAGTGTCTGCCTTGCCTCCGGTGATGAAGGAAAAGTAGAGTTCCAGATCCTGAGTGGAATGAGGAAGGATAGTAGTGGAGCACAGATCCTGGACTTCAGAGGGGCAGAGTTGGGCCTGTTGAGGAGACTGGTGGGGGATCCCATGGGAGGCAGTTCTGAAGGGCCCAGCAGCTCAGGAAAGCCAGCAGGTCTTTAAGGACAGCACCCAGCAAGCACAAAAATAGTCCATAGTGGTACTCAGTAGAACTAGTAGACATCTTGGGAGATCGGCGTGGCTACACTGGGAACTCAGGACTGAGCTCCAGGGCAATAAGGAAGCAGAAGGAAGGAGAGACTGCAAGATGGTATTTAGAAATACTGTCCAGTGAGAAGGGATGGTGTTAGGGAAGCCAAAGCTCCCCTAGGATTGACCATTGCAGGGAACATCAAGAGCAGGAAGAAGAGCTGCTACAGCTTCAGTTTCAGGAAAAGAGTAAAAAGGAAAATGTTGGCTCACTGCTGGATCAGGCAAGGAATCTATTAACAGCAGATGCAGATAGGTGTGAGGAGCTCAAGGCCTTCTTGGCTTTAGTCTACACCAATAAGTTCTCCTAGGCTGTTGTGCCTAGTCAGGAGTCCAGAGGGGAAAAAAGAAGCAACCAATGTTGGGTGATGACTGAGGGAGGGATGACTTGCAAGAACTCAACCCATACAAGTCTCTGGGACTGGATGGGCTGCACCTGAGGACACTGAGAGGGCTGGCCGCTCTCACAACAAGGCTAGTCTCTATCATCTTTGAAATGTTGTGGAGATCAGGGGAGGTCCCAATGAGCAGGAGAAGGGGTATGTTGTGCCCATCATCAGAAAAGGCCACAAGGACAACCCAGGGAGCTGCAGGCTGTTCAGCCTCTCTTTGGTGAGGAGTGTTTCATGGAGTGAATCATCTTGCATCACATTTCTGGGCACCTGAAGGAGAAGAAGGTGCCTGGGAACCGCCAGCATGGACTTACTGCAGAGAAATGATTCCTGACCAACCTGATTGCCTTCTGCGATAAAAGATCTGTACTTGGTGAGGAGAGGAGAGCAGTGGGTGTCATTTACGATGATTTTAGCAAGGAGTTTGACACTGTCTCCAAGAATATTCTTGTATAGAAATAGGGCATTATGATAGGCTGGGCAGGCAACCAGATGGGTTAAAAGCTGGTGGGATGATCAAGCTCAGAGGGCTTTTGTGAATGAATGGTGCTTTACCTGGAAGCCAGTGACAGGTGGAGTACACACAGGTCTATACTGGGACCTTTCCTGTCTAACACGTTCATCGGTTACCTGGAGGACACAACTCTCATCACATTTGCAGATGACACTTAATCAGGAGAACAGTCCTAAGCTCAAGGGCTGCCATCCAGATGGACCTCAGCAGGCGGGAGGAATGGGTGGCCAGGAACTTTGTGAAATTCAAAACTAAACAAACACCAGGTCCTGCCCCTGGGGCAGACCAACACCCTGCAGTGATACAGGCCGGGGCAGTGCCCAGCTGGGCAGCAGCTCTGCAGAAAAGGATGATGCGGGATAAACACATCCGGTTAAGATTTGTGTTTCTGTATTCAGGAAAATATCATCACCAGAAGTGTAACCTGTTAATGCCAACTCCCAGAAGTCTAGAAAGTGGAGGATGTACTCCTACTGAAGTCTGCTGATGGAAATCAGTGCAGTTGTCTTCCCAAAGTTACCAAAACACAGGATGGAATTCAGATTCCTAATTTGTAAAGGTTTGGCCCTTATGAAGAAAGAACTGATTTTGTAGTTAAGGTATTGAAATACTAAAGCCATTTCTACTATGAACATTGCGACACCTATCTTTTGCAACAGCAGACTGTCAGAAGGCATGCTATTGGCAAACAGATCTTGATTGCCTTGTACATGGCAAATATTGCATACACTAGACTCAGGATATAAATAACTATCTTGAAATCGCCAGAATTATTCTCCCAGGCAGAATTATACATCTGCCTAAGAAGCCTGTGTGTGGGAATGGGGGGAAGGCTGGGTCTGAGTCAATCTCTTGACTCAGAAAATACTCTGCACAAATGTTTTCAGTGTTTTCTGCAGCAGCAAATTCCAGAATGTTCAGGTAGGGTGCCCTCATGATGACAGTATCCATTCGCTTGGGAAAGCACAGCATTGAGGTGCTTCAAGGATACATAACTGAATAGGAAACTGAAGAAGGAAAGCTACCGATAGGAATAGCTCTTTGGGGAGATTTGCATGGCATCCAGCTGGTGTTGCAAGCTACCAAACTGGTGCCTATGCTGGACCCTTCTGTAACAGTGTAGTAAATGTAGCTTTCAGTGAGAGTCCAGGAGCCTCCCACTGTACACAGACATGTGGAATATAAATGATAGTTGGTGCTGTCCTTTGGGCTTCCCGGATGCTGGTGTCCAAGCCAGCATTGAACACAAGCAGCATGACACAGGCAGGAAAGCTGAGGGCAGGCACTGTCAAAGCAGCCCAGCTATGAATCATAATTTCAAAGTTCATTTTCTAAGAGGTGACAACCTTCAGCCTGTCTGAAGAGCTCCCCAGCTCACAGCCTGCTGTCTCGTTTCCAGAGGCTCCTTCCGACCAGGTTCCTTGCTCAGGAAGATCAAAGGCCATTGCCTGCAGGTGGTACCTCAAGCACACAAGCACACATGCCTCTACCCCATGAACAAAGCAGCAAGCATCCTTTCCCAGGATGCATTTCTCTGGGTGTCTGATCAGATGAGCAACACTTAGGCGGTTCTGGTCCCCAGGGGGAAAGTGCTACCAGTAGATGTGTGGGCACTGACTAGACATTGCTGGTAGATGACCACAGAGGCAACCATCACATAACCCAAAGGGAGATAATCATCTTATGTAGCAGATGAGCATCCAACCACATAACATGTCTGTCCATGCTTTAATGGCTCTCAAGTGCTTCCACTAAAGGTCCAGATGCTGTAATAGAGGGATGCCAAACAACAGGACAGATTTCCTGCCTAAAAGTAAAAAGGAACAGAACAGCACCAAGTCTATTCATGCTTTAACTTTCTCCTCCTTAAGAAAAAGGCAGAGATGTACAAATAGATGTATTTAAAGCCTTTTAGTGCCTCCGATGGGGCATTACAGGCTGCAACATTGTTTATATTTGCTAAATATATCCAACTAAAGAATATGTTTATATGAGTCAACAAGTGTACTATACTCATTTCTCTTAAGTACAGTGAAACTTAGGAAACACATTTCTTTCCACAAACAAAAAAACAAAACAAAACAAAAAAATGGCTGCATCACAAAAAGGGGAGGCTAGAAGAAGGGCATGAGCTGCAGGCAGGCTGATGCAGAACCACCTCCTGGGAGCTACAGAGTCTTACGAGGAGATAAAAAACACTGTCTGAATGAGACCAGCAGAAGCTCTTGCCATGGAGAGAGGTTTATGAGCAGCGTCTTCCAGCTCCCTGAGCTGCCAGCAACCTCTTGACTGTTCAATTTGGAATGAAAACGATGGTCATGCACAACATCTTCATTAGATGTCCTTCAATCTAAAAGAAATGTGGATTTTCAGGCAGAAAGAACAGGAAGCACATTAAAACCAGGCCACCTGCTTACCAGGAGTTCCAAGCATCCTTTCCCAGGATGCATTTCTCTGTGTCTGATCAGATGAGCAACACTCAGGCAGTTCTGGTCCCCCTCCACACACACACTTGATTCAATGAATCCTATGTGTTTAAAGAAGTGAAAAGGTGCCTGTGTGCATCTTTCTTCAGGGGAGGTGGTGCTAGCAAACAGAGCAGACAGGCCCAGGGTAGGAGCTGCCAACTTCTCCAGAGCACCTACTCCTGCAGTCTCCAGGGGAGACCTTTGCCTGTAGCCTGGCTCTCCAGCTGTTTGGCTACACAAACTCATATTTTATTTATTTATTTATTTATTTATTACCTAAAAGGATGGACAACACATTTCCTTGGTTTTGAGTCACTTCAGGAATACTGTGTTTTAAGTCAACATGACTAAGAGCCTGTGGATCTTTCTGGTGGAGGCTCGGTCCTTCCTTTTGGTCAGTAATAACAACGTACTTTATTGGAACTCCAGTACCGAGTTTCAGCTTCATGCTTACTTCTTCCATGTATTGATATAACCTTCCCTCCATGACCAGCTTTTCTCTACTCTTTATTCTCCCACCCCTCACTCTTAAAACAGCCAAGGCTGTTTACAAGGACCCAGCAGTTTGAATCGAAGGGACACAGACATTTACCTGTAGCAGTTAAGGAATGTTTCCTCTTGTCTAGTAGGCATTTGATGAGACAATTCATCTTCAGCACCCTGAAGGTGATTCCTCATCACTACACATTGCATCCTCTTTTAAAATGTGATTAATACCACCTGAAAGACAAGAGATGTTGGTTAACTTCCCTGAATAGTCCGTATCCCTCACTTGCACTAGTACAGCTTCCAAATTAGAGCTGAAATGCATTCTCTTGCATTTTGTGATTTAATGGGAACACGCTATATTCTTAAGTCTTCCTCCTACCACACAGCACAGGAGACTGTACAAGTCTCTGCAAAGCTTTTCTGAATACCCAGGTTTGGCTAAATGTCTTTCTCCAGTGGTGAAAACACCTATTCTCCCAAGGAAAAAAAAAATTGATGATGATCAGGAATGCCTTCTGTATTTCCTAGACACCTAAACGATATCTAGAATGTATGTATGTATATCCAAATATATGTGTGTGTATTGCTTTTATATATATATATATATATATATTTCACGACTGAGCACTTGTGTAGAACAACAGGCTCCCCACACAACTGCAGGAACTGTGTTTTCGTAGCTCTGTGCTGCGTGTGCTTCATTTCTACCAGCTGATAAGTGTTTCTTTCTAAATGCAACAGCAGGCTCTTTCTTCCAGTGTCCAAAAAGTCCCAAAGAAGCCAATCAAATCCCTCCTTGCATGAACTTGGTGATGAGTCTATTCCACGCACTCCAGGCACCCTGCTGGATCCACGGCAGTGGGAGCCCGGCACAAGCCCCCCTGCCCAGCGCAGCCTGGGGGCAGCTCAGGCCTCCCTGGAGAGCCCCAGCCCAGCAGGGAACAGCCCTGCAAGGATAGCGCATTTCTGGCCTGTCGTCTTCAGAGACAGAAGTGTCCTCACAAGCCATTTCACAGCCCTGTTGCTGCTGCTCAGCTGCTCAGGCTGAAGTGACCTCACAGCTGCTTTGCTGATGCCCTTCCTGCTGCTGGCCTGTCCAGGACTCAGGCAGAAGTGACCTCACAGCCTACACTCAAGCCATAAACCTGCTTCTGGCCTATCAGCAGCAGACAGAGGTGACTTCACATGAACCGACAGCAAGCAAGGGCCTGCTGACGGCATGCGATCTATAGAGAAGGATGTGAGCTCACTCTCAGCATCAGAACCATGTCCCACTTTTGGCAGATCAGGTACTGAAGCAGCAGTCACCTCACAGTCAATATCCCAAGCACCTTCCTGCTACTTGCCTATCAGGTGCTCAGGCAGAAGTGGCCTCACAATACATTTCACAGCCATCTTCCTGCTGTAGGTCTATAAGCTTCTCATATCGGAATGACATCACAGCCACTTTGCTGACCCTGTGCCTGCCAGTGGCCTGTCATTTCTTCAGGCATCAGTGACCTCACAGAAAACAGTGAAGCCATTAACCTGCTTCTGGCCCAACAGCAGTACAGGCAGAGGTGACTTCACAGGAACCTACACCAACCAAGAGCCTGCTGATGGCCTATCAGGTACTGAGGCAGAAGTGAGCTCACAGTCAGCACTGAAGCCATGTGCCTGGTTCTTGTCTATCAGGTACTGAAGTGGCACTGACCTTACAAGCCCACATCTGAGTCATGTGCCCGCTGCTGGACAGTCATTTTCTCACACACAAGTGACCCTGTCATTGGCTCCCAGGAACATGGGGAAGGCTGTTCTCCAGGATTTTCTTGCTCCTGCAGTGGCTTCCCAGGAGCTGGCAGAGGGCCTAGGAGGTAGCAGTGCCCTGGCCCCAGGCACCAGTCAGCACCTTCACCTCACGAGCCATGGGACCTGTCCCTCCTCTCCCCAGTCCTCTGAGTGACCAGCTGCTCTCCAACAAGGTGACGAGAGCCTGAGGTCTCCCTGCCCAACTGGAGGGCATGCTCCTGATGGACTGAGGGCAGCTAACAGAGGCAGCGAACAGACGCAGCAGTTTGCGCAGCAGTGGTTGGGCTCTGACTAGAACTTGAGGATCTTGTTGGAAGTTGTGGGCTTCCTGAGGACCCCCGAGGAACTAGCAGGTGATTGCTGTGAACAGGAAAGGGGAAGCTAGGCAAGGACAACTGCAGGAGGCCTTGACTTCTCCTGGGAAAAGCTCGTGGGAAAAGCTCTAGTTAGGAGTGGCTGCTGCTAACGAGCTCTCTTGGTTGCCCCGGCCAGAGGGACTTGGGGCCTTTGATCCCAGTGGCCCTTGATTAGGGCGGTCAAGCACCCTGTGAGTCAGTCCTAGGGAGAGGCCTATATAAGAGCCAGGCCTAGAGCGCAGCTCCCAGAGCGCAGCTAACAGAGGCAGCGAACAGACGCAGCAGTTTGCGCAGAAGAGCGCGCGAAGGGACACGCGAAGGGCGCTTCGTTTCTGTTCCCTGTGGTGTAGGTTTCCTCAAGTATGGTCGTGACACGCCGCACAGCGCGTTCCCCAGTGGCTGTTGGAGTTGCTGTGTCAGAGGCTTGGACCCAGACCGACCCTCTGACAGTAGATGCAGCTCTACAGGTCTCAGGCTGCAGGGAGTGCTTGGGGCCTCTCCGGGAGGCCTGGGCTGGCAGTCAGCTCTCCTGCAGGAGGTGTGCTGCTGTTGAGGAGTTGTGTCGTCAGGTAAGGGAGTTACAGGAGGAAGTCAGTAGGCTGCGCAGCATCCGGGAAGCGGAGCAAGAGATAGACAGGGTATTCTCGGAGACTGTGCAGCTCCAGGAGTCCCAACCTCCCGCAGCAGTGGAGTTGCCAGAGGGCTCTGTGCCGTGTGAAACGGTACATCATAACATCGTAGAAGAAGGCTGGAAACTGGTCACTGCTCGTGGGAGGAGAAAGGCTCCTAGTCCTCCCAAAGACTTGCAGCTGAAGAACAGGTTTAGTGCCCTCCAGGATGAGGAGGAGATGGGCATGGCTGCAAGGGAAGTGCCTGGGACAACAGACTCTGTGCCCTGCCGGAACGCCCGGAAGAAGCGGCGGGTGATTGTTGTGGGGGACTCCCTGCTGCAGGGGACGGAGGCATCTATCTGCCGACCTGACCTCTTGTCTAGAGAGGTTTGTGGCCTGCCAGGGGCTCACGTGAGAGATGTCATGGAAAGACTGCCTAGGCTCGTCCATTCTTCGGACTATTACCCACTGCTGCTCTTCCATGTGGGCGCCAATGACACCAAGGGCAAACTGGAGACCATCAAGCAGGATTTCAGAGCTCTGGGGATGGTGGTCAAGGGTCTGGGAGCCCAGGTCATCTTCTCCTCAATCCTGCCAGTGAGGGGGATGGATGAGAGGAGGAGGAGACGGACTTTCCAGGTTAACGACTGGCTGCGCCACTGGTGTTGGCAACAGGGTTTTGGTTTCTACGACCATGGGACCCTGTTTGAAGATCGCCAACTGATGGCGAGAGATGGGATCCACCTCACGAGGCGGGGCAGGCGGGTCTTTGCCAACAGGTTGGCCAACCTGGTAAGGAGGGCTTTAAACTAGGAAAGATGGGGGAAGGGGAGAGTTATAGTGACAGGGTAGTTGGCAAAGGACTGCTCAAGTCAGGATGCCTCCAACAGGTGAATGCAGCCAGGGAAGTGCACATGGGATGTGGCTATGGAGGATCCTCTGGTATCCCTCCTGGGAAACCTGCATGCTCGATCACTTCCCTGAAATGCCTGTACACCAATGCACGCAGCATAGGGAACAAACAGGAAGAACTAGAGATCTGTGTGCGGTCGCAGGGCCATGATCTCATTGCCATTACAGAGACATGGTGGGATAGCTCGCATGACTGGAGTGCTGTCATGGATGGCTACGTGCTTTTTAGGAAAGACAGGCCAGGAAAGCGAGGTGGTGGAGTTGCTCTTTATGTGAGAGAGCAACTGGAATGTATGGAGCTGTGCCTAGGGGTGGATGAAGAGCGAGTCGAGAGCTTATGGGTAAGGATCAAAGGGCAGGCTAGCATGGGTGACACTGTTGTGGGTGTTTACTACAGGCCACCTGATCAGGATGAGGAAGTCGATGAGGCCTTCTACAGACAGCTGGAAGTAGCCTCACGATCCCAGGCCCTGGTTCTCATGGGGGACTTCAACCACCCGATATCTGCTGGAAAGACAACACAGCTAGGCACAAAGAGTCCCGGAGGTTCCTGCAGAGCATTGGTGACAACTTCTTGACACAGGTGGTGGGGGAGCCAACAAGGAGAGGTGTGCTGCTGGACCTCGTACTAACAAACAAAGAAGGACTGGTGGAAGATGTGAAGGTCGGGGGCTGCCTTGGCTGCAGTGACCATGAGATGGTGGAGTTCAGTATCCTGCGAGGAGGCAGCAGGGCACCAAGTAGGATTGCAACCCTGGACTTCAGGAGAGCAAACTTTGGCCTCTTCAGGGACCTACTTGGAGGAATCCCATGGGTGAGGGCCCTAGAAGGAAGGGGTGTTCAAGAGAGCTGGTTAATATTCAAACATCACTTCCTCCAGGCTCAAGAGCGGTGCATCACTATGAGTAGGAAGTCAAGCAAAGGAGGCAGGAGACCTGCGTGGATGAGCAAGGAGCTCCTGGCAAAACTCAACCAGAAGAAGGAAGTATACGGAAAGTGGAAAGGGGGACAGGCCACTTGGGAGGAATATAGGAACGTTGTCAGAGTATGCAGGGATGCGAGGAGGAAGGCTAAGGCCCGTTTGGAATCAAATCTGGTGAGAGATGTCAAGGACAGCAAGAAGGGCTTCTTCAAATACATCAGTAGCAAGAGGAAGACTAGGGAAAATGTGGGCCCTTTGCTGAATGGGGTGGGTGCCCTGGTGACGAAGGATGCAGAGAAGGCAGAGTTACTGAATGCCTTCTTTGCTTCAGTCTTTACTGCACAGGGTAGCCCTCAGGAACCCCAGAGCCTGGAGGCAAGAGAGAAAGGCTGGAGAGAGGAAGACTTTCCCTTGGTGGAGGAGGAGTGGGTTAGAGATCATTTAAGCAAACTTGACACCCACAAATCCATGGGCCCTGATGGGATGCACCCACGAGTGATGAGGGAGCTGGCGGATGTCATTGCTAAGCCACTCTCCATCATCTTTGAAAGGTCATGGAGAACAGGAGAGGTGCCTGAGGACTGGAAGAAAGCCAATGTCACCCCAGTCTTCAAAAAGGGCAAGAAGGAGGACCCAGGGAACTACAGGCCAGTCAGCCTCACCTCCATCCCTGGAAAGGTGATGGAGCAGCTCATCCTGGAAGCCATCTCCAAGCATGTGGAGGAAAAGAAGGTGATCAGGAGTAGTCAGCATGGCTTCACCAAGGGGAAATCATGCCTAACCAACCTGATAGCCTTCTATGATGGAATGCCTGGCTGGGTAGATGAGGGGAGAGCAGTGGATGTTGTCTCCCTTGACTTCAGCAAGGCTTTCGACACTGTCTCCGATAACATCCTCATAGACAAGCTCAGGAAGTGTGGGCTGGATGAGCAGACAGTGAGGTGGATTGAGAACTGGCTGAATGGCAGAGCTCAGAGGGTTGTGATCAGTGGCGCAGAGTCTAGTTGGAGGCCTGTAGCTAGCGGTGTCCCCCAGGGGTCAGGACTGGGTCCAGTCTTGTTCAACTTCTTCATCAATGACCTGGATGAAGGGACAAAGTGCACCCTCAGCAAGTTTGCTGACGATACAAAACTGGGAGGAGTGGCTGATACACCAGAGGGCTGTGCTGCCATTCAAAGAGACTTGGACAGGCTGGAGAGGTGAGCGGAGAGAAACCTCCTGAAGTTCAACAAAGGCAAGTGCAGGGTCCTGCACCTAGGGAGGAATAACCCCATGCACCAGTACAGGTTGGGGGTTGTCCTGCTGGAAAGCAGCTCTGCGGAGAAGGACCTGGGAGTGCTGGTGGACACCAAGTTAAGCATGAGGCAGCAATGTGCCCTTGTGGCCAAGAAGGCCAATGGTATCCTGTGCTGCATGAGGAAGAGTGTTGCCAGCAGGTCGAGGGAGGTGATTCTCCCCCTCTACTCAGCCCTGCTGAGGCCACATCTGGAGTACTGTGTCCAGTTCTGGGCTCCCCAGTACAAGAGGGATGTGGCACTACTGGAGCAAGTCCAGCGAAGGGCCACAAAGATGATTAGGGGACTGGAACATCTCTCTTATGAGGAAAGGCTGAGAGAGCTGGGCCTGTTTAGCTTGGAGAAGAGAAGGCTGAGAGGAGATCTTATCAACGTGTACAAGTATCTGAAGGGAGGGTGTCGAGAGGATGGGACCAGACTCTTTTCAGTGGTGCCCAGCGACAGGATGCGAGGCAACGGGCACAAACTGAAACACAGACAATTCCATCTGAACATGAGGAAAAACTTTTTCACTGTGAGGGTGACAGAGCACTGGAACAGGTTGCCCAGAGAGGTTGTGGAGTCTCCTTCTGTGGAGATATTCAAAATGCGCCTGGATGCAATCCTGTGCAATGTGCTCTAGGTGACCCTGCTTGAGCAGGGGGCTTGGACTAGATGATCTCCAGAGGTCCCTTCCAACCTCAGCGATTCTGTGATTCTGTGATTCTCCACCAAGGGTAAGGGCTTTAAGAGTTCCTTCCTGAGGTGTCGCACAGAGACAGTTAACTTCAAAAATGGCTGTGGATCCTGAGCTGGGAGGATGACTGGACAGGGCTGGGGGCTGCCACAAAAGCCCTGCCTGAGGGTCCCATCTGGCTCAGGGGACAGTGTGGCAGCCAGGACTCCTGGGTACTGGGGATGGGGCTGCCCTGAGCCCCAAGGCTCCTGTGGGGCTGGCTCCATCCCCTTGTGGAGGGTGGGGGGCAATCCATGGCCAGGTTGCCCTGGGAGTGGGTCCCCCTTTGGCATCTGGCTCTGGCATGAAAGGGGTCCTGTGTCCTGCAGCTGGGGTGTCCTGCAGCTCCCATGGGGCTCTCAAGAGCCTGCTGGAACGGCCCATGTTGGAAATGGATCCTTCACCTTGTAATAACCCCAAGGTGTCTACTTCTTTGGGAGAACCTCTGCTCCTTCCCCCTGGATCCTTTTATGCTTCCAACTTGGCAGAGCACAGTTTGGGCTCAGAGATCTTGTCCTCAGATGGCCACAGACCCTGTCCTCCTGTAAATCACAGTCAAACCTCTGCACCCAAAAGACAGCCTGTTTGGGAGAGCAGCTTGGAAACATTTGGGGGTGCCATTGCCACCCCACAAGTCCCTGCTGACACCAAGCATTTTTCTCTGAGCCGTGGGGGGCAGTGCTGGGGGGGATCCAGCAGGGCCATCTGCCCCAGCCCCCTCCCGGACACACACCTCTGCTGCCCAGCACCGGCAGGCCCACAGCTGCTCTGCCCCTGGCTGCCCTGTGCCCCCGGGGCTCCTCAGCCCTCCGCAGTGATGTGCCAGGGCCCAGTCCAGCCCTGCAGAAAGCAGCCCCTGCCTGGCTGCGGCCCAGCCCTGCCGGGCGCAACGTGAGGGCTGCCGAGCCCCGGGGCTGCAGTGGGCAGGGGGCCGGGGCCCCAAGGGCCACAGGGCCCTGCCCTGCCCTGCCCTGGGGGCAGCAGGATGCTGCCTGCGGGCTCTGCCGCCCCGGCCATGCCCAGGGCCCCCGTGCTGGCGCCAGGTCCAGCACCAGCACAGGCCCTGGGGCTGCTCCCCAGTGCCCGGCATGGCCCCCGGGTGCAGGGCATCCAGGAGCCCCACAGGGCCCCTGCAGCAGAGGCCAGCCCTGGCGGGGCAGCAGACGCACATCGGGGCCCTGCACTGCCCAGCCACACAGTGCCGCGCTGCCCCCAGGCCCTGCAACACCCCACGCTGCCCCGTGCTGCCACCCACAACATGGCGACCAACAGCGGGGAGGGGTCGGGACTGCCTGCGGGGTCACACAGGGCCGCAGTGTTGCCATGGCATTGCAGTCCTCTTCTCCCTCCTTAAAGGCTTTCTGTTGTATCTGGACCCTCATTGCATCTTCCCATCTCAGACCCTAATCCATTCCGATCCCTCAGAGAGATGGGTAGTTAATCAAAGCAGTCAGAGCCATTTCTCCACTTTGTGCCTACGCAGACCCTTGCAGAGAGGGGAGATGCCAGCTCACAAGAAGTCAGGCCTCTGAGGGCAATGGGTGGTTCTGAGACACCTGTCCTTGGTGAGTGGTGGAGGCAGCTGCTCGGTGCTGGCGCTGGCGCTGAGGGGCGGCCGCCGCGTCGCGCCCCCCCCCCCAGCGCGGTGCTGCCCCACAACGGGAACATCCTCTTTTTTTTTTTTTTTCTTTTTTGTTCCCCCTTGCTCGTACATCTGAGCCACCAGTGCAGCAGCAAGGGATTCGGTGCTGTGGTGTTTAGAGCCTGCATTTTGACAAGCCCGCACCATCTCTGCAATAGTGCAATTTGCTCGGTTCTTAATCGCCTGCAAGGCTCTCGCACAGTCAGCATTCGCATTCTCAAAAGCAAGCTGCCTCAGCAACAGTGCCCGAGCCTCCTCATTCTCAATCTGCCGCTCAGTTGCTGCATATAACCGATCAACAAATGCAGGGTACGGTTCTGTAGGTCCCTGTAATACTTTTGCAAATGACAAACTTGAATCAGCGTTTGTACCTGTCAGTCCGCACAAGGCTTGTAAAACGAACTTTGCAATGCTCTCCTATGTTTCTCTATTATATTCCGTCTGGGTTGCTGGATCCGCATGCAGCCCCTCTCCAGCCAATTGGTTATAGCCTAATCCTTGTCCATTATTCAAGTTATCAACCGCCTGTACGGGACATTTGTCTCGAAAGTCCGAAAGCCACACAGCATACTGAGTGTTAGTCAAATCCATTTTCATTAACGCTTTCCAGTCACAGGGAGTCATCATATACGTAGTAGAAAGCGCTTCTAGGAATGTGATAGTATGAGTAGATTGAACTCCGCTTTCTTTTACCAATTTCCGCAGTTCCTTCCCAACCTCCTTCCAGGCTTCCACGCTAAAGACCTGGCTGGACTCCCGTAACAAACCGCGCCGCCTTCCCCACCACAGCAAGTCCACCAGCGCCTGGCGCTCCACCTGTCGCTCTGTTTGTGCCGCCACTTGTAGCAGTTTTTCTATCGTGGCCTTTTCTACCGCTGATACAGCGTTCCCCATACCGCCCGCCGCCTCACAAGGGCACCTGACTCACCGGTCAGAAGAGATGCGTCGCGACGACTTTTCCTGTTCTCCTGTCTTTCTTCGGACGGCCAGGCTCGTTTTTCTTTCTTCTTTTTTTTTTTTTTTTTTTTTTTCCCCGGGGACGAGCCTACTGGGCGGTATCCACTCCCGTCACTTGGACTCTTAGCAAAGCCGGCTTCTCCTTCGCGGTATCACGTCGGGGTCACCAGATGTCGTGGTACATGGGAGTGACGGGAAAGAATCATACGCAGTCACAGAATGCAGATTCAATTCCAACTTTATTCAGCAATTTGCCCATCTTATAGGTACAGGCACGCGGCGCCTTGACCCTTGATTGGTGGTTCATACAGATTATGTCACAGGTAGCCAATCATGGCACCGATCACGCACGCAGCGGTCATGCCTTGTACCTTGCTGCTTGTTTAGCAAAGCTGTCTTACCCTTAACCTTGGTTCCCACTGGCTTCTGCTAGTTTATCTGTACTTTCTCAGGATGTATCATTTCCAGCTGCACCAGTGTCCTTGGTGGACTACTTCAAAGCACGTAGCAGTGGCTATAGCCTGAGGCCTAAGGCTTCAGCAAATTTAGCTACTAATGCTAAGCAAGTTGTGCCAAGCAATCAATCCTAAACAGCGTCAGTTCCACACTCTCTCATATAGATTATTGTTCTGAAGCAAATTAATCCTAAACAGCGTTAGTTCCATACTCTCTCATATAGATTATTGTTCTGAAGCACCGCAAGGGCCCCAACAGGCACCCATCACCAGCCCCCTAATAGGTGGAACAGTCCCTGGCAGAGACCTTTTGACCACTCACCTCTCCAGGGGCACTGGACACCCACAAGTGACAGCTGAATCCAGCCCTCATTCCCTCACACATCACCCAAAACAGCTGATGCCCCTTAGCCCATGGAAAAAACAGGCACGCCAACAGGGCCTTTTGGGGGTAATTCCCTGAGCGCCTTTCTGGCTCCAGCCTGGGAAGAAGAGACCAACCTTCAGGCACAGTACTAAGGAGATCCCCTTTTATTACAGTGGTGCTACTTGGGAGGCCAGCTCTGACACAGTGATCAGCAGCTTTACAGAAGGCCTCTGGGTCAGACGGATGGGCTTTGCGCCTCTGGAGAAGTGGGATGAATTCAGACGTTTGTGTACAAACATGGCTATCACAGGGAGGACGCCCAATGTACGAGAGTTACTGGAGATAAACTGAGATAATCTGGGAGTTGCTTGTGAGGAGAGATGGTCAGCTCATTGCTGCTGAATTAGTACCAGCTGAAACAGTTTGCTCACTGCATCCTGGAGCTCCTTGTTCCTCATGCTGTAGATGAGGGGGTTCACTGCTGGAGGCACCACCAAGTACAGAACAGCCACCACCAGGTCCAGAGCTGGGGAGGAGATGGAGGGGGTAGGCAAACACAGCAGTGCTAACAAGCAAGGAGACCACAGCCAGGTGAGGGAGGCACATGGAAAAGGCTTTGTGTTGGCCCTGCTCAGAGGGGATCCTCAGCACAACTGTGAAGATCTGCACGTAGGACAGCGCTGTCACGCTATGAAGGTTCGATAGTAACGAATGAGACAGTAACGTAATAAAAAACATGTTTATTTTCTCACGCAAGCTCTTGGATTAGTAACACACATTAAAATAATGCGATTACTAATTTAGAAAGGATAACCCCAAACCGTCGATTACTGTGTTATTAATTGGAAGCACTGCTTATCCCTACTTGAAAGCCAGCTTGTTCACTCTCCTAGTGAGAGGACTCTCAGCCTCGAGGAGTTACCTTAACCCAGTGTCCCAGGAAAAGGGGGTGTGGGGGGATACTCATGGTCCAGCCAGAGAGGATGGTCAGGTCATGTTCCCATCCTTGCTCAAACTCTCACAGCTGCCAAGTCTCTCTTTATACGGCTGGGACTCTGGGCAAACACTGCTTTTGCTGACCTCTGCGAGTTTCACAATCACAGGTCTGTTTGTTTGTTTGCTTGGGAGGACCCTGCTAGCGAGGCAAGACCACAACACCGCCGTATAGCTTCCTCCCTCCCTGGGGGTCTGTGCAGTTTCAATCCCACAGCCTTATCAGGTGGCAGACTTCTTTAATCCTGTTAACTCTTCTATTCCACAGCCTTGCACATATCAGTTGGCAAACTTCTTCAGTCCTGTTAACTCTTTACTCGCTCGTCAGATGGTATTTATAAATGATGGCCTCACTGAGGTCCTCCTTAGGTGCAGATAATCCCCTCAACTCCAGAACCCACTGCTTTGGATCCTCAAAATCTCTTGCAGCCTCCCCCACCTGCTACCTTCTCCTGGAAGATGCACACCAAATATCTGAGCCTGGCACAGGCACACACGGCCGTGGGAGAGGAAAAATGCTGCCATTCAGCTACTCGGTGTGAACAGCAGTGTGGGAGCACACGGCTGTGTGCTTGTGGGGCAAATGCAGGTCTCCTGGGAAGGGCACCAGGACATGGAGGGTGCAGGAGAGAAGAGCCCAGGTTGTTCCCTGTGTTGCATGGAGACACTGGGGAAGCTGCCCAGGGCCATCGTCCCAGACCAGCCCCTCACATCACCCCTTTCCAGCACTGGCTGCTCCCCCCAGCTGTGGAGTGGTCCATGGCCAGCTCCATCCTCCTGCAGATCTCTGTATCCCGATGGAGGGGAAAAGGCCAGCTTGCACAGCCTCTCTTCTGCACCAGACCCCGGCAGATTACAGAGCATGGTGTCTGCTAAAACTCGCGTGGGGCACAGCCAGGGCTGGGTGGGGGCTGGGTGCTCGGATCCCCCAGACTCTGCGGGATCATTTAATAGTCATTTAATGATAACCCAGCCCTTTTCATGTCTGAGGTCTCTCGTGCTGGCTCCCCCTCAGCCCACTCCTGAAAGGCTCCAGCACAGCCCTGGAGGAGCTGGAGCTGCCTCAGGCCCCAGGGCAGTCTGGCAGCAGGAGGGCTGCCGGTAGCAGGGGGAGGAGCAGGCAAATTGGGGCGAAGACCCCTGCCCTCAGCTGCGCAGCCAGGGCACTGGATGGGCGATGCCTGTGTGGCCAACCAGGCTCCAGGTTTGGGGTGGATGTCAGCTCGAGGGTAGGAGCACTGGGATTTTCATGGGTTTCAGTGCAGCCATGACTGTGGGGAAGGCAAGAGGGCAGACCCAGGCACACTCAACTGCAAAGGCTGTGGCTGGAAAAGGCAGTGTGGGGCTGGTGAAGGCTCTCGCTATCCTCCCCATGGGGAAGAGAGTCCCCAGGAGATGCTGGACTCTGCTTTGGCTGATGGGAGGGGAGCACAGGGCAGGGGGAAGAGGCAGACGGAGCCTCTCGGGGTGTGTGAGGGAATTTTCCAAAACTCAGGGCTGAGCCAGGGTTGAACTTTGGATCTTCCCCCTGATGTTCTCCCATCCGGGCTCATTCTGCCCTGCCCTAGGTGCTCTCGTCCCTATGCCAGCTGTGCCAGAGCAGAGGCTGAGGAGCAAGAATTCATGGAGTCACAGAGGAGTTTTGGTGGGAAGGGACCTCCGGAGGTCTCCAGTCCAACCTCCCACACAAAGCAGGGCTGGTTGGAGCCCTCCAGTCTTGTCTGGCCATCGCTGGACTGTGCCTGATCCCCTTTACTATCCCCAAACCTGCTCCGCTCCTCTTGTCTGGGCACTGCAGGATGGGACCTCTCGTCAGTGGTGTACTTCCCTGCCTGCTTTCCCAGCACCCTCAGCTCCTGCCTCTACTTCCCGCACAGAGCAGCCCTGCTTTTGCTGATCCCAGCAACACCCTCTTTGTAGCAGGAACCCCACCACAAATGGTGCATAAACACTCAAGTGTTTCTGTGACATGGAAAGACCTGTTGTCATAACTATGCATCATAAAATCATACTCCAGGTGGCTGTCCTTGCTTTTTCATCCAGCTAAGACTTTCTGTGCACTTTTACCTGGGTAGGGGTCCAAATCCAAAACTCCCCCTACACCTTTAAATTGGCTGTCAGGCAAGAGCTGCTGCTATGGATATGGGGTCACCTTTTGTACCTACAGCCTTCTCTGGGATCTGCTCAGTCCCAGCTTCCCTTGCCAAGGCTTTCTTGACTGTAGTGAGGAGGCAGATCCGAGGTAGAGACGGGGAGTCAGGTCAGCAGGACGGGGACAGGGTCAGGTCAGCACCTGAGAGGTGTAGGGCCAGGCACAGCCATGTCCACAGTGTAACTCAGGCATGGCCCAAGGACAAGGGCAGCAGCTCCCCGGCAAGGGGGACAAGGCCCTGCAATGACACCAGTCATTCTCTTCTCCCCTGCTCTTGTGCCCAGCACATCCCCCTCCTTGTCTGCCTGCAGCTCCTCCATGCCCACCCCACTGCCCAGCACAGCATGAGAGCCCTGGCCCTGCAGCCCCTTTGGCAGCTCCTGCTGTCCTGGGGACAGGGCTGCCTGCCACCAGCTGGTGCACAGGGAAACCTGGTTCTCCTTCTCACTTCCTGTCTCTGCATGCTGCCCTGCTTTTCTCCTGGGACATCCCTGCTCCCCAGAGAGCTTTTCTGTTCCTGCAGCCCTGCCCTGTGCTCCCCACAGTGCCCTCCACTGGCAGTGCTGCTCTACAGAGTGAGTGGCTGTGGGGTCATGAGGCCGTGGGGTGGCTCTTGACTCGGCCCTGCCCATGCTGGTCACAGATGGTCACAGGAAGCAGATCCAGCTAGACACGGCAAAACACCACTGATACTGCTGGTGCATGTCTGTGCTCATGGGCAGTGCTCAGAGTGACCCCAGGGCGTTTGCAATGGCAGGAGACGTGTTTGGGTGGGCGCTAGCTCCAGCCTGTGCTGTTTCACTGAGGGTGCAGGAATCACTCTCCAGTGCCCCTTCCCTGCGCCTCCTGGGTCCCCACTGCCTCTCTGGGGATTGCAGAGCCCTCCTTTCCTCATGCATACCTGCATTTAGTGCTCTATCTTGTGGTCACTCCACTGTGGACCATCCCTCACTTTGTGAGGCTCCACTCACTGCCCACACCAGGCACGTGCTGTTCCTGGAGATGCCCTGAGCTCTCCTGGAGACTCAGATTCCCCTCCAGAAGGATGGACATCTGTAATCAACACTGTCACCTGTGGGACAGCCTCAGGCAGGCAATTCAGAGACCATTCACCATCTTCACTGATCACTAACAAATGAACCCTGGATCCATCATTCAGTCCCTAACAGATCACCAAGGGATTCTGAGCTTGTCCCCGACAACCCATGGAGTTCACAAGCAGAAGAGCAGGCCCTTTTGTGGTGCAATCCCTTTAACGTATTTTTGACTCCATCTTCTGAAGAAAGACCAGACTTCAGGCATGTCACAAGGGAGATCCCCTTTTATTATAGAAATGTTATTCTGGAGGCCAGGTCTGGCATAAGGGTGCCCAGTGCCTGGTCCTGCCTGTACTTCCAGGACACATGCACATGGAAACACAACCCTACCACCACCAGGTTATGAGAACTCCTGGGCCATATCCACAGAATGGAGCCCAGAAGGCCAGCATAGAAATGAGGAGAACAACGCTAAAAAGAGAAAGGCCTACTGCTGTGTGGGGACATGTCTCCAGGAAAGCTGCAGCCCCCACAGGAAGGCTGCAGTGAGGAAATGCCTGCTGTGGCAGTGGGGAGATGATACTGTCAAGCACAGGGTCTGTCCCCACAAGCTGCCGCCTGACTCCCCTCCCCTCCACCCCCACCTCCACTTGTAGTGTTGGAGCACTGGAGAGGGAAAGGACCAGCCCACGGGGACACTTGGCTGCCACCCTCACAGGAGAGGGGTTTGAGATCATATCTGACTGTGGCCACAGGAGAGGTGAGCTCTCCTAATGGACATGGGACCCATGGTCTCACCCTGCCTGTACTCATCGGAGCCTGACTCTGTGCCCCTGAGCTCCCTTGGTGTCAGCACCAAAAGAGACGCCGCAAAGGGAAACTCTCCGCATTGCACTGAAGGCATCCAAGGAGCTCAGACTAGCAGTCTCTGAGGTTCTCCCATCTTTGCTGATGAAGGCGGAAGCCTGGCTTCCTGCTTCAACACAGTCTCTGGGTCAGATTCAAATGAGAGATTCCAGAGTAGACAACATGAACCTGATTTTTTTTTCTAAAAGGAAAAAGAGGAAAACAAGAAAGAAAAAAAGAAATGTAAAACACACACCCTGATGCCAGATATCCTGAGGAGTGGATGCACCATGGACAGTTATTGCTGCTGACACTGTAATCACTGAACCACTTTCCTCAGCGCATCTTTGAGCTCCTTGTTCCTCATGCTGTAGATGAGGGGGTTCACTGCTGGAGGAACCAAGGCATACAGAACAGCCACCACCAGATCCAGAGCTGGGGAGGAGAGGGAGGGGGGCTTCAGGTAGGCAAACATGACAGTGCTGAGAAACAGGGAAACCACGGCCAGGTGAGGGAGGCACATGGAAAAGGCATTGTGCCAGCCCTGCTCAGAGGGGATCCTCAGCACAACAGTGAAGATCTGCACGTAGGACAGCACAATGAAAATGAAACACCCAAATAATAAACAGAGACTAACCACAATAAGCCCAACTTCCCTGAGGTAGGAGTCTGAGCAGGAGAGCTTGAGGATCTGGGGGATTTCACAGAAGAATTGGTCCATGACATTGCCTTGGCAGAGTGGAAGTGAAAATGTGTTAACAGTGTGCAGCACAGAATAGAGAAAACCACTGGCCCAGGCAGCTGCTGCCATTTGGACACAAGCTCTGCTGCTTATGAGGGTCCCGTAGTGCAGGGGTCTGCAGATGGCAACGTAGCGGTCATAGGCCATGACAGTGAGAAGAGAATACTTTCCTCCAAGCAAGAAGAGAACCAGAAAGACTTGAACAGCACATCCTGAGTAGGAAATGGCCCTGGTGTCCCACAGAGAATTGGCCATGGATTTGGGGACAGTAGTGGAGATCGTGCTAATGTCGAAGAAGGAGAGATTGAGGAGGACGAAGTACATGGGGGTGTGGAGGCGGTGGTCGCAGGCTACAGCTATGATGATGAGGCCGTTGCCCAGGAGGGCAGCCAGGTAGATGCCCAGGAAGAGCGAGAAGTACAAGAGCTGCAGCTCCCGTGTGTCTGCAAATGCCAGGAAGAGGAACTCATTGAGGGAGCTGCTGCTGGACATTTGCTCCTCTGCGGCACAGGGTATTTTCTAAGAAAGAAGACACACTGATAAGTAAGGGCAGACTTCTGTGAGCAAAAATTTCTCATACAACCCTCCCAAACACATGCACATTACCTCTCCCCATCTCAGCAGCACCATCACTGAGCTCCATCACTTGAGTTATGGTTTGTGCTGGCTGAGTTTGCCATGAGGAGCAGGGGCCACTGCCCATGGGCTCCAGAGGAGTCAGCCCTGACCTACAGCACTGTGGACATGAGAACAGGGGTGACTAAAATTTATATTCACAGTTCCAGTCAGATTTCATCCACTCATAATGTTGAAGGCATTTTCAGCACCTTCTCTCCCAATTCTAAATATTGTGGGTTCATGAATAGTTTTAAGGCTTTTTTGGTTTTCTTTAGCTGACCCAATCACACCTGAGGAGGATTCCTGGAGGTAGAAATCCTCAGCATTGCTGCTGCACTCAGAGTGAGCAGCTGTGATTCTGGAGAGGCAAAAGGATTCACTCTGGCTTCAGTGCAGAGGGAGCAGAGCTGGCCTGTCCATCTGCCTTCTTCCCAGCTGCCCTGTGCTCGCACCTCGGAGGTGGAGGACAGTTGCACTCGTGTTACCCGAAAAAGAAATGACACCGCGGAGAGCAGAGGAATGCACTTGCAAAGTGCCCATCATCAGCACTCTTTCTGAGGGTACGTGAGGGAGGTCTCAGCCCTCTCCTTCTAGCCAAAAACACATCAGGCGCCTTCCAGCTGCCCACATCCAGCCACCCAGCAGTATGCCACAGCGTGGCCTCAGGATCTAGGTGGCTTCTCCCTGGGACACCTAGACAACACACAGCTGCAATGGGAGAGCTGTGTCCTTGTGGAGGGCAGCTTGCAGCCCAGCCAGACACCCCAGGGAAATGGCAGAATGTCCTAAGGATGGGGTGTCCTGACGAGAGAGTTGGCTCATTCCCAGACCCCCACACTGCATTGCTCAGAGCCCCACAAGCAAGAGGGTCACTTGGGCACCTCATTGTCAAGGACATGTCTGCATGGCAGGACCCGCAGGATCAGTGTCTGAACTGCATCAGAAACCCCCCTGCCCAGAGAGTCCAAGCGGAAGCACAAGGTCAGCATGGGCAGGTGGGAAACATGGAGCAATACCATGATATTTGTGGTGAGGGAGGCAGGGACAGGGAGGGACAGAGGGGCACTCACAAGTGTCCCTTCTCCTGGATGTCCGGCTGCTGAGGAAACGACTCCTGCCCTGCACCCCACAGCCTTGAGAGCAGAGGGCTGTGCTGGCTGGGAGAGGAAAGGAGGCCTTGGAGTTGATAGTTTCCTCTCACACTCTGAGCATGACTCTGCTGCCTGGAGCCGTCCCTGTGGGGAGCTGTTTCTCTCTCCCCACGTCTCTCCCTTCTCAGTGCTCACAGACACCATCCCACCCGCTGGGTGCTCAGCTCTGCCTTGCAAAAGCCTCCTGGGTGAACGATGCTGCCAAGAGCACCTTCTTTTTTACAGTTGCTATGGAGCAGGTGAGAGAAACCTTGGTGAGGCTGGAAAGGTGATGCTGGCTCTGTCTGTAGGTTGAGGGGTGGATGAAGGCATTTGCTGAGTCCCTCCCAGAACTGATCCTCTCTCAGTGTCACTGTTTTGGAGCCTCCATCCCCTGTCTAAACCTGACAGATCCAATCCCATTTCACTCCACCCAAACAGAAAAGAACTGAAAGCAAAAACTCATGAAAGCTCCTTCTCCTTCTCTCATCCCCTGCCTTGACACTCCTGTTGAAAAGTCCCCTCCAGATATGTTCCCCAGCCCTGACCCACACAGCAGCCTCTCAATGGGAGAAAGTACCTGCCCTGACGGGGATCTCTCCTCCCACCCAGAGCTTCTCCCCGCAGCGTCATGGGGAGTTCCCCAGACAGGCTGAGTGCTGACCCTTGCAGGCAGCAGAGTCTCTGTCCCGGGCACACAGCACCCTGGGGCACAGTGACACTGCTCTGAAGTACGGTCCGTGCAGACATGTGTGCACACCCAGGCTTCACACACCTGCAGCCATCCTTGGAAGAAAGGAGCAGGATGCCCTGTCCCTGTGACAGTGTGGCTGGGAATCCCTGCTC
Source organism: Apteryx mantelli (assembly GCF_036417845.1). NCBI lineage: Eukaryota > Metazoa > Chordata > Aves > Apterygiformes > Apterygidae > Apteryx > Apteryx mantelli. Next base: position 10,705,913 of record NW_027118553.1, on the reverse strand, counting down.
TGAAGCATCTCCTCCTCCTCTGCAAAGAGGAAGCTGGGAGAACGATCCTTAAAAAACTGCCATGGGGTAGGATAGGTTTAGAAGACCCCTCCAGGAACCACACTAGTTTTGCCCTGCAGCCAGAGACTTACTGTGTGCAAGGCTGTGAAGATTTCTCCCACAAGGAGCTCTCCTCTGGCCTCCCACTCCACACTGCCTTTCACTTCTCATCTCATGTTAGCAGCAGCAGGCAGTGCCCAGAGCCCTGCTACTCTTTGCAGAGGAGCTGCTCCTGCACACAGATGTCTTTGGGCAGTGCTGCCAGGTTGCCATCAGCTCCTTCCAGGAGCAGGGGCCCAGCTGAAATCCTGTCTTTCTCTGTCCCTTGTGCTTCCTCCTCCTGGGAAATGTTCCCTGAAGTAGACTGAAATAACCAGCTATTTTCCTTTTCTAAAGACTGCAGAAAAACTGATTCCAACATTGCAGTTTATTTCATCAGAGGGTGCCTATCTATCAAAGGTAGAAATGTCCCACTCTGGAAGACCCGATTCTCATCTCTTAACAAGGCAGGATACCCAGACAGGGACAAGAAGGGAGCTCATTGACACATTATTCAGATGTTGATTCAGATGAGTCAATCTGGGCATCTCATGCCTATATAGAAGCCCCTGGGCTGGAGTGGGATTCAGATCCCACCTGTGAACTCCACACACCCACAGGAGGTGGGATTCTCCTTCCCAAAACTGAAGTGAGCAAAACATAGAGGTCTGCATGGGAGCTTCTTGTCTAAGCTGCCATTGTAATCACTGGAGATGGAGGATGAGAGTCGGTTGCTCACACACAAACGTCTGGTGACAGTTGAAGAGACAGAGGTGGTCCAAGGCATGTGCCAGTGTCTGCTTGCTCTGATGGAGTGACTGTGAGACCTGCATCCTCCTAGAGCATGACATGGGGGTCGGGTGGGGAATTTCCTTGGACATCTGAAATGACAGTAGATGCCTACTACAGCTAGAGCCCCACTCACTAGGAAGCTGAGACAGATGAAGATCCCAAAGTAAAAACAGCTGTTGTAGTTCAGTGCAGACACTTGATTTCATGGCATAGAAAGAGGCTGGCAGGGCTATTTCAGATGCCTGGGGTGTCCAGCACAACCACATGTCTCTAGCAGATACATTATGAGACCTAAAATAAAATCATGCCTCCTTGGAGTGATTGCTGGGCAAGTGCCCAAGGGCATCTCAGGTTTCCTACCAGTGCCCAGGCAAATGACAAACTGCCTTTACGGAAAGTCCATCCCGTCTACATCCATGTGTGCTGCATAAATGGGAGGCACATCACAGCAACTTCTCTGCTCTAGTCCCTGCACTCTCAAACCCTTCTAGCTCTCCTCCTCCCAAACCTCTTCTCACCCCACCACATGACATGAACAGGGACTAGGCTAATGATGACCTCAGGGTGGCTGCATCACAGGCTGCCCAGGCCCAGGGACTTCTTCAGTGCAACCTTGTCCTGCCTGGAGATGGACTCACTTCTTTCACAGGCTCCATGGTGCTACAAATCAGCTTAGGCAGCAATCCCCTCTCCTGCCATTTTGACGCAGCTCATCTCTTTTTCTCCCTGGCCTTGGGCACTGCAGGCTTTGCTCTCCTAGTGGGAACCTCCTTTCACCATTACAGAGGAGCACAATGCCTAGTGCAGGACAACAATACAATTAGGTAAATCATTAATGAGCAACCGGATTGATTGCCTTCTGTGAATAAAAGGCCTGCACTTGTGGAGGAGAAGAGAGTAGTGGATGTCCAGTAGACATACAGATGGGGAGAAAGCTGGTTGGATGATGGAACTCAGAGGGGTTTCATGAATGGGTCATGCTTGACCAGGAAGCCAGGGAAAGGTGGGGTATGCAGGGGTATAGCCCACATCCTGTCCTCTTTGAAAGACTCCTCAGCAGGGCAGAACAACACGTGCATCTAGACAGGCAGAGACGTGACCGACAGAGGAGTGACCCCAAGGAGGCAGCCATGGACATTACGAGGGGTGCCATATGAGCCAGTGGTGCATGCTCACCACAAATGAGGCCAGCTGCATACAGCACTGCATTAGGAAGAGCGTGGCCACCCAGGCAAGGGCAGTTCTTATCCCCCTCCACTCAGCACTGCTGTGGCCACATGTCTGAAATAGCATGTCCCAGTATGGTACGCCTAGTGCTGGAGAAACGGGAAACAACTGGAGAGGGTGCAGAGGAGGTCTGCCAAGATGGGGTTGGGGGCCTGAAGCACATGGCCTCTATGGAGAGGCTGAGGGACCTGGGCTGCTTTAACCTGCTGAAGTGGAGGCTAAGGCCAGTGCAGTAGCCACCTGTGATTGCCTGTGACAAGGCAGTTTCAGAGATGATGGAGCTTTTCTTGGTAGTAGGAAGCAGCATGAGAAGGGAAAAGAGCCACAAAGTGCATCTTGAGAGGTTCAGACTGCACTTCAGGTAACAAGAATGTTGCTCATAGGGCAGTGCTGTGGTGCAACAGGACACCCAGAGGGACTCCATGATCAGCCCTTGGCTTTGTGTTTCAAGGAACAGCCAGCAAGGACAGCGGGATGTCAGTAAAGGTGGGGAGATTCTGCAGTGAGAGCAAGGTGGGGAAGCAGGTTGTGCGTCTAGAGGCTGCAGAGAAACAGGTGCAGAGTTGGGATAGTGTAGGACAGTCTGTGGTGGAGACAACTGAGGTCAATGCCAAGGCTGAAAGCCTCCAAAAGAACTGAGGTCTCTGTCCTCTTGGCTATGGCTGGTGTCTCTGCTACCAAGGCCTACGAGAAGGTGATGTTTCCTTACAGCATTGTGGCCTTGCTGCCTCCTTACCTCCACGGAGCCCAGGAGGTGCTGTATCATTGTCCTGCACTAGGCATAGCGCAACCCCTCACCCCGACACTTCCCCTAGGAAGAGCCCTGAACAACATGTAAGGGAAAGGATCACCCTACTCAGGGGCTGGGTGTCAGTGCCTGGTCACTCTGCTTGATAACACACATCAAGGTTTCCTTGACATCACAGCCACCCTCACATTGCCTTTGCCTACCTGCAATCAGGGCCTCCAACTTTTGGCTCTAATCAGCCCCTGGGGAGGCTTTCTAGGTAATGGCCCTCAGTGGGACCCATTAACGCTCCAAGAAACTTGGTGATTTGCTTCTGACGTAAACTTCTTGAGAGGTTTCTTCAGTCTCTTCTCAGCATGAGGTTCATGGGCTCAGCACCAAAGACACCCAAGGGGTCATTAAGATGCAAAAACCCCTAAGGAGCCATGCCTCTCCCCATAATTTTCTTCAGCTCTTCAATTCTTGTGCTGTGGCTAATTGGAGAGGTTTCAGCAGTGTATTTACAAGAGGAAGATTTCAATGGGCATCAAAAAAAAAAAAGGATTTCTTCTTTCAAAGTTTTCTTTATTTTTCAGCTTATAACCCAGAATGATATCCACCTTCTCCAACGGATATTGATCCAGAGTGTCTCCTAATGAAGTCAGGACATGTAGGAAAAGCACCATCCTGGAGGTCAGACATCCATGCAAAATATTCCTCCCCACCTCCCTAGCCCTGCCACTTCTCTCATCAGCCACTGGGGACTTAGATCACTCTTGTTCAAATCTAACCTTTTGCCACTCAAGGCTGCAGCTGAATGTTACAGCTCATGTGCACCAATTCCCACCTGCTTTCCTTAGAGAACTAGCTGCAAACAGGCACACAAGGATTTGTCTTAATTACGATCAGACACAAATAAACTTGATCCAGTGTCACAAGAAATAAAACGCACTCCTCAACTGTATGTCAAGTCCAAGGTGCCTCCAGAGGGGTCCACGGTCTACAAGGAAGAACCTTCCTTGAAATGTTCTTCACAAATAGATAGGAAAGGCTGGACAGACACACAGTGCAGGAATTGATTGAAGAGATAATGAGACTTCTGAAAGAGGAGGCAAGCTATAGACTCCCTGAAGCTTAAAGCAGCAGCTGGAGTGTTGAGAAGTATCTGAATGCTAAAGAGCAAGGGGAGGACAAAGACTAGAAATCTGTGGAACGTGCATACGCCCAGACTGTCTGATGTAAAGATGACTTTAGAAATGATCAAATTAATCTGGGCATGTGCAAATATGTGAGAGATCACTGAGACTACATCCACAGCATCACAGACAGAGCAGTAGAAACACAAGGTCCAGGGCAAATCAATATTTCTTCTCCTGAGATTAATACCCTTCCGGAAGATTCCCACTATTTCATCATAGGAAAACACTGACATTAAAATTAGCCAATCATTCAAAATGATGAATGGGTGTTCATATTTTTGAAATGTTGAGAACACTTCTTCACCTTTCCAGGCTGAGCTCACATGTCCAACCACAAGCACCCAGTGGCACTTGGAGAGGCCCCGGTGTCTCTGAGGCACTTGCCTGGGCCTGGCAGCTCTCCCAGGGGACCTGCAGGAGACCAGAGCTCCTCAGAGCTGCAGGACGCTAGGCAGAGGGGACCAGGACACCTGGAAGTGCACCAGCCCTCCATGACCCTGTGACTGCATCCCACCCCAGTTCGGAAAATCACTTTCCTTTTCACACAAAAAGATAATGCAGAATCTCTCTGAAGGACTAGTGTGCTAAAACAGAACAAATCAAGAAAGACAATAAGAACACAAAAAAATGAAAAGCTGGAAAGTATAACAAAGCATTTCTTTGCTTTCAATCTTTGTCTTAATTTCTTTCTTGTTTCGTTTTTAATGCCATTTTCTAAACATTTCTGTTATAATCAGGCCTACACCACTAAACAGGATATTTTTGTGTCTCGCACAGAGCCCGGTGCTCAGAAGACCACCCCTGCCCATGTCTGTCCATGCCACCCCTCACTCTTTGCACAGAGCACGTCTCACTCTGAGATGTCGGGCTCTCTCGACTGGTGAAGAAAGCAGGGTGACCAGCTTCAAGGAAATGCTCTATTTTTGCGTGGCCAAATTTGCACAAATCTCAACATACCCGTTTTAAAGCAGTGTTTTAAAGGAGTCTCTAAAACATCTTCAGTGCAATAATTGACAAAAAAACCTCATTTCCCAAACTTCACACAGTTTTACCATTGCCAAATATTTTTTCTTCCTTATTCATTGGCAGCACCATGTTCACGCACTACAGGAATTAGTCTGTCTATGCAAGCATAAAAATATACATAGAGATATATAATTCATCAAAATGCACTTCCTGGCAGTCCTCTGAATGGAGAAACTTTGTTCGGAGGAACTACTTTATTTAAATGGACATGTTTCAGCTCTCTTCTTCTGCCTCTCTCACCTTTCTTCTTCCTCAGTCTCTTCTCTCTTTACAGAGCTCTCCTGGAAATAGTTCACTGAATGACAGCACTTAGGGTGGACGAGACCTCTGGACGTCATCTAGTCCCAGCCCCCCGGTCAATGCAGAGGGAACTAGATGAGGTTGCCCAGGGGCTCCCCCCAGTTATGCATTGGCCGCAAAGGAGCTGAGAGTGCGCTCCATCCACTGTGCAGGCCATTCATTAAGATGTTAAACAGTCCTGCTCCACATGGTGATCACTGAGGGATGCCGCTAGAAACCAGATGCCACTTGGAAATTGTACCACTGATCACAGGGTTTCAGCCTGATTGTCCAGCCAAACTTCCACCTGCCTTATGGTCCATTGATCCCGGGCAGAGCTCTACAATTTGCCTCTAAGGAGACTCTGGGGGACTGTGTGAAAGGCCTTGCTAAAGTGAGCGTTCACAAAATGCCCTGCTTTCCCCTTGTGCACAAAGCCATTCATCTGATGGCAGAAGGCAATCGGGTTGCTCAGGCATGGTTTCCATTTCCCCTTGGTCAACGCATGCTGCCTCTTCCAGGCCTTGTCCTTCCTATGCTTGGAGATGGTTTCCAAGAGGATTTGCTCCATCACCTTCCCAGGGACTGAGATGAAGAGGACCAGCCTGTCATTGCCTCCTCCCTCTTGGCCTTCTGGAAAATGGCTGCAATGTCTGCCTTTTCCCAGTCATCAGGAACCTCCCTGATTACCCTGACCTTTATAAGACAATCAACAGCAGTGTTGCAATGACTCCAGCCATCTCTCCCTGCACCCTGGGGTGCTTCCCATCTGGTCCCATGGACTTGTGTGTGCCCACTGGGCAAAAGTCCTCCCCAGCTGCATCTTCCTCTGCCATGGTGAGGCTTTGCTAATACAGAAGCTGCTGAAGGACTCAGATGCCAGGGAGGCCTGGCAGTAGACAATACCAGTAAAAGACAAGGTGAAAGAGACAATGAGCTCCTCAGCCTTTCCCCTGTCTTTGTCACTATGTCCCCTGCCCCACTGAGCAGGGAGACCACCCTTTCCTTGTCTGCCTGCCTTGTGCTGCCAACGTCCTTACAGAAGCCCTTCTGGTTGCCCGCCCCCATCTCTTGATAGCTCCAGCTCCAGCTGAGCTTTGGCTTGCCTAACTCTATCCCTTCCACCACACGCAATGGCTGTGTCTTCTTCCTGGGTAGCCCATTCCCCTTCCAGCCCTCTGTGCACTTCCTTCTGCCTTTTCAAGTTCTAAATCACAAAGTCCCTGCTCATCTCTGCCAGCCTCAGGCCAGGACCTGATGGACTTTCCTGCAGATTTTCCTGTGTTCCTGTGCTTCAAGGACAGTGGCCCTGATGATCTAAGAGAGCTCCATGGCTCCTCTGCCCTCCAGGGCAGTCACCTGTGGGATCCTGACAAGCAGATCCTGAACAAGATGAAATCCTCTCTGCTGCAGTCCAGGACAGTGATTCTGTTATTCCTCCTACCTCTCCACCATCTCACGGTCACTGCAGTGACAGACAACCTCCACATTCACATCCCCATCCAGCCTGAGCTTCAGGCAAGAAAGAAAGGGCAGGATGGCACCAACTACCTAGAGGTGCAACTACAGAGGTAGAGAACTCACCCTGCAGAAAAGCCTGCATTTCTCCCCTCACCACTGAGGGGATCCAGGCAATGGACTTGTGTTAATGTGGTTAAAGGTGGATGCAAAGAACTTCAGGGCTAATGTAGCTATGCCTGAGGCAGTGCCTCCCAGGCTGCTCTAACAATCAACAAGGAAGGGGGGGGGGGGTGTTCACCTGCCTTCTTTTAAATGGTCCATAAAGCACAAGTGACTCCTGTCTCAAAGACCTTTGCTCTGTGCTTGAAATGGGGCCTGAGATCATAGGCTTTTAGAATAATTCAGGTTGAAGGGACCACAGGAGGCCTGTAGTGCAACCTGCTGCTCAAAGCAGGGTCAGAGGGAGGGACAGAAAACAAAAAAAGCCCCTGCCAAAAGATTTATGGGATAATAGAGCAGGAGAAGAGAGTAGGGGGTAGAAGGGGTGATCCTATGGATGAAAGGGTTTCCCTTCCATCTATCGTGGTCATTTCTTTATTTTTTCCTTAAACTCATTTGAAATTTCCCTTCCTGCAACTTCTCCTTCTTGTCTCTTGTGCTTTCCTCCCCTTGGCCCCCAGACACACCATCTCATATACTTTGATTAAGGACAATCACAGTCTCACCTCCAAGCACAGCCTTGCTGGGATCTCCTGGGACCATTCAGGCAGGCCATGGTGGCCACCTCTAAGCACAGCTATTCACTGTGTGTCTCTACATGGTCTAAGAGCAGACATAACATGACCCAGGGCAGAGCCTGTTGGCCAACCCCAGGGCAGAGCTGGGTTCAGCAGGGGTTAGAAGAGAAGACCTCCCGCAGCCCCTCTCCACACCCAGGCATGGAGCAATGCACCCAGTGGTGCTCCTGAGAGAGGACAGTGACACAGGATGGGGACAGCATGAACTGCATTCCTGGGCACTTACTCTCTGTGCTGGGTCCGGGAGTTGTGGCAGGTGGTGCTGGTGGCTCTAGCCCTCAAGAAACCCTCAACCCATCTAGCAGCAGTGACTCCCCTCCATGCCCATTGGGAGCTTCTAGAGTGTCGTGACTCCTGTTTGTAAGTCATCCCTGCACTGGCTCAGCCCTCCTGCCCTGCACGTGGCCCCCTGGCCCCACTGTACAGGCACTGCACAGGACAGAGTGCATTCATGGGTGGGGAAACATCACCCCCAGCAAGATCCTCAGTGCCCTGTCCTCCTTGCCATCCTGTTCTGCAGCCTCCCACAAGTCCCCAGCCCCTGCCCAGCCCTCATCCTGCCCCCCCCCCCCCGGGGTTAGCAGAAGGCCATGCTCTGGGGTCTGTTGAGGTTTGGGCCTGGAGAGAGGCCAGGCCGAGCTGGCCATCCCCCATACAGGTGCTGAGCCCAGCAGGCAGACGGAGCTGGTCACATTCCAAGATCACCACTCACCAGCACCATGGGCAATGGCCAGTGCTGGAAATGGCTGGTGTGAGGGGCTGGGTCTAGGAAGAGTTTCCGGGGGCAGTTTCTCCTCTCTGTTCATGCAACAACAAAGCTGGGCTGGATCTTTGTTCTGACAGACCCTTTATGAGGCCCCCCATGGGAGGAGGATGGTCTACAGGCCCAGTGGATGGTCCCAGAACCTCCTTTGCACATTCCCTGCCAGCTCTGCAGAGGACCCAGGAGAAGGCTCATCGTCCCAGGGCTCACAGCTGGATGCTTAGTTCTCCAGCTGGGCATGGAGCCTTGTCTGGGGGTGACTTTTGGGGTGAGGACCAACACACAGGGTGGGGGAGATTGACTGAAGAACATGTGCTGGGGACAGGGCCTGAGGGAGAGCAGCAAACTGATATGGCTCCTGGGTGCTGCTTCCTTCAACACAAGCTCCCACAAGGGGTCCAGCCTTCTTTTTGGTGTCACCCGTCAGGAGGGATGATGGCACAAGGAGCTGGGAGGGTGGGGAGCATTAATCCTTCTTCAGGCACTTCCCAGGCCATGTGGAGAGCTAGGACAGCAAGGACTTCTGACTCTGCACTGGGAGTTCACTTTAGCGTACCCACACTCTGAACATTGTCCTGGATTAAAAATTGGCATTTTTCTCTCCAAGACACTTTCAAACCCAGTTCCACTTCCTTCTCATCTCTCCCAATCCCCCATCTGATCTCATTGGCCATTCCCACACCCCCTCCCCTGTTCTCCTGTGGGGCCCTGAGCTAACGATGCTGCTCTACAGAGCGAGCAGGCTGTGGGGCCACAAGGCCACAGGGTCACTCTGCACTAGCCGTGCTGGTCAGAATGGGAGGCAGATCCAACCAGATGAGGTTCACAGCCTCTAATCCCTCCAGGGGACTGCGGATGTGGTAAGTGCTTGGAGGGACTATGGAGCATTTCCAAGGGCACTGGTTGTGTCCAAGGGCATCTCTAGATCCAGCACATGGTATTTTGTTGACAATGACATGAATCACTCTCCAGTCTCCTTTCCCCATGTCAGATGGGTCCCCCGTGCCTCTCCTGGGATTGAAGAGTCCTCTTTTGCCTGTGGACCTCTGGATTTAGTGCTTTACTTTTAAGTGACTCCACCTTGGAGCATTTCTCACTTTGTGAGGCTCCACTTACTGCCCATTCTAGGCACACACTGCCCCAGGAGATGCCCTGTGCTCTCCTGGCACCTCCAGATTCCCCTCCAGAAGGATGGGCATCTGACACTGCGCCTTAACATGTCAGACAGCTGTGGGTATGTAAATCTGTGACCATTCATCCCCTCCGCTGTCACTCGACACTGATGCATGAATCCTAAATCCAGCCCTTTTTCTCTAAGGGATCATAACATGGTTATGAGCTTTTTGCTCCAAAGCTCATGAACAACCCTGTGCAACAGGCCCGTCTGGGATGCAATTCCTTGGGCCTATTCTTGACACCAGCTTTCGAGGAAGAACCCAGCCTTCAGGCACTGCACCAGGAAGAACCGACTTTATTACAGAGATACTGTGATGGAGTCAGCTCTGACCCCGTGTTGGACACAATTTTATATGGGCACCAAGTGTGACAGAGCAGCCTCAGTAAAAGCGGAATGAATCCAAGCATTTGTGCAGCAATATGATAATAAATACTACTACTAATAGTAATAATAGTCATAATAAAAATAAAGTGAACAAAGAAAGCTCAGTCCTGGTATGGGACACAGGGGGAGTCATTTCTGGAGGGAAATGGCAATTTTACCACTGCTGAAAAATGTCCATGAAATCACTTTCCTCAGGGCATCTTTCAGCTCCTTGTTCCTCATGCTGTAGATGAGGGGGTTCACTGTTGGAGGCACCATTGAGTACAGAACAGCCACCACCAGATCTAGAGCTGAGGAAGAGATGGAGGGGGGCTTCAGGTAGGCAATCATTGAAGTGCTGACACACAGGGAGACCACAGCCAGGTGAGGGAGGCACATGGAAAAGGCTTTGTATCGTCCCTGCTCAGAGGGAATCCTCAGCACAGCAGTGAAGATCTGCACATAGGACACCACAATGAAAATGAAACACCCAAACATTAAACAGACACTAACCACAAGAAGCCCAACTTCCCTGAGGTAGGAGTCTGAGCAGGAGAGCTTGAGGATCTGTGGAACTTCACAGAAGAACTGGTCCACTGTGTTGCCTTTGCAGAGTGGTATTGAAAATGTGTTCCCAGTGTGCAGGAGGGCATTGAGAAAACTACTGCCCCAGGCAGCTGCTGCCATTATGACACAAGCTCTGATGTCCATGATGGTCCCGTAGTGCAGGGGTCTGCAGATGGCAACATAGCGGTCATAGGCCATGACTGTGAGAAGACAATACTCTCCTCCAAACAAGAAGAAAACCAGGAAGACCTGCACAGTACATCCCAAGTAGGAAATAGCCCTGGTATCCCACATAGAATTGGCCATGGATTTGGGGACAGTGGTGGAGATGAAGCTGAGGTCAAGGAGGGAGAGGTTGAGGAGGAAGAAGTACATGGGGGTGTGGAGGCGGTGGTCACAGGCTACAGCTGTGATGATGAGGCCGTTGCCCAGGAGGGCAGCCAGGTAGATGCCCAGGAAGAGTGAGAAGTGCAAGAGCTGCAGCTCCCGTGCGTCTGCAAATGCCAGGAGGAGGAACTCAGTGAGAGAGCTGCTGTTGGACATTTTGCTATCTCCAGGCATGGGAGACTGTCCAAAGAAGAAAAGACATTGAGAAGTTAGGGGAGACTTTTCAAGCAAAAAAAATCCCCAAATGTTCCACTTCTCACACAACCTCCCACGCTGCCTCTCTCTTTACGGAGAGGATCTTTGTGCAGCTCCCTTGCTTAAGCTTCACTTTGCACTGGTGGTATGTCGTGAGGAGCAGAGACTTCTGCCCATGAACTCCAGAGCATTCCATCCTGCTGTATAGTGGTGAGATACATGGGAATGGGGGGTGACTAGCCCTGACATTCACAGGTTCTGTCAGGTGAAATCCATTCAGCATGTGGAAGGACTTTTCAGCATCTTCACTCCCAGTTCTAAAGAATGAGGTTTGAGGAACAGAGTTTGGGGGATTTTTAAATAGTGTTTATTTTCTCTGAGATGTCCTTGTCACCCCTGGGGAGTGTTCCCTAAAGGCAGAAATTCTCAGCATTTCTACTGTGAGTCCTGAGAAGATCAGATTCATTGTCACCTACTGCAGAGTGAGGACAGCTTGTCTGTCTATTAGCCTTGTTCCCAGCTGTCCTGTGCTCGCACCTCTTTGAGTGAAGGATGATGTTACCCTAAAAAGAAACCAGCAACTGCTGAGAGCAGAGGTCTCTAGTTTCAAAGTGCAGATCTCCAAACTTCTCTGTCTTTCTCAGGGCACCAGAGGGAGGTCTCCACACTCCCCTCCTAGCCAAGGACACACAGGGCTCTTTTCAGATGCCCACATACAGCCTCCCACCACCATCTCCATACTCTCAGCATCTCCGCACCTTCTTCATTTGTCTCTCAGATATCACAGAGATGCTATGAGACAACAGTGCCTTTCCAGGGCGCAGGTCACAGCCTGGCAGGACACCACAGGGAAGCAGTCAAAGGACTGTTAGGACTGAAGATGGTCTGTCCTCAGGGGAGAGTCAGCTCATTCCCCAACCCCATGGACTGCATTTCCTGGAGCCGCACAGGTTAGAAGGGGGCTGGGGAAACCTCACTCTCATGCAGACCCCTCTGTTCTGGAAGTTGCAGCCTTAATGTGTGAACTGTGGCTGAGAACACCCAACCCCAGGGTGCCCAAGAACAGGAGCATCATGGAGAGGGGGGGAAACAAGGAGCAACACCATGATCCTGCTGCCAAGGGAGGCAAGGAGAGAGAGGCAGAAGGGCACTCGGGAAAGCCCTCACCTTACCCAGCTGAGCATGCTGCCTGGCAGACAGTGACATTGCAGGGCAGTTGCTCTCAGCCCCTTTGTTGGGAAGCAGTAAATGGGCCCATGGCAGGAGAGATACTCCTCTCCTCTGCTGGAGGTCTGGCTGCAGAGGAGGTGGCTCAAGCCCTGGATTCCATGGCTGTCAGGGCAGAGGCTCTGCTGGGTGGGAGAGGAGACATGGGGGGCTTGCTCAGAGGATGGTGTCTGCTTTGAAGGACTGACTGTGACTTGCCCAAATCCATCCTCCCATGACATATCTGTTCACAGTTCCCTCTCATTCCCTGCCCGTCTCTGCTGCCTGGAGCTGTCCCTGCTGCTGGAAGCTCTTTCTCTGTTCTAATGTCTTTTCCCAGTCAGTGCTCACAGACCGCATCACACCTTTTCTGTGCTCAGTTCTGCCCAACAGAAACCTCCCAGGACAGGACACTGGCCAGGGGCATCTCCGTGCATGCAGGTCCTAAGGAGCAGGTCACATAACCCTGATGAGCCCAGAGAAGGTGATGCCGTTGCTGCTGTAGGTGGAGGTGGAGTTGAAGGGGCTTGCCGAGGTTTCTCACAGACCTACTAATCTCTGAGAGTAAAGGTTTAGGACTCTCAGTTCTTTGCCAAAAGAACAAAAAAAACCCAAAACTCTTCCCTTCATTCTCCCTGCCAGAATTGGGGAACTGAAGGCACAGACACCAGAAAGAAAAGCTCCTTCCTTTGGAAGTAGCCTTTCTCTTGGCCTTTTTTCTTGAAAAGACCCCTCAGATATGGCATGTGCATGAGCTAGAGCTGTCAGCAGCCTTGACCAATGGAGCACCCTCTCAGCAGGAGAATGAACCTGCCTTGCTGGGGGTCTCTCCTCTCACCCAGAGCTTCTCCCCACAGTGCCATGGGGATTTCCCCAGGCAGGCTGAGTGCTGACCCTCGCAGGTGGCAGAGTCACTGCCCCAGGCACACAGCACCCTGCAGCACAGCGACACCACTCTGAATTACAGCCCCAGGTAGACCTGGGTGCACACCCTGGCTTCACACCACTGCAGCCATCCCTGGGAGAAGGTAGCAGGATGCCCTGTCCCTGTGACAATGTGGCAGGGAATCCCTGCTCTGAAGCATCTCCTCCTCTGCTTATGCACTGGAGGAGCTGTGAGAGAGATCCTTAAAAAGCCTATCAGTCATGGCATGGGATGGGTTCAGAAGACCCCTCCAGGAACCACAGTAGCATTGCCCCGCAGCCAGAGACTTACCAAGTCAAGGGCTGTGAATTTTTCCCCCACAATGAGCTCTCCTCTGTCCTACCACTCCACACTGCAGTTCAGTTCTCTCTGCCTTCTCTCATCTCATGTCAGCAGCAGCAGGCAGTGCCCAGAGCCCTGCTACTCTTTGCAGAGGAGCAGCTCCTGGAAACAGTTGTTTCTCAGCAGTGCTGCCAGCTTGCCGTGAGATCCCTCTGTCCCCAAAGCCTGGACCCTCTCAGGAGCAGGGGCCCAGCTGAAGGCATGAATTTCTCTTTCCCTTGTGCTCCCTCCTCCTGGGAAATGTTCCCTGAAGTAGACTGAAATAACGAGCTATTGTCCTTTCCTAAAGAGTGCAGAGAGACTGATTCCAACATTGCAGTTTATTTCATCAGAGGATGGCTATCTATCAAAGGTGGAAATGTCCCACTCTGGAAGTCCCTATTCCCATCTCTTGACTAGGCACGACACCTAGACAGGGACAAGAAGGAAGCTCATTGACACATGGTTCAGGTGTTGATTCAGATCAGTCAGTCTGGGCATCTCATGCCCGTTTAGAAGCTCCTGGACTGGAGTGGGATGCAGATCCCTCCCATCAACTCCACAAACTCACAGGAGGTGGGATTCTCCTTCCCAAAACTGAAGTGAACACAACAGAGGTGGCTGCGTGGGAGCTCCTTGTCAAAGCTCCAATTGTAATCACTGGAGCTGGAGGGTGGGAGTCAGTTGCTCACACACAAACTCCTGGGGACAGTTGAAGAGACAGAGGTGCTCGAAGGCATGTGCAAGCATCTGCTTGCTCTGATGGAGCAACTATGAGACCCACATCCATCTGGAGCATCAGGTGGGGGCCAGGTGGGGAATTTTATTGGTCATCTCAAATGACACTAGATGCCTACTACAACTAGAGCCCTACTCACTACGAAGCTGAGACAGATGAAGATCCCAGTGTTAAGAACAGCAGTAGTAATTCAGTGCAGACACTTGATTTAATGAAACAGAAATAGGCTGGCAGGACCATTTCAGATGCCTGGGGTGTCCAGCACAATCACATGTCTCTAGCAGGTACAGCATGAGACCTAAAGGAAAACCTTGCCCCTTTGGAGTGGTTGCTGGGCAAGTACCCCTGGGCATCTCAGGGTTCCTACCTGTGCCCAAACAAATTAATCCAACACTTCCTTTAGGAAAAGTCCATCCCATCTACATCCATGAGTGCTGCATAAATGGGAGGCACATCATAGCAACGTCTCTGCTCTAGTCCCTGCACTCTCAAACCCTTCTACCTCTTCTTTCCCTGAACGTGTTCTTGCCTTGCCAGATGATATGAAGAGGGACTAGGCTAATGATGACCTCAGAGTGGCTGGATCACAGACTGCCCAGGCCCAGGGACTTCTTCACTGGCACCCTGTCCTTCCTGGGGATTGGTTCAAGAACTCTGTCACAGGCCCATTGGTGCTGCAGAGTCAGCTTGGGCAGTCAACCCCTCTCCTGCCATTCCTGCATGGCCCAGCTTTCTTTCTCCCTGGCCTTGGGCACTGCAGGGTTTGCTCTCTTAGTGGGAACCTCCTTTCACCATTACAGAGGAGCGCAATGCCTAGTGCAGGACAACAATATGGTTAGGTAATTCATTCCTGACGCACCTGATTGCCTTCTGTGATAAAAGGCCTACACTTGTGGATGAGAGGAGAGTAGTGGATGTCTGGTAGACATCCAGATGGGCAGAAAGCTGTTTGGATGATGGAGCTCAGAGGGGTTGCATGAATGGGTCATGCCAGGGAAAGGTGGGGTATGCAGGGGTCTACCCCACATCTTGTCCTGCTTGAAAGGCTTCTCAGCAGGGCAGAACAATACATGCATCAGGACAGGCAGAGACCTGACCAGCAGAAGAGTGACCCTGAGGAGAAGGCCCTGGATATTACAAGGGGTGCCATATGAGCCAGTGATGCGTGCTCACCACAAATGAGGCCAGCTGCATACAGCACTGCATTAGGAAGAGCGTGGCCACCCAGGCAAGGGCAGTTTTTATCCCCCTCCACTCAGCCCTGCTGTGGCCACATGTCTGGAATAGCATGTCCCAGTATGGTACGCCCAGTGCTGGAGGAATGGGGAGCAACCGGAGAGGGTCCAGAGGACGTCTGCCCAGATGGGGTTGGGGGCCTGAAGCACATGGCCTGTTTGGAGAGGCTGAGGGACCTGGGCTGCTTTAGCCTGGCGAAGTGGAGGCTAAGGCCAATACAGTAGTCACCTGTGACAGGGTGGTTTCAGAGGTGATGGAGCTTTTCTTGGTAGCAGGAAGCCACATGAGAAGGGGAAAGAGCCACAAAGTGCATGTTGAGAGGTTCAGACTGCACTTCAGGTAACAAGAATGTCACTTGTAGGGTAGTGCTGTGGTGCAGCAGGACACCCAGAGGGACTCCGTGATCAGCCCCTTGCCTTTTGTTTCAAGGAGCAGCCAGCAAGGACAGAGGGATCTCAGTAAAGGTGGGGAGATCCTGCAGTGAGAGCAAGGTTGGGATGCAGTTTGGGAGTCTACAGGCTGCAGGGAAACAGGTGCAGATTTGGGACAGCACAGGACAGTCTGTGGTGGAGATGACAGAGGGCAATGGCAAGGCTGAAAGCCTTCCAAAAGAACTGAGGTCTTTGTCCCATTTGCTATGGCTATTGTCTCTGCCACCGAGGCCCACGACAAGATGACATTTCCTTACAGCACTCTGGCCTTGCTGCCTCCTCACCTTCATGGAGCCCAGGAGGTGCTGAATCGTTGTCCTGCACACGGCATTGCATGGCCTCCAACCTGACACTGCCCCCAGGAACAGCCCTGAGCAAAGTGTGAGGAGAGGATCTCCCCACGCAGGGGCTGGCTGTGGGTCTTGGCCATTCTGCTTGATAACATATATCAAAGTTGACTTGGCATCACAGCCACACTCACATTGCCTTTGCCTACCTGCAATCAGGGCCTCCAACTTTCGGCTCTAATCAGCCTCTGGGGAGACTTTGTTAATAACGACCCTCAGTGGGACATGTTAACGCTCCAGGAAACTTGGGGATTTGCTTCTGACGTAAACTTCTTGAGAGGTTGTTTCAGTCTCCTCTCAGAATCTGAGGTTCATGGGCTCAGCACCAAAGACACCCGAGGGGACATTAAAATGCAAATCCCCCTAAGGAGCCATGCCTCTCCCCATAATTTCCTTCAGTTTGTCAATTCTTCTGTGGCTAATTGGAGAGGTTTCAGGAGTATTTTGAAAGAAGTCAGATTTCAATGAGCACCTGAAAAAGAAAGGTGTCTGCTTCTTAAGTGTCTGATTCTTCAGTTTTCAGAATAAGTCATACCCACATTCTCCAATTCATACTGGCCGACAGTATCTCCTAATGAGGTCTGGACATGTAGGAAAAGCACCATCCTGGAGGTCTGACATCCACAGAAAATATTCCTCCCCATCTCCCCAGCCCTGACACTTCCCTCATCAGCCACTGGGGACTTAGATCACTCTTGTTCAAATCTAACCTTTTGCCACTCAAGGCTGCAGCGGAATGTTACAGCTCATGCGCACCAATTCCCACCTGCTTTCCTTAGAGAACCAGCTGCAAAAAGACCCAGAAGGATTTGTCTTAATTGCGATCAAACACAAATAAACTTGATCCGGTGTCATAAGAAGTAAAATATACTCCTCAACTGTATGTCAAGTCCAAGTTGCCTCCAGTGAGGTCCACAGTCTACAGGGAGTAACCTTCCTTGAACTGTTCTTCACAAATAGATAGGAAAGGCTGAATAGACACACAGTGCAGGAGTTGATTGAAGAGACAATTAGACTGCTGAAACAGGAGGCAAGCTTCAGACTCCCTGAAGCTTAAAGCAGCAACTGGAGAGTTGGGAGGTAATTGAACAATAAAGAGTAAGGGGAGGAGGAAGACTGGGAAACTATGGAAAGTGCATATGCCCATAGAGTCTGACAAACAGTTGACTTTAGAAATGATCAGTTTAATCAGGGCTTGTGGAACCATGTGAAAGATTAGTGAGTTTAAAACCACAGCATAACAGACAGAGCAGTGGTAACACAAGTTAATGGGCAGATCAACATTTCTTCTCCGGAGATTCAGGCCCTTCCTCAAAATTTTCATTATGTCATCATGAGAAAACACTGACTTTTTTTAAAAATTATTCAGTCCTTTCAGCTGATGAAAATGTTCTCATTTATTTATTTTTTAATGTTGGGAACAGCTCTTCAGCTTTCCAGGCAGAGCTCACGTGTCCAACCACAAGCACCCAGGGGCACTTGGAGAGGTCTCGGTGTCTCTGAGGCACCTGCCTGGGCCTGGCAGCTCTCACAGGGGACCTGCGGAAGACCGGAGCCCCTTGCAGCTGCAGAGGGAGGCTGGGCAGAGGGGACCAGGACACCTGCAGTGGCACCAGCCATCCATGACCCTGTGACTGCATCTCACCCCAGTTCTGAAAGTCTCTTTCCTTTTCAGACAGAAAGATAATGCAGAATCTCCCCAGAAGACTAGTGTACTGAAGCAGAACCAATCAAGAAAGACAATAAGAACACAAAAAAATGAAAAGCTGGAAAGTATAACAAAATATTTCTTTGCTTTCAAACTTTGTCTTAATTTCTTTCTTGTTTCATTTTTAATGTCCTTTCCTAAACTTTTCTGTTATAATCAGACCTACACCACTAAACAGGATATTTCTGTGTCTCACACAGAGCCCGGTGCTCAGAAGACCACTCCCTCCCCATGGCTGTCCGTGCCACTCCTCAGTCTTTGCACAGAGCATGTCTCACACTGAGGTGTCAGTCTCTCTCGACTGGTGAGGAAAGCAGGGTGACCAGCTTCAAGGAAATGCTCTAATTTTGGATGGCCAAATTTGCACAAATCTCAACATATCTGTGTTAAAGCAATGTTTTAAAGGAGTCTCTAAAACCTCTTCAATGCAATAATTGACAAAAAAAAAAAATCCTCATTTCGAAAATTTCACACAGTTTTTACCATTGCCAAATATTTTTTCTTCCTTATTCATTGGCAGCACCATGTTCATGCGCTACAGGAATTAGTCTGTCTATGCGAGCGTAAACACATATAGAGAGAGATACATTCTTCATCAAAACACATTTACTGGCAATCCTCTGCATGGAGAAACTTTGTTCTGAGGAACTACTTCATTTAAATGGACATGTTTCAGATCTCTTCTTCTGCTTCTCTCTCCTTTCTTCTTCCTCCGCCTCTTCTCTCTTTACAGAGCTCTCCAGGGAACGGTGCACTGAATCACTGCACTTAGGGTGGGGGAGACCTCTGGACGTCATCTAGTCCCAACCCCCCCGGTCAATGCAGACGGAACTAGATGAGGTTGCCCAGGGCCTCCCCCCAGTTATGCATTGGCCACAAGGGTGCTGAGAGTGCGCTCCATCCACTGTGCAGGCCATTCATTAAGATGTTAAACAGTCCTGCCCCACATGCTGATCACTGAGGGATGCCGCTAGTAACTGGCTGCCACTTGGAACTTGTACCACTGATCACAGCATTTCAGCCTGATGCTCCAGCCAATCTTCCACCTTCCCTATGGTCCATTGATCCAGGGCAGAGCTCAACAATTTGCCTCTAAGGAGACTATGGGGGACTGTGTGAAAGGCCTTGATAAAGGGAAGCTTCGCAAAATCCCCTGCTTTCCCCTTCTGCACAAAGCCATTCATTTTATGGCAGAAGGCAATCAGGTTGGTCAGGCATGCTTTCCATTTCCCCTTGGTCAAGCCATGCTGCCTCTTCCAGGCCTTGTCCTTCATATGCTTGGAGATGGTTTCCAGGAGGATTTGCTCCATCACCTTCCCAGGGACTGAGATGAAGAGGACCAGCCTGTCATTGCCCAGATCCTCCCTCTTGCCCTTCTGGAAAATGGGTGTGATATCTGCCTTTCCCCAGTCATCAGGAACCTCCCTGATTACCCTGACATTTCATAGACAGTTGGGAACAGCGTTGCAATGACTCCAGACACCTCTCCCTGCACCCTGGGGTGCTTCCCGTCTGGTCCCGTGGACTTGTGCCTGCCCACTAGGCAAAAGTCCTCCCCAGCTCCTTCGTCCTCTACCGGGGTGAGGCTTTGCTGACACAGATGCTGCCAAAGGACTCAGGGGCCAGGGAGGCCTGGAGGTAGACAATACCAGTAAAAGACAAGGTAAAAGAGGCAATGAGCTACTCAGCCTTTCCCCTGTCTTTGTCACTACGTCCCCTGCCCCACTGAGCAGGGAGATCTCATTTTTCTTCTCCAACTGCCTTGTGATGCCACCGTCCTTACAGAAGCCCTCCTGGTTGCCCTCCCCATCTCTTGCTAGCTCCAGCTCCAGCTCCAGCTCCAGCTGATCCTTGGCTTGACTAACTCCATCCCTTCCACCACAGGCAATGGCTGTGTCTTTTTCCTGGGTAGTCCATTCCTATTTCAAACTTCTGTGCACTTCCTTCTGCCTTTTCAAGTCCTAAATCACAAAGTGATTGCAAAGCTCATCTGTGCATCCTCAGGCCAGGCCCTGGTGGACTTTCCTGCAGACTAGAGTGTTCCTGTGCTTTGAGGACTTCGTCCCTGAAGATCCAAGAGGGCTGCATGGCTCCTCTGCCCTCCATGACAGTCACCTGTGGGATCCTGACAAGCACATCCTGAACAAGATGAAATCCTCTCTGCTGCAGTCCGGGGTAGTGATTCTGTTATTCCTCCTACCTCTCCACCATCTCACGGTCACTGCAGTGACAGACAACCTCCACATTCACATCCCCATCCAGGCTGAGCTTCAGGCAAGAAAGAAAGTGCAGGATGGTGCCAACTACCTAGAGGTGCAACTACAGAGGTAGAGAACTCACCCTGCAGAAAAGCCTGCATTTCTCCCCTCACCACTGAGAGGATCCCGGCAATGGACTTCTATGTGGTTAAAGGTGGATGCAAAGAACTTCAAGGATAATGTAGCTATGCCTGAGGCAGTGCCTCCCAGGCTGCTCTTACAGTCAACAAGGAAGAAGGAGGAGGTGTTCACCCGCCTTCTTTTAGATGGTCACATAAAGCCCAAATGACTCCTGTCCCAGAGACATTTGGTCTGTGCTTCCAATGGGGCCTGAGGTCATAGGCTTTCAGGATAATTCAGGTTGAAGGGACCACAGGTGGCCTGTAGCCCAACCTGCTGCCCAAAGCAGGGTCAGATGGAGGGTCAAAAAACAAAAAATGTCCCTGCCAAAGGATTTCTGGTGCGATAGAGCAGGAGAAGACAGTAGAGGGTTGACAGCATAGTATAAGTCCCATTGACAAAAGGGTTTCTTTTTTGCTTTTTCCAGAGAATTAAATCCTCAGCTCTCCAGAGGGAACAAGCTGGGACATGAACTTTGCCACTAACATGGAGTCAGAGAAGCTCCTGAGTCCCTTGCAGACAGACACTGGTGCAAAGGCCACCACCCCAATGGCTCCAGACCCCCAGGCATGCCTGCCTTGGTGCTGGGCTCCCTCTGCCCCAGGCAGGAGGTGTGCAGGGAACAGAGTGGGGTGTGCAGCCTGCAGCCCTGCCCACCCAGCACGTGTGGTGGGACCCTGCTCCTCTAGATGAGACTGGACTCTCCTACATTTCCCCAGGGTGAAGCCTGCATCCCCTCCAACTGGGAATACAACCCGGCAGGGAGGGCCAATATGGGAAACATGATCTCTGTTCTGGGTTGTGAAGAGAGAGGGGAGGGCAGAGGGGGATCTGCTCATGCCCTGGGCACTGATTCCCTCCCTGCAGCCAATACATCCCTGCTGATGCCCTGTGACCCATGAGTCCAGGAGATGGGACACCCATCTGCTCTGGCTCTAAAGATTTCTCAGCCCTTCAGACCCAGGAGGCAAAGCACCGGTCTGGGGACACCTCAGCAGTCGAAGGGGCTGAATGCCTGGTGTGTTCCTGAGAACTCTTCTGCAGTCTCCTGCACTGGTTTGACTCCTGTTGCCCATGGAGCAGAGACTCCTTCGGAGGATGAACTCTCTCACTGTGTAACTCTGGAGGACACGATTGACCAGGGAGTACAAATGGCAGCAAGGCCTCAGCCCCACAACAGTGTCCCCTGCCCAGGACTCCACTTTCCAGCCCCTTCCTCCTAGAGGATTTGG
The DNA here is from genome assembly GCF_036417845.1 of Apteryx mantelli. Taxonomy (NCBI): domain Eukaryota; kingdom Metazoa; phylum Chordata; class Aves; order Apterygiformes; family Apterygidae; genus Apteryx; species Apteryx mantelli. The sequence continues at coordinate 10,684,352 of NW_027118553.1, read as the reverse complement.
GTTGGAAGGGACTGCTGGAGATCTCCAGGACCACAATCTGCTCTAAGGGCTAACTTGACAGTTAGATCAGGTTGGTAAGTGCTTTCTCCAGGAGCGCTTTTAAAGATCTCCTGGCCCCCACCCCTGTGCTGTACAACTACCATGGTTATTTCTTTATTTTTTTCTTAAACTCATTTGAAATTTCCCTTCCTGAAACTTCTCCTTATTGTCTCTTGTCTTTTCCTTCCTTTGGCCCCCAGCCACACCATCCCATCTACTTTGACCAAGGACAATCACAGCCTAATCTCCAAGCACAGCCTTCCTGGCATCTCCTGGGACCACTCAGGCAAGCTGTGGTGGCCAGCTCCAATCAGAGCTATGCACTGTGGGTCCCAACATGGTCTCAGAGGAGAGCGTATGGAGACAACATGACCCAGGGCAGAGTCTGTGGGCCAACACCAGGACAGAGCCATGATCAGCAGGTGTGAGAAGAGAAGACCTCCAACAACTGCTCTCCATACCCTGGCAGGGAGTGACACTCCCGGCAGTGCTCCTGAGAGAGGACGGTGACCCAGGACAGGGGACACTGTGAGCTGTGGTGCAGGGCATTGACCTTCTGTGCTGGGTCTGCGAGTCCTGGCAGGCGATGCTGGTGACTGCAGCCCCCGAGAGACCCCCAGCCCCAATAATAACAGTGAGGGCTCTCCACAAGCATCAGGAGCAGCCCTGGCTGCAGAGCGACTGCTGGGAGCACTGTGGCTGCACTCTCTATCCTGAACCTCCCACCCAGGATGCCCCTTGGACTCCCTGGAGCCACAACAGTGGAAAGTCTGATCTCGCTGGGGTCTGGTCACATTTGTGGGATTCCAGCAGTGTGGGAGCTTCTGGAATGTCGTGGCTCCTGTCTGCATCCTGTTGCTGCACTGGCCTAGCCCTGCTGCCCTGCATGTGGCCCCACGCAGCCAGGATAGACTGCCTTCAGGGGTGGGGAAACATCTCCCCAGCAAGGTCCCCATGACGGACCTCAGTGCCCTGACCCCATGGCCCTCCTCCCCAGTAGAATCCCACCAGTCCCCAGCCCTGCTCAGCCCTGTCCCTGTCCCCCTGGGTTTAGGAGAACACCATGTGCTGGGGTCTGGGCCCAGAGAGGCCAGGCAGGGCTGGACATTCCCCCCACCCAGGGGCAGAGCCCAATAGACAGACGGAGCTGGTCACATTCCAAGATCACCCCTCACCAGCACCATGGAGAATGGCCAGTGCTGGAAATGGCTGGTACAAGGGGCTGGGTGTGGGAGGAGTTTCCTGGGGCAGTATCTCCTCTGGGTTCATGCAACAACAAGCTGGGCTGAATCTTTGTTCAAACAGACCATGTTTGAGGCCCCCCATGGGAGGAGAATGGTCTACAGGCCCCAGGACCTTCTCTGCATGCTCCCTGCTAGCCCAACAGAAGACCCAGGAGAGGACTCGTCCTCCCAGGGCTCACAGCTGGATGCCCAGTCCTCCAGCTGGACATGGAGCCTTGTCTAGGGGTTTCTTTTGCAGTAAGGAGCAGCATGCAGGGCAGGAGAGATCGTCTCAAGGACCTGTGCTGGGAACAGGACCTGAGGGACAGCAGCTTTGGAGGAAAAGTCCAGCCTCCAAGCACTGCACCAGGAAGAACCTACTTTATTACAGATATACCGTGAGGGAGTCAGCTTTGACCCAGTGTTAGACACAATTTGATGTGGGTACCTGGTGAGACAGAGCAGTCTCAGGAAAAGTGGAATGAATCCAAGCATTTTTGCAGCAACATGATAACACATAATAATAACAACAGTAATAACAGTAATAATAAAAATAAAGTGAACAAACAAAGCTCAGTCCTGGTATGGGACACAGGGGTAGACATTTGTGGGGAGCAAAGGCAATTTTACCACTGCCGAAAAATGTCCATGAGATCACTTTCCTCAGGGCATCTTTGAGCTCCTTGTTCCTCATGCTGTAGATGAAGGGGTTCACTGCTGGAGGCACCACCGCGTACAGAACAGCCACCACCAGATCCAGAGCTGGGGAGGAGAGGGAAGGGGCCTTCAGGTAGGCAAAAAATGCAGTGCTGACAAACAGGGAGACCACGGCCAGGTGAGGCAGGCACATGGAAAAGGCTTTGTGCCTGCCCTGCTCAGAGGGGATCCTCAGCACAGCAGTGAAGATCTGCACATAGGACACCACAATGAAAACAAAACACCCAAAGTCTAAACAAAAACTAAACACAATAAGCCCAACTTCCCTGAGGTAGGAGTCTGAGCAGGAGAGCTTGAGGATCTGTGGAACTTCACAGAAGAACTGGTCCACTGTGTTGCCTTTGCAGAGTGGTATTGAAAATGTGTTCCCAGTGTGCAGGAGGGCATTGAGAAAACAACTGCCCCAGGCAGCTCCTGCCATTTGGACACAAGCTCTGCTGCTTATGAGGGTCCCGTAGTGTAGGGGTTTGCAGATGGCAACGTAGCGGTCGTAGGCCATGACAGTGAGAAGAGAATACTCAGCCAAAAGGAAAAACACAAAGAAAAAGAGCTGGACAACACATCCCAAATAGGAAATGGCCCTCGTGTCCCACAGAGAATTGGCCATGGATTTGGGGACAACAATGGAGATGGTTCCAAGGTCAAGGAGGGAAAGGTTGAGGAGGAAGAAGTACATGGGGGTGTGGAGGCGGTGGTCACAGGCTACAGCTGTGATGATGAGGCCGTTGCCCAGGAGGGCAGCCAGGTAGATGCCCAGGAAGAGTGAGAAGTGCAAGAGCTGCAGCTCCCGCTTGTCTGCAAATGCCAGGAGGAGGAACTCGTTGAGGGAGCTGCTGTTGGACATTTGCTCCTCTGCGGCACAGGTGAACTGTCTGAGGCAGAAGACACATTGAGAAGTTAGGGCAGACTTCTGTGAGCAAAAATTTCTCATAGCCTCCCCCAAACACACACACGTTACTTCTCCCCATCTCAGCAGCAGTCTCATTGAGCTCTGTGGCTTTACCTCTGGTTTTTGCTGTCTGAGTTTGACATGAGGAGCAGGGGCCTCTGCCCGTGGGCTCCAGAGAAGTCAGCCCTGACCTACAGCACTGCAGACATGGCAACAGGGGTGACTTAACTGTTATATTCCCAGTTCCAGGCAGAGTGCATCCACTCATAATGTTGAAGGGAGTTTCAGCACCTTCACTCCCACTTGTAAATATTGTGGGTTCATGAATAGTTTTAAAGGCTTCTTTGGTTTTCTTTAGCTGACCCTGTCACACGGGAGGAGGATTCCTGGAGGTAGAAATCCTCAGCATTGCTGCTGCACTCAGAGAGAGCAGCTGTGATTCCAGAGATGCAAAAGGATTCACTCTGGCTTGAGTGCAGAGGGAGCAGAGCTGGCCTGTCCATCTGCCTTGTTCCCTGCTCCCTGTGCTCGCACCATGGAGGTGGAGGACAGTTGCACTTGTGTTACCCAAAAAAGAAACCACACCGCAGAGAGCAGAGGAATGCACTTGCAAAGTGCCCATCAGCACTCTTTCTGAGGGGATGGGAGGCAGGTCTCAGCCCTCTCCTTCTAGCCAGCAACACATCAGGCGCCTTCCAGCTGCCCACATCCCCCCTCCCAGCAGCATGTCTCAGCGTGGCCTCAGGATCTAGGTGGCTTCTCCCTGGGGCACCTAGATAACATGCAGCTGCAATGGGAGAGCTGTGTCCTTCTGGAGGGCAGCTTGCAGCCCAGCCAGACACCCCAGGGAAATGGCAGAATGTCCTAAGGATGGGGTGTCCTGACGAGAGAGTTGGCTCATTCCCAGACCCCCACACTGCATTGCCCAGAGCCCCACAAGCGAGAGGGGGACTTGGGCATCTCCCTGTCAAGGACACGTTTGCATGGCAGGATCCGCAAGATCAGTGTCTGAACTGCATCAGAAAGCCCCCTGCCCAGAGAATCCAAGGGGAAGGACAAGGGCAGCATGGGCAGGTGGGAAACATGCAGCAATACCATGATATTTATGGTGAGGGAGGCAGGGACAGGGAGGGACAGAGGGGCACTCAGGAGTGTCTCCTCTCCTGCATGTCCGGCTGCTGAGGAAATGACTCCTGCCCTGCACCCCCCAGCCTTGAGAGCAGAGGGCTGTGCTGGCTGGGAGAGGAGAGGAGAACTTGGAGTTGATAGTTTTTTCTCACACTCTGACCATGACTCTGCTGCCTGGAGCCGTCCCTGTGGGGACCTGTTTCTCTCTCCCCACGTCTCTCCCCTGTCAGTGCTCACAGACACCATCCCACCTGCTGGGTGCTCAGCTCTGCCCTGCAGAAACCTCCCAGGGGCTGGGAACTGCCAATGGTCACCTCCGTGTTTGCAGGTGCTAAGGAGCAGGTGAGAGAAACCTTGGTGAGGCTGGAAAGGTTATGCTGGCTCTGTCCTTAGGCTGAGGGGTGGATGAAGGCATTTGCTGAGTCCCTCCCAGAACTGATCCTCTCTCAGTGTCACTGTTTTGGAGCCTCCGTCCCCTGTCTGAGCCAGACAGATCCAATCCCATTTCACCACACCCAAAGAGAATAAAAATGAAAGCACAGACTCATGACAGCTCCTTCCCTATCATATATCCCCTGCCTTGACCTTCCTTTTGGAAAGGCCCCTTCAGAAATGTCCTCGGAGTGAGCTGGAGCTGTGGGCAGCCCTGACCCACGCAGCATCCTCTTGAGAGGAGGCTCAACCTGCCCTGATGGGGGTCTCTCCTCCCACCCAGAGCTTCTCCCCACAGCGCTGTGGGGAGTTTCCCAGGCAGGCTGAGTGCTGACCCTTGCAGGTGGCAGAGTCACTACTCTGGGCACACAGCACCCTGGGGCACAGCGAGACTGCTCTGACTCACGAACCTGGTCAGACCTGTGTGCACACCCAGGCTTCACACACCTGCAGCATCCCTGGGAGAAGGTAGCAGGATGCCCTGTCCCTGTGACAGTGTGGCAGGGAATCCCTGCTCTGAAGCATCTCCCCCTCCTCTGCAGAGGAAAAACCGGGAGAGTTATCTTTAAAAATCCAGTCATGTGACTGGATGGGTTTCAGGACATTTCCAAGAATCTCAGTAGCATTGCCCTGCAGCCAGAGACTTACCGTGTCAAGAGCTGTGAAGATTTCTCCCACAATGAGCTCTCCTCTGGCCTCCCACTCCACAGTGTATTCACATCTCTCTGTCTCATCTCATGTCAGCAGCAGCAGGCACAGCGCAGAGCCCTGCTGCTCTTTGCAAAGGAGCTGCTCTTGAACACAGCTGTCTCTGGGCAGTGCTGCCCAGTTGCCATGAGCTCCCTCCAACCCTGGAGCCTGGCCCTGCTCAGGAGCAGGGGCCCAGCTGAAGGCATGGATTCCTCTGTCCCTTGTGCTCCCTCCTCCTGGGAAATGTTCACTGAGGTAGACTAAAATAATCATCTATTGTCCTTTTCCAAAGAGTGCAGAGAGACTGATTCCAGCATTGCAATTTGTCTTATCAGAGAATGACTATCTATGAAAGGTGGAAACATCCCACTCAGGAAGCCCCTCTTCCCATCTCTTAACGAGGCAGGACACCTCGACAGGGACAAGAACAGAGTTTGCTTTCCCATGGTTTGGGTATTGCTTCAGATGAGTCAGTTTCGGCTTCTCAGGCTGCTTTACAAGGCCCTGGGATGCAGTGGGGTTCAGATCCTTCCCGTGAGCTCCACAAAAAACACGCAGGAGGTGGGAGACCCTTTGCCCAGGCAGAAATGAACACAGCATGGATGTCTGCATGGAAGATTGAGGTCTATGCTGCCATTGTAATCACTGGAGATGGAGGGTGGGAGTCAGTTGCTCACGCACAAACACCTGGGGACACTGGAAGAGACAGAGGTGCTCGAAGGCATGTGCCAGTGTCTGCTTGTTCTGATGGAGGAAGTGTGAGACCTACATCCTTCTAGATCATGAGTTGGGGGCCAGGCAGGGAATTGCCTTGGCCGCTTGAAATGATACTAGATGCCCACTGCTACCAGAGCTCCACTCACTAGGAAGCTGAGACACATGCAGATCCCAACATTGCAAACAGTTGATGTCTTCCAGTGCAGGCACTTGATTCAGTGACACAGAAATAGGCCTGCAGGGCCGTGTCGAATGCCTGGGGTGTCCAGCACAAGCACATGTCTCTAGCAGATACAGCATGGGACCTCTAGGAAAACCATGCCCCTTTGGAGTGGTTGCTGGGCAAGTGCCCTAGGGCATCTCAGGTTTCCTACCAGTGCCCACACAAGGGTATCCCACCCCTGCCTTTAGGCCTACTCCTGATCTACAGCCAAGCGTGCTTCATAAATGGGAGAGGCACATCACAGCAAGGTCTCTGCTCTAGTCTGTGCACCCTTAAAACTTTCTGGCTTTCCTCCTCCTGAACCTCCTCTCACCCCCAGATGATATGAACAGGAACTGGGCTAATGATGACCTGAGGCTGCCAAATCACAGGCTAGTCAGGGCCAGGGACTTCTTCAGTGGCACTTGTCCTGCCTGCAGATCGATTCACCTCTGTCACAGGCCCCAAGGTGCAAGAAATCCACTCAGGCAGCCAATCCGTCTCCTGGCATTTCTGCACAGCCCAGCTCTGTTTCTCCCTGACCTTGGGCACTGCAGGCTTTGCTCTCTGAGTGGGAACCTCCTTTCACCATGACATTGCCACCTGCTATCTATGCCAGCATGGCTCTGCTCTGAAGTGGGGCCTTTGCACACACTGTGTCCTTGGCCCTTGGTAACAGGTTTCACCATTACAAATCTGTTCTCTGTGCCACAGCTGAGACTCTGCAACCCCAATACACACAAGTGCCTGCAGCCTGGGGCACAGAGAGGAGAAGGTGGAGCTGCACAAGCTGTCACAGGACTGAAACATGGTTGAGATGCGGTGGGACCGCTAGCATGACTGGAGGGCTGTGATGGCAGGGTACAAGCTCTGCAGGCAAGACCGTTAGGGAAGATGAGGAGGGGGGATGCCCTTTGTGTGAAGGGACAGCTCAGATGTATGGAGCTCTTCCCTGGGATGGACACGGGTTTGGGTGAGAGTGTGTGCGTGAGCATCAGAGTAAAGATGACGCTGTGATGGGAGTTACAAAGCACCCGATGAGGGTGAGGAGGTGGATGCAGTCTCCTTTAAGCAACCTGAGGAAGCCAGTGGGTCACAGGGCCTGGTTCTGATGGGGGGATTTAATCTCCCCAATATTCATTGGAAGGGCAGACAGCAGGGTGCAAGCAGTCCGGGAGATCTCTGGAGGCTGTCAGGGACAGCTTCTAAGCACAGCTCCCTGATGGGCCAGTAAGGGTGACGCTCGCCTGGATCTGGTACTCACACACAAGGAAGCACTGATGAGGGCTGTGATAATCTGTGGAAACCTTGGCTGCAGTGACTATGGAACAGTGGAGTCCTGGATCGTGAGGGCAGTGAGGAAGGACAGTGGTAGTGTACAGACTCCAGCCTTCAAAGGAGGAAACTTTGTCCTCCTCAGGGGACTGGTGGGGGATCCCATTGGAGGCAGCTCGGAAGGGCAATGGAGCTTAGGAAAGCCAGCAGGTCTTTAAGGGCAGCAGCCACCAAGCACAAGGATGGTCCATACTGATACTCATTAAAACTAGGAGACCTTTGGGGAGATGGGCTTGGCTAAACAGGACCCTCTTGTCCACCAAAGGAGGGATGGTGAAACCAAAGCTCCCAGAGGGTAGACACTTGCAGGGAACATCAGGGACATGCAGAAGAGCTGCTACTACTCTTCTAACAGAGAAAGAATAAGCAAGGAACACATGGGCTCACTGCTGAAGGGGGCAGGGGCTCTAGTAATGGCAGATGCAGATAGGTCTGAGGAGCTCAGGGCCTTCTTCTTGGCTTCATTCTTCACCAACACAATCTCCTGGGCTGTTGTGCCTCGAGTCAGGGCTCCAGAGGAGAAAGAAAGCCATCAGGGGATGAGGGTTGAGTGAGGGATGACTTGCAAGAACTCAGCCCCTACAAGTCAGTGGGATTGCAATGGCTGCATCCAAGGCCATTGAGAGAGCTGGCCACTGTCATAGCAAGGCTGCCCTCTGTCATCTTTGAAAGGTCGTGGAGATGGAGTGAGGTCCCAATAACTGCAGAAAGGCACATGTTACATCCATCTTCAAAAAAAGGCCCAGAGGGCACCCCAGGGAACTACAGGCCATTCAGCCTCAATTGGTTGAGGAGTGTGTCATGGAGTGAGTCCACTCACTTCTGGGCACGTGAGGGAGAAGAAGGTGGTAGGGAAGAGTCAGCATGGATTGACCCAGGGTAAATTGTGCCTCACCAACCTGATTGCCTTCTAGGATTAAATAGCTCTATTTGTGGTTGGAGAGCAGAAAATGTCTTTCAGCTTGATTTGAGCAAGGTGTTTGACACTGTCTCCCACAATATTCTTGTGGAATACAATTTAGAAATGTACCGCCTAGATGGGTGGACAACCAGCTGGCTAAAGAGCTTGTTGGATGAACAGGTTCAGAGGGCAGTGGTGAAGGCATGGTATTCTTCTTGGATGCCGGAGAGAAGTAGAACACCACGGCACTCTCCAGGAACCTGTCCTGTTCAACAGCTTTATTGGTGACATGGAAAGGGCAATGCTCAAGATGCTTGTTGAGGACCCAAAACTGCAGGGGGGCCCAGTCCTATGCTTGAGGGCTGCCATTGAGAGGGACCTAGACAGGCAGGAGGAATGGGCTGTCAGGAACCTCATGAAATTCAACAAGGCCAAATGCCAGGTCTTGCACCTGCAATAAACCAACACTCCACTGTGCTGCACGCTGGGGCCTGAGTGCCTGGGGAGTGGCTCTGTGGAAAAGGACCTGAGGGTGCTGGGGGACAGGAGGCAAAACATGAGGCAGCAGCATTCCCTGGCAGCAAAGAAGGCCAGAAGCATTGTGGGCTGTATGAGCAGGAGCACAGCCAGGAGGTCGAGGGAAATGGTGATCGCCTTCTATTCAGTATTCATTAGACCACACCTAGAACACTGCATGCAGGTTTGGGTTCCCAGAACAAGAAAGAGGTTGATAACTGGGAGCAGATTTGGCCAAGGGTCCTCACAACAGTTGGGGAGCTGGAACACTTGCTCTTTGAGGAAATGGGGCTTGTTCAAGTTGTGGAAGAGAGGGCTTTGGAGGGATCTCATAGCAGCCTTCCAATGGCTACAAGGAGGTCATCAAGAAGATGGAGCCAGGGTGCATGATGGGAGGACAAGAGACAATGAGCATAAGTTGGAAGAAGAGATGTTCATGCAGGAGGCATAAGGAAAAGCTTTTCCACTAAAAGGATGGTCAAGCACTGGAACTGCTTGCTCAGAGAGGCTGTGCAGTCACCTCCCTTGGTGTTTTCCAGTACTGGACGGGATGAAGCCCAGAACAACCTGCTCTGACCCCAGAGCTGACCCTGCTGTGAGCAAGCAGATTAGGCTAGAGACCTCCTGATGTCACTTCCACCCTGAAGGAGTCCGTGATTCTTCCCACTCTCGATCTTCTCTTGTGGATGTCAGGGAAAAGCACACAGGTGCCCTGTGACAGTAGAAGCAGGCCAGCTTTCTTGTCCTCCTCCAGCCAGAATTATTCAGATACAGGGCTTCTTGGCAGGAACCCCCCAAACAGCCCTGATCAATCCTTTGCTTCACTTTTTTATTCTCTTTTTTTTTTTCCCTTTCCTCCCTTGTAAGTATGTCTCTTTTACCATCTGATCCCTTCTCCTACAGCCCACCACTGCCTACCCTTAACCCATTGGCACTGCTTTGGTTTGTTTGTTTGTTTTTGACTTGTTTTGTTTTGACACAGAGGAGCTTCAGTCCTGAAGGATCTTGAGAAACTCAGGTGATTCACACAACAGATACCTCATGAAGATTTACAAGAGACGTGTCGAGTCCTGTGCCGAGGCGGGAATAACCCCGTTGTTCATGAGGTGAGGTTGAGGGACCTGGCCTTCTTTAAACTGCTGAAGTGGAGGCAAAGGGCAGTAGAGTAAGAGCCTGTGACCACTTGAAGGGGGGGGTTCAGAAATGATGGAGCTTCTCTTGATAGTGGGAAAGAGCATGAGAAGGAGGAAAAGCCACCAAGAACAGCTTGTGGGGTTTAGCTGTGACATTAGGAAAATAAAATGTCAGTCAAAGGGTAGTGCTGTGGTGCTAGAGGTCACCCAGAGGGAGTCTGTGATCAGCCCCTGCCTTGGTGTTTCAAGGAAAAACAGGTGAGGACAGGAAGACATCAGGAGAGGTGGGGAGATTGTGGGGTGAGAGCAAGGTGGGGAAGCAGGTTGGGTGTCTAGGGTCTGCAGGGAAACAGGCAAAGGCATGGGAAAGGACCGGACACCCTGCGGTGGAGATGGCCAAGGGCACTGCCAAGGCTGAAAGCTCCCAACACAGCTAGGTCTTTGTCCTGTTGGCTATGGCTGGTGTCTTTGCCCCTAAGGCCCAGGAGAAGACGTCATTTCCATAAAGCACTGTGGCCTCGCTGCCTCCTTGTCCCTTGGGAGCCCAGGAGGTGCTGTATAATGGTCCTGTACTTGGCCTTCAGCATGGCCACCCACGCACTGACCCCAGGAAGAGCCCTGAGTAACATGTGATGGAAAGCATCACCCTATCCAGGAGCTGGCTGTCAGTGCCTGGTCACTCTGCTTGATAACACACATCAAGGTTGACTTGGCATCACAGCCACCCTCACATTGCCTTTGCCTACCTGCAATCAGGGCCTCCAACTTTCGGCTCTAATCAGCCCCTGGGGAGCCTTTCTGGATAATGGACCTCAGTGGGACACATTAACGCTCCAAGAAACTTGGGGATTTGCTTCTGACTTTAACTTCTTGAGAGGTTTGATCAGTTCCTTCTCAGCATCTGAGGTTCATGGGTCATCAGCAAAAACACCTGAGGGGTCATTAAAATGCAAAAGCCCCTAAGGAGCCATGCCTCTTTCCATAAGTTTCTTCAGTTTGTCCATTCTTGTATGGCTAATTGGAAAGTTTGCAGGAGTGTTTTGAAATTAGGCAGATTTGAATGAGCACCTGAAAAGAAAGATGTCTGCTTCTTAAGCTTTCTTGATTCTTCAGTTTTCAGAATAAGTGATACCCACATTCTCCAATTCATACTGACCCACAATGTCTCCTAAAGAAGTCAGGACACGTCTGAAAAGCAATATTTTTGATAGGAGACATGTATGGACAACCTTCCTCCCTGCTCCCCAGCCCTGCCACTTCCCTCATCAGCCACTGGGGACTTAAATCACTCTTGTTCAAATCGAACCTTTTGCCACTCAAGGCTGCAGCGGAATGTTACAGCTCATGTGCACCAGTTCCCACCTGCTTTCCTTAAAGAACTAGCTGCAAACAGACACACAAGATTTTCTCTTAGTTGCAAACAATCAACAATAAAATTTGGAACAGCTGAATAAAAGATACAAGACACTCCTCAACTGTATGTTCACTCCAAGCTGCCTCCAGTGAGGTCCACTGCCCACAAGACGTAACCTTCCTTGAGATGTTTTTGACAGATGGATAGGAAAGGATAGACAAGAAGCAGAACAAAGGAGCTGGCTAAAGAGACAAGGAGACTGCTGGAAGACGAGGCAAGCTTCAGACTGCCAGCAGCTCAGAGCAGCAACTGGAGAGCTGAGATGTACCTGAATGATAAAAAGTAAGGGGAGGAGGAAGACTGGGAAACAAGGGAAAATGCATATGCCCAGAGAGTCTGATTCAAATATGACTTTAGAAATGATTAATTTAATCAGGACACATGGAAATACTTGAAAGATTACTGAGATTGCATCCACAGCTTAATAGACAGAGCAGTGGAAACACAAGGTCCAGGGCATATCGATATTTCTTCTCCCCAGATTAAGACCCTTCCTGAAGATTTCCACTCTTTCATCATAGGAAAATATTGACAGTAAAATGAGCCAATCATTGGAGCTGATGAAAGTAGGCTCATATTTTTGAAATGTTGAGATAGTTCTTCACCTTTCCAGGCAGAGCTCAGCTGTCCAACCACAAGCACCCAGTAGCACTTGGAGAGGCCCCAGTGTCTCTGAGGGACCTGCCTGGGCCTGGCAGCTCTCACAGGGGACCTGCAGGAGACCAGAACCCCTTGGAGCTGCATATGGAGGCTGGGCAGAGGGGACCAGAGCACCTGGAAGTGCACCAGCCACCCATGACCCTGTGACTGCATCTCACCCCAGTTCTGAAAGTCTCTTTCCTTTTCATAGGGGATGCATAATCTCCCCAGAACACTAGTATAGTAAAGCAGAACAAATCAAGAAAGACAATAAGAACATAAAAAAATAATAGCTGGAATGTAAAACAAAACATTACTTTGCTTTCAATCTTTGTCTTAATTTCTTTCTTGTTTCATTTTTAATGTCCTTTTCTAAACTTTTCTGTTATAATCAGGCCTACACCACTAAACAGGATATTGTTGTGTCTCACACAGAGCCTGGTGCTCAGAAGACCACCCCCTGCCCATGGCTGTCCATGCCACCCCTCACTCTTTGCACAGAGCACGTCTCACTCTGAGGTGTCAGGATCTCTCGACTGGTGAGGAAAGCAGGGTGACCAGCTGTAAAGGAAATGCTTTATTTTTGGGTGGCCAAATTTGCACAAATCTCAACCTACCCATGTTAAAGCAATGTTTTAAAGGAGTCTCTAAAACATCTTCAGTGCAATAATTGACAAAAAAATCCTCATTTCCAAAACTTCACACAGTTTTTACCATTGCCAAATATTTTTTTCTTTCTTATTCATTGGCAGCACCATGTTCATGCACTACAGGAATTAGTCTGTCTATGCGAGCGTACATACATATATATTGATACATTATTCATCAAAATATATTTGCTGGCAATGCTCTGCATGGAGAAACTTTGTTCTGAGGAACCACTTCATTTAAATGGACATGTTTCAGATCTCTTCTTCTGCCTCTCTCTCCTTTCTTCTTCCTCGGCCTCTTCTCTCTTTACAGAGCTCTCCAGGGAACGGTTCACTGAATCACAGCACTTAGGGTGGGGGAGACCTCTGGACATCACCTAGTCCCAACTCCCCTGGTCAATGCAGAGGGAACTAGATGAGGTTGCCCCGGGGCTCCCCCCAGTCATGCACTGGCCACAAAGGTGCTGAGAGTGCGCTCCATCCACTGTGCAGGCCATTCATCAAGATGTTAAACAGTCCTGCCCCACATGCTGATCACTGAGGAATGCTGCTAGTAACCAGCTGCCACTTGGAACTTGTACCACTGATCACAGTGTTTCAGCCTGATGGTCCAGCCAATCTTCCACCTTCCTTATGGTCCATTGATCCAGGGCAGGTCTCAACAATTTGCCTCTAAGGAGACTATGGGGGACTGTGTCAAAGGCCTTGCTAAAGTGAAGGCTCACAAAATCCCCTGCTTTCCCCTTGTACACACAGGCATTCATCTTATGGCAGAAGGCAATCAGGTTGGTCAGGCATGGTTTCCATTTCCCCTTGCTCAACGCATGCTGCCTCTTCCAGGCCTTGTCCTTCATAGGCTTGGAGATGGTTTCCAGGAGGATTTCCTCCATCACCTTCCCAGGGATTGAGATGAAGAGGACCAGCCTGTCATTGCCCAGATCCTCCCTCTTGGCCTTCTGGAAAATGGGTGCAATGTCTGCCTTTTCCCAGTCATCAGGAACCTCCCTGATTACCCTGACCTTGAAAAGACGATCAACAGCAGCATTGCACTGACTCCAGCCACCTCTCCCTGCACCCTGGGGTGCTTCCCATCTGGTCCCATGGACTTGTGTGTGCCCACTGGGCAAAAGTCCTCCCCAGCTGCATCTTCCTCTGCCATGGGTGAGACTTTGCTAACACAGATGCTGCCAAAGGACTCAGGGGCCAGGGAGGCCTGGCAGTATAGAATACCAGGAAAAGACAAGGTAATAGAGGCAATGAGCTCCTCAGCCTTTCCCCTGTCTTGGTCACAATGTCCCCTGCCCCAGTGTGCAGGGAGACCACATTTTTCTTGGCTGCCTGCCTTCCTTGTCCTGCCCATGTACTTCTGGTTCCCCTCCCCACTCCTTCCTAAATCTAGCTCCAGTTTCAGCTCCAGCTGAGATTTGACTTACCTAACTCCATCCCTTCCACCACACACAATGGCTGTGTCTTCTTCCTGGGTAGCCCATTCCTGTTTCAACCCTCTGTGCACTTCCTTCTGCCTTTTCAAGTCCTAATTCACAAAGTCCCTGCTCATCTCTGCCAGCCTCAGGCCAGGCCCTGATGGACTTCCCTGCAGATTTTCCTGTGTTCCTGTGCTTTGAGGACTTTGTCCCTGAAGATCCAAGAGGGCTGCATGGCTCCTCTGCCCTCCACGGCAGTCACCCATGGGATCCTGACAAGCAGATCCTGAACAAGATGAAATTCTCTCTCCTGCAGTCCAGGGCAGTGGTTCTGTCATTCCTCTTACCTCTCCACCATCTCACGGTCACTGCAGTGACAGACAACCTCCACATTCACATCCCCATGCAGCCTGAGCTTCACGCAAGAAAGAAAGGGCAGGATGGCACCATCTACTTAGAGGCACAACTACAGAGGTAGAGAACTCACCCTGCAGAAAAGCCTGCATTTCTCCCCTCTCCACTGAGAGGATCCAGGCAATGGACTTGTTTGTGGTTAAAGGTGGATGTAAAGAACTTCAACAGTAATGTAGCTATGTCTGAGGCAGTGCCTCCCAGGCTGCCCTTACAGTCAACGGGGCAGAGGAAGTGTTCACCACCTTCTTTTAAATGGTCCATAAAGCACAAGTGACTCCTGTCCCAGAGACATTTGCTCTGTGCTTGAAATGCGGCCTGAGATCATAGACATTTGGGAAAATTCAGGTTGAAGGGACCACAGGAAGCCTGTAGTGCAACCTGCTGCTCAAAGCAGGGTCAGATGGAGGGTCAGAAACCAAAAAATGCCCCTGCCAAAAGACTTATGGGATGATAGAGGAGGAAAAGAGAGTAAAGGGTTGAAGAGGTGATCCTTTGGGGGAAAGGGTTTCCTTTTTTGCCTTCTCCAGAGAATTAAATCCTCAGCTCTCCAGAGAGAAGAACCTGGTACGCTAACTTTGCCACTAACATGGAGGCGGAGAAGGTCCTGAGTCCCTTACACACAGATGCTGGTCCAAAGGCCACCATCCCAATGGCACCAGACCTCCAGGCATGCCTGCCTTCTTGCTGGGCACCCTCCAGCCCCACGCAGGAGATCTGCAGTGAACAGAGTGGGGTCTGCAGCCTGCAGCCCTGGCCACCCAGCAGGTGTGCTGGGACCCTGAACCTCTAGATGAAACCAGGCTCTCCTGCATTTCCCCAGTGTGAAGTCTGCATCCCCTCCAATACAGCCTGGCAGGGAGGGCCAACATGGGAAACACGATCTCTGTTCCGGGGTGTGAAGAGAGAGGGGAGGGCAGAGGGGGATCTGCTCATGCCCCAGGGCACTGATTCCCTGCCTGCAGCCGGTACAGCCCTCCTGATGCCCTGTAACCTTAAAGTCCAGGAGGTGGCACTCCGGTCTGCTCTGGCTCCAAAGATTTCTCAGCCCTTCAGACCCAGGAGGCAAAGCACCATTCTGGGGACACCTCAGCAGTCAAAGGGGCTGAATGCCTGGCGTGTTCCTGAGAACTTTTCTGCAGTCTCCCTGCACTGGTTTGACTCCTGTTGCCCATGGAGCAGAGACTCCTTTGGAGGATGGACTCACTCACTGTGTAACTCTGAGGACAGGCTTGACCAGGCAGTACAGATGCCAGCAAGGCCTCAACCCCACAGTAGTGTCCCCTGCCCAGGACTCCACTTTCAAGCCCCTTCCTCCTAGAGAATTTGTGTTGGGAGGGACCACTGGAGATCTGCAGGTCCATGATCTGCTCTGAACTGGGCTAACTTTACAGTCAGATTAGGTTGGTGAGTGCTTTCTCCACAAGTGTTTTTAAAGATCTCCTGGTCCCTGTCCCAGTGCTGCTCAACTATCAGGGTTATTTCTTTATTTTTTCCTTAAACTCATTTGAAATTTCCCTTCCTGCAACTTCTCCTTATTGTCTCTTGTGCTTTCCTCCCCTTGGCCCCCAGCCACACCATCCCATCTACTTTGACCGAGGACAATCACAGCCTCACCTCCAAGCACAGCCTTGCTGAGATCGCCTGGGACCATGCAGGTGAGCCATGGTGGCCAGCTCTAAGCAGAGCTATGCACTGTGGGTCCCTACATGGTCTCAGGGGAGAGCGTATGGAGACTTAACATGACCCAGGGCTGAGCCTGTGGGCCAACAGCAGGAAACAGCCATGATCAGCAGGTGCGAGAAGAGAAGACCTCCAGCAACTCCTCTCCATACCCTGGCAAGGAGTGACACTCTCGGCAGTGCTCCTGAGAGAGGACAGTGACACAGGAGACGGGACACTGTGAGCTGCAGTGCAGGGCACTGACCATCTGTGCTGGGTCTGGGAGTCCTGGCAGATGATGCCGGTGGCTGCAGCCCCCGAGAGACCCCCAGCCCCAATAATAACAGTGAGTCCTCTCCAGAAGCATCAGGAGCAGCCCTGGCTGCAGAGGGAGTGCTGGGAGTACTGTGGCTGCACTCTCCACCCTGCACCTCCCACCCAGGATGCCCCTTGGACTCCCTGGAGCCACAACAGTGGAAAGTCTGATCTCGCTGGGGTCTGGTCACATTTCTGGGATTCCAGCAGTGTGGGAGCTTCCGGAGTGTCGTGACTCCTGTCTGCATCCCATTGCTGCGCTGGCCCAGCCCTGCTGCCTTGCATGTGGCCCCACGCAGCCAGGATAGGCTGCCTTCAGGGGTGGGGAAACATCCTCACAGCATGGTCCCCATGACAGACCTTGGTGCCCTGGCCCCCATGACCCTCCTGCCTAGCAGGCTCCAACCAGTCCCACCAGTCCCTCTCATCCTGTCCCCCCCCCAGCAGTTAGCAGAAGGCCATGCTCTGGGGTCTGATGGTGCCTGGGCCCAGGGAGAGAGGCCAGGCAAGATGGACACTCCCCCCCTACACAGGTGATGAGCCCAGCAGGCAGATGGAGCTGGTCACATTCCAAGATCACCCCTCACCAGCACCATGGGGAATGGCCAGTGCTGGAAATGGCTGGTATGAGAGGCTGGGTGTGGGAGGAGTTTCCTGGGACAGCTTCTCCTCTCTGTTCATGCAACAACAAGCTGGACTGGATCTGTGTTCTGACAGACCATGTTTGAGACCCCCCCCCCATGGGAGGAAGATGGTCTAGAGGCCCAGTAGACGGCCCCAGGACCTCCTCTACATGCTCCCTGCCAGCCCTGCAGAGGACCCAGGAGAGGGCTCATCCTTCCAGGGCTCACAGCTGGATGCCCAGTCCTTCAGCTGGGCACAAAGCCTTGTTTGGGCGTGACATTTGGGGTAAGGACCAGCATGCAGGGTGGGGGAGCTATTGTCTCAAGGACATGGACAGGGGGACAGAGCCTGAGGGACAGCAGCTCTGGATGAAGAGCCCAGCCTTCAGGCACTGCACTTGGAAGAATCTGCTTCATTGCAGAGATACTGTGAGGGAGTCAGCTCTGACCCAGTGTTAGACACAATTTTATATTGGCACCTAGTGAGAATGAGCAGTCCCAGGAAAAGTGGAATGTATCCAGGCAATTCTATAGCAACATGGTAACAAATGATAATAACAACAGCAATAATAGTAATAATGAAAATAAAGTAAACAAACAAAGCTCAGTCCTGGTACAGGACACAACGGGAGTCATTTGTGGAGAGCAAAGGCAATTTTCACACTGCTGAAAAATGTCCATGAAATCACTTTCCTCAGGGCATCTTTGAGCTCCTTGTTCCTCATGCTGTAGATGAGGGGGTTCACTGCTGGAGGCACCACTGTGTACAGAACAGTCACTACGAGATCCAGAGCTGGGGAGGAGAGGGAGGGGGGCTTCAGGTAGGCAAACATGACAGTGCTGACAAACAGGGAGACCACAGCCAGGTGAGGCAGGCACATGGAAAAGGCTTTGTGTCATCCCTGCTCAGAGGGGATCCTCAGCACAGCAGTGAAGATCTGCACGTAGGACAGCACAATGAAAACGAAACACCCAAAGTCTAAAGAGGCAGTAACCACAATAAGCCCAACCTCCCTGAGGTAGGAGTCTGAGCAGGAGAGCTTGAGGATCTGGGGGATTTCACAGAAGAATTGGTCCACGACATTGCCTTGGCAGAGTGGAATTGAAAATGTGTTCCCAGTGTGTAGCACAGCAGTGAGAAAACCACTGACCCAGACAGCTGCTGCCATTTTGACACAAGCTCTGGTGCCCATGAGGGTCCCATAGTGCAGGGGCTTGCAGATGGCAACGTAGCGGTCATAAGCCATGACTGTGAGAACAGAATACTCTCCTCCAAACAAGAAGAAAAACAGGAATACCTGGGCAGCACATCCTGAGAAGGAAATGGCCCTGGTGTTCCACAGGGAATTGGCCATGGATTTGGGGACAGTGGTGGAAATGGAGCCAATGTCGAGGAGGGAGAGGTTGAGGAGGAGGAAGTACATGGGGGTGTGCAGGCGGTGGTCACAGGCTATGGCTGTGATGATGAGGCTGTTGCCCAGGAGGGCAGCCAGGTAGATGCCCAGGAAGAGTGTGAAGTGCAAGAGCTGCAGCTCCCGCGTGTCCGCAAATGCCAAGAGGAGGAACTCGTTGAGGGAGCTGCTGTTGGGCATTTTGATATATCCGTGCATGGGGGACTGTCCAAAGAAGAAAAGACATTGAGAAGTTAGGAGAGACTTTTCAAGTAAAAAATCCCCCAAATGTTGCAGTTCTCATGCAACCCCCCACTTTGCCTCTCTCTTTACAGAGAGGATCTGTGCGCAGATCCCTTGCTTGAGCTCCACTTTGCCCTGGCAGAGTGTGTTATGAGGAGCAGGGACTTCTGCCCATGACCTCCACAGGACTCAGTCCGGCTGTATAGTGGTGGGATACGTGGGAATGGGGGTGACTAGTTCGGACAGTCACAGTCCCTCTCAGGTGAAATCCACTGGGCATGTGGAAGGGCTTTTCAGCATCTGCACCACCACTTCTAAGCAATGAGGGTTGAGGAACAGAGTTCTCGGGACTTTTTAACAGTGTTTATTTTCTATTAGATGCCCCTGTCACCCCTGTGGAGTGACCCTCAAAGGCAGCAATTCTCAGCATTTCTACTGTGAATCCTGAGAAAAATGGATTCCCTGTCGCTTGGTGCAGAGTGAGGACAGCTTGTCTGTCTATTAGCCTTCTTCCCAGCTGTCCTTTGCTCGCACCTCTTGGAGCTGGGGGATGATCACTCCCATATGTTGCCCTAAAAAGAAACCAGCCCATGCTGAGAGCAGACGAGTCCAGTTTCAGAACCGCAGATCTCCAACCATCTCTCCCTTTCTCAGGACACCAGAGGGAGGTCTCCACACTCCGCTTCTAGCCAAGGACACACAGGGCTCTTTTCAGATGCCCATATACAGCCTCCCACCACCAGCTCGATACTCTCAGCATCTCTGCAGATTCTTCACGGGTCTCTTGGACATCACAGAGATGCTATGAGGCAGCGGTGCCCTTCTGGAGGGCAGCTCAAATCTGGCAGGACATGACAGGGAAATGGTCAAAGGAAGTTAAGGACTGAAGATGAGCTCTCCTTAAGGCAGAGTCAGCTCAATTCCCAACCCCACAGACTGCATTTCCTGCAGCCACAGAGGCTAGAAGGGGGCTGCAGACACCTCACTCCCAAGCAGACCCCTCTCTTGCACAACTCACAGGGCAGGTGTCTGAACTGCAGCTGAAAACCCACCAACCCCAGGGAGCCCAAGAGAAGAACAGGAGCAGCATGGAGGGGACGGGAAACAAGGAGCAACCCCATGATCCTGCTGCCAAGGGAGGCAAGGAGAGAGGGGCAGATGGGCACTCAGGAAAGCCCTCACCTTACCCACATGGGCATGCTGCCTTACAGATGGTGACAACGCAGGGCAGTCGCTCTCAGACCCTGGACTCCATGGCTGTCAGGGCAGAGGCTCTGCTGGGTCAGAGAAGAGACATGGGAAGCTTGCTCGGAAGAAGCTGTCTGCATTGGAGGGACTGAGTAAGACTTGCTCAGATCCATTCTCCCATGACGATTCTGTTTGCAGTTCCCTCTCATTCCCTGCCCATCTCTGCCACCCGGCACTGTCCCTGCTGCCAGCTCTTACTCTGTCCCAACATCTTTTCCTTGCCGCTGCTCACAGACCCCATCCCACCCTCTGTGGGCTCCATTCTGCCCTACAGAAACCACCCAGGACAGGGCACTGGGCACAGGTATCTCTGTTCTCACAGGTCCTAAGGAGCAGGTCAGAAAAACACTTAAAAAGCAGTCAAGGTGCTGCCAGTGCTGTTTGTGGGCTGAAGGGGTTTGATGCAGTTTCTCACAGACCAGAGGTCATGGAATTCATGACTGAATCTATCAGTCATAGGATGGGATGGGTTTAGAAGATCCCTCCAGGAACCTCAGTAGCTTTGCCCTGCAGCCAGAGACTTACTGTGTCAGGAGCTGTGAAGATTCCTCCCACAATGACCTCGCCTCTCTCCTCCCACTCCACACTGCCTTTCACTTCTCGCTGTCTTCTTTCATCTCATGTCAGCAGCAGCAGGCAGTGCCCAGAGCCCTGCTGCTCTTTGCGGAGGAGCTGCCTCTGGACACAGCTGTCTCTCAGCAGTGCTGCCAGGTTGCCATCAGCTCCTTCCATTGCAGGAGCCTGGCCCTGCCCAGGAGCAGGGGCCCAGCTGAAGTCCTGACTTTCTCTGTCCCTTGTGCTCCTTCCTCTTGGGAAATGTTCCCTGAAGTAGACTAAAATCATCACCACTGGTCTCTTTCTCAACACTGAAGGAAGACTGATTCCAGCATTACAATTTGTCTCATCACAGGATGGTTATCTGCAAGAGGTGGAAATGTCTCACTCCTAACTAGGCAGGAAGCTACTCGACCCATGGTTCAGGTTTTGATTCAGATGAGTCAATCTGGGCATCACATGCCCATTTAGAAGACCCTGGGATGCAGTGGGATTCAGCTCTCTCCCACAAACTCCACAAAAAAAAGCAGGAGGTGGGATTCTCCTTGCCCAAGCCAAAGTGTACACAAAATAGATGTCTGCATGTGAGATCCCTGTCTAAGCTCACATTATAATCACCTGAGATGGAGGGTGGGATTCAGTTGCTCCCACACAAACACCTGGTGACAGTTGAGGAGGCAGAGGTGGTCCAAGGCATGTGTCAGTGTCTGCTTGCTCTGATGGAGCAACTATGAGACCCACATCCTTCTGGAGCATGAGGTGGGGGCCAGGTGGGCAATTTCCTTGGCCATCTCAAATGACCCCAGATGCCTAATACTGCAAGACCACCACTCACTATGAGCCTGTGACACAAGCAGATCCCTACAGTGAAAATCCTGATGTAATCCAGTGCAGACACTGCATGTAATGACATAAAAAAAGGCTGTCAGGGCCATGTCAGATGTCTGGGGTGTCCAGCACAACTGCATGTTTCTAGCACACACAGTATGGCCCCTACAGGAAAGCCATGTCCTTTTGGAGTGGTGCTGGGCAAGTGCCCCAGGGCATCTTGCGTTTCCTCCCTGTGCCCAAACAAATGAATCCTACCTCTGCCTTCGGGCACAGTCTGTACTGCCCACAGCTAAGCGTGCTGCATAGATGGGAGGCACATCACACCAAGGTCTCCACTCATGTCCCTGCACTCTTAAAACCTTCCAGTTCTCTTCTCCCTGACCCTCTTTTCGCCCCCAGATGACATAAACAGGGACTGTACTAATGATGTCCACAGGGTCACTGGATCGCAGACTGTCCAGAGCAGGGACTTCTTCAGTGGCACCTTGTCCTGCATGGAGATCAGTTCACCTCTGTCACAGGCCCCAAGGTGCTACAGATCAGCTCAGGCAGCCAACCCCTCTCCTGCTATTTCTACACAGCCCAGCTCTGTTTCTGCCTGGCCTTGGGCACTGCAGGCTTTGCTCTGTTAGTGGGGACCTCCTTTCACCATGACATTGCCACCTGCTTTGTATACCAGCACGGCTCTGCTCTGAAGTGCGACCATCGCACACACAGTGTCCTTGGCCCCTGGTAACAGGTTTTACTATGACCAATCTGACTGAAACATTGCTAGAGTACTGAGATGTGGTGGGATCACTTGCACGATAGGAGAGCCCTGATGGTAGGGTACAAACTCTTCAGGAGAGACCAACGGGGAAGATGAGGAAAGGGGATGCCCCTTGTGTGAAGGGACAGCTCAGACATGTGGAGCTCTTCCATGGGAGAGGAAAGGCTTTGGGTGCGAGCTTGTGGGTGACAAGGGTGACATCGCAGTGAGAGTTACAGATGACCCAATGAAGGAGGGGAGGTGGATGCAGTCCCCTTTAAACAATGTGAGAAAATCTGTGGATCACAGACCCTGGTTCTTATCGGGGGGACATTAATCCCTCTGACATGAACTGGAAGGCCAAACAGCAGAGTGCAAGTAGGCCAGGAGGTTTCTGGAGGGCATCAGGGACAGCTTCTGAGCACAAATGCACAATTTGTGATGCTTCTTTGTATCTGAAAATTTCAAACAGGAAGGAACTGATCAGGGATGGTACAGTCAGTGTCTGCCTTGCCTCCAGTGATGAAGAAAAAGTAGAGTTCCAGATCCTGAGTGGAGTGAGGAAGGATAGTAGAGGAGCACAGACCCTGGACTTCAGAGGGGCAGACTTGGGCCTGTTGAGGGGACTGGCAGGGGATCCCATGGGAGGCAGTTCTGAAGGGCCCAGCAGCTCAGGAAAGCCCACAGGTCTTTAAGGACAGCACCCAGCAAGCACAGAAATAGTCCATAGTGGTACTCAGTAAAACTAGCAGACATCTTGGGAGATCGGCTTGGCTACACTGGGAACTCAGGACTGAGCTCCAGGGCAATAAGGAGCAGAAGGAAGGAGAGGCTGCAAGATGGTATTTAGAAATACTGTCCAGTGAGAAGGGATGGTGTTAGGGAAGCCAAAGCTCTCCTAGGATTGCCCATTGCAGGGAACATCAAGAGCATGAAGAAGAGCTGCTACAGCTTCATTTTCAGGAAAGGAGTAAAAAGGAAAATGATGGCTTACTGCTGGATCCGGCAAGGAGACTATTAACAGCACATGCAGAGAGGTGTGAGGAGCTCAAGGCCTTCTTGGCTTCAGTCTTCACCAAGAAGGTCTCCTAGGCTGTTGTGCCTAGTCAGGAGTCCAGAGGGGGAAAAAGAAAAGCAACCAATGTTGGGTGATGACTGAGGGAGGGATGACTTGCAAGACCTCAACCCATACAAGTCTCTGGGACTGGATGGGCTGCACCTGAGGACATTGAGAGGGCTGGCCGCTCTCACAACAAGGCTCGTCTCTATCCTCTTGGAAAGGTTGTGGAGATCAGGGGAGGCCCCAATGACCAGGAGAAGGGGTATGTTGTGCCCATCATCAGAAAAGGCCACGAGGACAACCCAGGGGGCTGCAGGCTGTTCAGCCTCTCTTTGGTGAGGAGTCTTTCATGGAGTGAATCATCTTGCATCACATTTCTGGGCACCTGAAGGACAAGAAGGTGCCTGGGAACCATCAGCATGGATTTAGTGCAGAGAAATGATTCCTGACCAACCTGATTGCCTTCTGTGAGAAAAGATCTGCACTTGGTGAGGAGAGGAGAGTAGTGGATGTCATTTACCATGATTTTAGCAAGGAGTTTGACACTGTCTCCAAGAATATTCTTGTATACAAATTGGGCATTATGATAGGCTTGGCAGGCAACCGGATGGGTTAAAAGCTGGTTGGATGATCGAGCTCAGAGGGCTTTTGTGATTGAGTGGTGCTTTACCTGGAAGCCAGTGAAAGGCAGAGTACACAGGGGTCTATACTGGGACCTGTCCTGTCTAACACATTCATCAGCGACCTGGAGAACACAACTCTCATCATATTTGCAGCTGGCACCTCACCAAGAGAACTATCATAAGCTCAAGGGCTGCCATCCAGATGGACCTCAGCAGGCGGGAGGAATGGGTGGCTAGTACCTTTGTGAAATTCAAAACTAAAGAAACAGCAGGGCCTGCCTCTGGGGCAGACCAACACCCTGCAGTGATACAGGCCGGGCAGTGCCCGGCTGGGCAGCAGCTCTGCAGAAAAGGATGATGCAGGATAAACACATCCAGTTCAGATTTGTGTTTCTGTATTCAGGAAAACATCATCACCAGAAGTGTAACCTGTTAATGGCAACCCCCAGAAGTCTAGAAAGTGGATGAGGTACTCCTACTGAAGTCTGCTGATGGAAATCGGTGCAGTTGTCTTCCCAAAGTTACCAAAAACAGGATGGAATTCAGATTCCTAATTTTTAAAGATTTGGCCCTTATGAAGAAAGAACTGATATTGTAGTTAAGGCATTCAAATGCTAAATCCATTCCTATTATGAACACTGTGACACCCATCTTTTGCAATGGCAGACGGTCAGAAGGCATGCTATTGGTCAACAGATCTTGATTGCCTTGTACATGGCAAACATTGCATAGATTTGACTCAGAATATAAATAACTGTCTTGAAATCACCAGAATTATTCTCCCAGGCAAAATTATACATCTGTCTATTAAGCCTGTGGGGAGGGGGGAATGGGGGAAGGTCGAGTTTGAGTGAATCCTTTGACTCAGAAAACACTTTGGACAAACATTTTCAGTGCTGTTTTCTGCTGTAGCAAATTCTAGAAGATTCAGGTAGGGTGCCCTCGTGATGACGGTATCCATTTGCTTGGGAAAGCACAGCATTCAGGTGCTTCAAGGATACATAACTGAGTAGGAAACTGAAGAAGGAAAGCTACTGATAGGAATAGCTCTTTGGGGACATTTGCATGGCATCCAGCTGGTGTTGCAAGCTACCAAACTGGTGCCTATGCTGGACCTTTCTGCGATAGCGTAGTAAATGTAGCTTTCAATGAGAGTCCAAGAGCCTCCCACTGTACACGGACATGTGGAATATAAATGATAGTTGGTGCTGTCCTTCGGGCTTCATGGATGCTGGTGTCCAAGTCAGTCTGGAGCACAAGCAGCACAGCACAGGCAGGAAAGCTGAGGGCAGGCACTGTCAAAGGAGCCTGGTTATGAATCATAATTTCCAAGTTCATTTTATAGGAGGTGACAACCTTCCGCCTGTCTGAAGAGCTCCCCAGCTCACAGCCTGCTGTCTCATTTCCAGAGGCTCCCTCCAGCCAGGTTCCTTGCTCAGGAAGATCAAAGGCCATTGCCTGCAGGTGGTACCTCAAGCACATAAGCAGACAAGCCTCTACCCCATGACAAAAGTGGCAAGCATCCTTTCCCAGGATGCATTTCTCTGGCTGTCTGATCAGATGACCAACACTCAGGCAGTTCTGGTCCCCAGGAGGAAAGTGCTAGCAGTAGATGTGGGCCCTGACTAGACATTACTGGTAGATGACCACAGAGGCAACCATCACATAACCCAAAGGGAGATAATCGTCTTATGTGGCAGATGAGCATCCAACCACATAACATGTCTGTCCATACTTTAACAGCTCTCAAGTGCTTCCACTAAAGGTCCAGATGCTGTAATAGAGGGATGCCAAACAACAGGACAGATTTCCTGCCTAAAAGTAAAAAGGAACGGAACAGCACCAAGTCTATTCATGCTTTAACTTTCTTCTTAAGAAAAAGGCACAGATGTACAAATAGAAGTGTTGAAACACTTTTAATGCCTCCAATGGGGCATTTCAGGCTGTGGCATTCTTTATATTTGGTAACTGTAGCCAACTAAAGGAAATGTTTACACTAATCAACAAGTGCACAATAACTGTTCCTCTTAAGTACAATGAAAGAAAGGAAACACATTTCTTCCCCCCACCTCCTGCAAAAAAAAAAAAAAAAAAAAAGGCAGCGTTACAAAAAAGGAGGCTAGGAGAAGGGCATGAGCTGCAGTCAGGCTGATGCAGAGCCACCTCCTGGGAGCTACAGAGTCTTACCAGATGATGAAAACCGCAGTCTGAATGAGACCAGCAGGAGCTCTTGCCATGGAGAGAGGATTAGGAGCAGCATCTTCCAGCTTCCTGAGCTGACAGCAACCTCTTGACTGTTCAGTTTGGAATGAAAACGATGGTCATGCACAACAGCATCATTTGATGTCCTTCAATCTAAAAGAAATGTGGATTTTTCAGGCAGAAATGATAGGAAGCACATTAAAATCAGGCCACCTCCTTACCATGAGTTCCACCTACCTCACTTGAGTCAATGAATCCTATGCGATTAAAGAAGTGAAAAGGTGCCGGTGTGCATCTTTCTTCAGGGGAGGTGGTGCTAGCAAACAGAGCAGACAGGCCCGGGGTAGGAGCTGCCAACTTCTCCAGAGCACCTATTCCTGCAGGCTCCAGGGGAGACCTTTGCCTGTAGCCTGGCTCTCCCGCTGTTTAGAGCCCTGGCCTGTACCGTGCTGGGTGGCAATCAGCATTTCTAGAACAATAATCAGAAAACAAGGTGTTCAGAAATAAAGGCACCAAGGAAGACAAAGATATTAATGATTTTATCTTTTCTTTCCCCCCTACCCCCTCTCACCCCCCTGGCTGCTGGTCTCCACCATGCTGGCTGGCCAAGTGATGGTTCTCACAGCACATCACATGGGCATTGGCCAGCCAATTGCAGGCAGGGCAAGGGGTCAGGTAGCCGATATGGGGGAGAATTACAACTTTCTCCCTCAGCACCCACCTGTCCAGATCCCTTCATCACCCCAACACTCATTTTCATAATGTCTAGAGTTCACAAACATGGAGATCTCTACATTTGTCATGCTCAGCTGAAACTGGTCAACATTTAGCAAAGAATGTGGGAGGGGAGGAAGGAGCAGAACAGCACTTTTAGGCAAAAACTTAACATGGGCATTGAAACACAGGAGCTGTATATAAAGAACTGTAAATTGGATAGGCAAAGTTCCAGCATTATCACAAGTATGTATACGATATTTATTTTTGTTATTTCACTCATTCCAATGGTTTCATCTTTCCTTGTGTGCTGTCTTCTAACCCAGACTGCAAATAAACTCTCTAGTGATCTCGCTGTCGTGTTATGAAACACAGTTGTGGGCAGCATTTCCTTTTTGCCACCACAGCACTGCAGCACCTTTGCTGGCTCAAGCCAAAGGTCCTGGAGACATAACTGAGTTCAGTAGGTCAGAAGATTTCCTGGCCAGCACAGTAAGAGCAATGGAGAAAAATAACTGGGACAACGTAACCTCACTTTTCAGCTGTGGGTTTGAATGACTTCCACATTGAAATATCAAAAGATTAACATAAGCTTTGTGGCCTACAGAGAAACAAATGCAGACATTGGTTCAAGTTTTCTCTTATGCTGCTTTAACAAACCCTTTCTCACTTTTGTTCCCACTGCATAATTCACTACTGTTTTAACAATCCTGGAAGCCTGAAAGGCAAAGAGGGCTCCACAAATCCATGCAGATCTTTTACCTAAAAGGATAGACAACACATTTCCTTGGTCCCGAGTCACTTAAGGAATAGCATGGACTGAATCAGTGCACATTAATCTTTTGTGGATCTTTTTGGTGGAGGAAGAGGAGGCTGAGTCCTTCAACTTGGTCAGCAATAACAACGTACTTTATTGGTTCTCTAGTATCGAGTTTCATCTTCATGCTTACTTCTTCCGTGTATTGATATAAAACTCCCTCCCTGACAAGCTTTTCTTTACTCTCTCCTCTCCCACCCCTCACTCTTACAACAGCCAAGGCTGTTTACAAGGACCTGTGGTGGAGCACAACTACCTCCCCCCCCCATCTCGAGCCCAAAGTGTAGTGGAGCACAACTACTCCCTCCCCACCCTTATCTTGGGCCCCAGCTGACCACAAATAACTGACAGCGCCCAGGGCTGACCAGGAAGAAGTAGGCCATACTGGTTGCAACTGGTGAGGCCAGAAATGGGCATGAGATCGGCAAAAAGGGGGTATATTTTCCCCAACACGGCATGAGATCAGCAAAAAAAGGTACGTCTCCACACCAGATATTGTATGACCATGAGTCAAACTCCGTGCCCATAAATAACGCTGCAACCTAGAGCCCGTTGAGCTCTCCTGCACGGCAGCGGGC
This sequence comes from Apteryx mantelli, assembly GCF_036417845.1. Taxonomy (NCBI): domain Eukaryota; kingdom Metazoa; phylum Chordata; class Aves; order Apterygiformes; family Apterygidae; genus Apteryx; species Apteryx mantelli. The sequence continues at coordinate 10,656,282 of NW_027118553.1, read as the reverse complement.
TGCACGGCTGTGAACCTCCTCTTGAGTTGGGATGCCTCTCAAGGTTACTCTCCGGGAGTTAAGATAACCTCTGACAAGAAACCGTTGGAGTTGTAAGAAACCGAGACTCGGGCACTAACAAGTGTGCAGTAAGATTCGCTCGCTGTGACTACACTGTATCTCCATCTTCAATAAATCTCTTTGCAATAAACCCAGAGATGATGATGATAATAATAATAATAATAATAATAACAATAACCCCCCCCCACGACACGCTCACCTGGAGGAGGTCTGCAGAGGAGACCAAAGTAGAGTGGGACCAGTCAATGTGCCCAAGCCTGGGGCAGCCATCCAGAGGGACCTTGAAAGTCTGGAGGAATAGGCAGCATGTAATCATATGACATTCAGCAAAGATCAATGCCAAATCTTGCCCCCGGGAAGTAAGAAGCCCTTGCAACAATACAGGCTGTGAGCAGATTTCAGGCAGCAGCAATGGCCGGCTGCTCCCAAAGGGACAGGGAGGCGGGAGCCAAACATGATAACAAGGCCAAAAAGGCAAGGGCCTCACCAGCCATGGTCAAGCCCCACCATAGCCCAGTGAGGAGAGCAGGGCAGACCTGGAGATGGCAGCCAGGTTCAGCCAAGACTCCAGATCACCAGGAAAGTTCTTGGTGTCAAGACAGCTCCGAGGTCAAGCCAGGATCACATCTTGGCAAATCAGGATCAGGTCCAGTGACAGTAACCAGGGTCATACAAAGCCCCCTAATTGCAAGGCAGGTCCATAGCGATGAGGTAGGTCTAAGGTAGAGCTAGAAAGTTAGGCTCTGATTCAGAGTCCGGATCAACAGGGTCCATGGGCAGGAACAGGCATACCTGCAATACAGCTGCAGACAAGCCCACCTGCAACGTAGCTCCAGATGGGACTGAAGGCCCAGGCCTGAGCTTAGATGGGGTTTCCTGGACACATGTGTGGAGGCTCGTGGTGAGGCTGGTCAGGGCCATGAAGGCCTGTAATTGGCTGCAGGGCCCTGACAACAGCCTGGCCAGGAGGAGCTCTGCGGAAAAGGCCCTGGGGGTCCTGGTGCACGGCCAAGTGAACGTCAGCCAGCAGTGTGCCCTGGCAGTGAGGAAGGCAACAGCTTCCTGGGCTGTGGGCGCAGGAACATGGCCAGGAGATTGAGGGAAGTGATCACCTGCCATCACTCACTGCTCGCTAGACCACATCTGGAGTGCCACATCCAGTGCTGGGTCCCAAATAAAGGCAAGACAGTGACCAGCTGGAGCCAATTCAGTAGAAGGCCCTCAAGATGCTCAGGCAGCTGTCGCACAAACTTCTGTGTCCATGGGGACAGCCGCTCCTGCCTCTCCAGTCAGGGCAGATGGCAAGGAGACTGCATCTCATGACAGGCAAGTCCAACAGGGCTGAGAGGAATCACATCCGGTGGCAACTATTGCTGCAACAACAGGAGCAAAGGAGGCTCCTGGGAACCTCTAGGGTAAGAGGTGGACAGAAACCAGGAGGAAATATCAGTAGCTCTGCTCCCTTCAGCCCCTGACACGTGAGGCCCCTGTGCTTCTGGGAGACGTTGGGGGGCCCTCTCCCCTCAAGGTACAGAGCCTGGCACCTGAGGGGGACTCACCCCATCCCCAGGGCAAGTCTCCATGGCTGGGAGGAAATGCCAGGTCCTCGACCTCTTCCTCCCCACTGACCATCGCAGGAGGCTGGAGGGACCAGCTCAGGCAAGCAGGATTCTCCAAACCTGAGAGAATCAGGGAACAGAGAGTCGCATGCAGGGAGGTGAGGGGAATCCCATTTGTGGGATCTCTCCTGACTTTTCGTCATGACTTTGGAGGAGGCCTGATGATTTCTCTGCCTCAGTTTCCTTTTCAAAGCAGCATGTCCCAGAGTTTGAGTGACCAGAGTTATGGGGAAAGCTGTATGCCAGGAAGCGCTCACAAAGTTTCCAGCAGCTCAGAAGTTTCAGTCTCCTTTGAGAGCCAGTTCTGCATTGCTCACTCTCTGCAGTCCCTGGGGAAAGACCAGCTGCAGCAGGAGCCTTGAGAGACTCGTTAGTGCTTTAGCCCTCAGGACACTCCAGAGGGCAGGGGACATTCAGGTGTTGTTGGACACGCACCACAGGTGCTGCTGGAAGAAGACAGCAAGGGCAGAGCAATGCCTGAGTCCTGGGTGGTGGTTTGCAGAGAGCTCAGGGAAGAGAAGGATGTGGTGGGGAAGAGGCAGAGGATGAGACCATGACCTGGATCATCCTTGCCCAGCACCATCAGTGCAGAGGTCAGCACCTCATCCTGAGGACTGCAGGTTTGTGCTGTGTCTTCTGAGACAGGTCTGTTTCTTTTTAGCTGCTGAGATTTTGCATGGTGGCATCTATGGGTGAGAAAGGTGATGGGCATTTCCCTTCCTGGGAGTCTTCTCCTGCAGCTCCCTCTTTTCTCCACACATTTCTTCCGACTCCCTTGTTAGCTGAGCAGAGTCCTGGGGAGCTTGCCGGTCAGTGCAGAGTTAGAGTTTGTGCCTTTGCTGCCCCTGAGCCAGCCCAGAGACCTGCTGAGGGGCACCAACACCTCACCTGGGAGGTAGGATCCAGGAGAGGGCTGTGTTTGTCAGGCAGGAACATTCCCTGGCCGTGCCCCCAGGCATGTCCCAGGCATTTACCGCAAACAGGATGGGAACAATGCTCCTCCCTAACCTCACCCACTGCTCACCATTGAGACACCCATCCTGCGACACACTCACTGTCACAGTCTGAGCGAATGCTTTCTCTCCTCTAACTCCACTCCAAGCATGAAATGAGCACCTCTGCGGGACAGCTCACCTCTGTGGTTCTCCTAGGAGGGGCTTCTCTTTAGATGCCTGCTTTAACTCTCTGGAAAACCCCAGTTCCCTCCTTTCACTAGGCATGGAGGCCATAAAGGGAACACAAATGTAGTCAGAGAAGTGCCAGAGTCGATGTTCTCCCTGACAGCAAAGTCCTTCATGATTCTTCTTTACAAGAAGGAAAGAATGAAGCAAATGTTCTTTCTTGTAGGCTGCCTTGCTGGCAAAAGAGGAATGAGGGACCTGTGGCTCTACATGGAGAAAGGGGAATGGGACAATCATACATCACCAGTGGAGTTTATACTGCTGGGAATGGGGAATGTCCCCTCGCTGCAGACACCGCTCTTCCTCCTCTCGCTCATCATCTACTTGGTAACGATGGCTGCAAACATCCTCATAGTTCTGCTGGTGGTGGCAGACCGGCATCTGCACACCCCCATGTACTTCTTCCTGGGCAATCTGTCCTCCTTGGAGACCTGCTACAGCTCCACCATTCTCTCCCGCTTGCTGGCCAGCTTCCTGACTGGGGACAGGACCATCTCTGTTCACGGCTGTATGGCTCAGTTCTACTTCTTTGGCTATTTTTTAGTCAGTGAGTGTTACCTGCTGGCCATGATGTCCTATGATCGGTACTTGGCCATCTGCCAGCCCCTGCTCTATGCCAGCCTCATGACCTGGAAGGTCTCTCTACAGCTGGCAACAGTGTCTTGGCTAGTGGGATTCTTTACCTCTACGGTAGTCACTTCTTTCGTATCCCGTTTAAGGTTCTGTGGCCTCAAGGTGATTGACCACTTCTTCTGTGATTTTACCCCATTGCTAGAGGTTGCCTGCAGTGACACCAATGCGGCCAGACTGGTAACTTTCACACTAGCTGTATTCAATCTAGTCCTCCCTTTCCTGTCCAACCTGGCCTCCTACGTGTGCATCATAGCTGCCATCCTCAGGATCCCGTCCAGTGTGGGCAGGCAAAAGGCCTTCTCCACCTGCTCCTCTCACCTCATCGTTGTCACTGTTTTCTATGGCACCCTCATCATTGTCTACCTGATGCCCAGAACCCCCCAGCTGAGGCAGCTCAACAAAGTGTTCTCCTTTTTCTACACCATCCTCACGCCCCTGGTCAATCCCCTCATCTACAGCCTGCGGAACAGGGAGGTCAGGGAAGCCCTGAGGAAAGCACTTAGGAAAGCTCTGGCCTGCACTCAGAGCTCATGCTAGGTGGTTGACACTGAGCACAAATCTCTCTCAGCTCTTTCACAAAGGCAAATGCTGGCTACCAGGGTCATCTTCAGAAGTACTTAGCATTGAGACTGCCTGTGGAGTGGCACAGGCATGAAAGGGAAAGATCCTTGGAGAAAAAGATTCTTATTTAGAAGTGAATGTGAAAAATGCCATGGCTCTGCATTTTCCTTCATAATAAAGGGATCGTGGCTTTATATATTTCAGTGGCTGAGAGCTTCAAGTTTTATTTTGTTTTGTTTTGTTTTTCATTAAGAAGATAGATAGAAGAAGGAATTTGGAAAGACATGTGAGTGCCTTCCGGGTGCAAACATGGGGACATCTTTCTTGCTGTGGCTCCTGGGGATGGGTTCCATCTCCCTCAGTGTTGTCTATTTCTGGAGCCAGTATACAGCTCTCAGTGAAGGTGCCCTTCCATTGCCCTTCCAGCAGAAAAATGGACCCTCTCCATTTTGGGGGCTTGTGACGGTGTGCTCCTTTCCCCCCCACTGATGTGCTCTCTCCCCCTCAACCTGACCTCCGTGTAAACAGCACAGGGACTAATTGAGCATGCGCCAACTAAGACCCATCTAGTGTGCAAATATGACTATGAGTCAATCGTCCCTCCCCCCTCCCCCCCATCAATTGCAGGCAGCCCAGAGCCCATTGAGCTCTCCTGCATGGCAGCGGGCTGCACTGCAGAACCTCCTCTTGAGCAGGGATGCCTCTCAAGGTTACTCCTCAAGGTTGAGAGATTCCTGACCCGTGACAGATCCTCGGTAAGTGATTAATAGCATGCTGAACTTTTGTGAACTTCAGAAACTTTGCTGAGTTATATCTCTGATTAACTGTGCACATATTCCCCTAGACATAAACCGTTGACCAAGTCTGAGACTAGGATCGGATCCAGCCACACCCAGGCTCCTCCGAGGGGGAGTTTGGAAAGCAAGGGGGTCCAGTCTGAACCTCATGACTCAACGGGAGGGTCCCCTTCACACATACTCCTTTAGACATGAACCGTTGACCAAGTCTGAGACTAAGACTGGATCCAGCCGCACCTAGGCTCCTCTCAGAAGGAGTTTAGAAAGCAAGGGGTCCTTTCTGAACCTCATGACTCTACGGGAGGGTCTCCATTGCACATGCATCTGACCCTGTCCTTCATGCAGTAAATAACTGAGTGAACCTTGCCAACTGAACCTCGTTAAATCATTCTTATTTACGACTGAACTTTGTTAAGTCGCTATCTTACCACAATAAACATAGTGCTGCTTCCCTCTTACGAGTGAAGTGCATCACTCCTTCGCGACAGGGCTTTATGTGTTACTCCCACCCAACCTCTCCTCTGGTCAGGCATGGCCTCAGGAACCAGCTGGGGATGCAGCAGATGGGCTGGCAGGGTAAGAGGCCATGGTTTCTCTGGTTGCAAGAGGAGCAGGAGAGGCTGGGGTGAGGTGGACAGTTCCTGTTTGGAAGGGCTAAAACAAGAGGTGCAAGCAATGCCTTGGATCTTCCTCTCCGTACCCTTCTCTCCCCTGCCCCTAGGGAATCAGCAAGTCCCCGCTCCATTTCTGTTCCCCGGGCTCCAGCTGCATTTCTGCTCCTTACTCCTCACCTTATTTTAAGGAGATGGGGACAGCCATGCCTTGTCCAATTCCTTTTCCCTTGGAGGAGCTGGCTTCCCTCCTGAGCCTTCCTTCCCTGCTGGAATGCCTTTAGCCAGTTCTCCTCCAGAGCTCATGGTGGGGTGGGCTTTGGGGCCTGGTTGCCCACAGAGCTCAACACCCTTAGCCAGAGGCATCTTAGGAGTCCAAACAAGGCTGATGGCCTTGGCCACCAGGGCACACTGGTGACTCCTCTTCAGCTTGCTCACCAAGAGCCCCAGGTCCTCTTCTGCAAAGCTGTTCTCTCAACACTTGGCCCTCAGTGGACCCTTTGCATGAGGCTGTTGGGGTTACTACACCCCAGGTGCAGGACACCACACTTGCCTTAGCTGAATTTCAGGAGGCTCCTATAAGCCCCATTCTTCAGCATGTCAAGGTCCCTCTGAATAACAGCCAGACCCTCCAGAGTATCAAGCAGTAGGTGACAGAGACTGGAACTCTCAGGTCACTGATGGCAGGCATTGAAGGAATCTCCCCAGTATAACCCTGCAGAGGGTCACTGATCACAAGGAGACAAAAGTATCCCATTAATTATGGGAATTTTAGTGCATGGGCCAAAGGCAGGGAGAGGAAGAGATGAAGCTGAATCAAAGAGGAGATAGTGTGGGAAAATGGAGAGGAGGGATGACGAAAGGGAGTAGTGCCATGTAAAAGTGCTGCTGCTCAGTGCACTTGTCCAGCTGTGCCCTGCCCCCGGTTACTGCTCTGCTTGAAGGTGGGTGTGGTGTTTGCCTTTTTGCAGCCATCACTTCCACTTCCCGAGCATCATGACCTTTCCAAGATGAAGGTGAGCAACCCCACAAGGACATTCCCCTGCTCCCATGGACATGTGTGTGTGTGTGTGTCTAGTTTGCTCCAGTGCCTGAAAGCTCCCATGTCCTTTCTAGGAAGCCAGTATGCCAGGGTGCCTCTCTGAAGTGCCTGCACACTAGCACATGCAGCATGGGGAAAAAAAGAAAAGAAAAGGAAAAAAAAAACCAGGAGGAATTAGTCTGTGTGCAGTTACAGGGCTATGATCTCACTGGGATCGTGGGAATGTGGTGGGATAGCTCACACAACTGGAATGCTGTGATGGGTGGATTGAAGCTCTTTAGGAAGGGCAGGCTGGGAAGGTGAGGAGGGGGAGCTGCCTTTGTGTGTGAGAGCAGCAGGGAGGCCTGGAGCTCTGCTGAGATGGGTGAGAAGCCAGCTGAGAACTTATGGGTCCAGATTAGTGGGCAGACCAGCATGGGTGACATGGTAGTGGGTGTCTGCTACAGATCACCACATCAGGAAAAAGAAATAGATGAGGCCTTCTTCAGGCAATTGGGAGAAGCCTCACTTTCACAGGCCCTGGTCCTCATGGGGGACATGAACCACCCCGATATCTACTGGAGGGACAGTACAGCAGGGCACAAGCAGTCCAGGCAGTTTCTGGAGTGCACTGAAAGCAACTTCCTGACACGGGTGACCAAAGAGCCAACAAGGAGAGGAGCTGTGCTGGACCTCATGCTTACAAAGAAGGAAGATCTGTTTGGGGACGTGGTAGCTGGGGGCAGCCTTGGCTGCAGCAACCACAAGATGGTGGAGTTCAGGATCCTGAAAGGAGAGAGCAGGGCAAAAAGCAGAATCACAACTCTGGACTTAAGGAGAGCTGACTTTGGCCTTCTTGGAAGGGCCCCATGGGATATGGCCCTGGAGGGAAGAGGGGTCCAAGAGAGCAGGCTGATTTTGCAAGGATGCCCTACTCCAAAATCAAGAATGGTCCATCCCAAGAAGCAGGAAATGCTGCATAGGCAGCAGCAGGTCTGCATGGATGAACAAAGAGCTCCTGACAAAACTCAGGCATGGAAAGGAAGTGTACAAGAGCTGGAAGCAAGGACAGATGACCCAGGAGGAATAGAGACATGATCCAAGCATGCAGGGATTGGTTAGGAAACCAAAAGCCCACCTGGTGTCCAAACAGGATATGGATGTTAAGGGGACAAAGAAAGGCTTCTACAGGTACATAAGCAGGATGAAGGCCAGGGAAAATGTGGACCCGCTGCTAAATGTAGCAGAGGCCCTCCTGACAATATTGATTTCCTTCTTCACCTCAGGCTTTACTGGTAAGACCAGCCCTCAGGAAGCCAAGGCCCCTGAGATCAGAGGGCAGTCCGGAGCAATGAAGACTTTCCTTTGGTGGAAGAGGATCGGGTTAGGGAACACTGAAACAAACTGGACCTACACAAGACCATGGGTGCCGATGGGATGCACCTGTGAGTGCTGATGGATCTTTGAAAGGTTGTGTTGCCTGGGAGAGGTTCCTGAGCACGAGAAGAAAGAAAATGTCACCCCTGTGTTCAAGCAGAAGAGGAAGGAGGATCCAAGAAACCACAGGGAGGTCAGCCTCACCTCGATCCCTGGGAAGATGATGGAGCAACTAATCTTAGCTACTATTTCCAGACACATGAAGGACAGGAGGGTGACTGGGAGTAGTAAGCATGGATTTACAAAGGAGAAATCATGTTAAATTAGCTTTCTATGATGAGGTGACTGGCTCGGTGGATGAGAGGAGAGCAGTGGATGTTGTCTACCTTGACTTCAGTAAAGCTTTCAACACTGTTGCCCATAACATCCTCATATACTAGCAGATGAAGGATGGGCTAGATAAGTGGTCAATGAGGTGGACTGACAACTGGCTGAAGTACTGGGCTCAGGGGGTTGTCATCAGCGGCACAGAGTCCAGCTGGAGGCCAGCCACTAATGGTGTCCCCCAGGGAGCAGTACTGGAGCCAATACTGTTTCTTCTCTTCACCAGCCTAACCAGGCCCAGCTCTCTCAGCCTTTCCTCATAGGAGAGATGCTCCAGTCCCCTAATCATCGCAGGAGCCCTTTGCTGGACTCATTCCAGTAGCTCTGTGTCTCTGTTGCACTGGGGAGCCCAGAACTGGACACAGTACTCCACATTGGCCTCACCAGGGCTGAGGAGAGGGGGAGAATCACCTCCCTCAACCTGCTGGCAACACTCTTCCTCATGCACCCCAGGATACCATTGGCCTTCTTGGCCACAAGGGCACATTGCTGCCTCATGCTTAACTTGGTGTCCACCAGCACTCCCAGCTCCTTCTCCACAGAGCTGCTTTCCAGCAGGTCAACCCCCAACCTGTACTGGTGCATGGGGTTATTCCTCCCCAGGTGCAGGACCCTGCACTTGCCTTTGTTGAGCTTCATGAGGTTCCTCTCTGCCCACCTCTCCAGCCTGTCCAGGTCTCTCTGAATGGCAGCACAGCCCTCTGGTATATTGGCCACTCCTCCCAGTTTTGTATCGTCAGCAAACTTGCTGAGGGTGCACTCTGTCCCTTCATGCAGGTCACTGATGAATAAGCTTTCCTGACACCTCTTGTGGGATGGAGGGCAGCAGGATCTGAGAGACCCCTCCCAGCCAAAGGGGGAGTTCCTGGGCACTCAGGCAAAGATTTCAGTCTGGAACCTTCAAGTCCAGGGTGGCTGAAACTACAGGATGCCTCCAATGTGTGGCTCACAAGGGACCTGAGTCACATCACAGTCACCATTGAAGCACCCTCAGAAGCAGATCCCATAACATCTCACCTGTATGAGACCTGCAGTATTTCTCTGCTTTTCTCCCTGCACTTAAAACTTTCTTTTTAGCTTCTCAGCACTGGGGAGTGCACCTACGTGTAGGAGCACCCTACACCCAGACTTTCATTGTGTTGAAGTAAACCAAGTCCCCAAGGTACTCGCTGCAGCTGTCTGGATGGGCACAGATGGGCCTGGCCCTTCCTGTTCCTCCCGAGCATGTTGCTGTGATAACACCCCTGCACGCACTCCCTGGGCCAGGCACTTGGGACAAGCAGCCAGCAGTGCTTATGGGAGTCCATCAGGACCATGCCTTCAGGATTGGCAAGGAGACCTGAGGCTCTTGTCACCCTGTTGGAGAGCAGCTGGCTGGTCAGAGGGCTGGAGGGAGGAGGGACAGGTCCCATGGCTCCTGAGGTGAAGGTGCTGACGGGTGCCTGGGGCCAGGGCACTGCTACCTCCTCGGCCTTCCCCCAGCTCCCGGGAAGCCACTGCAGGAGCAAGAAAATCCTGGAGAACAACCTTCCCCATGTTCCTGGGAGCCAATGACAGGGTCACTTCCATGTGAGAACATGACCATCCAGCAGCAGGCACATGACCCAGATATGGGCCTATAAGGTCAGTGCCACTTCAGTACCTGATAGACAAGAACCAGGCACATGGCTTCCATGCTGACTGTGAGGTCACTTCTGCCTCAGTACCTGATAGGCCATCAGCAGGCTCTTGGCTGGTGTAGGTCCCTGTGAAGTCACCTCTGCCTGTGCTGCTGTTAGGCCAGAAGCAGGTTAATGGCTTCACTGTTGTCTGTGAGGTCACTGATGCCTGAAGAAATGACAGGCCACTGGCAGGCACAGGGTCAGCAAAGTGGCTGTGATGTCATTCCAATATGAGAAGCTTATAGACCAACAGCAGGAAGATGGCTGTGAAATGTATTGTGAGGCCACTTCTGCCTGAGCACCTGATAGGCAAGTAGCAGGAAGGCACTTGGGATGTTGATTGTGAGATCACTGCTGCTTCAGTACCTGATCTGCCAAAAGTGGGACATCGCTCTGATGCTGGGAGTGAGCTCACGTCCTTCTCTAGAGGTCATATGCCGTCAGCAGGCCCTTGCTTGCTGTCGGTTCATGTGAAGTCACCTCTGTCTGCTGCTGGTAGGCCAGAAGCAGGTTTATGGCTTGAGTGTAGGCTGTGAGGTCACTTCTGCCTGAGTCCTGGACAGGCCAGCAGCAGGAAGGGCATCAGCAAAGCAGCTGTGAGGTCACTTCAGCCTGAGCAGCTGAGCAGCAGCAACAGGACTGTGAAATGGCTGGTGAGGCCACTTCTGTCTCTGAAGATGACAGGCCAGAAAGGCGCTGGCCTTGCAGGGCTGTTCCCTGCTGGGCTGGGGCTCTCCAGGGAGGCCTGAGCCGCCCCCAGGCTGCGCTGGGCAGGGGGCTTGTGCTGGGATCCCACTGCCGTGGATCTAGAAGGGTGCCTGGAGTGCGTGGAATAGACTCATCACCAAGTTCATGCAAGCAGGGATTTGGATGGCTTCTTTGGGACTTTTTGGATCCTGATGTTATGGAAAATATTACGCTCGCCGGCCACCATAACAGGGCCTGACCCTAGGTTCCCGCTGAGGCAGAAGTTCAAAGTCAGATTGGAGAGAAATAACATTTAATGATACACGTGCGGTAATTACAGCTCAAGCTGGGTGCCTCCAAAGAGGGACCCCGAACAAAGAAATCCCTGGGCAATTATACCCTTACAATCTAAATTCCCCACCCCTTAAGCGATAGTTTGGACCAAAAGTAATAGTTAGGTCTGGGGTCTTCCCCTTCTTCCTTGGGACCCTTCATTGTCTCTAGGCAGGCTGCTTCTTATCTTCAAGGTTGGCTACTCCTGCTGTCCATGTAACTTCTTTATCCCTCCAGCTTGAACCGGCTCTGGGGCCCCCTTTTACTTATCTAGGTTAAATTTCACAGCCTGAGGCCTAAGGTTTCAGCAAATTTATCTGCTAATGCTAAGCAAGTTATGCTAAGCGATTAATTCTAGACAGCTTCAGTCTGATATTCTCTAACACTGCCCTTGACCTTGTGTTTCCACTGCTCTGTCTATTAGACTATGGATGCAATCTCAGTAATCTCTCACATATTTCCACATGCCCTGATTAATCATTTCTAAAGTCATATTTGCATCAGACCATCTGGACATATGCATTTTCCCTTGTATCCCAGTCTTCCTCCTCCCCTTGCTCATTATCATTCAGGTACATCTCAGCTCTCCAGCTGCTGCTCTGAGCTGCTGGCAGTCTGAAGCTTGCCTCGTCTTTCAGCAGTCTCCTTGTCTCTTTAGCCAGCTCCTTTGTTCTGTTTCTTGTCTATCCTTTTCTATGTATCTGTGGAAAACATTTCAAGGAAGGTTATGTCTTGTGGGCAGTGGAGCTCACTGGAGGCAGCTTGGACTAAACATACAGTTGAGAAGTGTCTTGTATCTTTTATTCAACTGTTCCAAATTTTATTGTTGATTGTTTGCAATTAAGAGAAATTGTCTGTGCCTGTTTGCAGCTAGTTCTCAGAGGAAAGCAGGTGGGAATTGGTGCACCTGAGCTGTAACATTCAGCTACAGGCTTGAGTGGCAAAAGGTTAGATTTGAACAAGAGTGATCTAAGTCTCCAGTGGCTGATGAGGGAAATGGCAGGGCTGGGGAGGTGGGGAGGAAGGTTGTCCATACATGTCTCCTATCAGAAATACTGCTTTTCAGACGTGTCCTGACTTCATTAGGAGACACTGTGGGTCAGTATGAACTGGAGAATGTGGGTATCGCTTATTCTGAAAAGTCAAGAATAAAGAAAGCTTAACAAGCAGACATCTTTCTCTTTCAGGTGCTCACTGAAATCTGCCTAATTTCAAAACACTCCTGCAAACTTTCCAATTAGCCACACAAGAACTGACAAACTGAAGAAACTTATGGGAAGAGGCATGGCTCCTTAGGGGCTTTTGCATTTTAATGACCCCTCGGGTGTCTTTGGTGCTGAGCCCATGAACCTCAGATGCTGAGAGGAGACTGAAGCAACCTCTCAAGAAGTTCAAGTCAGAAGAAAATCCCAAGTTTCCTGGAGCATTAACAGGTCCCACTGAGGGCCATTATCAACAAAGGCTCCCCAGGGGCTGATTAGAGCAGAAAGTTGGAGGCCCTGATTGCAGGTAGGCAAAGGCAATGTGAGGGTGGCTGTGATGCCAAGTCAGCCTTGATGTGTGTTATCAAGCAGAGTGACCAGGCACTGACAGCCAGCTCCTGGGAAGGGTGATGCTTTCCCTCACATGTTGCTCAGGGCTCTTCCTGGGGGCAGTGTGTGGGTGGGGGTGCACAATGCCGAGTGGAGGACCAGGATATGGCACCTCTTGGGCTCCCAAGGGACAAGGAGGTGGCAAGGCCACAGTGCTTTCTGGAAACAATGTCTTCTCATGGGCCTTGGTGGCAAAGAAAGACACCAGTCATAGCCAAGAGGACAAAACCTAGCTGTGTTGGGAGCTTTCAGCCTTGGCCGTGCCCTTGGCCATCTCCACCACAGATGTCCTATGCTTTCCCATTCCTGTTCCTGTTTCCCTGCAGACTGTACACACCCAAGCTGCTTCCCCATGTTGCTCTCACCCCGCGATCTCCCCACCTCTCCTGATGTCTTCCTGTCCTCACCTGTTTTTCCTTGAAACACCAAGCCAGGGGCTGATCACAGACTCCCTCTGGGTGACCTCTAGCACCACAGCACTACCCTTTGAGTGACATTTTCTTTTCCTAATGTCACAGCTAAACCCCGCAAGCTGTTCTTGGTGGCTTTTTCTCCTCCTCATGCTGTTTCTCCACACTAAGAAAAACTCCATTATCTCTGAAACCCCCCTTCAAGCAGTCACAGGCTCCTACTCTACGGCCCTTCGCCTCCACTTCAGCAGCATAAAGAAGCCCAGGTCCCTCAACCTCTCCTTATGGACAGGATTATTCCTGCCTAGCTGCAGGACTTGAAACTTCTCTTGTAAATCTTCATGAGGGATCTGTTGTGTGAATCACCCAAGTTTCTCAAGGACTTCAGGACTGAAGGTCCTTAATGTCAAATGAAAAAACAAAGAAACAAACAAACAAAACAACACCAATAGGTTAAGCAGAAGTGGGCTGATTGTAGGAGAAGGGATCAGGGTGGTAAAAGAGGGAAATTAAAAGTGAAGCAAAGGATTGATCAGGGCTGTCTTGGGGATTCCTCGCAAGAAGCCCTGCATCTGAATAATTCTGACTCGAGGAGGACAAGAAAGCTGGCCTACTTCCACTGTCACAGGGCACCTGCGTGCTTTCCCTGACATCAACAAGAGAAGATTGAGAGTGGGAAGAATTACGCATGCCTTCAGGGTGGAAGTGACCTCAGGAGGTCTCTAGGCCAATCTGCTTGCTCACAGCAGGGTCAGCTCTGGGGTCAGAGCAGGTTGCTCTGGGCTTCATCCAGTGTGGTCTTGGAAACCTCCAAGGGAGGAGACTGCACAGCCTCTCTGGGCAACCACTTCCAATGCTTGACCATCCTCCTAGTGGAAAAGATTTTCCTTGTCTTGCACAAACGTCTCTTCTTCCAACTTATACCCATTGTCTCTTGTCCTCCCACCATGCACCCTGGTGAAGAGCCTGGCTCTATCTTCTTGATGACCTCCTCGTAGCCATTGGAAGGCTGCTATGAGATCCCTGCAAAGCCATCTCTTCCACAACTTGAACAAGCCCCATTTCCTCACACAGCAAGTGCTTCAGCTCCCTGACTATTGTGAGGGTCCTCAGCCAAATTTGCTCCCAGTTATCAACCTCTTTCTTGTTCTGGGAACCCAAACCTGCATGCAGTGTTCTACGTGTGGTCTAATGAATACTGAATAGAAGGCAATCTCTATTTCCCTTGACCTCCTGGCTGTGCTCCTGGTCACACAGCCCACGATGCTTCTGGCCTTCTTTGCTGCCAGGGAATGCTGCTGCCTCATGTTTTGCCTCCTGTGCCCCAGGAAACTCAGGTCCTTTTCCACAGAGCTGTTCCCCAGGCACTCAGGCCCCAGCCTGTAGCACTGCAGGGTGTTGGTTTATCGCACGTGCAAGACCTGGCATTTGTCCTTGTTGAATTTCATGAGGTTCCTGACAGCCCTTTCGTCCTGCCTGTCTAGGTCCCTCTCAATGGCAGCCCTCAAGAATATGACTGGGACCCCCTGCCTCCAGTTTGGGGTCCTCAACAAGCATCTTGAGTATCGCCTCTTCCATGTCACAAATAAAGCTGTTGAACAGGACAGGTTCCTGGAGAGAACCGTGGTGTTCTACTTCTCTCTGGCCTCCAAGAAGAGTACTACACATTCACCACTGCCCTCTGAACCTGATCATCCAACAAGTTCTTTAGCCAGCTGGTTGTCCACCCATCTAGGCGGTACATTTCTAAATTGTATTCCACAAGGATATTGTGGAAGACAGTGTCAAACACCTTGCTCAAATCATGTTGAAAGACATTTTCTGCTCTCCAACCACAAATAGAGCTATTTAATCCTAGGAGGCAATCAGGTTGGTGAGCCACAATTTACCCTGGGTAAATCCATGCTGACTCTTCCCTACCACCTTCTTCTCCCTCATGTGCCCAGAAGTGAGCGGACTCACTCCATGACACACTCCTCAACCAATTGAGGCTGAATGGCCTGTAGTTCCCTGGGGTGCCCTCTGGGCCTTTTCTGAAGATGGATGTAACGTGTCCTTTTTGCAGTTATTGGGACCTCACCCCATCTCCACGACCTATCAAAGATGAGAGAGGGCAGCCTTGCTATGACAGCAGCCAGCTCTCTCAATGGCCTTGGATGAAGCTGTTGCAATCCCACTGACTTGCAGGGTTTGAGTTCTTGCAAGTCATCCCTCACTCAACCCTCATCCCCTGCTGTCTCTTTCTCTCCTCTGGAGCCCTGACTCGAGGCACAACAGCCCAGGAGATTGTGTTGGTGAAGAATGAAGCCAAGAAGAAGGCCCTGAGCTCCTCAGACCTATCTGCATCTGCCATTAATGGAGCCCCTGGCCCATTCAGCAGTGAGCCCAGGTGTTCCTTGCTTATTCTTTCTCTGTTAGCGGAGTAGTAGCAGCTCTTCCTCGTGCCCTTGATGTCCCCTGCAAGTGTCTACCCTCTGGGAGCTTTGGTTTCACCATCCCTACTTTGGTGGAGAAGAGTGTCCTGTTTAGCCAAGCCCATCTCCCCAAATGTCTCCTAGTTTTAATGACTATCGGTATGGACCATCCTTGTGCTTGGTGGCTGCTGCCCTTAAAGACCTGCTGGCTTTCCTAAGCTCTAGGATCTGGGACTCCCCTATTTCACAGTCACTGCAGCCAAGGTTTCCACAGATTATCACAGCCCTCATCAGTGCTTCCTTGTGTGTGACTACCAGGTCCACGTGAGTGTCACCCTTACTGGCCCATCAGGGAGCTGTGCTTGGAAGCTGTCCCTGACAGCCTCCAGAGATTTCCCGGACTGCTTGCACCCTGCTGTTTGCCCTTCCAATGAATGTCAGCGAGATTAAAGTCCCCCCATCAGAACCAGGCCCTGTGACCCACTGGCTTCCTCAGGTTGCTTAAAGGAGACTGCATCCACCTCCTCACCCTCATCGGGTGCTTTGTAACTCCCATCACAACATCACCTTTACTCTGATGTTCACGCACAAGCTCTCACCCAAACCCCTGTCCATCCCAGGGAAGAGCTCCATACATCTGAGCTGTCCCTTCACACAAAGGACATCCCCCTGCTCATCTTCCCTAACGGTCTTGCCTGCAGAGCTTGTACTCTGCCATCACAGCCCTCCAGTCATGCTAGCGGTCCCTCCACATCTTGGTTATTCCAACCATGTTTCAGTCCTGTGACAGCTTGTGCATCTCCACCTTCTCCTCTCTGTGCCCCAGGCTGCAGGCACTTGTGTGTATTGGGGTTGCAGAGCCTCAGCTGTGGCACAGAGAACAGATTTGTCATGGTGAAACCTGTTACCAAAGGCCAAGGACACAATGTGTGCAAAGGCCCCACTTCACAGCAGAGCCATGCTGGCGTAGATAGCAGGTGGCAATGCAATGGTGAAAGGAGGTTCCCACTCAGAGAGCAAAGCCTGCAGTGCCCAAGGCCAGGGAGAAACAGAGCTGGGCTGTGCAGCTCTGGCAGGAGAGGGATTAGCTGCCTGAGCTGATTTGTAGCACCTTGGGGCCTGTGACAGAGGTGAATCAATCTCCAGGCAAGTGCCACTGAAGAAATCCCTGGCCCTGACTAGCCTCTGATTTAGCAGCCTGAGGTCATCATTAGCCCAGTTCCTGTTCATATCATCTGGGGGTGAGAGGAGGTTCAGGAGGAGGAAAGCTGGAAGGTTTTAAGGGTGCAGAGACTAGAGCAGAGACCTTGGTGTGATGTGCCTCTCCCATTTGTGAAGCATGCTTGGCTGTAGATCGGAAGGACTTGGCCTAAAGGCAGTGGTGGGATCCGGTTGTTTGGGCACTGGTAGGAAACCTGCGTTGCCCTGGGGCACTTGCCCAGCAACCACTCCAAAGGGGCATGGTTTTCCTAGAGGTGCCATGCTGTATCTGCTAGAGACATGTGGTTGTGCTGGACACCCCCAGCCATCTGACATGGCCCTGCAGGCCTATTTCTATGTCGCTGAATCAAGTGCCTGCACTGGATGACATCAACTGTTTGCAACATCAGGATCTGCATGTGTCTCAGCTTCCTGGTGAGTGGAGCTCTGGTAGCAGTGGGCATCTAGTATCTTTTCAGGTGGCCAAGGCAATTCCCCACCTGGCACCCACGTCATGCTCTAGAAGGATGTAGGTGTCACACTTGCTCCATCAGAGCAAGCAAACCCTGGCACATGCCTTCGAGCACCTCTGTCTCTTCCAATGTCACCAGGTGTTTGTGTGTGCAAAACTGACTTCCACCCTCCATCTCCAGTGATTACAATGGGATCATAGACCAAGATCTTGCATGCAGACATCCGTGCTGTGCTCACTTCTGCCTGGGCAAGGGGACTCCCACTTCCCGTGTGTTTTTTGTGGAGCTCATGGGGAAGATCTGAATCCCACTGCATCCCTTCTAAAGCAGCCTGAGGAGCCCAGACTGACTCATCTGAAGCAACACCCAAACCATGGGAGAACAAACTCTATTCTTGTCCCTGTCGAGGTGTCCTGCCTCGTTAAGAGATGGGAAGAGGGGCTTCCTGAGTGGGATGTTTCCACCTTTCATAGATAAGACACCTTTCTCTGATAAGACAAATTGCAATGCTGGAATCAGTCTCTCTGCACTCTTTAGAAAAGGACAATAGATGATTATTTTAGTCTACCTCAGTGAACATTTCCCAGGAGGAGGGAGCACAAGGGACAGAGAAATCCATGCCTTCACCTGGGCCTCTGCTCCTGAGCAGGGCCAGTCTCCGGGAATGGAGGTAGCTCATGGCAACCTGGCAGCGCTGCCCAGAGATAGCTGTGTCCATGAGCAGCTCCTCTGCCAAGAGCAGCAGGGCTCCAGGCTCTGCCTGCAATTGCTGCCAGAAGATGAGACAAGACAGAGAGAAAAGAAATGCAGTGTGGAGTGTGAGGCCAGAGGAGAGCTCCTTGTGAGAGAAATCTTCACAGTCATTGACACGGTAAGTCTCTGGCTGCAGGACAATGCTTCTGGGCATCCTGCTACCTTCTGCCAGGGACGCTGAACGGGTATGAAGACTGGGTGTGCAGACAGGTCTGCCCAGGGCTGTAATTCACAGCAATGTACCTGTGCTACAGGGTGCTGTGCGCCCAGAATAGTGGCTCTGCCACACTCAGCCTGTCCGGGGAGCTCCCCACAGCGCTGTGGGGAGAAGCTCTGGGTGGGAGAAGAGACCCCCAGCAGGGCAGGTTGAGCCTCCTCTCAGGAGGATGCTGCGTGGGTCAGGGCTGCCCAGAGCTCCAGCTCACTCCCAGTACATTTCTGAAGGGGCCTTTCCAAAAGGAAGGTCAAGGCAGGGATTATATGAAAGGGAAGGAGCTGTCATGAGTCTGTGCTTTCATTTTTATTCTCTTTGGGTGGGGTGAAATGGGATTGGATCTGTCAGGTTTAGACAGGGCACGGAGGCTCAAAAACAGTGACACTGAGAGAGGATCAGTTCTGGGAGGGACTCAGCAAATGCCTTCATCCACCCCTCAGCCTAAGGACAGAGCCAGCATCACCTTTCCAGCCTCAGCAAGGTTTCTCTCACCTGCTCCTTAGCACCTGTAAAAAAAGAAGGTGCTCTTGGGCAGCGTCCTGCCCCCAGGAGGTTTCTGCAGGTCAGAGCTGAGCACCCAGTGGGTGGGATGGGGTCTGTGAGCACTGAGAGGGGAGAGATGTGGGGACAGAGAAACAGCTCCCCGCAGGGACGGCTCCAGGCAGCAGAGTCATGCTCAAAGTATGAGAGGAAACCATCAACTGCAACACCTCCTCTCCTCTCTCAGCCAGCACAGCCCTCTGCTCTCAAGGCTGTGGGGTGCAGGGCAGGAGTCATTTCCTCAGCAGCTGGACATGCAGGAGAGGAGACACTCCTGAGTGCCCCTCTGTCCCTCCCTGTCCCTGCCTCCCTCACCACAAATATCATGGTATTGTTCCATGTTTCCCACCTGTCCATGCTGCCCTTGTGCTTCCCCTTGGACACTCTGGGCAGGGGGGTTTCTGATGCATTCAGACATTGATTCTCTGGGTCCTGCCATGCAGACGTGTCCTTGAGAGTGAGGTGTCCAAGTCCCCCCCAACCTGTGGGCAATGCAGTGTGGGGGTGTGGGAATGAGCCAACTCTCTCGTCAGGACACCCCATCCTTAGGACATTCCGCCATTTCCCTGGGGTATCTGGCTGGGCTGCAAGCTGCCCTCCACAAGGACACAGCTCTCCCATTGCAGCTGTGTGTTATCTAGGTGCCCTATATACCTCCCTTATGTACCGTCAGAAAGAGTGCTGATGGGAACTTTGCAAGTGCATTCCTCTGCTCTCTGTCGTTTCTTTTTCGGGTAACACGAGTGCAACTGTCCTCCACCTCCACATTGCAAGCACAGGGCAGCTGGGAAGAAGGCAGAGGGACAGGCCAGCTCTGCTCCCTCTGCACTCAAGCCAGAGTGAATCCTTTTGCCTCTCCAGAATCACAGCTGCTCACCCTGAGTGCAGCAGCAATGCTGAGGATTTCTACCTCCAGGAATCCTCCTCTGGTGTGACAGGGTCAGCTAAAGAAAACAAAAGAAGCCTTAAAACTATTCATGACCCCACATTATTTAGAAGTGGGAGTGAAGGTGCTGAAAATCCCTTCAGCATTATGAGTGGATGAAATCTGACTGGAACTAGGAATATAACAGTTTAGTCACCCCTGTCCCCATGTCAGCAGTGCTGTAGGTCAGGACTGACTCCTCTAGAGCCCACAGGCAGAGGCCCTGCTCCTCACGTCAAACTCAGTCAGCACAAACCAGAGCTCAAGCAATGGAGCTTAATGAGACTGCTGCTCAGATGGGGAGAAGTAGTGTGTGTGTGTTTGGGGGAGGTTATGAGAAATGTTTGCTCAGAGAAGTCTGTCCTAACTTCTCAATGTCTTTTCTTCATCAGACAGTCACCCTGTGCCCAAAGGAGCAAATGCCCAACAGCAGCTCCCTCAACGAGTTCCTTCTCCTGGCATTTGCAGACACCCAGGAGCTGCAGCTCTTGCACTTCTCGCTCTTCCTGGGCATCTACCTGGCTGCCCTTGTGAGCAATGGCCTCATCATCACAGCTGTAGCCTGCGACCACCGCCTCCACACCCCCATGTACTTCTTCCTTCTCAACCTCTCTGTTCTGGACCTTGGCACCATCTCCACCACTGTCCCCAAATCCATGGCCAAGTCCCTCTGGAACACCAGGGCCATTTCCTACTTGGGTTGTGCTGCACAGGTCTTCCTGGTTGTCTTCTTGTTTACAGGAGAGTTTTCTATTCTCACAGTCATGGCCTATGATTGCTACGTTGCCATCTGTAGACCCCTGCACTATGGGACCATCATGGGTGGCAAAGCCTGTGCCAAAATGGCAGCAGCGGCCTGGGGCAGTTGTTTTCTCAATGCGCTGCTGCACACTGCTAACACCTTTTCAATACCACTCTGCCAAGGCAACACAGTGGACCAGTTCTTCTGTGAAATCCCCCAGATCCTCAAGCTCTCCTGCTCAGAATCCTACCTCAGGGAAGTTGGGCTTATTGTGTTTAATGCCTGTCTAGACTTTGGGTGTTTCGTTTTCATTGTGGTGTCCTACGTGCAGATCTTCAGTGCTGTGCTGAGGATCCCCTCTGAGCAGGGCAGGCACAAAGCCTTTTCCATGTGCCTGCCTCACCTGGCCGTGGTCTCCCTGTGTGTCAGCACTGCAATGTTTTCCTACGTGAAACCCTCCTCCATCTCCTCCCCAGCTCTGGATCTGGTGGTGGCTGTTCTGTACGCGGTGGTGCCTCCAACAGTGAACCCCCTCATCTACAGCATGAGGAACAAGGAGCTCAAAGATGCCCTGAGGAAAGTGATTTCATGGACATTTCTCAGCAGTGGGAACATTGCCTTTGCTCTCCACAATTGAATCCCAGTGTATCCCAAACAGCCCTGAGCTTTGTTTGTTCACTTTATTTTTATTATTACTACTATTATTATATTATCTTTCATCATGTTGCTACACAAATGCTTGGATTCATTGCACTTTTCCTGAGACTGCTCTGTCTCACCTGGTACCCACATAAAATTGTGTCTAAAGCTGCATCAGAGCTGACTCCGCACAGTATCTCTGTAATAAAGTAGCTTCTACCCAGTGCAGTGCCTGAAGGCTGGGCTTTTCTTCCCAAGCTGGTGTCAGGAATAGGCCTCAGAAACTGCATGTCAAAAGGGCCTGCTGGGCAGAGCTGTCCATGGGTTTAGAAGCAAAAAGCTCATATTCATGTTATGATCTCTTAGAGACCAAGGGCTGGATTTAGGACTTGCCCATCACTGTCCAGTAGCAGCGGAGATAATGAATTGTGAATGATGATGTACACACCCAGGGCCATTCCACATGTTAAAGCACAGTGTCAGATGCCTGTCCTTCTGGAGGGGAATCTGGAGGTGCCAGGAGAGCTCTAGGAATCTCCTGGGACAGTGTGTGCCTGGGGTGGGCAGTGAGTGGAGCCTCACAAAGGGAGAGGTCCTCCAAGGTGGAGTCACCTGAAGGTAAAGTGCTAAACCCAGGTATCCGTGGTCAAAGCAGGACTCTGCCATCCCAGCAGAGGCAGTGGGGACCCATCTGTCATGGGGAAGGGAGACTGGAGAGTGATTCATGTTGTCAGTGTGATACCAGGGGCAAGATGTAGAGGCGCACCTGGACTCAACTAGCACCCTTGGAAATGCTCCATAGTCCCTCCAAGCACCTGCCACATGCGCAGTCCCTGGAGGGATTAGAGGCCGTGATCCCCATTTGGCTGGGTCTCCTTCCCATCCTGACCAGCATGGCCAGTGCAGAGTGACCCCATGGCCCTGTGGCCCCACAGCCCGCACACTCTGCAGAGCAGCACCATCAGCTCAGGGCCCTGCGGCAGAAGAGGGGAGGGGGTGTGGGAATGGCCAGCGAGATCAGAGGAGGGATTGGGAGAGATGAGAAGGAAGTGGAACTGGGCTTGAAATTGCCGACCTTTAATGCAAGACGATGTTCAGAGTGTGGGCACACTGAAGTGAGCTCCCAGTGCAGAGCCAGAAGTTCTTGCTCCGCTGGCCCTCCACATGGCCTGGGAAGTGCCTGAAGAAGGATTAATGCTCCCCACCCTCCCAGCTCCTTGTGCCATCATCCCTCCTGACAGGTGGCACCAAAAAGAAGGCTGGGAGCCCTTGTGGGATCTTGTGTTGAAGGAAGCAGCACCCAGGAGCCATATGAGTTTGCTTCTGTCCCTCAGGCCCTGTCCCCAGCACATCTCCTTCAGACAATCTGTGTGTCTTCAGACACCCTGTGTGCTGGTTCTTACCCCAGTTGTCTCCCCCAGAGAAGGCTCCAGGCCCAGCTGAAGGACTGGGCGTCCAGCTGTGAGCCCTGGGAGGATGAGCCCTCTCCTGGGTCCTCTGCAGGGCTGGCAGCGAGCATGCAGAGGAGGTTCTGGGGCCGTCTACTGGGCCTGTAGACCATGTTTCTCCCATGGGGGGCCCCTCATACTGGGTCTGTCAGAACAAAGATGCAACCAGCTTGTTGCATGAACAGAGAGGAGAAGCTGCCCCAGGAAACTCCTCCCAGACCCGGCCCCTCGTATCAGCCATTTCCAGCACTGGCCATTCCCCATGGTGCTGGTGAGGGGTGATCTTGGAATGTGACCGACTCCGTCTGCCTCCTAGGCTCAGCACCTCTATGGGGGGAAAATCCAGCCCTGCCTGGCCTCTCTCCCTGGGCCCAGGCACCAGCAGACCCCAGAGCATGGCCTTCTGCTAACCTCAGGGGGACAGGAGCAGGGCTGGGCAGGGGCTGGAGACTGGTGGGAGGCTGCTGGGCAGGAGGTCCTTGCGGGACAGGGCACTGAGGTCTTTCATGGGGACCATGCTGGGGGGATGTTTCCCCACCGCAGAACAAACCCTGTCCTGTGCTGTGTCTGTACAGTGGGGCAGTGGGGCTGTGGGGCCACATGCAGGGCAGCAGGGCTGGGTTAGTGCAGAGATGGGGCACAGATGGGAGTCATGACACTCCAGGAAGCTCTCGATGGTCATGGAGGGGCCTCACTGTTCCTAGCAGGGTCGGGGGTCTCTTAGGGGCTGCAGCCATTGGCACTGCTTGCCAGAACTCCACACCCAGGACAGTTGTTTGGTGCCCAGCATTACAGCTCATGGTGCCACCTCTCCTGTGTTACCATCATCTCTCAGGAGCACTGCTGGGTGCGTCACTCCCTGCCTGGGTGTGGAAAGGAGCTGCTGGAGGTCTTCTCTTCTCACACCTGCTAATGCTGACTCTGCCCTGGCATTGGCCCACAGGCTCTGCCCTGGGTCATGCTATGTCTCCATACGCTCTCCTCTGAGACCATGTAGGGACCTGCAGCATGTATGTCTGCTTAGAGCTGGCCACCATGGCCCACCTGAATGGTCCCAGGAGATCCCAGCAAGGCTGAGCTTGGAGATGAGTCTGTGATTGTCATCGGTCAACGTAGATGGGATGGTCTGGCTGGGGGCCAAGGGAAGGAAAGGCCAAGAGACAACAAGGAGAAGATGCAGGAAGGGAAATTTCAAATGAGTTTAAGGAAAAGGAAACAGTAATCATGATAGTTGAGCAGCACTGGGACAGGGGCCAGGAGATTTTTAAAAACTCTCCAGGAGAAAGCACTTACCAGCCTGCTCTGACTGTAAAGTTAGCCCAGCTCAGAGCAGATTGTGGTCCTGGAGATCTCTGGTGGTCCCTCCCAACCCAAATCCTCTAGGAGGAAGGGGCTGGAAAGTGGAGTCCTGGGCAGGGGACACTGTTGTGGGGATGAGGCCTTGCTGGCATCTGTACTGTCTGGTCAAACCTGTCAACCCTGTCCTCAGAGTTACACAGTGAGTGAGTTCATCCTCCAAAGGAGTCTCTGCTCCATGGGCAACAGGAGTCAAAGCAGTGCAGGGAGAGTGAAGAAAAATTCTCAGGAACATGCCAGGCATTCAGGCCCTTCGACTACTGAGGTGTCCCCAGACCGGTGCTTTGCCTCCTGGGTCTGAAGGGCTGAGAAATCTTTAGAGCCAGAGGAGGTTGGAGTCCCACCTCCTGGACTCATGGGTTACAGGGCATCAGCAGGGCTGTACTGGCTGCAGGGAGGGAATCAGTGCCCAGGGCATGAGCAGATCCCCCTCTGCCCTCCCCTCTCTCTTCACACCCCAGAACAGAGATCGTGTTTCCTGTGTTGGCCCTTCCTGCCCGGCTGTATTCCCAGCTGGAGGGGATGCAGGCTTCCCACTGGTGAAATGCAGGAGAGCCCAGTCTCATCTAGAGGAGCAGGGTCCCACCACACCTGCTGGGTGGCCAGGGCTGCAGGCTGCACACCCCACTCTGTTCCCCACACACCTCCTGCCTGGAGGCTGGAGGGTACCCAGCAAGAAGGCAGGCATGCCTGGGGGTCTGGTGCCATTGGGGTGGTGGTCTTTGGACCAGTCTCTGTCTGTAAGGGACATGAAGCTTCTCCACCTCCATGTTAGTGGCAAAGTTAATGTCCCAGGTTCTTCTCTCTGGAGAGCTGAGGCTTTAGTTCTCCGGAGAAAGCGAAAAAGGAAACCCTTTCATCCATAGGATCACCCCTTCTACCCCCTACTCTTTTCTCCTGCTCTATTATCCCATAAATCTTTTGGCAGGGACTTTTTTTGTTTTCTGTCCCTCCATCTGACCATGCTTTGAGCAGCAGGTTGCACTACAGGCCTCCTGTGGTCCCTTCAACCACAATTATCCTAAAAGCCTAAGACATCGGGCCCCATTTCAAGCACAGAACAAATGTCTCTGGGACAGGAGTCACTTGTGCTTTATGTGACCATTCAAAAGAAGGTGGTGAATACTTCCTCCTCCCCATTGACTATAAAGGCAGCCTGGGAGGCACTGCCTCACGCATATCTACATTACCCCTGAAGTTCTTTGCATCCACCTTTAACCACATACAAGTCCATTGCCTGGATCCCCTCAGTGGTGAGGGGAGAAATGCAGGCTTTTCTGCAGGGTGAGTTCTTTACCTCTGTAGTTGCACCTCTAGGTAGATGGTGGCATCCTGCCCTTTCTTTCTTGCCTGAAGCTCAGCCTGGATGGGGATGTGAATGTGGAGGTTGTCTGTCACTGCAGTGACCTTGTGATGGTGGAGAGGTAGGAGGAATAACAGAGTCACTGCCCTGGGCTGCAGCAGAGAGGATTTCATCTTGTTCAGGATCTGCTTGTCAGCATCCCACAGGTGACTGTCCTGGAGGGCAGAGGAGCCATGCAACCCTCTTGGATCTTCAGAAACAACGTCCTTGAAGCACAGGAACACGCTAGTCTGTAGGACAGTCCATCAGGGCCCAGCCTGAGGCTGCCAAAGATGAGCAGGGACTTTGTGATTTAAGACTTGAAAAGGCAGAAGGAAGTGCACAGAGGGTTGGAAAGGCCATGGGCTACACGGGAAGAAGACACAGCCATTGCCTGTGGAGGAAGGGATGGAGTTAGGCAAGCCAAAGATCAGCTGGAGCTGGAGCTGGAGCTGGAACCAGGAAGGGATGGGGAGGGCAACCAGAAGGACTTCTGTAAGTACATGGACAACACAAGCCAGGCAGCCAAGGAAAATGCGGTCTCCTTGCTCAGCGGGGCAGGGGACGTAGTGACAAAGACAGGGGAAAGGCTGAGGAGCTCATTGC
The DNA here is from genome assembly GCF_036417845.1 of Apteryx mantelli. NCBI lineage: Eukaryota > Metazoa > Chordata > Aves > Apterygiformes > Apterygidae > Apteryx > Apteryx mantelli. Next base: position 10,630,703 of record NW_027118553.1, on the reverse strand, counting down.
CTCTATTACCTTGTCTTTTCCTGGTATTCTATACTGCCAGGCCTCCCTGGCCCCTGAGTCCTTTGGCAGCATCTGTGTTAGCAAAGCCTCACCCATGGCAGAGGAACGTGCAGCTGGGGAGGACTTTTGCCCAGTGGGCACACACAAGTCCATGGGACCAGACAGGAAGCACCCCAGGGTTCAGGGAGAGGTGGCTGGAGTCATTGCAATGCTGTTCCCAACTGTCTATGAAATGTCAGGGTAATCAGGGAGGTTCCTGATGAGTGGGAAAAGGCAGACATCTCAGCTATTTTTCAGAAGGGCAAGAGAGAGGATCTGGGCAACGACAGGCTGGTCCTCTTCATCTCAGTCCCTGGGAAGGGGATGCAGCAAATCCTCCTGGAAACCATCTCCAAGCCTATGAAGGACAAGGCCTGGAAGAGGCAGCAGGGGTTGACCAAGGGGAAATGGAAACCATGCCTGACCAACCTGATTGCCTTCTGCCATCAGATGAATGGCTTTGTGCACAAGGGGAAAGCAGGGGATTTTGTGAACCTTCACTTTAGCAAGGCCTTTGGTACAGTCCCCCAGAGTCTCCTTAGAGGCAAATTGTTGAGATCTGCCCTGGATCAATGGACCATGAGGCAGGTGGGGGATTGGCTGGACCATCAGGCTGAAACACTGTGATCAGTGGTACAAGTTCCAAGTGGCAGCTGGTTTCTAGCGGCATCCCTCAGTGATCAACATGTGGGGCAGGACTGTTTAACATCTTAATGAATAGCCTGCACAGTGGGTGGAGCGCACTCTCAGCACCTTTGTGGCCAATGCATGACTGGGGGGAGCCCCTTGGCAACCTCATCTAGTTCCCTCTGCATTGACTGGGGGAGTTGGGACTAGGTGACGTCCAGAGGTCTCGTCCACTGTGATTCAGTGAATGGTCCCCTGGAGAGTTCTGTAAAGAGAGAAGAGGCCGAGGAAGAATAAAGGAGAGAGAGGCAGAAGAAGAGATCTGAAACATGTCCATTTAAATAGTTCCTCAGAACAAAGTTTCTCCATTCCTCCACTGCTACTCCAGAGTATAGCCAGCAAATGTATTTTGATGAATAATGTATATATATGTATGTACACTTGCATGGACAGGCTAATTCCTGTAGTACATGAACATGGTGCTGCCAATGAATAAGAATGAAAAAAAATATTTGGCAATGTTAAAAACTGTGTGAAGTTTTGGAAAAGAGGATTTTTGTCAATTGTTGCACTGAGTTATTTGTTGAGAAGATTTCAACTTAGGACTAGAATCCACTTTTGGGGCTTGATTCATTGGACCACATAGAGAGGCTGTTGCTGCCTGAGATGTCCTGGGGTAGCTGTGTTCCCATGTGGTGCTGGAAATTTTGGAGGTGTTTCCTATGGGACTTTAGCTTGTCATTAGGAAATGTATCTCAAAACAACTCAATTGAGGGAACTTATTTACCTCCATTGACTAGAAAGGGAAGTCCAGACAACTGGGTTAGGCAGAGACATCTGCACTGACGGGGTCGGGCCTGGGGTGAGATCAGCCTCCTCCTTGTTGTTCCCTAAAATGAAGTTGCACTTCATTGACTGTGGAAGGAATGAAAAGGGAGTGTGGCTAGATGTTTTAGGGACTCCTTTAAAAGGTCACAGTAACACAGGTATGTTGAGATTTTGCAGATTTGGCCATCCAAAGATAGATGAAGCTGGTCACCCTGCTTTCCTCACCAGTAGAGAGAGCCCGACACCTCAGAGTGCGACATGCTCTGTGCAAAGAGTGAAGAGTGGCACGGACAGCCGTGGGCAGGGGGTGGTTTTCTGAGCACTGGGCTCTGTGAGAGACACAAAAATATCTTGTTTAATGGTGCAGGCCTGATTATACAGAAATGTTTAGAAAATGATTTTAAAAATGAAAGTAGAAAGAAATTAAGACAAAGATTTAAAGCAAAGAAATGCTTTGTGATACTTTCCAGGTTTTCACTTTTTTGTGCTCTTATTGTCTTTCTTGATTTGTTCTGTTTAAGTCACTAGTCTTCTGGGGAGATTATGCATTATCGTTCTGTGTGAAAAGGAAAGAGATTTTTTCAGAACTGTGGTGGAATGCAGTCACAGGGTCATGGTGGCTGGTGCCACTACAGGTGCCCTGGTCCCATCTGCCCTTCTCCCTCTGTGGCTCTGAGGGGCTCTGGTCTCCCGCAGGTCCCCTGTGAGAGCTGCCAGGCCCAGGCAGGTGCCTCAGAGACACCGGGGCCTCTCAGAGTGCCACTGAATGTTTATGGTTAGAAACCTGAGCTCTGCCTGGAAAGGTGAAGAACTGTTCTCAACATTAAAAAAATAAATAAATGAGAACATTTACATCAGCTGAAATGACTGAATAATGTTAATAAAATGTCAGTGTTTTCCCATGACGACATAATGGAAATTTGGAGGAAGGGCATGAATCTCAGGAGAAGAACTGTTGATCTGCCCCTTAACTTGTGTTACCGCTGCTCTGTCTGTTATGCTGTGGTTTTAACCTCACTAATCTTTCACCTATTTCCATATGCCCTGATTAAACTGATCATTTCTAAAGTCACCTGTTTGTCAGACTATCTGGGCATATGCACTTTCCATAGTTTCCCAGTCTTCCTCCTCCCCTTACTCTTTATCGTTCAGATACCTCCCAACTCACCAGTTGCTGCTTTAAGCTTCAGGGAGTCTGAAGCTTGCCTTGTCTTTCAGGAGTCTAATTGTCTCTTCAATCAACTCCTTCATTGTGTGTCTATCCAGCCTTTCCTATCTATTTGTGAAGAACAGTTCAAGGAAGGTTTTTCCTTGTAGACCGTGGACCTCACTGGAGGCAACTTGGACTTGACATACAGTTGAGGAGTGTATTTTATTTCTTAGGACACTGGATCAAGTTTATTTGTGTTTGATGGCAATTAAGACAAATCCTTGCGTGCCTGTTTGCAGCTAGTTGTCTAAGGAAAGCAGGTGGGAATTGGTGCACATGAGCTGTAACATTCAGCTGCAGCCTTGAGTGGCAAAAGGTTAGATTTGAACAAGTTTGATCTAAGTCCCCAGTGGCTAATGAGGGAACTGGCAGGGCTGGGGAGGTGGGGAGGAAGGTTGTCCATGGATGTCTGTCTGCAAGGAAGCTGAGTTCTGACATGTCCAGACTTCATTAGGAGACACTCTGGATCAATATCAGTTGGAGAAGGTGGATATCACTCTAGATTGTAAGCTGAAAAATAAGGAAATCTTTAAAAGCAGAAATCCCTCTCTCTTTTTTTTTTTTTTGATGCTCATTGAAATCCTCCTCTTGTAAATACACTCCTGAAACCTCTCCAATTAGCCACAGCAGAAGAATTGAAAAGCTGAAGAAAATTATGGGGAGAGGCATGGCTCCTTAGGGGGTTTTGCATCTTAATGACCCCTCGGGTGTCTTCGGTGCTGAGCCCATGAACCTCAGATGCTGAGAGGAGACTGAAGCAACCTCTCAAGAAGTTCAAGTCAGAAGAAAATCCCAAGTTTCCTGGAGCGTTAACAGGTCCCACTGAGGGCCATTATCAACAAAGGCTCCCCAGGGGCTGATTAGAGCAAAAAGTTGGAGGCCCTGATTGCAGGTAGGCAAAGGCAATGTGAGGGTGGCTGTGATGCCAAGTCAGCCTTGATGTGTGTTATCAAGCAGAATGGCCAAGCCCCACAGCCAGCCCCTGCGTGGGGAGATCCTCTCCTCACACTTTGCTCAGGGCTGTTCCTGGGGGCAGTGTCAGGCTGGGGGCCGCGCAATGCCTAGTGCAGGACAACGATACAGCACCTCCTGGGCTCCATGGAGGTGAGGAGGCAGCAAGGCCACAGTGCTGTAAGGAAACGTCATCTTGTCATGGGCCTCTGTGGCAGAGACACTAGCCATAGCAAATGGGACAAAGACCTCAGTTCTGTTGGAGGCTTTCAGCCTTGCCATTGCCCTCTGTCATCTCCACCACAGACTGTCCTGTGCTGTCCCAAAGCTGCACCTGTTTCCCTGCAGCCTGTAGACACCCAAACTGCATCCCCACCTTGCTCTCACTGTAGGATCTCCCCACCTTTACTGAGATCCCTCTGTCCTTGCTGGCTGCTCCTTGAAACAAAAGGCAAGGGGCTGATCACATAGTCCCTCTGGGTGTCCTGCTGCACCACAGCACTACCCTACGAGTGACATTCTTGTTACGTGAAGTGCAGTCTGAACCTCTCAAGATGCACTTTGTGTCTCTTTCCCCTTCTCATGCTGCTTCCCACTACCTAGAAAAGCTCCATCATCTCTGAAACCACCCTGTCACAGGTGACTACTGTATTGGCCTTAGCCTCCACTTCGCCAGGCTAAAGAAGCCCAGGTCCCTCAGGCTCTCCATACAGGCCATGTGCTTCAGGCCCCCAACCCCATCTGGGCAGACCTCCTCTGGACCCTCTCCAGTTGCTCCCCATTCCTCCAGCACTGGGCATACCACACTGGGACAGACTGTTCGAGACATGTGGCCACATCAGTGCTGAGTTGAGGGGGATAAGAACTGCCCTTGCCTGGGTGGCCATGCTCTTCCTAATGCAGTCCTGTATGTGGCTGGCCTCATTTGTGGTGAGCACGCACCACTGGCTCATATGGCACCCCTCATAATGTCCAGGGCCTTCTCCTCGGGGTCACTCCTCTGGTGGTCAGGTCCCTGCCTGTCCTGATGCACGTGTTGTTCCACCCTGCTGATGAGGTTTTCTAAGAGGACAGAATGTGCGGTAGACCCCTGCATACCCCACCTTTCCCTGGCTTCCTGGTCAAGCATGACCCATTCATGAAAACCCTCTGAGCTTGATCATCCAACCAGCTTTCTCCCCATCTGGATGTCTACTGGACATCTACTACTCTCTTCTCCTGCACAAGTGCAGGCCTTTTATCACAGAAGGCCATCAGGTGGGTCAGGAATAATTTACCTAACCATATTGTTGTCCTGCACTAGGCATTGTGCTGCTCTCTAATGGTGAAAGGAGGTTCCCACTAAGAGAGCAAAGCCTGCAGTGCCCAAGGCCAGGGAGAAAAAGAGATGAGCTGTGTCAAAATGGCAGGAGAGGGGATTGCTGCCTGAGCTGATTTGTAGCACCATGGAGCCTGTGAAAGAAGTGAATCCATCTCCAGGCAGGACAAGGTTGCACTGAAGAAGTCTCTCGGCCTGTGCAGCCCGTGATCCAGCCACCCTGAGGTCATCATTAGCCTAGTCCCTGTTCATGTCATGTGGCGGGGTGAGAAGAGATTCGGGAGAAGAAGGGCTAGAAGGGTTTGAGAGTGCAGGGACTAGAGCTGAGACGTTGCTGTGATGTGCCTCCCATTTACGCAGCACACGTGGATGTAGACAGGATGGACTTTCCCTAAAGGCATTTTGTCATTTGTCTGGACACATGTAGAAAACCCAAGATGCCCTGCGGTACTTGCCCAGCAATCACTCCAAAGAGGCATGATTTTATTTTAGGTCTCAAAATGTATCTGCTAGAGACATGTGGTTGTGGTGGACACCCCAGGCATCTGAAATGGCCCTGCCAGACTATTTCTGTGTCATGAAATCAAGTGTCTGCACTGAATTACTATAGCTGTTTGTAACATTGGGATCTTCATCTGTGTCAGCTTCATAGTGAGTGGAGCTCTAGTTGTAGTAGGCATCTAATGTCATTTCAGACGACCAAGGAGATTCCCCACCTGGCCCCCACCTGATGCTCTAGGATGATTCAGGTCTCACAGTGGCTCCATCAGAGCAAGCAGAGACTGGAACATGTCTGGGACCACCTCTGACCCTTCAACTGTCACCAGGTGTTTGTGTGTGACCAACTGACTCCCACCCTCCAGCTCCAGGGATTATAACTGGAGCTTAGACAAGGAGCTTACATGCAGGCATCTCTGTTGTGTTCGCTTCAGTTTTGGCAAGCGGAATCCCACCTCCTGTGTGTTTGTGGGGTTCACAGGAGGGATCTGAATCCCACTGCGTAACAGGGGCTTCTAAACGGACATGAGATGCCCAGACTGACTCATCTGAATCAACACCTGAACCATGTGTCCATGAGCTCCCTTCTTGTCCCTGCCAAGGTGTCCTGCCTATTTAAGAGAGAGTAATCAGGGCTTCCAGAGTGGGACATTTCCGCCTTTCATAGATAGTCATCCTCTGATGAAATAAATTGCAATGCTGGAATCAGTCTCTCTGCACTCTTTAGAAAAAGGAAATAGCTGGTTCTTTTAGTCTACTTTGGGGAACATTTCCCAGGAGGAGGGAGCACAAGGGACAGGGAAAGTCAGGACTTCAGCTGGGCCCCTGCTCCTGGGCAGGAGCAGGCTTCGGGGATGGAAGGAGCTGATGGCAACCAGGCAGCACTGCCAAGAAACAGCTGTGTGCAGGAGCAGCTCTTCTGCCAAGAGCAGCAGGGCTCTGGGCACTGCCTGCTGCTGCTGACATGAGATGAGAGAAGGTAGAGAGAAGTGAAAGGCAGTGTGGAGTGGGAGGAGAGAGGAGAGCTCATTGTGGGAGAAATCTTCACAGCCTTTTGCACAGTAAGTCTCTGGCTGCAGGGCAATACTACTGTGGTTCCTGGAGGGGTCTTCTGAACCCAGTCCATCCCATGACTCTTTTTTTAAAGATTGCTCTCCCAACTCCAGTGCGGAGGATGGGGAGGCACTTCAGAGCAGGGATTCCCTGCCACACAGTCAGAGGGACAGGGCATCCTGCTCCTTTCTTCCAGGGATGGCTGCAGGGGTGTGAAGCCTGGCTGTGCACACATGTCTGCACAGACTGTACCTCAGAGCAGTGTCGCTGTGCCCCAGGGTGCTGTGTGCCCAGGGCAGTGACTCTGCTGCCTGCAAGGGTCAGCACTCATCCTGCCAGGGAGCTCCACACAATGCTGAGGGGAGAAGCTCCAGGAGGAAGGAGTGACCCCCATCAGGGCAGGTACTTTCTGCCATTGAGAAGCTGCTGTGTGGGTCAAGCCTGGGGGACATATCCGGAGGAGACTTTTCAACAGGAATGCCAAGGCAGGGGAGGGGATACCTGGAAGAGAAGGAGCTTTCATGAGTCTGTGCTTTCAGTTATTTTCTGTCTGGGTGCACTGAAATGGGATTGGATCTGTTGGGTTTAGACAGGGGATGGAGGCTCCAAAACAGGGACACTGAGAGAGGATCAGTTCTGGGAGGGATTCAGCAATTGCCTTCATCCACCCCTCAGCCTAAGGACAGAGCCAGCATCACCTTTCCAGCCTCAGCAAGGTTTCTCTCACCTGCTCCATAGCCACTGCAAACACGCAGGTGCCCCTGGGCAGAGCCCTTTGCCCAGGAGGTTTCTGCAGGGCAGAGCTGAGCACCCAGCGGGTGGGATGGGGTGTGTGAGCACTGAGAGGGGAGAGACGTGGGGACAGAGAAACAGCTCCCCACAGGGACAGCTCCAGGCAGGAGAGTCATGCTCAAAGTGTGAGAGGAAACCGTCAACTCCAAGGCCTCCTCTCCTCTCCCAGCCAGCACAGCCCTCTGCTCTCAAGGCTGTGGGGTGCAGGGCAGGAGTCATTTCCTCAGCAGCCAGACCTCCAGGAGAGGAGACACTCCTGAGTGCCCCTCTGTCCTTCCCTGTCCCTGCCTCTCTGGGCACAAATATCATGGTATTGCTCCATGTTTCCCACCTGCCCATGCTGCCCTTGTGCTTCCCCTTGGACTCTCTGTGCAGGGGGGTTTCTGATGCATTCAGACACTGACCCTGCAGGTCCTGCCATGAAGATGTGTCCTTGACAGTGAGGTGCCCAAGTGCCTCTCCAACCTGCGGGCTCCGGGCAATGCAGTGTGGGGGACCAGGAAAAAGCCAACTCTCTCGTCAGGACACCCCATCCTTAGGACATTTCGCCATTTCCCTGGTGTGTCTGGCTGGGCTGCAAGCTGCCCTCCACAAGGACACAGCTCTCCCATTCCAAATGGGTGTTATCTAGGAGCTCCATGGAGAAGCCACCTAGATCCTGAGGCCATGCTGAGACATGCTGGTGGGAGGCTGGATGTGGGCAGCTGGAAGGAACCTGATGTGTTGCTGGCTAGAAGGGGAGGGCTGAATCCTCCCTCACATACCCTCAGGAAGAGTGCTGATGGGCACTTTGCAAGTGCATTCCTCTGCTCTCTGCAGTGTCACTTCTTTTTTGGGTAACACGAGTGCAACTGTCCTCCACCTCCGAGGTGCGAGCACAGGGCAGCTGGGAAGAAGGCAGATGGACAGGCCAACTCTGCTCCCTCTGCACTCAAGCCAGAGTGAATCCTTTTGCCTCTCCAGAATCACAGCTGCTCACCCTGAGTGCAGCAGCAATGCTGAGGATTTCTACCTCCAAGAATCCTCCTCAGGTGTGACAGGGTCAGCTAAAGAAAACCAAAAATACTTAAAAGTATTCATGAACTCACAATATGTGGAACTGGGAGTGAAGGTGCTGAAACTCCCTTCAGCATTATGGATGGACGAAATCTGCCTGGAACTGGGAATATAACAGTTTAGTCACCCCTGTTCCCATGTCAGCAGTGCTGTAGGTCAGGGCTGACTCCTCTGGAGCCCATGGGCAGAAGCCCCTGCTCCTCACGTCAGACTCAGCCAGCACAAACCAGAGCTCAAGCCATGGAGCTCAAGGACGGTGCTGCTGACATGGGGAGAAGTAATGTGTTTCTGTTTGGGGGAGACTATGGGAAACTTTTGCTCAGAGAAGTCTGCCCTAACTTGTCAATGTCTCTTCTTCCTTAGACAGTTGCTCTGTGCCCAAAAGGAGCAAATGTCCAACAACAGCTCCCTCAACGAGTTCCTTCTCCTGGTATTTGCGGACATGCGGGAGCTGCAGCTCTTGCACTTCTCGCTCTTCCTGGGCATCTACCTGGCTGCCCTCCTGGGCAACGGCCTCATCATCACAGCTGTAACCTGCGACCACCACCTCCACACCCCCATGTACTTTTTCCTCCTCAACCTCTCTGTTTTGGACCTTGGCACCATCTCCATCATTGTCCCCAAATCCATGGTCAATTCCCTGTGGGATACCAGGGCCATTTCCTACTTCGGATGTGTTGTCCAGCTCTTTCTCATTATGTTTTTCCTTTTGGCTGAGTATTATCTTCTCACTGTCATGGCCTACGACCGCTTTGTTGCCATCTGCAAACCCCTGCACTATGGCACCATCATGGGTGGCAGAGCTTGTGTCAAAATGGCAGCAGCTGCCTGGGGAAGTGGTTTTCTCAGTGCTGTGCTGCACACTGCTAAAACATTTTCAATGCCACTCTGCAAAGGCAATGTCGTCGACCAGTTCTTCTGTGACGTTCCTGGGGTCCTCAAGCTCTCCTGCTCATTCTCCTACCTCAGGGTGGTTTGGGCAGTTTTAATTAGTGTTTCTTTAGGCTTTGGGTGTTTCATTTTCATTGTGCTGTCCTATGTGCAGATCTTCACTGCTGTACTGAGGATCCCCTCTGAGCAGGGCCGGCACAAAGCCTTTTCCATGTGCCTGCCTCACCTGGCCGTGGTCTCCCTGTTTTTCAGCACTGTAATATTTTCTGCCATGAAGCCCCCCTCTCTCTCCTCCCCAGCTCTGGATCTGGTGCTGGCTGTTCTGTACTCAGTGGTGCCTCCAGCAGTGAACCCTCTCATCTACAGCATGAGGAACAAGGAGCTCAAAGACGCACTGAGGAAACTGGTTCAGTAGGTACAATGTCAGCACCAATAACTCTCCCATGTGCATCTGCTCCTCATTCCCAGGGTATTTGGCAACATAGCTAGGTGTTGCTCATGTCTTTCTTTCATACTTATTTTTCTGTGTTACTTTCTCTTAAAAGAAATAAATATTTTGCTTCATGCCACTTGTCCTCAGGAATCTCTCATTTAAATCTGATTGAGAGACCATGTTGAAGCAGGAAGCCAGGCTTCCGCCTTCATCAGCAGAGATGGGAGAACCTCCGAGCCTGCTAGTCTGATCTCCTTGGATGCCTTCAGTGCAATGAGGAGAGTTTCCCTTTGCAGTGTCTCTTTTGGTGCAGACACCAAGGGAGCTCAGGGGCACAGAGTCAGGCTTTGACAAGTACAGCCATGCGCAGACCATGGGTCCCATGTCCCTTAGGAGAGCTCAGCTCCTGTGGCCACAGTCAAGCTGTGATCTCACACCCCTCTTCTGTGAGGGTGGCAGCCGGCTGTCACCATGGCCTAATCCATTCCCTCTACAGAGCTCCAACACTCCAAGGAGAGTGAGAGTGGAAAGGAGGAGACTCTGGATGAAGTCTGTTGGCCTAGTGATCCCTTACCGATCAAGGATTCATCTATTGGTGACCAGTGGCAGTGGAGCTGGTGAATGGTCTCTGAATCTCCTGCCCAAGGCTGTCCCACAGGTGACAGTGCTGATGAGAGATGCCCACGCTTCTGGAGGGGAATCGGAGCCCCCAGGAGAGCTCAGGGGATCTCCAGGAACAGTGTGCCTGGTGTGGGCAGTGAGTGGAACCTGACAAAGTGAGGGACAGTCCACGGTGGAGTACCCAGAAGGTAGAACACTAAATGCAGGTACGCATGGGGAAACAAGGGCTCTGCAGTCTCAGGAAAGGCAGTGGGGAGCCAGGAGGCGCAGGGAAGGGGCACTGGAGAGTGATTGCTGCACCCTCAGGGAAGAATCACAGGCTGGAGCCTTGCCTGAGTTATGCTGTGGACATGCCTGTGCCTGGCCCTGCACCTCTCACATCCGGACCTGTCCCTGTCCCCATCCTGCTGACCTGACTCCCAGCTCTACCTCGAACCTGCTTCAACACTACAGTCAAGAAAGCCTTAGAAAGGGATGCTGGGACCCGAGCAGCACCCAGAGAAGGTTTTAGGTGCAAAAGATGACCATATGTCCACAGCAACGCTTGCCTGACAGCCAATGTAAAGGTAAAGGAGAGCTTCAGATTTGGACCCCTACTCAGGAAACAGTGCACACAGAGTCTTAGCTGGATGAAAAAGTGAGGGCGGGCACTTGGGTCAGGTTTTACAATGCACAGTTAGGAGAGGCAGCTCCAGCTCCCTCGAGGACTGTGCTGGAGCATTTCAGGAGTGGGCTGAGGTGGGGCTGACACCACCAGGGTGGGTGGGGAGAGGGCAGCTCCCCTTTGTCACACTGGGTCTGGGTCTGAGGCTGGGTCTGGGCACAGCTTTTCCCTGTAGAGCTCCCTGAGTAGCCACTTCAGGTTATCCTCCACCTCTGCCCTGGCAGCACCACCAGAGCTCAGGGTGCCAGAGGGGAAATACGCAAGGGTGGAAGGGGGACGGGCTGCCCAGGGGGAGCACTGAGACCTTGTCTGTGCATGCAGGGATGGAGTGAGGAAAGGCAGAGCTCAGCTGGAGCTGGCAGCAGAGACCTTGGACATGAAAAGGGCTGGGGTATTAAATGTCTTTTTTGCCTCAGCTTTCCAGGGGAAGCTCTGCCTGAGGCCTCCCAGTTACGGGGCTGTTAGCAGACAGCCGTGCTGTGGGATGTGCTGGGGTGTGGTGCAGAAGAGAGGCCGTGCAAGGCTGGCCTTTTCTCCTGTGTCTGGATATGGAGACCTGCAGGAGGACGGAGCTGGCCACGGAGCACCCCACAGCTGGGGTGCGCTGCCAGTGCTGGAAAGGGGTGATGTGAGGGGCTGGTGTGGGACGATGGCCCTGGGGCAGCTTCCCCAGTGTGTCCATGCAACACAGGGAACAACCTGGGCTCTACACTCCTGCACCCTCCATGTCCTGGTGCCTTTCCCAGGAGACCTGCATTTGCCCTGCAAGCACACGGCCATGTGCTCCCACACTGCCGTTCACACACAGGAGCTGCCTGCTGGCATTTTTCCTCTCCTGCATCCTTTCCAGCTCAGCCCAGACCTTCCCTGGCTCTCCCCACCTCCCCTGCCCTCTCCCCAGCCCACCCAGCAGAGCAGCCCAGCCTGGGGGTGGCCCCACAGCAGTGCCCACTGCAGGGGACCGCAGAGCTCTGGGCACTCACCCCACAGCCCCAGCCCCTCTGAAGAGCACAGCAGGTCCTGGGGGGCAGAGAGGGGTGTCAGCCTCCACATCAGCCCCCGGGGGGGGGGGGGGCTGGGGGTCAGCAATGGCACAAGGAAATGCAGGCCACTCACTCCATGTCTCCACTGCTCTCATGACCAGGAGATCCTTAACCCTGGCTGCCTGCAGCCCCTCTGGGCAGCCCCTCTCCCCAGCACAGCACAAGAGTCCTGGCCTTGAGGCTCCTCACGCAGCTCCAGTGACAGAGCAGCCTGCCCTTAGCTGACACACACAGCAACAGGTTTTCATTTATTCCTCCCCACAAGCACACAGTTGCACCTTTGCTCTTCTCTGGAGGCGTCCCTGCTCCCCAGAGGGCCTTTCCCCAGATCAGTGTGTCCATTCTGGCCTAGACGGCCCTTCCTGCACCTCTCCTGCACCTGTGCTCCCTGCAGGGCACCGAGCTGGCGGTGCTGCTCTGCAGGGCGAGCGGGCTGTGGGGCCTCACTGTCTGTGCTGGTCAGTGCAGGCCCAGCTGGACCAGCATCACTGCACCTGACAATGCCCTCCCCAGGGTCTGTGGCCGTGGAGGATGCTTGGAGCAATCACAGGGCATTTCCAATGCCTCAGGGGTGTCATAGACCCAGCTCACTGCCTCTCCTGAGACTGAAGAGCCCTGATTTGGTCCATTCTTTGGTTTAGCCCTTTGCTTTGGGGTGGCTCCACTTGGTTTTGGGACACTCAACTCACTGCCCATCCCAGGAACATGCTGTCCCTGGAGATCCCCTGTGAAATACTGGTGGCTCCATGCTCCCTTCCAGAAGGATGGGCATCCATCACCAGCCCTCTAATAGGTGGGACAGTGCCCGGCAGACACCTCTTGACCACTCATCCTCTCCAGGGGCACTGGGCACCCACAAGTGACAGCTGAATCCAGCCCTCATTCCCTCACACATCACCCAAAAGAGCTGATGCCCCTTAGCCCATGGAAAACCCAGGCACGGCAACAGGGCCTTTTTGGGGACCATTCCCTGAGTGCATTCTTGGCTCCAGCTTGGGAAGAAGAGCCCAACCTTCAGGCACAGTACTAAGGAGATCCCCTTTTATTACAGTGATGCTACTTGGGAGGCCAGCTCTGACACAGTGATCAGCAGCTTTACAGAAGGCCTCTGGGTCAGACGGAAGGGCTTTGTGCCTCTGGAGAAGTGGGATGAATTCAAACACTTGTGTACAAACATGACTGTCACAGAAAGAATGCGCAATGCATGGGAGCTGCTGGAGATAAACTGAGAATTGCTTGTGAAGAGAGATGGGCAGCTCATTGCTGCTGAACGAGTACCAGCTGAATCAGCTTCCTCACTGCCTCCTGGAGCTCCTTGTTCCTCATGCTGTAGATGAGGGGGTTCACTGTTGGAGGCACCACCAAGTACAGAACAGCCACCACCAGATCCAGAGCTGTGGAGGTGGAAGGGGGCTTCAGGTAGGCAAACATGACAGTGCTGACAAGCAAGGAGATTACAGCCAGGTGAGGCAGGCACATGGAAAAGGCTTTGTGTCGTCCCTGCTCAGAGGGGATCCTCAGCACAGCCGTGAAGATCTCCACGTAGGACAGCACAATGAAAACAAAGCACCCAGAGACTAAAGAAGCAGTAACCACAGTAACCCCAACTTCCCTGAGGTAGGAGTCTGAGCAGGAGAGCTTGAGGATCTAGGGAATTTCACAGAAGAACTGGTCCACAGCATTGCCTTGGCAGAGTGGTAGGGAAAATGTGTTAGCAGTGTGCATCACAGAATTGAGAAAACCACTCGCCCAGGCAGCTGCTGCCGTTTTGACACAAGCTCTGCTGCCCATGAGGGTGCTGTAGTGCAGGGGTTTGCAAGTGGCAACGTAGCGGTCATAGGCCATGACTGTGAGAAGAGAATACTCTGCTGACACAAAGAAGACAAAGAAAAAGACCTGGGCAGCACATCCCAAGTAGGAAATGACCCTGGCGTTCCAGAGGGAATTGGCCATGGATTTGGGGACAATGACAGAGATGGTGCCAAGGTTGAGGAGGGAGAGGTTGAGGAGGAAGAAGTACATGGGGGTGTGCAGGTGTTGGTCACAGGCTACAGCTGCGATGATGAGGCCGTTGCCCAGGAGGGCAGCCAGGTAGATGCCCAGGAAGAGTGAGAAGTGCAAGAACTGGAGCTCCTGTGTGTCCGCAAATGCCAGCAGGAGGAACTCGGTGAAGGAGCTACCGTTGGACATCTGCTCCCTCTCGACTTTGGGGAAAAAGACAGTGGCAAGTTACAGCAGTCTTCTCTGAGCCAAACCCATTGCATTTGTAACAGAAATCCCCACATTTCTCTGTACTTTGCATTCATTCAGCACTCTGTCTGGAGCTCTGGTGCATGCTGACTGAACATGACATGCAGCGCAGGCGCCCCTGCCCATGGTCTCCAGAGGAATCAGCTTTGCTCTGTTAGAGGATGGAAATGGAGGTGTCAATCAGCCCCACATATTTGGTGGGACACCAGAAAATGGTTGCTGTTAGAGAATATCAGACTGAAGCTGTCTAGAATAAATCGCTTAGCATAACTTGCTTAGCATTAGTAGCTACATTTGCTGAAGCCTTAGGCCTCAAGCTGTGAACTTTTACTTAGATAAATAAAAGGGGGCCCCAGAGCTGGTTCAAGCTGGAGGGATAAAGAAGTTACATGGACAGTAGGAGTAGCCAACCTTGAAGATAAGAAGCAGCAGCCTGCCTAGAGACAATGAAGGGTCCCAAGGAAGAAGGGGAAGAACCCAGACCTAACTATTACTATTGGTCCAAACTATCGCTTAAGGGGTGGGGAATTTAGATTGTAAGGGTATAATTGCCCAGGGATTTCTTTGTTCGGGGTCCCTCTTCGGAGGCACCCAGCTCGAGCTGTAATTACCGCATGTGTATCATTAAATGTTATTTCTCTCCAATCTGACTTCGAACTTCTGCCTCAGCGGGAACCTAGGGTCGGACCCTGTTATGGTGGCCGGCGAGCCTGATTTTCCATAACAAAAGGAACCATGGCTAGTTTGGACCTTCCGGACTCTCAACTGTTTCTACACTGTATCTGTAAGCTTTGTTTTACTAAACAAAATCCCCATCCCCCCCATCCCGAGCTGGAGGTTCCTGAGGGGATGGAGGTGGACAGCAGCAGCCTGCTGTGCCCAAAGAAAGCACGATCCTTCCCTCTGGGAAGAGCAGCATCTCCCAAGGAGCCAGCTCTGTCCCTGCCTGATCTTGTGCTGCTCATTTGCACAGGCCTTGTGAGCCTAGAGTGCCTTGGCCACCTTCTGGTGTCACTGCAAGAGATTTGCTATGTGTCTGGGTTGAGGAGCCAAGGGAAGGCAGCGAGCAGAGCAGTGGCTGGGGAGTGTGCAAGAGGAGAGTGTCCTGCATCCATCTCTTCTTGCTGGTGCCTGGTTGTATTGAGCAGAAGAGGCAGCTCTGTGGAGCAGAGACAGTGTGCTTGTAGAGTAGCTGGCAGAGCAGAGGTCTGGCGTCAGGCTGATGCCTGCTGCAGTGCTGAGTTGATGTGACAGTGTCAGCAGCCCTTTCCAGTGCAGCTGCTCCCTCAGCTGGTCTCTGTCCCTAGAAATGCACTAGAAGTGGAAGTGGCATCCTGCTGTCATTGTGCAGGTGCTGCAGTGCAAAGGCTCCCAGCTCGGACTTGATGGTACTAAAGGAAAAGCAAGACCAATTGTTCCCTTTTGTGATTTGTGTGCAGGGTGAAGAGTGGAGCTGTGCCATGACCTGGAGAGAGTCTTGCCAGGAGATGAAAGCTGTTTGCAGAAGACTGTTCTGTACGGAGTGATAACAGGGTAATCAAGGGTTGTGAGAGTGGCCCAGGTGAGCTTCTCCTCTGTGAAGGTTTGCACTTTTCAGATCCCTTGTGTCTTGGTTCCAGATAGGGCAGCAGCAGGCACGTTGATGCCATTTTTGCTTGTGAGGTGAGCTGTATCTCTGAAGCGGGTAGGCCAAGAGCATGCCCATAGCTTTGGTGCTGATGGTGAGGTCACTTGTGCCTCAGTGCCTGATAGGCCAGTGCTGGTCATCTGGCTGCTGATTGTGGTTGTGAGGTCACTTGTGGCTCAGTGCCTGATAGGCCAGTGCTAGGTGCCTGGGTGCTGTTTGTGGTTGTGAGGTCAGTTGTGGCTCAGTTCCTGATAGGCCAGTGCCTGTCGTGTGGGTGTTGTTTGTGCTTCTGAGGTCACTTGTGCCTTAGGGCCTGATAGGCCAGTGCTGGTCACATGGCTGCTGTTTGTGACTGTGAGGTCACTTGTAGCTCAGTGCCTGCTAGGCCAGTGCTAGGCCCATGGCTGCTGTTTGTGGTTGTGAGGTCACTTGTGGCTCAGTGCCTGCTAGGCCAGTGCTAGGCCCATGGCTGCTGTTTGTGGTTGTGAGGTCAGTGGTGGCTCAGTGCCTGCTAGGCCAGTGCTAGGCCCATGGCTGCTGTTTGTGGTTGTGAGGTCACTTGTGGCTCAGTGCCTGATAGGCCAGTGCTAGGCCCATGGCTGCTGTTTGTGGTTGTGAGGTCACTTGTGGCTCAGTGCCTGATAGGCCAGTGCTAGGCCCATGGCTGCTGTTTGTGGTTGTGAGGTCACTTGTGGCTCAGTGCCTGATAGGCCAGTGCTAGGTGCCTGGGTGCTGTTTGTGGTTGTGAGGTCACTTGTGGCTCAGTGCCTGATAGGCCAGTGCTAGGCCCATGGCTGCTGTTTGTGGTTGTGAGGTCACTTGTGGCTCAGTGCCTGATAGGCCAGTGCTAGGCCCATGGCTGCTGTTTGTGGTTGTGAGGTCAGTGGTGGCTCAGTGCCTGATAGGCCAGTGCTAGGCCCATGGCTGCTGTTTGTGGTTGTGAGGTCACTTGTGGCTCAGTGCCTGATAGGCCAGTGCTAGCTGCATGGCTGCTGTTTGTGGTTGTGAGGTCACTTGTGGCTCAGTGCCTGATAGGCCAGTGCTAGGCCCATGGGTGCTGTTTGTGGTTGTGAGGTCACTTGTGGCTCAGTGCCTGATAGGCCAGTGCTAGGCGCATGGCTGCTGTTTGTGGTTGTGAGGTCACTTGTGGCTCAGTGCCTGATAGGCCAGTGCTAGGCCCATGGGTGCTGTTTGTGGTTGTGAGGTCACTTGTGGCTCAGTGCCTGCTAGGCCAGTGCTAGGCCCATGGCTGCTGTTTGTGGTTGTGAGGTCAGTTGTGTCTCAGTGCCTGATAGGCCAGTGCTAGGCCCATGGCTGCTGTTTGTCGTTGTGAGGTCACTTGTGCCTCCGTGGCTCATAGGCCAGTGCTGGTCATGTGGGTACATTTTTTTATTTTTTATTTTTGTGAGGTCACTTGTGCCCTAGTGCTTGATAGTTCAATTGTGGTCCTGTGGTTTCTGTTTGTGGTTGTGAGGTCACTTGTGCCTCAGGGACTGATGGGGGACAGGGCACAGAAAGAAGACCATCCTAGTAGTGAAACCTACTATTCTGACATCCGTGTGGTTCTACTTATGTGGAACCAACGCCTACAGGAGTTACCACCACGATGGGCCGGCACCTGCACCATTGGATGCCTGCTCCCTTTTGCCTATCAAACAAAGAAATGAACACTAGACTTTTTGCACAATCACAATCCAGTGCACAGAAATAGGGACACCTCTAACCCCATGGTGAAGCAACCTAAAAAATTCCATCAATTCATGTGGCACTGTTTCCAGGGCTGGGCTTGGCCGAGTCAGAAAAAGCTGTTGTCAATATCTCCACCACCCTTGAATTCATTCAAAATGCTACTGCAGATGCCTCACAAATCTACAAATGGAAGTGAACTCTCTCGCTCAATTAGCTGTCCAAAACCGATTGTCTTTAGATTACCTCTTGGCCATGCAGGGAAGGATGTGTGTGCTGGTGAACACCGCCTGTTGTTTTTATGCAAATAAATCAAAACAAATTGAATATGCTGTAAACGTCATTCAACAGTATGTTCATATCTTCCACTGAATAGCCAAAGAGCAGTCCCTGTCTACTAGCCTAGCAGCATCTGGTCGTGGTTGTGGTCATGGCTACCGGATCTGGCAGCATGGACCAGACGTGTTTGAATAATTTTAATGTTAATTCTGGCAGAAGGAACTCTGCTTTTCTGTTGTGTCTCCTGCATGGGTCAAATATGTTCAACTTGCCTCTCATGTGTAAGCGGGCATAAATCTAGACCAGCATAACATTGAAGGCAGGTATGCATAAAAATAAAAGGAGGGAGTGTTAAGAAAATGTCCGGGGAGCCCAAAACTGGGTGCACTAGTGTACATTTGGTCGGAGTGAGTAGTAGAGGGGGGTCATCACTTCCATGGATCTCTTGGCCATGCTCCCGTTCACACAGTCCAGGCTGCTGTTGGCCTTCCTTGCTGCCTGGGCACACAGCTGTCTCATATTTTGCCTTCTGCCCAGCAGGACCCTCAGGTCCTTTGCAGCAGAGCTGCTCCATGGCAACCTAGTCCCCAGCCTGTATCTTTGCAGAGTGTTGGTCTGTCCCAGGTGCAAGAAGCTGGCATTTGTCCTTGCTGAATTTCATGAGATTCCTGGCAGCCCATTCCTCCTGCCTGTCTAGGGCTCTCTCAGTGGCTGTCCTCAAGCATAAGACTGGTGCCCCTCACCCACTTTGGAGTCATCTACAAGCGTGATGAAAGTTACCTCCTCCAGGTCACTCATCAAAGTGTTAAACAGGACAGGTCCCAGGAGAGACCCTGTGGTACTCCATTTCTCTTCTGGCCTCCAGGAAGAAAACTACCCTATTCACCTCAACCCTCTGGGCCCAATCGTCCAACCAGTTTTTAGCCATCTGGTTGTCTACCCATGCAGTCCTTAATGCCCAAGCTTGTATGCAAGTGTATTGAGGGAGACAGTGTAAAAAGCCTTCTTAAAGTGGAGGTAACTGTTTTTCATTGTTCTCCGTTCGTCCACAAATACAGTTCTTTTAACATAGAAGGCCATGAGGTTGGTGAGGCATGCTTCACCCTTGATAAATCCATGCTGACTGTTCCCAGTAACCCTATTCTGCTTTATGGACCCAGAAATGTGATCATAGAGGACTCGCTCCACGACACACTCCCGATCCAAGTGAGGTTGAATAGCCTGTAATTCCCCAGGTTGTTCTTTTGGCCTTTTTTGAAGTGGACTACAACATTTGCCTTTCTCCCATCGTTAGGACCTCCCCCAGTCTCCACAGCCTTCCAAAGACAATAAAGAGTGACCTTGTGAGATAGCAGCCAGCTCTCAGCATCCTCAGCTGTAGCCTATGCAGTCCTGTAGACTTGTATGGGTTGAGTTCTCCCAAGTAAACCCTGACTCAACGCTCATGCCCTGTTTTTTTTCACCTTGGCATTCCGGACTCTGGGACAATGGCCTGGGAGACCTTGTTGGTGGGGACTGAAGCAAAGGTGTTGAGTTCCCCAGACCTATCTGCATCTGCTGTTATGGAAGCAACAGCAGTTCATCTTTGTGCCCTTGGCATCCCTTGCAAGTGTCAATCCAAGAGGAGCTTTGGCTTTTCCTAACCGCTTCCCGACTTCCCTGGACAATATTTCTAAAGGCTTCCTTTGCAACCTCCCCATGCTTTCCATTCCCTCCTATTGTTCAGTTGTGAGTTGCCTGTTTAGCCAGATCCATTTCCTGAGATGTCTATTTGTTTTCCTGAGTATCAGTATGGGCCATTCTTGAGCTTGGAGAATGCTGTTCTTCAAGACCTGCCAGCTTTCCTGAGCTCCCCTGCCCTTCAGAGCTGCTTCCCATGGGATCCCTCTAGCAGGCCCCCCAGAAGGCCCCAGTCTGCTCCTCTGACATTCTCAGCTTCATAGTGAGTGAAGCTCTTGCAGTACCAGGCATCAAGTGTCATTTCAGATGGCCAAGGAGATTCTCCACCTTGTCCCCAGCTGATGCTCTAGAAGGATTTGGGTCTCACAGTTGTTCCATCAGAGCAAGCAGACACTTGCACATATCTTGCACCACCTCTGTCACTTCAAATGTCCAAAGTTGTGTGTGTGTGTGTGTGTGTGTGTGTGTACAGCTGACTCCCTCCCTCCATCTCCACTGATTACAGTGGGGGCTTAGACAAGGAGCTCACATGCAGACAGGCATTTTGTACACACTAAAACTTGGGCAAGGGGAATCCCATGTCCTATGAGTTTGTGGAGCACAGGGGAGGGAACTGAATCCCCCTCAATCCCAGGGGCTCCCTTCTTGTCCTTGTGCAGGTGTCCTGTCTTATAAGATGGGAGCAGGGCCTTCTAGAGTGGGATGTCTCCTCCTCCCTTAGAAAACTGTCCTGTGATGAGACCAGCTGCAGTGCTGGGCTCAGTCTCTCCCCACGGTTTAGAGAGGGACCACTGGGGATTATTTTAGTCTCCTTCAGTGGACATTTGTGAGGAGTGACTCTGCTGCCTTTCAGGAACTGTCAGCCCTGGAGCCCTGGGAGCATCTCGAGGGTGCGCAGGGGACAGAGACAGTCATGTCTTCAGCTGAGCTTCTGCTCCTGAGCTGGGCCTGGCTCCTGGGACTGCCGGAGCCCATGGCAACCTGGCAGGCACTGCAGAGAGACAGCTTTGTCCAGGAGCAGCTCCTCTTAAAAGAGCAGCAAGACTCAGGGCACTGCCTGCAGGCACCAGGATGAGATGAGTGTCTCAGAAGCTGAAGACAGTTGGGAATGGGAGGATGGCCGAGAGCTCCCTGCAGGGAGGAATCTTCACAGCTGTTGACACAGTAAGTCTCTGGCTGCAGGACAACATTGCTGCTGTGGTTCCTGGCGGGTTCTTTTGCAGCTGGCACCTTCCACAGCTGAAAGGGTCTGTCAGGGCAGCTCTGCCAGCTTCTCCTGCTTGGAGGAGGTGGTGCTTTAGAGCAGAGATTCACCTCCACACAGTCCAAGGGACAAGGCATCCTGCTCCCTTTTCCCAGGGATGGCTGCAGGGGTGTGAAGCCGGGGTGTGCACCCAGGTGTGCACAGGGCTGTAATTCAGAGCAGTGTCCCTGTGCCCCAGGCACTGTGCTGTGTGCCGAGGACAGTGACTCTGCTGCTTGCAAGGGTCAGCACTCAGCCTGCCTGCAGACCTCCCCACGACACTGTGGAGAGAAGCTCTGGGTGGGAGAAGCGACCCCCAGCAGGGCAGGTTCATTCTCCTGCTGAGAGGGTGCTGCGTGGGTCAGGGCTGCTCTCAGCCCCAGCTCACCGCCACAATATTTCCAACAGGCCTTTTCTAGAGGACAGTCAAGGCAGGGACAGGGGTTACCTTAAACAGAAGGGCTCTCCTGAGTCGGTGCGTTCATTTTCCTCCTGTTTGCAGAGTGCTGGCAGGGAAAGGCCATGGGAGAGAGAAACAGCTCCCAGGAGGAAAAGCTCTGAGCAGTGAAGACAGGATCTGTGAATGAGAGGAAACTAGAAGCATAAATGCTGTGGGAGGGGGAATTTGGAGACCTCCCTGTCATGCCCTTCAGTGCAGACCTCTTCCTCCAAGCAAGCCCCCTGTGTCTCCTCTCCCACCCAGCGCAGCCTCTGCCCTCAAGGCCAGGGGGTGCAGGGCATGAGCTGCATGCTCTAGCCTGAGCTCCAGCAGAGGAGAGGGGCATCTCTCCTGCAGCATGTCCGTCTCCCACTGTGTGACAAAGGGGCTGAGAGCAACTGTGCAGGTCTGGGAGGTGGTGCGCACAGCTGGGTGAGGGGAAGGCTTTCCTGACTGCCCATCTGTCTCTCGCTCCTTGCTTTCCCTGTGGTAGGAGCATCACAGTGTTGCTCCTTGTTTCCTCATCTGTCTGTGCTGGTCTGGTTCTTGCTCTCCTGCTCTCTGGGGTTAAGGAGGGGTTTCAGCTGCAGTTAAGGCAGTAACATCCCACTCCCACTACATTGCCTGAAGAAACAGTGTAGATAGTAAACTGATGTGAGAGCAGGGTCCATCTCATTGGGACAGGGATGTCTAGGAAGGGTCGGGTCAGCCCCTGCCTTCACTGCCCTGTTTCTCTCCCTTGCCAGAGTGGGAGCTGGTGTGACTGATCCAGATACAGACACCCCTGTTCAAGAGGGCAAGGTTGGGGGACATGACTCCCTCGCAAGGGTCTTCTCTTTCAGACACAGCTGCCATGAGTGCTGTATTTGTCTCTCACAAGGATAAAAAGAGAATATTCCTCCTGGGTCACCAAAACAAATCCCCTTTACTCAGCTCAGGGCACCCATCCCCAGGTATCCCCAGCAAATACACGGGCAGGCTAACACCTCCATTTACACCCCCCAGCAGAGCAGGGCTGACTCCTCTGGAGCCGATAGGCAGAGGCCCCTGTGCTGCACAGCACCCTCAGCACAAAGCAGAGGTCAGGAAAGGGACCTGAACAAGGTGAAGGAGAGAGTCAGTGTGGGAGGTGCTATGACGAGTGGAATGTGTTTTGCTCAGAGAAGCCTGTTCTAACCTGTCAATGCCTTTTCCTCCTCGGACAGTGCCCTGAATGAAGACAGAGCAAATGTCCAACAGAAGCTCCTCCAATGAGTTCCTCCTCCTGGCATTAGCGGACACGCGAGACCTGCAGCTCTTGCACTTCTCACTCTTCCTGGGCATCTACCTGGCTGCCCTCCTGGGCAACAGCCTCATCATCGCAGCTGTAGCCTGCGACCACCGCCTCCACACCCCCATGTACTTCTTCCTCCTCAACCTCTCCCTCCTTGACCTTGGCTTCATCTCCACCATTGTCCCTAAATCCATAGCCAATTCCCTGAGGAACACGAGGTCCATTTCATACTCAGGATGTACTGCCCAGATATTTTTATTTGCCTTTTTCATATCAGCTGAGTATCCTGTTCTCACACTCATGGCCTATGACCGCTTTGTTGCCATCTGCAGGCCCCTGCACTACGAGACCCTCATGGACATCAGAGCTTGTGTCAAAATGGCAGCAGCTGCCTGGAGCAGTGGTTTTCTCAATGCTGTGCTGCACACTGCTAAATCATTTTCAATTCCACTCTGCCAAGGCAATGTGGTGGACCAGTTCTTCTGTGAAATTCCCCAGATCCTCAAGCTCTCCTGCTCAGATTCCTACCTCAGGGAAGCTGGGGCTACTGTGGTTAGTGCCTGTTTATTCTTTGGGTGTTTCGTTTTCATTGTGCTGTCCTATGTGCAGATCTTCACTGCCGTGCTGAGGATCCCGTCTGAGCAGGGACGACACAAAGCCTTTTCCATGTGCCTGCCTCACCTGGCCGTGGTCTCCCTGTGTGTCAGCACTGGCCTGTTTGCCTACCTGAAGCCCCCGTCCCTCTCCTTCCCAGCTCTGGATCTGGTGGTGGCTGTTCTGTACACAGTGGTGCCTCCAGCAGTGAACCCTCTCATCTACAGCATGAGGAAGAAGGAGCTCAAAGATGCACTGAAGAAACTGATTCAGCTGGTACTAGTTCAGCAGAAATAACCTGCCCATGCTTTGCGCATTCTCCCTGTGATAATCATGTTAGTCCACAAAGGTCTGAATTCCTTCCACTTCTCTAGGAGCACAAACGCAGTTTCTCTGACCCAGAGGCCTTCTGTGAATTTGTCTATCACTGTGGCAGACATGGTCTCTTTAATAAAAGAGGATTTCCTCAGTTCAGTGCTTGAAGGTTGGGCTCTTCTTCCAAAGCTGGAGTCAAAAATGTGCTCAAGGACTTTCACCCTGAAAGGGCCTGTTGCTTTTCAGGGGATCTCCTGGGCTCAAGGCAATGAACTCAAGGGGTGATTTGTCAGGGAAGGAAGGTTGGATTCAGTTGTCACTTGTGGGTGCCCAGTGCTCTTGAAGGTGGTGAACGGTCAAGCGGTATCTCCCATATGACAGGGCTGGAGACTGATGCCTGTCCTTCTCAAAGGGAGTGTGGATTCCCCCAGGAGAGCACAGGGCATCTCCAAGGGAACCGTGTGCCTCGGGGTGGGCAGTGAATGGAGTGTCACAAGATCAAGTGGAGTCACCCAAAGATAAAGCGATAAACCACTGAATGTCGAGGCTAGTGAGAGCTCTGCAATCCAACGAGAGGCAGTGTGAACCCTGCAGGTACAGGAAGAGAGCCTGGAGAGTGGTTTGTGTCACCTTCAATGAAAAACCATGGGCTGGCTCTAGGGACATCCCTGAACACAGCCTGAGCCCTTTGAAATGCCCTGTGATTGCTCAGAGCATCGTCCATGGCCACAGACCCTGTTGCCCCACAGCCACTCGCTCTGCAGAGCAGCACTGCCAGCTCAGGGCCCCTCAGGGATCACAGGGGAGGGTCCAGGAATGTCTGAGCAGGCAGGCACTGATGCACAGACACACTGACCTGGGGCAATGCTCTCTGGAGAGCAGGGATATGGCAGAGCTCCCTCCTCGTATGTCCCTGTCCTGCTGGGAGGGTGGAATGGGCACCTGGGAAATGGCCTGTTCCTGCCTGGGGTCAGTGCAGGACTTTTGCATGTGAGATGAACATAAGAGCAACTGCACTGCAGAAACACTGGCCACGACCCCTTGCTGCTGCCCCCACTGTCCCCTGCCCCTGCCCTGCTGACCTGCTGCCACCCCTGTGCTGCTCCATCTCCCGTCCCCTCTCCTCATACCACAGGGAGCAGCGGTGCAGCAGGAGCTGACACAGCCCCACAGCCAATGCCCAGTCCCCAGCCCTCCCAACTTCCATCCCAAACATGACATCCATCTTCAAGAAGGACAAGAAAGAGGATCTGGGGAAGGACCTGGGGGTTGTGGTGGGCATCAGTTGGCAAGAAAGCAGCAGGGTGCTCTTGTAGCAAAGATGGCCACCGTTATTCTGTGTTGTATTACCAAGAATGCAGGGCAGCAGGGCGAGCAGTGGGACACTGGAAATATCCTGGCAGCCTCAACCAAAAAGGAGCAAAATAAAGAAAAGGCAGAACTGGCAGACTACCCACGTTGGAGACAGCGGTATGATCAACCCAGGTACTGCAGACATTTTAAAACAACCCCCACAAAATGGCATTTCTGCCAGTGGCCAAGTGGCTGGAGCCAGATGTGCCCAGACTTGCTCACGGGGGAGAGCTCCAGGGGGACTTCTGATTTACTCTACCTCTAATAGCATGGCCAAGAATAGGATTATGCAGGGGTAGAACATGTTTTTGCTAGTCTAACTTTTTAACTAAAGCATTAGGACTCATGCTCAAGCACACCAATGTGGGGGGCGTTGGCTTTTCTTTGGCTTCAGTGGCTGCAAGATGCAGCCTGAGTTTGGTCTGAAAGAGAAAAGATTAGAACTGAATGTCCTGAGAGTGGCTATAAACTGATGCTTTTCCTGATCTTCAGTGATACTTCCTCTGGTCGCACCTCAGTCTACTCTGAACTCTATTTTTCCCCTTGCAGAATAGATCAGGACTGTGGAGAAAGAGCTGAGTCCAGGGCAAGGCCACGCTGATAATCTGGGCAGCCTGGAGAGCCCACTGAGAAAGGAAATGTGTGTACGAGACCTCACAGCAAAGGCCTGGATAAACCAAGTGACAGTGACCCTCCTGAGGTGCCAAGAAACCCAGGCCCCAAGCAATGGGGCTTCATACGGCCTCCTCTGCTCATGCCATGGGCTCATGAAACATCTCACAGAGTAAGATAAATGTCTGTGGGAGAGATGGAGAAAGAAAGCAGAAATGAATCAAAAGAGGGAGAATTCAGGCCAGGTGTCCCGCCAGTAAACATCTCCAAATACGGGTGGATTTACCCCCTCTCTGGCAAGGCTGTTTCTTCCATGACCAGCAGTACCTAGTGGAAGGAGGGTTTTTTCCTGACACCTCTTGTGGGATGGAGGGCAGCAGGATTTGAGAGACTCCTTCCAGCCAAGGGGGAGTTGCTGGGCACTCAGGCAAAGATTTCAGCCTGGGACCTTCAAGTCCTGGGTGGCTAAAGACTACAGGATGCCTCCAATGTGTGGCTCACAAGGGACCTGAGTCACGTCACAGCCACCATTGAAACACCCTCAGAAGCAGATCCCATAACATCTGTCCTGAATGAGACCTGCAGTATTTCCATACCTTTCTCTGTGCACCTAAAGCTTCCTTTTTAGCTCCTCAGCCCTGGGAAGCAGCCTCAGCTCCTGGAGTGGTGGGGAAGGCACCAGTGACTGCCAGCCCTGCCACTACACTCAGAATTTCTTTGTATTGACCTGAACCAAGTCCCCAGGGTGCTCCCTGCAGCCGACTGGATGGGCACAGATGGGACCTGGCCATTCCTGTTCCTCCAAAGCATGTTGCTTGAGGAAGTGCTGGAAGAAGAGGCCTGGTGGGATCCTCCTGGCACTGCACTGCCTGGGGCTGTGATCACCCCCTGCAGTTCCTAGGCCAGGTGCTTGTGGACAAGCAGACAGCAGTGCTTATGGGAGTCCATTAGGATCATGCCCTCCAGATGAGCAGGGAGACCTCAGGATCTTATCACCCTGTAGGAGAGCAGCTGGTCACTCAGAGGACTGGGGAGAGGAGGGACAGGTCCCATGGCTCGTGAGGTGAAGGTGCTGACTGGTGCCTGGGGCCAGGG
Organism: Apteryx mantelli; assembly: GCF_036417845.1. Lineage (NCBI taxonomy): Eukaryota > Metazoa > Chordata > Aves > Apterygiformes > Apterygidae > Apteryx > Apteryx mantelli. The sequence continues at coordinate 10,604,233 of NW_027118553.1, read as the reverse complement.
CACTGCTACCTCCTAGGCCCTCTGCCAGCTCCTGGGAAGCCACTGCAGGAGCAAGAAAATCCTGGAGAACAGCCTTCCCCATGTTCCTGGGAGTGAATCACAAGGTTACTTCTGTGTGAGAAAATGACCATCCAGCAGCGGGCACATGACTCAGATGTGGGCCTGTAAGGTCAGTGCCACTTCAGTACCCGATAGACAAGAACCAGGCACATGGCTTCAGTGCTGACTGAACTCACTTTTTCCTCAGTACCTGATAGGCCATCAGCAGGCTCTTGGTTGGTATAGGTTCCTGTGAAGTCACCTCTGCCTGTGCTGCTGTTGGGCCAGAAGCAGGTTAATGGTGTCATTGTTGTATGTGAGGTCACTGATGCCTGAAGAAATGACAGGCCACTGGCAGGCACAGGGTCAGCAAAGTGGCTGTGATGTCATTCCAATATGAGCAGCTTATAGACCAACAGCAGGAACATGGCTGTGAAATGTACTGTGAGGGCACTTCTGCATGAGCACCTGATAGGCAAGTAGCAGGAAGGTGCTTGGGATGTTGACTGTGAGGTCACTGCTGCTTCAGTACCTGATCTGCCAAAAGGGGGACATGGTTGTGATGATGAGAGTGAGCTCACGTCCTTCTCTATAGATCGTATGCCGTCAGCAGGCCCTTGCTTGCTGTTGGTTCATGTGAAGTCACCTCTGTCTGCTGCTGGTAGGCCAGAAGCAGGTTTATGGCTTGAGTGTAGGCTGTGAGGTCACTTCTGCCTGAGTCCCAGATAGGCCAGCAGCAGGAAGGGCATCAGCAAAGCAGCTGTGAGGTCACTTCAGCCTGAGCAGCTGAGCAGCAGCAACAGGGCTGTGAAATGGCTGGTGAGGCCACTTCTGCCTCTGGAGATGACAGGCCAGAAAGGCGCTGGCCTTGCAGGGCTGTTCCCTGCTGGGCTGGGGCTCTCCAGGGAGGCCTGAGCTGCCCCCAGGCTGCGCTGGGCAGGGGGGCTTGTGCCAGGCTCCCGCTGCCATGGATCCAGCAGGACGCCTGGAGTGCATGGAACAGACTCATCACCGAGTTCATGCAAGGAGGGATTTGGTTGGCTTCTTTGGGACTTTTTGGACACTAAAAGGAGGAGATTGCTGTTGCATTTAGAAAGAAACACTTATCAGCTGGTAGAAAAGAAGCACACACAGCACAGAGCTACAAAACCACAGTTCCTGCAGTTGTGTGGGGAGTCTGTTGTTCTACACAAGTGCTCAGTCGTGAAATATATATATATATAAAGCAATATACACACATATATTTGGATATAAGTATATACATTCTAGATATTGTTTAGGTGTCTAGGAACTACAGAAGGCATTCTTGATCATCATCTTTTTTTTTTTTTTTTCTTGGGAGAATAGGTGTTTTCAGCACTGGAGAAAGACATTTAGCCAAACCTGGGTATTCAGAAAAGCTTTGCAGAGACTTGTACAGTCTCCTGTGCTGTGTGGTAGGAGGAAGACTTAAGAATATAGCATGTTCCCATTAAATGACAAAATACAAATGAATATATTTCAGCTTTAATTTGGAAGCTGTACTAGTGCAAGTGAGGCATGTGGACTATTCAGGGAAGTTAACCAACATCTCTTGTCTTTCAGGTGGTATTAATCACATTTTAACAGAGGATGCAATGTACAGTGATGAGGAATCACCTTCAGGGTTCTGAGGCTGAATTGTCTCATCAAATGCCTACTAGACAAGAGGAAACATTCCTTAACTGCTACAGTAAATGTCTGTGTCTCTTGGATTCAAACTGTTGGGTCTTTGGAAACAATCTTGGCTGTTTTAAGAGTGAGGGGTGGGAGAATAAAGAGTAGAGAAAAGCTGGTCATGGAGGGAAGGTTATATCAATACATGGAAGAAGTAAGCATGAAGCTGAAGCTCAATACTGGAGTTGCAATAAAGTACGTTGTTATTACTGACCAGAAGGAAGGACCGAGCCTCCACCAGAAAGATCCACAGACTCTTAGTCATGTTGACTTAAAACACAGTATTCCTGAAGTGACTCAAAACCAAGGAAATGTGTTGTCCATCCTTTTAGGTAATAAATAAATAAATAAATAAAATATGGGTTTGTGTAGCCAAAGACCTGGAGAGCCAGGCTAGAGGCAAAGGTCTCCCCTGGAGCCTGCAGGAATAGGTGCTCTGGAGAAGTTGGCAGCTCCTACCCTGGGCCTGTCTGCTCTGTTTGCTAGCACCACCTCCCCTGAAGAAAGATGCACACAGGCACCTTTTCGCTTCTTTAATCACATAGGATCCATTGATTCAAGTGTGTGTGTGGAGGGGGACCAGAACTGCCTGAGCATTGATCAACTGGTCAGACACACAGAGAAATGCATCCTGAGAAAGGATGCTTGCCGCTTGGTCATGGGGTAGAGGCTTGTCTGCTTATGTGCTTGAGGTACCACCTGCAGGCAATGGCCTTTGATCTTCCTGAGCAAGGAACCTGGTCAGAAGGAGCCTCTGGAAATGAGACAGCAGGCTGTGAGCTGGGGAGCTCTTCAGACAGGCAGAAGGTTGTCACCTCTTGTAAAATGAGCTTTGAAATTATGACTCATAACCAGGCTGCTTTGACAGTGCCTGCCCTCAGCTTTCCTGCCTGTGTCATGCTGCTTGTGTTCAATGCTGACTTGGACACCAGCATCCGGGAAGCCCAAAGGACAGCACCAACTATCATTTATATTCCACATGTCCATGTACAATGGGAGGCTCTTGGACTCTCATTGAAAGCTACATTTACTACATTGTTACAGAAGGGTCCAGCATAGGCACCAGTTTGGTAGCTTGCAACACCAGCTGGATGCCACGCAAATGTCCCCAAAGAGCTATTCCTGTCAGTAGCTTTCCTTCTTCAGTTTCCTACTCAGTTATGTATCTCTGAAGCACCTAAATGCTGTGCTTTCCCAAGCAAATGGATACCGTCATCACGAGGGCACCCTACCTGAATCTTCTAGAATTTGCTGCAGCAGAAAACAACACTATAAACATTTGTCCAAAATGTTTTCTGAGTCAAGAGATTCACTCAGGCGCAGCCTTCCCCCCATTCCCAGACACACAGGCTTATTAGACAGATGTTTAATTTTGCCTGGGAGAACAATTCTGGTGATTTCAAGATAGTTATTTATATCCTGAACCAAATGTATGAAATGTTTGCAAAGTGCAAGGCAATCAAGATCTGTTGACCAATAGCATGTCTTCTGACAGTCTGCCATTGCAAAAGATAGGTGTCATAGTGTTCGTAGTAGAAATGGCTTTAGCATTTGAATGCCTTAACTACAATATCAGTTCTTTCTTCATAAGGGCCAAATCTTTATAAATTAGGAATCTGAATTCCATCTTGTGTTTCAGCAACTTTGGGAGGACCACTACACCGATTTCCATCAGCAGCCTTCAGTAGGAGTACATCCTCCACTTTCTAGACTTCTGGTGGTTGCCATTAACAGGTTACACTTCTGGTGATGTTCTCCTGGATACAGAAACACAAACCTTAATTGGATGTGTTTATCCTGCATCCTTTTCTGCAGAGATGCTGCCCAGCCGGCACTGCCCGGCCTGTATCACTGCAGGGTGTTGGTCGGCCCCAGGGGCAGGACCTGGTGTTTGTTCAGTTTTGAATTTCATAAAGGTACTGGCCACCCATTCCTCCCGCCTGCTGAGGTCCATCTGGATGGCAGCCCTCGAGCTTAGGACTGTTCTCCTGATTAAGTGCCATCTGCAAATGTGATGAGAGTTGTGTTCTGCAGGTCACTGATGAACGTGTTAGACAGGACAGGTCCCAGTATAGACCCCTGCGTACTCCACCTGTCACTGGCTTCCAGGTAAAGCACCACTCATTCACAAAAGCCCTCTGAACTCAATCATCCAACCAGCTTTTAACCCATCTGGTTGTCTGCCCAGCCTATCATAATGCCCTATTAGTATACAAGAATATTCTTGGAGACAGTGTCAAACTCCTTGCTAAAATCATGGTAAATGACACCCACTGCTCTCCTCTCCTCACCAAGCACAGATCTTTTCTCACAGAAGGCAATCAGGTTGGTCAGGAATCATTTCTCTGCACTAAATCCATGCTGGCAGTTCCCAGGCACCTTCTTGTCCTTCAGGTGCCCAGAAACGTGATGCAAGAGGAATCACTCCATGAAACACTCCTCACCAAAGTGAGGCTGAACAGCCTGCAGCTCCCTGGTTTCTCCCTGTGGCCTTTTCTGATGATAGGCACAACATACTCCTTCTCCTGGTCATTGGGGCCTCCCCTGATCTCCACAACCTTTCAAAGAGGATAGAGACTAGCCTTGTTGTGAGAGCAGCCAACCCTCTCAATGTCCTCAGGTGCAGCCCATCCAGTCCCATAGACTTGTATGGGTTGACTTCTTGCAAGTCATCCCTCCCTCAGTCATCACCCAACATTGGTTGCTTCTTTTCCCCCCTCTGGACTCCTGATCAGGCACAACAGCCTAGGAGACCTTCTTGGTGAAGACTGAAGCCAAGAAGGCCTTGAGCTCCTCACACCTATCTGCATCTGCTGTTAAGAGATCCCTTGCCTGATCCTGCAGTGAGCTAACATTTTCCTTTTTACTCTTTTATTGTAGCTGAAGCTGTAGCAGCTCTTCTTCATGCTCTTGATCTTCCCTGCAATGGTCAATCCTAGGGGAGCTTTGGCTTCCCTAACACCATCCCTTCTCACTGGACAATATTTCTAAATACCATCTTTGCAGCCTCTCCTTCCTTCTGCTTCCTTATTGCCCTGGAGCTCAGTCCTGAGTTCCCAGTGTAGCCAAGCCGATCTCCCAAGATGTCTGCTAGTTTTACTGAGTACCACTATGGACTATTTTTGTGCTTGCTGGGTGCTGTCCTTACAGACCTGCTGGCTTTCCTGAGCTGCTGGGCCCTTCAGAACTGCCTCCCATGGGACGCCCCACCAGTCCCCTCAACAGACCCAAATCTGCCCCTCTGAAGTCCAGGGTCTGTGCTCCTCTATACTATCCTTCCTCACTCCACTCAGGATCTGGAACTCTACTTTTTCTTCATCACTGGAGGCAAGGCAGACACTGACTGTACCATCCCTGATCAGTTCCTCCCTGTCTGAAATTTTCAGAGACAAAGAAGCATCACAAATTGTGCATTTGTGCTAAGAAGCTGTCCCTGATGCCCTCCAGAAACCTCCTGGCCTGCTTGCACTCTGCTGTTTGCCCTTCCAGTTCATGTCAGGGGGATTAAAGTCCCCCCAATAAGAACCAGGGTCTGTTATCCACAGATTTACTCACACTGCTTAAAGGAAAATGCGTCCACCTCCTCTGTACCTCCCATTGCGATGTCACCCTTGTCACCCACAAGCTCTCACCCAAAGCCTTGCCTTAATGTGTGAAGAGCTCCACACGTCTGAGCTGTCCCTTCACACAAGGGGCATCCCCTTTCCTCATCTTTCCCCTTGGTCTCTCCTGAAGAGTTTGTACCCTACCATCAGGGCTCTCCTATCATGCAAGTGATCCCACCACATCTCAGTACTCTAGCAATGTTTCAGTCAGATTGGTCATGGTGCAACCTGTTATCAGGAGCCAAGGACACTGTGTGTGCGATGGCCCCACTTCAGAGCAGAGCCATGCTGGTGTAGATAGCAGGTGGCAATGTCATGGTGAAAGGAGGTTCCCACTAAGAGAGCAAAGCCTGCAGTGCCCAAGGCCAGGGAGAAACAGAGCTGGGCTGTGCAGAAACGGCAGGAGAGGAGTTTGCTGCCTGAGTTGACTCTGCAGCACCTTGGGGCCTGTGACAGAGGTGAACCAATGTCCAGGCAGGATGAAGTGCCACTGAAGAAGTCCCTGGCCTGGACAGCCTGTGATCCAGTGACCCTGTGGACATCATTAGCACAGTCCCTGTTTGTGTCATCTGGGAGCGAAAAGAGGGTCAGGGAGAAGAGAACTGGAAGGTTTCAAGAGTGCAGGGACATGAGTGGAGACCTTGGTGTAATGTGCCTCCCATCTATGCAGCACACTTGGATGTGGGCAGTACAGACTGTACCCGAAGGCAGAGGTAGGATTCATTTGTTTGGGCACAGGTAGGAAAGGCAAGATGCCCTGGGGCACTTGCCCAGCACCACTCCAAACAGGCAGGGCTTTCCTGTAGGGGCCATGCTGTGTGTGCTAGAAACATGCAGTTGTGCTGGACACCCCAGACATCTGACATGGCCCTGCCAGCCTTTTTTTATGTCATTACATGCAGTGTCTGCACTGGATTACATCAGGATTTTGCACTGTAGGGATCTGCTTGTGTCACAGCTTCCTAGTGAGTGGTGCTCTAGCAGCATTAGGCATCTGGGGTCATTTGAGATGGCCAAGGAAATTCCCCACCTGGCCCCCACCTCATGCTCCAGAAGGATGTGGGTCTCACAGTCACTCCATCAGAGCAAGCAGACACTGACACATGCCTGGGACCACCTCTGTCTCCTCAACTGTCACCAGGTATTTGTGTGGGAGCAACTGACTCCCACCCTCCATCTCAGGTGATTATAACATGAGCTTAGACAGGGATCTCACACGCAGACATCTATTTTGTGTACACTTTGGCTTGGACAAGGAGAATCCCACCTCCTGCCTTTTTTTTTGATGTTTGTGGGAGAGCACTGAATCCCACTGCATGCCAGGGGCTTCTAAATGGGCATGAGATGCCCAGATTGACTCATTTGAATCAAAACCTGAACCATGGGTAGATGACCTCCCTTCTTGTCCTCGAGTCTGTCCTGCCTAGTTAGGAGTGAGACATTTCCACCTCTTGCAGATAACCATCCTGTGATGAGACTAATTGTAATGCTGGAATCAGTTTCCCTTCAGTGTTGAGAAAGAGACCAATGGTGATGATTTTAGTCTACTTCAGGAACATTTCCCAGGAGGAGGCAGCACAAGGGACAGAGGAAGTCAGGACTTCAGCTGGGCCCCTGCTCCTGGGCAGAGCCAGGCTTCTGGGATGGAGGGAGATCATGGCAACCTGGCAGCACTGCCCAGAGACAGCTGTGTGCAGGAGCAGCTCCTCTGCCAAGAGCAGCAGGGCTCCGGGCACTGCCTGCTGCTGCTGACATGAGATGAGAGAAGACAGCGAGAAGTGCAAGGCAGTGTGGAGTGGGAGGAGAGAGGAGAGCTCCTTGTGGGAGGAATTTTCACAGCTCCTGACACAGTAAGTCTCTGGCTGCAGGGCAATGCTACTGAGCTTCCTGGAGGGATCTTCTAAACCCAGGGCTAGCAGGAAGCATGCAGAGGAGGTCTGAGGCCATCTACTGGGCCTGTAGACCATCCTCCTCCCATGGAGGCCCTCAAGCAAGATGCCTCAGTACAGAGATGCAACCCAGCTTGTTGTTGCATGAACAGAGAGGAGAAACTGCCCCAGGAAACTCCTCACACAACCAGCCCCTCATACCAGCCATTTCCAGCACTGGCCATTCCCTATGGTGCTGGTGAGGGGTGATCTTGGAATGTGACCAGCTCCATCTGCCTGCTGGGCTCAGCAGCTGGGTGGGGGGAATGTCCAGCCCTGCCTGGCCTCTCTGCAGGCTCCGACCCCAGCAGACCCCAGAGCATGGCCTTCTGCTAACCCCGGGGAGACAGTGCTGGGCCTGAGCAGGGGCTGGGGACTGGTGGAGAGGCTGCTGCGCAGGAGGGCCTTGCGGGACAGGGCACTGAGGTCTGTCATAGTGACCATGCTGGGGAGATGTTTCCCCACCCCTGTCTGCACCCTGTCCTGTGCAGTGCCTGCACAGTGAGGCAGTGGGGCCATGGGGCCACATGCAGGGCAGCAGGGCTGGGCCAGTGCAGAGTTGGGGCACAGATGGGAGTCATGACACTCCAGGAAGCTCTCGACGGTCATGGAGGGACCTCACCGTTCCTAGCAGGGTCGGGGGTCTCTTAGGGGCTGCAGCCATTGGCACTGCTTGCCAGAACTGCATACCCAGGACAGTTGGTTGGTGCCCAGCATTACAGCTCATGGTGCCACCTCTCCTGTGTTACCATCATCTCTCAGGAGCACTGCTGGGTGCGTCACTCCCTGCCTGGGTGTGGAAAGGAGCTGCTGGAGGTCTTCTCTTCTCACACCTGCTAATGCTGACTCTGCCCTGGCATTGGCCCACAGGCTCTGCCCTGGGTCATGCTGTGTCTCCATACGCTCTCCTCTGAGACCATGTAGGGACCTGCAGCATGTATGTCTGCTTAGAGCTGGCCACCATGGCCCACCTGAGTGGTCCCAGGAGATCCCACGAAGGCTGTGCTTGGAGATTAGGCTGTGATTGTGCTCGGTCAACGTAGATGGGATGGTGTGGCTGGGGGCCAAGGGAAGGAAAGGACAGGAGAGAACAAGGAGAAGTGGCAGTAAGGGAAAATTCAAATGAGTTGAAGGAAAAAAAAACAGTAATCATGATAGTTGAGCAGCACTGGGGCCGGGGCCAGGAGTTTTTTAAAAACTCTCCAGGAGCAAGCACTTACCAACCTGATCTGACTGTAAAGTTAGCCCAGCTCAGAGCAGATCATTGTCCTGGAGATCTCTGGTGGTACCTCCAAAGCCAAATCCTCTAGGAGGAAGGGGCTGGAAAGGGGAGTCCTGGGCAGGGGACACTGTTGTGGGGTTGAGGCCTTGCTGGCACTTGTACTGCCTGGTCAAACCTGTCAACCCTGTCCTCCAAAGTTACACAGTGAGAGAGTTCATCCTCCAAAGGAGTCTTTGCTCCATGGGCAACAGGAGTCAAAGCAGTGCAGGGAGAGTGAAGAAAAGTTCTCAGGAACACGCCAGGCATTCAGCCCCTTCGACTGCTGAGGTGTCCCCAGACCGGTGCTTTGCATCCTGGGTCTGAAGGGCTGAGAAATCTTTGGAGCCAGAGCAGACTGGAGTCCCACCTCCTGGGCCCACAGGTTACAGGGCATCAGCAAGGCTGTACTGGCTGCAGGGAGGGAATCAGTGCCCGGGGCATGAGCAGATCCCCCTCTGCCCTCCCCTCTCTCTTCACTCCCCGGAACAGAGATCGTGTCTCCCGTGTTGGCCCTCCCTGCTGGGCTTTATTCCCATCCAGAGGGGATGCAGGCTTCCCACTGGGGAAATGCAGGAGAGCCCAGTCTCATCTAGAGGAGCAGGGTCCCACCACACCTGCTGGGTGGCCAGGGCTGCAGGCTGCAGACCCCACTCTGTTCCCCGCACACCTCCTGCGTGGGGCTGGAGGGTGCCCAGCAAGAAGGCAGGCATGCCTGGGGGTCTGGTGCCATTGGTGTGGTGGCCTTTGGACCAGCCTCTGTCTGTAAGGAACTCAGGAACTTCTCTGCCTCCATGTTAGTGGCAAAGTTAGTGTCCCAGCTTCTTCCCTCTGGAGAGCTGAGGATTTAATTCTCTGGAGAAGGCAGAAAAGGAAAGCTTTTTGTTCATGGGACTTATACCACCCTGTCAACCCTCTACTGTCTTCTTCTGCTGTATCACCCCAGAAATTCTTTGGCAGGGACATTTTTTGGTTTCTGACCCTTCTTTGAGCAGCAGGTTGCACTACAGGCCTCCTGTGCTCTCTTCAGCCTGAATTATCCTAAAAGCCTATGACCTCAGGCCCCATTTCAAGCACAGAGCAAATGTCTCTGGGACAGGAGTCATTTGTGCTTTATGTGACCATCTAAAAGAAGGCAGGTGAACACCTCCTCCTCCCCATTGACTGTAAGGGCAGCCTGGGAGGCACTGCCTCACGCATATCTACATTACCCGGGAAGTTCTTTGCATCCACCTTTAACCACATAGAAGTCCTTTCCCTGGATCCCCTCAGTGGTGAGGGGAGAAATGCAGGCTTTTCTGTAGGGTAAGTCCTCTACCTCTGTAGTTGCACCTCACGGTAGATGGTGCCATGCTGCCCTTTCTTTCTTGCCTGAAGCTCAGCCTGGATGGGGATGTGAATGTGGAGGTTGTCTGTCACTGCAGTGACTGTGAGATGGTGGAGAGGTAGGAGGAATGACAGAATCACTGCCCTGGACTGCAGCAGAGAGGATTTCATCTTGTTCAGGATCTGCTTGTCAGCATCCCACAGGTGACTGTCCTGGAGGGCAGAGGAGCCAAGGAACCCTCTTGTATCATCAGGGACAATGTCCTTGAAGCACAGGAACACTCTAGTCTGCCGGAAAGTCCATCAGGGCCTGGCCTGAGGCTGGCACAGATGATCAGGGACTTTGTGATTTAGGACTTGAAAAGGCAGAAGGAAGTGCACAGAGGGCTGGAAGGGGAATGGGCTACCCAGGAAGAAGACATAGACATTGCATGTGGTGGGAGGGATGGAGTTAGGCAAGCCAAAGCTCAGCTGCAGCTGGAGCTAGCAAGAGATGGAGAGGGCAACCATAAGGGCTTTTGTAAGTACATGGGCAGCCCAAGGAAGGCAGGCAGCCAAGGAAAATGTGCTCTCCCGTCTCAGTGGGGCAGGGGATGTAGTGACAAAGACAAGGGAAAGGCTGAGGAGCTCACTGCATCTTTTACCTTGTCTTTTCCTGGTCTTGTCTACTGCCAGGTCTCCCTGGCCCCCGAGTCTTTCAGCAGCATCTGTGTTAGCAAAGCCTCACCCATGGCAGAGGAAGATGCAGCTGGAGAGGAACTTTGCCCAGTGGGCACACACAAGTCCATGGAACCAAACAGGAAGCACCCCAGGGTGCAGGGAGATGTGTCCGCAGTCGTTTTAATGCTGCAGTTGGTCATCTTTTAAAAGTCAGGGTAATCAGGGAAGTTCCTGATGACTGGGAAAAGGCAGACATTGCACCCATTTTCCAGAAGGGCAAGAAGGAGGATCTGGGCAATGACAGGCTCGTTGTCTTCATCTCAGTCCCTGGGAAGGTAATGGAGCAAATCCTCCTGGAAACCATCTCCAAACATATGAAGGACAAGGCCTGGAAGAGGCAGCATGGCTTGACTAAGGGGAAATGGAAACCATGCCTGACCAGCCTGATTGCCTTCTGCCATCAGATGAATGGCTTTGTGCACAAGGGGAAAGCAGGGGATTTTGTGAACCTTCCCTTTAGCAAGGCCTTTGACACAGTCCCCCAGAGTCTCCTTAGAGGCAAATTGTTGAGCTCTGCCCTGGATCAATGGACCATAAGGCAGGTGGAAGATTGGCTGGACCATCAGGCTGAAACGCTGTGATCAGTGGTACAAGTTCCAAGTGGCAGCCAGTTACTAGCGGCATCCCTCAGTGATCAACATGTGGGGCAGGACTGTTTAACATCTTGATGAATGGCCTGCACAGTGGATGGAGCGCACTCTCAGCACCTTTGTGGCCAATGCATGACTGGGGGGAGCCCCTGGGCAACCTCATCTAGTTCCCTCTGCATTGACCAGGGGGGTTTGGGACTAGATGACGTCCAGAGGTCTCGTCCACCCTAAGTGCTGTGATTCAGTGAACCGTTCCCTGGAGAGCTCTGTAAAGAGAGAAGAGGCAGAGGAAGAAGAAAGGAGAGAGAAACAGAAGAAGAGATCTGAAACGTGTCCATTTCAATAAAGTAGTTCCTCCAAACAAAGTTTCTCCATTCAGAGCATTGCCAGCAAATGTATTTTGATGAATACTGTATCTCTCTCTATATATGTTTACGCTCCCATAGACAGACTAATTCCTGTAGTGCATGAACATGGTGCTGCCAATGAACAAGGAAGAAAAAAATATTTGGCAACGGTAAAAACTGTGTGAAGTTTTGGAAATGAGCGTTTTTTTGTCAATTATTAGACTGAAGATGTTTTAGGGACTCCTTTAAAACATTGCTTTAAGATGTGTATGTTGAGATTTGTGGAAATTAGACCATCCAAAAATAGAGCATTTCCTTGAAGCTGGTCATGCTGCTTTCCTCACCAGTCGAGAGAGCCCAACACCTCAGAGTACTATGTGCTCTGTGCAAAGAGTGAGGGGTGGCACGAACAGCCATGGGCAGGGGGTGATTTTCTGAGCACCGGGCTCTGTGTGAGACACAACAATATCCTCTTTAGTGTTGTAGGTCTGATTATAACAGAAGGGTTTAGAAAATGACATGAAAAATGAAACAAGAAAGAAATTAAGACAAAGATTGAAAGCAAAGAAATGCTTTGTTATACTTTCCAGGTTTTCATTTTTCTTGTGTTCTTATTGTCTTTCTTGATTTGTTCTGTTTTAGTACACTAGTGTTCTGGGGAGATTATGCATTATCTTTCTGTCTGAAAAGGAAAGAGATTTTCAGAACTGGGTTGGGATGCAGTCACAGGGTCATGGGTGCCTGGTGCCATTGCAGGTGCCCTCGTCCCCTCTGCAACTCCGAGGGGCTCTGGTCTCCCACAGGTCCCCTGTGGGATCTGCCATGTCCAGGCAGGTGCCTCAGAGACATCGGGGCCTCTCCAAGTGCCACTGGGTGCTTGTGGTTGGACACCTGAGCTCTGCCTGGAAAGGTGAAGAACTGTTTTCAACATTTCAAAAATATGAGCACACTTTCATCATTTTGAATGATTAGCTAATTTTAATGTCAATGTTTTCCTATGATGAAAGAGTGGGAATCTTCCGGAAGGGTATTTATCTCAGGAGAAGAAATATTGATTTGCCCTGGACCTTGTGTTTCTACTGCTCTGTCTGTGATGCTGTGGATGTAGTCTCAGTGATCTCTCACATATTTCCACATGCCCAGATTAATCTGATCATTTCTAAAGTCATCTTTGCATCAGACGGTCTGGGCGTATGCACTTTCCACAGTTTTCTAGTCTTCCTCCTCCCCTTACTCTTTATCGTTCAGATACCTCCCAACTCTCCAGTTGCTGCTTTAAGCTTGAGGGAGTCTATAGCTTGCCTCCACTTTCAGGAGTCTCATTATCTCTTCAATCAATTCCTGCACTGTGCGTCTATCCAGCCTTTCCTATCTATTTGTGAAGAACATTTCAAGGAAGGTTCTTCCTTGTAGACCGTGGACCTCTCTGGAGGCACCTTGGACTTGAGATACAGTTGAGGAGTGTGTTTTATTTCTTAGGACACTGGATCAAATTTATTTGTGTTTGATCGCAATTAAAGCAAAACCTTTTGTGTCTCTTTGCAGCTAGTTGTCTCAGGAAAGCAGGAAGGAATTGGTGCACATGAGCTGTAACATTCAGCTGCAGCCTTGAGTGGCAAAAGGTTAGATTTGAACAGGAGTGATCGAAGTCCCTAGTGGCTGATGATAGAAATGGCAGGGCTGGGGAGCTGGGGAGGAAGGTTGTCCATACAGTGCCTGACCTCCAGGATGGTGCTTTTCCCACATGTCCAGACCTCATTAGGAGACACTCTGGATCAATATCAGCTGGAGAAGGTGGATATCACTCTAGGTTGTAAGCTGAAAGATAAGGAAAACTTTGAAAGCAGAAATCCTTTTTTTTTTTTTGATGCTCATTGAAATCTTCCTCTTGTAAATACACTGCTGAAACCTCTCCAATTAGCCACAGCACAAGAATTGAAGAGCTGAAGAAAATTATGGGGAGAGGCATGGCTCCTTAGGGGGTTTTGCATCTTAATGACCCCTCGGGTGTCTTTGGTGCTGAGTCCATGAACCTCAGATGCTGAGAGGAGACTGAAGAAACCTCTCAAGAAGTTTACGTCAGAAGCAAATCCCAAGTTTCTTGGAGCGTTAACAGGTCCCACTGAGGGCCATTACCAACAAAGGCTCCCCAGGGGCTGATTAGAGCCAAAAGTTGGAGGCCCTGATTGCAGGTAGGCAAAGGCAATGTGCAGGTGGCTGTGATGCCAAGTCAACCTTGATGTGTGTTATCAAGCAGGATGGCCAAGAACCATAGCCAGCCCCTGCGTTGGGAGATCCTTCTCCTCACACTTTACTCTGGACTCTTCCTGGGGGCAGTGTGGGGTTGGGGCGGAGCACAATGTCAAGTGAAGGACAAAAATACAGTACCTCCTGGTCTCCGTGGAGGTGAGGAGACAGCAAGGCCACAGTGCTGTAAGGAAGTGTCATTTTCTCGTAGGCCTCTGTGGCAGAGACACCAGCCATAGCAAATGGGACAAAGACCTCAGTTCTGTTGGAGGCTTTCAGCCTTGGCATTGCCCTCTGTCATCTCCACCAAAGGCTGTCCTGTGCTGTCCCAAAGTTGCACCTGTTTCCCTGCAGCCTGCAGACACCCAACCTGCTTCCCCACCTTGCTCTCACTGCAGCATCTCCCCACCTTTACTGACATCCTGCTGTCCTTGCTGGCTGCTTCTTGAAACAAAAGGCAAGGGGCTGATCACGGAGCCCTTTGGGTGTCCTCTTGCACCACAGCACTACCCTACGAGTGACATTCTTGTTACCTGAAGTGCAGTCTGAACCTCTCAAGATGCACTTTGTGGCTCTTTCCCCTTCTCATGTGGCTTCTTGCTACCAAGAAAAGCTCCATCATCTCTGAAACCACCCTGTCACAGGTGACTACTGTATTGGCCTTAGCCTCCACTTCGCCAGGCTAAAGCAGCCCAGGTCCCCCAGCCTCTCCATACAGGCCATGTGCTTCAGGCCCCCAACCCCATCTTGGCAGACCTCCTCTGCACCCTCTCCAGTTGCTCCCCATTCCTCCAGCACTGGGCATACCACACTGGGACACACTGTTGCAGACATGTGGCCACATCAGTGCTGAGTTGAGGGGGATAAGAACTGCCCTTGCCTGGGTGGCCATGCTCTTCCTAACACAGTCTTGTATGCAGCTGGCCTCATTTGTGGCGAGCATGCACCACTGGCTCATATGGCACCCCTCATAATGTCCAGGCCTTCTCCTCGGGGGTCACTGCTCTGCCAGTCAGGTCTCTGCCTGTCCTGATGCACGTGTCGTTCTGCCCTGCTGAAGAGCTTTTCAAACAGGACAGGATGTGGGATAGAGCCCTGCATACCCCACCTTTACCTGGCTTCCTGGTCAAGCATGACCCATTCATGAATATGCTCTGAGCCTGATCATCCAACCAGCTTTTTACCCATCTGCATGTCTACTGGACATCCACTACTCTCTTCTCCTCCACAAGTGCAGGCCTTTTATCACAGAAGGCAATCAGGTGGGTCAGGAATGATTTACCTTCAGTAAATCCATGCTGACTGTTCCCAGGCACCTTCTTCATGGGCCCAGAAAGGTGATCTGAGAGGATTCACTCCATGACACACTGCTCACCAACGTGAGGCTGAATGGCCTGCAGCTCCCTGGTTTGTCCTTGCGGC
The DNA here is from genome assembly GCF_036417845.1 of Apteryx mantelli. Lineage (NCBI taxonomy): Eukaryota > Metazoa > Chordata > Aves > Apterygiformes > Apterygidae > Apteryx > Apteryx mantelli. Next base: position 10,589,056 of record NW_027118553.1, on the reverse strand, counting down.
CTTTTTTGAAGATGGGCACAACATATTCCTTCCTCTGCTCATTGGGACCTCCCCTGACCTCCACAACATTTCAAAGATGATAGAGAGCAGCCTTGCTGTCACAGCAGCCAGCTCTCTCCATGTCCATGGATGCCAGCCATCCAATCCCATAGACTTCTATGGGTTGAGTTCTAGAGACTTAGGCACTGCGGGTTGGTTTTCTCCTCAGGAGTCCTGACTCTAGGCACAACAGCTGAGGAGACCTTGTGGGTGAAGACTGAAGCCAGGAAGGACTTCACTTCCCCAGACCTAGCTACATCTGCTTTTGCTAGAATCCCTGCCCCATTCAGCAGTGAGCCCACATTTCCTTTTATACTTCCTTACTGTCACTGAAGCAGTAGCAGCTCTTCTTCGTCCTTCACATCCCCTGCAAGTGTCTCTATGCCAGGGGAGCTTTGGCTTCTTTAACACCATCCCGACTTTGCTGGACAATATTTCTAAATTCCTCCTTTGCAGCCTCTGCCTTCTTCCCCTTTCCGTATGCTGCCTGATTGCCCTGGAGCTCACATGGGAGTTCCCTGTTTAGCCAAGCTGGTGTCCAGAGATGTCTACTGATTTTACAGACTGTTCGTTATGGAGCATTCTTGTGCTTGACAGGTGCTGTCCTTAATGACTTGTGGGCTTTCCTGAGCTTCTCTGCCCTTCAGAGCTGCCTCCCTTGGTCCATGCCATGGAAGAGCTCCATACATGCAAGCTACCCCTTCACACATAGGGCATGCCCCTCCTCATCTTGCCTGGTGGTCTCTGCTGAAGAACTTGCACCCTGCCATTGAAGGACTCCAGTCATGCGAGTGATCCCACCACATCTCAGTTATTCCAACCATGTGGCACTCCTGTGACAGGCTGCATATGTTTGCATTTATTTTGTCTTCAGCATCTCAGCTGAGGTGCCGACTGAAGATTTGTCACAGGGAAACATGTTACGAAGGACCTCATGTATGCAAAGGCTTTGATTGCAAGTGATGATGTGCTGGCATGGATAGCAGGTGGCAATGTGATGGTGAAAGGAGGTTCCCACTAAGAGAGCAAAGCCTGCAGTGCCCAAGGCCAGGGAGAAACACAGCTGGGCCTTGCAGGAATGGCAGGCGAGGGGTTGGCTGCCTGAGCTGACTCTGCAGCACCTTGGGGTCTGTGACAGAAGTGAGCTGAACTCCAGGCAGGACAAGGTGGCAGTGAAGAAGTCCCTGGGCCTGGGCAGCCTGTGATCCAGCAACCCTGAGGACATCATTAGCACAGTCCCTGTTCACATCATCTGCATGGGTGAGAAGAGGTTCAGAGGGCAGAGAGCAAGAAGGGTTTGAGAGTGCAGGGACTAGAGCGGAGACCTTGGTGTGATGTGCCTCCCATTTATGCAGCACACATGGATGTAGACGGGATGGACTTTCCTTAAAGGCAGTGGCAGGATTCAGCTGTTTGGGCACAGGCAGGAAATCCAAGATGCCCTGCAGGACTTGCACAGTGCCACTGCAAAGGGCAATTGTTTTCCTGTAGGTGCCATGCTGTATTTGCTAGACACATGTGGTTGTGCTGCACACCCCAGGCATCTGAAATGGCCCTACCAGACTATTTCTATGTCATTAGATCAAGTGTCTGCACTGAATTACATTAGCTCTTTGTAACATTGGGATCTTCATCTGTCTCAGCTTCCGAGTGAGTGGAACACTAGTTGTAGTAGGCATCTAGTGTCATTTCAGATGGCCAAAGAAGTTCTCCACCTGGTCCCTAGCTGGTGCTCCATAAAGATGTGTGTCTCCCAGTTGCTCCATCAGAGCAAGCAGACACTGGCACATGCTTGGGACCACCTCTGTCTCTTCAAATATCACCAGGTGTTTGCGTGTGAGCAACTGACTCCCACCCTCCCTCTGCAGTGATTATAACCGGAGCTTAGACAAGGAGCTTGAGTGCAGACATCTCTGTTGTGCCCACTTCAGCTTGGGCAAGGGGAATCCCACCTCCTGTGTGTCTATGGAGTTCATGAGAGTTAGCTGAATTCCACTGCATGCCAGGGGCTTCTAAATGGGCATGAGATGCCCAGATTAACTCATCTGAATCAGCATCCAAACCATGGGAAAATGAGGTTCCTTCTTGGCCCTTTCTAGGTGTCCTGCCTAGTTAAGACATCGGAATATGGATTTCCAGGGTGGGACGTTTCTGCCTCTCGTAGATAACCATCCTCTGATGCAACAAGTGACAATGCTGTAACTGGTCTCTCTGCGTTATTTAGAGAGGGAGCAATGGTGATTATTTCGGTTTACTGCAGTGAACATTTCCCAGGAGGATGGAGCGCATGGGACAGAAAAATTCATGCCTTCAGCTGGGCCACTGTTGCCGAGCGGGGCCAGGCTCATGGGATGGTAGGAGCTCATGGCAACCTGACAGCACTGTTGAGAGACAGCTGTGTGCAGGAGCAGCTCCTCTGCAAAGAGCAGCAGGGCTCTGGGCACTGCCTGCTACTGCTGCCAGGAGACGAGACAAGGCAGAGAGAAGTGCAAGGCAGTGTGGAGTGGGAGGACGGCTGACACTTCATTGTGGGAGAAATCGTCACAGCCCTTGAAACGGTAAATCTCTGGCTGCAGGGCAATGCTACTGAGGTTCCTGGAGGGGTCTGCTAAACCCAACACATCCCATCCCACATCTGTTTTTTAAGGATGTCTTTCCCAGTTTTTCCTTTGCAGAGGAGAAAGATGTGCATGAGAGCAGGGATCTGCCTCCACACCGTCACAGGGACAGGGCATCCTGCTCCGTTTTCTTGGGGACAGCTGCAGGGGTATGAAGCTGGGGTGTGCACACTTGTCTGCATGGACTGTACTTCAGAGCAGTGTCCCTGTGCCCCAGGGTGCTGTGTGCCTGGGGCAGTGACTCTTCCACCTGCGAGGGTCAGTACTCAGCCTGCCTGGGGAGCTCCCCACAGCACTGTGGGGAGAAGCTCTGGGTGAGAGGAGAGACCCCCGGCAGGGCAGGTTCATTATCCTGATGAGAGGGTGCTGCATTGGTCAGGGCTGCCCCCACCTCCAGCTCACTCCCAGGACATTTCTGGAGGGGCCTTTTCAAAAGGAAGGTCAAAGTGGGGGATGCATGAAAGGGAAGGAGCTGTCATGAGTCTGTGCTTTCAGTTATTTTCTGTTTGGGTGGGGTGAAATGGGATTGGATCTGTCATGGTTAGACAGGGGACGGAGGCTCCAAAACAGTGACACTGGGAGAGAAGCAGTTCTGGGAGGGACTCAGCAAACGCCTTCATCCACCCCTCAGCCTAAGGACAGAGCCAGCATCACCTTTCCAGCCTCAGCAAGGTTTGTCTCACCTGCTCCAAAGCACCTGCAAACACGGAGGTGCCACTGGGCAGAGCCCTTCGCCCAGGAGGTTTCTGCAGGGCAGAGCTGAGCAACCAGCGGGTGGGATGGGGTGTGTGAGCACTGAGAGGGGAGAGACGTGGGGACAGAGAAACAGCTACCCGCAGGGACGGCTCCAGGCAGCAGAGTCATGCTCAAAGTGTGAGAGGAAACCATCAACTGCAACGCCTCCTCTCCTCTCTCAGCCAGCACAGCCCTCTGCTCTCAAGGCTGTGGGGTGCAGGGCAGCAGTCATTTCCTCGGCAACCGGACATGCAGGAGAGGAGACACTCCTGAGTGCCCCTCTGTCCCTCCCTGTCCCTGCCTCCCTCACCACAAATATCATGGTATTGCTCCATGTTTCCCACCTGTCCATGCTGCCCTTGTGCTTCCCCTTGGACTCTCTTGGGCAGGGGGGTTTCTGATGCAGTTCAGACACTGACCCTGAGGGTCCTGCCCTGCAGACGTGTCCTTGAAAGTGAGGTGCCCAAGTGGCCCTCTAACCTGTGGGTGTCCGGGCAACGCAGTGTGGGGGTGTGGGAATGAGCCAACACTCTCTTCAGGACACCCCATCCTTAGGACATTCCGCCATTTCCCTGGGGTGTCTGGCTGGGCTGCAAGCTGCCCACCACAAGGACACAGCTCTCCCATTGCAGCTGCGTGATATCTAGGTGCCCCATGGAGAGGCCACCTAGATCCTGAGGCCACGCTGAGACATGCTGCTGGGAGGCTGGATGTGGGCAGCTGGAAGGAGCCTGATGTGTTGCTGGCTAGAAGGGGAGGGCTCAGACCTGCCTCACATTCCCTCAGAAAGAGTGCTGATGGGCACTTTGCAATTGCATTCCTCTGCTCTCCACGGTGTCGTTTCTTTTTTGGGTAACACAAGTGCAACTGTCCTCCACCTCCGAGGTGCGAGCACAGGGCAGCTGGGAACAAGGCAGCTGGACAGGCCAGCTCTGCTCCCTCTGCACTCAAGCCAGAGTGAATCCTTTTGCCTCTCCAGAATCACAGCTGCTCACTCTGAGTGCAGCAGCAATGCTGAGGGTTTCTACCTCCAAGAATCCTCCTCCAGCGTGACAGGGTCAGCTAAGGGAAACCAAAATAGCCTTAAAACTCTTCATGACCCCACATTATGTGGAACTGGGAGTGAAGGTGCTGAAAATGCCTTCAACATTATGAGTGGATGGAATCTGCCTGGAACCGGGAATATAACAGTGTAGTCACCCCTGTTCCCATGTCGGCAGTGCTGTAGGTCAGGGCTGACTCCTCTGGAGCCCACGGGCAGAGGCCCCTGCTCCTCACATCAAACTCAGCCAGCACAAACCAGAGATCAAGCCACGGAACTCAATGATGGTGCTGCTGAGATGGGGAGAGATAATGTGTGTGTGTTTGGGAGGGTTTTATGAGAAATTTTTGCTCAGAGAAGTCTGTCTTAACTTCTCAATGTCTTTTTTTCATCAGACAGTCCCCCCTGTGTCTTAAAGGAGCAAATGTCCAACAGCAGCTCCTTCAACGAGTTCCTCCTGGCATTTGCAGACACACGGGAGCTGCAGCTCTTGCACTTCTCGCTCTTCCTGGGCATCTACCTGGCTGCCCTCCTGGGCAATGGCCTCATCATCACAGCTGTAGCCTGCGACCACCGCCTGCACACCCCCATGTACTTCTTCCTCCTCAACCTCTCCCTCCTCGACCTTGGCACCATCTCCGTCATTGTCCCCAAATCCATGTCCAATTCTCTGAGGGACATCAGGGTCATTTCCTACTCAGGATGTGCTGCCCAGGTCTTTTTCTTTGTCTTTTTCCTTTTGGCTGAGTATTCTCTTCTCACTGTCATGGCCTACGATCGCTTTGTCGCCATCTGCAAACCCCTGCACTATGGGACCCTCATGGGCAGCAGAGCTATTGTCAAAATGGCAGCAGCTGCCTGGGCCAGTGGTTTTCTCAATTCTGTGATGCACACTGCTAAAACATTTTCAATGCCACTCTGCAAAGGCAACACAGTGGACCAGTTCTTCTGTGAACTTCCCCAGATCCTCAAGCTCTCCTGCTCAGACTCCTACCTCAAGGTGGTTTGGGCAGTTGTGATTAGTGTTTGTTTAGGCTTTGGGTGTTTTGTTTTCATTGTGCTGTCCTACGTGCAGATCTTCACTGCTGTGCTGAGGATCCCCTCTGAGCAGGGCAGGCACAAAGCCTTTTCCATGTGCCTCCCTCACCTGGCTGTGGTCTTCCTGTTTGTCAGCACTGTCATCTTTGCCTGCCTGAAGCCCTCCTCCCTCTCCTCCCCAGCTCTGGATCTGGTGTTAGCTTTGCTGTACGCAGTGGTGCCTCCAGCAGTGAACCCCCTCATCTACAGCATGAGGAACAAGGAGCTCAAAGATGCACTGAGGAAACTGGTTCAGTAGGTACAATGTCAGCACCAATAACCATCCCATGTGCCCCTGCTCCTCATTCCCAGGGTATTTGGCAACATAGCTAGGTGTTGCTCATGTCTGTCTTTCTCACTTACTTTTCTCTCTCACATTCTCCTAAAAGAAATAAATATTTTGCTTCGTGCCACTTGTCCTCAGGAATCTCTCATTTGAATCTGATTGAGAGACCGTGTTGAAGCAGGAAGCCAGGCTTCCGCCTTCATCAGCAGAGATGGGAGAACCTCCAAGCCTGCTAGTCTGAGCTCCTTGGATGCCTTCAGTGCAATGAGGAGAGTTTCCCTTTGCAGTGTGTCTTTTGGTGCAGACACCAAGGGAGCTCAGGGGCACAGAGTCAGGCTCCGATGAGTACAGGTGTGGCCAGACCGTGGTTCCCCTGTCCCTTAAGAGAGCTCAGCTCTTGTGGCCACCGTCAGGGTATGATGTCACACCCCTCTCCTATGAGGGTGGCAGCCGGCTGTCACCATGGCCTGGTCCCTTCCCTCCATAGTGTTCCAACACTCCAAGCAGAGCAAGAGTGAAAAGGAGAAGAGTCTGGATGAAGTCTGTGGGGACAGACCCTCTGTTCCTCGGGACCATTCCCCCACTACCACAGCAGGCATTTCCTCACTGCAGCCTTCACTTGGGGGCTGCAACTTTCCTGGAGACAGGTCCACCAACAGCAGCAGGACTTTCTCTTCTCAGGACTTTTTTCCTCACTTCCACGCTGTCCTGCCTTGGTCTGATGTGTGTGTATGGCCTCAGTGCTCTTGTAACGTGCTGGTGGTAGGTTTGTGCTTCCCTGTGCATTCCTGTGAGCTCAGGCAGGACCAGGCATTGGGTGCATTTATGCCAGACCTGGGCTGCACAAGAACATTGCTGTAATAAAAGGGGATCCCCTCCATCACCTGCCTGAAGTCTGGCCTTTCTTCAGAAGCTGCAGTCAAAAATACGCCCAAAGCAATGGCACCATAGAAGGGCCTGCTTCTCTGCTTGTGACCTCCATGGGACGTAGGGGACAAGCTCAGAGTCTACATGTGATGTGTTAGGGACTGAGGGCTGGATGCAGGGTTCATCTGTTGGTGACCAGTGCCAGTGGAGCTGGTGAACAGTTTCTGAATTTCCTGCCTGAGGCTGTCCTACAGGTGACAGTGCTGATGAGAGATGCCCATCCTTGTGGAGGGGAATCTGAGCCCCCAGGAGAGCTCAGGGGATCTCCAGGGACAGCGTGTGCCTGGTGTGGGCAGAGAGTGGAGCCTCACAAAGTTAGGGACAGTCCACAGTGGAGTGACCAGAAGGTAGAGCACTAAATGCAGTTATGCATGGGGAAATGAGTACTCTGCAATCCCCAGAGAGGCAGTGGGGACCCAGGAGGTGCAGGGAAGGGGCACTGGAGAGTGATTCCTGCACCCTCAGAGAAGAATCACAGGCTGAAGCCTTGCCTGAGCTATGCTGTGGACATGCCTGTGCCTGGCCCTGCACCTCTCACGTCCGGACCTGTTCCTCTCCCCATCCTGCTGATCCGACTCCCCATCTCGACCTCAAACCTGCCTCCGCACTACAGTCAAGAAAGCCTTAGAAAGGGATGCTGGGACCCAAGCAGCACCCAGAGAGGGTTTTAGGTGCAAAAGATGACCATATATCCACAGCAATGCTTGCCTGACAGCCAATGTAAAGGTGTAAGGAGAGCTTCAGATCTGGAGCCCTACTCAGCTAACACTGCCCGCAGAGTCTTAGCTGGACAAAAAAGTGAGGGCGGCCACTTGTGTCAGATTTTATGATGCACAGTTAGGAGAGGCAGCTCCAGCTCCCTTGAGAGCTGCGCTGGAGCCTTTCAGGAGTGGGCTGAGGTGGGGCTGGCACCGCCAGGGTGGGTGGGGAGAGGGCAGCTCCCCTCTGCCATGCTGGGTCTGGGTCTGGGTCTGGGCACAGCTTTTCCCTGGGGAGCTCCCAGAGAAGCTGCTCCAGGTTATCCTCCACCTCTGCCCTGGCAGCAGCACCAGTGTTCAGGGTGCTGGGGTGGAAGTGCACAAGGGTGGAAGGGGGATGGGCTGCCCAGGGGGGTCATCGAGACCTTGTCTGTGCATGCAGGGATGGAGTGAGGAAAGGCAGAGCTCAGCTGGAGCTGGAACCAGAGACCTTGGACATGAAAAGGGCCGGGGCATTAAATGTCTTTTTTGCCTCAGCTTTCCAGGGGAAGCTCTGCCTGAGGCCTCCCAGTTACAGGGGTGTTAGCAGACAGCCGTGCTGTGGGATGTGCTGGGGTGTGGTGCAGAAGAGAGGCCGTGCAAGGCTGGCCTTTTCTCCTGTGTCTGGATACGGAGACCTGGAGGAGGATGGAGCTGGCCATGGAGAACCCCACAGCTGGGGTGAGCAGCCAGTGCTGGAAAGGGGTGATGTGAGGGGCTGGTCTGGGACAATGGCCATGGGGCAGCTTCCCCAGTGTGTCCATGCAACAGAGGGAACAACCTGGGCTCTTCTCTTCTGCACCCTCCATGTCCTGGTGCCTTTCCCAGGAGACCTGCATGTGCCCTTCAAGCACATGGCCAGCCCCTCCCCGGCTCTCCCCACCTCCCCTGCCCTCTCCCCAGACCACCCAGCAGAGCAGCCCAGCCTGGGGTGGCCCCACAGCAGTGCCCACCGCAGAGGACTGCAGAGTTCTGGGCACTCACACCACAGCCCCAGACCCTCTGAAGGGCACAGCAGGTCCTGGTGGGCAGAGAGGGGTGTCAACCTCCCCATCAGCCCCCGGGGGGGCTTGGGGCCAGCAGTGGTACAAGGAAATGGAGGCCACTCACTCCATGTCTCCACTGCTCTCATGACCAGGAGATCCTTAACCCTGGCTGCCTGCAGCCCCTCTGGGCAGCCCCTCTCCCCAGCACAGCACAAGAGTCCTGGCCCTGGGGCTCCTCAGGCAGCTCCAGTGACAGAGCAACCTGCCCCGAGCTGACACACACAGCAACAGGTTTTCATTTATTCCTCCCCACAAGCACACAGTTGCTCCTTTGCTCTTCTCCGGAGACATCCCTGCTCCCCAGAGAGCCTTTTCCCAGATCAGTGTGTCCATGCCAGTCTGGTCAGCCATTCCTGCACCTTCCCCTGTGTTCCCCACAGAGCCCTGGGCTGGCAGTGATGCTCTGCAGGGCGAGCGAGCTGTGTGGTAACTCCGCACTGGCCGTGCTGGTCAGTGCAGGCCCAGCTGGACCAGCATCACTGCACCTGACAACGCCCTCCCCAGGGTCTGTGGCTGTGGAGGATGCTTGGAGCAATCACAGGGCATTTCCCATGGCTCAGGGGTGTCATAGACCCAGCCCACTGCCTCTCCTGAGATTGCAGAGCCCTGATTTGGTGCATTCTTTGGTTTAGCCCTTTGCTTTGTGAGACTCTGCTTAGTTTTGGGAGACTCCACTCACTGCCCATCCCAGGAATGTGCTGTCCCTGGAGATCCCCTGTGAAATTCTGGTGGTGCCATACTCCCTTCCAGAAGGATGGGCATCCATCACCAGCCCTCTAATAGGTGGGACAGTCCCTGGCAGAGACCTCTTGACCACTCACCCTCTCCAGGGACACTGGGCACCCACAAGTGACAGCTGAATCCAGCCCTCATTCCCTCACACATCACCCAAAAGAGCTGATGCCCCTTAGCCAATGGAAAACACAGGCACAGCAACAGGGCCTTTTGGGGGGCAATTCCCTGAGCGCATTCTTGGCTCCAGCTTGGGAAGAAAAGCCCAACCTTCAGGCACAGTACTAAGGAGATCCCCTTTTATTACAGTAGTGCTACTTGGGAGGCCAGCTCTGACACACTGATCAGCGGCTTTGCAGAAGGCCCCTGGGTCAGACAGAGGGGCTTTGTGCCTCTGGAGAAGTGGGATGAATTCAAACATTTGTGTACAAACAAACATGACTATCACAGACAGAATGTGCAAAGTACTAGAGTTGCCTGAGATAAACTGGGAATTGCTTGTGAGGAGAGATGGGCAGCTCATTGATGCTGAAATATTAACAGATGAAACAATTTCTTCAGTGCCTCCTTGAGCTCCTTGTTCCTCATGCTGTAGATGAGAGGGTTCACTGTTGGAGGCACCACTGAGTACAGAACAGCCAGCACCAGATCCAGAGCTGTGGAGATGGAAGGGGCCTTCAGGTAGGCAAACATGACAGTGCTGACAAGCAAGGAGATTACAGCCAGGTGAGGGAGGCACATGGAAAAGGCTTTGTGTCGTCCCTGCTCAGAGGGGATCCTCAGCACAGCAGTGAAGATCTGCACGTAGGACAGCACAATGAAAACAAAGCACCCAGAGACTAAACAGGCAGTAACCACAGTAACCCCAACTTCCCTGAGGTAGGAGTCTGAGCAGGAGAGCCTGAGGATCTGGGGAACTTCACAGAACTGGTCCACAGCATTGCTTTGGCAGAGTGGTATGGAAATCATTTTCCCAGTATGCAGGAGAGCATGGAGAAAACCACTGCCCCAGGCAGATGCTGCCATTTTGATACAAGCTCTGCTGCCCATGATGGTTCCATGGACTTGTGCCTGCCCACTGGGCAAAAGTCTCCTCCAGCTGCATCTTCCTCTGCCATGAGTGAGGCTTTGCTAACACAGAAGCTGCCAAAGGACTTGGGGGCCAGGGAGTCCTGGCAGTACAGAATACCAGTAAAAGACAAGGTAAAAGAGGCAATGAGCTACTCAGCCTTTTCCCTGTCTTTGTCACTACGTCCCCTGCCCCACCATGCAGGGAGACCACACTTTCCTTGGCTGCCTACCCTGTGCTTCCTGTGTACATACAGAAGCCCTTCTGGTTGCCCTCCCCATTCCTTCCTAGCTCTACCTCCAGCTCCAGCTGCAGCTTAACTTTGGCTTGTCTAACTCCATCCCTTCCACCACACGCAACGGCTGTGTCTTCTTCCTGGGTAGCCCATTCCCCTTCCAACCCTCTGTGCACTCCCTTCTGCCTTTTCAAGTCCTAAATCACAAAGTGATTGCAAAGCTCATCTGTGCATCCTCAGGCCAGGCCCTGGTGGACTTTCCTGCAGACTAGAGTGTTCCTGTGCTTTGAGGACTTCGTCCCTGAAGATCCAAGAGGGCTGCATGGCTCCTCTGCCCTCCATGACAGTCACCTGTGGGATCCTGACAAGCAGATCCTGAACAAGATGAAATCCTCTCTGCTGCAGTCCGGGGTAGTGATTCTGTTATTCCTCCTACCTCTCCACCATCTCACGGTCACTGCAGTGACAGACAACCTCCACATTCACATCCCCATCCCAGCTGAGGTTCAGGTAAGAAAGAAAAGGTAGGATGGCACCATCTACGGAGAAGTGCAAACCACAGAGGTAGAGAACTCACCCTGCAGAAAAGCCTGCATTTCTCCCCTCACCACTGAGGGGATCCAGGCAAAGGACTTGTATGTGTTTAAAGGTGGATGCAAAGAACTTCAGGGGTAATGTAGATATACCCGAGGCAGCACTTCCCAGGCTGCTCTTACAGCCAAGAAGGAAGAAGGAGGAGGTGTTCACCTGCCTTCTTTTAAATGTTCCAGAAAGCACAAATGACTCCTGTCCCAGAGACATTTGTCCTGTGCTTGAAATGGGGCCTGAGGTCATAGGTTTTTAGGATAATTCAGCTTGAAGGGACCACAGGAGGCCTGTAGTGCAACCTGCTGCCCAAAGCAGGGTCAGATATAGGGTCAGAAAACCTAAAATTCCCCTGGTAAAAGACTTATGGGATGATACAGCAAGATAAGGCAATAGAGAGTTGACGGGGTGGTACAAGTCCTGTGGACAAAGCGGTTTCCTTATTCCCCTTCTCCAGAGAATTAATTCCTCAGCTCTCCAGAGGGAACAAGCTGGGTCAGTAACTTTGCCACTAACATGGAGACGGAGAAGTTCCTCAGTCCCTTACAGACAGAGGCTGGTCCAAAGGCCAACACCCCAATGGCACCAGACCCCCAGGCATGCCTGCCTTCTTGCTGGGCACCCTCCAGCCCCACGCAGGAGGTGTGCGGGGAACAGAGTGGGGTCTGAAGCCTGTATTCCTGGCCACCCAGCAGGTGTGGTGGGACCCTGCTCCTCTAGATGAGACTGGGCTCTCCTGCATTTCCCCAGTGGGAAGCCTGCATCCCCTCCAGCTGGGAATACAGCCTGGCAGAGAGGACCAACATGGGAAACATGATCTCTGTTCTGGGGTGTGAAGAGAGAGGGGAGGGCAGAGGGGGATCTGCTCATGTCCCGGGCACTGATTCCCTCCCTGCAGCCAGTACAGCCCTGCTGATGCCCTGTGACCCATGAGCCCAGGGGGCAGGACTCCAGTCTGCTCTGGCTGTAAAGATTTCTCAGCCCTTCAGACCCAGGATGCAAAGCACCAGTGTGGGGACACCTCAGCAGTCGAAGGGGCTGAATGCCTGGTGTGTTCCTGAGAACTCTTCTGCAGTGTCCCTGCACTGGTTTGACTCCTGTTGCCCATGGAGCAAAGACTCCTTTGGAGGATGAACTCGCTCACTGTGTGACTCTGAGGACAGGCTTGACCAGGCAGTACAAATGCCAGCAAGGCCTCAACCCCACAGTAGTGTTCCCTGCCCAGGACTCCACTTTCCAGCCCCTTCCTCCTAGAGGATTTGGGTTGGGAGGGACTGCTGGAGATCCCCAGGAGCATGATCTGCTCCGATTTGGGCTAACTTGATAGTTAGATCAGTTTGAGAAGTGCCTTCTCCAGGAGAGGTTTTAAAGTTCTCCTTGCCCCTGCCCCACTGCTGCTCAGTTATCATGGTTATTTTATTTTACTTTTTTCCTTAAACTCATTTGAAATTTGCTTTGCTGCATCTTCTCCTTGTTGTCTCTTGTGCTTTCCTCCCCTTGGCCCCCAGCCACACCATTCTATCTACGTTGACCGATGACAATCACAGCCTCACCTCCAAGCACAGCCTCACTGGGATCTCCTGGGACCACTCAGGCAAGCTGTGGTGGCCAGATCCAAAGAGGGCTATGTGCTGCAGGTCCCTACATGGTCTCAGACGAGAGCATATGGAGACATAACATGACCCAGGGCAGTGCCTGTGGGCCGATGCCAGGGCAGAGCCATCAGTAGCAGGTGTGAGAAGAGAAGACCTCCAGCAGCTCCTCTCTACACTCAGGCAGGGAGTGATGCACCCGACAGTGCTCCTGAGAGACAATGGTGACACAGGAGAGCTGGCACCATGAGCTGTGATGCTGGGCACCAACCACCTGTCCTGAGTGGGGAGTTCTGGCAAGCAGTGCCGGTGGCTGCAGCCCCAGAGAGACCCCCGACCCTGCTAGGAACGGTGAGGTCCCTCCATGACCGTCGAGAGCTTCCTGGAGTGTCATGACTCCCATCTGTGCCCCAACTCTGCACTGGCCCAGCCCTGCTGCCCTGCATGTGGCCCCATGGCCCCACTGCCTCACTGTGCAGGCACTGCACAGGACAGGGTGCAGACAGGGGTGGGGAAACATCTCCCCAGCATGGTCACTATGACAGACCTCAGTGCCCTGTCCCGCAAGGCCCTCCTACCCAGCAGCCTCCCACAAGTCCCCAGCCCCTGCCCAGGCCCAGTACTGTCCCCCTGGGGTTACAAGAAGGACATGCTCTGGGGTCTGCTGAGGTCTGGGCCCAGAGACAACCCAGGGAGGGCTGGACATTCCCCACCTACACAATTGCTGAGCCCAGCAGGCAGACGGAGCTGGTCACAATCAAAGATCACCCCTCACCAGGACCAGGGGGAATGGCCAGCGCTGGAAATGGCTGGTATGAGGGGCTGGGTCTGGGAGGAGCTTCCTGGGGCAGTTTCTCCTCTCTGTTCATGCAACAACAAGCTGGGCTGCATCTTTGCACTGAGGCATCTTATTTGAGGGCCTTCATGGGAGGAGGATGGCCTACAGGCCCTATAGACAGCCTCAGACCTCCTCTGCACGCTCCCTGCCAGCCCTGCAGAGGATCCAGGAGAGGGCTCATCCTCCCTGGGCTCACAGCTGGACGTCCAATCCCCCAGCTGGGCATGGAGCCTTGTCTGGGGGTGACATTTGGGGTAAGGACCAGCATGCAGGGAGGGGGAGATTGTCTGAAGGAGATGTGCTGGGGACAGGGCCTGAAGGAGAGCAGCAAACTGATATGGCTCCTGGGTGCTGCTTCCTTCAACACAAGATCCCACAAGGGCTCCCAGCCTTCCTTTTGGTGCCACCCTCCAGGAGGGACGATGGCACTATGAGCTGGGAGGGTGGGGAGCATTAATCCTTCTTCAGGCACTTCTCAGACCATGTGGAGAGCTAGGACAGCAAGGACTTCTGTCTCTGCACCATGAGCTTGCTTTAATGTACCCACACTCTGAACATCGCCTTGGATTAAATGTCAGCATTTTTCTCTCCAAGCCCAGTTCCACTTCCTTCTCATCTCTCCCAATCCCTCCTCTGATCTTGCTGGTCACTCCCACACCCCCACCCTGTTCTCCCACAGGGCCCCAAGGTGATGGTGCTGCTCTGCACAGCAAGTGGGCTGTGAAGTCACAGGGCCACAGGGTCACTCTGCACTGGCTGTGCTGGTCAAGATGGGAAGCAGACCCAACCAAATGGGGATGAGGGCCTCTAATCCCTCCAGGGGTCTGCAGATATGGCAGGTGCTTGGAGGCACTATGGAGCATTTCCAAGGTTACTATTTGTGACCAGGTGTGCCTCTAGATCCTGCCCCTGGTATTTCACAGAGGGTGATATGAATCACTGTCCAGTCTCTCTTCTCCATGTCAGCTGGGTCCCTACTGCCTCTGCTGGGATGGCAGAGTCTTCCTTTGCCCACGGATATCTCAGTTTAGTGTTTTGCCTTTGGGGAACTCCACCTTGGAGGACCTGTCCCTTTGTGAAGCTCCTCTCACTGCCCACCCCCCACACACGCTGTCCTAGGAGATGCCCTGTGCTCTCCTGACACCTCCAGATTCCCCTCCAGAAGGATGGACACCTGACACTGTGCCTTAACATATGGGACAGCCCTCAGTATGTCAATGACATTCGTCATCTCTGCTGCTACTGGACAGCGATGGGCAAGTACTAAATCCAGCCCTTGTTCACTAAGAGATCATAACATGGTTATGAGCTTTCTGCTTCCAAACCCATGGAGAACCCTGTCCAGCAGGCCTCTCTGGGGTGAAATTCCTTGGGCCTGTTCTTGACACCAGCTTTGAAAGCCCAGCCTTCAGGTACTACACTGGGTAGAAGCTACTTTATTACAGAGATACTGTGAGGGAGGCAGCTCTGACCCACTTATTATTAATTAGACACAATTTTATACAGGCACCAGGTGAGACAGAGCAGCCCCAGTAAAGGTGGAATGAATCCAAGCATTTGTGCAGCAACATGGCAACAAATAATAATAATAATAATAGGAACAATAATAAGTAATAATAAAAATACAGTGAACAAACAATGCACAGTCCTGGTCTGGGATACAGTGGAAGTCATTTGTGGAGAGAAATGACAATGTTACCACTGCTGAAAAATGTCCAAGAGATCACTTTCCTCAGGGCATCTTTGACCTCCTTGTTCCTCATGCTGTAGATGAGGGGGTTCACTGCTGGAGGTACCACTGAGTACGGAACAGCCACCAGCAGATCCAGAGCTGGGGAAGAAAGGGAGGAGGGCTTCAGGTAGGCAAACAGGATAGTGCTGATACACAGGGAGACCACGGCCAGGTGAGGCAGGCACATGGAAAAGGCTTTGTGCCTGCCCTGCTCAGAGGGGATCCTCAGCACAGCAGTGAAGACCTGCACGTAGGACAGCACAATGAAAACAAAACACCCAAAGAATAAACAGGCACTAACCACAGTAGCCCCAACTTCCCTGAGGTAGGAATCTGAGCAGGAGAGCTTGAGGATCTGGAGGATTTCACAGAAGAACTGGTCCACGACATTGCCTTGGCAGAGAGGTATGGAAAATGTGTTCCCAGTGTGTAGCACAGCACTGAGAAAACCACTTGCCCAGGCAGCTGCTGCCATTTTGACACAAGCTCTGGTGCCCATGATGGTCCCGTAGTGCAGGGGTCTGCAGATGGCAGCAAAGCGGTCATAGGCCATGACTGTGAGAAGAAAATACTCTCCTCCAAACAAGAAGAAATACAGGAAGACCTGTGTAGCACATCCTGAGTAGGAAATGGCCCTAGTGTCCCACAGGGAATTGGCCATGGATTTGGGGACAATGGTGGAGATGGAGCCAAGGTCAAGGAGGGAGAGGTTGAGGAGGAAGAAGTACATGGGGGTGTGGAGGCGGTGGTCACAGGCTACGGCTGTGATGATGAGGCCATTGCCCAGGAGGGCAGCCAGGTAGATGCCCAGGAAGAGCGAGAAGTGCAAGAGCTGCAGCTCCCGCGTGTCTGCAAATGCCAGGAGGAGGAACTCGTTGAGGGAGCTGCCATTGGACATTTTGCTATCTCCGGGCATGGGGGACTGTGCAAAGAAGAAAAGACATTGAGAAGTTAGGAGAGACATTTCAAGCAAAAAAGCCGCCAAATCTTCCAGTTCCCCTACAACCGCCCACATTGCCTCTCTCTTTATGGAGAGGATCTTTGTGCAGCTCCCTTGCTTGAGCACCAGTTTGTGCTCGCTGAGTGTGCTGTGAGGAGCAGGGAGCTCTGCCCATGAGCTCCAGAGGAGTCAGTCCTTCTGTAAAGCAGTGGGCACAGGGGAATGGGGATGATTTGCTCTGACATTCACAGGTTCTGTCAGGTGAAATCCATTCAGCATGTGGAAGGGCTTTTCAGCATCTGCACCACCACTTCTAAAGAATGAGGTTTGAGGAACAGAGTTTGGGGGATTTTTTTTTTATTTTTTTTTTAGATGGTCTTGTCACCCCTGGGGAGTGATCCTCAAAGGCAGCAATTCTCAGCATTTCTACTGAGTCCTGAGAAACACGCATTCACTGTCCCTTTCTGCAGAGTGAGGACAGCTTGTCTGTCTATTAGTCTTGTTCCCAGCTGTCCTGTGCTTGCATCTCTTGGAGCTGGGGGATGATGACACTCATAAGTTGCCCTAGAAAGAATCCAGCCACTGCTGAGAGCAGATGAATCCAGTTTCGAAGTGCAGATCTCCAAATTTCTTACCATTTCTCCGGGCACCTGAGGGAGCTCTCCACACTGTCCTTCCAGCCAAGGACACACAGGGCTCTTTCCGATGCCCATATAAAGCCTCCCACCACCAGCTCCATACTCTCAGCATCTCTGCACCTTCTTCATTTGTCTCTCAGATATCACAGAGGTGCTATGAGACAGCAGTGCTGTTCTGGAGGGCAGCTCACAGCCTGGCAGGACACCACAGGGAAACAGTCAAAGGACCATTAGGACTGAAGATGGGCTCTCCTTAAGGGAGAGTCAGCTCATTTCCCAGCCCCACAGACTGCACTTCCTGGAGCGCCACAGGTTAGAAGGGGGCTGGGGGAACCTCATTCCCATGCAGACCCTTCTGTTCCACAACTTGCAGTATCAGTGTCTGAACTGCAGCTGAAAACCCTCCAACCACAGATGGCCTGAGAGAAGAACAGGAGCATCATGGGGAGGAGGGGAAACAAGGAGCAACACCATGATCCTGCTGCCAAGAGAGGTAAGGAGAGAGAGACAGATGGGCACTTGGCAAAGCCTTCCCCTTGCCTAGCTGGGCATGACTCCTTGCAGACGGTGACATCGCAGGGCAGTAGCTCTCGGCCACTTTCTCAGGTAGCATGAAATGGGTCTGTGGCAGGAGAGATAGCCCTCTCCTCTGCTGGAGGTCTGGCTGCAGAGGAGGTGGCCCGTGCCCTGAAATTCCTTCTCATTCTCTGCCCATCTCTGCTGCCTGCTGGGAGCTCTTTCTCTGTCCCAACATCTTTTCCCAGTCAGTGCTCACAGCCCCCATTCCACCCTCTGTGTGCTCAGTTCTGCCCTACAGAAATCTCCCAGATCAGGGAACTGTCCAGGGGCATCTCTGTGCATGCGCGTCCTAAGGAGCAAGTCATATAAACTCCTATGAGGTCACAAGGGTGATGCTGATGCTGTCTGTAGGCTAAGGTGAGGATGAAGCAGCTGGCTGAGAGCTTCACTTTCTCAGAGTGAAGGATTTGGACTACCAGTTCCTTGCCAAACAGAAAACTCCCTTGGTTCTCCCTGCCAAAAATAGGGAACTGAAAGTGGAAACACCCGAAGGAAAGCTCCTTCCCTTTCAAGTAGCCCTTCTCTTGATCTTCCTCTTGAAAAGACCCCTTGGACATGTCATGTGCATGAGCCAGATCTGTGAGCAGACCTGACCCACACAGCACCCTCTCAGCAGGAGAATGAACCTGCCTTGCTGGGGGTCTCTCCTCCCACCAAGAGCTTCTCCCCGCAGTGTCGTGGGGAGCTCTCTGGGCAGGCTGAGTGCTCACCCTTGCAGGTGGCAGAGTCACTGCCCCGGGCACACAGCACCCTAGGGCACAGGGAGGCTACTCTGAATCACAGCTCTGCGCAGACCTGTGTGCACATCCCAGCTTCACACCCCTGCAGGGTCCCTGGGAGAAGGTAGCAGCATGCCCTGTCCCTGTGACAGTGTGGCAGGGAATCCCGGCTCTGAAGCATCTCCTCCTCTGCTTATGCACTGGAGGAGCTGGGAGAGCGATCCTTAAAAAACCTAATAGCCATGGGATGGGATGGGCTCAGAAGTCCCCTCCAGGCACCTTAGCAGTATTACCCTAAAGCCAGAGACTTACCGTGTCAAGGGCTGTGAAGATTTCTCCCACAATGAGCTCTCCTCTGGCCTCCCCCTCCACACTGCCTTTCACTTCTGTCTTCTCTTATCTCATGTCAGCAGCAGCAGGCAGAGCCCGGAGCCCTGATGCTCTTTGCATCTCTTTTCTCTGTCCCTTGTGCTCCCTCCTCCTGGGAAATGTTCCCTGAAGTAGACTAAAATAATCACCTATTGTCCTTTTCTAAAGAGTGCAGAGATACTATTCCAACATTGCAGTTTATTTCATCAGAGGATGACTATCTATGAAAGATGGAAAAGCCTCACTCTGGAAGGCCCTATGCCCATCTCTTAACTAGACGGGACACCTAGACGGGGACAAGAAGGGAGCTCACTGACACATGGTTCAGGTGTTGATTCAGATGAGTCAATCTGGGCATCGCATGCCTGTTTAGAAGCCCCTGGGCTGGAGTGGGATTCAGATCCCTCCCATGAACCCCACAAACTCACAGGAGGTGGGATTCCCCTTGCGAAAACTGAAGTGAGCACAACAGAGGTGTCTGCATGGGAGCTCCTTGTCTAAGCTCCCGTTATCATCACTGGAGATGGAGGGTGGGAGTCAGTTGCTCACACACAAACACCTGGGGACTGTTGAAGAGACAGAGTTAGTCCCAGGCATGTGCCAGTGTCTGCTTGCTCTGGTGGAGCAAGTGTGAGACCTGCATTCTCCTAGAGAATCAGGACACATGGAGATGCCTACAGTGCAAACTGCTAATGTAATTGAGCCTATACCCTTGATTTAATGACATAGTCTAGCAGGTCCATGTCAGATGCCTGGGCTTTCTAGCACAACCGCCTGGGACCTTTGGGAAAATTATGCCCTATTTGAGTAGGTGCTGGGGAAACACCCCAGGATATCTCAGTTTTTCCTACCTGTGCCCCAGACAACTGAATCCCACCACTGCCTTTAGGGAAAGGCCATCCCATCTGCATTCAAGCTTGCTGCATAAATGGGAGGCACATCACACCAAGGTCTCCGCTCTAGTCTCTGCACTCTCAGACCCTTCTTGCTCTCCTCCTCCTGAACCTCTTCTCACCCCCAGATGATATGAACAGGAACTGAATCCCAGAATGGTTGAGGTTGGAAGGGACCTCTGGCGATCATCTAGTCCAACCCCCCTCCTCAAGCAGGGTCACCTAGAGCACATTGCACAGGATTGTGTCCAGGCAGGTTTTGAATATCTCCAGAGAAGGAGACTCCACAACCTCTCTGGGCAACCTGTTCCAGTGCTCTGTCACCCTCACAGGGAAGAAGTTTTTCCTCATGTTCAGATGGAAGTGTCTGTGTTTCAGTTTGTGCCCGTTGCCTCGCGTCCTGTCGCTCGGCACCACTGAAAAGAGTCTGGCTCCATCCTCTCGACACCCTCCCTTCAGATACTTGTACACGTTGATAAGATCTCCTCTCAGCCTTCTCTTCTCCAGGCTAAACAGGCCCAGCTCTCTCAGCCTTTCCTCATAAGAGAGATGCTCCAGTCCCCTAATCATCTTTGTGGCCCTTCGCTGGACTTGCTCCAGTAGTGCCACATCCCTCTTGTACTGGGCAGCCCAGAACTGGACGCACTACTCCAGATGTGGCCTCAGCAGGGCTGAGTAGAGGGGGAGAATCACCTCCTTCGACCTGCTGGCAGCACTCTTCCTGATGCACCCCAGGACACCATTGGCCTTCTTGGCCACAAGGGCACATTGCTGCCTCATGCTTAACTTGGTGTTCCCCAGCACTCCCAGGTCCTTCTCAGCAGAGCTGCTTTCCAGCAGGTCAACCCCCAACCTGTACTGGTGACTGGGGTTATTCCTCCCCAGGTGCAGGACCCTGCACTTGCCTTTGTTGAACTTCACAAGGTTCCTCTCTGCCCACCTCTCCAGCCTGTCCAGGCCTCTCTGAATGGCAGCACAGCCCTCTGGTGTATCGGCCACTCCTCCCAGTTTTGTATCATCAGCAAACTTGCTGAGGGTGCACTCTGTGCCTTCATCCAGGTCATTGATGAAGAAGTTGAACAAGACTGGACCCAGTCCTGACCCCTGGAGGACACCGCTAGCTACAGGCCTCCAACTAGACTCTGCACCGCTGATCACAACCCTCTGAGCTCTGCCATTCAGCCAGTTCTCAATCCACCTCACTGTCCACTCATCCAGCCCACACTTCCTGAGCTTGTCTATGAGGATGTTATGGGAGACAACGTCAAAAGCCTTGCTGAAGTCAAGGTAGAAAACAGCCACTGCTCTCCCCTCATCTACCCAGGCAGTCATTCCATCAGAAAAGGCTAACAGATTGGTTGAGTTCTCTCATTGTCCTTGGATGCAGCTGTTCCAATGTACTTGTATGAGTTGAATTCCAGCAAGTCTTCCCTCACTCAACCCTCATGCACCATTGGTGGCTTTTCTTCTCTGGAGTCCTGACTCTAGGCACAACAGCCCGGGTGATCTTGTTGGTGAAGACTGAAGCCAAAAAGGCACTGAGCTCCTCAGATCTACCTACCTCTGCTGTTACTGCCCCATTCAGCAAAGAGCCAACATTTTCCTTTTTATTCTTTACCATTACTGAAGCTGTAGCAGCTCTTCTTCACGCCTTTGATGTCCCCTGCAAGTGTCTACCCGCTGAGAGCTTTGGCTTCCCTAACACCACCCCTACTTCAGTGGACACAATTTTTGAATTCTTCCTTTGCAGCATCTCTCTCCTTCCGCTTCTTGAATGCTGCCTTATTTCCCTGGAGCTGAGTTGTGAGTTCCCGTTTTAGCCTGGTTTCCCCTTCTCATGCTGTTTTCCACTACTGCCCTTCGCCGCCATTTCACCAGGCTGAAGAAACCCATGTCCCTCAGCCTCTCCATACAGGCCATGTGCTTCAGGCTCCCAGCCCCATCTTGGAAGACTCCTCTGGACCCTCTCCAGTTGCTCCCCGTTCTTCCAGTACTGGGTAGACCACACTGGGACCCACTATTCCAGACGTGACCACACCAGTGCTGAGTCGAGGAGGATAATAATTCCACTTGTCTGGGTGTCCACACTCTTCCTGAAGCAGCCTCATATGAAGCTGGCCTCATTTGCAGTGAGCGTGCACCACTGGCTCATATAGCATCCCCCGTAACATCCAGGCCCTTCTCCTCAGGGTCACTCCTCTGACGGTCAGGTGCCAGCCTGTCCTGACGCACGGGCTGTTCTGTCCCCCGATGCAGGACCTGCCGCTTCTCCTTGTACAACAGCATGAGGTTTCTGTTGGCCAAATCCCCAAGTTTCTCGAGGCCCCTCTGGACTGAACCTCCTTTGCGTCAGCTGTAAATGAGTGTGTGCAGATGGCTCATCCTGTCTTGTGGTGCCTCTGACAGGATAACAGCAGGAGGACCTGCAGGACACTGCGCATAATAAGAGGAGGTAGTAGTTTAAAGGGACTGCTGGCAAAGGTAGGAATCACCATGGAAACATCTCAGAGAAGCCAAATGAATGTACAATGGCAGCAAAACAAGGGTCAATGGGTAAAGGCTGACTGCATGGCAAGGGATCAGGATGGTAAAAGACAAGAACTTGGAAGGTGGAAAAGAGGGAAAAATGCCATGAAAGGTGAAGTAAAAGAAAAATCAAGGCTATTTGGGGGTTCCTGCCAAGCAGTCCTGAATCTGAATGACTCTGAATGGAGCAGCACAAGAAACATGCAGTTGTTGTGGTCATACTTGTGTCTGACAAACTTCCATGGTCTCATGGAAGCTGAATATTTTCAAAATAGGTCAAAAAGAGAAGACACAGTGTGGAAGGAAATGCAGAATCATTCCGGCTGGGAGGGACCTCAGGATATCCCTAGCCCAACCTCCTTCCCACAGCAGGGTCAGCTATGGGGTCCAGGTTTCTCAGGGCTTTACTCGTTTAGGACTTGAAAACTTCTGAGGATGGAGATGGCACAACCTCTCCGAGCAACCTGCCCCAGTGCTTGGCTGTCTGGATGGGTCAAACGTTCTTTCTTATCCCCAGCCTGACATCTCTTGTTTCAGCTAACACCCATTGGCCTTCACCCTCGCATCATGCACAATGGTGAAGAGCCAGGCTCCATCTTCTTGGTGACATCCTGGTAGGTGTGGGGAGGCTGTTATTAGGTCTGCCCAAAGCCTTCCCTTCTCCAGGCTGAACAAACTCAGCTCCCTCAGCCTCCCATAGTGACAAAGTCAACGTTACCTATGTGTGCCTAGGAGGTTTAAAGCTCTTCCAATCCTGCTGGATTTTTTTGCACCCTCTAAAGACCTCAGGGCACATTAGAGTGCCATCACCCTCATGCCATGACTTTTTGTTTGTGTCATACTCATTTGGTATCATGTTGTAATGTACAGGGGTTGTAGGCTGTGAGGAGGGCCCATTCTGGACAAGCAGTCACTCATAATTAACCCTTGAACTAAAAGCCTTTCAGGCCCAAGAGGCAACCTCACACCACTAGGAGGGCCTGGCTCTGGGAATACCATGTCAGGTGCTAAGCCACATGCAGAAAAGGAATTGCTGCCTGCAAGAATTGCAGTGGCTCAGAAGGCACCTTGAGAGGTTTCTAGTCCAACCTCCTGCTCACATGGGGATCAACACTGAATTCACACCAAGTTCCTTCACGTGGCTTCCTGGTAAAGCATGACCCATTCAAAAAACCCTCTGAGCTCGATCATCCAACCAATCTTTTACCCACTTGGTGGTCTACCCATCTTATCGTAATGCCTAATTGTATTCAAGAATATTCACAAAGACAGTGTCCAACACCTTGCTAAAATCTGGGTAAATGACACCCAGCACTTTCTGCTCCTCCACAAGTGCAGGTCTTTTATCACAGAAGGCAATCAGGTGGGTCAGGAATGATTCATCTTCAGTAAATCCATGCTGACTGTTCCCAGGCACCTTCTTCATATGCCCAGAAAGGTGATCTGAGAGGACTGGCTCCACGACACTCTCCTCACCAACATGAGGCTGAATGGCCTGCAGCTCCCTGCTTTGTCCTTGTGGCCTTTTTTGAAGTTGGGCACAACATATTCCTTCTTGTGCTCATTGGGACCTCCCCTGATCTCCACAACCTTTCAAAGATGATAGAGAGCAGCCTTGCTGTCACAGCAGACAGCTCTCTGCATGTCCATGGATGCCAGCCATCCAATCCCATAGACTTCTATGGGTTGAGTTCTGGAGACTTAGGCACTGTGAGTTAGTTTTCTCCTCAGAAGTCCAGGCACAACAGCTGAGGAGACCTTGTGGGTGAAGACTGAAGCCAGGAAGGACTTCACTTCCCCAGACCTAGCTACATTTGCTTTTACTAGGATCCCTGCCCCATTCAGCAGTGAGCCCTGATTTCCTTTTTTACTCCTTTACTGTCACTGAAGCAGTAACAGCTCTTCTTCCTGTCCTTCACATCCCCTGCAAGTGTCTCTAACGCAGAGGAGCTTTGGCTTCCTTAACACCATCCCCACTTTGCTGGACAATATTTCTAAATTCCTCCTTTGCAGCCTCGCCCTTCTTCCCCTTTCCATATGCTGCCTGATTGCCCTGGAGCTCACGTTTGAGTTCCCTGTTTAGCCAGGCTGGTGTCCAGAGATGTCTACTAATTTTACAAACTGTTTGTTATGGAGCATTCTTGTGCTTGACGGGTGCTGTCCTTAAAGATCTGCGGGCTTTCCTGAGCTCCTCTGCCCTTCAGAGCTGCCTCCCTTGGTCCATGCCATGGAAGAGCTCCATACACACAAGCTGCCCCTTCACACACAGGGCATGCCCCTCCTCATCTTGCCTGGTGGTCTCTCCTGAAGAACTTGCACCCTGCCAGTGAAAGACTCGAGTCATACAAGTGATCCTACTACACCTCAGTTATTCCAACCATGTGGCACTCCTGTGACAGCTTGTGCATCTCCATTTGCTCCTGCCTGCATCCCAGGCTGCATAAGTTTGCATATATTTTGGCTTCAGTACCTCAGCTGTGGCATCGACCAAAGATTTGTCACAGGGAAACGTCAGGTGTTTGCATGTGACCAGCTGACTCCCACCTGACTCACACCCTCCATCTCCAGGGATTACAATGGGAGCTTAGACAAGGACCTCCCACGCAGACCTCTATGTTGTGCCCACTTCAGTTTTGGCAAGGGGAATCCCACTTCCGGTGTGTCTGTGGGGTTCATGGCAGGGATCTGTATCCCATTCCAGCCCAGGGGCTTCTAAATCAGCATGAGGTGCCCAGATTCACTCATCTGAATCAACACCTGAACCATGTGTCTGTGAGCTCCCTTCTTGTTCCCATGTAGGTGTCCTGCCTACGTAAGAGATGGGAAAAGGGGCTTCCAGAGTGGCACATTTCCACCTTTCACAGATAGCCATCCTCTGATGAAATAAATTGTAATGCTGGGATCCATTTCTCTCCACGCTTTAGAAAAGGAAAATAGGTGATTATTTTAGTCTACTTCAGTGAACTTTTCCCAGGAGGAGGCAGCACAAGGGACAGAGAAATTCACGTCTTCAGCTGGGCCCCTGCTCCTGAGTGGGGTCAGGCTCCTGGGATAGAGGAAGCTCATGGCAACCGAGAAGCGCTGCTGAGAGACAGCTGTGTCCAGCAGCAGCTCCTCTGCCAAGTGCAGCAGGGCTCCGGGCACTGCGTGCTGCTGCTGACATGAGATGAGAGAAGGCAGAGAGAAGTGAAAGGCAGTGTGGAGTGGGAGGACATAGGAGAACTCATTGTGGGACAGCTCCCAACATGGTAAGTCTGTGGCTGCGGGGCAATGCTACTGAGATTCCTGAAGGAGTGTTCTGAACCCCATCCATCCCATGGTTGATAGTCTTTTTAAGGATCCCTCTCCCAGCTCCTCCAGTGCATAGAGGAGGAGATGCTTTAGAGCAGGGATTCCCTGCCACAGTGTTACAGGGACAGAACATCCTTCTCCTTTCTCCCAGGGATGGCTGCAGGGATGTGAAGCCAGGGAGTGCACCGAGGTCTGCGCAGGGCTGTGATTCAGAGCAGTGTCCCTGTGCCCCTGGGTGCTGTGTGCCCGGGGCAGTGACTCTGCTGCCTGTGAGGGTCAGTACTCAGCCCACCCAGGTAGCTCCCCACAGTGCTGAAGGGAGAAGCTCTGGGTGAGTGGGGTGACCCCCAGCAGGGCAGGTTCATTCTCCTGCTGAGACGGTGCTGTGTGGGTCAGGGCTGCTTACAGCTCCAGCTCACCAGGAGGACATTTTGAAAGTGGAGTTTTTAAGAGGACTTGTCTCTGCCTGGTGGGAATGGAAATGCAGCAGTCAGGTTTAAACAAGGGGCTAAGATCTTAACCATCACACTGAAGGATGAATAGGTTTGCAAGTGCCTTCACCACTCCTCAGCCTACAGACAGCACCAACATCACCTTGCCAGTCTCACTGGAGATGTTCTGGTCTGCTCTTTAACACCTGCAAACAGAGAGATGCTGCTGGGCAGTTTCCTGCTGCCTGGAGGTTTCTGTAGGGCAGAGCTGAGATCCCAGTGGGTGGGATGGGACCTGTGTGGGGACAAAGGAAGAGCTCCCAGCAAGGACATCTCCAAGCGGCAGAGAGATGGTCAGAGAGTGAGAGGAAACTGTTACCAGACACCTCATGCGAGGCTGGGGTGCAGGCAGTTCTCTGCCAGCTCCTGCAGTGCCGATGCTTTCGGCAAGCCCCCGTCATCTTTCCTCTCTCACCCAGCAGAGGAGTGGGGAATGAGATGACTGTCCTTCAGGAGACCCCACCTTTAGGACACTTGACGCTCCATGGGGTGTGCTGCCAGGCTGTGCACTGCCCTCCAGAAGGGCACAGCTCTTCTGTAGGACATGTGTGATAGCTGAATGTGCCATGCAGAAGCCACAGAGGTGCTAAAGAAATGGAAGTGCTGCTGCGGGTGGCTCTATGGGGGCAGCTGAAATAAGCACTGTGTGTTTCTGGCTACAAAATGAGTGTTGAGAGCTGCCTCAGTGTCAGAGCCACATCAGAGTCCTTATTCTGATCATCGGAGCCATGCGCTATGTGCCACCCTCTCCATCACTCTTGGGACATCTGAACTGAGCGAGAGGTGAGTTTGGAGATCTGCGCTTTGCAAGTGGCCACCACTGTCAGCAGAGGCCAGTTTCCTTTAAGGGTAACTTGCGGTCGAGACTGTCCCCTATCTGAGAAAGGTGCATGCCCAAGGCAGCTGGGAATGGGACTGATGTGGAGACCAGTGTGCTGGCTCTGTCCTAGGGCACAGGGAGAGCTTTTGCCTCTCAGGACTCACTAGTCTTCACACAGAGAGCAGTGGAAAGGTTGCATATTCCTACCCTGCAGAGCAGACAAACAAACAAACAAGCCCCCAAAAGTGAAACTGTTGCTTTCCTTGTCAAAATGCCTCAGAATCAGATGTGAAGATGTTAAGCAGACTTTTTACATTATAGCAGGACTGACCCCTCCAGAGCCTGTGGGCAGAGGTCCCTGCTCCTCATGACACACACAGCCAGCACAAACTGGAGCTCCAGACAGGGAGCTGAATGAAGGTCCTGCCGAGGAGAAAAGCAACATTTGTGTGTATGTGGGTGTGTGTGTCTGTGCATGTGTTGGGGGTGTGTGTGAGAAAGGGAAAGAGCTTTGAACAGTCTCTGCTGACTTGTCACTGTCATTTTCTCCTTTAACAGTCCCAGGTGCCTGGAGGGAGCAAGATGTCCAACGGCAGCTCCCTCAATGAGTTCCAGCTCCTGCCATTTGCGGACACACGGGAGCTGCAGCTCTTGCACTTCTCGCTCTTCCTGGGCATCTACCTGGCTGCCCTCCTGGGTAATTGCCTCATCATCACAGCCGTAGCCTGCGACCACCACCTCCACACCCCCATGTACTTCTTCCTCCTCAACCTCTCCCTCCTTGACATTGGCTCCATCTCCACCACTGTCCCCAAATCCATGGCCAATTCTCTGTGGGACACTAGGGCCATTTCCTACTCAGGATGTGCTGCTCAGGTCTTAAGTTTCGCCTTTTTCATGTCAGCTGAGTATTCTCTTCTCACTGTCATGGCCTATGACCGCTACATTGCCATCTGCAAACCCCTGCACTACGGGACCATCATGGACAGCAGAGCCTGTGTCAAAATGGCAGGAGTTGCCTGGGGCAGTGGTTTCCTCAATGCTCTGCTTCACACTGCTAATACATTTTCAATTCCACTCTGCCAAGGCAATGTCCTGGACCAGTTTTTCTGTGAGATTCCGCAGATCCTCAAGCTCTCCTGCTCAGAATCCTACCTCAGGGAAGTTGGCCTTCTTGTGGTTAGTGTCTGTTTAGTCTTTGGGTGTTTTGTTTTCATTGTGCTGTCCTATGTGCAGATTTTCACAGTCGTGCTGAGGATCCCATCTGAGCAGAGCCGGCAGAAAGCCTTTTCCATGTGCCTGCCTCACCTGGCCGTGGTCTCCCTGTTTGTCAGCACTGTAATATTTGCCTCCCTGAAGCCCCCTTCCATCTCCTCCCCAGCTCTGGTTCTGGCTGTTCTGTACTCAGTGGTGCCTCCAACACTGAATCCCCTCATCTACAGCATGAGGAACGAGGAGCTCAAAGACGCACTGAGGAAACTGGTTCAGTAGGTACAATGTCAGCACCAATAGCTGTCCCTTGGGTATCTTCCCCTCATTCCCAGGGTATTTGGCAACATAGCTAGGTGTTGCTCATGTCTGTCTTTCTCACTTACTTTTCTCTCTCACATTCTCCTAAAAGAAATAAATATTTTGCTTCGTGCCACTTGTCCTCAGGAATCTCTCATTTGAATGTGATTGAGAGGCTGTGTTGAAGCAGGAAGCCAGGCTTCCCCCTTCATCAGCAGAGATGGGGGAACATCCAAGCCTGCTAGTGTGAGCTCCCTGGTTGCCCCCAGTGCAATGAGGAGAGTTTCCCTTTGCAGTGTGTCTTTTGGTGCTGACACCAAGGGATCTCAGGGGCACAGAGTCAGGCTCCAACGAGTACAGGCGTAGCCAGACCATGGGTCCCATGTGCCTTAAGAGAGCTCAGCTCCTGTGGCCACAGTCAGGGTATGATCTCACACCCCTCTCCTGTGAGGGTGGCAGCCAGCTGTCACCATGGGCTGGTCCCTTCCCTGCACAGCATTCCAAAACTCCAAACAGAGCAAGAGTGGAAAGGAGGAGAGTCTGTATGAAGTCTGTGGGGACAGACCCTCTGCTCCTCAGGACCATTCCCCCACTGCCACAGCAGGCATTTCCTCACTGCAGCCTTCACTTGGGGGCTGCAACTTTCCTGGAGACAGGTCCACCAACAGCAGCAGGACTTTCTCTTCTCAGGACTTTTTTCCTCACTTCCACGCTGTCCTGCCTTGGTCTGATGTGTGTGTATGGCCTCAGTGCTCTTGTAACGTGCTGGTGGTAGGTTTGTGCTTCCCTGTGCATTCCTGTGAGCTCAGGCAGGACCAGGCATTGGGTGCATTTATGCCAGACCTGGGCTGCACAAGAACATTGCTGTAATAAAAGGGGATCCCCTCCATCACCTGCCTGAAGTCTGGCCTTTCTTCAGAAGCTGCAGTCAAAAATACGCCCAAAGCAATGGCACCATAGAAGGGCCTGCTTCTCTGCTTGTGACCTCCATGGGACGTAGGGGACAAGCTCAGAGTCTACATGTGATGTGTTAGGGACTGAGGGCTGGATGCAGGGTTCATCTGTTGGTGACCAGTGCCAGTGGAGCTGGTGAACAGTTTCTGAATTTCCTGCCTGAGGCTGTCCTACAGGTGACAGTGCTGATGAGAGATGCCCATCCTTGTGGAGGGGAATCTGAGCCCCCAGGAGAGCTCAGGGGATCTCCAGGGACAGCGTGTGCCTGGTGTGGGCAGAGAGTGGAGCCTCACAAAGTTAGGGACAGTCCACAGTGGAGTGACCAGAAGGTAGAGCACTAAATGCAGTTATGCATGGGGAAATGAGTACTCTGCAATCCCCAGAGAGGCAGTGGGGACCCAGGAGGTGCAGGGAAGGGGCACTGGAGAGTGATTCCTGCACCCTCAGGGAAGAATCACAGGCTGGAGCCTTGCCTGAGTTATGCTGTGGACATGCCTGTGCCTGGCCCTGCACCTCTCACGTCTGGACCTGTCCCTGTCCCCATCCTGCTGACCTGACTCCCCGTCTCTACCTCAAACCTGCCTCCAAACTACAGTCAAGAAAGCCTTAGAAAGGTATGCTGGGACCCGAGCAGCACCCAGAGGGGGTTTTAGGTGTGAAAGATGACCACACATCCACAGCAACGCTTGCCTGACAGCCAAAGTAAAGGTGTAAGGAGAGCTTCAGATCTGGACCCCTACTCAGCTAATGCTTCACGCAGAGTCTTAGCTGGACGAAAAAGTGAGGGCAGCCACTTGGGTCAGGTTTTACAATGCACAGTTAGGAGAGGCAGGTCCAGCTCCCTCGAGTGCTGCACTGCAGCCATTTAGGAGTGGGCTGAGGTGGGGCTGGCACTGCCAGAGTGGGTGGGGAGAGGGCAGCTCCCCTCTGCCATGCTGGGTCTGGGTCTGGGTCTGGGTCTGGGCACAGCTTTTCCCTGGGGAGCTCCCTGAGGAGCTGCTCTGGGGGATCCTCCACCTCTGCCCTGGCAGCAGCACCAGTGCTCAGGGTCCTGGGGTGGAAATGCACAAGGGTGGAAGGGGGATGGGCTGCCCAGGGGGAGCATCGAGACATTTGTGCATGCAGGAATGGAGTGAGGAAAGCCAGAGCTCAGCTGGAGATGGAACCAGAGACCTTGGACATGAAAACGGCTTGGGTATTATTAAGTGACTCTTAAATGATCCCCCAGTCTCTGAGGGGTCTGAGCACCTGGCCCCTGCCCAGCCCAGGCTCTGCCATATGTAGGAGGTAGCAGACAGCCATGTTCTGGGATCTGCCAGGATGTGGCACAGAAGAGAGACCGTTGAAGGCTGGCCTTTTCTCTTGTGTCCGGATACGGAGACCTGGAGCAGGATGGTACTGGCCATGGAGCACCCCACAGCTGGGGTGAGCAGCCAGTGCTGGAAAGGGGTGATGTGAGGGGCTGATCTGGGACGATGGCCCTGGCACAGCTTTCCCAGTGTCTTCATGCAAAACAGGGAGCAACCTGGGCTCCTCTCTCCTGCACCCGCCATGTCCTGGTGCCTTTCCCAGGAGACTTGCATTTGACATGCAAGCACACGGCTCTGTGCTCCCACACTGCCATTCACACACAGTAGCTGCCTGCTGACATTTTTCCTCTCCTGGGTCCTTTCCAGACCAGACCAGCCTCTCCCCGGCTCTCCCCAGCTCCTCTGCCCTCTCCCCAGCCCACCCAGCAGAGCAGCCCAGCCTGGGGGTGGCCCCACAGCAGTGCCCACTGCAGGGGACCGCAGAGCTCTGGGCACTCACCCCACAGCCCCAGACCCTCTGAAGGGCACAGCAGGTCCTGGCGGGCAGAGAGGGGTGTCAGCCTCCCCATTACCCCCGGGGGGGGGCTGGGGGCCAGCAGTGGCACAAGGAAATGCAGGCCACTCACTCTGTGTCTCCACTGCTCTCATGACCAGCAGATCATTAATCCTGGCTGCCTGCAGCCCCTCTGGGCAGCCCCTCTCCCCAGCACAGCACAAGAGTCCTGGCCTTGAGGCTCCTCAGGCAGCTCCAGTGACAGAGCAGCCTGCCCCGAGGTGACACACATAGAAACACGTTTTCATTTATTCCTCCCCACAAGCACACAGTTGCTCCTTTGCTCTTCTCTGGAGACATCCCTGCTCCCCAGAGAGACTTTCCCCAGGTCAGTGTGTCCATGCTGGCCTCGATGGCCATTCCTGCACCCCTCGCCTGTGCTCTCCATAGGGTCCCAGGCTGGCGGTGTTGCTCTGCAGGGTGAGCAGGCTTTGGGGTGACTGTGCACTGGCCGTGCTGGTCAGGACAGGCCCAGCTGGACCAGCATCACTGCACCTGACAACGCCCTCCCCAGGGTCTGTGGCTGTGGAGGATGCTTGGAGCAATCACAGGGCATTTCCAAGGGCTCGGGGTGTCATAGACCCAGCCCACTGCCTCTCCTGAGACTGCAGAGCCCTGATTTGGTGCATTCCTTGGTTTAGCCCTTTGCTTTGGGTGACTCCACTTGGTTTTGGGACACTCCACTCACTGCCTATCCCAGGCACACACTGCCCCTAGAGATCCCCTGTGCTCTTCTGGTGGCTCCATACTCCCTTCCAGAAGGATGGGCATCCATCACCCACCCTCTAAGAGGTGGGAATGTCCCCAGCAGAGACCTCTTGAGCACTCACCCTCTCCAGGGGCACTGGACACCCACAAGTGACAGCTGAATCCAGCCCTCTTTCCCTCATACATCACCTGAATGAGCTGATGCCCCTTAGCCCACGGAAAACACAGGCACAGCAACAGGGCCTTTTGGGGGGCAATTCCCTGAGCACATTCTTGGCTCCAGCTTGGGAAGAAGAGCACAACCTTCAGACACAGCACTAAGGAGATCCCCTTTTATTACAGAGGTGCTACTTGGGAGGCCAGCGCTGACACAGTGATCAGCAGCTTTACAGAAGGCCTCTGGGTCAGACGGAAGGGCTTTGTGCCTCTGGAGAAGTGGGAGGGATTCAAACATTTGTGTACAAACATGGCTATCACAGGGAGGACGCCCAGTGTACAAGAGTTGCTGGAGATGAGAAACTGAAAATTGCTTGTGAGGAGAGATGGGCAGCTCATTGTTGCTGAACTTGTACCAGCTGAATCAGTTTCTTCACTGCATCCTTGAGCTCCTTGTTCCTCATGCTGTAGATGAGGGGATTCACTGTTGGAGGCACCACTGCATACAGAACAGCCACCACCAGATCCAGACCTGGGGAGGAGAGGGAGGGGGGCTTCAGGTAAGCAAAAAAATGCAGTGATGATGAACAGGTAGACCACAGCCAGGTGAGGCAGGCACATGGAAAAGGCTTTGTGCCTGCCCTGCTCAGAGGGGATCCTCAGCACAGCTGTGAAGATCTGCACATAGGACAGCACTATCACGCTATGAAGGTTCAATAGTAATGACTGAGACAGTAACATAATTAAAAATATGTTTATTTCCTCACGCAAGCTCTTGGATTAGTAACACACATTAAAATAATGTGATTACTAATTTAGAAAGGATAACCTGAAACTGTCTATTACTGCACTATTAATTGGAAGCACTGCTTATCCCTACTTGAAAGCTAGCTTGTTCACTCTCCTAGTGAGAGGACTCTCAACCTCGAGGAATTACCTTAACCCAGCATCCCAGGAAAAGGGGTGTGTGTGGGGGGAAATACGGTCCAGCCGGAGAGGATGATCAGGTCACATTCCCATCCCTGCTCCAACTCTCCTAGCTCCCAAGTCTCTTTTTATACAGCTGGGACTCTGGGCAAACACTGCTTTTGCTGACCTCTGCGAGTTTCACAATCACAGGACTGTTTGTTTGTCTGCTTGGAATTATCCTGCTAGCGAGGCAAGACCACAACACTGCCGTATAGCTTCCTCCCTCCCTGGGGGTCCGTGCAGTTTCGATCCCACAGCCTTATCAGGTGGCAGACTTCTTTAATCCTGTTAACTCTTCTATTCCACAGCCTTGCACATATCAGCTGGCAAACTTCTTCAGTCCTGTTAACTCTTTACTCGCCTGTCAGATGGTATTTATAAATGATGGCCTCACTGAGGTCCTCCTCAGGTGCAGATAATCCCCCCAACTCCAGAACCCACTGCTTTGGATCCTCAAAATCTCTTGCAGCCTCCCCCACCTGCTACCTTCCCCTGGAAGATGCACATCAAATACCTGAACCTGGCACAGGCACACACGGCTGTGGGAGAGGAAAAATGCTGCCATTCAGCTACTCTGTGTGAACGGCAGTGTGGGAGCACACGGCTGTGTGCTTGTGGGGCAAATGCAGGTCTCCTGGGAAAGGCACCAGGACATGGAGGGTGCAGAAGAGAAGAGCCCAGGTTGTTCCCTCTGTTGCAAGGACACACTGGGAAGCTGCCCCAGGGCCATTGTCCCAGACCAGCCCCTCACATCACCCCTTTCCAGCACTGTCTGCTCACCCCAGCTGTGGGGTGGCCAATGGCCAGCTCCATCCTCCTGCAGATCTCCATATCCCGACATAAGGGAAAAGGCCAGCCTCGCACGGCCTCTCTTCTGCACCACACCGCAGCAGATTCCAGAGCATGGTGTCCGCTAAAACCCACGTTGGGCTCAGCCTGGGCTGGGCAGGAGCTGGGTGCTCAGATCCCCCAGACTCTGGGGGATCATTTAATGGTCATTTAATGATACCCCAGCCCTTTTCATGTCTGAGGTCTCTGGTGCCAGCCCCACCTCAGCCCACTCCTGAAAGGCTCCAGCACAGCCCTGGAAGGAGCTGGAGCTGCCTCAGGCCCCAGGGCAGTCTGGCAGCAGGAGGGTTTGACATGGGCACAGCAGCAGCGCTGCCGGGAGCAGGGGGAGGAGCAGGGAAATTGGGGTGAAGACCCCTGCCCTCAGCTGCACAGCTGGGGCACTGGACGGGCGATGCCTCTGTGGCCAGCCAGGCTCCAGGTTCGGGGTGGATGTCAGCTCGAGGGTAGGAGCACTGGGATTTTCATGGGTTTCAGTGCAGCTGTGACTGTGGGGAAGACAAGAGGGCAGACCCAGGCACATGCAACTGCAAAGGCTGTGGGTGGAAAAGGCAGTGTGTGGCTGGTGAAGGCCCTTCTTCCCCTCCCCATGGGGAAAAGAGTCCCCAGGCAATGGTGGACTCCACTTTGGCTGATGGGAGGGGAGCACAGGGCAGGGGGAAGAGGCAGATGGAGCTTCTCGGGGTGTGTGAGGGAGTTTTCCAAAGCCCAGGTCTCAGCCAGGGCTCAGCTTTGGATCTTCCCCCTGACGCTTTCCCATCAGGGCTGGTTCTGCCCTGCCCTAGGTGCTCTTGTCCCTATGCCAGCTATGCCAGAACAGAGTCTGAGGAGCAAGAATTCATGGAATCACAGAGGAGTTTTGGTGGGAAGGGACCTCCGGAGGTCTCCAGTCCAACCTCCCGCACAAAGCAAGGCTGGTTGGAGCCCTCCAGTCCTGTCCGCCCATCGCTGGACTGTGCCTGACCCCAGTTACCATCCCCAAAACTGCTCCGCTCCTCTTCTCTGGGCACTGCAGGATGGGACCTCTCGTTTGCGGGTCCCTGCCCTGCCTGCCTTCCCAGCACCCTTGGCTCCCAGCTCCGCTTCCTGCACCGAGCAGCCCTGCTTTTGCTGATCCCGACAACACCCTCTTTGTAGCAGGAACCCCACCACAAATGGTGCATAAACACTCAAGTGTTTCTGTGACACAGAAAGACCTGTTCTCATAACTATGCATCATAAAATCATACTCCAAATGGCTGTCCTTGCTTTTTCATCCATTTTTCTGTACACTTTGACCTGGGTAGGGGTCCAAATCCAACGCTCCCCCTACACCTTTAAATTGGCTGTTAGACAAGAGCTGCTGCTATGGATATCGGGTCACCTTTTGTACCTACAGCCTTCTCTGGGATATGCTCGGGTTCCAGCTTCCCTTGCCAAGGCTTTCTTGACTGTAGTGCAGAGGCAGGTCCGAGGTAGAGACGGGGAGTCAGGTCAGCACCTGAGAGGTGCAGGGCCAGGTTTTGGCATGTCCACAGTGTAACTCAGGCCAGGCCCAAGGACAAGGGCAGCAGCTCCCTGGCAAGGGGGACAAGGCCCTGCAATGAGGCTGGTCACTCTCTGTCTCCCCTGCTCTTGTGCACAGCAGATCCCCCTCCCTGTCTGCCTGCAGCCCCTCCATGCCCACCCATCTACCCAGCACAGCACGAGAGCCCTGGCCCTGCAGCCCCTCCTGCAGCTCCTGCTGCCCTGGGGACAGAGCTGCCTTCCCTGAGCTAGTGCACAGGGAAACCTGGTTCTCCTTCTCATTTCCTACCTCTGAATGCTTTCTTGCTTCTCTCCTGGGACACCCCTGCTCCCCAGAGAGCCTTTCCCCAGGTCAGTGTGTCCATGCTGGCCTGGCCGTTCCTGCACCCCCTGCCTTATGTTCCCTGCAGGGCCCCGGGCTGGCGGTGCTGCTCTGCAGAGCAAGCAGCTGTGGGGTCATGAGGCCGTGGGGTGACTCCTGACTCAGCCCTGGCCATGCTGGTTGGGGTGGGAAGCAGACCCAGCCATACAGGGATCACCACCACTGATACTGCTGACACATGTCTGTGCTTGTGGATGATGCTCAGAGTGACCCCAGGGTGTTTGCAATGGCAGGAGATGTGTTTGGGCGTGCACTAGCTCCAGCCTGTGGTGTTTCACTGAGGGTGCAGGAATCACTCGCCAGTGCCCCTTCCCTGCACCTCCTGGGTCACCACTGCCTCTCTGGGGATTGCAGAGCCCTCCTTTCCCCATGCGAACCTGCATTTAGTGCTCTACCTTCCGGTCACCCAACCGTGGACCATCCCTAACTTTGTGAGGCTCCAATCACTGCCCACACCAGGCACAAGCTGTCCCTGGAGATCCCCTGAGCTTTCCTGGGGGTTCAGATTCCCCTCCAGAAGGATGGGCATCTGTCATCAGCACTGTCACCTGTAGGACAGCCCCAGTCAGGCAATTCAGAGACCATTCACCATCTTCACTGGTCACCAAGAGATGAACCCTGGATCCAGCCTTCAGTCCCTAACAGATCACCCAGGGATTCTGAGCTTGTCCCCGACATCCCATGGAGTTCACAAGCAGAAGAGCAGGCCTTTTTGTGATGCAATCCCTTTAACGTATTTTTGACTCCATCTTCTGAAGAAAAGCCAGACTTCAGGCACATCACAAGGAAGATCCTCTTTTATTATGGAAATGTAATTCTGAAAGCCAGCTCTGGCATAAGGGTGCCCAGTGCCTGGTCCTGCCTGTATGTCCAGGACACATGCACATGGAAACACAACCCTACCATCACCAGGTTATGAGAACTCCTGGGCCATATCCGCAGAACAGAGCCCAGAAGGCCAGCATAGAAATGAGGAGAACAACGCTGAAAAGAGAAAGGCCTACTGCTGTGTGGGGACATGTCTCCAGGAAAGCTGTAGCCCCCACGGGAAGGCTGCAGTGAGGAAATGCCTGCTGTGGCAGTGGGGGGATGAGACTGTCAAGCACAGGGTCTGTCCCCACAAGCTGCTGCCTGACTCCCCTCCCCTCCACCCCCACCTCCACTTGTAGTGTTGGAGCACTGGAGAGGGAAAGGACCAGCCCACGGGGACACCTGGCTGCCACCCTCGCAGGAGAGGGGTTTGAGATCATATCTGACTGTGGCCAGGAGAGGTGAGCTCTCCTAATGGACACGGGACCCATGGTCTCACCCTGCCTGTACTCGTCGGAGCCTGACTCTGTGCCCCTGAGCTCCCTTGGTGTCAGCACCAAAAGAGACACTGCAAAGGGAAACTCTCCTCATTGCACTGAAGGCATCCAAGGAGCTCAGACTAGCGGGCTCGGAGGTTCACCCATCTCTGCTGGTGATGGCAGAAGCCTGGCTTCCTGCTTCAACATGGTCTCTGGGTCAAATTCAAATGAGAGATTCTGGAGTAGACATAACATGAACCTGATTTTTTTTTTTTTTTAGGAAAAAGAGGAACATAAGAAAGAAAGAAATGTAAAACACACACCCTGATGCCAGATATCCTGAGGAGTGGATGCACCATGGACAGTTATTGGTGCTGACATTGTAATCATTGAACGAGTTTCCTCAGGGCACCTTTGAGCTCCTTGTTCCTCATGCTGTAGATGAGGGGGTTCACTGTTGGAGGAACCAAGGCATACAGAACAGCCACCACCAGATCCACAGCTGGGGAGGACAGGGAGGGGGGCTTCAGGCAGGCAAAGAGGACAGTGCTGAGAAACAGGGAGACCACAGCCAGGTGAGGGAGGCACATGGAAAAGGCTTTGTGCCGGCCCTGCTCAGAGGGCATCCTCAGCACAGCAGTGAAGATCTGCACGTAGGACAGCACAATGAAAACGAAACACCCAAATAATAAAAAAGCACTAACCACACTAAGCCCAACTTCTGTGAGGTAAGAGTCTGAGCAGGAGAGCTTGAGGATCTGGGGGATTTCACAGAAGAACTGGTCCACGACATTGCCTTGGCAGAGTGGTATTGAAAATGTGTTCCCAGTGTGCACCAAAGAATACAGAAAACCACTGGCCCAGGCAGCTGCTGCCATTTTGACACAAGCTCTGGTGCTCATGATGGTCCCATAGTGCAGTGGTCTGCAGATGGCGACAAAGCGGTCATAGGCCATAACAGTGAGAAGAGAATACTCTCCTCCAAACAAGAAGAAAACCAGGAAGACTTGAGCAGCACATCCCAAGTAGGAAATGGCTCTGGTGTCCCACAGGGAATTGGCCATGGATTTGGGGACAGTGGTGGAAATGGTGCCAATGTCGAAGAGGGAGAGGTTGAGGAGGAAGAAGTACATGGGGGTGTGGAGGCGGTGGTCGCAGGCTACAGCTGTGATGATGAGGCCGTTGCCCAGGAGGGCAGCCAGGTAGATGCCCAGGAAGAGTGAGAAGTGCAAGAGCTGCAGTTCCCGTGTGTCTGCAAATGCCAGGAGGAGGAACTCGTTGAGGGAGCTTCTGTTGGACATTTTGCTATCTCCAGGCATGGGGGACTGTCCAAAGAAGAAAAGGCATTGAGAAGTTAGGAAAGACTTTTCAAGCAAAGAACTCCCCCCCCCCACACCCAAATATTGCAGTTCTCATGCAATCCCCCACTTTGCCTCTCTCTTCATGGAGAGGATCTGTGCGCAGCTCCCTTGCTTGAGCTCCACTTTGCACTGGCGGAGTGTGTTATGAGGAGCAGGGACTTCTGCCCATGAGCTCCACAGGAGTCAGTCCGGCTGTACAGTGGTGGGATACATGGGAATGGGGGTGACTAGCTCTGACAGTCACAGTTCCTGTCAGGTGAAATCCACTGGGCCTGTGGAAGGGCTTTTCAGCATCTGCACCACCACTTCTAAAGAATGAGGGTTGAGGAACAGAGTTTGGGGGATTTTTTTAATAGTGTTTATTTCATTTGAGATGCCCCTGTCACCCCTGCGGAGTGACCCTCAAAGGCAGCAATTCTCAGCATTTCTACTGTGAATCCTGAGAAAAATGGATTCCCTGTCGCTTGGTGCAGAGGGAGGACAGCTTGTCTGTCTGTTAGCCTTGTTCCCAGCTGTCATTTGCTCGCACCTCTTGGAGCTGAGGGATGATCACTCTCATATGTTGCCCTAAAAAGAAATCAGCCCCTGCTGAGAGCAGACAAGTCCAGTTTCAAAACCGCAGCTCTCCAACCATCTCTCCCTTTCTCAGGGCACCAGATGGAGGTCTCCGCACTCCCCTTCTAGCCAAGGACACACAGGGCTCTTTTCAGATGCCCATATACAGTTCCCCAACACCATTTCCATACTCTCAGCATCTCTGCAGAGTCCTCACGGGTCTCTTGGATGTCACAGAGATGCTATGAGGCAGCGGTGCCTTTCTGGAGGGCAGCTCAAAGTCTGGCAGGACATGACAGGGAAATGGTCAAAGGACATTAAGGACTGAAGACAGTGTCTCCTTAAGGGAGAGTCGGCTCAATTCCCAACCCCACAGACTGCATTTCCTGGAGCCACCGAGGCTAGAAGGGGGCTGCAGACACCTCACTCCCAAGCAGACCCCTCTCTTGCACAACTCGCAGGGCAGGTGTCTGAACTGCAGCTGAAAACCCCCCAAACCCAGGGAGCCCGAGAGAAGAACAGGAGCAGCATGGAGAGGACGGGAAACAAGGAGCAACCCCATGATCCCGCTGCCAAGGGAGGCAAGGAGAGAGAGACAGATGGACACTCAGGAAAGCCCTCACCTTACCCACATGGGCATGCTGCCTCACAGACGGTGACAACGCAGGGCAGTCGCTCTCAGACTCTGGACTCCATGGCTGTCAGGGCAGAGGCTCTACTGGGTCAGAGAAGAGACATGGGGGGGCTTGCTCGGAAGAAGCTGTCTGCATTGGAGGGACTGAGAAAGACTTGCTCAAATCCATTCTCCCATGACAATTCTGTTAGAAGTTCCCCTCTCATTTCCTGCCCATCGCTGCTGCCTGGAGCTGTCCCTGCTGGCAGCTCTTACTCTGTCCCAACATCTTTTCCTTGCCGCTGCTCACAGACCCCATCCCACCCTCTGTGGGCTCCATTCTGCCCTACAGAAACCACTCAGGACAGGGCACTGGGCGCAGGTATCTCTGTTCTCACAGGTCCTAAGGAGCAGGTCAGAAAAACTCTTTAAAGCACTCAACGTGCTGCCGGTGCTGTCTGTAGGCTGAGGTGGGGTTGAAGGGGTTTGATGAAGTGTCTCAAACACCAGAGGTCACTGAATTCATGACTGAATCTATCAGTCATAGGATGGGATGGGTTTAGAAGATCCCTCCAGGAACCTCAGTAGCATTGCCCTGCAGCCAGAGACTTACTGTCTCAGGAGCTGTGAAGATTCCTCCCACAATGAGCTCTCCTCTCTCCTCCCACTCCACACTGCCTTTCACTTCTCACTGCCTTCTCTCATCTCATGTCAGCAGCAGCAGGCAGTGCCCAGAGCCCTGCTGCTCTTTGCGGAGGAGCTGCCTCTGGACACAGCTGTCTCTCAGCAGTGCTGCCAGGTTGCCATCAGCTCCTTCCATTGCAGGAGCCTGGCCCTGCCCAGGAGCAGGGGCCCAGCTGAAGTCCTGACTTTCTCTGTCCCTTGTGCTGCCTCCTCCCGGGAAATGTTCCCTGAAGTAGACTAAAATCATCACCACTGGTCTCTTCCTCAACACTGAAGGGAAACTGATTCCAGCATTACAATTTGTCTCATCACAGGATGGTTATCTGCAAGAGGTGGAAATGTCTCACTCCTAACTAGGCAGGAAGCTACTCGAGGACAAGAAGGGAGGTCATTTACCCATGGTTCAGGTGTTGATTCAGATGAGTCAAGCTGGGCATCACATGCCCATTTAGAAGCCCTTGGGAAGCAATGAGATTCAGCTCTCTCCCACGAACTCCACAAAAAAAAAGCAGGAGGTGGGATTCTCCTTGCCTAAGCTAAAGTATACACAAAATAGATGTCTGCGTGTGAGATCCCTGTCTAAGCTCACGTTATAATCACCTGAGATGGAGGGTGGAAGTCAGTTGCTCCCACACAAACACCTGGTGACAGTTGAGGAGACAGAAGTGGTGCAAGGCATGTGGCAGTGTCTGCTTGTCTGATGGAGCAACTATGAGACCCACATCCTTCTGGAGCATGAGGTGGGGCCCAGGTGGGGAATTTCCTTGGCCATCTCAAAAGACCCCAGATGCCTAATGCTGCTAGAGCACCACTCACTAGGAAGCTGTGACACAAGCAGATCCCTACAGTCCAAAATCCTAATGTAATCCAGTGCAGACACTGCATGTAATGACATAAAAATAGACTGGCAGGGCCATGTCAGATGTCTGGGGTGTCCAGCACAACTGCATGTTTCTAGCACATACAGTATGGCCCCTACAGGAAAGCCCTGCCTGTTTGGAGTTGTGCTGGGCAAGTGCCCCAGGGCATCTTGCGTTTCCTCCCTGTGCCCAAACAAATGAATCCTACCTCTGCCTTCGGGCACAGTCTATACTGCCCACAGCTAAGCGTGCTGCATAAACGGGAGGCACATCACACCAAGGTCTCCACTCATGTCCCTGCACTCTGAAATCCTTCTTGCTCTCCTCCCCCTGAACCTCTTCTCACCCCCAGATGACATAAACAGGGACTGTGCTAATGAGGTCCACAGGGTCACTGGATTGCAGGCTGTCCAGGCCAGGAACTTCTTCAGTGGCACCTTATCCTGCCTGGACATTGCTTCACCTCTGTCACAGGCCCCAAGGTGCTGCAGAGTCAACTCAGGCAGCTAATTCCTCTCCTGCCATTCCTGCATGGCCCAGCTCTGTTTCTCCATGGCCTTGGGCACTGCAGGCTTTGCTCTCTTAGTG
Source organism: Apteryx mantelli (assembly GCF_036417845.1). Classification (NCBI taxonomy): domain Eukaryota; kingdom Metazoa; phylum Chordata; class Aves; order Apterygiformes; family Apterygidae; genus Apteryx; species Apteryx mantelli. Next base: position 10,547,654 of record NW_027118553.1, on the reverse strand, counting down.
GGAACCTCCTTTCACCATGACATTGCCACCTGCTTTGTATACCAGCATGGCTCTGCTCTGAAGCGCAACCATCGCACACAGAGTGTCCTTGGCTCCTGGTAACAGGTTGCACCGTGACTAATCCGACTGAAACATTGCTAGAGTACTGAGATGTGGTGGGATCACTTGCACGATAGGAGAGCCCTGATGGTAGGGTACAAACTCTTCAGGAGAGACCAAGGGGAAAGATGAGGAAAGGGGATGCCCTTTGTGTGAAGGGACAGCTCAGACGTGTGGAGCTCTTCACACATTAAGGCAAAGGTTTGGGTGTGAGCTTGTGGGTGACAAGGGTGACATCGCAATGGGAGTTACAGACCACCCGATCAGGGTGAGGAGGTGGACACAGTCTCCTTTAAGCAATGTGACTAAGTCTGTGGATCACAGACCCTGGTTCTTATCGGGGGGACTTTAATCCCCCTGACATGAACTGGAAGGACAAACAGCAGAGTGCAAGCAGGCCAGGAGGTTTCTGGAGGGCATCAGGGACAGCTTCTTCGCACAAATGCACGATTTGTGATGCTTCCTTGTATCTGAAAATTTCAAACAGGGAGGAACTGATCAGGGATGGTACAGTCAGTGTCTGCCTTGCCTGCAGTGACGAAGAAAAAGTAGAGTTCCAGATCCTGAGTGGAGTGAGGAAGGATAGTAGAGGAGCACAGACCCTGGACTTCAGAGGGGCAGACTTGGGCCTGTTGAGGGGGCTGGTGGGGGATCCCATGGGAGGCAGTTCTGAATGAACGAGCAGCTCAGGAAAGCCAGCAGGTCTTTGAGGTCAGCACCCAGCAAGTACAAAAATAGTCCATCGTGGTACTCAGTAAAACTAGTAGACATCTTGGGAGATCGGCTTGGCTACACTGGGAACTCAGGACTGAGCTCCAGGGCAATAAGGAAGCAGAAGGAAGGAGAGGCTGCAAAGATGGTATTTAGAAATATTGTCCAGTGAGAAGGGATGGTGTTAGGGAAGCCAAAGCTCCCCTAGGATTGACCATTACAGGGAAGATCAAGAGCCTGAAGAAGAGCTGCTACAGCTTCAGTTTCAGGAAAAGAGTAAAAAGGAAAATGTTGGCTCACTGCTGGATCCGGTAAGGAATCTATTATCAGCAGATGCAGATAGGTGTGAGGAGCTCAATGCCTTCTTGGCTTCAGTCTTCACCAAGAAGGTCTCCTAGGCTGTTGTGCCTGGTCAGGAGTCCAGAGGGGGAAAAAAAAGCAACCAATGTTGGGGGATGACTGAGAAGGGGATGACTTGCAAGAACTCAACCCTTACAAGTCTCTGGGACTGGATGGGCTGCACCTGAGGACATTGAGAGGGCTGGCCACCCTCACAACAAGGCTAGTCTCTATCCTCTTTGAAAGGTTGTGGAGATCAGGGGAGGCCCCAATGAGCAGAAGAAGGGGTATGTTGTGCCCATCATCAGAAAAGGCCACAAGGACAACCCAGGGAGCTGCAGGCTGTTCAGCCTCACTTTGGTGAGGGGTGTTTCATGGAGTGAATCGTCTTGCATCACATTTCTGGGCACCTGAAGGAGAAGAAGGTGCCTGGGAACTGCCAGCGTGGATTCAGTGCAGAGAAATGATTCCTGACCAACCTGATTGCCTTCTGTGATAAAAGATCTGTGCTTGGTGAGGAGAGGGGAGTAGTGGATGTCATTAGGATGATTTTAGCAAGGAGTTTGACACTGTCTCCAAGAATATTCTTGTATAAAAATAAGTTTATCAGTGTCCTGGAGAACACAACTCTCATCACATTTGCAGATGGCACCTCATCAAGAAAACAGTCATCAGCTCGAGGGCTGCCATCCAGATGGACCTCAGCAGGCGGGAGGAATGGGTGGCCAGTACCTTTGTGAAATTCAAAACTAAACAAACACCAGGTCCTGCCCCTGGGGCCGACCAACACCCTGCAGTGATACGGGTTGGGGAGTGCCCAGCTGGGCAGCAGCTCTGCAGAAGAGGATGCGGGATAAACACATCTGGTTAAGATTTGTGTTTCTGTATTCAGGAAAACATCATCACCAGAAGTGTAAGCTGTTAATGCCAACTCCTGGAAATCTAGAAAGTGGATGAGGTACTCCTACTGAAGTCTGCTGATGGAAATCGGTGCAGTTGTCTTCCCAAAGTTACCAAAACACAAGATGGAATTCAGATTCCTAATTTGTAAAGATTTGGCCCTTATAAAGAAAGAACTGATATTGTAGTTAAGGCACTGAAATGCTAAAGCCATTCCTATTACGAACACTGTGACACCTATCTTTTGCAATGGCAGACTGTCAGGAGGCATGCTGTTGGCAAACAGATCTTGATTGCCGTGCACTTTGCAAATATTTCATTCATTTCATTCAGGATATAAATAACTATCTTGAAATTGCCAGAATTATTCTCCCAGGCAAAATTAAACATCTGTCTAAGAAGCCTGTGTGTGTGGGAATGGGGGGAAGGCTCGGTCTGAGTGAATCTCTTGACTCAGAAAACACTCTGGACAAACGTTTTAGTGCTGTTTGCTGCCACAGGAAATTCTAGAAGATTCAGGTAGGGTGCCCGCGTGATGATGGTGTCCATTTGCTTGGGAAAGCACCGCATTCAGGTGCTTCAAGGATACATAACTGAGCAGGAAACTGAAGAAGGAAAGCTACTGATAGGAATAGCTCTTTGGGGACATTTGCATGGCATCCAGCTGGTGTTGCAAGCTACAAAACTGCTGCCTATGCTGGGCCCTTCTGTAACAGTGTAGTAAATGTAGCTTTCAATGAGAGTCCAAGAGCCTCCCACTGTACATGGACATGTGGAATATAAATGATAGTTGGTGCTGTCCTTTGGGCTTCCCGGATGCTGGTGTCCAAGTCAGTCTGGAGCACAAGCAGCATGACACAGGCAGGAAAGCTGAGGGCAGGCACTGTCAAAGCAGCCTGGTTATGAGTCATAATTTCAAAGTTCATTTTATAAGAGGTGACAACCTTCCGCCTGTCTGAAGAGCTCCCCAGCTCACAGCCTGCTGTCTCATTTCCAGAGGCTCCTTCCAACCAGGTTCCTTGCTCAGGAAGGTCAAAGGCCATTGCCTGCAGGTGGTACCTCAAGAACACAAGCACACAAGCCTCTACCCCATGAACAAAGCGGCAAGCATCCTTTCCCAGGATGCATTTCTCTGGGTGTCTGATCAGATAAACAACACTCAGGCAGTTCTGGTCCCCAGGAGGAAAGTGCTAGCAGTAGATGTGGGCACTGACTAGACATTGCTGGTAGATGACCAGAGGCAACCATCACATAACCCGAAGGGAGATAATCCTCTTATGTGGCAGATGAGCATCCAACCATGTAACACGTCTGTCCATGCTTTAACGGCTCTCAAGTGCTTCTCCTAAAGGTCCAGATGCTGTAATAGAGGGATGCCAAACAACAGGACAGATTTCCTGCCTAAAAGTAAAAAGGAACGGAACAGCACCAAGTCTGTTCATGCTTTAACTTTCTTCTTAAGAAAAAGGCACAGATGTACAAATAGAAGTGCTGAAATGCTTTTAGTGCCTCCAATGGGACATTGCAGGCTGCAGTGTTTTTTATATTTGGTAACTGTACCCAACTAAAGGAAATGTTTATATGAATCAACAAGTGTACAATAACTGTTCCTCTTAAGTACAATGAAAGAAAGGAAACACATTTCTTCCCCCCACCTCCTGCAAAAAAAAAAAAAAAAAAAAAAAGCATTACAAAAAAGGAGGCTAGGAGAAGGGCATGAGCTGCAGTCAGGCTGATGCAGAGCCACCTCCTGGGAGCTACAGAGTCTTACGAGGAGACAAAAACCACTGTCTGAATGAGACCAGCAGGAGCTCTTGCCATGGAGAGAAGATTAGGAGCAGCATCTTCCAGCTCCCTGAGCTGACAACAACATCCTGACTGTTCAGTTTGGAATGAAAACGATGGTCATGCACAACAGCATCATTTGATGTCCTTCAATCTAAAAGAAATGTGGATTTTCAGGCAGAAATGATAGGAAGCACATTAAAACCAGGCCACGTCCTTACCAGGAGTTCCAAGCATCCTTTCCCAGGATGCATTTCTCTGTGTGTCTGACCAGTTGATCAGCGCTCAGGCAGTTCTGGTCCCCCTCCACACACACACTTGAATCAATGAATCCTATGTGTTTAAAGAAGTGAAAAGGTGCCTGTGTGCATCTTTCTTCAGGGGAGGTGGTGCTAGCAAACAGAGCGGACAGGCCCAGGGTAGGAGCTGCCAGCTTCTCCAGAGCACCTATTCCTGCAGGCTCCAGGGGACACCTTTGCCTCTAGCCTGGCTCTCCAGGTCTTTGGCTACACAAACCCATATTTTATTTATTTATTTATTTATTACCTAAAAGGATGGGCAACACATTTCCTTGGTTTTGAGTCACTTCAGGAATACTGTGTTTTAAGTGAACATGACTAAGAGTCTGTGGATCTTTCTGGTGGAGGCTTGGTCCTTCCTCTTGGTCAGTAATAACAAGGTACTTTATGGACCTCCAGTACTGATTTTCAGCTCCATGCTTACTTCTTCCATGTATTGATATAAACTTCCCTCCACGACCAGCTTTTCTCTACTCTTTATTTCCAACTCCTCACTCTTACAACAGCCAAGACTCTTTCCAAAGACCCAGCAGTTTGAATCTAAGGGACACAGACATTTACCTGTAGCAGTTAAGGAATGTTTCCTCTTGTCTAGTAGGCATTTGATGAGACAATTCAGCCTCAGAACCCTGAAGGTGATTCCTCATCACTGTACATTGCATCCTCTGTTAAAATGTGATTAACACCACCTGAAAGACAAGAGATGTTGGTTAACTTCCCTGAATAGTCCGTATCCCTCACTTGCACTAGTACAGCTTCCAAATTAAAGCTGAAATATATTCATTTGTATTTTGTCATTTAATGGGAACATGCTATATTCTTAAGTCTGACTCCTACCACACAGCACAGGAGACTGTACAAGTCTCTGCAAAGCTTTTCTGAATACCCAGGTTTGGCTAAATGTCTTTCTCCAGTGCTGAAAACACCTATTCTCCCAAGAAAAAAAAAAAAAAAAGATGATGATCAAGAATGCCTTCTGTAGTTCCTAGACACCTAAACAATATCTAGAATGTATATACTTATATCCAAATATATATGTGTGTATATTGCTTTATATATATATATATTTCACGACTGAGCACTTGTGTAGAACAACAGACTCCCCACACAACTGCAGGAACTGTGGTTTTGTAGCTCTGTGCTGTGTGTGCTTCTTTTCTACCAGCTGATAAGTGTTTCTTTCTAAATGCAACAGCAATCTCCTCCTTTTAGTGTCCAAAAAGTCCCAAAGAAGCCAACCAAATCCCTCCTTGCATGAACTCGGTGATGAGTCTATTCCATGCACTCCAGGCGCCCTGCTGGATCCATGGCAGCGGGAGCCTGGCACAAGCCCCCCTGCCCAGCGCAGCCTGGGGGCAGCTCAGGCCTCCCTGGAGAGCCCCAGCCCAGCAGGGAACAGCCCTGCAAGGCCAGCGCCTTTCTGGCCTGTCGTCTCCAGAGACAGAAGTGGCCTCACCAGCCATTTCACAGCCCTGTTGCTGCTGCTCAGCTGCTCAGGCTGACGTGACCTCACAGCTGCTTTGCTGATGCCCTTCCTGCTGCTGGCCTGTCCAGGACTCAGGCAGAAGTGACCTCACAGCCTACACTCAAGCCATAAACCTGCTTCTGGCCTACCAGCAGCAGACAGAGGTGACTTCACATGAACCAACAGCAAGCAAGGGCCTGCTGATGGCATACGATCTATAGAGAAGGACGTGAGCTCACTCTCATCATCACAACCATGTCCCCCTTTTGGCAGATCAGGTATTGAGGCAGCAGTGACTTCACAGTCAACATCCCAAGCACCTTCCTGCTACTTGCCTATCAGGTGCTCAGGCAGAAGTGGCCTCACAATACATTTCACAGCCATGTTCCTGCTGTTGGTCTATAAGCTGCTCATATTGGAATGACATCACAGCCACTTTGCTGACCCTGTGCCTGCCAGTGGCCTGTCATTTCTTCAGGCATCAGTGACCTCACATACAACAATGACGCCATTAACCTGCTTCTGGCCCAACAGCAGCACAGGCAGAGGTGACTTCACAGGAACCTATACCAACCAAGAGCCTGCTGATGGCCTATCAGGTACTGAGGAAAAAGTGAGTTCAGTCAGCACTGAAGCCATGTGCCTGGTTCTTGTCTATCGGGTACTGAAGCGGCACTGACCTTACAGGCCCACATCTGAGTCATGTGCCCGCTGCTGGATGGTCATTTTCTCACACAGAAGTAACCTTGTGATTCACTCCCAGGAACATGGGGAAGGCTGTTCTCCAGGATTTTCTTGCTCCTGCAGTGGCTTCCCAGGAGCTGGGAGAGGGCCGAGGAGGTAGCAGTGCCCTGGCCCCAGGCACACCTCAGCACCTTCACCTCACGAGCCATGGGACCTGTCCCTCCTCTCCCCAGTCCTCTGAGTGACCAGCTGCTCTCCTACAGGGTGATAAGATCCTGAGGTCTCCCTGCTCATCTGGAGGGCATGATCCTAATGGACTCCCATAAGCACTGCTGCCTGCTTGTCCACAAGCGCCTGGCCTAGGAACTGAAGGGGGTGATCACAGCCCCAGGCAGAGCAGTGCCAGGAGGATCCCACCAGGCCTCTTCTTCCAGCACTTCCTCAAGCAACATGCTTTGGAGGAACAGGAATGGCCAGGTCCCATCTGTGCCTATCCAGTCGGCTGCAGGCAGCACCCTGGGGACTTGGTTTAGTTCAATACAAAGAAATTCTGTGTGTAGCAACAGGGCTGGCAGTCACTGGTGCCTTCCCCACCACTCCAGAGCTGAGACTGCTTCCCAGGGCTGAGGAGCTAAAAAGGAAGCTTTAGGTGCACAGAGAAAGGTATGGAAATACTGCAGGTCTCATTCAGGACAGATGTTATGGGATCTGCTTCTGAGGGTGTTTCAAGGGTGGCTGTGATGTGACTCAGGTCCCTTGTGAGCCATACATTGGAGGCATCCTGTAGTCTTTAGCCACCCAGGACTTGAAGGTCCCAGGCTGAAATCTTTGCCTGAGTGCCCAGCAACTCCCCCTTGGCTGGAAGGAGTCTCTCAAATCCTGCTGCCCTCCATCCCACAAGAGGTGTCAGGAAAAAACCCTCCTTCCACTAGGTACTGCTGGTCATGGAAGAAACAGCCTTGCCAGAGAGGGGGTAAATCCACCCGTATTTGGAGATGTTTACTGGCGGGACACCTGGCCTGAATTCTCCCTCTTTTGATTCATTTCTGCTTTCTTTCTCCATCTCTCCCACAGACATTTATCTTACTCTGTGAGATGTTTCATGAGCCCATGGCATGAGCAGAGGAGGCCGTATGAAGCCCCATTGCTTGGGGCCTGGGTTTCTTGGCACCTCAGGAGGGTCACTGTCACTTGGTTTATCCAGGCCTTTGCTGTGAGGTCTCGTACACACATTTCCTTTCTCAGTGGGCTCTCCAGGCTGCCCAGATTATCAGCGTGGCCTTGCCCTGGACTCAGCTCTTTCTCCACAGTCCTGATCTATTCTGCAAGGGGAAAAATAGAGTTCAGAGTAGACTGAGGTGCGACCAGAGGAAGTATCACTGAAGATCAGGAAAAGCATCAGTTTATAGCCACTCTCAGGACATTCAGTTCTAATCTTTTCTCTTTCAGACCAAACTCAGGCTGCATCTTGCAGCCACTGAAGCCAAAGAAAAGCCAACGCCCCCCACATTGGTGTGCTTGAGCATGAGTCCTAATGCTTTAGTTAAAAAGTTAGACTAGCAAAAACATGTTCTACCCCTGCATAATCCTATTCTTGGCCATGCTATTAGAGGTAGAGTAAATCAGAAGTCCCCCTGGAGCTCTCCCCCGTGAGCAAGTCTGGGCACATCTGGCTCCAGCCACTTGGCCACTGGCAGAAATGCCATTTTGTGGGGGTTGTTTTAAAATGTCTGCAGTACCTGGGTTGATCATACCGCTGTCTCCAACGTGGGTAGTCTGCCAGTTCTGCCTTTTCTTTATTTTGCTCCTTTTTGGTTGAGGCTGCCAGGATATTTCCAGTGTCCCACTGCTCGCCCTGCTGCCCTGCATTCTTGGTAATACAACACAGAATAACGGTGGCCATCTTTGCTACAAGAGCACCCTGCTGCTTTCTTGCCAACTGATGCCCACCACAACCCCCAGGTCCTTCCCCAGATCCTCTTTCTTGTCCTTCTTGAAGATGGATGTCATGTTTGGGATGGAAGTCGGGAGGGCTGGGGACTGGGCATTGCCTGTGGGGCTGTGTCAGCTCCTGCTGCACCGCTGCTCCCTGTGGTATGAGGAGAGGGGACGGGAGATGGGGCAGCACAGGGGTGGCAGCAGGTCAGCAGGGCAGGGACAGGGGACAGTGGGGGCTGCAGCAAGGGGTCATGGCCAGTGTTTCTGCAGTGCAGTTGCTCTCGTGTTCATCTCACATGCAAAAGTCCTGCACTGACCCCAGGCAGGAACAGGCCATTTCCCAGGTGCCCATTCCACCCTCCCAGCAGGACGGGGACAAACGAGGAGGGCGCTCTGCCATATCCCTGCTCTCCGGAGAGCATTGCCCCAGGTCAGTGTGTCTGTGCATCCGTGCTGGCCTGCTCGGACATTCCTGGACCCTCCCCTGTGATCCCCATGGGGCCCTGAGCTGGCAGCGCTGCACTGCAGAGCGAGTGGCTGTGGGGCAATGGGGCCACGGGGTGACTCCACGATGGCTGTTGTGGTCAGGGTGGGAATTAGACCCAGCTGGACAGGCATCATTACACCTGACAACCCCCTACCAAGGGGTCTGTGGCCATGGACGATGCTCTGAGCAATCACAGGGCATTTCAAATGCTCAGGCTGTGTTCAGGGATGTCCCTAGAGCCAGCCCATGGTTTTTCATTGAAGGTGACATGAACCACTCTCCAGGCTCCCTTCCTGTGCCTGCAGGGTCCACACTGCCTCTCGTAGGATTGCAGAGCTCTCACTAGCCTGGACATTCAGTGGTTTAGCCCTTACCTTTGGGTGACTCCACTTCATTCTGTGAAGCTCCATTCACTGTCCACCCTGAGGCACATGGTGCCCTTGGAGATGCCCTGTGCTCTCCTGGGGGAATCCACACTCCCTTTGAGAAGGACGGGCATCAGTCTCCAGCCCTGTCATATGGGAGATACCTCTTGACCATTCACCACCTCCAGGAGCACTGGGCACCCACAAGTGACAACTGAATCCAGCCTTCCTTCCCTGAAAAATCACCCCTTGAGTTCATTGTCTTGAGCCCAAGGAGACCCTCTGAAAAGCAACAGGCCCTTTCAGGGTGAAAGTCCTTGAGCACATTTTTGACTCCAGCTTTGGAAGAAGAGCCCAACCTTCAAGCACTGAACTGAGGAAACCCTCTTTTATTAAAGAGACCACGTCTGCCACAGTGATAGACAAATTCCCAGAAGGCCTCTGGTTCAGAGAGACTGGGTTTCTGCTCCTAGAGAAGTGGAAGGAATTCAGACCTTTGTGGACTACCATGATTATCACAGGGAGAATGCCCAAAGCACAAGAGTTGTCTGAGAGAAACAAGAAACCCCTTGTGAAGAGGGATGGGCAGGTTATTTCTGCTGAACTAGTACCAGCTGAATCAGTTTCTTCAGCGCATCTTTGAGCTCCTTGTTCCTCATGCTGTAGATGAGGGGGTTCACTGCTGGAGGCACAACTGAGTACAGAACAGTCAACACCAGATCCAGAGCTGGTGAGGAGATGGAGGGGGGCTTCAGGCAGGCAAAGATGCCAGTGCTGAGAAACAGGGAGACCATGGCCAGGTGAGGTAGGCACATGGAAAAGGCTTTGTGTCGTCCCTGCTCAGACGGGATCCTCAGCACAGCAGTGAAGATCTGCACGTAGGACAGCACAATGAAAACAAAACACCCAAAGAATAAACAGGCACTAACCACAGTAGCCCCAACTTCCCTGAGGTAGGAATCTGAGCAGGAGAGCTTGAGGATCTGGGGGAACTTCACAGAAGAACTGGTCCACCACATTGCCTTAGCAGAGTGGAATTGAAAATGTATTAGCCGAGTGCAGGAGAGCATTGAGAAAACCACTGGCCCAGGCAGCTGCTGCCATTTTGACACAAGCTCTGATGTCCATGAGGGTCTCGTAGTGCAGGGGCCTGCAGATGGCAACAAAGCGGTCATAGGCCATGAGTGTGAGAACAGAATACTCAGCTGACATGAAAAAGGCAAATAAAAATATCTGGGCAGTACATCCTGAGTATGAAATGGACCTCGTGTTCCTCAGGGAATTGGCTATGGATTTAGGGACAGTGGTGGAGATGGTGCCAAGGTCGAGGAGGGAGAGGTTGAGGAGGAAGAAGTACATGGGGGTGTGGAAGTGGTGGTTGCAGGCTACAGCTGTGATGATGAGGCCGTTGCCCATGAGGGCAGCCAGGTAGATGCCCAGGAAGAGCGAGAAGTGCAAGAGCTGCAGATCCCATGTGTCTGCAAACGCCAGGAGGAGGAACTCGTTGAGGGAGCTGCCGTTGGACATTTCGCTCTCTCCAGGCATGGGGGACTGTCCAAAGAAGAAAAGACATTGAGAGGTTAGAAGAGACTTTTCAAGTAAAAAATCCCCCAAATGTTCCAGTTCTCATGCAACCCCCCCACTTTGCCTCTGTCTTTACGGAGAGGATCTGTGCGCAGCTCCCTTCTTTGAGCTCCACTTTGCACTGGCGGAGTGTTTTATGAGGAGCAGGGACTTCTGCCCATGAGCTCCACAGGAGTCAGTCCGGCTGTATAGTGCTGGGATACGTGAGAATGGGGGTCACTAGCTCTGACAGTCACAGTTCCTGTCAGGTGAAATCCACTGGGCCTGTGGAAGGGCTTTTCAGCATCTGCACCACCACTTCTAAAGAATGAGGGTTGAGGAACAGAGTTTGGGGGATTTTTTAAAAGTGTTTATTTTCCTTGAGATGCCCCTGTCACCCCTGCGGAGTGATCCTCAAAGGCAGCAATTCTCAGCATTTCTACTGTGAATCCTGAGAAAAATGGATTCCCTGTCCCTTGGTGCAGAGTGAGGACAGCTTGTCTGTCTATTAGCCTTCTTCCCAGCTGTCCCTTGCTCGCACCTCTTGGAGCTGGGGGATGATCACTCTCATATGTTGCCCTAAAAAGAAACCAGCCCCTGCTGAGAGCAGACGAGTCCAGTTTCAAAACCACAGATCTCCAACCATCTCTCCCTTTCTCAGGGCATCAGAGCGAGGTCTCCACACTCCCCTTCTAGGCAAGGACACACAGGGCATTTTTCAGCTGCAATATGCAGTTTCCCACCACCATTTCCATACTCTCAGCATCTCTGCAGATTCTTCACGGGTCTCTTGGACATCACAGAGATGCTATGAGGCAGCGGTGCCCTTCTGGAGGGCCGCTCAAAGTCTGGCAGGACACCACAGGGAAATGGTCGAAGGACCGTTAGGACTGGAAATGGGCTCTCCTTAAGGGAGAGTCAGCTCAATTCCCAACCCCACAAACAGCATTTCTTGGAGCCACACAGGTTAGAAAGGGGCTGGGAAAATCTCATTCCCATGAAGACCCCTCTGTTGCACAACTTGCAGTGTCGGTGTCTGAACTGCAGCTGAAAACCCTGAACACCAGGGAGCCAGAGAGAACAGGAGCATCATGGAGAGGAGGGGAAACAAGGAGCAACACCATGATCCTGACAGACAGGCACTCGGGAAAGCCCTCACCTTACCCAGCTGGGCAGGCTGCCTCACAGACGGCGTCATTTGCAAGGCAGTCACTCTCAGCCCCTTTGTTTGGCAGCATGAACTGGGCCCATAGCAGGAGAGAGACCCCTCTCCTCTGCTGGAGGTCTGGCTGCAGAGGAGGCGGCTCATGCCCTGGACCCTGTGGCTTTCAGGGCAGAGGCTCTGCTGGGTGGGAGAGGAGACACAGGAGGAGCTTGCTCAGAGGAAGGTGTCTGCATTGCAGGGACCGACCATGACTTGCCCAAATCCATCAGCCCATGATTTTTCTGTTAGCAATTCCCTCTCCTTCCCTGCCCACTTTTCCTACCTGGAGCTGTCCCTGCTACCTGCAGCTTTCTCTGTCCCAACATCGTTTCCCTGTCAGTGCTCACAGACCCTGCCTCACCCTCTGTGTGTTCAGTTCTGCCCTACAGAAGCCTTCCAGGACTGAGACCTGGGCAGGGGCAGCTCTGTGCTTGCAGGTCCTAAGCAGCAGGTCACATAAACCCTGAGCAAGACATGAAGGTGATGCTGGTGTTGCTGTAGGTGGAGGTGGGGTTGAAGGGGTTTGCTGAGCTTTCTCACAGACCTATTGAGCTCTGAGAGTGAAGGTTTGTGAGTCCCAGTCCCTTGACAAACCAGCAAACTCTTTCCTTTTTCCTCCCTGCCCAAATTAGGGAACTGAAAGCCCTGCAAGGAAAACTCCTTCCCTTTCAAGTACCCTTTTTTCACCTTCCTCTGTGGTGCAAGGACACGGCTCTGAATCACAGCCCTGGGCAGACCTGTGTGCATGTCCCAGCTTCACAGCCCTGCAGCTGTCCTTGGGAGAAGGTAGCAGCATGCTCTGTCCCTGTGACGGTGCAGCAGAGAATCCCTGCTCTGAAGCATCTCCTCCTCCCCAACACTGGAGAAGCTGGGAGAGCAATCCGTAGAAAACATATGAGTGATGGGAGGGAAGAGGTTGAGAAGAGCCCTCCAGGAAGCTCAGTAGCATTGTCCTCCAGCCAGAGACTTACCGTGTTCAGGGCTGTGAAGATTTCTCCCACAATGAACTGTCAGCCATCCTCCCGCTCCACACTGCCTTTCACTTCTCTCTGCATGTCTCATTTCATGTCAACAGCAGCAGGCAGTGCCCAGAGCCCTGCTGCTCTTTGCAAAGGAGCTGCTCCTGCACACAACCGTTTCTCAGCAGTACTGTCAGGTTGCCATGAGCTCCTACCATCCCAGGAACCTGGCCCCGCTCAGCAATAGTGGCCCAGCTGAAGCCCTGAATTGCTCTGTCCCTTGTGCTGCCTCCTCCTGGGAAATGTTCACTGAGGTAAACCAAAATAATCACCTTTGGTCCCTCTCTAAACAATGCAGAGACCAGTTACAGCATTGTCACTTGTTTCATCGGAGGATGGTTATCTACGAGAGGTGGAAATGTCCCACTCTGGAAATCTGTATTCCCATGTCTTAACTAGGCAGGACACCTAGAAGAGGACAAGAAGGAAAATCATTTTCCCATGATTCAGGTGTTGATTCAGAGGAGTCAGTTTGGGCATCTCATGCCCGTTTAGAAGGCCCTGGGATGCAGCAGGATGTAGATCCCTCCCATGAACTCCACAAATGCATCAGAGGTGGGATTCCCCTTGCTAAAACTGAAGTGAGCACAACACAGGTGTCTGCATGTGAGCTCCTTGTCTAAGTTCCCATTATAATCCCTGGAGATGGAGGATGAGAGTCAGTTACAGAATCACAGAATCACAGAATAGTTGAGGTTGGAAGGGACCTCTGGAGATCATCTACTCCAAACCCCCTGCTCAAGCAGGGTCACCTAAAGCACGTTGCAGAGGATCGCATCCAGGCGGGTTTTGAATATCTCCAGAGAAGGAGACTCCACAACCTCTCGGGGCAACCTGTTCCAGTGCTCTGTCACCCTCACAGTGAAAAAGTTTTTCCTCATGTTCAGATGGAAGTGTCTGTGTTTCAGTTTGTGCCCGTTGCCTCGCGTCCTGTCACTGGGCACCACTGAAAAGAGTCTGGCTCCACCCTCTTGACACCCTCCCTTAAGATACTTGTACACGTTGATAAGATCTCCTCTCAGCCTTCTCTTCTCCAAGCTAAACAGGCCCATCTCTCTCAGCCTTTCCTCATAAGAGAGATGCTCCAGTCCCCTAATCATCTTTGTGGCCCTTTGCTGCACTTGCTCCAGTAGTGCCACATCCCTCTTTTACTGGGGAGCCCAGAACTGGACGCACTACTCCAGATGTGGCCTCAGCAGGGCTGAGGAGAGGGGCAGGATCACCTCCCTCGACCTGCTGGCAACACTCTTCCTGATGCAGCCCAGGATACCATTGGCCTTCTTGGCCACAAGGGCACATTGCTGCCTCATGCTTAACTTGGTGTCCACCAGCACTCCCAGGTCTTTCTCAGCAGAGCTGCTTTCCAGCAGGTCAACCCCCAACCTGTCCTGGTGCATGGGCTTATTCCTCCCTAGGTGCAGGACCCTGCACTTGCCTTTGTTGAACTTCATGAGGTTCCTCTCCGCCCACCTCTCCAGCCTGTCCAAGTCTCTCTGAATGGCAGCACAGCCCTCTGGGGTATCAGCCACTCCTCCCAGTTTTGTGTCATCAGCAAACTTGCTGAGGGTGCACTCTGTCCCTTCATCCAGGTCATTGATGAAGAAGTTGAACAAGACTGGACCCAGGACTGACCCCTGGGGGACACCGCTAGCTACAGGCCTCCAACTAGACTCTGTGCCACTGATCACACCTCTCTGAGCTCTGCCATTCAGCCCGTTCTCAAGCCACCTCACTGTCCACTCATCTAACCCACACTTCCTGAGCTTATCTATGAGGATGCTATGGGAGACAGTGTCAAAAGCCTTGCTGAAGTCAAGGGAGACAACATCCACTGCTCTCCCCTCATCTACCCAGCCAGTCATTCCATCAGAGAAGGCTATCAGATTGGTTAGGCATGATTTCCCCTTGGTGAAGCCATGCTGACTACTCCTGATCACCTTCTTTTCCTCCACATGCGTGGAGATGGCTTCCAGGATGAGCTGCTCCATCACCTTTCCAGGGATGGAGGTGAGGCTGACTGGCCTGTAGTTCCCTGGGTCCTCCTTCTTGCCCTTTTTGAAGACTGGGGTGACACTGGCTTTCTTCCAGTCTTCAGGCACCTCTCCTGTTCTCCATGACCTTTCAAAGATGATGGAGAGTGGCTTAGCAATAATGTCCGCCAGCTCCCTCAGCACTCGTGGGTGCATCCCATCGGGGCCCATGGATTTGTGGGTGTCAAGTTTGCTTAAATGATCTCTAACCCACTCCTCCTCCACCAAGGGAAAGTCTTCCTCTCTCCAGACTTTCTCTCTTGCCTCCAGGATCTGGGGTTCCTGAGGGCTGTCCTGAGCAGTAAAGACTGAAGCAAAGAAGGCATTCAGTAGCTCTGCCTTCTCTGCATCCTTCATCACCAGGGCACCCACCCCATTCAGCAAAGGGCCCACATTCTCTCTAGTCTTCCTCTTGCTGCTGATGTATTTGAAGAAGCCCTTCTTGCTGTCCTTGACATCTCTAGCCAGATTTAATTCCAAACAGGCCTTAGCCTTCCTCGTCGCATCCCTGCATACTCTGACAACATTCCTATATTCCTCCCAAGTGGCCTGTCCCCCTTTCCACTTTCTGTAGACTTCCTTCTTCTGGTTGAGTTTTGCCAGGAGCTCCTTGCTCATCCACGCAGGTCTCCTGCCTCCTTTGCTTGACTTCCTACTCATAGGGATGCACCGCTCTTGAGCCTGGAGGAAGCGATGTCAAGGGCCTGGGACTCACAAACCTTCACTCTCAGAGTTCAATAGGTCTGTGAGAAAGGTCAGCAAACCCCTTCAACCCCACCTCCACCTACAGCAACAGCAGCAGCACCTTCATGTCTTGCTCAGGGTTTATGTGACCTGCTGCTTAGGACCTGCAAGCACAGAGCTGCCCCTGCCCAGGTCTCAGTCCTGGAAGGCTTCTGTAGGGCAGAACTGAACACACAGAGGGTGAGGCAGGGTCTGTGAGCACTGACAGGGAAACGATGTTGGGACAGAGAAAGCTGCAGGTAGCAGGGACAGCTCCAGGTAGGAAAAGTGGGCAGGGAAGGAGAGGGAATTGCTAACAGAAAAATCATGGGCTGATGGATTTGGGCAAGTCATGGTCGGTCCCTGCAATGCAGACACCTTCCTCTGAGCAAGCTCCTCCTGTGTCTCCTCTCCCACCCAGCAGAGCCTCTGCCCTGAAAGCCACAGGGTCCAGGGCATGAGCCGCCTCCTCTGCAGCCAGACCTCCAGCAGAGGAGAGGGGTCTCTCTCCTGCTATGGGCCCAGTTCATGCTGCCAAACAAAGGGGCTGAGAGTGACTGCCTTGCAAATGACGCCGTCTGTGAGGCAGCCTGCCCAGCTGGGTAAGGTGAGGGCTTTCCCGAGTGCCTGTCTGTCAGGATCATGGTGTTGCTCCTTGTTTCCCCTCCTCTCCATGATGCTCCTGTTCTCTCTGGCTCCCTGGTGTTCAGGGTTTTCAGCTGCAGTTCAGACACCGACACTGCAAGTTGTGCAACAGAGGGGTCTTCATGGGAATGAGATTTTCCCAGCCCCCTTCTAACCTGTGCGGCTCCAGGAAATGCTGTTTGTGGGGTTGGGAATTGAGCTGACTCTCCCTTAAGGAGAGCCCATCTTCAGTCCTTAACGTCCTTTGACCATTTCCCTATCATGTCCTGCCAGACTTTGAGCTGCCCTCCAGAAAGGCACTGCTGTCTCATAGCACCTCTGTGATATCTGAGAGACAAATGAAGAAGGTGCTGAGATGCTGAGAGTATGGAGCTGGTGGTGGGAGGCTGTATATGGGCATCCGAAAAGAGCCCTGTGTGTCCTTGGCTAGAAGGGGAGTGCGGAGACCTCCATCTGGTGCCCTGAGAAAGGGAGAGACAGTTGGAGATCTTCGGTTTTGAAACTGGACTTGTCTGCTCTCAGCAGGGGCTGATTTCTTTTTAGGGCAACATATGAGAGTGATCATCCCTCAGCTCCAAGAGGTGCGAGCAAATGACAGCTGGGAACAAGGCTAACAGACAGACAAGCTGTCCTCCCTCTGCACCAAGCGACAGGGAATCCATTTTTCTCAGGATTCACAGTAGAAATGCTGAGAATTGCTGCCTTTGAGGGTCACTCCGCAGGGGTGACAGGGGCATCTCAAAGAAAATAAACACTTTTAAAAAATCCCCCAAACTCTGTTCCTCAACCCTCCTTCTTTAGAAGTGGTGGTGCAGATGCTGAAAAGCCCTTCCACATGCCCAGTGGATTTCACCTGACAGGAACGGTGACTCTCCAAGCTAGTGACCCCCATTCCCATGTATCCCACCACTGTACAGCTGGACTGACTCCTATGGAGCTCATGGGGGAAGTCCCTGCTCCTCAGAGCAGACTCCGCCAGTGCAAAGTGGAGCTCAAAGAAGGGAGCTGCGCACAGATCCACTCTGTAAAAAGAGAGGCAAAGTGGGGGGTTGCATGAGAACTGGAATATTTGGGGGATTTTTCACTTGAAAAGTCTCTTCTAACCTCTCAATGTCTTCTCTTCTTTGGACAGTCCCCCATGCCTGGAGAGAGCGAAATGTCCAACGGCAGCTCCCTCAATGAGTTCCTCCTCCTGGCGTTTGCAGACACATGGGATCTGCAGCTCTTGCACTTCTCGCTCTTCCTGGGCATCTACCTGGCTGCCCTCCTGGGCAATGGCCTTATCATCACGGCCGTAGCCTGCGACCGCCGCCTCCACACCCCTGACTACTTCTTCCTCCTCAACCTCTCCCTCCTTGACCTTGGCTCCATCTCCACCATAGTCCCCAAATCCATAGCCAATTCCCTGTGGAACACCAGGGCCATTTCCTACTTGGGATGTGCTGCACAGCTCTTTTTCTTTGTCTTCTTTATGTGTGCAGAGTATTCTCTTCTCACAGTCATGGCCTACGACCGCTTTGTGGCCATCTGCAAACCCCTGCACTACAGGACCATCATGGGCAGCAGAGCTTGTGTCAAAATGGCAGCAGCTGCCTGGGCCAGTGGTTTTCTGTATTCTTTGTTGCACACTGGGAACACCTTTTCAATACCACTCTGCAAAGGCAACACAGTGGACCAGTTCTTCTGTGAAATCCCCCAGATCCTCAAGCTCTCCTGCTCAGACTCCTACCTCTGGGAAGTTGGCCTTCTTGTGATTGGTTCCTGTTTATTCTTTGGGTGTTTCATTTTCATTGTGCTGTCCTACGTGCAGATCTTCACTGCTGTGCTGAGGATCCCCTCTGAGCAGGGCTGGCACAAAGCCTTTTCCATGTGCCTGCCTCACCTGGCCATGGTCTCCCTGTTTGTCAGCACTGGCCTGTTTGCCTACCTGAAGCCCCCCTCCCTCTCCTCCCCAGCTCTGGATCTGGTGCTGGCTGTTCTGTACTCGATGGTGCCTCCAACACTGAACCCCCTCATCTACAGCATGAGGAACAAGGAGCTCAAGAATGCATTGAGGAAACTGATTCAAACAGTACTATTTCAGCAGTAATGAGCTGCCCATCTCTCTTTACAAGGAGTTCCTAATTTATCTCAAACAACTCCTATGCTTTGGAAATTCTCTGTGTGATAATTATGTTTGTACAGAAGTGTTTGAATTCATCCCACTTCTCCAGAGGTGCAAATCATGTCTGTCTGACTGAGATGCCTGCTGTAAATGTGTCTGTCACTGTGTGAGACATGGCTTCACTCTAATAAAAGGGGATTTCCTCAGTGCAGTGCTTGAAGGTTGGGCTCTCCTTCTAAAGCTGGAGTCAAAAATGTGCTCAAGGACTTTACACCCTGAAAGGGCCTGTTGCTTTTCCAGCACTCTGCATGGGCTCAAGGCCATGAGCTCCTAGGTGATGTGTTAGGGAATGAGGGTGGGTGGGTGCCCAGTGCTCCTGGAGGTGGTGAACGGTCAAGCAGTATCTCCCATCTGACAGGGCTGGAGACTGATTCCTGTCCTTCTCAAAGGGAGTATGGAGCCCCCAGGAGAGCACGGGGCATCTCCAAGGGCACCATGTGCTTAGGGGTGGGCAGTGAATGGAGCTTCACAAAATGAAGTGGAGTCACCCAAAGGTAAAGGGCAAAACTATTGAATGTCCAGGCTAGTGAGAGCTCTACAATCCCATGGGAGGCAGTGTGGATCCTGTGGGGAGGATGGAGGAGGGTCCAGGAATGTCCGGGCAGGCCAGCATTGATGCACCCACCTGGGGAAAGGCCCCTGGGGGAACAAGGACGCACCTAGAGAAGAGGAAAGGAGCAAGTGTGTGCTGGCAAGGATGAGTAAATGAGAAAGAGAAATCTGTTTCTCTGTATGTCAACTAAGGGCAGGCTGCTGTGTGCCGGGGGCAGCAGGAGCTGCTGGAGGAGCTCCAAGGCAGGGACTCTTGTGCTGTCCTGGAGAGACAAGTGGCATCAGGGGCTGCAGGCAGCCTGGAGGTAGGGATTCCCCTGGACACCAGAACAAGCCAAACAGAGTGCCACTGTGCTCTGTGTCCTTGTGCCACTGGGGTCAGTTCCAGCTTGGGGGCTGATGGGATGGCTGACACACACCCCTCTCTGCCCCCTGGAGCTGCTGTGTCTGCCGGGGGGCTGTGGCTTTGGAGTGAGTGCCCAGAGCTCTGCAGCCCCCTGTGGCGGGCACTGCTGGGGGCCACCACCATCCTGGGTTGCTCTGCTGGGTGAGCCAGGGAGAGGTCAGGGGAGGTGGGGAGAGGCAGGGAGGGTCTGGGGTGGTCTGGAAAGGACCCAGGAGAGGAAAACACCAACGTCAGCTCAGCTGTGTGAACGGGCAGGGTGAGGACACACACCGGGGGTTTGTGGTGCAAAGCCAGGTCTCGTGGAGGGGAACCAAGACATGCCAGGTGCAGAAGAGAGGAGGCCTCTCTGTGCCCTTGGCTGCAGGGACCGACCGCGGAGGTGCCCCCGGGCATTCGTCACAGACCAGCCTCTCACATCGACCGTTTCCGGCCCTGGCCGCGCACCCCAGGTGTCTGCATTTTGCTGCATGTCCAGCTCCTTCCTGCTAGGCTCAGTGCCTGTATTGAGGGGAACAGCCAGCGCTGCCTGGCCTCCTTCCCGGTCCAGACCCTGGCAGAATCCAGGGGATGGCTGTGTGCTAACCCCCGTGTGGGACGCGGCTAGGGAAGGGCTGGGGCCGGGAGCTGGGGGAGGCTGGGAAAGGAGGGCTGTGGGTGTATGGGGCATTGAGGGCTGTCATGAGGACCATGCCAGGGGGTCGTTCCCCCATCCCTGGACGCACCCTGCCCTGTGTGATGCCTGCACAGCGGGGCCGTGGTGATGTGTGAAGGTTCAGGGACAGGGCACAGATGGAAGCTGCGATGCTCCTCACCGCTCCACTGCAAAAGAGAAACTCCCAGGAGAGCTCTCCCAGCCCTGCCCCATGAGCTCTTGTCCCTGCTCCAGCCAGGCCAGAGCAGAGGCCGAGGACCAAGAGGTCCCTCAGGCAAAACGGGGACCAGCCTTGTGGAGCTGGCCCTGAGCACCTCAGGACAGGCAGAGTGCCCTCATCCTATGTCCCCGTCCTGCTGGAAGGGTGCCACAGGCACCATAGAAATGGCCTATTTCTGTCTGGGGTCAGTGCAGGACTTCTCCATGTGAGATGAATGCGACAGCTGCTGCCCTGTAGAAATACCGGCCAGGGCCCCTTGCTGAAGTCCCCACTGTTCCCTGCCCCTGCCCTGCTGACCTGCCGCCACCCCCTGTGCTGCCCCATCTCCTATCCCCTCTCCCCACATCGCAGGGACCAGCGATGCAGCAGGACCTGGCACAGCCCTGCAGCCGCTGCCTGGCCCGCGGCCCTCCCCAGCTCCTCCTCAAACATGACATCCATCTTCAAGAAGGACAAGAAAGAGGATCTGGGGAAGGACCTGGGCAGTCATGGTGGATATCAAGTTGACAAGAAGTCAGCAAGGTGCTCTTGTAGCAAAGATGGCCACCGTTACCCTGGCTTGTATTAGCAAGAATGCAGGCAGCAGGGCAAGTGCAGTGGGACACTGGAAAAATCCTTGGCAGCCTCGACCAAAAAGGAGCAAAATAAAGAAAAGGCAGAACTGGCAGACTACCCACGCTGGAGACAGCGGTATGATCAACCCAGGTACTGCAGACATTTTAAAACAACCCCCACAAAATGGCATTTCTGCCAGTGGCCAAGTGGCTGGAGCCAGATGTGCCCAGACTTGCTCACGGGGGAGAGCTCCAGGGGGACTTCTGATTTACTCTACCTCTAATAGCATGGCCAAGAATAGGATTATGCAGGGGTAGAACATGTTTTTGCTAGTCTAACTTTTTAATTAAAGCATTAGGGCTCATGCTCAAGCACACCAATGTGGGGGGCATTGGCTTTTCATTGCCTTCTGTGGCTGCAGGATGAAGCCTGCATTTGGTCTGAAAGAGAAAAGATTGGGACTGAATGTCCTGAGAGTGGCTATAAACTGATGCTTTCCCTGCTCTTCAGTGATACTTCCTCTGGTCACACCTCAGTCTACCCTGAACTCTATTTTTCCCCTTGCATAATAGATCAGGACTGTGGAGATAGAGCTGAGTCCAGGGCAAGGCCACGTTGATAATGTGGGCAGCCCGGGGAGCCCCCTGAGAAAGGAAATGTGTGTACGAGACCTCACAGCAAAGGCCTGGATAAACCAAGTGACAGTGACACTCCTGAGGTGCCAAGAATCCCAAGCCCTGAGCCACGGGGCTTCATACGGCTTCCTCTGCTCATGGCATGGGTTTGTGACACGCCTCACAGTCAGAGAGATGGAGGAAGAAAGTAGAAAGGAATCAAAAGAGGGAGAATTCAGGCCTGGAGTCCCACCAGTAAACATCTCCAAAAACGGGTGGATTTACTCCCTCTCTGGCAGTACCTGGGGGAAGGGGGGGTTTTTTCCTTACACCGCTTGTGGGATGGAGGGCAGCAGGATTTGGGAGACCCCTTCCAGCCAAAGGGTATTTTCTGAGCACTCAGGCAAAGATTTCAGCCTGGGACCTTCAAGTCCTGGGTGGCTGAAGACTATGAGATGCCTCCAATGTGTGGCTCACAAGGGACCTGAGTCACATCACAGCCACCACTGAAGCACCCTCAGAAGCAGATCCCATAACATCTTGCCTGAATGAGACCTTCAGTATTTCCCTACCTTTCTCTGTGCACCTAAAACTTCCTTTTTAGCTCCTCAGCCCTGGGGAGCAGTCTCAGCTCCTGGAGTGCTGGGGAAGGCACCAGTGACTGCCAGCCCTGCCACTACAACCAAATTTTCATCGTATTGAACTAAACCAAGTCCCCAGGGTGCTCTCTGCAGCCGACTGGATGGGCACAGATGGGACCTGGCCCTTCCTGTTCCTCCAAAGCATGTTGCTTGAGGAAGTGCTGGAAGAAGAGGCCTGGTGGGATCCTCATGGCACTGCACTGCCTGGGGCTGTGATAACGCCTTGCAGTTCCTAGACCAGGCGCTTGTGGACAAGCAGGCAGCAGTGCTTATGGGAGTCCATCAGGAGCATGCCCTCAGGAAGAGCAGGGAGACCTCAGGCTCTTGTCAGGCTGTAGGAGAGCAGCTGGTCACTCAGAGGACTGGGTGGAGGAGGGACAGGTCTCATGGCTCATGAGGTGAAGGTGCTGATGGGTGACTGTGGCCAGGGCACTGCTACCTCCTCGGCCCTCTCCCAGCTCCTGGGAAGCCACTGCAGAAGCAAGTCAGTCCTGGTGCACAACCTTCCCCACGTTCCTGGGAGCCAATGACAGGGTCACTTCTGTGTGAGAACATGACCAGGAGCAGGGCCATGGTGGGGGTTTGTGCTTGTCAGGTCACTTCTGCCTGAGTGCTGATAGGCCAGCAGCAGGTATATGAGTGGGGTAGGTGCTTTTGAGATCCCTTCTGCCTGAGTGCTGATAGGCCAGCAGCAGGCACATGGCTTCAATTCTGGTTGTAAGGTCATTATTCCTCTGGAGCTGACAGGCCAACAGGAGGCTCTTGGCTCATGTAGGTTCTTGTGATGCCACCAGAGTCTCTGGTGGTGATAGGCCAGAGACAGGCACATGGCTGGTATGTTCATTGTGAGGTATCTGCTGCCTGAGTACCTGATAGGCCAAAAGTGGGGACAAGCCTCTGATGCTGACTGTGGGGTCACTTCCTTCTCCATAAATTATGTGTCATCAGCAGGCTCTCGGTTGCTGTAGGTTCAGGTAAAGTCACCTCTGTCTCTGCTGCTGATAGGCCAGAATCGCGTTTATGGCTTCAGTGCAGATTGTGAGGTCCTTTCTGCCTGAGTCCCAGATAGGCCAGCAGCAGTTTCTATTTCTATGTCATTGCATAAAGTGTCTGCACTGAACTACAACAGCTGTTTGTAACATTGGGATCTTCATCTGTCCCAGGTTCAAAGTGAGTGAGGGGCTTTGTCTAGTTGTAGCGGGCATCTAGTGTCCTTTCAGCTGGCAAAGGAAATATCCTACTTGGCCCCCACCTGATGCTCCAGAAGGATATGGGTCTCACAGTCACTCCATCAGAGCAAGCAGACACTGGCACATGCCTGGGACCACCTCTGTCTCTTCAACTGTCCCCAGGTGTTTATGTGTGAGTAACAAGCTCCCCATCCTCCATCTCCAGGGATTACAATGGGAGCTTAGACAACGAGCTCACATGCAGACACCTATGTTGTGCTCACTTCAATTTTGGCAAGGGGAATCCCAACTCTGGTGTGTTTGTGGAGTTCATGGGAGGGATCTGCATCCCACTGCATCCCAGGGGCTGTCAGGGGCTTCAAAACGGGCATGAGATGCCCAGATTGACTCATCTGAATCAACACCTGAACCATGTGTCAATGAGCTTCCTTCTTGTCCTCTTCTAGGTGTCCTGCCTAGTTAAGACATGGGAATATGGCTTTCCAGGGTGGGACATTTCCACCTCTTGTAGATAACCATCCTCCGATGAAACAAGTGACAGTGCTGTAACTGGTCTCTCTGCATTGTTTAGAGAGGGACCAAAGGTGATTATTTTGGTTTACCTCAGTGAACATTTCCCAGGAGGAGGCAGCACAAGGGACAGAGAAATTCATGCCTTCAGCTGGCCCACTATTGCCGAGCAGGGCCAGGCTCCTGGGATGGTAGGAGCTCATGGCTACCTGACAGCACTGCCCAGAGACAGCTGTGTGCAGGAGCAGCTCCTCTGCAAAGAGCAGCAGGGCTCCGGGCACTGCCTGCTGCTGCTGACATGAGATGAGACATGACAGAGAGAAGTGAAAGGCAGTGTGGAGTGGGAGGATGGCTGACAGTTCATTGTGGGAGAAATCTTCACAGCCCTGAACACGGTAAGTCTTTGGCTGGAGGTCAATGCTACTAAGGTTCCTGGAGGGCTCATCTTAACCTATTCCCTCCCATCACTCATATGTTTTCTACGGATCGCTCTCCCAGCTTCTCCAGTGTTGGGGAGGAGGAGATGCTTCAGAGCAGGGATTCCCTGCCACACCATCACAGGGACAGGGCATGCTGCTACCTTCTCCCAAGGACAGCTGCAGGGCTGTGAAGCTGGGACGTGCACACAGGTCTGCCCAGGGCTGTGATTCAGAGCCGTATCCTTGCAGCACAGAGGAAGGTGAAAAAAGGGTACTTGAAAGGGAAGGAGCTTTCCTTGCAGGGCTTTCAGTTTCCTAATTTGGGCAAGGAGGAAAAAGGAAAGAGTTTGCTGGTTTGTCAAGGGACTGGGACTCACAAACCTTCACTCTCAGAGCTCAATAGGTCTGTGAGAAAGCTCAGCAAACCCCTTCAACCCCACCTCCACCTACAGCAACACCAGTATCACCTTCATGACTTGCTCAGGGTTTATGTGACCTGCTCCTTAGGACCTACAAGCACAGAGATGCCCCTGCCCAGGTCTCAGTCCCAGAAGGTTTCTGCAGGGCAGAAGTGAGCACACAGAGGGTGGGGCAGGGTCTGTGAGCGCCGACAGGGAAACGATGTTGGGACAGAGAAAGCTCCAGGCAGCAGGGACAGCTCCAGGTAGGAAAACTGGGCAGGGAAGAAGAGGGAATTGCTAACAGAAAAATCGTGGGAAGATGGATTTGGGCAAGTCATGGTCGGTCCCTGCAATGAAGACACCTTCCTCTCAGCAATCTCCCCCTGTGTCTCCTCTGTGACCCAGCAGAGCCTCTGCCCTGACAGCCACGGGGTCCAGGGCATGAGCTGCCTCCTCTGCAGCCAGACCTCCAGCAGAGGAGAGGGGCCTCTCTCCTGCCTCGGGCCCAGTTTGCACTACCCGACAAAGAGGCTGAGAGCAACTACCCTGCAAATGTCCCCGTCCGCAAGGAGACATGCCCAGCTGAGTAAGGTGAGGGCTTTCCAGAATGCCCATCTGTCTCTCTCTCCTTGCCTCACTTGGCAGCAGGATCATGGTGTTGCTCCTTGTTTCCCCTCCTGTCCTTGCTGCTCCTGTTCTTCTCTCGGGCTCCCTGGGGTTCAGGGTTTTCAGCTGCAGTTCAGACATTGATGATGCAAGTTGTGGAACAGAGGGGTCTGCATGGTGATGAGGTTCCCCCAGGCCCCTTCTAACCTGTGTGGCTCCAGGAAATGCAGTCTGTAGGGTTGGGAATTGAGCTGACTCTCCCTTAAGGAGAGCCCATCTTCAGTCCTAATGGTCCTTTGACTGTTTCCCTGTGGTGTCCTGCCAGGCTGCAAGTGCCCCCCAGAAAGGCACTGCTGTCTCATAGCACCTCTGTGATATCTGAGAGATAAATGAAGAAGGTGCAGAGCTGCTTAGAGTATGGAGCTGGTGGTGGGAGGCTGTATATGGGCATCTGAAAAGAGCCCTGTGTGTCCTTGGCTGGAAGGACAGTGTGGAGAGGCCTCTCGGGTGCCTGGAGAAAGGGTGAGAAATTTGGAGATCTGCACTTTGAAACTGGACTCGTCTGCTCTCAGCAGGGGCTGGTTTCTTTTTAGGGCAACATATGAATGCGATCATACTCCAGCTCAAAGAGATGCAAGCACAGGACAGCTGGGAATGAGACTAATAGTCAGACAAGCTTCCTCACTCTGCAACAAGGGACAGTGAATCCATTTTTCTCAGGATTCACAGCAGAAATGCTGAGAATTGCTGCCTTTGAGGAACACTCCCCAGGGGTGACAGGGGCATCTCAAAGAAAATTAAAAAATCCTCCAAACTCTGTTCCTCAAACCTCATTCTTTAGAATTGGGAGTGAAGACGGGGAAAAGCCCTTCCACAAGGTGAGTGGATTTCACCTGACAGAAATTGAGAATGTCTGAGCTAGTCACTCCCATAGCCCCATTCCCACTACTGTACAGCAGGACTGACTCCTCTGGAGCTCATGGGCAGAGGTCCCTACTCCTCACAGCACACTCAGCCAGAGCAAAGTGAAGCTCAAGCAAGGGAGCTGCACAAAGATCCTCTCAGTAAAGAGAGAGGCAAAGTGGGGGGTTGCATGAGAACTGGAACATTTGGGGATTTTTTTTACTTGAAAAGTCTCTCCTAACTTCTCAATGTCTTTTCTTCTTTCGACGGTCCCCCATGCCCAAAGATAGCAAAATGTCCAACAGCAGCTCCCTCAATGAGTTTCTCCTCCTGGCATTCGCGGACACATGGGAGCTGCAGCTCTTGCACTTCTTGCTCTTTCTGGGCATCTACCTGGCTGCCCTCCTGGGCAACGGCCTCATCATCACAGCTGTAGCCTGCAACCACCACTTCCACACCCCCATGTACTTCTTCCTCCTCAACCTCTCCCTCCTCGACCTTGGCACCATCTCCACCACTGTCCCCAAATCCGTGGCCAATTCCCTCTGGAACGCCAGGGCCATTTCCTACTTGGGCTGTGCTGCCCAGGTCTTCCTATTTTTCTTCTTGTTTGGAGGAGAGTATTCTCTTCTCACTGTCATGTCCTATGACCGCTAAGTTGCCATCTGCAAACCCCTGCACTACGGGACCATCATGGGCAGCAGAGACTGTGTCAAAATGGCAGCAGCTGCCTGGGCCAGTGGTTTTCTCAATGGTCTCCTGCACACTGGGAACACATTTTCAATACCACTCTGCCAAGGCAATGTCGTGGACCAGTTCTTCTGTGAAATCCCCCAGATCCTCAAGCTCTCCTGCTCAGACTCCTACCTCAGGGAAGTTGGGCTTAGTGTGGTTAGTCTTTGTTTAGCCTTTGGGTGTTTTGTTTTCATTGTGCTGTCCTACGTGCAGATCTTCACTGCTGTGCTGAGGATCCCCTCCGAGCAGGGACGACACAAAGCCTTTTCCATGTGCCTCCCTCACCTGGCCGTGGTCTCCCTGTTTATCAGCACTGGCCTGTTTGCCTACCTGAAGCCCCCTTCCCTCTCCTCCCCAGCTCTGGATCTGCTGGTGGCTGTTCTGTACTCAGTGGTGCCTCCAACAGTGAACCCCCTCATCTACAGCATGAGGAACAAGGAGCTCAAAGATGCCCTGAGGAAAGTGATTTCATGGACAGTTTTCAGCAGTGGTAGCATTGCCATTGCTCTCCACAAATGACTCCCATTGTATCCCATACCAGGACTGTGCATTGTTTGTTCACTGTATTGTTATTATTATTATTATTATTATTATTATTATTATTTGTTGTTGTTGTTGTTGTTGTTGTCATGTTGTTGCACAAATGCTTGGGTTCATTCCACCTTTACTGGGGCTGCTCTGTCTCACCTGGTGCCTATATAAAATTGTGTCTGATTAATAATTACTCGGTCAGAGCTGCCTCCCTCACAGTATCTCTGTAATAAAATAGCTTCTACCCAGTGTAGTACCTGAAGGCTGGGCTTTTCTTCTAAAGCTGGTACCAAGAAATTGCACCCCAGAGGGGCCTGCTGCACAGGGTTCACCATGGGTTTAGAGGCACAAAGCTCATAATCATGTTGTGATTTCTTACAGACCAAGGGCTGGATTTAGGACTCACCCATTGGTGTCCAGTGACAGTGGAGATGACCAGTTGTCACTGATGTACATAGCCAGGGCTGTCCCATATGTTAAGGCCCAGTGTCAGATGCCCGTCCTTCTGGAGGGGAATCTGGAGGTGCCAGGAGAGCACAGGGCATCTCCTTGGAGAGCGTGTGCCTGGGGTGAACTTCACAAAGGGAGAGGTCCTCCAAGGTGGAGTCACTTAAAGATAAAGCACTAAACTTAGGTATCTGCAGGCAAAGGAGGACTCTGCAATCCCAGGAGAGGCAGTGAGGAGCCAGTTAGCACCAGGAAGGGAAACTTCAGAGTGACTCATGTCATTGCCAATGAAATATCAGGGGCAGGATCTAGAAGTACAAGTAGACACTACTAGTACCCTTGGAAATGCACCATAGTCCCTCCAAGTACCTGCCACATCTGCAGTCCCTGGAGGGATTAGAGGCCGTGATCCCCATTTGGTTGGATCTGCCTCCTGCCCTGGCCAGCATGGACAGTGCAGATTGACCCTGTGGCCCTGTGGCCCCACAGCCTGCTTACTGTGCAGAACAGCACCATCAGCTCAGGGCCCTGCAGCAGAACAGGGGAGGGGGTGTGGGAATGGCCAATGAGATCAGAGGAGGGATTGGGAGAGGTCAGAAGGAAGTGGAACTGGTCTTGAAAGTGTCTTGGAGAGAAAAATGCCAACTTTTTTTCGAAGACAATGTTCAGAGTGTGGGCACACTGAAGTGAGCTCCCAGTGCAGAGCCAGAACTCCTTGCTGTGCTGTCCGTCCACATGGCCTGGGAAGTGGCTGAAGAAGGACTGATGCTCCCCACCCTCCCACCTCATAGCGCCATCATCCCTCCTGACGGGTGGCACCAAAAGGAAAGCTGGGACCCTTTGTCAGAGCTTGCAGTGAAGGAAGAGAGAAGAATTTGGAAAGCTTCACTTTGAAATGGAACCCCTCCCCTCTCAGTTCCATCTCGTTTCTTTCTTAAAGTAATTTGTGAGTATGATTGTCCTTTAGCTGGGAGAGTTGCGAACGCAGGGCAGAGAGGGGCAAGACTCATGGACAGACCAGATCCCCTGACTCCGTACAAAGTCACCGTGAGCCCTTTTTCCCCTTGCAATGCACAAGTGCTCATGCTGAGAGCAACTGAAATGCCAAAGATTTCTACGCCATCCAAGAAGGCTCCCAGGGTGTGATGGAGGCATCTGAAAACTAAAGAAATACAGAAACAGACCCCTCCCCTGCAGCCCAATTTCTGGAGAAAATCAGTGTTTACATGTTCACAGCCTTTCCACAAGACAGGTGGGTGTAATCTGCTGCAGGATGTGCATCTCAGAGCTAGTCACTTCCCAGTGCCACTACAGTGCCTGGAGAAAGAGGGAAGATGGTAAACTGACATGAGGACAGGGTCCATCTCATTGGGACAGAGGTGTCTGGAAAGGGTTGGGTCAGCCCCTGCCTTCACTGCACTGCTTCTCTCCCTTGGCAGAGTGGGAGCTGCTGTGATTGATCCAGAAACAGACACTTCTGTTGAGGAGGGCAAGATCTGGAGAGATGAATCCCTCACAAGGACCTTCTCTTTTGGAGTCAGCTGCCATGAGTGCTGTATTTGTCTCTCACAAGGATAAAAAGAGACTATTGCCACTGAGTCACTGGACATAATGCCCTTCACTCAGCTCATGCTGCCCATCCCCAGGGATGCCCACCAAATGCACAAGGCAGTCTGACATCTCCATTTGCACCCCCCAGCAGAGCAGGGCTGACTCCTGTGAAGCCCATAGGCAGAGGCCCCTGTGCTGCACAGCATCCTTAGCACAAACCAGAGATCAGGAAAGGGAAGTGAGCAAGGTAAAGGAGAAGGGCAATGTGGAGGGGGTGCTATGAGGAGTGGACTGGGTTTTGCTCAGAGAAGCCTGTTCTAACTTATCAATGCCATCTCCACTGTCCTCTTTGGACAGTGCCCTGAACCCCAACCACACAGGAAGGTGTCGAGGTGTCCTTGGGCTTGCAGGGTTTCCAGAGGGTCACCAAGGACATGAAGGTGCCAGGGAGTTTAATGATGTCACTGAAGTCCATGGGGAGGAGGCAGGAGGGTGTGCAGGTTTGTTAGGACCTGCAGGAAATGACAAAGCCCAGCTTGGAGCAGTGAGGGCCTGGATGGACAAAAGAGGGAGAGGAGGCCAAGGCGACTTGTCTGGAATCATGATCGTGAGGGTGTTTCTGTCACAGTGGGAAGGCCCATCCGTGAAGATGACCAAGGCTCATCTGCCCCTTGCACTGTCATCCCGTGCTGCTCATCCACGTGGGCACCAAAGGCACTGCCTGGGGAGACCTGCAAAGTATCAAGCACAACTACCTGGCTCTGGGGGTGATAACTGGGGAATCTGGGGAGCAGGTGGTTTTCTCTTCAATCTTTCTGGTGAGGGCGAAGGGCTGGAGGAGATCAGAACAGATTCTGTGGGTGACCAACTAGTTGCACAGCTGATGTCAGCAAAAGGCTTTTGGTTTTATGACCATGGGGCCCTCTTTGCTTGGAAGACATTGGGTCAGGCTGATCAAGCAGGGCAAGAGCATCTTTGCTGGCAGCCCAGCAAACCTGGTAAGGGGAACGTTACACTGGGAACGAGAGGAGGGAGAGGATGACCAAGAGTCAAGCGAGGAAGTGGTGGAGCAGGTTGGCAAGGAAAGGGTGCAGGTCAGTGTGTCCGTGCTGGCCTGGCCATTTCTGCACCCCTGCCCTGTGCTCCCCACAGGACCCTGGGCTGGCAGTGCTGCTCTGCAAAGTAAGTGGCTGTGGGGTCATGAGGCCATGGGGTGATTCCTGACTCAACTCTGGCCATGCTGGTCAGGAAGGGAAGCAGGCCCAGCCGGACAGGGATCACCACCACTAATACTGCTGGGACATGTCTGTGCTCATGGACAGTTCTCAGCGTGACCCCAGGGCATTTGCAATGGCAGGAGATGTGTTTGGGTGGGTGTCGTAGCATGACAGTGGGGACTAGCTCCAGCCTGTGGTGTTTCACTGAGGGTGCAGGAATCACTCTCCAGTGCCCCTTCCCTGCACCTCCTGGCTCCCCACTGCCTCTCTGGGGATTGCAGAGCCCTCGTTTCTCCATGCCTACCTGCATTTAGTGCTCTACCTTCTGGTCACTGCTCTGCGGACCATCCCTCACTTTGTGAGGCTTCACTCACTGATTCACCACAAAATCCCCCTTTATTATGGAAAGGTTATTCTGGAGGACAGGTCTCTCATAAATGTGCCCAATGCCTGGTCCTGCCTGAGCTCACAGGAATGCACAGGGAAGCACAAACCTACCACCAGCACGTTACAAGAGCACTGGGGCCATATACACATATCAGACCACTGAGGACAGTGTGGAAATGAGGAGAAAATCCCTGGAAAAAAAAGTCCTGCTGCTGTTGGTGGACATGTCTCCAAGAAAGCTGCAGACCCCATGCAAAGGCTGCAGTGAGGAAATGCCTGCTGTGGCAGTGGGGGAACAGTCCTGAGGAGCAGAGGGTCTGTCCCCACATACTTCATCCAGACTCTCCTCCTTTCCACTTTTGCTCTGCTTGGAGTGTTGGAATGCTGTGGAGGGAAGGGATCAGCCCATGGTGACAGCCAGCTGCCACCCTCACAGGAGAGGGGTATGAGATCATACCCTGACTGTGGCCACAAGAGCTGAGCTCTCTTAAGGCACATGGGACCCATGGTCTAGGTCACAGCTGTACTCATTGGAGCCTGACTCTGTGCCCCTGAGCTCCCTTGGTGTCAGCACCAAAAGACACACTGCAAAGGGAAACTCTCCTCATTGCACTGAAGGCATCCAAGGAGCTCAGACTAGCGGGCTCGGAGGTTCTCCCATCTCTGCTGGTGAAGGGGGAAGCCTGGCTTCCTGCTTCAACACGGTTTCTGGGTCAGATTCAAATGAGAGATTCCTGAGGACAAGTGGCACGAAGCAAAATATTTATTTCTTTTAGGAGAATGTAACAGAGAAAAGTAAGTAAGAAAGACAGACATGAGCAACACCTAGCTATGTTGCCAAATACCCTGGGAACGAGGAGCAGATGCACATGGGAGAGTTACTGGTGCTGACATTGTACCTACTGAATCAGTTTCCTCAGTGCGTCTTTGAGCTCCTTGTTCCTCATGCTGTAGATGAGGGGGTTCACTGCTGGAGGCACCACTGCGTACAGAACAGCCAGCACCAGATCCAGAGCTGGGGCGGAGAGAGAAGGGGGTTTCAGGGAGGCAAACATGATAGTGCTGACAAACAGGGAGACCACGGCCAGGTGAGGCAGGCACATGGAAAAGGCTTTGTGTCGTCCCTGCTCAGAGGGGATCCTCAGCACAGCAGTGAAGATCTGCACGTAGGACAGCACAATCAAAAAAAAACACCCAAAGCCTAAACAAACACTAATCACAAGTGCCCAAATCACCCTGAGGTAGGAGTCAGAGCAGGCAAGCTTGAGGATCTCAGGAACTTCACAGAAAAACTGGTTCACGACATTGCTTTTGCAGAGTGGTATTGAAAAATGTGTTTGCAGTGTGCAGGAGAGCATGGAAAAAACCACTGGCCCAGGCAGCTGCTGCCATTTTGACACAAGCTCTGCCGCCCATGATGGTCCCATAGTGCAGGGGCTTGCAGATGGCGACAAAGCGGTCGTAGGCCATGACTGTGAGAAGAGAATACTCAGCCAAAAGGAAAAACACAAAGAAAAAGAGCTGTGCAGTACATCCCAAGTAGGAAATGGCCCTGGTGTTCCAGAGGGAATTGGTCATGGATTTGGAGACAACGACGGAGATGGTGCTAAGGTCGAGGAGGGAGAGGTTGAGGAGGAAGAAGTACATGGGGGTGTGGAGGTGGTGGTCGCAGGCTACAGCTGTGATGATGAGGCCGTTGCCCAGGAGGGCAGCCAGGTAGATGCCCAGGAAGAGTGAGAAGTGCAAGAGCTGCAGCTCCCGTGTGTCTGCAAATGCCAGGAGGAGGAACTCAGTGAGGGAGCTGCTGTTGGACATTTGCTCCTTTCAGGGAAAGGGGAACTGTCCAAGGAAGAAGAGACATTGACAAGTTAGGACAGACTTCTCTGAACAAAATTTTCTCATAACCTCCCCCAAACACACACACATTAACTCTCCCCATCTCAGCAGCAGCATCCTTGAGCTCCTTGGCTTGAGCTCTGGTTTCTGCTGGCTGAGTTTGATGTGAGGAGCAGGGGCCTCTACCTGTGGGCTCCAGAGGAGTCAGCCCTGACCTACAGCACTGCAGACATGGGAACAGGGGTAACTACACTGTGATATTCCCGGTTCCACTCAGAATTAATCCACTAATAATGTTGAAGGGATTTTCAGCATTTTCACTCCCACTTCCACATAATGTGGGGTCATGAATAATTTTAAGGCTTCTTTGGTTTCCTTTAGCTGACCCTGTCACACCAGAGGAGGATTCCTGGAGGTAGAAATCCTCAGCATTGCTGCTGCACTCAGAGTGAGCAGCTGTGATTCTGGAGAGGCAAAAGGATTCACTCTGGCTTTAGTGCAGAGGGAGCAGAGCTGGCCTGTCCACCTGCCTTCTTCCCAGATGCCCTGTGCTCGCACCACAGAGGTGGAGGACAGTTGCACTCATGTTACCGAAAAGAGAAATGACACCGCAGAGAGCAGAGGAATGCACTTGCAAAGTGCCCATCAGCACTCTTTCTGAGGGGGTGTGAGGCAGGTCTCAGCCCTCCCCTTCTAGCCAGCAACACATCAGGCTCCTTCCAGCTGCCCACATCCAGCCACCCAGCAGCATGTCTCAGCGTGGCCTCAGGATCTAGGTGGCTTCTCCCTGGGGCACCTAGATAACACGCAGCTGCAATGGGAGAGCTGTGTCCTTGTGGAGGGCAGCTTGCAGCCCAGTCAGAAACCCCAGGGAAATGGCAGAATGTCCTAAGGATGGGGTGTCCTGAAGAGAGACCTGGCTCATTCCCACACCCCCACACTGCATTGCCCAGAGATCCACAGGTTAGAGGGGCACTTCACTGTCCAGGACACGTTTGCATGGCAGGACCTGCAGGGTCAGTGTCTGAACTGCATCAGAAACCCCCCTGCCCAGAGAGTCCAAGGGGAAGCACAAGGGCAGCATGGACAGGTGGGAAACATGGAGCAATACCATGATAATTGTGGAGAGGGAGGCAGGGCCAGGGAGGGACAGAGGGGCACTCACGAGTGTGTCCTCTCCTGCATGTCTGGCTGCTGAGGAAATGACTCCTGCCCTGCACCCCACAGCCTTGAGAGCAGAGGGCTGTGCTGGCTGGGAGAGGAGAGGAGGCCTTGGAGTTGACAGTTTCCTCTCACACTTTGAGCATGACTCTGCTGCCTGGAGCCGTCCCTGCGGGTAGCTGTTTCTCTCTCCCCACATCTCTCCCCTCTCAGTGCTCACAGACACCATCCCACCCGCTGGTTGCTCAGCTCTGCCCTGCAGAAACCTCCTGGGCGAAGGGCTTTGCCCAGGGCACTTCCATGTCTGCGGGTGCTACAGAGCAGGTGAGAGAAACCTTGCTGAGGCTGGAAAGGTGATGCTGGCTCTGTCCTTAGGCTGAGAGGTGGATGAAGGCATTTGCTGAGTCCTTCCCAGAACTGATCCTCTCTCAGTGTCACTGTTTTGGAGCCTCCGTCCCCTGTCTAAACCTGACAGATCCAATCCCATTTCACTCCACCCAAACAGAAAAGAACTGAAAGCACAGGCTCATGACAGCTCCTTCTCTTCCAGGTATCCCCTGCCTTGGCATTCCTATTGAAAAGTCACCTCTGGATATGTTCCCCAGCCCTGACCCACACAGCAGCCTCTCAATGGGAGAAAGTACCTGCCCTGACGGGGGTCCCTCCTCTCACCCAGAGCTTCTCCCCTCAGCGTCATGGGGAGTTCCCCAGACAGGCTGAGTGCTGACCCTTGCAGGTGGCAGAGTCACTGCCCTGGGCACACAGCACCCAGGGGCACAGCAATGCTGCTCTGAGTACAGTCCATACAGACCTGTGTGCACACCCAGGGTTCACACCCCTGCAGCCATCCTTGGAAGAAAGGAGCAGGATGCCCTGTCCCTGTGACGGTGTGGCAGGGAATCCCTGCTCTGCAGCATCTCCTCCTTCTCCTCTGCAAAGAAGAAGCTGGGAGAACGATCCTTAAAAAACTGCCATGGGGCAGGATGGGTTCAGAAGACCCCTCCAGGAACCACAGCAGCATTGCCCTGCAGCCAGAGACTTACTGTGTGCAAGGCTGTGAAGATTTCTCCCACAAGGAGCTCTCCTCTGGCCTCCCACTCCACACTGCCTTGCACTTCTCTCTGCCTTGTCTCCTCTCATGTCAGCAGCAGCAGGCAGTGCCCAGAGCCCTGCTGCTCTTGGCAGAAGAGCTGCTCATGGACACAGCTCTCTCTCAGCAGTGCTGCCAGGTTGCCATGAGCTCCCTCTGTCCCTGAAGCCTGGCCCCGCTCAGGAGCAGGGGCCCAGCTGAAGGCATGAATTTCTCTGTCCCTTGTGCTCCCCCCTCCTGGGAAATGTTCCCTGAAGTAGACTAAAATAATCAGTATTGTCCCTTTCTAAAGAGTGCAGAGAAAATGATTCCAAAATTGCAGTTTATTTCATCAGAGGATGGCTATCTATGATAGGTGGAAATGTGCCACTCTGGAAGCCCCGATTAACATCTCCTAACTAGGCAGGACAGCTGGATGGGGACAAGAAGGGAGCTCATTGACACATTATTCAGGTGTTGATTCAGATGAGTCAATCTAGGCATCTCATGCCTATATAGAAGCCCCTGGCATGCAGTGGGATTCAGATCCCTCCCGTGAACTCCACAAACTCACAGGAGGTGGGATTCTCCTTCCCAAAACTGAAGTGAGCACAACATAGAGGTCTGCATGTGAGCTCCTTGCCTAAGCTCCCATTGTAATCACTGGAGATGGAGGGTGGGAGTCAGTTGCTCACACACAAACACCTGGGGACAGTTGAAAAGACAGAGGTGGTCCGAGGCATGTGCCAGTGTCTGTTTGCTCTGATGGAGTGACTGAGACCTGCATTCTCCTAGAGCATGAGGTGGGGGCCAGGTGGGGAATTTTCTTGGCCATCTGAAATGACCCCAGATGCCTACTACAACTAGAGCCCCAATCACTATGAAGCTGGGACAGATGAAGATCCCAATGTTAAAAACAGCTGTAGTAGTTCAGTGCACACAGTTGATCTAATGACATAGAAATAGGCTGGCAGATCCATTTCAGATGCCTGGGGTGTCCAGCACAACCACATGTGTCTAGCAGATACAGCATGGGACCTAAATGGAAAATCATGCCCCTTTGGAGTGATTGCTGGGCAAGTGCCCTAGGGCAACTTGGGTTTCCTGCCTGTGCCCAAACAAATGAATCCCACCACTGCCTTTAGGGAAAGTCTGTACTTTCTGCATCCAAGTGTGCTTCATAAATGGGAGACGCACATCACAGCAACGTCTCTATTCTAGTCTCTGCACTCTCAATCCCTTCTACCTCTCCTCCTCCTGAACCTCTTCTCACCCCACCAAATGATATGAACAGGGACTAGGCTAATGATGACCTCAGGTTGGCTGGATCACAGGCTGCCCAGGCCCAGGACTTCTTCAGTGGCACCTTGTCCTTCCTGGAGATTGGTTCAAGAAGTCTGTCACAGGCTTAAGGTGCTGCAGAGTCAGCTCAGGCAGCCAACTCCTCTCCTGCCATTCCTGCATGGCCCAGCTCTGTTTCTCCCTGGCCTTGGGCACTGCAGGCTTTGCTCTCTTAGTGGGAACCTCCTTTCACCATTACAGAGGAGCGCAATGCCTAGTGCAGGATAACAACACAGTTAGGTATATCATTCCTGACCCACCTGATTGCCTTTTGTGATAAAAGGCCTGCACTTGTGGAGGAGAAGAAAGTAGTGGATGTCCAGTGGACATCCAGATGGACAAAAAGCTGGTTGGATGATGGAGCTCAGAGGGTTTTCATGAATGGGTCATGCTTGACCAGGAAGCCAGGGAAAGGTGGGGTATGCAGGGGTCTACCCCACATCCTGTCCTCTTTGAAAACCTCATCAGCAGGGCAGAACAATACGTGCATCAGGACAGGCAGGGACCTGACTGGCAGAGGATTGACCCCCGAGGCGAAGGCCTGGACATTACGAGGGGTGCCATATGAGCCAGTGTTACGTGCTCACCACAAATGAGGCCAGCTGCATACAGGACTGTGTTAGGAATGGCGTGGCCCCCCCCAGGCAAGGGCAGTTCTTATTCCCTTCCACTCAGCACTGGTGTGGCCACATATCTGGAACAGTATCCCCAGTGTGGGCTACTGCTGTGGCCACATGTCTGGAATAGTATGTCCCAGTGTGGGCTGCCCAGTGCTGGAGGAATGGGGAGCAACTGGAGAGGGTCCAGAGGAGGTCTGCCAAGATGGCTTTGGGGGCCTGAAGCACTTGGCCTGTATGGAGAGGCTGAGGGAGCTGGGGCTTCTTTAGCCTGCTGAAGTGGAGGCTAAGGCCAATACAGTAGTCACCTGTGACTGCCTGTGACAAGGTAGTTTCAGAGATGATGGAGCTTTTCTTGGTAGTAGGAAGCAGCATGCGAAGGGGAAAGAGCCACAAAGTGCATCTTGAGAGGTTCAGACTGCACTTCAGGTAACAAGAATGTCACTCGTAGGGTAGTGCTGTGGTGCAACAGGACACCCAGAGGAACTCCGTGATTGGCCCCTGGCTTTGTGTTTCAAGGAACAGCCAGCAAGGACAGAGGGACGTCAGTAAAGGTGGGGAGATCCTGCAGTGAGAGCAAGGTGGGGAAGCAGATTGGGTGTCTGCAGGCTGCAGGGAAACAGGCACAGCTTTGGGTCAGCGTAGGACAGTCTGTGGTGGAGATGACAGAGGGCAATGCCAAGGCTGAAAGCCTCCAACAGAACTGAGGTCTTTGTCCCATTTGCTATGGCTGGTGTCTCTGGCAATGAGGCCTATGAGAAGATGACGTTTCCTTACAGCACTGTGGCCTTGCTGCCTCCTCACCTCCACGGAGACCAGGAGGTGCCATATCATTGTCCTGCATTAGGCATAGTGCTCCCCCCACCCTGACACTGCCCCCGGGATGAGCCCTGAGCAACAAGTGAGGGAAAGAATCACCCTACCCAGGGGCTGGCTGTGGAGCTTGGCCATCCTGCTTGATAACACACAGCAAGGTTGACTTGGCATCACAGCCACCTGCACATTGCCTTTGCCTACCTGTAATCAGGGCCTCCAACTTTCTGCTCTAATCAGCCCCTAGGGAGCTCTTGTTGATAATGAACCTCAGTGGGACCTGTTAATGCTCCAAGAAACTTGGGGATTTGCTTCTGACGTAAACTTCTTGAGAGGTTTCTTCAGTTTCCTCTCAGCATATGAGGTTCATGGACTCAGCACCAAAGACACCCGAGGGGTCATTAAGATGCAAAAACCCCTAAGGAGCCATGCCTCTCCCCATAATTTTCTTCAGCTCTTCAATTCTTGTGCTGTGGCTAATTGGAGAGGTTTCAGCAGTGTATTTACAAGAGGAAGATTTCAATGAGCAGGAAAAAAAAAAAAAGGATTTTAAAGGTTTCCTTATTTTTCAGCTTACAACCTAGAGTGATAGCCACCTTCTCCAACTGATATTGATCCACAGTGTCTCCTAATAAGGTCTGGACATGTAGGAAAAGCACGAACCTGGAGGTCTGACATACACAGAAAATACTCCTCCCCAGTTCCCCAGCCCTGACAGTTCTCTCATCAGCCACTCAAGGCTGGAGCTGAGTGTTACAGCTCATGTGCACCAATTCCCACCTGCTTTCCTTAGACAACTAGCTGCAAAGAGACACAGAAGGATTTGTCTTAATTGCGATCAAACACAAATAAACTTGATCCTGTGTCATAAGAAGTAAAATACACTCCTCAACTGTATGTCAAGTCCAAGCTGCCTCCAGTGAGGTCCACAGTCTACAAGGAAAAACCTTCCTTGAAATGTTCTTCACAAATAGATGGGAAAGGCTGGATAGACACACAGTGCAGGAGTTGATTGAAGAGACAATTAGACTCCTGAAAGACAAGGCAAGCTTCAGACTCCCTGAAGCTCAGAGCAGCAACTAGAGAGTTGAGAAGTATCTGAATTATAAAGAGTAAGGGGAGGAGGAAGACTGGGAAACTATGGAAAGTGCATATGCCCATAGAGTCTGACAAACAGTTGACTTTAGAAATGATCAGTTTAATCAGGGCATATGGAAATAGGTGAAAGATTAGTGAGGTTAAAACCACAGCATAACAGACAGAGCAGTGGTAACACAAGTTAAGGGGCAGATCAACATTTCTTCTCCTGAGATTCATGCCCTTCCTCAAAATTTCCATTATGTCATCATGGGAAAACACTGACATTTTTAAAAAATTATTCAGTCATTTCAGCTGATGAAAATGTTCTCATATATTTCTTTTTTTTAATGTTGAGAACAGTTCTTCACCTTTCCAGGCAGAGCTCAGCTGTCTAACCATAAACATTCAGTGGCACTCTGAGAGGCCCCGGTGTCTCTGAGTCACCTGCCTGGGCCTGGCAGCTTTCACAGGGGACCTGTGGGAGACCAGAGCCCCTTGGAGCTGCAGAAGGAGGCTGGGCAGAGGGGACCAGGGCACCTGCAATGTCACCAGCCACCTGTGATATGTGCTAATTTGTTGCATCAAAGTGAGAAACAGCCTTGGGAACATCTTGTATTGTGGTATGTACTAATTTGTTACATCAGCGAGAAACAGCCTTGGGAACATCTGTGGGAACATCCTACAGCCTGTGGTGGGGGGCATGTACCCCGCCTGAGAAAATTAAGCTGAGCTAGCGAAGCGGCAATGTTAGTTTAGATAGCCTAACATGGCACACAATGCAGAGGAAGACTCCAGCCTTCATCCCCACGACCACCAGAGGGCTGAAGAAGACCCCCTAGCAACAGCCGGCGCAACCGCAGAAGTTACGTGCCCCGTATACCCGGAACTGGAATCGCATATAAGGAGACTGTGAGGGGGGGTTGTGCGCGCCGTTGGTGGAGCAGGAGACTCCCCCCCGGCCGCCCAGCGCTGTTTTGCTTACTTGTGACTTGCTCAATTATTAAATTGGAATTTATGCAACCCGGCCCCAGTGGTTGTCAATTTGTCACGTTTACCTATAACAATTTTGGTGCCGTGACTCGGATACAGGCTTCCCTGGTTTCGGGACTCTGACTCAGGGGAGGCGCCCCATCCCATCTTCGGATGGCCCCTGAGTGGGTAGTTCCCCTACCAGAACCTGTATTTCCGAACCCTAAATCAGGACAAGTAAGCAAAAGAACTGCAGTACCCCGTAAACTTTGTGCACGAAGATCCGAACGAAGACTCAGGACTGAGTGAGTATATGTATGCGGTTCCGTTCGGTTGGGGTGGGATCCCCGGAGCATGTGAGACGTCCCCAGGGCGCGGACCCTCCAGGAGAGGGGGTCCTTAGCGCGGACCCTCCAGGAGAGGGGGTCCTTGTGTAACAGGGGACAGAGTGAGTGCGGACCCTCCAGGAGAGGGGGTCCTTGGTGCGGACCCTCCAGGAGAGGGGGTCCTTGGTGCGGATCCTCCAGGAGAGGGGATCCTTGTGTAGCGGGGGACCGAAAAGGGGCACCCGACAGCCGACTGGGCCGCCCTCTGCGAAGGGACAACCGTCCTAGCAGTAGAGACTCGGGTGGTGTGAGTGCGGTCCCCTGCGGAGAGAAAGAGAGTTGTAAAAGAAAGTGACTGAGGTGGGTGCTCCGGAAGATGGGACAGAAAAAGAGCAAGTCTTCTGATCCCATAGAGGGCTTTACGGTACGGTTACCGGATATACCACCCGATAGCCCTTTAGGATTAATGATTAAGTATTGGAACGATTGGCCCTCCAGAAAAGGCAAAAGACGAAAAAAAAAAAAGAAAAAAAAAAGGGTATATTACTGTATGCAAGTATGGGGTGGGAAGCAGATTAGAAGAGACCCCCTTTATTGGCCAGTATACGGGCCTTTTGAAAATTGGATATGTCAGGCTCTGAATATATATGTGAATTCAAAAGAGCCCTTTAGTTTAGAAGAAAGTGAGTATGCTAGTTTATGGATAAGACCAGATACTCGGACCATGATATTTACCCTGAAAGAGAAAGGTCCGAGGAAGAAAAATAAAATGCTGGAGGAACTTCCTGTTTTTCCTCCCCCCCCCTATATTCCCTCAACTCCGGCTCAGAATGCCAAGCATCGGACGCATATGTCTGATCTAAGGACCATAATGGTTCAGGGAATCAGGGAATCTGTTCCCAGGGGGCAAAATATTAATAAGGCCTTCATGGAACAACAGAAGAAGGATGAAACACCAACAGAATGGCTCGAGAGACTTAGGAAAAATCTGCAACTTTATTCCGGGGTAGACCCCATTACCCCTGTGGGACAGGCTCTATTGAAAACAGTTTGTAGCAAAGGCCTTTCCAGATATCAGAAGGAAGTTAGAGAAGTTAGCTGATTGGCAAGATAGAGGACTGGACGAATTGCTGAGGGAAGCTCAGAAAGTGCATGTGCGAAGGGAGGAGGAAACCCATCGGCGGCAGGCAAAGATTCTGGTGGCAGGAGTCCGAGAAGGACAGAGAGGAATCCAGGCACAACCCTCTAGGTCGTATAACAGACCTAAAAGGAAGCCACCTCACCAAGAAGGACAACCCAGGGAAGTTGTGATGAGGGACTTGAGGCAGGTTGAGTGTTTTTATTGCCAGAAGAAAGGGCATCTGAAGAGAAATTGCAGGAAGCGAATGCAGGATGAGCAAATGTTCCAAGAAGAGTAGGGGGGGTCAGGGGCTCTATCTGCTGGGGACTCATAAAGGAACCGAGCCCTTGATAAAATTGAAATTAGGTCCCCAGCGACAAGAAGTAGAATTCCTTGTGGATTCTGGGGCAGAAAGATCTACTGTCCAAACGGTACCCTGGGGGTGTAAACCATCCCCAGAGAAATTACAAGTGATAGGAGCTAAGGGAGAACCCTTTAAGGTCCCAGTAATTAAAAATGTGGAAATAGAATCAGACTCTCGACTAAGTGTTGGATCCTTTTTATTAGTTCCCGAAGCTGAATATAATTTACTGGGCCGAGATATGATGGTTGAATTAGGAGTCAATTTAGAAGTAGAGAATCAAGAATTAGTTATAAAATTATGCACCCTTACTATTGAAGATGAGGCCAAAATCAACCCTGAAGTTTGGTATACCCCAGAATCAGTAGGAAGACTAGATATTGCTCCCTTTGAAGTGAGTATACGAAATCCAGAAATCCCTGTTAGAGACAAGCAATATCCAATGTCACAGGAAGGGAGGCAAGGACTCCGACCAGTAAGCCAGAGGCTAATAAATCAAAGGTTACTGGAGCCTTGTATGTCTCCCCATAATACCCCCACCCCATACTCCGTGTGTTGGCTGAAGAGCCTGTCTGCCCCATGTGCGGCTCCAGGCACAGAGCGATGAGACAGCCCCCGCCCTGGCAAGGAGCCCCCTTCCCGCATCAGCCCCTACACCGCCCCGGGAAGGCAGGATGAGACCCCGGCTGCTCCTGGGCTGAG
Source organism: Apteryx mantelli (assembly GCF_036417845.1). Lineage (NCBI taxonomy): Eukaryota > Metazoa > Chordata > Aves > Apterygiformes > Apterygidae > Apteryx > Apteryx mantelli. Next base: position 10,505,302 of record NW_027118553.1, on the reverse strand, counting down.
CACCCTGCTTGGGGTCCCAGCAGGCGCTGCGAGAAGTGGGGTGCAGGCTTCCCCCTTCTCCCCGCTGGAGACGCTGCTGCCCTAGCCGGCAGTGGCAGCAGCCCCAGGCCCCCCCCAGCAGGCAGGTAGTGGGGTGACGGTGCCTCCCCCAGCCCAGCACCGCCTGTGCTGCTCCACGCGCTGAGGCGGCTCGCTGTCTTCCTCTGCTTTAGTCTGGTGCTTGGAGCTGGGGCCCCACCTCAGCTCTGCCAAACAGAGACCTCCACTAGATGTAGCCATTCACCGAGTTAACCCTGGAGACAAGGTTTTAATTAAAAACCTGGAAAGACTCGTCCTTGACTCCCCGCTGGGAGGGATCTTTTCTTGTCTCACTTACCACAGACACTGCTATTCGTACCGCAGAGCGAGGATGGACACACGCTAGCAGAATTAAAGGACCGATTTCAGAATCATCGTGGGAAGCCTTTGGAAATCCGGACAATTTAAAAGTAACCTTTAAGAAGAAACCTGGAATCCTCAATAAGTGAGACCACATTTTGTAAAACCTAACATAGTATTTGTTATAACCCCACATTGTATTTGTTATCCCTTTGTGTGTTATGCATGTAGGGTTTGTAAAGGGAAGTAGTGGACTCATTGTTAGTACGGGTATCTCCCTAGCGGCATTTGCCACCCTTGATACAACAAAATTGACTTATTGGACATTAAAAGATCATAAGAAAAGATCGGTAGAATGGTGGGAAGCCTTTGTTAAAAGGCCAACATTAAAAACACCAATTGTAGGTGGACCATGCCGTATGTTGGGTGTCTCTCTCAAAAAACTGGGAAGCCTTTCAAATCAGAAAGGCACATAAAGGAGGTTCCCCTGAAGAATACGGCTGCTGTCGAGAAGACAGGTACACCCTGCTGCTCTGAGCAAAAGAGTAGGCAGAGGAGACAGAGATGTATAGAAACTGTGGGGATCGAGGCCGACAAGCCACCTCCTAAGCAGGAATACCTAAAGTTATAAGACCCAGACTCTTTAAAGTCCCAGAGACACCTGGCATCATGGATCGCCCCTCCAAGGCATTAAGGGTTTGTAAAGTATCCGTTAACCAAGCCATGGGTCCACTACTCCTCTGGAAGATGATTGTGCTGGGCTTATTAGGAAGACGAATCAAAGGGGAACATAACGTACACCAACCCTTTAAATGGTAGAAAAATCCATCACCTCCTTAGAAAAGTCGTTAACATCACTATCAGAAGTGGTGTTACAGAACAGAAGAGGGATGGACCTCTTATTTTTACAACAGGGAGAATTGTGTGCAGCCCTAGGAGAAGAATGTTGCTTTTACGCGGATCATACAGGAGTTGTCAGGGATACTATGGCAAAATTGAGAGAAGGCCTTGAAAAACGTAAAAAGGAAAGAGAAGCCCAGCAAGGGTGGTATGAATCATGGTTCAGTCGTTCTCTCTGGCTAACAACCTTATTGTCTGCAATAGCGGGTCCATTAGCTTTACTAGTACTTGTGTTGACCTTTGGACCGTGTATAGTAAATAAAATTATTAACTTAGCAAAAAGCAGACTCGAAGCTGCCCACCTACTGTTGATAAGAAGTCAATATGAACAACTAAATTAAGATGAGAGTAAGCATAACCCTATGCTCTCCCTGGCACAGGAGGCTGTTGTTCGATTTGATGAACAAATTAAAAGGGACCAAAACAAAAAGGGGGGATTGTGATATGTGCTAATTTGTTGCATCAAAGTGAGAAACAGCCTTGGGAACATCTTGTATTGTGGTATGTACTAATTTGTTACATCAGCGAGAAACAGCCTTGGGAACATCTGTGGGAACATCCTGTGGTGGGGGGCATGTACCCCGCCTGAGATAACTTAGCTGAGCTAGCGAAGCGGCAATGTTAGTTTAGATAGCCTAATATGGCGCACAATGCAGAGGAAGACTCCAGCCTTCATCCCCACGACCACCAGAGGGCTGAAGAAGACCCCCTAGCAACAGCCGGCACAACTGCAGAAGTTACAGGAAGTGCCCCGTATACCCGGAACTGGAATCGCATATAAGGAGACTGTGAGGGGGGGATTGCGCGCGCCGTTGGTGGAGCAGGAGACTCCCCGGCCGCCCAGCGCTGTTTTGCTTACTTGTGACTTGCTCAATTATTCCATTAAATTGGATTTTATGCAAACCAATTGGAGTGGTCGTGTTTGCCTAAAACACTGGGGTTGGGGGGCAGGAAGCTTTGCCCCTGCCAGGGGTCGGAGACCCATGTTAAAGCGTTTCCCTGAGCTGCTGCTGCCACCACAGCCCCCAGGTGCTGCTAAGAGCTGCGTTTGGGAGGTGCTGGGCAGAGTATCAGCAGGCTGCTGGTGTCCTCACGAGGGGCCCTTCCCAATGGTGTCTTTTGTTCTGAAAACGGCATTTCCGAGTGTCTCTGAGAGAGGCTGTCCCCGCATGTCATGCCGTGCCTTAGCTGTTGTTTTTGCTCCAGGCCTCTTGCTTTGCCCTGAGACCTGTGACCCTGGCAGCAGCCTGCAGGGTGTTTGCAGAGCAGCTGTGTAAGTGGGAGCCGTTTGCTTGTGAAGGGCCTTGAAAGTGGCTGAACAGCCAGTGCTCCCACTTGCCGTTGTTATTTCCATGCTCCTAGGTCAGGGGGAAGAGTTGCTGAGTTGTGGCTGTGCTGGTTTCACCAGCTGAGATGCCCTGGCCTGAGTCCTTCCGCGTGTCTCCAGTTGTCAGGGCATAAAACAGGAGAATGGTGGTTGTCCTGGATGTGTAAGGGATTTGTTGGGTTTGTTCAGCATTGGGGAAGGAACCAGACTTGTGAGTTGTGGGAAGGCTTCTCCCTCTGCCTGGGACATGAGGCCCTGCTGTCTTGCTACATGTAGAGACTACCTGGGCAAAACCTGATCTTCTTTTGGGGTATTAACTGCTCTGTAATGGGTGTTTTGCTGCACTCTAAGCATTGTGAAGCTACGAGGTGAATCAGGGAGGCCGTTCAGGAGCTGGCTGAGCCTTGGGGGAGGCAGGGGGAGCTGCAGGTGGCCACATCCCCATGGTCAGGGTGTGGGTAGTGAGGTCACTAGTGACTATGAGAGCTGTGCCAGAAAATCACCAGTGTCAAAGCAATCTTTTGTCAGTAGCCGATAGGCCAGCAGGAGGCACATGGCTCGGCTGTTGATGATGAGGTCCATTCTGCTGGAGTACCTGATAGGCCAGCTGGAGGAAGAAGGCTTGTCTGTTGATTGTGAGGTCACTTCTGAGTGCTGAACTGATTGGATAGCAGCAGAGTTGTGGCTGGAAAGGTGCTTGTGAGGTCATGTCTACCTGAGCAGTTGGTAGGGCAGCAGCAGGTACATGGTTGGGATATGAGCTTTTGTGATCACTTCTGCCTGAGCAGCTGATAGGTCAGCATTTGGCGCACGGCAGGGGAAGTTGCGGTGAGATAACTTCTGTCTCTGAGGTTTATAGGGCAGTGTCAGAGACATGGCTGTGAAGGTGACTGTGAGGTCATGTCTTTCTGAGTCCCTGATAGGCCAGCAGCAGGCAGCTAGGCGTGGATGTTGATTGTGAGGTCTCTTTTGTCAGAGTCCCTGATAGGCCAGCAGGAGTTGGTGGCTGGGGAAGTTCTTTGGAGGAAATGTCTGCCTCTGAAGCCCACAGGCCATCAGCAGGCATGTGGTGGGGGTATGCACTTGTGAGGTCACCTCTATGTGAGCAGCTGACAGGTCAGAAGAAGACCTGGCTTGGATGTTGGTGGTGAGGTCACTTCTGGGTTTGTTGCATGTGCTCAGAGGAGGGATTGACCCCTGCAGAGCTCTACAGCAATACAAAAATGCAACTCATTAATCAAGCAGAAGTAGATGTTCCCCATCATCTGACACACATTTTATTCCACTCCATCATCATGAGTTACTACTGCTACATTTAAAATGCGGATGATGTTCTGTGGTGAACATGAACATGGAGTTTGACTTTCCACTTGTTGCTGAGGAGAAGCTTGCAGCCTCCTCCCGGTCATCTAGGGAGTCCAGCTAGACTTTTTCGTCTGCTAAATGAATCTAGTGGTGGTGTGAGCAGTGGTGTTAGTAATCTCTTATTGCCAGGGTGTGTGTGCTTTAGAAATTGCCCTTGCCAAAACAGCAGGGAGCTTGTGAGATTTTCCTGCCAGGTCTGAATGCTGTGTCTGTCTTTGAGGTGTCCACCTGCTTTTCTGACACATTTTGAACTGAAAAACTTTGGAGGTCTCTGATTTTCTGTCCACATATGCAGTCATTGGAGAATGGGTGCAAAGGCTGTTGGAGGAGACAGAAGGAATGCCCCCCCCCAAATAAAGGTTTGTGCCACATTGTGAAAGAGATTTCTTGTTCAGAGAAGTTGAGGCACAAGCGAGAGGCAGGAGCTGGCCTGACCAGCCCCTGTGAGAGCACTTGCTCTCTGCATCCTGGAGGTGGGAAGTGAGCAGGCCGCGGGCTGTGAGTGGCTGTTCAGAGGCAGTGCCTGTTGCAAGGCCTTGGAGGCCTAGAAGGGAATGGAAGGTCTGGAGATTTGGGCTTTGTGTGTTGTGTTGCACTTGTGGGTGCCCTGTGTGCTGCCATGTGTGGTGCTGTGGGCTGTGTGTCACTGATGCAGAGGCGCATGTTGGCTGCCAACCCTCTGTGAGGTGCGGGGGTAGCAATGGGTCACAGTGCAGGGTGCCCTGTGGTGGAGCTGGGTGGTGGCCCCAGTGTTTGCTGCTCAGCTTGGGAGGAGGTGGCTGGAGAGAGCAGTGCTCTGCTCCCAGAGCCCAGCCTGCCATCACGGTGTCCTTCTGGGAGAGCTGGGTGAGGACTGTTGGTGACCATGTTGCCTCCTTGGAGCATCCCGGTGCGAGTCAGGGCTGCTTGCAGTTTGGTGGTTTCTGTCAGCTGAGGTTCAGGCTTGCAGGTCTTGATGCTTCCGTGAGTCTCTGGGATTTTTTTGACTCCCCTGAAGAAAGTCATCTTCTCCCTCCTTAAAGGCTTTCTGTTGCATCTGGACCCTCATTGCATCTTCCCATCCCAGACCCTAATCCATTCCGATCCCTCAGAGAGATGGGTAGTTAATGAAAGCAGTCAGAGCCATTTATCCACTTTGTGCCTACACAGACCCTTGCAGAGAGGGGAGAGGCCACCTCACAAGAAGTCAGGCCTCTCAGGGCAATGGGTGGCTCTGAGACACCTGTCCTTGGTGAGTGGTGGAGATGGCATCTCCAAAGCCGCTGGTGCCTTTGGAAAGCGTCTCAGAATAGTAGATTCCTTGAGGCTGCAATGGGGGAGACGTGGAGGTAGGGATGCAATGCCCTGCTCAAGGCAGGTCCCAGTAGAGGAGGTATCTTGGGGCATTTTCCAGTGAAGTTTTGATCAGGCTCTCGCCAATACAGCTCAGCATGGAGGGGAGACATTTGCCCCTGCCTGCTGAGACTCTGTAAGGCCAGCAGAACTGACAGTAACACCCCAATTCTTTCTTTCTTTCTTTCTAGGTTGCTCCACTCATGGAGGTTCCCAGTGCAGTCCTAGAGGCCCTGAGGGTGGAGGCAGGATGCCAGGGTGTGTCCCTGTGCCTGCCAACATCTTTGCCAGCATCGTGAGCCCTCTGTGAAAGCAGCTGCAAGTGACTGAGAAGAGGCTACGTATGGATGCGAAGGCTTCCATAAATGTGCTTGGCTTCCCTGGGTGACTTGGGGTGTGGCTTCACCTCCTGGTACCTCTGCTGTGCTGCAAATTCCTCATCTCACAACTGCTGTTACTGCCAGCCCGCTCAGCAAATGCTGTTGTGCCCCCTCCCTTTCCTCGAAGGTTGTGGTACCATATAGGACGAGTCCAAGACCCTTATAATAAATGCCCGCATGTCTGGAGTGCCTTTGTGTGAGTGCCCCAAAGTGTCCATAGCTTGAAGTGATGAAGTCCCACAGCTCTTGGGTTCCTGGCTCTGCGAGGGGTGAAGATGTGCCCAGGGCCATGTTGCCCGTGGCACCCAGCCCTCAGTGCTCTGTGAAGGCAGCTGTGGAGCCTGGACTGCTGCTGCAGAGGCTGCGCAGCCAGGACAGCTGGCATTTGAGCAGACATCCAGGCTGGGGCTGTCTCCTTGCTTGGGCCTCATGTCAAAGCCTCTGCACCCTTTTCCCCTTCCCCAGGACTCCTTGTCCAAGTAACTAAAAGGAACTGAGGTTACTTTGGGCTCAGGAGGCCTTCTGGACTCTCAAATGTTTCTGCATTGTATCTGTAACCTTTGTTTTACTAAGCAAAATCCCCATCCCGCCATTCCTAGCTGGAGGTTCCTGAGGGGATGGAGGTGGAAAGCAGCAGCCTGCTGTGCCCAAAGAAAGCAGCATCCTTCCCTCTGAAAAGAGCAGCATCACCCAAGGAACCAGCTCTGTGCCTGCCTGATCTTGTGCTGCTCATTTGCACAGGCCTTGTGAGCCCAGAGTGCCTTGGCCACCTTGTGGTGTCACCACAAGAGCTTTGCTGTGTGTCTGGGTTGAGGAGCCAAGGGAAGGCAGCGAGCAGAGCAGTGGCTGGGGAGTGTGCAAGTGGCGAGTGTCCTGCATCCATCTCTTCTTGGTGGCACCTGGTTGTATCGAGCAGAAGAGGCAGTTGTGTGGGGCAGAGGCAGTGAGTTTGTAGAGTAGGTGGCAGAGCAGAGGTCTGGCGTCAGGTTGATGCCTGGTGCAGTGCTGAGTTGATCTGACAGTGTCAGCAACCCTTTGCAGTGCAGCTGCTCCCTCAGCTGGTCTCTGTCCCTAGAAATGCACCAGAAATGGAAGTGGCGTCCTGCTGTCATTGTGTAGGTGCTGCAGTGCAAAGGCTCCCAGCTCGGACTTGATGGTACTAAAGGAAAAGCAAGACCAATTGTTCCCTTTTGTGATCTGTGTGCAGGGTGACAGAGTGGAGCTGTCGCATGACCTGGAGAGAGTCTTGCCAGGAGATGAAATGTGTTTGCAGAAGACTGTTCTGTACGGAGTGCTAACAGAGTAATCAAGGGACATGCAAGTGGCCCAGGTGAGCTTCTCCTCTCCTCTCACTTCAGCCTCAGCACCTGACAGACCAGCTCGATGCATATTGCTGATGTTTGTGTTTGTGAAGTCATTCGGGCTCAGTATCTGCTAGGCCACCAGCAGGCACATGGCTTCTTTTTGTACAGGTGCAGGAGCACCTGGTAGAGCAGCAGTATGGAGGTTAGTGCTGTTTATGCTTCTAGGGATGGTGTGCCTCAGTCCATGCTAGGTGAGGAACATGCATGTGGCTTCAATGCAGACTGTGAGGTCACTTTTGTTTCAGTATTGAGAGGCCAGTGGTGGGCACATGGCTGCTGTTTTCACATGTGAGGTCATTCTTGCCTTCCTATATAGTAGGCCAGCAGATGGCACATGGCTTTGAGGAAGCCTGTGAAGTCACTACTTCCTCGGAATCGGATAGGCAAGCAGCAAGCAACTTCCTTTGATACACACCATTAGGCCAGTTCTGAATCTATAAATGAAAGGCAAAAAGGAAAAACGATATCACTGTTTGTCATTGTGAGGTCACTTGTGGCTCAGTGCCTGATAGGCCAGTGCTAGGCCCATGGCTGCTGTTTGTGGTTGTGAGGTCAGTTGTGGCTCAGTGCCTGATAGGCCAGTGCTAGGCCCATGGCTGCTGTTTGTGGTTGTGAGGTCAGTGGTGCCTCAGTGCCTGATAGGCCAGTGCTAGGCCCATGGCTGCTGTTTGTGGTTGTGAGGTCAGTGGTGCCTCAGTGCCTGATAGGCCAGTGCTAGGCCCATGGCTGCTCTTTGTGGTTGTGAGGTCAGTTGTGGCTCAGTGCCTGATAGGCCAGTGCTAGGGGCCTGCGTACTGTTTATGGTTGTGAGGTCACTTGTGGCTCAGTGCCTGATAGGCCAGTGCTAGGTGCCTGGGTGCTGTTTGTGGTTGTGAGGTCACTTGTGGCTCAGTGCCTGATAGGCCAGTGCTAGGCCCATGGCTGCTGTTTGTGGTTGTGAGGTCACTTGTGGCTCAGTGCCTGCTAGGCCAGTGCTAGGCCCATGGCTGCTGTTTGTGGTTGTGAGGTCAGTTGTGCCTCAGTGCCTGACAGGCCAGTGCTAGGTGCCTGGGTGCTGTTTGTGGTTGTGAGGTCACTTGTGGCTCAGTGCCTGATAGGCCAGTGCTAGTCCCATGGCTGCTGTTTGTGGTTGTGAGGTCACTTGTGGCTCAGTGCCTGATAGGCCAGTGCTAGTTGCCTGGGTGCTGTTTGTGGTTGTGATGTCACTTGTGGCTCAGTGCCTTATAGGCCAGTGCTAGGTGCATGGCTGCTGTTTGTGGTTGTGAGGTCAGTTGTGGCTCAGTGCCTGCTAGGCCAGTGCTAGGTGCCTGGGTGCTGTTTGTGGTTGTGAGGTCACTTGTGGCTCAGTGCCTGATAGGCCAGTGCTAGGCCCATGGCTGCTGTTTGTGGTTGTGACGTCAGTGGTGGCTCAGTACCTGATAGGCCAGTGCTAGGTGCATGGCTGCTGTTTGTGGTTGTGATTTCACTTGTGGCTCAGTGCCTGCTAGGCCAGTGCTAGGCCCATGGCTGCTGTTTTCAATTGTGAGGTCACTTGTGGCTCAGTGCCTGATAGGCCAGTGCTAGGCCCATGGCTGCTGTTTGTGGTTGTGAGGTCAGTTGTGGCTCAGTGCCTGACAGGCCAGTGCTAGGCCCATGGCTGCTGTTTGTGGTTGTGATGTCACTTGTGGCTCAGTGCCTGACAGGCCAGTGCTAGGCCCATGGCTGCTGTTTGTGGTTGTGAGGTCACTTGTGGCTCAGTGCCTGCTAGGCCAGTGCTAGGTGCCTGGGTGCTGTTTATGGTTGTGATGTCACTTGTGGCTCAGTGCCTGATAGGCTAGTGCTAGGTGCCTGGGTGCTGTTTGTGGTTGTCAGGTCACTTGTGGCTCAGTGCCTGCTAGGCCAGTGCTAGGCCCATGGCTGCTGTTTGTGGTTGTGATGTCACTTGTGGCTCAGTGCCTGACAGGCCAGTGCTAGGCCCATGGCTGCTGTTTGTGGTTGTGAGGTCACTTGGGTCTCAGTGCCGGATAGGCCAGTGCTAGGTGCCTGGGTGCTGTTTGTGGTTGTGAGGTCACTTGTGGCTCAGTGCCTGATAGGCCAGTGCTAGGTGCCTGGGTGCTGTTTGTGGTTGTGATGTCACTTGTGGCTCAGTGCCTGCTAGGCCAGTGCTAGGTGCCTGGGTGCTGTTTGTGGTTGTGAGGTCACCTGTGGCTCAGTGCCTGATAGGCCAGTGCTAGGTGCCTGGGTGCTGTTTGTGGTTGTGATGTCACTTGTGGCTCAGTGCCTGCTAGGCCAGTGCTAGGTGCCTGGGTGCTGTTTGTGGTTGTGATGTCACTTGTGGCTCAGTGCCTGATAGGCCAGTGCTAGGTGCGTGGCTGCTGTTTGTGGTTGTGATGTCACTTGTGGCTCAGTGCCTGCTAGGCCAGTGCTAGGTGCATGGGTGCTGTTTGTGGTTGTGAGGTCACTTGTGGTTCAGTGCCTGACAGGCCAGTGCTAGGTGCCTGGGTGCTGTTTGTGGTTGTGAGGTCACTTGTGGCTCAGTGCCTGATAGGCCAGTGCTAGTCCCATGGCTGCTGTTTGTGGTTGTGAGGTCACTTGTGGCTCAGTGCCTGATAGGCCAGTGCTAGTTGCCTGGGTGCTGTTTGTGGTTGTGATGTCACTTGTGGCTCAGTGCCTTATAGGCCAGTGCTAGGCCCATGGCTGCTGTTTGTGGTTGTGAGGTCAGTGGTGCCTCAGTGCCTGATAGGCCAGTGCTAGGCCCATGGCTGCTCTTTGTGGTTGTGAGGTCAGTTGTGGCTCAGTGCCTGATAGGCCAGTGCTAGGCCCATGGCTGCTGTTTGTGGTTGTGAGGTCACTTGTGGCTCAGTGTCTGCTAGGCCAGTGCTAGGCCCATGGCTGCTGTTTTCAATTGTGAGGTCACTTGTGGCTCAGTGCCTGATAGGCCAGTGCTAGGCCCATGGCTGCTGTTTGTGGTTGTGAGGTCAGTTGTGGCTCAGTGCCTGACAGGCCAGTGCTAGGCCCATGGCTGCTGTTTGTGGTTGTGAGGTCAGTTGTGGCTCAGTGCCTGACAGGCCAGTGCTAGGCCCATGGCTGCTGTTTGTGGTTGTGAGGTCACTTGTGGCTCAGTGCCGGATAGGCCAGTGCTAGGTGCCTGGGTGCTGTTTGTGGTTGTGAGGTCACTTGTGGCTCAGTGCCTGCTAGGCCAGTGCTAGGTGCCTGGGTGCTGTTTATGGTTGTGATGTCACTTGTGGCTCAGTGCCTGATAGGCTAGTGCTAGGTGCCTGGGTGCTGTTTGTGGTTGTCAGGTCACTTGTGGCTCAGTGCCTGCTAGGCCAGTGCTAGGCCCATGGCTGCTGTTTGTGGTTGTGAGGTCACTTGTGGCTCAGTGCCTGCTAGGCCAGTGCTAGGCCCATGGCTGCTGTATATGGTTGTGAGGTCAGTTGTGGCTCAGTGCCTGATAGGCCAGTGCTAGGCCCATGGCTGCTGTTTGTGGTTGTGAGGTCACTTGTGGCTCCGTGCCTTATAGGCCAGTGCTAGGCACTTGGCTGCTGTTTGTGGTTTTGAGGTCACTTGTGGCTCAGTGCCTGATAGGCCAGTGCTAGGTGCATGGCTGCTGTTTGTGGTTGTGATGTCAGTTGTGGTTCAGTGCCTGATAGGCCAGTGCTAGGCACTTGGCTGCTGTTTGTGGTTGTGAGGTCAGTTGTGGTTCAGTGCCTGATAGGCCAGTGCTAGGCCCATGGCTGCTGTTTGTGGTTGTGAGGTCACTTGTGGCTCAGTGCCTGATAGGCCAGTGCTAGGTGCATGGCTGCTGTTTGTGGTTGTGAGGTCAGTTGTGGTTCAGTGCCTGATAGGCCAGTGCTAGGCCCATGGCTGCTGTTTGTGGTTGTTAGGTCACTTGTGGCTCACTGCCTTATAGGCCAGTACTAGCCCCATGGCTGCTGTTTGTGGTTGTGAGGTCAGTTGTGGCTCAGTGCCTGATAGGCCAGTGCTAGGCCCATGGCTGCTGTTTGTGGTTGTGAGGTCACTTGTGGCTCAGTGCCTGATAGGCCAGTGCTAGGTGCATGGGTGCTGTTTGTGGTTGTGAGGTCACTTGTGGTTCAGTGCCTGATAGGCCAGTGCTAGGCCCATGGCTGCTGTTTGTGGTTGTTAGGTCACTTGTGGCTCAGTGCCTTATAGGCCAGTGCTAGCCCCATGGCTGATGTTTGTGGTTGTGAGGTCAGTTGTGGCTCAGTGCCTGATAGGCCAGTGCTAGGTGCGTGGCTGCTGTTTGTGGTTGTGATGTCACTTGTGGCTCAGTGCCTGCTAGGCCAGTGCTAGGTGCATGGGTGCTGTTTGTGGTTGTGAGGTCACTTGTGGTTCAGTGCCTGACAGGCCAGTGCTAGGTGCCTGGGTGCTGTTTGTGGTTGTGAGGTCACTTGTGGCTCAGTGCCTGATAGGCCAGTGCTAGTCCCATGGCTGCTGTTTGTGGTTGTGAGGTCACTTGTGGCTCAGTGCCTGATAGGCCAGTGCTAGTTGCCTGGGTGCTGTTTGTGGTTGTGATGTCACTTGTGGCTCAGTGCCTTATAGGCCAGTGCTAGGTGCATGGCTGCTGTTTGTGGTTGTGAGGTCAGTTGTGGCTCAGTGCCTGCTAGGCCAGTGCTAGGTGCATGGGTGCTGTTTGTGGTTGTGAGGTCACTTGTGGCTCAGTGCCTGATAGGCCAGTGCTAGGCCCATGGCTGCTGTTTGTGGTTGTGAGGTCAGTGGTGCCTCAGTGCCTGATAGGCCAGTGCTAGGCCCATGGCTGCTCTTTGTGGTTGTGAGGTCAGTTGTGGCTCAGTGCCTGATAGGCCAGTGCTAGGCCCATGGCTGCTGTTTGTGGTTGTGAGGTCACTTGTGGCTCAGTGTCTGCTAGGCCAGTGCTAGGCCCATGGCTGCTGTTTTCAATTGTGAGGTCACTTGTGGCTCAGTGCCTGATAGGCCAGTGCTAGGCCCATGGCTGCTGTTTGTGGTTGTGAGGTCAGTTGTGGCTCAGTGCCTGACAGGCCAGTGCTAGGCCCATGGCTGCTGTTTGTGGTTGTGAGGTCAGTTGTGGCTCAGTGCCTGACAGGCCAGTGCTAGGCCCATGGCTGCTGTTTGTGGTTGTGAGGTCACTTGTGGCTCAGTGCCGGATAGGCCAGTGCTAGGTGCCTGGGTGCTGTTTGTGGTTGTGAGGTCACTTGTGGCTCAGTGCCTGCTAGGCCAGTGCTAGGTGCCTGGGTGCTGTTTATGGTTGTGATGTCACTTGTGGCTCAGTGCCTGATAGGCTAGTGCTAGGTGCCTGGGTGCTGTTTGTGGTTGTCAGGTCACTTGTGGCTCAGTGCCTGCTAGGCCAGTGCTAGGCCCATGGCTGCTGTTTGTGGTTGTGAGGTCACTTGTGGCTCAGTGCCTGCTAGGCCAGTGCTAGGCCCATGGCTGCTGTATATGGTTGTGAGGTCAGTTGTGGCTCAGTGCCTGATAGGCCAGTGCTAGGCCCATGGCTGCTGTTTGTGGTTGTGAGGTCACTTGTGGCTCCGTGCCTTATAGGCCAGTGCTAGGCACTTGGCTGCTGTTTGTGGTTTTGAGGTCACTTGTGGCTCAGTGCCTGATAGGCCAGTGCTAGGTGCATGGCTGCTGTTTGTGGTTGTGATGTCAGTTGTGGTTCAGTGCCTGATAGGCCAGTGCTAGGCACTTGGCTGCTGTTTGTGGTTGTGAGGTCAGTTGTGGTTCAGTGCCTGATAGGCCAGTGCTAGGCCCATGGCTGCTGTTTGTGGTTGTGAGGTCACTTGTGGCTCAGTGCCTGATAGGCCAGTGCTAGGTGCATGGCTGCTGTTTGTGGTTGTGAGGTCAGTTGTGGTTCAGTGCCTGATAGGCCAGTGCTAGGCCCATGGCTGCTGTTTGTGGTTGTTAGGTCACTTGTGGCTCACTGCCTTATAGGCCAGTACTAGCCCCATGGCTGCTGTTTGTGGTTGTGAGGTCAGTTGTGGCTCAGTGCCTGATAGGCCAGTGCTAGGCCCATGGCTGCTGTTTGTGGTTGTGAGGTCACTTGTGGCTCAGTGCCTGATAGGCCAGTGCTAGGTGCATGGGTGCTGTTTGTGGTTGTGAGGTCACTTGTGGTTCAGTGCCTGATAGGCCAGTGCTAGGCCCATGGCTGCTGTTTGTGGTTGTTAGGTCACTTGTGGCTCAGTGCCTTATAGGCCAGTGCTAGCCCCATGGCTGATGTTTGTGGTTGTGAGGTCACTTGTGGTTCAGTGCCTGATAGGCCAGTGCTAGGCCCATGGCTGCTGTTTGTGGCTGTGAGGTCACTTGTGGCTCAGTGCCTGCTAGGCCAGTGCTAGGCCCATGGCTGCTGTTTTCAATTGTGAGGTCACTTGTGGCTCAGTGCCTGATAGGCCAGTGCTAGGCCCATGGCTGCTGTTTGTGGTTGTGAGGTCAGTTGTGGCTCAGTGCCTGACAGGCCAGTGCTAGGCCCATGGCTGCTGTTTGTGGTTGTGAGGTCAGTTGTGGCTCAGTGCCTGACAGGCCAGTGCTAGGCCCATGGCTGCTGTTTGTGGTTGTGAGGTCACTTGTGGCTCAGTGCCGGATAGGCCAGTGCTAGGTGCCTGGGTGCTGTTTGTGGTTGTGAGGTCACTTGTGGCTCAGTGCCTGCTAGGCCAGTGCTAGGTGCCTGGGTGCTGTTTATGGTTGTGATGTCACTTGTGGCTCAGTGCCTGATAGGCTAGTGCTAGGTGCCTGGGTGCTGTTTGTGGTTGTCAGGTCACTTGTGGCTCAGTGCCTGCTAGGCCAGTGCTAGGCCCATGGCTGCTGTTTGTGGTTGTGATGTCACTTGTGGCTCAGTGCCTGACAGGCCAGTGCTAGGCCCATGGCTGCTGTTTGTGGTTGTGAGGTCACTTGGGTCTCAGTGCCGGATAGGCCAGTGCTAGGTGCCTGGGTGCTGTTTGTGGTTGTGAGGTCACTTGTGGCTCAGTGCCTGATAGGCCAGTGCTAGGTGCCTGGGTGCTGTTTGTGGTTGTGATGTCACTTGTGGCTCAGTGCCTGCTAGGCCAGTGCTAGGTGCCTGGGTGCTGTTTGTGGTTGTGAGGTCACCTGTGGCTCAGTGCCTGATAGGCCAGTGCTAGGTGCCTGGGTGCTGTTTGTGGTTGTGATGTCACTTGTGGCTCAGTGCCTGCTAGGCCAGTGCTAGGTGCCTGGGTGCTGTTTGTGGTTGTGAGGTCACTTGTGGCTCAGTGCCTGATAGGCCAGTGCTAGGCCCATGGCTGCTGTTTGTGGTTGTGATGTCACTTGTGGCTCAGTGCCTGATAGGCCAGTGCTAGGTGCCTGGGTACTGTTTGTGGTTGTGATGTCACTTGTGGCTCAGTGCCTGACAGGACAGTGCTAGGTCCATGGCTGCTGTTTGTGGTTGTGAGGTCACTTGTGGCTCAGTGCCTGCTAGGCCAGTGCTAGGTCCATGGCTGCTGTTTGTGCTTGTGAGGTCACTTGTGGCTCAGTGCCTGATAGGCCAGTGCTAGGCCCATGGCTGCTGTTTGTGGTTGTGAGGTCACTTGTGGTTCAGTGCCTGCTAGGCCAGTGCTAGGCCCATGGCTGCTGTTTGTGGTTGTGAGGTCACTTGTGGCTCATTGGCTGATAGGCCAGTGCTAGGCCCATGGCTGCTGTTTGTGGCTGTGACGTCAGTGGTGGCTCAGTACCTGATAGGCCAGTGCTAGGTGCATGGCTGCTGTTTGTGGCTGTGAGGTCACTTGTGGCTCAGTGCCTGCTAGGCCAGTGCTAGGCCCATGGCTGCTGTTTGTGGTTGTGAGGTCACTTGTGGCTCAGTGCCTGCTAGGCCAGTGCTAGGCCCATGGCTGCTGTTTGTGGTTGTGAGGTCACTTGTGGCTCAGTGCCTGATAGGCCAGTGCTAGGTGCCTGGGTGCTGTTTATGGTTGTGAGGTCACTTTTGGTTCAGTGTCTGCTAGGCCAGTGCTAGGCCCATGGCTGCTGTTTGTGGTTGTGAGGTCAGTTGTGGCTCAGTGCCTGACAGGCCAGTGCTAGGCCCATGGCTGCTGTTTGTGGTTGTGAGGTCACTTGTGGCTCAGTGTCTGCTAGGCCAGTGCTAGGCCCATGGCTGCTGTTTGTGGTTGTGAGGTCAGTGGTGACTCAGTGCCTGCTAGGCCAGTGCTAGGCCCATGGCTGCTGTTTGTGGTTGTGAGGTCACTTGTGGCTCAGTGCCGGATAGGCCAGTGCTAGGCCCATGGCTGCTGTTTGTGGTTGTGAGGTCAGTTGTGGCTCCGTGCCTGATAGGCCAGTGCTAGGTGCCTGGGTGCTGTTTGTGGTTGTGAGGTCGGTTTTGTCTCTGTGCCTGATAGGCCAGTGCTAGCTGCCTGGGTGCTGTTTGTGGTTGTGAGGTCACTTGTGGCTCAGTGCCTGATAGGCCAGTGCTAGGCCCATGGCTGCTCTTTGTGGTTGTGAGGTCAGTTGTGGCTCAGTGCCTGATAGGCCAGTGCTAGTCCATGGCTGCTGTTTGTGGTTATGAGGTCAGTTGTGGCTCAGTGCCTGCTAGGCCAGTGCTAGGCCCATGGCTGCTGTTTGTGGTTGTGAGGTCACTTGTGGCTCAGTGCCTGATAGGCATGTGCTAGGGGCCTGCGTACTGTTTATGGTTGTGAGGTCACTTGTGGCTCAGTGCCTGATAGGCCAGTGCTAGGTGCCTGGGTGCTGTTTGTGGTTGTGATGTCACTTGTGGCTCAGTGCCTGCTAGGCCAGTGCTAGGCCCATTGCTGCTGTTTTCAATTGTGAGGTCAGTGGTGCCTCAGTGCCTGCTAGGTCAGTGCTAGGCCCATGGCTGCTGTTTGTGGTTGTGAGGTCACTTGGGTCTCAGTGCCTGATAGGCCAGTGCCTTCTGCATGGCTGCAGTTTGTGGTTGTGAGGTCACTTGTGGCTCAGTGCCTGATAGGCCAGTGCTAGGCCCATGGCTGCTGTTTGTGGTTGTGAGGTCACTTGTGGTTCAGTGCCTGCTAGGCCAGTGCTAGGCCCATGGCTGCTGTTTGTGGTTGTGAGGTCACTTGTGGCTCAGTGCCTGCTAGGCCAGTGCTAGGCCCATGGCTGCTGTTTGTGGTTGTGAGGTCACTTGTGGCTCAGTGCCTGATAGGCCAGTGCTAGGCCCATGGCTGCTGTTTGTGGTTGTGAGGTCAGTGGTGCCTCAGTGCCTGATAGGCCAGTGCTAGGCCCATGGCTGCTGTTTGTGGTTGTGAGGTCAGTGGTGCCTCAGTGCCTGATAGGCCAGTGCTAGGCCCATGGCTGCTCTTTGTGGTTGTGAGGTCAGTTGTGGCTCAGTGCCTGATAGGCCAGTGCTAGGGGCCTGCGTACTGTTTATGGTTGTGAGGTCACTTGTGGCTCAGTGCCTGATAGGCCAGTGCTAGGTGCCTGGGTGCTGTTTGTGGTTGTGAGGTCACTTGTGGCTCAGTGCCTGATAGGCCAGTGCTAGGTGCCTGGGTGCTGTTTATGGTTGTGATGTCACTTGTGGCTCAGTGCCTGATAGGCTAGTGCTAGGTGCCTGGGTGCTGTTTGTGGTTGTCAGGTCACTTGTGGCTCAGTGCCTGCTAGGCCAGTGCTAGGCCCATGGCTGCTGTTTGTGGTTGTGATGTCACTTGTGGCTCAGTGCCTGATAGGCCAGTGCTAGGCCCATGGCTGCTGTTTGTGGTTGTGAGGTCAGTTGTGGTTCAGTGCCTGACAGGCCAGTGCTAGGCCCATGGCTGCTGTTTGTGGTTGTGAGGTCACTTGGGTCTCAGTGCCTGCTAGGCCAGTGCTAGGTGCCTGGGTGCTGTTTGTGGTTGTGAGGTCACTTGTGGCTCAGTGCCTGATAGGCCAGTGCTAGGTGCCTGGGTGCTGTTTGTGGTTGTGATGTCACTTGTGGCTCAGTGCCTGCTAGGCCAGTGCTAGGTGCCTGGGTGCTGTTTGTGGTTGTGAGGTCACTTGTGGCTCAGTGCCTGATAGGCCAGTGCTAGGTGCCTGGGTACTGTTTGTGGTTGTGATGTCACTTGTGGCTCAGTGCCTGACAGGCCAGTGCTAGGTCCATGGCTGCTGTTTGTGGTTGTGAGGTCACTTGTGGCTCAGTGCCTGATAGGCCAGTGCCTTCTGCATGGCTGCAGTTTGTGGTTGTGAGGTCACTTGTGGCTCAGTGCCTGATAGGCCAGTGCTAGGCCCATGGCTGCTGTTTGTGGTTGTGAGGTCACTTGTGGCTCAGTGCCTGATAGGCATGTGCTAGGGGCCTGCGTACTGTTTATGGTTGTGAGGTCACTTGTGGCTCAGTGCCTGATAGGCCAGTGCTAGGTGCCTGGGTGCTGTTTGTGGTTGTGATGTCACTTGTGGCTCAGTGCCTGCTAGGCCAGTGCTAGGCCCATTGCTGCTGTTTTCAATTGTGAGGTCAGTGGTGGCTCAGTGCCTGCTAGGTCAGTGCTAGGCCCATGGCTGCTGTTTGTGGTTGTGAGGTCACTTGTGGCTCAGTGCCTGATAGGCCAGTGCCTTCTGCATGGCTGCAGTTTGTGGTTGTGAGGTCACTTGTGGCTCAGTGCCTGATAGGCCAGTGCTAGGCCCATGGCTGCTGTTTGTGGTTGTGAGGTCACTTGTGGCTCAGTGCCTGATAGGCATGTGCTAGGGGCCTGCGTACTGTTTATGGTTGTGAGGTCACTTGTGGCTCAGTGCCTGATAGGCCAGTGCTAGGTGCCTGGGTGCTGTTTGTGGTTGTGATGTCACTTGTGGCTCAGTGCCTGCTAGGCCAGTGCTAGGCCCATTGCTGCTGTTTTCAATTGTGAGGTCAGTGGTGGCTCAGTGCCTGCTAGGTCAGTGCTAGGCCCATGGCTGCTGTTTGTGGTTGTGAGGTCACTTGTGGCTCAGTGCCTGATAGGCCAGTGCCTTCTGCATGGCTGCAGTTTGTGGTTGTGAGGTCACTTGTGGCTCAGTGCCTGATAGGCCAGTGCTAGGCCCATGGCTGCTGTTTGTGGTTGTGAGGTCACTTGTGGCTCAGTGCCTGATAGGCCAGTGCTAGGCCCATGGCTGCTGTTTGTGGTTGTGAGGTCACTTGTGGCTCAGTGCCTGATAGGCCAGTGCTAGGTGCGTGGCTGCTGTTTGTGGTTGTGAGCTCAGTTGTGGCTCAGTGCCTGATAGGCCAGTGCTAGGCCCATGGCTGCTGTTTGTGGTTGTGAGGTCAGTGGTGCCTCAGTGCCTGATAGGCCAGTGCTAGGCCCATGGCTGCTCTTTGTGGTTGTGAGGTCAGTTGTGGCTCAGTGCCTGATAGGCCAGTGCTAGGCCCATGGCTGCTCTTTGTGGTTGTCAGGTCAGTGGTGCCTCAGTGCCTGATAGGCCAGTGCTAGGCCCATGGCTGCTCTTTGTGGTTGTGAGGTCAGTTGTGGCTCAGTGCCTGATAGGCCAGTGCTAGGGGCCTGCGTACTGTTTATGGTTGTGAGGTCACTTGTGGCTCAGTGCCTGATAGGCCAGTGCTAGGTGCCTGGGTGCTGTTTGTGGTTGTGAGGTCACTTGTGGCTCAGTGCCTGATAGGCCAGTGCTAGGCCCATGGCTGCTGTTTGTGGTTGTGAGGTCACTTGTGGCTCAGTGCCTGCTAGGCCAGTGCTAGGCCCATGGCTGCTGTTTTCAATTGTGAGGTCAGTTGTGCCTCAGTGCCTGATAGGCCAGTGCTAGGTGCCTGGGTGCTGTTTGTGGTTGTGATGTCACTTGTGGCTCAGTGCCTGACAGGCCAGTGCTAGGTGCATGGGTGCTGTTTGTGGTTGTGAGGTCACTTGTGGCTCAGTGCCTGATAGGCCAGTGCTAGGTGCATGGGTGCTGTTTGTGCTTGTGAGGTCACTTGTGGCTCAGTGCCTGATAGGCCAGTGCTAGGCCCATGGCTGCTGTTTGTGGTTGTGAGGTCACTTGTGGCTCAGTGCCTGCTAGGCCAGTGCTAGGCCCATGGCTGCTGTTTGTGGTTGTGAGGTCAGTTGTGGCTCAGTGCCTGCTAGGCCAGTGCTAGGCCCATGGCTGCTGTATATGGTTGTGAGGTCAGTTGTGGCTCAGTGCCTGATAGGCCAGTGCTAGGCCCATGGCTGCTGTTTGTGGTTGTGAGGTCACTTGTGGCTCCGTGCCTTATAGGCCAGTGCTAGGCACTTGGCTGCTGTTTGTGGTTTTGAGGTCACTTGTGGCTCAGTGCCTGATAGGCCAGTGCTAGGTGCATGGCTGCTGTTTGTGGTTGTGAGGTCAGTTGTGGTTCAGTGCCTGATAGGCCAGTGCTAGGCCCATGGCTGCTGTTTGTGGTTGTGAGGTCAGTTGTGGTTCAGTGCCTGATAGGCCAGTGCTAGGCCCATGGCTGCTGTTTGTGGTTGTGAGGTCACTTGTGGCTCAGTGCCTGCTAGGCCAGTGCTAGGTGCATGGCTGCTGTTTGTGGTTGTGAGGTCAGTTGTGGTTCAGTGCCTGATAGGCCAGTGCTAGGCCCATGGCTGCTGTTTGTGGTTGTGATGTCACTTGTGGCTCAGTGCCTGATAGGCCAGTGCTAGGTGCATGGGTGCTGTTTGTGGTTGTGAGGTCACTTGTGGTTCAGTGCCTGATAGGCCAGTGCTAGGCCCATGGCTGCTGTTTGTGGTTGTTAGGTCACTTGTGGCTCAGTGCCTTATAGGCCAGTGCTAGCCCCATGGCTGATGTTTGTGGTTGTGAGGTCAGTTGTGGCTCAGTGCCTGATAGGCCAGTGCTAGGCCCATGGCTGCTGTTTGTGGTTGTGAGGTCACTTGTGGCTCAGTGCCTGCTAGGCCAGTGCTAGGCCCATGGCTGCTGTTTTCAATTGTGAGGTCACTTGTGGCTCAGTGCCTGATAGGCCAGTGCTAGGCCCATGGCTGCTGTTTGTGGTTGTGAGGTCACTTGTGGCTCAGTGCCTGATAGGCCAGTGCTAGTTGCCTGGGTGCTGTTTGTGGTTGTGATGTCACTTGTGGCTCAGTGCCTTATAGGCCAGTGCTAGGTGCATGGCTGCTGTTTGTGGTTGTGATGTCACTTGTGGCTCAGTGCCTGCTAGGCCAGTGCTAGGTGCCTGGGTGCTGTTTGTGGTTGTGAGGTCACTTGTGGCTCAGTGCCTGATAGGCCAGTGCTAGGCCCATGGCTGCTGTTTGTGGTTGTGATTTCACTTGTGGCTCAGTGCCTGCTAGGCCAGTGCTAGGCCCATGGCTGCTGTTTTCAATTGTGAGGTCACTTGTGGCTCAGTGCCTGATAGGCCAGTGCTAGGCCCATGGCTGCTGTTTGTGGTTGTGAGGTCAGTTGTGGCTCAGTGCCTGACAGGCCAGTGCTAGGCCCATGGCTGCTGTTTGTGGTTGTGAGGTCACTTGTGGCTCAGTGCCTGACAGGCCAGTGCTAGGCCCATGGCTGCTGTTTGTGGTTGTGAGGTCACTTGTGGCTCAGTGCCGGATAGGCCAGTGCTAGGTGCCTGGGTGCTGTTTGTGGTTGTGAGGTCACTTGTGGCTCAGTGCCTGCTAGGCCAGTGCTAGGTGCCTGGGTGCTGTTTATGGTTGTGATGTCACTTGTGGCTCAGTGCCTGATAGGCTAGTGCTAGGTGCCTGGGTGCTGTTTGTGGTTGTCAGGTCACTTGTGGCTCAGTGCCTGCTAGGCCAGTGCTAGGCCCATGGCTGCTGTTTGTGGTTGTGATGTCACTTGTGGCTCAGTGCCTGACAGGCCAGTGCTAGGCCCATGGCTGCTGTTTGTGGTTGTGAGGTCACTTGGGTCTCAGTGCCGGATAGGCCAGTGCTAGGTGCCTGGGTGCTGTTTGTGGTTGTGAGGTCACTTGTGGCTCAGTGCCTGATAGGCCAGTGCTAGGTGCCTGGGTGCTGTTTGTGGTTGTGATGTCACTTGTGGCTCAGTGCCTGCTAGGCCAGTGCTAGGTGCCTGGGTGCTGTTTGTGGTTGTGAGGTCACCTGTGGCTCAGTGCCTGATAGGCCAGTGCTAGGTGCCTGGGTGCTGTTTGTGGTTGTGATGTCACTTGTGGCTCAGTGCCTGCTAGGCCAGTGCTAGGTGCATGGGTGCTGTTTGTGGTTGTGAGGTCACTTGTGGCTCAGTGCCTGATAGGCCAGTGCTAGGTGCCTGGGTACTGTTTGTGGTTGTGATGTCACTTGTGGCTCAGTGCCTGACAGGCCAGTGCTAGGTCCATGGCTGCTGTTTGTGGTTGTGAGGTCACTTGTGGCTCAGTGCCTGCTAGGCCAGTGCTAGGTGCCTGGGTGCTGTTTGTGGTTGTGAGGTCACTTGTGGCTCAGTGCCTGATAGGCCAGTGCTAGGTGCCTGGGTACTGTTTGTGGTTGTGATGTCACTTGTGGCTCAGTGCCTGACAGGCCAGTGCTAGGTCCATGGCTGCTGTTTGTGGTTGTGAGGTCACTTGTGGCTCAGTGCCTGATAGGCCAGTGCCTTCTGCATGGCTGCAGTTTGTGGTTGTGAGGTCACTTGTGGCTCAGTGCCTGATAGGCCAGTGCTAGGCCCATGGCTGCTGTTTGTGGTTGTGAGGTCACTTGTGGCTCAGTGCCTGATAGGCATGTGCTAGGGGCCTGCGTACTGTTTATGGTTGTGAGGTCACTTGTGGCTCAGTGCCTGATAGGCCAGTGCTAGGTGCCTGGGTGCTGTTTGTGGTTGTGATGTCACTTGTGGCTCAGTGCCTGCTAGGCCAGTGCTAGGCCCATTGCTGCTGTTTTCAATTGTGAGGTCAGTGGTGGCTCAGTGCCTGCTAGGTCAGTGCTAGGCCCATGGCTGCTGTTTGTGGTTGTGAGGTCACTTGTGGCTCAGTGCCTGATAGGCCAGTGCCTTCTGCATGGCTGCAGTTTGTGGTTGTGAGGTCACTTGTGGCTCAGTGCCTGATAGGCCAGTGCTAGGCCCATGGCTGCTGTTTGTGGTTGTGAGGTCACTTGTGGCTCAGTGCCTGATAGGCATGTGCTAGGGGCCTGCGTACTGTTTATGGTTGTGAGGTCACTTGTGGCTCAGTGCCTGATAGGCCAGTGCTAGGTGCCTGGGTGCTGTTTGTGGTTGTGATGTCACTTGTGGCTCAGTGCCTGCTAGGCCAGTGCTAGGCCCATTGCTGCTGTTTTCAATTGTGAGGTCAGTGGTGGCTCAGTGCCTGCTAGGTCAGTGCTAGGCCCATGGCTGCTGTTTGTGGTTGTGAGGTCACTTGTGGCTCAGTGCCTGATAGGCCAGTGCCTTCTGCATGGCTGCAGTTTGTGGTTGTGAGGTCACTTGTGGCTCAGTGCCTGATAGGCCAGTGCTAGGCCCATGGCTGCTGTTTGTGGTTGTGAGGTCACTTGTGGCTCAGTGCCTGATAGGCCAGTGCTAGGCCCATGGCTGCTGTTTGTGGTTGTGAGGTCACTTGTGGCTCAGTGCCTGATAGGCCAGTGCTAGGTGCGTGGCTGCTGTTTGTGGTTGTGAGCTCAGTTGTGGCTCAGTGCCTGATAGGCCAGTGCTAGGCCCATGGCTGCTGTTTGTGGTTGTGAGGTCAGTGGTGCCTCAGTGCCTGATAGGCCAGTGCTAGGCCCATGGCTGCTCTTTGTGGTTGTGAGGTCAGTTGTGGCTCAGTGCCTGATAGGCCAGTGCTAGGCCCATGGCTGCTCTTTGTGGTTGTCAGGTCAGTGGTGCCTCAGTGCCTGATAGGCCAGTGCTAGGCCCATGGCTGCTCTTTGTGGTTGTGAGGTCAGTTGTGGCTCAGTGCCTGATAGGCCAGTGCTAGGGGCCTGCGTACTGTTTATGGTTGTGAGGTCACTTGTGGCTCAGTGCCTGATAGGCCAGTGCTAGGTGCCTGGGTGCTGTTTGTGGTTGTGAGGTCACTTGTGGCTCAGTGCCTGATAGGCCAGTGCTAGGCCCATGGCTGCTGTTTGTGGTTGTGAGGTCACTTGTGGCTCAGTGCCTGCTAGGCCAGTGCTAGGCCCATGGCTGCTGTTTTCAATTGTGAGGTCAGTTGTGCCTCAGTGCCTGATAGGCCAGTGCTAGGTGCCTGGGTGCTGTTTGTGGTTGTGATGTCACTTGTGGCTCAGTGCCTGACAGGCCAGTGCTAGGTGCATGGGTGCTGTTTGTGGTTGTGAGGTCACTTGTGGCTCAGTGCCTGATAGGCCAGTGCTAGGTGCATGGGTGCTGTTTGTGCTTGTGAGGTCACTTGTGGCTCAGTGCCTGATAGGCCAGTGCTAGGCCCATGGCTGCTGTTTGTGGTTGTGAGGTCACTTGTGGCTCAGTGCCTGCTAGGCCAGTGCTAGGCCCATGGCTGCTGTTTGTGGTTGTGAGGTCAGTTGTGGCTCAGTGCCTGCTAGGCCAGTGCTAGGCCCATGGCTGCTGTATATGGTTGTGAGGTCAGTTGTGGCTCAGTGCCTGATAGGCCAGTGCTAGGCCCATGGCTGCTGTTTGTGGTTGTGAGGTCACTTGTGGCTCCGTGCCTTATAGGCCAGTGCTAGGCACTTGGCTGCTGTTTGTGGTTTTGAGGTCACTTGTGGCTCAGTGCCTGATAGGCCAGTGCTAGGTGCATGGCTGCTGTTTGTGGTTGTGAGGTCAGTTGTGGTTCAGTGCCTGATAGGCCAGTGCTAGGCCCATGGCTGCTGTTTGTGGTTGTGAGGTCAGTTGTGGTTCAGTGCCTGATAGGCCAGTGCTAGGCCCATGGCTGCTGTTTGTGGTTGTGAGGTCACTTGTGGCTCAGTGCCTGCTAGGCCAGTGCTAGGTGCATGGCTGCTGTTTGTGGTTGTGAGGTCAGTTGTGGTTCAGTGCCTGATAGGCCAGTGCTAGGCCCATGGCTGCTGTTTGTGGTTGTGATGTCACTTGTGGCTCAGTGCCTGATAGGCCAGTGCTAGGTGCATGGGTGCTGTTTGTGGTTGTGAGGTCACTTGTGGTTCAGTGCCTGATAGGCCAGTGCTAGGCCCATGGCTGCTGTTTGTGGTTGTTAGGTCACTTGTGGCTCAGTGCCTTATAGGCCAGTGCTAGCCCCATGGCTGATGTTTGTGGTTGTGAGGTCAGTTGTGGCTCAGTGCCTGATAGGCCAGTGCTAGGCCCATGGCTGCTGTTTGTGGTTGTGAGGTCACTTGTGGCTCAGTGCCTGCTAGGCCAGTGCTAGGCCCATGGCTGCTGTTTTCAATTGTGAGGTCACTTGTGGCTCAGTGCCTGATAGGCCAGTGCTAGGCCCATGGCTGCTGTTTGTGGTTGTGAGGTCACTTGTGGCTCAGTGCCTGATAGGCCAGTGCTAGTTGCCTGGGTGCTGTTTGTGGTTGTGATGTCACTTGTGGCTCAGTGCCTTATAGGCCAGTGCTAGGTGCATGGCTGCTGTTTGTGGTTGTGATGTCACTTGTGGCTCAGTGCCTGCTAGGCCAGTGCTAGGTGCCTGGGTGCTGTTTGTGGTTGTGAGGTCACTTGTGGCTCAGTGCCTGATAGGCCAGTGCTAGGCCCATGGCTGCTGTTTGTGGTTGTGATTTCACTTGTGGCTCAGTGCCTGCTAGGCCAGTGCTAGGCCCATGGCTGCTGTTTTCAATTGTGAGGTCACTTGTGGCTCAGTGCCTGATAGGCCAGTGCTAGGCCCATGGCTGCTGTTTGTGGTTGTGAGGTCAGTTGTGGCTCAGTGCCTGACAGGCCAGTGCTAGGCCCATGGCTGCTGTTTGTGGTTGTGAGGTCACTTGTGGCTCAGTGCCTGACAGGCCAGTGCTAGGCCCATGGCTGCTGTTTGTGGTTGTGAGGTCACTTGTGGCTCAGTGCCGGATAGGCCAGTGCTAGGTGCCTGGGTGCTGTTTGTGGTTGTGAGGTCACTTGTGGCTCAGTGCCTGCTAGGCCAGTGCTAGGTGCCTGGGTGCTGTTTATGGTTGTGATGTCACTTGTGGCTCAGTGCCTGATAGGCTAGTGCTAGGTGCCTGGGTGCTGTTTGTGGTTGTCAGGTCACTTGTGGCTCAGTGCCTGCTAGGCCAGTGCTAGGCCCATGGCTGCTGTTTGTGGTTGTGATGTCACTTGTGGCTCAGTGCCTGACAGGCCAGTGCTAGGCCCATGGCTGCTGTTTGTGGTTGTGAGGTCACTTGGGTCTCAGTGCCGGATAGGCCAGTGCTAGGTGCCTGGGTGCTGTTTGTGGTTGTGAGGTCACTTGTGGCTCAGTGCCTGATAGGCCAGTGCTAGGTGCCTGGGTGCTGTTTGTGGTTGTGATGTCACTTGTGGCTCAGTGCCTGCTAGGCCAGTGCTAGGTGCCTGGGTGCTGTTTGTGGTTGTGAGGTCACCTGTGGCTCAGTGCCTGATAGGCCAGTGCTAGGTGCCTGGGTGCTGTTTGTGGTTGTGATGTCACTTGTGGCTCAGTGCCTGCTAGGCCAGTGCTAGGTGCATGGGTGCTGTTTGTGGTTGTGAGGTCACTTGTGGTTCAGTGCCTGACAGGCCAGTGCTAGGTGCCTGGGTGCTGTTTGTGGTTGTGAGGTCACTTGTGGCTCAGTGCCTGCTAGGCCAGTGCTAGTCCCATGGCTGCTGTTTGTGGTTGTGAGGTCACTTGTGGCTCAGTGCCTGATAGGCCAGTGCTAGTTGCCTGGGTGCTGTTTGTGGTTGTGATGTCACTTGTGGCTCAGTGCCTTATAGGCCAGTGCTAGGTGCATGGCTGCTGTTTGTGGTTGTGAGGTCAGTTGTGGCTCAGTGCCTGCTAGGCCAGTGCTAGGTGCATGGGTGCTGTTTGTGGTTGTGAGGTCACTTGTGGCTCAGTGCCTGATAGGCCAGTGCTAGGCCCATGGCTGCTGTTTGTGGTTGTGACGTCAGTGGTGGCTCAGTACCTGATAGGCCAGTGCTAGTCCCATGGCTGCTGTTTGTGGTTGTGATTTCACTTGTGGCTCAGTGCCTGCTAGGCCAGTGCTAGGCCCATGGCTGCTGTTTTCAATTGTGAGGTCACTTGTGGCTCAGTGCCTGATAGGCCAGTGCTAGGCCCATGGCTGCTGTTTGTGGTTGTGAGGTCACTTGTGGCTCAGTGCCTGCTAGGCCAGTGCTAGGCCCATGGCTGCTGTTTGTGGTTGTGAGGTCAGTTGTGGCTCAGTGCCTGCTAGGCCAGTGCTAGGCCCATGGCTGCTGTATATGGTTGTGAGGTCAGTTGTGGCTCAGTGCCTGATAGGCCAGTGCTAGGCCCATGGCTGCTGTTTGTGGTTGTGAGGTCACTTGTGGCTCCGTGCCTTATAGGCCAGTGCTAGGCACTTGGCTGCTGTTTGTGGTTTTGAGGTCACTTGTGGCTCAGTGCCTGATAGGCCAGTGCTAGGTGCATGGCTGCTGTTTGTGGTTGTGAGGTCAGTTGTGGTTCAGTGCCTGATAGGCCAGTGCTAGGCCCATGGCTGCTGTTTGTGGTTGTGAGGTCAGTTGTGGTTCAGTGCCTGATAGGCCAGTGCTAGGCCCATGGCTGCTGTTTGTGGTTGTGAGGTCACTTGTGGCTCAGTGCCTGCTAGGCCAGTGCTAGGTGCATGGCTGCTGTTTGTGGTTGTGAGGTCAGTTGTGGTTCAGTGCCTGATAGGCCAGTGCTAGGCCCATGGCTGCTGTTTGTGGTTGTGATGTCACTTGTGGCTCAGTGCCTGATAGGCCAGTGCTAGGTGCATGGGTGCTGTTTGTGGTTGTGAGGTCACTTGTGGTTCAGTGCCTGATAGGCCAGTGCTAGGCCCATGGCTGCTGTTTGTGGTTGTTAGGTCACTTGTGGCTCAGTGCCTTATAGGCCAGTGCTAGCCCCATGGCTGATGTTTGTGGTTGTGAGGTCAGTTGTGGCTCAGTGCCTGATAGGCCAGTGCTAGGCCCATGGCTGCTGTTTGTGGTTGTGAGGTCACTTGTGGCTCAGTGCCTGCTAGGCCAGTGCTAGGCCCATGGCTGCTGTTTTCAATTGTGAGGTCACTTGTGGCTCAGTGCCTGCTAGGCCAGTGCTAGGTGCATGGGTGCTGTTTGTGGTTGTGAGGTCACTTGTGGTTCAGTGCCTGACAGGCCAGTGCTAGGTGCCTGGGTGCTGTTTGTGGTTGTGAGGTCACTTGTGGCTCAGTGCCTGATAGGCCAGTGCTAGGTGCATGGCTGCTGTTTGTGGTTGTGATGTCACTTGTGGCTCAGTGCCTGCTAGGCCAGTGCTAGGTGCCTGGGTGCTGTTTGTGGTTGTGAGGTCACTTGTGGCTCAGTGCCTGATAGGCCAGTGCTAGGCCCATGGCTGCTGTTTGTGGTTGTGATTTCACTTGTGGCTCAGTGCCTGCTAGGCCAGTGCTAGGCCCATGGCTGCTGTTTTCAATTGTGAGGTCACTTGTGGCTCAGTGCCTGATAGGCCAGTGCTAGGCCCATGGCTGCTGTTTGTGGTTGTGAGGTCAGTTGTGGCTCAGTGCCTGACAGGCCAGTGCTAGGCCCATGGCTGCTGTTTGTGGTTGTGAGGTCACTTGTGGCTCAGTGCCTGACAGGCCAGTGCTAGGCCCATGGCTGCTGTTTGTGGTTGTGAGGTCACTTGTGGCTCAGTGCCGGATAGGCCAGTGCTAGGTGCCTGGGTGCTGTTTGTGGTTGTGAGGTCACTTGTGGCTCAGTGCCTGCTAGGCCAGTGCTAGGTGCCTGGGTGCTGTTTATGGTTGTGATGTCACTTGTGGCTCAGTGCCTGATAGGCTAGTGCTAGGTGCCTGGGTGCTGTTTGTGGTTGTCAGGTCACTTGTGGCTCAGTGCCTGCTAGGCCAGTGCTAGGCCCATGGCTGCTGTTTGTGGTTGTGATGTCACTTGTGGCTCAGTGCCTGACAGGCCAGTGCTAGGCCCATGGCTGCTGTTTGTGGTTGTGAGGTCACTTGGGTCTCAGTGCCGGATAGGCCAGTGCTAGGTGCCTGGGTGCTGTTTGTGGTTGTGAGGTCACTTGTGGCTCAGTGCCTGATAGGCCAGTGCTAGGTGCCTGGGTGCTGTTTGTGGTTGTGATGTCACTTGTGGCTCAGTGCCTGCTAGGCCAGTGCTAGGTGCCTGGGTGCTGTTTGTGGTTGTGAGGTCACCTGTGGCTCAGTGCCTGATAGGCCAGTGCTAGGTGCCTGGGTGCTGTTTGTGGTTGTGATGTCACTTGTGGCTCAGTGCCTGCTAGGCCAGTGCTAGGTGCATGGGTGCTGTTTGTGGTTGTGAGGTCACTTGTGGTTCAGTGCCTGACAGGCCAGTGCTAGGTGCCTGGGTGCTGTTTGTGGTTGTGAGGTCACTTGTGGCTCAGTGCCTGCTAGGCCAGTGCTAGTCCCATGGCTGCTGTTTGTGGTTGTGAGGTCACTTGTGGCTCAGTGCCTGATAGGCCAGTGCTAGTTGCCTGGGTGCTGTTTGTGGTTGTGATGTCACTTGTGGCTCAGTGCCTTATAGGCCAGTGCTAGGTGCATGGCTGCTGTTTGTGGTTGTGAGGTCAGTTGTGGCTCAGTGCCTGCTAGGCCAGTGCTAGGTGCATGGGTGCTGTTTGTGGTTGTGAGGTCACTTGTGGCTCAGTGCCTGATAGGCCAGTGCTAGGCCCATGGCTGCTGTTTGTGGTTGTGACGTCAGTGGTGGCTCAGTACCTGATAGGCCAGTGCTAGTCCCATGGCTGCTGTTTGTGGTTGTGATTTCACTTGTGGCTCAGTGCCTGCTAGGCCAGTGCTAGGCCCATGGCTGCTGTTTTCAATTGTGAGGTCACTTGTGGCTCAGTGCCTGATAGGCCAGTGCTAGGCCCATGGCTGCTGTTTGTGGTTGTGAGGTCACTTGTGGCTCAGTGCCTGCTAGGCCAGTGCTAGGCCCATGGCTGCTGTTTGTGGTTGTGAGGTCAGTTGTGGCTCAGTGCCTGCTAGGCCAGTGCTAGGCCCATGGCTGCTGTATATGGTTGTGAGGTCAGTTGTGGCTCAGTGCCTGATAGGCCAGTGCTAGGCCCATGGCTGCTGTTTGTGGTTGTGAGGTCACTTGTGGCTCCGTGCCTTATAGGCCAGTGCTAGGCACTTGGCTGCTGTTTGTGGTTTTGAGGTCACTTGTGGCTCAGTGCCTGATAGGCCAGTGCTAGGTGCATGGCTGCTGTTTGTGGTTGTGAGGTCAGTTGTGGTTCAGTGCCTGATAGGCCAGTGCTAGGCCCATGGCTGCTGTTTGTGGTTGTGAGGTCAGTTGTGGTTCAGTGCCTGATAGGCCAGTGCTAGGCCCATGGCTGCTGTTTGTGGTTGTGAGGTCACTTGTGGCTCAGTGCCTGCTAGGCCAGTGCTAGGTGCATGGCTGCTGTTTGTGGTTGTGAGGTCAGTTGTGGTTCAGTGCCTGATAGGCCAGTGCTAGGCCCATGGCTGCTGTTTGTGGTTGTGATGTCACTTGTGGCTCAGTGCCTGATAGGCCAGTGCTAGGTGCATGGGTGCTGTTTGTGGTTGTGAGGTCACTTGTGGTTCAGTGCCTGATAGGCCAGTGCTAGGCCCATGGCTGCTGTTTGTGGTTGTTAGGTCACTTGTGGCTCAGTGCCTTATAGGCCAGTGCTAGCCCCATGGCTGATGTTTGTGGTTGTGAGGTCAGTTGTGGCTCAGTGCCTGATAGGCCAGTGCTAGGCCCATGGCTGCTGTTTGTGGTTGTGAGGTCACTTGTGGCTCAGTGCCTGCTAGGCCAGTGCTAGGCCCATGGCTGCTGTTTTCAATTGTGAGGTCACTTGTGGCTCAGTGCCTGCTAGGCCAGTGCTAGGTGCATGGGTGCTGTTTGTGGTTGTGAGGTCACTTGTGGTTCAGTGCCTGACAGGCCAGTGCTAGGTGCCTGGGTGCTGTTTGTGGTTGTGAGGTCACTTGTGGCTCAGTGCCTGATAGGCCAGTGCTAGTCCCATGGCTGCTGTTTGTGGTTGTGAGGTCACTTGTGGCTCAGTGCCTGATAGGCCAGTGCTAGTTGCCTGGGTGCTGTTTGTGGTTGTGATGTCACTTGTGGCTCAGTGCCTTATAGGCCAGTGCTAGGTGCATGGCTGCTGTTTGTGGTTGTGATGTCACTTGTGGTTCAGTGCCTGACAGGCCAGTGCTAGGTGCCTGGGTGCTGTTTGTGGTTGTGAGGTCACTTGTGGCTCAGTGCCTGATAGGCCAGTGCTAGGCCCATGGCTGCTGTTTGTGGTTGTGACGTCAGTGGTGGCTCAGTACCTGATAGGCCAGTGCTAGGCCCATGGCTGCTGTTTGTGGTTGTGATTTCACTTGTGGCTCAGTGCCTGCTAGGCCAGTGCTAGGCCCATGGCTGCTGTTTTCAATTGTGAGGTCACTTGTGGCTCAGTGCCTGATAGGCCAGTGCTAGGCCCATGGCTGCTGTTTGTGGTTGTGAGGTCAGTTGTGGCTCAGTGCCTGACAGGCCAGTGCTAGGCCCATGGCTGCTGTTTGTGGTTGTGATGTCACTTGTGGC
Source organism: Apteryx mantelli (assembly GCF_036417845.1). Classification (NCBI taxonomy): domain Eukaryota; kingdom Metazoa; phylum Chordata; class Aves; order Apterygiformes; family Apterygidae; genus Apteryx; species Apteryx mantelli. The sequence goes on along the minus strand of NW_027118553.1, from coordinate 10,475,009 downwards.
TCAGTGCCTGACAGGCCAGTGCTAGGCCCATGGCTGCTGTTTGTGGTTGTGAGGTCACTTGTGGCTCAGTGCCGGATAGGCCAGTGCTAGGTGCCTGGGTGCTGTTTGTGGTTGTGAGGTCACCTGTGGCTCAGTGCCTGCTAGGCCAGTGCTAGGTGCCTGGGTGCTGTTTGTGGTTGTGATGTCACTTGTGGGTCAGTGCCTGCTAGGCCAGTGCTAGGTGCCTGGGTGCTGTTTATGGTTGTGATGTCACTTGTGGCTCAGTGCCTGATAGGCTAGTGCTAGGTGCCTGGGTGCTGTTTGTGGTTGTCAGGTCACTTGTGGCTCAGTGCCTGCTAGGCCAGTGCTAGGCCCATGGCTGCTGTTTGTGGTTGTGATGTCACTTGTGGCTCAGTGCCTGACAGGCCAGTGCTAGGCCCATGGCTGCTGTTTGTGGTTGTGAGGTCACTTGGGTCTCAGTGCCGGATAGGCCAGTGCTAGGTGCCTGGGTGCTGTTTGTGGTTGTGAGGTCACTTGTGGCTCAGTGCCTGATAGGCCAGTGCTAGGTGCCTGGGTGCTGTTTGTGGTTGTGATGTCACTTGTGGCTCAGTGCCTGCTAGGCCAGTGCTAGGTGCCTGGGTGCTGTTTGTGGTTGTGAGGTCACCTGTGGCTCAGTGCCTGATAGGCCAGTGCTAGGTGCCTGGGTGCTGTTTGTGGTTGTGATGTCACTTGTGGCTCAGTGCCTGCTAGGCCAGTGCTAGGTGCCTGGGTGCTGTTTGTGGTTGTGAGGTCACTTGTGGCTCAGTGCCTGATAGGCCAGTGCTAGGTGCGTGGCTGCTGTTTGTGGTTGTGATGTCACTTGTGGCTCAGTGCCTGCTAGGCCAGTGCTAGGTGCATGGGTGCTGTTTGTGGTTGTGAGGTCACTTGTGGTTCAGTGCCTGACAGGCCAGTGCTAGGTGCCTGGGTGCTGTTTGTGGTTGTGAGGTCACTTGTGGCTCAGTGCCTGCTAGGCCAGTGCTAGTCCCATGGCTGCTGTTTGTGGTTGTGAGGTCACTTGTGGCTCAGTGCCTGATAGGCCAGTGCTAGTTGCCTGGGTGCTGTTTGTGGTTGTGATGTCACTTGTGGCTCAGTGCCTGATAGGCCAGTGCTAGGTGCCTGGGTGCTGTTTGTGGTTGTGAGGTCACTTGTGGCTCAGTGCCTGATAGGCCAGTGCTAGGCCCATGGCTGCTGTTTGTGGTTGTGACGTCAGTGGTGGCTCAGTACCTGATAGGCCAGTGCTAGTCCCATGGCTGCTGTTTGTGGTTGTGATTTCACTTGTGGCTCAGTGCCTGCTAGGCCAGTGCTAGGCCCATGGCTGCTGTTTTCAATTGTGAGGTCACTTGTGGCTCAGTGCCTGATAGGCCAGTGCTAGGCCCATGGCTGCTGTTTGTGGTTGTGAGGTCAGTTGTGGCTCAGTGCCTGACAGGCCAGTGCTAGGCCCATGGCTGCTGTTTGTGGTTGTGATGTCACTTGTGGCTCCGTGCCTGACAGGCCAGTGCTAGGCCCATGGCTGCTGTTTGTGGTTGTGAGGTCACTTGGGTCTCAGTGCCGGATAGGCCAGTGCTAGGTGCCTGGGTGCTGTTTGTGGTTGTGAGGTCACTTGTGGCTCAGTGCCTGATAGGCCAGTGCTAGGCGCATGGCTGCTGTTTGTGGTTGTGAGGTCACTTGTGGCTCAGTGCCTGCTAGGCCAGTGCTAGGCCCATGGCTGCTGTTTGTGGTTGTGAGGTCAGTTGTGCCTCAGTGCCTGATAGGCCAGTGCTAGGTGCCTGGGTACTGTTTGTGGTTGTGAGGTCACTTGTGGCTCCGTGCCTTATAGGCCAGTGCTAGGCACTTGGCTGCTGTTTGTGGTTTTGAGGTCACTTGTGGCTCAGTGCCTGATAGGCCAGTGCTAGGTGCATGGCTGCTGTTTGTGGTTGTGAGGTCAGTTGTGGTTCAGTGCCTGATAGGCCAGTGCTAGGCCCATGGCTGCTGTTTGTGGTTGTGAGGTCAGTTGTGGTTCAGTGCCTGATAGGCCAGTGCTAGGCCCATGGCTGCTGTTTGTGGTTGTGAGGTCACTTGTGGCTCAGTGCCTGCTAGGCCAGTGCTAGGTGCATGGCTGCTGTTTGTGGTTGTGAGGTCAGTTGTGGTTCAGTGCCTGATAGGCCAGTGCTAGGCCCATGGCTGCTGTTTGTGGTTGTTAGGTCACTTGTGGCTCAGTGCCTGATAGGCCAGTGCTAGGCCCATGGCTGCTGTTTGTGGTTGTGAGGTCAGTTGTGGCTCAGTGCCTGATAGGCCAGTGCTAGGCCCATGGCTGCTGTTTGTGGTTGTGATGTCACTTGTGGCTCAGTGCCTGATAGGCCAGTGCTAGGTGCATGGGTGCTGTTTGTGGTTGTGAGGTCACTTGTGGTTCAGTGCCTGATAGGCCAGTGCTAGGCCCATGGCTGCTGTTTGTGGTTGTTAGGTCACTTGTGGCTCAGTGCCTTATAGGCCAGTGCTAGCCCCATGGCTGATGTTTGTGGTTGTGAGGTCAGTTGTGGCTCAGTGCCTGATAGGCCAGTGCTAGGCCCATGGCTGCTGTTTGTGGTTGTGAGGTCACTTGTGGCTCAGTGCCTGATAGGCCAGTGCTAGGTGCGTGGCTGCTGTTTGTGGTTGTGATGTCACTTGTGGCTCAGTGCCTGCTAGGCCAGTGCTAGGTGCATGGGTGCTGTTTGTGGTTGTGAGGTCACTTGTGGTTCAGTGCCTGACAGGCCAGTGCTAGGTGCCTGGGTGCTGTTTGTGGTTGTGAGGTCACTTGTGGCTCAGTGCCTGATAGGCCAGTGCTAGGCCCATGGCTGCTGTTTGTGGTTGTGATGTCACTTGTGGCTCAGTGCCTGACAGGCCAGTGCTAGGCCCATGGCTGCTGTTTGTGGTTGTGAGGTCACTTGGGTCTCAGTGCCTGATAGGCCAGTGCTAGGCCCATGGCTGCTGTTTTCAATTGTGAGGTCACTTGTGGCTCAGTGCCTGATAGGCCAGTGCTAGGCCCATGGCTGCTGTTTGTGGTTGTGAGGTCACTTGTGGCTCAGTGCCTGATAGGCCAGTGCTAGGCCCATGGCTGCTGTTTGTGGTTGTGAGGTCACTTGTGGCTCAGTGCCTGATAGGCCAGTGCTAGGTGCCTGGGTGCTGTTTGTGGTTGTGATGTCACTTGTGGCTCAGTGCCTGCTAGGCCAGTGCTAGGTGCCTGGGTGCTGTTTGTGGTTGTGAGGTCACCTGTGGCTCAGTGCCTGATAGGCCAGTGCTAGGTGCCTGGGTGCTGTTTGTGGTTGTGATGTCACTTGTGGCTCAGTGCCTGCTAGGCCAGTGCTAGGTGCCTGGGTGCTGTTTGTGGTTGTGAGGTCACTTGTGGCTCAGTGCCTGATAGGCCAGTGCTAGGTGCGTGGCTGCTGTTTGTGGTTGTGATGTCACTTGTGGCTCAGTGCCTGCTAGGCCAGTGCTAGGTGCATGGGTGCTGTTTGTGGTTGTGAGGTCACTTGTGGTTCAGTGCCTGACAGGCCAGTGCTAGGTGCCTGGGTGCTGTTTGTGGTTGTGAGGTCACTTGTGGCTCAGTGCCTGCTAGGCCAGTGCTAGTCCCATGGCTGCTGTTTGTGGTTGTGAGGTCACTTGTGGCTCAGTGCCTGATAGGCCAGTGCTAGTTGCCTGGGTGCTGTTTGTGGTTGTGATGTCACTTGTGGCTCAGTGCCTGATAGGCCAGTGCTAGGTGCCTGGGTGCTGTTTGTGGTTGTGAGGTCACTTGTGGCTCAGTGCCTGATAGGCCAGTGCTAGGCCCATGGCTGCTGTTTGTGGTTGTGACGTCAGTGGTGGCTCAGTACCTGATAGGCCAGTGCTAGTCCCATGGCTGCTGTTTGTGGTTGTGATTTCACTTGTGGCTCAGTGCCTGCTAGGCCAGTGCTAGGCCCATGGCTGCTGTTTGTGGTTGTGAGGTCAGTTGTGGCTCAGTGCCTGACAGGCCAGTGCTAGGCCCATGGCTGCTGTTTGTGGTTGTGATGTCACTTGTGGCTCCGTGCCTGACAGGCCAGTGCTAGGCCCATGGCTGCTGTTTGTGGTTGTGAGGTCACTTGGGTCTCAGTGCCGGATAGGCCAGTGCTAGGTGCCTGGGTGCTGTTTGTGGTTGTGAGGTCACTTGTGGCTCAGTGCCTGATAGGCCAGTGCTAGGCGCATGGCTGCTGTTTGTGGTTGTGAGGTCACTTGTGGCTCAGTGCCTGCTAGGCCAGTGCTAGGCCCATGGCTGCTGTTTGTGGTTGTGAGGTCAGTTGTGCCTCAGTGCCTGATAGGCCAGTGCTAGGTGCCTGGGTACTGTTTGTGGTTGTGAGGTCACTTGTGGCTCCGTGCCTTATAGGCCAGTGCTAGGCACTTGGCTGCTGTTTGTGGTTTTGAGGTCACTTGTGGCTCAGTGCCTGATAGGCCAGTGCTAGGTGCATGGCTGCTGTTTGTGGTTGTGAGGTCAGTTGTGGTTCAGTGCCTGATAGGCCAGTGCTAGGCCCATGGCTGCTGTTTGTGGTTGTGAGGTCAGTTGTGGTTCAGTGCCTGATAGGCCAGTGCTAGGCCCATGGCTGCTGTTTGTGGTTGTGAGGTCACTTGTGGCTCAGTGCCTGCTAGGCCAGTGCTAGGTGCATGGCTGCTGTTTGTGGTTGTGAGGTCAGTTGTGGTTCAGTGCCTGATAGGCCAGTGCTAGGCCCATGGCTGCTGTTTGTGGTTGTTAGGTCACTTGTGGCTCAGTGCCTGATAGGCCAGTGCTAGGCCCATGGCTGCTGTTTGTGGTTGTGAGGTCAGTTGTGGCTCAGTGCCTGATAGGCCAGTGCTAGGCCCATGGCTGCTGTTTGTGGTTGTGATGTCACTTGTGGCTCAGTGCCTGATAGGCCAGTGCTAGGTGCATGGGTGCTGTTTGTGGTTGTGAGGTCACTTGTGGTTCAGTGCCTGATAGGCCAGTGCTAGGCCCATGGCTGCTGTTTGTGGTTGTTAGGTCACTTGTGGCTCAGTGCCTTATAGGCCAGTGCTAGCCCCATGGCTGATGTTTGTGGTTGTGAGGTCAGTTGTGGCTCAGTGCCTGATAGGCCAGTGCTAGGCCCATGGCTGCTGTTTGTGGTTGTGAGGTCACTTGTGGCTCAGTGCCTGATAGGCCAGTGCTAGGTGCGTGGCTGCTGTTTGTGGTTGTGATGTCACTTGTGGCTCAGTGCCTGCTAGGCCAGTGCTAGGTGCATGGGTGCTGTTTGTGGTTGTGAGGTCACTTGTGGTTCAGTGCCTGACAGGCCAGTGCTAGGTGCCTGGGTGCTGTTTGTGGTTGTGAGGTCACTTGTGGCTCAGTGCCTGATAGGCCAGTGCTAGGCCCATGGCTGCTGTTTGTGGTTGTGATGTCACTTGTGGCTCAGTGCCTGACAGGCCAGTGCTAGGCCCATGGCTGCTGTTTGTGGTTGTGAGGTCACTTGGGTCTCAGTGCCTGATAGGCCAGTGCTAGGCCCATGGCTGCTGTTTTCAATTGTGAGGTCACTTGTGGCTCAGTGCCTGATAGGCCAGTGCTAGGCCCATGGCTGCTGTTTGTGGTTGTGAGGTCACTTGTGGCTCAGTGCCTGATAGGCCAGTGCTAGGCCCATGGCTGCTGTTTGTGGTTGTGAGGTCAGTTGTGGCTCAGTGCCTGACAGGCCAGTGCTAGGCCCATGGCTGCTGTTTGTGGTTGTGAGGTCACTTGTGGCTCAGTGCCTGACAGGCCAGTGCTAGGCCCATGGCTGCTGTTTGTGGTTGTGAGGTCACTTGTGGCTCAGTGCCGGATAGGCCAGTGCTAGGTGCCTGGGTGCTGTTTGTGGTTGTGAGGTCACTTGTGGCTCAGTGCCTGCTAGGCCAGTGCTAGGTGCCTGGGTGCTGTTTATGGTTGTGATGTCACTTGTGGCTCAGTGCCTGATAGGCTAGTGCTAGGTGCCTGGGTGCTGTTTGTGGTTGTCAGGTCACTTGTGGCTCAGTGCCTGCTAGGCCAGTGCTAGGCCCATGGCTGCTGTTTGTGGTTGTGATGTCACTTGTGGCTCAGTGCCTGACAGGCCAGTGCTAGGCCCATGGCTGCTGTTTGTGGTTGTGAGGTCACTTGGGTCTCAGTGCCGGATAGGCCAGTGCTAGGTGCCTGGGTGCTGTTTGTGGTTGTGAGGTCACTTGTGGCTCAGTGCCTGATAGGCCAGTGCTAGGTGCCTGGGTGCTGTTTGTGGTTGTGATGTCACTTGTGGCTCAGTGCCTGCTAGGCCAGTGCTAGGTGCCTGGGTGCTGTTTGTGGTTGTGAGGTCACCTGTGGCTCAGTGCCTGATAGGCCAGTGCTAGGTGCCTGGGTGCTGTTTGTGGTTGTGATGTCACTTGTGGCTCAGTGCCTGCTAGGCCAGTGCTAGGTGCATGGGTGCTGTTTGTGGTTGTGAGGTCACTTGTGGTTCAGTGCCTGACAGGCCAGTGCTAGGTGCCTGGGTGCTGTTTGTGGTTGTGAGGTCACTTGTGGCTCAGTGCCTGCTAGGCCAGTGCTAGGTGCATGGGTGCTGTTTGTGGTTGTGAGGTCACTTGTGGCTCAGTGCCTGATAGGCCAGTGCTAGTTGCCTGGGTGCTGTTTGTGGTTGTGATGTCACTTGTGGCTCAGTGCCTTATAGGCCAGTGCTAGGTGCATGGCTGCTGTTTGTGGTTGTGAGGTCAGTTGTGGCTCAGTGCCTGCTAGGCCAGTGCTAGGTGCATGGGTGCTGTTTGTGGTTGTGAGGTCACTTGTGGCTCAGTGCCTGATAGGCCAGTGCTAGGCCCATGGCTGCTGTTTGTGGTTGTGACGTCAGTGGTGGCTCAGTACCTGATAGGCCAGTGCTAGTCCCATGGCTGCTGTTTGTGGTTGTGATTTCACTTGTGGCTCAGTGCCTGCTAGGCCAGTGCTAGGCCCATGGCTGCTGTTTTCAATTGTGAGGTCACTTGTGGCTCAGTGCCTGATAGGCCAGTGCTAGGCCCATGGCTGCTGTTTGTGGTTGTGAGGTCACTTGTGGCTCAGTGCCTGCTAGGCCAGTGCTAGGCCCATGGCTGCTGTTTGTGGTTGTGAGGTCAGTTGTGGCTCAGTGCCTGCTAGGCCAGTGCTAGGCCCATGGCTGCTGTATATGGTTGTGAGGTCAGTTGTGGCTCAGTGCCTGATAGGCCAGTGCTAGGCCCATGGCTGCTGTTTGTGGTTGTGAGGTCACTTGTGGCTCCGTGCCTTATAGGCCAGTGCTAGGCACTTGGCTGCTGTTTGTGGTTTTGAGGTCACTTGTGGCTCAGTGCCTGATAGGCCAGTGCTAGGTGCATGGCTGCTGTTTGTGGTTGTGAGGTCAGTTGTGGTTCAGTGCCTGATAGGCCAGTGCTAGGCCCATGGCTGCTGTTTGTGGTTGTGAGGTCAGTTGTGGTTCAGTGCCTGATAGGCCAGTGCTAGGCCCATGGCTGCTGTTTGTGGTTGTGAGGTCACTTGTGGCTCAGTGCCTGCTAGGCCAGTGCTAGGTGCATGGCTGCTGTTTGTGGTTGTGAGGTCAGTTGTGGTTCAGTGCCTGATAGGCCAGTGCTAGGCCCATGGCTGCTGTTTGTGGTTGTGATGTCACTTGTGGCTCAGTGCCTGATAGGCCAGTGCTAGGTGCATGGGTGCTGTTTGTGGTTGTGAGGTCACTTGTGGTTCAGTGCCTGATAGGCCAGTGCTAGGCCCATGGCTGCTGTTTGTGGTTGTTAGGTCACTTGTGGCTCAGTGCCTTATAGGCCAGTGCTAGCCCCATGGCTGATGTTTGTGGTTGTGAGGTCAGTTGTGGCTCAGTGCCTGATAGGCCAGTGCTAGGCCCATGGCTGCTGTTTGTGGTTGTGAGGTCACTTGTGGCTCAGTGCCTGCTAGGCCAGTGCTAGGCCCATGGCTGCTGTTTTCAATTGTGAGGTCACTTGTGGCTCAGTGCCTGCTAGGCCAGTGCTAGGTGCATGGGTGCTGTTTGTGGTTGTGAGGTCACTTGTGGTTCAGTGCCTGACAGGCCAGTGCTAGGTGCCTGGGTGCTGTTTGTGGTTGTGAGGTCACTTGTGGCTCAGTGCCTGATAGGCCAGTGCTAGTCCCATGGCTGCTGTTTGTGGTTGTGAGGTCACTTGTGGCTCAGTGCCTGATAGGCCAGTGCTAGTTGCCTGGGTGCTGTTTGTGGTTGTGATGTCACTTGTGGCTCAGTGCCTTATAGGCCAGTGCTAGGTGCATGGCTGCTGTTTGTGGTTGTGATGTCACTTGTGGTTCAGTGCCTGACAGGCCAGTGCTAGGTGCCTGGGTGCTGTTTGTGGTTGTGAGGTCACTTGTGGCTCAGTGCCTGATAGGCCAGTGCTAGGCCCATGGCTGCTGTTTGTGGTTGTGACGTCAGTGGTGGCTCAGTACCTGATAGGCCAGTGCTAGGCCCATGGCTGCTGTTTGTGGTTGTGATTTCACTTGTGGCTCAGTGCCTGCTAGGCCAGTGCTAGGCCCATGGCTGCTGTTTTCAATTGTGAGGTCACTTGTGGCTCAGTGCCTGATAGGCCAGTGCTAGGCCCATGGCTGCTGTTTGTGGTTGTGAGGTCAGTTGTGGCTCAGTGCCTGACAGGCCAGTGCTAGGCCCATGGCTGCTGTTTGTGGTTGTGATGTCACTTGTGGCTCAGTGCCTGACAGGCCAGTGCTAGGCCCATGGCTGCTGTTTGTGGTTGTGAGGTCACTTGTGGCTCAGTGCCGGATAGGCCAGTGCTAGGTGCCTGGGTGCTGTTTGTGGTTGTGAGGTCACTTGTGGCTCAGTGCCTGCTAGGCCAGTGCTAGGTGCCTGGGTGCTGTTTATGGTTGTGATGTCACTTGTGGCTCAGTGCCTGATAGGCTAGTGCTAGGTGCCTGGGTGCTGTTTGTGGTTGTCAGGTCACTTGTGGCTCAGTGCCTGCTAGGCCAGTGCTAGGCCCATGGCTGCTGTTTGTGGTTGTGATGTCACTTGTGGCTCAGTGCCTGACAGGCCAGTGCTAGGCCCATGGCTGCTGTTTGTGGTTGTGAGGTCACTTGGGTCTCAGTGCCGGATAGGCCAGTGCTAGGTGCCTGGGTGCTGTTTGTGGTTTTGAGGTCACTTGTGGCTCAGTGCCTGATAGGCCAGTGCTAGGTGCCTGGGTGCTGTTTGTGGTTGTGATGTCACTTGTGGCTCAGTGCCTGCTAGGCCAGTGCTAGGTGCCTGGGTGCTGTTTGTGGTTGTGAGGTCACCTGTGGCTCAGTGCCTGATAGGCCAGTGCTAGGTGCCTGGGTGCTGTTTGTGGTTGTGATGTCACTTGTGGCTCAGTGCCTGCTAGGCCAGTGCTAGGTGCCTGGGTGCTGTTTGTGGTTGTGAGGTCACTTGTGGCTCAGTGCCTGATAGGCCAGTGCTAGGTGCGTGGCTGCTGTTTGTGGTTGTGATGTCACTTGTGGCTCAGTGCCTGCTAGGCCAGTGCTAGGTGCATGGGTGCTGTTTGTGGTTGTGAGGTCACTTGTGGTTCAGTGCCTGACAGGCCAGTGCTAGGTGCCTGGGTGCTGTTTGTGGTTGTGAGGTCACTTGTGGCTCAGTGCCTGCTAGGCCAGTGCTAGTCCCATGGCTGCTGTTTGTGGTTGTGAGGTCACTTGTGGCTCAGTGCCTGATAGGCCAGTGCTAGTTGCGTGGGTGCTGTTTGTGGTTGTGATGTCACTTGTGGCTCAGTGCCTGATAGGCCAGTGCTAGGTGCCTGGGTGCTGTTTGTGGTTGTGAGGTCACTTGTGGCTCAGTGCCTGATAGGCCAGTGCTAGGCCCATGGCTGCTGTTTGTGGTTGTGACGTCAGTGGTGGCTCAGTACCTGATAGGCCAGTGCTAGTCCCATGGCTGCTGTTTGTGGTTGTGATTTCACTTGTGGCTCAGTGCCTGCTAGGCCAGTGCTAGGCCCATGGCTGCTGTTTTCAATTGTGAGGTCACTTGTGGCTCAGTGCCTGATAGGCCAGTGCTAGGCCCATGGCTGCTGTTTGTGGTTGTGATGTCACTTGTGGCTCAGTGCCTGACAGGCCAGTGCTAGGCCCATGGCTGCTGTTTGTGGTTGTGAGGTCACTTGGGTCTCAGTGCCGGATAGGCCAGTGCTAGGTGCCTGGGTGCTGTTTGTGGTTGTGAGGTCACTTGTGGCTCAGTGCCTGATAGGCCAGTGCTAGGCGCATGGCTGCTGTTTGTGGTTGTGAGGTCACTTGTGGCTCAGTGCCTGCTAGGCCAGTGCTAGGCCCATGGCTGCTGTTTGTGGTTGTGAGGTCAGTTGTGCCTCAGTGCCTGATAGGCCAGTGCTAGGTGCCTGGGTACTGTTTGTGGTTGTGAGGTCACTTGTGGCTCCGTGCCTTATAGGCCAGTGCTAGGCACTTGGCTGCTGTTTGTGGTTTTGAGGTCACTTGTGGCTCAGTGCCTGATAGGCCAGTGCTAGGTGCATGGCTGCTGTTTGTGGTTGTGAGGTCAGTTGTGGTTCAGTGCCTGATAGGCCAGTGCTAGGCCCATGGCTGCTGTTTGTGGTTGTGAGGTCAGTTGTGGTTCAGTGCCTGATAGGCCAGTGCTAGGCCCATGGCTGCTGTTTGTGGTTGTGAGGTCACTTGTGGCTCAGTGCCTGATAGGCCAGTGCTAGGTGCATGGCTGCTGTTTGTGGTTGTGAGGTCAGTTGTGGTTCAGTGCCTGATAGGCCAGTGCTAGGCCCATGGCTGCTGTTTGTGGTTGTTAGGTCACTTGTGGCTCAGTGCCTGATAGGCCAGTGCTAGGCCCATGGCTGCTGTTTGTGGTTGTGAGGTCAGTTGTGGCTCAGTGCCTGATAGGCCAGTGCTAGGCCCATGGCTGCTGTTTGTGGTTGTGATGTCACTTGTGGCTCAGTGCCTGATAGGCCAGTGCTAGGTGCGTGGCTGCTGTTTGTGGTTGTGATGTCACTTGTGGCTCAGTGCCTGCTAGGCCAGTGCTAGGTGCATGGGTGCTGTTTGTGGTTGTGAGGTCACTTGTGGTTCAGTGCCTGACAGGCCAGTGCTAGGTGCCTGGGTGCTGTTTGTGGTTGTGAGGTCACTTGTGGCTCAGTGCCTGCTAGGCCAGTGCTAGGCCCATGGCTGCTGTTTGTGGTTGTGATGTCACTTGTGGCTCAGTGCCTGACAGGCCAGTGCTAGGCCCATGGCTGCTGTTTGTGGTTGTGAGGTCACTTGGGTCTCAGTGCCGGATAGGCCAGTGCTAGGTGCCTGGGTGCTGTTTGTGGTTGTGAGGTCACTTGTGGCTCAGTGCCTGATAGGCCAGTGCTAGGTGCCTGGGTGCTGTTTGTGGTTGTGATGTCACTTGTGGCTCAGTGCCTGCTAGGCCAGTGCTAGGTGCCTGGGTGCTGTTTGTGGTTGTGAGGTCACCTGTGGCTCAGTGCCTGATAGGCCAGTGCTAGGTGCCTGGGTGCTGTTTGTGGTTGTGATGTCACTTGTGGCTCAGTGCCTGCTAGGCCAGTGCTAGGTGCCTGGGTGCTGTTTGTGGTTGTGAGGTCACTTGTGGCTCAGTGCCTGATAGGCCAGTGCTAGGTGCGTGGCTGCTGTTTGTGGTTGTGATGTCACTTGTGGCTCAGTGCCTGCTAGGCCAGTGCTAGGTGCATGGGTGCTGTTTGTGGTTGTGAGGTCACTTGTGGTTCAGTGCCTGACAGGCCAGTGCTAGGTGCCTGGGTGCTGTTTGTGGTTGTGAGGTCACTTGTGGCTCAGTGCCTGCTAGGCCAGTGCTAGTCCCATGGCTGCTGTTTGTGGTTGTGAGGTCACTTGTGGCTCAGTGCCTGATAGGCCAGTGCTAGTTGCCTGGGTGCTGTTTGTGGTTGTGATGTCACTTGTGGCTCAGTGCCTGATAGGCCAGTGCTAGGTGCCTGGGTGCTGTTTGTGGTTGTGAGGTCACTTGTGGCTCAGTGCCTGATAGGCCAGTGCTAGGCCCATGGCTGCTGTTTGTGGTTGTGACGTCAGTGGTGGCTCAGTACCTGATAGGCCAGTGCTAGTCCCATGGCTGCTGTTTGTGGTTGTGATTTCACTTGTGGCTCAGTGCCTGCTAGGCCAGTGCTAGGCCCATGGCTGCTGTTTTCAATTGTGAGGTCACTTGTGGCTCAGTGCCTGATAGGCCAGTGCTAGGCCCATGGCTGCTGTTTGTGGTTGTGAGGTCAGTTGTGGCTCAGTGCCTGACAGGCCAGTGCTAGGCCCATGGCTGCTGTTTGTGGTTGTGATGTCACTTGTGGCTCAGTGCCTGACAGGCCAGTGCTAGGCCCATGGCTGCTGTTTGTGGTTGTGAGGTCACTTGGGTCTCAGTGCCGGATAGGCCAGTGCTAGGTGCCTGGGTGCTGTTTGTGGTTGTGAGGTCACTTGTGGCTCAGTGCCTGATAGGCCAGTGCTAGGCGCATGGCTGCTGTTTGTGGTTGTGAGGTCACTTGTGGCTCAGTGCCTGCTAGGCCAGTGCTAGGCCCATGGCTGCTGTTTGTGGTTGTGAGGTCAGTTGTGCCTCAGTGCCTGATAGGCCAGTGCTAGGTGCCTGGGTACTGTTTGTGGTTGTGAGGTCACTTGTGGCTCCGTGCCTTATAGGCCAGTGCTAGGCACTTGGCTGCTGTTTGTGGTTTTGAGGTCACTTGTGGCTCAGTGCCTGATAGGCCAGTGCTAGGTGCATGGCTGCTGTTTGTGGTTGTGAGGTCAGTTGTGGTTCAGTGCCTGATAGGCCAGTGCTAGGCCCATGGCTGCTGTTTGTGGTTGTGAGGTCAGTTGTGGTTCAGTGCCTGATAGGCCAGTGCTAGGCCCATGGCTGCTGTTTGTGGTTGTGAGGTCACTTGTGGCTCAGTGCCTGATAGGCCAGTGCTAGGTGCATGGCTGCTGTTTGTGGTTGTGAGGTCAGTTGTGGTTCAGTGCCTGATAGGCCAGTGCTAGGCCCATGGCTGCTGTTTGTGGTTGTTAGGTCACTTGTGGCTCAGTGCCTGATAGGCCAGTGCTAGGCCCATGGCTGCTGTTTGTGGTTGTGAGGTCAGTTGTGGCTCAGTGCCTGATAGGCCAGTGCTAGGCCCATGGCTGCTGTTTGTGGTTGTGATGTCACTTGTGGCTCAGTGCCTGATAGGCCAGTGCTAGGTGCATGGCTGCTGTTTGTGGTTGTGAGGTCACTTGTGGCTCAGTGCCTGACAGGCCAGTGCTAGGCCCATGGCTGCTGTTTGTGGTTGTGAGGTCACTTGTGGCTCAGTGCCGGATAGGCCAGTGCTAGGTGCCTGGGTGCTGTTTGTGGTTGTGAGGTCACTTGTGGCTCAGTGCCTGCTAGGCCAGTGCTAGGTGCCTGGGTGCTGTTTATGGTTGTGATGTCACTTGTGGCTCAGTGCCTGATAGGCTAGTGCTAGGTGCCTGGGTGCTGTTTGTGGTTGTCAGGTCACTTGTGGCTCAGTGCCTGCTAGGCCAGTGCTAGGCCCATGGCTGCTGTTTGTGGTTGTGATGTCACTTGTGGCTCAGTGCCTGACAGGCCAGTGCTAGGCCCATGGCTGCTGTTTGTGGTTGTGAGGTCACTTGGGTCTCAGTGCCGGATAGGCCAGTGCTAGGTGCCTGGGTGCTGTTTGTGGTTGTGAGGTCACTTGTGGCTCAGTGCCTGATAGGCCAGTGCTAGGTGCCTGGGTGCTGTTTGTGGTTGTGATGTCACTTGTGGCTCAGTGCCTGCTAGGCCAGTGCTAGGTGCCTGGGTGCTGTTTGTGGTTGTGAGGTCACCTGTGGCTCAGTGCCTGATAGGCCAGTGCTAGGTGCCTGGGTGCTGTTTGTGGTTGTGATGTCACTTGTGGCTCAGTGCCTGCTAGGCCAGTGCTAGGTGCCTGGGTGCTGTTTGTGGTTGTGAGGTCACTTGTGGCTCAGTGCCTGATAGGCCAGTGCTAGGCCCATGGCTGCTGTTTTCAATTGTGAGGTCACTTGTGGCTCAGTGCCTGCTAGGCCAGTGCTAGGTGCCTGGGTACTGTTTGTGGTTGTGATGTCACTTGTGGCTCAGTGCCTGACAGGCCAGTGCTAGGTCCATGGCTGCTGTTTGTGGTTGTGAGGTCACTTGTGGCTCAGTGCCTGCTAGGCCAGTGCTAGGTGCCTGGGTGCTGTTTGTGGTTGTGAGGTCACTTGTGGCTCCGTGCCTGATAGGCCAGTGCTAGGTGCCTGGGTGCTGTTTGTGGTTGTGAGGTCGGTTTTGTCTCTGTGCCTGATAGGCCAGTGCTAGGTGCCTGGGTGCTGTTTGTGGTTGTGAGGTCACTTGTGGCTCAGTGCCTGATAGGCCAGTGCTAGGTGCCTGGGTGCTGTTTGTGGTTGTGAGGTTACTTGTGGCTCAGTGCCTGATAGGCCAGTGCTAGGCCCATGGCTGCTCTTTGTGGTTGTGAGGTCAGTTGTGGCTCAGTGCCTGATAGGCCAGTGCTAGTCCATGGCTGCTGTTTGTGGTTATGAGGTCAGTTGTGGCTCAGTGCCTGCTAGGCCAGTGCTAGGCCCATGGCTGCTGTTTGTGGTTGTGAGGTCACTTGTGGCTCAGTGCCTGATAGGCATGTGCTAGGGGCCTGCGTACTGTTTATGGTTGTGAGGTCACTTGTGGCTCAGTGCCTGATAGGCCAGTGCTAGGTGCCGGGGTGCTGTTTGTGGTTGTGATGTCACTTGTGGCTCAGTGCCTGCTAGGCCAGTGCTAGGCCCATTGCTGCTGTTTTCAATTGTGAGGTCAGTGGTGGCTCAGTGCCTGCTAGGTCAGTGCTAGGCCCATGGCTGCTGTTTGTGGTTGTGAGGTCACTTGTGGCTCAGTGCCTGATAGGCCAGTGCCTTCTGCATGGCTGCAGTTTGTGGTTGTGAGGTCACTTGTGGCTCAGTGCCTGATAGGCCAGTGCTAGGCCCATGGCTGCTGTTTGTGGTTGTGAGGTCACTTGTGGCTCAGTGCCTGCTAGGCCAGTGCTAGGTGCCTGGCTGCTGTTTGTGGTTGTGAGGTCACTTGTGGCTCAGTGCCTGATAGGCCAGTGCTAGGCCCATGGCTGCTGTTTGTGGTTGTGAGGTCACTTGTGGCTCAGTGCCTGATAGGCCAGTGCTAGGCCCATGGCTGCTGTTTGTGGTTGTGAGGTCACTTGTGGCTCAGTGCCTGATAGGCCAGTGCTAGGCCCATGGCTGCTGTTTGTGGTTGTGAGGTCACTTGTGGCTCAGTGCCTGATAGGCCAGTGCTAGGTGCGTGGCTGCTGTTTGTGGTTGTGAGCTCAGTTGTGGCTCAGTGCCTGATAGGCCAGTGCTAGGCCCATGGCTGCTGTTTGTGGCTGTGACGTCAGTGGTGGCTCACTACCTGATAGGCCAGTGCTAGGTGCATGGCTGCTGTTTGTGGCTGTGAGGTCACTTGTGGCTCAGTGCCTGCTAGGCCAGTGCTAGGCCCATTGCTGCTGTTTTCAATTGTGAGGTCAGTGGTGGCTCAGTGCCTGCTGGGTCAGTGCTAGGCCCATGGCTGCTGTTTGTGGCTGTGACGTCAGTGGTGGCTCAGTACCTGATAGGCCAGTGCTAGGTGCATGGCTGCTGTTTGTGGCTGTGAGGTCACTTGTGGCTCAGTGCCTGCTAGGCCAGTGCTAGGCCCATGGCTGCTGTTTGTGGTTGTGAGGTCACTTGTGGCTCAGTGTCTGCTAGGCCAGTGCTAGGTGCCTGGGTGCTGTTTATGGTTGTGAGGTCAGTTGTGGCTCAGTGCCTGATAGGCCAGTGCTAGGTGCCTGGGTGATGTTTGTGGTTGTGATGTCACTTGTGGCTCAGTGCCTGCTAGGCCAGTGCTAGGCCCATTGCTGCTGTTTTCAATTGTGAGGTCAGTGGTGGCTCAGTGCCTGCTAGGTCAGTGCTAGGCCCATGGCTGCTGTTTGTGGTTGTGAGGTCACTTGTGGCTCAGTGCCTGATAGGCCAGTGCCTTCTGCATGGCTGCAGTTTGTGGTTGTGAGGTCACTTGTGGCTCAGTGCCTGATAGGCCAGTGCTAGGCCCATGGCTGCTGTTTGTGGTTGTGAGGTCACTTGTGGCTCAGTGCCTGATAGGCCAGTGCTAGGCCCATGGCTGCTGTTTGTGGTTGTGAGGTCACTTGTGGCTCAGTGCCTGATAGGCCAGTGCTAGGCCCATGGCTGCTGTTTGTGGCTGTGAGGTCACTTGTGGCTCAGTGCCTGATAGGCCAGTGCTAGGCCCATGGCTGCTGTTTGTGGTTGTGAGGTCACTTGTGGCTCAGTGCCTGATAGGCCAGTGCTAGGCGCGTGGCTGCTGTTTGTGGTTGTGAGCTCAGTTGTGGCTCAGTGCCTGATAGGCCAGTGCTAGGCCCATGGCTGCTGTTTGTGGTTGTGAGGTCAGTGGTGCCTCAGTGCCTGATAGGCCAGTGCTAGGCCCATGGCTGCTCTTTGTGGTTGTGAGGTCAGTTGTGGCTCAGTGCCTGATAGGCCAGTGCTAGGCCCATGGCTGCTCTTTGTGGTTGTGAGGTCAGTGGTGCCTCAGTGCCTGATAGGCCAGTGCTAGGCCCATGGCTGCTCTTTGTGGTTGTGAGGTCAGTTGTGGCTCAGTGCCTGATAGGCCAGTGCTAGGGGCCTGCGTACTGTTTATGGTTGTGAGGTCACTTGTGGCTCAGTGCCTGATAAGCCAGTGCTAGGTGCCTGGGTGCTGTTTGTGGTTGTGAGGTCACTTGTGGCTCAGTGCCTGATAGGCCAGTGCTAGGCCCATGGCTGCTGTTTGTGGTTGTGAGGTCACTTGTGGCTCAGTGCCTGCTAGGCCAGTGCTAGGCCCATGGCTGCTGTTTTCAATTGTGAGGTCAGTTGTGCCTCAGTGCCTGATAGGCCAGTGCTAGGTGCCTGGGTGCTGTTTGTGGTTGTGATGTCACTTGTGGCTCAGTGCCTGACAGGCCAGTGCTAGGTGCATGGGTGCTGTTTGTGGTTGTGAGGTCACTTGTGGCTCAGTGCCTGATAGGCCAGTGCTAGGTGCATGGGTGCTGTTTGTGCTTGTGAGGTCACTTGTGGCTCAGTGCCTGATAGGCCAGTGCTAGGCCCATGGCTGCTGTTTGTGGTTGTGAGGTCACTTGTGGCTCAGTGCCTGCTAGGCCAGTGCTAGGCCCATGGCTGCTGTTTGTGGTTGTGAGGTCAGTTGTGGTTCAGTGCCTGCTAGGCCAGTGCTAGGCCCATGGCTGCTGTATATGGTTGTGAGGTCAGTTGTGGCTCAGTGCCTGATAGGCCAGTGCTAGGCCCATGGCTGCTGTTTGTGGTTGTGAGGTCACTTGTGGCTCCGTGCCTTATGGGCCAGTGCTAGGCACTTGGCTGCTGTTTGTGGTTTTGAGGTCACTTGTGGCTCAGTGCCTGATAGGCCAGTGCTAGGTGCATGGCTGCTGTTTGTGGTTGTGAGGTCAGTTGTGGTTCAGTGCCTGATAGGCCAGTGCTAGGCCCATGGCTGCTGTTTGTGGTTGTGAGGTCAGTTGTGGTTCAGTGCCTGATAGGCCAGTGCTAGGCCCATGGCTGCTGTTTGTGGTTGTGAGGTCACTTGTGGCTCAGTGCCTGCTAGGCCAGTGCTAGGTGCATGGCTGCTGTTTGTGGTTGTGAGGTCAGTTGTGGTTCAGTGCCTGATAGGCCAGTGCTAGGCCCATGGCTGCTGTTTGTGGTTGTGATGTCACTTGTGGCTCAGTGCCTGATAGGCCAGTGCTAGGTGCATGGGTGCTGTTTGTGGTTGTGAGGTCACTTGTGGTTCAGTGCCTGATAGGCCAGTGCTAGGCCCATGGCTGCTGTTTGTGGTTGTTAGGTCACTTGTGGCTCAGTGCCTTATAGGCCAGTGCTAGCCCCATGGCTGATGTTTGTGGTTGTGAGGTCAGTTGTGGCTCAGTGCCTGATAGGCCAGTGCTAGGCCCATGGCTGCTGTTTGTGGTTGTGAGGTCACTTGTGGCTCAGTGCCTGCTAGGCCAGTGCTAGGCCCATGGCTGCTGTTTTCAATTGTGAGGTCACTTGTGGCTCAGTGCCTGCTAGGCCAGTGCTAGGTGCATGGGTGCTGTTTGTGGTTGTGAGGTCACTTGTGGTTCAGTGCCTGACAGGCCAGTGCTAGGTGCCTGGGTGCTGTTTGTGGTTGTGAGGTCACTTGTGGCTCAGTGCCTGATAGGCCAGTGCTAGTCCCATGGCTGCTGTTTGTGGTTGTGAGGTCACTTGTGGCTCAGTGCCTGATAGGCCAGTGCTAGTTGCCTGGGTGCTGTTTGTGGTTGTGATGTCACTTGTGGCTCAGTGCCTTATAGGCCAGTGCTAGGTGCATGGCTGCTGTTTGTGGTTGTGATGTCACTTGTGGCTCAGTGCCTGCTAGGCCAGTGCTAGGTGCCTGGGTGCTGTTTGTGGTTGTGAGGTCACTTGTGGCTCAGTGCCTGATAGGCCAGTGCTAGGCCCATGGCTGCTGTTTGTGGTTGTGACGTCAGTGGTGGCTCAGTACCTGATAGGCCAGTGCTAGGCCCATGGCTGCTGTTTGTGGTTGTGATTTCACTTGTGGCTCAGTGCCTGCTAGGCCAGTGCTAGGCCCATGGCTGCTGTTTGTGGTTGTGAGGTCAGTTGTGCCTCAGTGCCTGACAGGCCAGTGCTAGGCCCATGGCTGCTGTTTGTGGTTGTGAGGTCACTTGTGGCTCAGTGCCTGACAGGCCAGTGCTAGGCCCATGGCTGCTGTTTGTGGTTGTGAGGTCACTTGTGGCTCAGTGCCGGATAGGCCAGTGCTAGGTGCCTGGGTGCTGTTTGTGGTTGTGAGGTCACTTGTGGCTCAGTGCCTGCTAGGCCAGTGCTAGGTGCCTGGGTGCTGTTTATGGTTGTGATGTCACTTGTGGCTCAGTGCCTGATAGGCTAGTGCTAGGTGCCTGGGTGCTGTTTGTGGTTGTCAGGTCACTTGTGGCTCAGTGCCTGCTAGGCCAGTGCTAGGCCCATGGCTGCTGTTTGTGGTTGTGATGTCACTTGTGGCTCAGTGCCTGACAGGCCAGTGCTAGGCCCATGGCTGCTGTTTGTGGTTGTGAGGTCACTTGGGTCTCAGTGCCGGATAGGCCAGTGCTAGGTGCCTGGGTGCTGTTTGTGGTTGTGAGGTCACTTGTGGCTCAGTGCCTGATAGGCCAGTGCTAGGTGCCTGGGTGCTGTTTGTGGTTGTGATGTCACTTGTGGCTCAGTGCCTGCTAGGCCAGTGCTAGGTGCCTGGGTGCTGTTTGTGGTTGTGAGGTCACCTGTGGCTCAGTGCCTGATAGGCCAGTGCTAGGTGCCTGGGTGCTGTTTGTGGTTGTGATGTCACTTGTGGCTCAGTGCCTGCTAGGCCAGTGCTAGGTGCATGGGTGCTGTTTGTGGTTGTGAGGTCACTTGTGGTTCAGTGCCTGACAGGCCAGTGCTAGGTGCCTGGGTGCTGTTTGTGGTTGTGAGGTCACTTGTGGCTCAGTGCCTGCTAGGCCAGTGCTAGTCCCATGGCTGCTGTTTGTGGTTGTGAGGTCACTTGTGGCTCAGTGCCTGATAGGCCAGTGCTAGTTGCCTGGGTGCTGTTTGTGGTTGTGATGTCACTTGTGGCTCAGTGCCTGCTAGGCCAGTGCTAGGCCCATTGCTGCTGTTTTCAATTGTGAGGTCAGTGGTGCCTCAGTGCCTGCTAGGTCAGTGCTAGGCCCATGGCTGCTGTTTGTGGTTGTGAGGTCACTTGTGGCTCAGTGCCTGATAGGCCAGTGCCTTCTGCATGGCTGCAGTTTGTGGTTGTGAGGTCACTTGTGGCTCAGTGCCTGATAGGCCAGTGCTAGGCCCATGGCTGCTGTTTGTGGTTGTGAGGTCACTTGTGGCTCAGTGCCTGATAGGCCAGTGCTAGGCCCATGGCTGCTGTTTGTGGTTGTGAGGTCACTTGTGGCTCAGTGCCTGATAGGCCAGTGCTAGGCCCATGGCTGCTGTTTGTGGCTGTGAGGTCACTTGTGGCTCAGTGCCTGATAGGCCAGTGCTAGGCCCATGGCTGCTGTTTGTGGTTGTGAGGTCACTTGTGGCTCAGTGCCTGATAGGCCAGTGCTAGGCGCGTGGCTGCTGTTTGTGGTTGTGAGCTCAGTTGTGGCTCAGTGCCTGATAGGCCAGTGCTAGGCCCATGGCTGCTGTTTGTGGTTGTGAGGTCAGTGGTGCCTCAGTGCCTGATAGGCCAGTGCTAGGCCCATGGCTGCTCTTTGTGGTTGTGAGGTCAGTTGTGGCTCAGTGCCTGATAGGCCAGTGCTAGGCCCATGGCTGCTCTTTGTGGTTGTGAGGTCAGTGGTGCCTCAGTGCCTGATAGGCCAGTGCTAGGCCCATGGCTGCTCTTTGTGGTTGTGAGGTCAGTTGTGGCTCAGTGCCTGATAGGCCAGTGCTAGGGGCCTGCGTACTGTTTATGGTTGTGAGGTCACTTGTGGCTCAGTGCCTGATAAGCCAGTGCTAGGTGCCTGGGTGCTGTTTGTGGTTGTGAGGTCACTTGTGGCTCAGTGCCTGATAGGCCAGTGCTAGGCCCATGGCTGCTGTTTGTGGTTGTGAGGTCACTTGTGGCTCAGTGCCTGCTAGGCCAGTGCTAGGCCCATGGCTGCTGTTTTCAATTGTGAGGTCAGTTGTGCCTCAGTGCCTGATAGGCCAGTGCTAGGTGCCTGGGTGCTGTTTGTGGTTGTGATGTCACTTGTGGCTCAGTGCCTGACAGGCCAGTGCTAGGTGCATGGGTGCTGTTTGTGGTTGTGAGGTCACTTGTGGCTCAGTGCCTGATAGGCCAGTGCTAGGTGCATGGGTGCTGTTTGTGCTTGTGAGGTCACTTGTGGCTCAGTGCCTGATAGGCCAGTGCTAGGCCCATGGCTGCTGTTTGTGGTTGTGAGGTCACTTGTGGCTCAGTGCCTGCTAGGCCAGTGCTAGGCCCATGGCTGCTGTTTGTGGTTGTGAGGTCAGTTGTGGTTCAGTGCCTGCTAGGCCAGTGCTAGGCCCATGGCTGCTGTATATGGTTGTGAGGTCAGTTGTGGCTCAGTGCCTGATAGGCCAGTGCTAGGCCCATGGCTGCTGTTTGTGGTTGTGAGGTCACTTGTGGCTCCGTGCCTTATAGGCCAGTGCTAGGCACTTGGCTGCTGTTTGTGGTTTTGAGGTCACTTGTGGCTCAGTGCCTGATAGGCCAGTGCTAGGTGCATGGCTGCTGTTTGTGGTTGTGAGGTCAGTTGTGGTTCAGTGCCTGATAGGCCAGTGCTAGGCCCATGGCTGCTGTTTGTGGTTGTGAGGTCAGTTGTGGTTCAGTGCCTGATAGGCCAGTGCTAGGCCCATGGCTGCTGTTTGTGGTTGTGAGGTCACTTGTGGCTCAGTGCCTGCTAGGCCAGTGCTAGGTGCATGGCTGCTGTTTGTGGTTGTGAGGTCAGTTGTGGTTCAGTGCCTGATAGGCCAGTGCTAGGCCCATGGCTGCTGTTTGTGGTTGTGATGTCACTTGTGGCTCAGTGCCTGATAGGCCAGTGCTAGGTGCATGGGTGCTGTTTGTGGTTGTGAGGTCACTTGTGGTTCAGTGCCTGATAGGCCAGTGCTAGGCCCATGGCTGCTGTTTGTGGTTGTTAGGTCACTTGTGGCTCAGTGCCTTATAGGCCAGTGCTAGCCCCATGGCTGATGTTTGTGGTTGTGAGGTCAGTTGTGGCTCAGTGCCTGATAGGCCAGTGCTAGGCCCATGGCTGCTGTTTGTGGTTGTGAGGTCACTTGTGGCTCAGTGCCTGCTAGGCCAGTGCTAGGCCCATGGCTGCTGTTTTCAATTGTGAGGTCACTTGTGGCTCAGTGCCTGCTAGGCCAGTGCTAGGTGCATGGGTGCTGTTTGTGGTTGTGAGGTCACTTGTGGTTCAGTGCCTGCTAGGCCAGTGCTAGGTGCCTGGGTGCTGTTTGTGGTTGTGAGGTCACTTGTGGCTCAGTGCCTGATAGGCCAGTGCTAGTCCCATGGCTGCTGTTTGTGGTTGTGAGGTCACTTGTGGCTCAGTGCCTGATAGGCCAGTGCTAGTTGCCTGGGTGCTGTTTGTGGTTGTGATGTCACTTGTGGCTCAGTGCCTTATAGGCCAGTGCTAGGTGCATGGCTGCTGTTTGTGGTTGTGATGTCACTTGTGGCTCAGTGCCTGCTAGGCCAGTGCTAGGTGCCTGGGTGCTGTTTGTGGTTGTGAGGTCACTTGTGGCTCAGTGCCTGATAGGCCAGTGCTAGGCCCATGGCTGCTGTTTGTGGTTGTGACGTCAGTGGTGGCTCAGTACCTGATAGGCCAGTGCTAGGCCCATGGCTGCTGTTTGTGGTTGTGATTTCACTTGTGGCTCAGTGCCTGCTAGGCCAGTGCTAGGCCCATGGCTGCTGTTTGTGGTTGTGAGGTCAGTTGTGCCTCAGTGCCTGACAGGCCAGTGCTAGGCCCATGGCTGCTGTTTGTGGTTGTGAGGTCACTTGTGGCTCAGTGCCTGACAGGCCAGTGCTAGGCCCATGGCTGCTGTTTGTGGTTGTGAGGTCACTTGTGGCTCAGTGCCGGATAGGCCAGTGCTAGGTGCCTGGGTGCTGTTTGTGGTTGTGAGGTCACTTGTGGCTCAGTGCCTGCTAGGCCAGTGCTAGGTGCCTGGGTGCTGTTTATGGTTGTGATGTCACTTGTGGCTCAGTGCCTGATAGGCTAGTGCTAGGTGCCTGGGTGCTGTTTGTGGTTGTCAGGTCACTTGTGGCTCAGTGCCTGCTAGGCCAGTGCTAGGCCCATGGCTGCTGTTTGTGGTTGTGATGTCACTTGTGGCTCAGTGCCTGACAGGCCAGTGCTAGGCCCATGGCTGCTGTTTGTGGTTGTGAGGTCACTTGGGTCTCAGTGCCGGATAGGCCAGTGCTAGGTGCCTGGGTGCTGTTTGTGGTTGTGAGGTCACTTGTGGCTCAGTGCCTGATAGGCCAGTGCTAGGTGCCTGGGTGCTGTTTGTGGTTGTGATGTCACTTGTGGCTCAGTGCCTGCTAGGCCAGTGCTAGGTGCCTGGGTGCTGTTTGTGGTTGTGAGGTCACCTGTGGCTCAGTGCCTGATAGGCCAGTGCTAGGTGCCTGGGTGCTGTTTGTGGTTGTGATGTCACTTGTGGCTCAGTGCCTGCTAGGCCAGTGCTAGGTGCATGGGTGCTGTTTGTGGTTGTGAGGTCACTTGTGGTTCAGTGCCTGACAGGCCAGTGCTAGGTGCCTGGGTGCTGTTTGTGGTTGTGAGGTCACTTGTGGCTCAGTGCCTGCTAGGCCAGTGCTAGTCCCATGGCTGCTGTTTGTGGTTGTGAGGTCACTTGTGGCTCAGTGCCTGATAGGCCAGTGCTAGTTGCCTGGGTGCTGTTTGTGGTTGTGATGTCACTTGTGGCTCAGTGCCTTATAGGCCAGTGCTAGGTGCATGGCTGCTGTTTGTGGTTGTGAGGTCACTTGTGGCTCAGTGCCTGATAGGCCAGTGCTAGGCCCATGGCTGCTGTTTGTGGTTGTGACGTCAGTGGTGGCTCAGTACCTGATAGGCCAGTGCTAGGCCCATGGCTGCTGTTTGTGGTTGTGATTTCACTTGTGGCTCAGTGCCTGCTAGGCCAGTGCTAGGCCCATGGCTGCTGTTTTCAATTGTGAGGTCACTTGTGGCTCAGTGCCTGATAGGCCAGTGCTAGGCCCATGGCTGCTGTTTGTGGTTGTGAGGTCACTTGTGGCTCAGTGCCTGATAGGCCAGTGCTAGGCCCATGGCTGCTGTTTGTGGTTGTGAGGTCAGTTGTGGCTCAGTGCCTGCTAGGCCAGTGCTAGGCCCATGGCTGCTGTATATGGTTGTGAGGTCAGTTGTGGCTCAGTGCCTGATAGGCCAGTGCTAGGCCCATGGCTGCTGTTTGTGGTTGTGAGGTCACTTGTGGCTCCGTGCCTTATAGGCCAGTGCTAGGCACTTGGCTGCTGTTTGTGGTTTTGAGGTCACTTGTGGCTCAGTGCCTGATAGGCCAGTGCTAGGTGCATGGCTGCTGTTTGTGGTTGTGAGGTCAGTTGTGGTTCAGTGCCTGATAGGCCAGTGCTAGGCCCATGGCTGCTGTTTGTGGTTGTGAGGTCAGTTGTGGTTCAGTGCCTGATAGGCCAGTGCTAGGCCCATGGCTGCTGTTTGTGGTTGTGAGGTCACTTGTGGCTCAGTGCCTGCTAGGCCAGTGCTAGGTGCATGGCTGCTGTTTGTGGTTGTGAGGTCAGTTGTGGTTCAGTGCCTGATAGGCCAGTGCTAGGCCCATGGCTGCTGTTTGTGGTTGTGATGTCACTTGTGGCTCAGTGCCTGATAGGCCAGTGCTAGGTGCATGGGTGCTGTTTGTGGTTGTGAGGTCACTTGTGGTTCAGTGCCTGATAGGCCAGTGCTAGGCCCATGGCTGCTGTTTGTGGTTGTTAGGTCACTTGTGGCTCAGTGCCTTATAGGCCAGTGCTAGCCCCATGGCTGATGTTTGTGGTTGTGAGGTCAGTTGTGGCTCAGTGCCTGATAGGCCAGTGCTAGGCCCATGGCTGCTGTTTGTGGTTGTGAGGTCACTTGTGGCTCAGTGCCTGCTAGGCCAGTGCTAGGCCCATGGCTGCTGTTTTCAATTGTGAGGTCACTTGTGGCTCAGTGCCTGCTAGGCCAGTGCTAGGTGCATGGGTGCTGTTTGTGGTTGTGAGGTCACTTGTGGTTCAGTGCCTGACAGGCCAGTGCTAGGTGCCTGGGTGCTGTTTGTGGTTGTGAGGTCACTTGTGGCTCAGTGCCTGATAGGCCAGTGCTAGTCCCATGGCTGCTGTTTGTGGTTGTGAGGTCACTTGTGGCTCAGTGCCTGATAGGCCAGTGCTAGTTGCCTGGGTGCTGTTTGTGGTTGTGATGTCACTTGTGGCTCAGTGCCTTATAGGCCAGTGCTAGGTGCATGGCTGCTGTTTGTGGTTGTGATGTCACTTGTGGTTCAGTGCCTGACAGGCCAGTGCTAGGTGCCTGGGTGCTGTTTGTGGTTGTGATGTCACTTGTGGCTCAGTGCCTGATAGGCCAGTGCTAGGCCCATGGCTGCTGTTTGTGGTTGTGACGTCAGTGGTGGCTCAGTACCTGATAGGCCAGTGCTAGGCCCATGGCTGCTGTTTGTGGTTGTGATTTCACTTGTGGCTCAGTGCCTGCTAGGCCAGTGCTAGGCCCATGGCTGCTGTTTTCAATTGTGAGGTCACTTGTGGCTCAGTGCCTGATAGGCCAGTGCTAGGCCCATGGCTGCTGTTTGTGGTTGTGAGGTCAGTTGTGGCTCAGTGCCTGACAGGCCAGTGCTAGGCCCATGGCTGCTGTTTGTGGTTGTGATGTCACTTGTGGCTCAGTGCCTGACAGGCCAGTGCTAGGCCCATGGCTGCTGTTTGTGGTTGTGAGGTCACTTGTGGCTCAGTGCCGGATAGGCCAGTGCTAGGTGCCTGGGTGCTGTTTGTGGTTGTGAGGTCACTTGTGGCTCAGTGCCTGCTAGGCCAGTGCTAGGTGCCTGGGTGCTGTTTATGGTTGTGATGTCACTTGTGGCTCAGTGCCTGATAGGCTAGTGCTAGGTGCCTGGGTGCTGTTTGTGGTTGTCAGGTCACTTGTGGCTCAGTGCCTGCTAGGCCAGTGCTAGGCCCATGGCTGCTGTTTGTGGTTGTGATGTCACTTGTGGCTCAGTGCCTGACAGGCCAGTGCTAGGCCCATGGCTGCTGTTTGTGGTTGTGAGGTCACTTGGGTCTCAGTGCCGGATAGGCCAGTGCTAGGTGCCTGGGTGCTGTTTGTGGTTGTGAGGTCACTTGTGGCTCAGTGCCTGATAGGCCAGTGCTAGGTGCCTGGGTGCTGTTTGTGGTTGTGATGTCACTTGTGGCTCAGTGCCTGCTAGGCCAGTGCTAGGTGCCTGGGTGCTGTTTGTGGTTGTGAGGTCACCTGTGGCTCAGTGCCTGATAGGCCAGTGCTAGGTGCCTGGGTGCTGTTTGTGGTTGTGATGTCACTTGTGGCTCAGTGCCTGCTAGGCCAGTGCTAGGTGCCTGGGTGCTGTTTGTGGTTGTGATGTCACTTGTGGCTCAGTGCCTGATAGGCCAGTGCTAGGTGCGTGGCTGCTGTTTGTGGTTGTGATGTCACTTGTGGCTCAGTGCCTGCTAGGCCAGTGCTAGGTGCATGGGTGCTGTTTGTGGTTGTGAGGTCACTTGTGGTTCAGTGCCTGACAGGCCAGTGCTAGGTGCCTGGGTGCTGTTTGTGGTTGTGAGGTCACTTGTGGCTCAGTGCCTGCTAGGCCAGTGCTAGTCCCATGGCTGCTGTTTGTGGTTGTGAGGTCACTTGTGGCTCAGTGCCTGATAGGCCAGTGCTAGTTGCCTGGGTGCTGTTTGTGGTTGTGATGTCACTTGTGGCTCAGTGCCTGATAGGCCAGTGCTAGGTGCCTGGGTGCTGTTTGTGGTTGTGAGGTCACTTGTGGCTCAGTGCCTGATAGGCCAGTGCTAGGCCCATGGCTGCTGTTTGTGGTTGTGACGTCAGTGGTGGCTCAGTACCTGATAGGCCAGTGCTAGTCCCATGGCTGCTGTTTGTGGTTGTGATTTCACTTGTGGCTCAGTGCCTGCTAGGCCAGTGCTAGGCCCATGGCTGCTGTTTTCAATTGTGAGGTCACTTGTGGCTCAGTGCCTGATAGGCCAGTGCTAGGCCCATGGCTGCTGTTTGTGGTTGTGAGGTCAGTTGTGGCTCAGTGCCTGACAGGCCAGTGCTAGGCCCATGGCTGCTGTTTGTGGTTGTGATGTCACTTGTGGCTCAGTGCCTGACAGGCCAGTGCTAGGCCCATGGCTGCTGTTTGTGGTTGTGAGGTCACTTGGGTCTCAATGCCGGATAGGCCAGTGCTAGGTGCCTGGGTGCTGTTTGTGGTTGTGAGGTCACTTGTGGCTCAGTGCCTGATAGGCCAGTGCTAGGCGCATGGCTGCTGTTTGTGGTTGTGAGGTCACTTGTGGCTCAGTGCCTGCTAGGCCAGTGCTAGGCCCATGGCTGCTGTTTGTGGTTGTGAGGTCAGTTGTGCCTCAGTGCCTGATAGGCCAGTGCTAGGTGCCTGGGTACTGTTTGTGGTTGTGAGGTCACTTGTGGCTCCGTGCCTTATAGGCCAGTGCTAGGCACTTGGCTGCTGTTTGTGGTTGTTAGGTCACTTGTGGCTCAGTGCCTGATAGGCCAGTGCTAGGTGCATGGCTGCTGTTTGTGGTTGTGAGGTCAGTTGTGGTTCAGTGCCTGATAGGCCAGTGCTAGGCCCATGGCTGCTGTTTGTGGTTGTGAGGTCAGTTGTGGTTCAGTGCCTGATAGGCCAGTGCTAGGCCCATGGCTGCTGTTTGTGGTTGTGAGGTCACTTGTGGCTCAGTGCCTGATAGGCCAGTGCTAGGTGCATGGCTGCTGTTTGTGGTTGTGAGGTCAGTTGTGGTTCAGTGCCTGATAGGCCAGTGCTAGGCCCATGGCTGCTGTTTGTGGTTGTTAGGTCACTTGTGGCTCAGTGCCTGATAGGCCAGTGCTAGGCCCATGGCTGCTGTTTGTGGTTGTGAGGTCAGTTGTGGCTCAGTGCCTGATAGGCCAGTGCTAGGCCCATGGCTGCTGTTTGTGGTTGTGATGTCACTTGTGGCTCAGTGCCTGATAGGCCAGTGCTAGGTGCATGGGTGCTGTTTGTGGTTGTGAGGTCACTTGTGGTTCAGTGCCTGATAGGCCAGTGCTAGGCCCATGGCTGCTGTTTGTGGTTGTTAGGTCACTTGTGGCTCAGTGCCTTATAGGCCAGTGCTAGCCCCATGGCTGATGTTTGTGGTTGTGAGGTCAGTTGTGGCTCAGTGCCTGATAGGCCAGTGCTAGGCCCATGGCTGCTGTTTGTGGTTGTGAGGTCACTTGTGGCTCAGTGCCTGATAGGCCAGTGCTAGGTGCGTGGCTGCTGTTTGTGGTTGTGATGTCACTTGTGGCTCAGTGCCTGCTAGGCCAGTGCTAGGTGCATGGGTGCTGTTTGTGGTTGTGAGGTCACTTGTGGTTCAGTGCCTGACAGGCCAGTGCTAGGTGCCTGGGTGCTGTTTGTGGTTGTGAGGTCACTTGTGGCTCAGTGCCTGATAGGCCAGTGCTAGGCCCATGGCTGCTGTTTGTGTTTGTGACGTCAGTGGTGGCTCAGTGCCTGATAGGCCAGTGCTAGGTGCATGGCTGCTGTTTGTGGCTGTGAGGTCACTTGTGGCTCAGTGCCTGCTAGGCCAGTGCTAGGCCCATGGCTGCTGTTTTCAATTGTGAGGTCACTTGTGGCTCAGTGCCTGATAGGCCAGTGCTAGGCCCATGGCTGCTGTTTGTGGTTGTGAGGTCAGTTGTGGCTCAGTGCCTGACAGGCCAGTGCTAGGCCCATGGCTGCTGTTTGTGGTTGTGAGGTCACTTGTGGCTCAGTGCCTGACAGGCCAGTGCTAGGCCCATGGCTGCTGTTTGTGGTTGTGAGGTCACTTGTGGCTCAGTGCCGGATAGGCCAGTGCTAGGTGCCTGGGTGCTGTTTGTGGTTGTGAGGTCACTTGTGGCTCAGTGCCTGCTAGGCCAGTGCTAGGTGCCTGGGTGCTGTTTATGGTTGTGATGTCACTTGTGGCTCAGTGCCTGATAGGCTAGTGCTAGGTGCCTGGGTGCTGTTTGTGGTTGTCAGGTCACTTGTGGCTCAGTGCCTGCTAGGCCAGTGCTAGGCCCATGGCTGCTGTTTGTGGTTGTGATGTCACTTGTGGCTCAGTGCCTGACAGGCCAGTGCTAGGCCCATGGCTGCTGTTTGTGGTTGTGAGGTCACTTGGGTCTCAGTGCCGGATAGGCCAGTGCTAGGTGCCTGGGTGCTGTTTGTGGTTGTGAGGTCACTTGTGGCTCAGTGCCTGATAGGCCAGTGCTAGGTGCCTGGGTGCTGTTTGTGGTTGTGATGTCACTTGTGGCTCAGTGCCTGCTAGGCCAGTGCTAGGTGCCTGGGTGCTGTTTGTGGTTGTGAGGTCACCTGTGGCTCAGTGCCTGATAGGCCAGTGCTAGGTGCCTGGGTGCTGTTTGTGGTTGTGATGTCACTTGTGGCTCAGTGCCTGCTAGGCCAGTGCTAGGTGCCTGGGTGCTGTTTGTGGTTGTGAGGTCACTTGTGGCTCAGTGCCTGATAGGCCAGTGCTAGGCCCATGGCTGCTGTTTTCAATTGTGAGGTCACTTGTGGCTCAGTGCCTGCTAGGCCAGTGCTAGGTGCCTGGGTACTGTTTGTGGTTGTGATGTCACTTGTGGCTCAGTGCCTGACAGGCCAGTGCTAGGTCCATGGCTGCTGTTTGTGGTTGTGAGGTCACTTGTGGCTCAGTGCCTGATAGGCCAGTGCTAGGTGCCTGGGTGCTGTTTGTGGTTGTGAGGTCACTTGTGGCTCCGTGCCTGATAGGCCAGTGCTAGGTGCCTGGGTGCTGTTTGTGGTTGTGAGGTCGGTTTTGTCTCTGTGCCTGATAGGCCAGTGCTAGGTGCCTGGGTGCTGTTTGTGGTTGTGAGGTCACTTGTGGCTCAGTGCCTGATAGGCCAGTGCTAGGTGCCTGGGTGCTGTTTGTGGTTGTGAGGTTACTTGTGGCTCAGTGCCTGATAGGCCAGTGCTAGGCCCATGGCTGCTCTTTGTGGTTGTGAGGTCAGTTGTGGCTCAGTGCCTGATAGGCCAGTGCTAGTCCATGGCTGCTGTTTGTGGTTATGAGGTCAGTTGTGGCTCAGTGCCTGCTAGGCCAGTGCTAGGCCCATGGCTGCTGTTTGTGGTTGTGAGGTCACTTGTGGCTCAGTGCCTGATAGGCATGTGCTAGGTGCCTGCGTACTGTTTATGGTTGTGAGGTCACTTGTGGCTCAGTGCCTGATAGGCCAGTGCTAGGTGCCTGGGTGCTGTTTGTGGTTGTGATGTCACTTGTGGCTCAGTGCCTGCTAGGCCAGTGCTAGGCCCATTGCTGCTGTTTTCAATTGTGAGGTCAGTGGTGGCTCAGTGCCTGCTAGGTCAGTGCTAGGCCCATGGCTGCTGTTTGTGGTTGTGAGGTCACTTGTGGCTCAGTGCCTGATAGGCCAGTGCCTTCTGCATGGCTGCAGTTTGTGGTTGTGAGGTCACTTGTGGCTCAGTGCCTGATAGGCCAGTGCTAGGCCCATGGCTGCTGTTTGTGGTTGTGAGGTCACTTGTGGTTCAGTGCCTGCTAGGCCAGTGCTAGGCCCATGGCTGCTGTTTGTGGTTGTGAGGTCAGTTGTGGCTCAGTGCCTGATAGGCCAGTGCTAGGCCCATGGCTGCTGTTTGTGGTTGTGAGGTCACTTGTGGCTCAGTGCCTGATAGGCCAGTGCTAGGCCCATGGCTGCTGTTTGTGGTTGTGAGGTCACTTGTGGCTCAGTGCCTGATAGGCCAGTGCTAGGCCCATGGCTGCTGTTTGTGGTTGTGAGGTCACTTGTGGCTCAGTGCCTGATAGGCCAGTGCTAGGTGCGTGGCTGCTGTTTGTGGTTGTGAGCTCAGTTGTGGCTCAGTGCCTGATAGGCCAGTGCTAGGCCCATGGCTGCTGTTTGTGGCTGTGACGTCAGTGGTGGCTCACTACCTGATAGGCCAGTGCTAGGTGCATGGCTGCTGTTTGTGGCTGTGAGGTCACTTGTGGCTCAGTGCCTGCTAGGCCAGTGCTAGGCCCATGGCTGCTCTTTGTGGTTGTGAGGTCACTTGTGGCTCAGTGCCTGATAGGCCAGTGCTAGGGGCCTGCGTACTGTTTATGGTTGTGAGGTCACTTGTGGCTCAGTGCCTGATAGGCCAGTGCTAGGTGCCTGGGTGCTGTTTGTGGTTGTGATGTCACTTGTGGCTCAGTGCCTGCTAGGCCAGTGCTAGGCCCATTGCTGCTGTTTTCAATTGTGAGGTCAGTGGTGGCTCAGTGCCTGCTGGGTCAGTGCTAGGCCCATGGCTGCTGTTTGTGGTTGTGAGGTCACTTGTGGCTCAGTGCCTGATAGGCCAGTGCCTTCTGCATGGCTGCAGTTTGTGGTTGTGAGGTCACTTGTGGCTCAGTGCCTGATAGGCCAGTGCTAGGCCCATGGCTGCTGTTTGTGGTTGTGAGGTCACTTGTGGCTCAGTGCCTGATAGGCCAGTGCTAGGCCCATGGCTGCTGTTTGTGGCTGTGACGTCAGTGGTGGCTCAGTACCTGATAGGCCAGTGCTAGGTGCATGGCTGCTGTTTGTGGCTGTGAGGTCACTTGTGGCTCAGTGCCTGCTAGGCCAGTGCTAGGCCCATGGCTGCTGTTTGTGGTTGTGAGGTCACTTGTGGCTCAGTGTCTGCTAGGCCAGTGCTAGGTGCCTGGGTGCTGTTTATGGTTGTGAGGTCAGTTGTGGCTCAGTGCCTGATAGGCCAGTGCTAGGCCCATGGCTGCTGTTTGTGGTTGTGAGGTCAGTGGTGACTCAGTGCCTGCTAGGCCAGTGCTAGGGCCATGGCTGCTGTTTGTGGTTGTGAGGTCACTTGTGGCTCAGTGCCTGCTAGGCCAGTGCTAGGTGCATGGGTGCTGTTTGTGGTTGTGATTTCACTTGTGGCTCAGTGCCTGCTAGGCCAGTGCTAGGCCCATGGCTGCTGTTTTCAATTGTGAGGTCAGTTGTGGCTCAGTGCCTGATAGGCCAGTGCTAGGTGCATGGCTGCTGTTTGTGGTTGTGAGGTCACTTGGGTCTCAGTGCCTGCTAGGCCAGTGCTAGGTGCCTGGGTGCTGTTTGTGGTTGTGAGGTCACTTGTGGCTCAGTGCCTGATAGGCCAGTGCTAGGCGCATTGGTGCTGTTTGTGGTTGTGAGGTCACTTGTGGCTCAGTGCCTGATAGGCCAGTGCTAGGCCCATGGCTGCTGTTTGTGGTTGTGCGGTCAGTTGTGGCTCAGTGTCTGCTAGGCCAGTGCTAGGCCCATGGCTGCTGTTTGTGGTTGTGAGGTCAGTTGTGGCTCAGTGCCTGATAGGCCAGTGCTAGGCCCATGGCTGCTGTTTGTGGTTGTGAGGTCACTTGTGGCTCGGTGCCTGATAGGCCAGTGCTAGGCCCATGGCTGCTGTTTTTGGTTGTGAGGTCACTTGTGTCTCAGTGCCTGATAGGCCAGTGCTAGGTGCCTGGGTGCTGTTTGTGGTGGTGAGGTCACCTGTGGCTCAGTGCCTGATAGGACACTGCTAGGTGCCTGGGTGCTGTTTGTGGTTGTGAGGTCGGTTTTGTCTCTGTGCCTGATAGGCCAGTGCTAGCTGCATGGCTGCTGTTTGTGGTTGTGAGGTCACTTGTGGCTCAGTGCCTGATAGGCCAGTGCTAGTGCCATGGTGTTGGAGTGAGGGAGGGGACCCCGGAGTAACGATGAGTCTCAATATGAGTATGGTCGTTCTCCCTTTATTAGAGCTTACACAAAGTATATATATCGACAAGCAATACGCATGCGCTAGCAATAGTTACATGAGTGGTTACAGTTTCTGTCCATAACTATAAAGCGGATACATGATTGGTGCAAGGTTGCTGACCGCGCTCCATCGACATGTATGGAACCTAGTTCCGTCCAGTCTTGTTTACCAGTTTTGTGAATACCCTCTTTTGTAGTGCTCAAGGCCGCTATACGGCCACGTTCAGCAGGCCTCAGCAGGTTCGCTTGCCTTGGCCTAGATAAGGCCGCTTTCAGCAGGCTCGCTAGCCTTGGCCTAGATTCCTTCCTCTACCCCGAAGACGGGATTGCTCATCCCAATCAGAGCATGCCCGCTCTCAGTTAACCATTCCTCCACAATTCCCCCTTCTTGTTTATGAGCAATCCAGGCGTGGTTCACTACCTTTAGCAGAGCGTTCTTAAAGCAGCTCAGGACTATGCATAAGCACAAACTGACAACTACAAGGATTAGTAAAATGCGTAAGCCTTCAGTAAGCAACCCTATTAGCCACTACGGTAGATTTCCAAACAGGTTAGTTAGCCATTCGTCTAATAGCCCATGGTTCTGACGGATTTTACTTGGTGCTCCTTCAACCATTACAATTGTTTGTGAATGGATTCACTATGATCAGACAAATTCATGCAGCACATACCTTCAAAATCCTCACAACCATGACCTTAAGCTAATAACAAAAATCAATTGCAGCCCTATTTTGCAGAATAGCATGTCAAGAAGGACAAAAACACTCTTTCAGTAGGACTGCGTAGGGTAACCTTATCATTACAATTTGGTGAGAGCCCTGTGGCCGCCTGTTTACTACGGGTGGCGGTCCTATGCCCCGTTATATTTCTCCACCAATTTTTGTCGGGTGCCAGCAGTGTCAATTTGCCAAGATAACATGGACCACCCATTACGTTTTTTTGGAATTCCCTGCCAGGCCCTGTCACCACATATCAAAAAGACGTCTGGCGGCAAGGCCTTTTTTTCCTTTTTTTTTTTCCCCTTTCTTTTTTTTTTCCTTTTTTTTCTCCTTTTTTTTTTTTTTTTTTTGGTACCGTTGTTCCAAATTGGGTGCCCCCCTTTTGCCTCAGCTCCAAGGGCTCCCAACCCTTGGTGGCTTGTTGTAAAATTTTCCAATCATGTGGTTCCCATTTCCCCTGACCATTCTGTTGTAGCACGGGGAACGCCAGTGCTGTGGGGCCCTCGGACCCCGCAACAGGCTTCCATTGTCCTTCTATTATAGCGTCCTTGATAATACCACTCCAGCGGGACTCCCTTGGAGGTCCGGCAAGGGGATTCATTAAGCGGGGAGGTACTCCTCCCTCTTTCTCTTGCGCCTGCAGCTCCACTTCTTTCAGGCGTTCCGATAGCTCCTGTAGCACTCTTACGGTTTCTTCTGGTGACGGCGGTACTTTATTTCTGGTGCCAGGCGTGTTATCCCCCGAAGACTCGCTGGACGAAAGCAGTGGGGGGTACTCTGATGGAGTCTGGCGTGAGCGGGTGGTCTCGTTGAAGGAGGGTAGAGGCGGCCGCTGAGGTGGCACAGGCAGCGGCAACGGTGGGTACAGGGGACTGTTGCTAGGCGGCGGCGGGGGGGGAGCACTAGGAGGGGGTCGGCACTCCTTTCCGCCCAAGTCTCTGAGGTCAGCAAGGGGTGCGGCGCCCGCCCCTCTTTGAGCCTCCTCCGGGTGCACGTCCGCGTTTGCCTCAGAGCTCGGACCAGCCGGCTCTGAGGAAACCTCCGCTTTCTGGGACACAGCGGGTGACGGCGCTGACGATGCCTCCCCCTCAGAGTTCTCCCGCACCCTTTGCAGTGCCTCCTCGACAGTTCGGTACACTGCCGTTAAAGTCTCTAGTACGGTGTTCCAAAGTGCGCGAACAGCTTTTATTTCCTTTTCCTCCTTCTCGCCTCCCTCAATCGTCTTCTGCCACATTGTTCCCCCAAAGTCTCGCCACTCAGACACCGAAAACAACAGGTGGGTGTCAGAAAAGTGACCCCAACGCCGTCCCAACTTGATCAAGCTGTGTAACAGTTTCGCCGGTACGTCTATCCCTCTCTTAGAGAGGATTCCGGCGAGTAGCATGGCCGCAGCGTCTGTTTCCATAGCTGCGCCTGAGAGGTGGGGCGCGACCCCACGCACCAGCGTCTGCTTTGCTTCTGCCCCAAGCAGCGCCTCTCTCAGCCGTGGTTTCCCACTCCCCTCCTCTAGCTGCTTACCACAGTCTCGGAGATCTTCCCCTCCTCTAGCTGCTTACCGCAGTCTCGGAGATCTTAGTTGAGCGCAACCATCCTCTTATCGGTAGTCTCGGAAATCAACCATCCTCTGCTACCAGATGTCGGAGTGGGAGACGGACCCGGAGTAACGATGAGTCTCAATATGAGTATGGTCGTTCTCCCTTTATTAGAGCTTACACAGAGTATATATAGACAAGCAATAAGCATGCACTAGCAATAGCTGTATGATTGGTTTACAGTCTCTGTTCACGCGCCTAAAGCGAATACACGATTGGTGCAAAGTTGCTGTTCACGTGGAGGGGCTTGTCGGCCCCCTCCTTTACTTGTTTACCACTACTTATCTTCCCCTTCTGTAATGGTCTAGGAATGCTCAAGGACAGTTCACATAGCTGTGGGATCCTCCCTCTATTGTGAAGACAGGATTGCTCACTTCTAAGAGATCATGCCCTCTCTCGTTTAACCATTCTTCCACAGTGAAAGGGTGCCGGTGTGCATCTTTCTTCAGGGGAGGTGGTGCTAGCAAACAGAGCGGACAGGCCCAGGGTAGGAGCTGCCAACTTCTCCAGAGCACCTATTCCTGCAGGCTCCAGGGGAGATCTTTGCCTGTAGCCTGGCTCTCCTGCTGTTTAGAGCCCTGGCCTGTACCGTGCTGGGTGGCAATCAGCATTTCTAGAACAATAATCAGAAAAAAAGGTGTTCAGAAATAAAGGCACCAAGGAAGACAAAGATATTAATGATTTTATCTTTTCTTTCCCCCCTACCCCCTCTCGCCCCCCTGGCTGCTGGTCCCCACCATGCTGGCTGGGCAAGTGGTGGTTCTCACATCACATCACATGGGTGTTGGCCAGCCAAATGCAGGCAGGGCAAGGGGTCAGGTAGCCAATATGGGGGAGAATTACAACTTTCTCCCTCAGCACCCACCTGTCCAGATCCCTTCATCACCCCAACCCCAATTTTCATGATGCCTAGAGTTCAAAAACATGGAGATCTCTACATTTGCCATGTTCAGCTGAAATTGGTCAACAGTTAGCAAAGAAGGTGGGAGGGGAGGAAGGAGCAGAACAGCATTTTTAGGCAAAAACTTAACATGGGCATCGAAACACAGGAGCTGTATGTAACAAACTGCAAACTGGATAGGTAAAGCTACAGCATTATCACCAGTACATATATGATACTTCTTTTTGTTATTTCAGTCATTCCAATGGTTTCATCTTTCCTTGTGTGCTGCCTTCTAACCCAGACTGCAAATAAACTCTCCAGTGATCTCGCTGTAGTGTTATGAAACACAGTTGTGGGCAGCATTTCCTTTTTGCCACCACAGCACTGCAGCACCTTTGCTGGCTCAAGCCAAAGGTCCTGGAGACATAACTGAGTTCAGTAGGTCAGAAGATTTCCTGGCCAGCACAGTAAGAGCAATGGAGAAAAATAACTGGGACAACGTAACCTCACTTTTCAGCTGTGGGTTTGAATGACGTCCACATTGAAATATCAAAAGATTAACATAAGCTTAGTGGCCTAGAGAGAAACAAATGCAGACATTGGTTCAAGTTTTCTCTTATGCTGCTTTAACAAACCCTTTCTCACTTTTGTTCCCACTACATAATTCACTACTGTTTTAACAATCCTGGAAGCCTGAAAGGCAAAGAGGGCTACACAAATCCATGCAGATCTTTTACCTAAAAGGATAGACAACACACTTCCTTGGTCTTGAGTCACTTAAGGAATAGCATGGACTGAATCATTAATCCTTTGTGGATCTTTTTGGTGGAGGAAGAGGAGGCCTTCAACTTGATCAGCAGTAACAACATACTTTATTGGTTCTCTAGTACCAAGTTTCATCTTCACGCTTACTTCTTCCATTTATTAATATAAACCTCCCTCCCTGACAAACTTTTCTTTACCCTCTCCTCTCCCACCCCTCACTCTTACAACAGCCAAGGCTGTTTACAAGGACCTGTGGTGGAGTGCAACTATCCTCCTCCCATCTCAGGCCCAAAATGCAGTGGAGCACAACTACCCCCTCCCTGCCCTTATGTCAGGCCCCAGCTGACCGCAAAGAACTGACAGCACCTACGGCTGACCAGGAGGAGCTAGGCCATACTGGTTGCAACTGGTGAGGCCAGAAATGGACATGAGATCAGCAAAAAGGGGGGGTATATTTTCCCCAACACGGCACGAGGTCAGCAAAAAGGCATCTTTTCCCCAACACAGCATGAGGTCAGCAAAAAAAGGTGCATCTCCACACCAAATATTGTATGACCATGAGTCCAACTTTGTGCCCATAAATAGTGCTGCAGCCTAGAGCCCGTTGAGCTCTCCTGCACGGCAGCGGGCTGCACGGCGGAGAATCTCCCCTTGAGTTGGGACGCCTCTCAAGGTTATTCTCGGGAGTTAAGAGAACCTCTGTCAGGAAACCGTTGGAGTGGTAAAAAAAATGAGACTCGGGCACTAACAAATGTGCAGTAAGATTCGCTTGCTATGACTACACCGTATGGCCGTCTTCAATAAATCTGTTTGCAATAAACCTAGAAATAATAATAATAATAATAACTAATAACCAATAACCTTCTCCCCTCCCCCTTCACCCCTGCGGCAGGTCCCCAGTCATGAGGACCAGGGCTTGCAAATGTGAGGCTTCTTCCAGTTGTCTGAAGAAGGCCTCATCTGCTGTTTTTTTCATCATTGGGTGTCTGTAGCTGATCCCCAGCGCAGTGTCACCCATGTTGCTCTGCCTGCTAGCCCTGACCCATAGCTCTCAACTGGCTCATCGTCCGTCCCAAGCAGAGCTGCCTTCATTCGAGCTGGTCTTCCACGTGAAGAGCAACTCCCCCTCCTCACCTTGCCTGCCTGTACTTCCTAAAGAGCCTGTGTCCATCCCTCACAGCACTCCAGTCCTCTGAGTGATCCCACCACATCTCTGGGAGCCCAATGAGATCATAACTCTGCAGCAGCACAGACCTCTCATGCCTCGTGTTTGCTCCCCATGCTGCATGCATTAGTGTCCGACCACTTCAGAAAGGCACCAGCCATGCTCATTTCTCAGGAAGGCTATGAGAGCTTCCCCTGTAATGCTTTCCTGTAGGGACATTCTTGTTTATGAGGATTTGCTTGGGGTTGGCCCCCTTCAGCCCTGGCTTGTGGATGACAGGGTCCTGACTTTTTATGCCACCCTGTACCCTTTCCTTGCCAACCTGGTCCACCACTTCCTCACTTGACTGTTGGTCATCCTCTCCCTCCTGTTGATCACAGTGTAACTCTCCCCTTACCAGGTTTGCCGGGCTGTCAGCAAAGATGCTCTTGCCCTGCTTGGTCAGCCTGATCCAATGTCTTCCAAGTAAAGAGGACCCAATGGTCATAAACCCAAAACCCTTTTGCTGACACCAGCTGTGCAACCAGTTGTTCACCCACAGGATCTGTTCTGATCTCCTCAAGCCCTTCGCCTTCACCAGCAAGATTGAAAAAAAACCCACCTGGGTCCCAGATCCACCAGTCATCGCCCCCAAAGCCAGGGGGGTATGCTTGATGCTTTGTAGATCTCCCTGGGCAGTGCCTTTGGTGCTCACGTGGATGAACAACACAGGGTGATAGTGTGAGGAGCAGACAAGGCTTGGCCATCTTCACCGACGGGCCTTCCCACTGTGACGGAAACACCCTCACGATCATGATCCCAGACAAGTCACCCTGACCTCCTCTTCCTCTTTTGTCCATCCAGGCCCTCAATGCTCCTGGCTGGGCTTCGTCATTTCCTGCAGGCCCTAACACACCTGCACACCTGCCTCCATCCTCCCCATGGACTTCAGTGACACCACTAAACTCCCTGGCACCTTCATGCCCTTGGGGTCCCCCTGGAAACCCTGAAAGCCCAAGGACACCTCGACACCTTCCCGTGTGGTTGGGGTTCAGGGCACTGTCCAAAGAGGACAGTGGAGATGGCACTGACAAGTTAGAACAGGCTTCTCTGAGCAAAACCCAGTCCACTCCTCATAGCACCTCCCACATTGCCTCTCTCCTTTACCTTGCTCAACTGCCTTTCCTGATCTCTGGTTTGTGCTGAGGGTGCTGTGCAGCATGGGGGCCTCTGCCTATGGGCTCCACAGGAGTCAGCCCTGCTCTGCTGGGGGGTGCAAACGGAGATGTCAGACTGCCCTGTGCATTTGGTGGGCATACCTTGCCTCCAGCAGGTGAATGCAGCCAGGGAAGTGCGCATGGGATGTGGCTATGGAGGATCCTCTTGTATCCCTCCTGGGAAACCTGCATGCTCGATCATCTCCCTGAAATGCCTGTACACCAATGCACGCAGCATGGGGAACAAACAGGAAGAACTAGAGATATGTGTGCGGTCGCAGGGCCATGATCTCATTGCCATTACAGAGAAATGGTGGGATAGCTCGCATGACTGGAGTGCCGTCATGGATGGCTACGTGCTTTTTAGGAAAGACAGGCCAGGAAAGCGAGGTGGTGGAGTTGCTCTTTATGTGAGAGCAGCTGGAATGTATTGAGCTGTGCCTAGGGGTGGATGAAGAGCGAGTCGAGAGCTTATGGGTAAGGCTTAAAGGGCAGGCTAGCGTGGGTGACACTGTTGTGGGTGTTTACTACAGACCACCTGATCAGGATGAGGAAGTCGATGAGGCCTTCTACAGACAGCTGGAAGTAGCCTCACGATGCCAGGCCCTGGTTCTCATGGGGGACTTCAACCACCCCGATATCTGCTGGAAAGACAACACAGCTAGGCACAAACAGTCCTGGAGGTTCCTGCAGAGCATTGGTGACAACTTCTTGACACAGGTGGTGGAGGAGCCAACAAGGAGAGGTGTGCTGCTGGACCTCGTACTAACAAACAAAGAAGGACTGGTGGAAGATGTGAAGGTCGGGGGCAGCCTTGGCTGCAGTGACCATGAGATGGTGGAGTTCAGGATCCTGCGAGGAGGCAGCAGGGCACTAAGTAGGATCGCAACCCTGGACTTCAGGAGAGCAAACTTTGGCCTCTTCAGGGACCTACTTGGAGGAATGCCATGGGTTAGGGCCCTAGAAGGAAGGAAGGGGCATTCAAGAGAGCTGGTTAATATTCAAACATCACCTCCTCCAGGCTCAAAAGCGGTGCATCCCTATGAGTAGGAAGTCAAGCAAAGGAGGCAGGAGACCTGCATGGATGAGCAAGGAGCTCCTGGCAAAACTCAACCAGAAGAAGGAAGTCTACAGAAAGTGGAAAGGGGGACAGGCCACTTGGGAGGAATATAGGAATGTTGTCAAAGTATGCAGGGATGCGACGAGGAAGGCTAAGGCCCGTTTGGAATTAAATCTGGCTAGAGATGTCAAGGACAGCAAGAAGGGCTTCTTCAAAGACATCAGCAGCAAGAGGAAGACTAGGGAAAATGCGGGCCCTTTGCTGAATGGGGTGGGTGCCCTGGTGATGAAGGATGCAGAGAAGACAGAGATACTGAATGCCTTCTTTTGTTCAGTCTTTACTGCTCAGGCCAGCCCTCAGGAACCCCAGAGCCTGGAGGCAAGAGAGAAAGTCTGGAGAGAGGAAGACTTCCCCTTGGTTGAGGAGGATCGGGTTAGAGATCATTTAAGCAAACTTGACACCCACAAATCCATGGGCCCTGATGGGATGCACCCACAAGTGCTGAGGGAGCTGGCGGATGTCATTGCTAGGCCACTCTGCATCATCTTTGAAAGGTCATGGAGGACAGGAGAGGTGCCTGAGGACTGGAAGAAAGCCAATGTCACCCCAGTCTTCAAAAAGGGTAAGAAGGAGGACCCGGGGAACTACAGGCCAGTCAGCCTCACCTCCATCCCTGGAAAGGTGATGGAGCAGCTCATCCTGGAGGCTATCTCCAAGCATGGGGAGGAAAAGAAGGTGATCAGGAGCAGTCAGCATGGCTTCACCAGGGGGAAATCATGCCTAACCAACCTGATAGCCTTCTATGATGGAATGACTGGCTGGGTAGATGAGGGGAGAGCAGTGGACGTTGTCTACCTTGACTTCAGCAAGACCTTTGACACTGTCTCCCATAACATCCTCATAGGTAAGCTCAGGAAGTGTGGGTTAGATGAGTGGACAGTGAGGTGGATTGAGAACTGGCTGAATGGCAGAGCTCAGAGAGTTGTGATCAGTGGCACAGAGTCTAGTTGGAGGCCTGTAGCTAGCGGTGTCCCCCAGGGGTCAGTCCTGGGTCCAGTCTTGTTCAACTTCTTCATCAGTGACCTGGATGAAGGCACAGAGTGCACCCTCAGCAAGTTTGCTGATGATACAAAACTGGGAGGAGTGGTGGATACACCAGAGGGCTGTGCTGCCATTCAGAGAGACCTGGACAGGCTGGAGAGGTGGGCAGAGAGGAACCTCCTGAAGTTCAACAAAGGCAAGTGCAGGGTCCTGCACCTGGGGAGGAATAACCCCATGCAGCAGTACAGGTTGGGGGCTGACCTGCTGGAAAGCAGCTCTGCTGAGAAGGACCTGGGAGGGCTGGTGGACACCAAGTTAAGCATGAGGCAGCAATGTGCCCTTGTGGCCAAGAAGGCCAATGGTATCCTGGGCTGCATCAGGAAGAGTGTTGCCAGCAGGTGGAGGGAGGTGATTCTCCCCCTCTGCTCAGCCCTGCTGAGGCCACTCCTGGAGTACTGCATCCAGTTCTGGGCTCCCCAGTCCAAGAGGGATGTGGCACTACTGGAGCAAGTCCAGCGAAGGGCTACAAAGATGATTAGGGGACTGGAGCATCTCTCTTATGAGGAAAGGCTGAGAGAGCTGGGCCTGTTCAGCCTGGAGAAGAGAAGGCTGAGAGGAGATCTTATCAACGTGTACAAGTATCTGAAGGGAGGGTGTCAAGAGGATGGAGCCAGACTCTTTTCAGTGGTGCCCAGCAACAGGATGCGAGGCAACGGGCACAAACTGAAACACAGACGCTTCCATGTGAACATGAGGAAAAACTTTTTCACTGTGAGGGTGACAGAGCACTGGAACAGGTTGCCCAGAGAGGTTGTGGAGTCTCCTTCTCTGGAGATATTCAAAAGCCGCCTGGACGCGATCCTGTACATTGTGCTCTAGGTGACCCTGCTTCAGCAGGGGGGTTGGACTAGGTGATCTCCAGAGGTCCCTTCCAACCTCAGCGATTCTGTGATTCTGTGATTCTGAGGTGAATCGATCTCCAGGCATGACAAGTGTCACTGAAGAAATCCCTGGGCCTGACTAGTCTGTGATTTGGCAGCCTGAGGTCATCATTAGACCAGTTCCTCTTCATATCATCTGGGGGTGAGAAGAGATTCAGGAGGAGAAAAGCTAGAAGGTTTTAAGGGTGCAGAGACTAGAGTAGTGACCTTGGTGTGATGTGCCTCCCCCATTTGTGAAGCATGCTTGGCTGTAGATCGGAAGGACTTGGCCTAAAGGCAGTGGTGGGATCCGGTTGTTTGGGCACTGGTAGGAAACCTGCGTTGCCCTGGGGCACTTGCCCAGCAACTACTCCAAAGGGGCATTTTCCTAGAGGTCCTCTGGTCCTCTGGTTTTCCTAGAGGTCCCATGCTGTATCTGCTAGAGACACATGCTTGTGCTGGACACTCCAGGCATCCGACATGGCCCTATAGACCTATTTGCATGTCCCTGAATCAAGTGCCTGCACTGGATGACACCAACTGTTTGCAATGTCAGGATCTGCATGTGTCTCAGCTTCCTGGTAAGTGGAGCTCTGGTAGCAGTGGGCATCTAGTATCATTTCAGGTGGCCAAGGCAATTCCCTGCCTGGCCCCCAACTCATGCTCTAGAAGGATGTGGGTCTCACACTTGCTCCATCAGAGCAAGCAGACACTGGCACATGCCTTGGAGCACCTCTGTCTCTTCCAATGTCACCAGGTGTTTGTGTGTGAGCAACTGACTTCCACCCTCCATCTCCAGTGATTATAATGGCAGCATAGACCAAGATCTTGCAAGCAGACATCCGTGCTGTGCTCACTTCTGCCTGGGCAAGGAGAATCCCACCTCCTGTGCATTTTTTGTGGAGCTCACGGGAAGGATCTGAATCCCACAGCATCCCAGGGCCTTCTAAAGCAGCCTGAGAAGCCCAAACTGACTCATCTGAAGCAATTCCTGAACAATGGGAAAAAAAACTCTATTCTTGTCCCTGTCTAGGTGCCCAGCCTAGTTAAGAGATGGAAATAGGGGCTTCCTGAGTGGGATGTTTCCACCTTTCATAAATAGCCATCCTCTGATGAAATAAACTGCAATGCTGGAATCAGTCTCTCTCTACTCTTTAGAAAAGCAAAATAGGTGATTATTTTAGTCTACTTCAGGGAACATTTCCCAGGAGGATGCAGCACACGGGACAGAGAAATTCATGCCTTCAGCTGGACCTCTGCTCCTGAGCAGGGCCAGGCCTCGGGGACAGTGGGAGCTCATGGCAACCTGGCAGCACTTTTGAGAGACAGCTGTGTGCAGGAGCAGCTCCTCTGCAAAGACTAGCAGGGCTCTGGGCACTGCCTGCTGCTGCTGACATGAGATGAGACAGGAGGATAGGGGAGAGCTCATTGTGGGAGAAATCTTCACAGCCTTTTGCACGGAAAGTCTCTGGCTGCAGGGTGATGCTACTGTGGTTCCTGGAGGCGTCTTCTAAGCCTATCCATCCCATGTCTGTTTTTTTTAAAGATTGCTCTCCCGACTTCTCCAGTGCGGAGGATGGGGAGATGCTTCAGAGCAGGGATTCCCTGCCACACCGTCACAGGGACAGGGCATCCTGCTCCTTTCTTCCAGGGATGGCTGCAGGGGTGTGAAGCCTGGGTGCACACACAGGTCTGCATGGACTGTACTTCAGAGCAGTGTCGCTGTGCCCCAGGGTGCTGTGTGCCCGGGGCAGTGACTCTGCTGCCTGCTAGGGTCAGCACTCAGCCTGCCAGGGAGCTCGCTACAATGCTGAGGGGAGAAGCTCTGGATGTGAGGAGAGACCCCCCTCAGGGCAGGTACTTTCTCCCATTGAGAGGCTGCTGTGTGGGTCAAGCCTGGGGGACATATCCGGAGGAGACTTTTCAACAGGAATGCCAAGGCTGGGGATACCTGGAAGAGGAGCTTTCATGAGTCTGTGCTTTCAGTTATTTTCTGTTTGGGTGGAGTGAAATGGGATTGGATCTGTCAGGTTTAGACAGGGGACGGAGGCTCCAAAACAGTGACACTGAGAGAGGAGAAGTTCTGGGAGGGACTCAGCAAATGCCTTCATCCATCCCTCAGCCTAAGGACAGAGCCAGCATCACCTTTCCAGCCTCAGCAAGCTTTGTCTCACTTGCTCCAAAGCACCTGCAAAAAAGAAGGTGTTCTTGGGCAACGCCTTGCCTCTGGGAGGTTTCTGCAGGGCAGAGCTGAGCACCCAGGGCGTGGGATGGGGTCTGTGAGCACTGAGAGGAGAGAGACGTGGGGAGAGAGAAACAGCTCCCCACAGGGACGGCTCCAGGCAGCAGAGTCATGGTCAGAGTGTGAGAGGAAACTGCCAACTGCAATGCCTCCTCTCCTCTCCCAGCCAGCACAGCCCTCTGCTCTCAAGGCTGGGGGGTCCATGGCAGGAGTCATTTCCTCAGCAGCCGGACGTGCAGGAGAGGAGACACTCCTGAGTGCCCCTCTGTCCCCCCCTGGCCCTGCCTCCCTCACACAAATATCATGGTATTGCTCCATGTTTCCCACCTGTCCATGCTGCCCTTGTCCTTC
This sequence comes from Apteryx mantelli, assembly GCF_036417845.1. Lineage (NCBI taxonomy): Eukaryota > Metazoa > Chordata > Aves > Apterygiformes > Apterygidae > Apteryx > Apteryx mantelli. The sequence goes on along the minus strand of NW_027118553.1, from coordinate 10,430,861 downwards.
CCCTTGGACTCTCTGGGCAGGGGGGTTTCTGATGCAGTTCAGACACTGACCCTGCAGGTCCTGCCATGCAGACGTGTCCTTGACAGTGAGGTGCCCAGGTGCCTCTCCAACCTGTGGGTGTCTGTGCAATGCAGTGGGGGGGGTCTGGGAATGAGCCAACTCTCCCGTCAGGACACCCCATCCTTAGGAGATTCCGCCATTTCCCTGGGGTGTCTGCCTGGGCTGCAAGCTGCCCACCACAAGGACACAGCTCTCCCATTGCAGCTGTGTGTTATCTAGGTGCCCCAGGCAGAAGCCACCTAGATCCTGAGGCCACGCTGGGACATGCTTCTGGGTGGCTGGATGTGGGCAGCTGGAAGGAGCCCGATGTGTTGCAAGCTAGAAGGGGAGGGCTGAGACCTGCCTCACATCCCCTCAGAAAGAGTGCTGATGGGCACTTTGCAAGTGCATTCCTCTGCTCTCCATGGTGTTGTTTCTTTTTCGGGTAACACGAGTGCAACTGTCCTTCACCTCCGAGGTGCGAGCCCAGGGCAGCTGGGAACAAGGCAGCTGGACAGGCCAGCTCTGCTCCCTCTGCACTCAAGCCAGAGGGAATCCTTCTGCCTCTCCAGAATCACAGCTGCTCACTCTGAGTGCAGCAGCAATGCTGAGGGTTTCTACCTCCAAGAATCCTCCTCAGGTGTGACAGGGTCAACTAAAGAAAACCAAAGAAGCCTTAACACTATTCATGAACCCACATTATTTAGAAGTGGAAGTGAAGATGCTGAAAATGCCTTCAACATTATGAGTGGATTAATTCTGACTGGAACTGGGAATATAACAGTGTAGTCACCCCTGTTGCCATGTCCACAGTGCTGTAAGTCAGAGCTGACTCCTCTGGAGTCCACAGGCAGATGTCCCTGCTCCTCACAGCAAACTCAGCCAGCACAAAACAGAGCTCAAGTGATGGAGCTCAAGGATGGTGCTGCTGAGATGGGGAGAAGTAATGTGTGTGTGTTTGGGGGAGGCTATGAGAAATTTTTGTTCAGAGAAGTCTGCCCTAACTTGTCAATGTCTCTTCTTCCTCAGACAGTTCTCCTGTGCCACAAAGGAGCAAATGTCCAACAGCAGCTCCCTCAACGAGTTCCTCCTCCTGGCATTTGCAGACACACGGGAGCTGCAGCTCTTGCACTTCTCGCTCTTCCTGGGCATCTACCTGGCTGCCCTCCTGGGCAACGGCCTCATCATCACAGCTGTAGCCTGCGACCACCTCCTGCATACCCCCATGTACTTCCTCCTCCTCAACCTCTCCCTCCTCGACCTTGGCTCCATCTCCACCACCATCCCCAAATCCATGGCCAATTCCCTCTGGAACACCAGGGCCATTTCCTACTCAGGATGTGCTGTCCAGGTCTTCCTGGTTGCCGTCATGTTTGCAGGAGAGTATTCTCTTCTCACAGTCATGGCCTATGACCGCTTTGTCGCTATCTGCAGACCCCTGCAGTATGGGACCATCATGGGCAGCAGAGCTTGTGTCAAAATGGCAGGAGCTGCCATTTTCTCACTGCTGTGCTGCACACTGGGAACACATTTTCAATACCACTCTGCAAAGGGAACACAGTGGACCAGTTCTTCTGTGAAATCCCCCAGATCCTCAAGCTCTCCTGTTCAGACTCCTACTTCAGGGAAGTTGGGCTTATTGTGGTTGGTGCCTGTTTAATGTTTGGGTGCTTTGTTTTCATTGTGCTGTCCTACGTGCAGATCTTCACTGCTGTGCTGAGGATCCCCTCTGAGCAGGGCCGGCACAAAGCCTTTTCCATGTGCCTGCCTCACCTGGCCGTGGTTTCCCTGTGTGGCAGCACTGTCCTGTTTGCCTACCTGAAACCCCCTTCCATCTCCTCCCCAGCTCTGGATCTGGTGGTGACTGTTCTGTATGCGGTGGTGCCTCCAACAGTGAACCCCCTCATCTACAGCATGAGGAACAAGGAGCTCAAAGATGCCCTGAGGAAAGTCATTTTATGGACATTTTTCAGCAGTGGTAAAATTGCCTTTGCTCTCCACAAATGACTCTCACTGTGTCCCGTACCAGGACTGAGCGTTGTTTGTTCACTTTATTTTTATTAGGACTTTTAGTAGTAGTAGTATTTGTTATCATGTTGCTACACAAATGCTTGGATTCATTGCACTTTTCCTGAGACTGTTCTCTCTCACCTGGTACCCACATTAAATTGTTTCAAACTGGGTCAGAGCTGACTCCCTCATAGTGTCTCTGCAATAAAGAAGATTCTATGTGGTGCAAAGTCTGAATGCTGGGCTTCCTCCAAGTCTGTTGGCAAGAATAGGCCCAGGAATTGCACCCCAGAAGCACCTGCTGCACAGGGTTCTCCATGCGTTCAGGAGCAAAAAGCTCATAATAGTGCAATGATCTCTTAGAGACCAAGGGCTGGGTTTAGGACTCACCCATCAGTGTCCAGTGACTGTGGAGGAGATGAATGGTCATGGATTTAAATACCCAGAACTGTTCCACATGTTAAAGCACAGTGTCAGATACCCGTCCTTCTGGCGGGGAATCTGCAGGTGCCAGGAGATCTCCGGGAATCTCCTGGGACAGTGTGTGCCTGGGGTGGGCAGTGAGTGGAGACTCACCAAGGGAGAGGTCCTCCAAGGTGGAGTCACCTGAAGGTAAAACCCTTAACCCAGGTATCCGTGGGCAAAGCAGGACTCTGCAATGCCAGCAGACACAGTGGGGACCCATCTGGCATGGGGAAGGGAGACTGGAGAGTTATTCATGTCATCATCAATGAAATACCAGGAGCAGGATCTAGAGGCTCACCTGGACACAACTAGTACCCTTGGAAATTCTCCATGGTCCCTCCAAGCACCTGCCACATCCACAGTCCCTGGAGGGATTAGAGGCCGTGATCCCCATTTGGTTGGGTCTGCTTCCCACCCTGACCAGCATGGCCAGTGCAGAGTGACCCTATGGCCCTGTGGCCCCACAGCCCGCTCACTCTGCAGAGCAGCACCACCAGCTCGGGGCCTTGCGGCGGAAGAGGGGAGGGGGTGTGGGAATGGCCAATGAGATCAGAGGAGGGATTGGGAGAGATGAGAAGGAAGTGGAACTGGGCTTGAAATTGCCGACCTTTAATGCAAGACAATGTTCAGAGTGTGGGCACACTGAAGTGAGCTCCCAGTGCAGAGCCAGGAGTCCTTGCTCTGCTGGCCCTCCACATGGCCTGGGAAGTGCCTGAAGAAGCATCAATGCTCCCCACCCTCCCACCTCATTGTGCCATCATCCCTCCTGAAGGGAGACAACAAAAGAAAGGCTGGGAGCCCTTGTGGGAGCTTGTGTTGAAGGAAGCAGCACCCAGGAGCCATAATAGTTTGCTGCTGTCCCTCAGGCCCTGTCCCCAGCACATCTCCTTCAGACAATCTCCCCCACCCTGTGTGCTGGTCCATACCCCAAATGTCACCCCCAGACAAGGCTCCAGGCCCAGCTGGAGGACTGGGCATGCAACTGTGAGCCCTGGGAGGATGAGCCCTCTCTTGGGTCCTCTGCAGGGCTGGCAGCGAGCATGCAGAGGAGGTCCTGGGACCATCTACTGGACCTGTAGACCATCCTCCTCCCATGTGGGGCCTCAGGCAGGGTCTGTCAGAACAAAGATCCAGCTCAGCTTGTTGTTGCAGGAGCAGAGAGGAGAAACTGCCCCCGGAAACTCCTCACAGACCCAGGCCCTCGTACCAGCCATTTCCAGCACTGGCCATTCCCCATGGTGCTGGTGAGGGGTGATCTTGGAATGTGACCAGCTCCGTAGGCCTGCTGGGCTCAGCACCTGTGTGGAGGGAATGATCAGCCCTGCCTGCCCTCTCTACAGGCTCAGACCTCAGCAGACCCCAGAGCATGGCCTTCTGCCAACCCCAGGGGGACAGGATGAGGGCTGGGCAGGGCTGGGGACTGGTGGGAGGCTGCTGAACAGGACGGCCATAGTGGCCAGGGCACTGAGGGCTGGGCCAGTGCAGGGATGAGGTGCAGACGGGAGCCACGACACTCCAGAAGCTCCCAACAGTCGTGGAGGGGACTCACTGCTGCTAGCAGGGCTGGGGGTCTCTTGGGGGCTGCAGCCATCAGCACCGCCTGCCAGGACTCCCAGACCCAGCACAGATGCTCAGTGCTCAGTACCACAGTTCATGGCGCTCCCCGTCTCTTGTGTCACCATCCTCTCTCAGGAGCACTGCTGGGTGCATCACTCCCTGCCCGGGTGTGGAAAGGAGCTGCTGGAGCTTTTCTTCTCAGCCCTGCTGACCCCAGCTCTGCCTTGGTGTCAGCCCACAGGCTCTGCCCTGGGTCATGCTATGTCTCCATACGCTCTCCTCTGAGACCATGTAGGGACCTGCAGCATGTATGTCTGCTTAGAGCTGGCCACCATGGCCCACCTACATGGTCCCAGGAGATCCCAGGAAGGCTGTGCTTGGAGGTGAGGCTGTGATTGTCCTCGGTCAACGTAGATGGGATGGTGTGGCTGGGGGCCAAGTGGAGGAAAGCACAAGAGACAAGTTTAAGAAAAAAAAATAGTCACCATGATAGTGGAGCAGTAGTGGGGCAGGGACCAGGAGATCTTTAAAAACTCTCCAGGAGAAAGCGCTTACCAACCTCATCTAACTGTAAAGTTAGACCATCTCAAAGCAGATCATGGTGCTGGAGATCTTCAGGAGGAATCTCCAGGGCTGGAATTCAGAGCAGTGTCCCTGCACCCCAGGGTTCTGTGTGCCTGGGGCAGTGACTCTGCCACCTGCGAGGGTCAGCATTCAGCCTGCCCATGGAGCTCCCCACAGTGCTGTGGGGAGAAGCTCTGTGTAGGAGGAAAGACCCCCGGCAGGGCAGGTTCATTCTCCTGCTGAGAGGGTGCTGCGTGGGTCAGGGCTGCTCTCAGCTCCAGCTCACCCCCACGATATTTCCAAGAGGCCTTTTCTAGAGGACAGTCAAGGCAGGGACAGGGGTTACCTTAAACAGAAGGGCTCTCCTGAGTTGGCACTTTCATTTTCCTCCTGTTTGCAGAGTGCTGGCAGGGAAAAGACATGCGAGAGAGAGAAACAGCTCCCAGGAGAAAAGCTCTGAGCAGTGAAGAAATGATCCGTGAATGAGAGGAAACTAGAACCATAAATGCTGTGGGAGGGGGGGAATTTGGAGACCTCCCTGTCATGCCCTTCAATGCAGACCTCTTCCTCTAAGCAAGCCCCCTGGGTCTCCTCTCCCACCCAGCACAGCCTCTGCCCTCAAGGCCAGGGGCTCTAGGGCACGAGCTGCATGCTCTAGCCTGAGCTCCAGCAGAGGAGAGGGACATCTCTCCTGCAGCGTGCCCATCTCCCACTGTGTGACAAAGGGGCTGAGAGCAACTGTCCGGGTCTGGGAGGTGGTGCGCACAGCTGGGTGAGGGGAAGGCTTTCCTGACTGCCCATCTGTCTCTCGCTCCTTGCTTTCCCTGTGGTAGGAGCATCACAGTGTTGCTCCTTGTTTCCTCATCTGTCTGTGCTGGTCTGGTTCTTGCTCTCCTGCTCTCTGGGCTGAAGGAGGGGTTTCAGCTGCAGTTAAGGCAGTAACATCCCACTCCCACTACATTGCCTGAAGAAACAGTGCAGATAGTAAATTGTTGTGAGGGCAGGGTCCATCTCAGTGGGACAGGGATGTCTAGGAAGGGTCGGGTCAGCCCCTGCCTTCACTGCCCTGTTTCTCTCCCTTGCCAGAGTGGGAGCTGGTGTGACTTATCCAGATACAGACACCCCTGTTCAAGAGAGCAAGGTTGGGGGACATGACTCCCTCACAAAGGTCTTCTCTTTCAGACACAGCTGCCATGAGTGCTGTATTTGTCTCTCACAAGGATAAAAAGAGAATATTCCTCCTGGGTCACCAAACCAAATCCCCTTTACTCAGCTCAGGGCACCCATCCCCAGGTATCCCCACCAAATACATGGGAAGTCTAACACCTCTGTTTACACCCCCCAGGAGAGCAGGGCTGACTCCTGTGGAGCCAATAGGAAGAGGCCCCTGTGCTGTACGGCACCCTCAGCACAAATGAGAGGTCAGGAAAGGGAGCTGAACAAGGTGAAGGAGAGAGTCAGTGAGGGGGGTGCTATGAGGAGTGGAATGGGTTTTGCTCAGAGAAGCCTGTTCTAACCTGTCAATGCCTTTTCCTCCTCGGACAGTGCCCTGAACCAAGACAGAGCAACTGTCCAACAGCAGCTCCCTCAATGAGTTCCTCCGCCTGACATTCGTGGACACGCGGGAGCTGCAGCTCTTGCACTTCTCACTCTTCCTGGGCATCTACCTGGCTGCCCTCCTGGGCAACGGCCTCATCATCACAGCCATAGCCTGCGACCACCACCTCCACACCCCCATGTGCTTCTTCCTCCTCAACCTCTCCCTCCTCGACCTTGGCACCATCTCCGTCATTGTCCCCAAATCCATGGCCAATTCTCAGAGGGACACCAGGGCCATTTCCTACTCGGGATGTGCTGCCCAGATATTTTTTTTTCTCTTTTTCATGTCAGCTGAGTATTGTCTTCTCACTGTCATGGCCTATGACCACTTTGTTGCCATCTGCAAACCCCTGCACTATGGGACCATCATGGGCAGCAGAGCTTGTGTCAAAATGGCAGCAGCTGCCTGGGCCAGTGGTTTTCTGTATTCTTTGGTGCACACTGGGAACACATTTTCAATACCACTCTGCCAAGGAAGCACAGTGGACCAGTTCTTGTGTGAAATCCCAAAGATCCTCAAGTTCTCCTGCTCAGACTCCTACCTCAGGGAAGTTGGGGTTATTGTGGTTAGTCTTTGTTTAATCTTTGGGTGTTTTATTTTCATTGTGCTGTCCTACATGCAGATCTTCACAGTTGTGCTGAGGATCCCGTCTGAGCAGGGCCGGCACAAAGCCTTTTCCATGTGCCTGCCTCACCTGGCCGTGGTCTCCCTGTTTATCTGCACTGTCATCTTTGCATGCCTGAAGCCCCCCTCCCTCTCCTCCCCAGCAGTGGACCTGGTGCTGGTGTTCTGTACTCGGTGGTGCCTCCAACAGTGAACCCTCTCATCTACAGCATGAGGAACAAGGAGCTCAAAGATGCACTGAGGAAGGTGATTCAGCTGGTACTAGTTCAGCAGAAATAACCTGCCCATCCCTCTTCACAGCTGGTTTCTAATTTCTCTCAGACAACTCTTGTGCTTTGGGCATTCTCCCTGTGATAATCATGTCAGTCCACAAAGGTCTGAATTCCTTCCACTTCTCTAGGAGCACAAACCCAGTCTCTCTGAACCAGAGGCCTTCTGGGAATTTGTCTATCACTGTGGCAGATGTGGTCTCTTTAATAAAAGAGGATTTCCTCAGTGCAGTGCTTGAAGGTTGTGCTCTTCTTCCAAAGCTGGAGTCAAAAATGTGCTCAAGGACTTTCACCCTGAAAGGGCCTGTTGCTTTTTGGGGGATCTCCTTGGGCTCAAGACGATGAACTCAAGGGGTGATTTGTCAGGGAAGGAAGGTTGGATTCAGTTGTCGCTTGTGGGTGCCCAGTGCTCCTGGAGGTGGTGAATGGTAATGTGGTATCTCCCATATGACAGGTCTGGAGACTGATGCCTGTCCTTCTCAAAGGGAGTATGGATTCCTCCAGGGGACCACAGGGCATCTCCAAGGGCACCGTGTGTCTCGGGGTGGACAGTGAATGGAGCTTCACAAGATCAAGTAGAGTCACCCAAAGGTAAAGGGATAAACCATTGAATGTCCAGGCTAGTGAGAGCTCTGCAATCCCATGGGAGGCAGTGTGGACCCTGCAGGCACAGGAAGGGAGCCTGGAGAGTGGTTCGTGTCACCTTCAATGAAAAACCATGGGCTGGCTCTAGGGACATCCCTGAACACAGCCTGAGCATTTGAAATGCCCTGTGATTGCTCAGAGCATTGTCCATGGCCACAGACCCCTTGGTAGGGGTTGTTGGGTGCAATGATGCCTGTCCGGCAGGGTCTGCTTCCCATCCTGACCACCACAGCTAGTGTAGAGTCACCCCGTGGCCCCGCTGCCCCACAGCCACTTGCTCTGCAGAGCCGCGCTGCCAGCTCAGGGCCCCACAGGGATCACAGAGGAGGGTCCAGGAATGTCCAAGCAGGCCAGCACCGATGCACAGACACACTGACCTGGGGAAATGCTCTCCAGACATCAGGGATAAGGCAGAGCACCCTCCTCGTATGTCCCTGTCCTGCTGAGAGGGTGGAAGGGGCACCTGGGAAATGGCCTGTTCCTGCCTGGGGTCAGTGCAGGACTTTTGCATGTGAGATGAACGCGACAGCTGCTGCACTGCACAAATACCAGCCTTGCTGCAGCCCGCACTGCCCCCTGCCCCTGCCGTGCTGACCTGCTGCTGCCCCATCTCCCATCCCCTTTCCTCACACCACAGGGACCAGCAGTGCAGCAGGAGCTGACACAGCCCCGCAGCCACTGCCCAGTCCCTGGCCCTCCCCACCTTTCCCCCCAAACATGACATCCATCTTCAAAAAGGACAAGAAAGAGGATCTGGGGAAGGACCTGGGGGTTGTGGTGGGCATCAAGTTGACAGGATGTCAGCAAGGTGCTCTTGTAGCAAAGACAGCCACCCTTACCCTGGGTTGCATTAGCAAGAGTGCAGGCAGCAGGGTGAGTGCAGTGGGACAGACTAAATATGCTGGCAGTCTCAACTAAAGAGGAGCAAAATAAAGGGCAGAATTGGAAGATTACTAGTCTTGGAGAGAGTGGTATGGTCAACGGAGTGCCCAGGTCCTGGAAATATTTTAAAACAGCCCCCCCAAAAAAGGCATTTCTGCCATTGGCCAAGTGGCTGGAGGCAGATGTGCCCAGGCTTGCTCATGGGGCAGAGCACCAGGGGGACTTCTCCTTGACTCTACTTCTAATAGCATGTCCAGGATTATGATTTTAGAACATGTCTTTGCTAATCTAACTTAACCCAAGATTAAAGCATTAGGACTCACGCTCAAGCACACCAATGTGGGGAAAAGAAGCCAAAATACTCCTTTCCGTTGCCTTCAGTGGCTGTGGTATGAAGCCTGAGTTTGTTCTGAAAGAGAAAAGATTAGGACAGAATGTCCTGAGGGTGATTATAAACTGCTTGGTGCCTTCTATGCTTTTCAGCAATACTTCCTCTGGTCACACCTCAGTCTACACTGTACTGTATTTTTCCCCTTGTGTAATAGGTCAGGACTGTGAAGATAGAGCTGAGTCCAGGGCAATGTCACGCTGACAATCTGGGCAGCCTGGAGGGGCCACTGAAAAAGCAAGTGTGTGTGCAAGACCTCACAGCAAAGGCCTGGAAAAACCAAGTGACCATGACCCTCCTGAGATGCAAAGGATCCCAAGCCCCGAGCCATGGGGCAGGATACAACCCCCTGTGATCGTTCATGCCTTGGGCTCATGACACACCTCACAGTCAGAGAGGTGGAGGAAGAAAGTAGAAATGAGTGAAAAGAGGGAGAATTCAGGCCTGGAGTCCCACCAGTAAACATCTCCAAAAACAGGTGGATTTACCCCCTCTCTGGCAAGGCTGTTTCTTCCATGACCAGCAGTACCTGGGGGAAGGAGGGTCTTTTCCTGACAGTCCTCATGGGATGCAGGGAAGCAGGACTGGAGTGACCCCTTCCAGCCAAGGGGGAGATCCTGGGCATTCAGGCAAAGATTTCAGTCTGGAACCTTAAAGTCCTGAGTGGCTGAAGACTACAGGATGCCTCCAATGTGTGGCTTACAAGGGACCTGAGTCACATCACAGCCACCCTTGAAACACCCTCAGAAGCAGATCCCATAACATCTGGCCTCAGCAAGACCTGCAGTATTTCTCTGCTTTTCTCCCTAAACCTGAAACTTTCTTTTTAGCTCCTCAGCACCGGGGAGTGCACCTAGGTGTAGGAGCACCCTACACCCAGACAGACTTTCATTGTGTTGAACTAAACCAAGTTCCCAAGATACTTGCTGCAGCTGTCTGGATGGGCACAGGTGGGGCCTGGCCATTCCTGTTCCTCCCAAGCACGTGGCTGTGATAACACCCCTGCACACACTTCCTGGGCCAGGCACTTGGGACAAGCAGCCAGCTGTGCTTATGGGAGTCCATCAGGAGCATGCCTTCAGGATTGGCAAGGAGACCTCAGGCTCTTGTCACCCTGTTGGAAAGCAGCTGGCCGGTCAGAGGGCTGGAGGGAGGAGGGACAGGTCCCATGAATCACAAGGGGAAGGTGCTGACGGGTGCCTGGGGCCAGGGCACCGCTACCTCCTCAGCCCTCCCCCAGCTCCTGCGATGCCACTGCAGAAGCAAGCAAATCTTGGGGGAAAACCCTTCCCCACCTTCCAGAGAGTCAATGACAGGGTCACTTCTGTGTGAGAACATGACGGGCCAGCAGCAGGGACATGGCTGGGGATTGTGCTTGTGGGATCACATCTGCCTGAGGAAATGATAGGCCCAGGCACATGACTCAGATGTGGGCCTGTAAGGTCAGTGCCACTTCAGTACCTGATAGACAAGAACCAGGCACGTGGCTTCAGTGCTGACTGTGAGGTCACTTCTCTCTCTGTAGCTGATAGGCCATCAGCAGGCTCCTGGCTGGCGTAGGTTCCTGTGAAGTCACCTCTGCCTGTGCTGCTGTTAGGCCAGAAGCAGGTTAATGGCTTCACTGTTGTCTGTGAGGTCACTGATGCCTGAAGAAATGACAGGCCACTGGCGGGCACAGGGTCAGGAAAGCGGCTGTGATGTCCTTCCGATGTGAGAAGCTTATAGACCAACAGCAGGAAGATGGCTGTGAAATGTATTGTGAGGCCACTTCTGCCTGAGCACCTGATAGGCAAGTAGCAGGAAGGTGCTTGGGACGTTGACTGTGAGGTCACTGCTGCCTCAGTACCTGATCTGCCAAAAGTGGGACATGGTTGTGATGCTGAGAGTGAGCTCACGTCCTTCTCTATAGATCGCATGCCTTCAGCAGGCCCTTGCTTGCTGTCGGTTCATGTGAAGTCACCTCTGTCTGCTGCTGGTAGGCCAGAAGCAGGTTCATGGCTTGAGTGTATGCTGTGAGGTCACTTCTGCCCGAGTCCCGGACAGGCCAGCAGCAGGAAGGGCATCAGCAAAGCAGCTGTGAGGTCACTTCAGCCTGAGCAGCTGAGCAGCAGCAACAGAGCTGTGAAATGACTGGTGAGGCCACTTCTGCCTCTGGAGACGACAGGCCAGAAACACGCTGGCCTTGCAGGGCTGTTCCCTGCTGGGCTGGGGCTCTCCAGGGAGGCCTGAGTTGCCCCCAGGCTGCGCTGGGCAGGGGGGCTTGTGCCGGGATCCTGCTGCCATGGATCCAGCAGGGTGCCTGGAGTGTGTGGAATAGACTTATCACTGAGTTCATGCAAGCAGGGATTTGGTTGGCTTCTTTGGGACTTTTTGGACGCTGGAAGAAAGAGCCTGCTGTTGCATTTAGAAATAAATACTTATCAGCTGGTAGAATGAATCGCACACAGCACAGAACTATGAAACCACAGTTCCTGTAGTTGTGTGGGGAGTCTGTTGTTCTACACAAGTGCTCTGTCATGAAATATATATATATATAAGCAATACACACACACACATATACACACACATATATTTGGCTATAAGTATATACATTCTAGATATCATTTAGATGTCTAGGAACTACAGAAGTAATTCCTGATCATCATCTTTTTTTTTTTTTTCTTTGGAGAAGGTGTTTTCACCACTGGAGAAAGACATTTACCAAATCTGGGTGTTCAGAAAAGCTTTGCAGAGACTTGTACACTCTCCTGTGCTGTGTGGTAGGAGGAAGACTTAAGAATATAGCGTGTTCCCATTAAATGACAAAATACAAATGAATATACTTCAGCTCTAATTTGGAAGCTGTACTAGTGCAAGTGAGGCATATGGACTATTCAGGGAAGTTAACAAATGTCTCTTGTCTTTCAGGTGGTATTAATCACATTTTAAAAGAGGATGCAATGTATAGTGCTGAGGAATCACCTTCAGGGTTCTGAAGATGAATTGTCTCATCAAATGCCTACTAGACAAGAGGAAACATTCCTTAACTGCAGCAGGTAAATGTCTGTGTCCCTTGGATTCAAACTGTTGGGTCTTTGTAAACAGCCTTGGCTGTTTTAAGAGTGAGGGGTGGGAGAATAAAGAGTAGAGAAAAGCTGGTCAGGAAGGGAAGGTTATATCAATACATGGAAGAAGTAAGCATGAAGCTGAAGCTCAGTACTGGAGTTCCAATACAGTACGTTGTTATTACTGACCAAAAGGAAGGACTGAGCCTCCACCAGAAAGATCCACAGACTCTTAGTCATGTTCACTTAAAACACAGTATTCCTGAAGTGACTCAAAACCAAGGAAATGTGTTGCCCATCCTTTTAGGTAATAAATAAATAAATAAATAAATAAATAAAATATGGGTTTGTGTAGCCAAACAGCTGGAGAGCCAGGCTACAGGCAAAGGTGTCCCCTGGAGCCTGCAGGAATAGGTGCTCTGGAGAAGCTGGCAGCTCCTACGCTGGACCTGTCTGCTCTGTTTGCTAGCACCACCTCCCCTGAAGAAAGATGCACACCGGCACCTTTTCACTTCTTTAATCGCCTAGGATTCATTGACTCAAGTGAGGTAGGTGGAACTCATGGTAAGGAGGTGGCCTGGTTTTAATGTGCTTCCTATTGTTTCTGCCTGAAAATCCACATTTCTTTTAGACTGAATGACATCAAATGATGATGTTGTGCATGACCATCATTTTCATTCCAAATTACACAGTCAAGAGGTTGTTGGCAGCTCAGGGAACTGCAAGATGCTGCTCATAAACCTCTATCCATGGCAAGAGCTCCTGCTGACCTCAGTGGGATTCAGACTGTGGTTTTCATCTCCTCATAAGACTCTGTAGCTCCCAGGAGATGGCTCTTCATCAGCCTGACTGCAGCTCATGCCCTTCTTCTAGAGTCCTTTTTTTCTATAATAGTGTAATGAAGGCTTATTTTATTTAAGTATGTATGAATGTATTTATTTATTTATTTGTGGAAAGAAATGTGTTTCTTTTCTTTCATTGTACTTAAGAGGAACAGTTATTGTACACTTGTTGATTAATATGAACATTTTTTTTAGCTGGCTACAGGTACCAAATATAAACAATGCCACAGCCTGTAATGCTGCACTGCAGGCACTAAAAGCATTTAAATATGTCTATTTGTACATCTGTGCCTTTTTCTTAAGGAGGAGAAAGTTAAAGCATGAATAGACTTGGTGCTGTTCTGTTCCTTCTTACTTTTAGGCAGGAAATGGATTCTGTTTGGCATCCCTGTGTTACAGTGTTTGGACCTTTATTGGAAGCACTTGAGAGCCATTAAAGCATGGACAGACATGTTACGTCGTTGGATGCTCATCTGCCACATAAGAGGATTATCTCCCTTTGGGTTATGCGATGGCTGCCTCTGTGGTCATCTACCAGCAATGTCCAGTCAGTGACCGCATCTACTGCTAGCACTTTCCTCCTGGGGACCAGAACTGCCTGAGTCTTACTCATCTGATCAGATGCCCAGAGAAGTGCATCCTGGGAAAGGATGCTTGCTGATTTGGTCATGGGGTAGAGGCTTGTCTGCTTATGTGCTTGAGATACCACCTGCAGGCAATGGCCTTTGATCTTCCCGAGCAAGGAACCTGGTTGGAAGGAGCCTCTGGAAATGAGACAGCAGGCTGTGAGCTGGAGAGCTCTTCAGACAGACAGAAGGTTGTCACCTCTTATAAAATGAGCTTTGAAATTATGATTCATAACCAGGTTCCTTTGACAGTGCCTGCCCTCAGCTTTCCTGCCTGTGTCATGCTGCTTGTGCTCCAGACTGACTTGGACACCAGCATCCGGGAAGCCCAAAGGACAGCACCAACTATCATTTATATTCCACATGTCCATGTACAGTGGGAGGCTCTTGGACTCTCATTGAAAGCTACATTCACTACACTGTTACAGAACAGTCCAGCACAGGCACCAGTTTGGTAGCTTGCAACACCAGCTGGATGCCACGCAAATGTCCCCAAAGAGCTATTCCTATCAGTAGCTTTCCTTCTTCAGTTTCCTGTTCAGTTATGTATGCTTGAAGCACCTGAATGCTGTGCTTTCCCAAGCAATGGATACCGTCATCACGAGGGCACCCTACCTGAATCTTCTAGAATTTTCTGTGGCAGCGAACAGCACTGAAAACATTTGTCCATAAGTATTTTCTGAGTGCAGAGATTCGCTCAGACCCAGCCTTCCCCCCAGTCCCCCCCACACAGGCTTCTTAGACAGATGTATAATTTTGCCTGGGAGAATAATTCTGGCGATTTCAAGATAGTTATTTATATCCTGAAACAAATGTATGCAATGTTTGCAAAGTGCACGGCAGTCAAGATCTGTTGACCAACAGCATGTTTTCTGACAGTCTGCCATTGCAAAAGATAGGTGTCACAGCGTTTGTAATAGGAATGGATTTAGCATTTCAGTGCCTTAACTACAATATCAGTTCTTTCTTCATAAGGGCCAAATCTCTACAAATTAGGAATCTGAATTCCATCCTGTTTTTGGTAACTTTGGGAAGACAACTGCACTGATTTCCATCAGCAGACTTCAGTAGGAGTACATCCTCCACTTGCTAGACTTCTGGGAGTTGCCATTAACAGGTTACACTTCTGGTGATGATGTTTTCCTGAATACAGAAACACAATTCTTAACTGGATGTGTTTATCCCACATCCTTTTCTGCAGAGATGCTGCCCAGCTGGGCACTGCCCAGCCCATATCACTTCAGGGTGTTGGTCTGCCCCAGGGGCAGGACCTGGTGTTTGATTTTTGAATTTAATAAAGTTCATGGCAACCCGTTCCTCGCACCTGGTGAGGTCCATCTGGATGGCAGCCCTCGAGCTTATGATAGTTCTCTTGGTGAGGTGCCATCTGCAAATATGATGAGAGTTGTGTTCTCCAGGTCACTGATGAACGTGTTAGACAGGACAGGTCCCAGTGTAGACCCCTGTGTACTCCACCTGTCACTGGCCTCAAGGTAAAGCGCAACTCAGTCACAAAAACACTCAGCTTGATCATCCAACCAGCTTTTTACCCATCCGGTTGTCTGCCCAGCCTATCATAATGCCCTATTTGTATACAAGAATATTCTTGGAGACAGTGTCAAACTCCTTGCTAAAATCATCGTAAATGACACCCACTACTCTCGTCTCCTCACCAAGTACAGATCTTTTATCACAGAAGGCAATCAGGTTGGTCAGGAATCATTTCTCTGCACTAAATCCATGCTGATGGTTCCCAGGCACCTTCTTCTCCTTCAGGTGCCCAGAAATGTGATGCAAGACGATTCACTCCATGAAACACTCCTCACCAAAGAGAGGCTGAACAGCCTGCAGCTCCCTGGGTTGTCCTTGTGGCCTTTTCTGATGATGGGCACAACATACCCCTTCTTCTGGTCGTTGGGGCCTCTCCTGATCTCCACAACCTTTCAAAGAGGATAGAGACTAGCCTTGTTGTGAGAGTGGCCAGCCCTCTCAATGTCCTCAGGGGCAGCCCATCCAGTCCCATAGACGTGTATGGGTTGAGTTCTTGCAAGTCATCCCCTTCTCAGTCATCACCCAACATTGGTTGCTTTTTTTTCCCCCTCTGGACTCCTGACCAGGAACAACAGCCTAGGAGACCTTGTTGGTGAAGACTGAAGCCAAGAAGGCCTTGAGCTTCTCAGGCCTATCTGCATCTGCTGTTAATAGATTCCTTGCCGGATCCAGCAGTGAGCCAACATTTTCCTTTTTACTCTTTTCCTGAAACTGAAGCTGTAGCAGCTCTTCTTCAGGCTCTTGATGTTCCCTGAAATGGTCAATCCTAGGGGAGCTTTGGCTTCCCTAACACCATCCCTTCTCACTGGACAATATTTCTAAATACCATCTTGTAGCCTCGCCTTCCTTCTGCTTCCTTATTGCCCTGGAGCTCAGTCCTGAGTTCCCAGTGTAGCCAAGCCGATCTCCCAAGATGTCTGCTAGTTTTACTGAGTACCACGATGGACTATTTTTGTGCTTGCTGGGTGCTGTCCTTAAAGACCTGCTGGCTTTCCTGAGCTGCTGGGCCCTTCAGAACTGCCTCCCATGGGATCCCCCACCAGTCCCCTCAACAGGCCCAAGTCTGCCCCTCTGAAGTCCAGGATCTGTGCTCCTCTACTGTCCTTCCTCACTCCACTCAGGAGCTGGAACTCTACTTTTTCTTCGTCACTGGAGGCCAGGCAGACACCGACTGTACCATCCCTGATCAGTTCCTCCCTGTTGGAAATTTTCAGAGACAAAGAAGCATCACAAATCATGCATTTGTGCTAAGAAGCTGTCCCTGATGCCCTCCAGAAACCTCCTGGCCTGCTTGCACTCTGCTGTTTGCCCTTCCAGTTCATGTCAGGGCGATTAAAGTCCCCCCGATAAGAACCAGGGTCTGTTATCCACAGACTTTCTCACACTGCTTAAAGGAGACTGTGTCCACCTCCTCACCCTGATTGGGTGGTCTGTAACTCCCATTGCAATGTCACCTTTGTCACCCACAAGCTCTCACCCAAAGCCTTGCCTTAATGTATTAGGAGCGCCACACATCTGAGCTGTCCCTTCACACAAAGGGCATCCCCTTTCCTCATCTTCCCCATTGGTCTCTCCTGAAGAGTTTGTACCCTACCATCAGGGCTCTCCTATCGTGCAAGTGATCCCACCACATCTCAGTACTCTAGCAATGTTTCAGTCAGATTGGTCATGGTGAAACCTGTTACCGGGGGCCAAGGACACTGTGCGTGCGATGGCCCCACTTCAGAGCAGAGCCATGCTGGCATAGATAGCAGGTGGCAATGTCATGGTGAAAGGAGGTTCCCACTAAGAGAGCAAAGCCTGCAGTGCCCAAGGCCAGGGAGAAAGAGAGCTGTTTATGTCATCCGGGGGCAAAAAGAGGGTCAGGGAGAAGAGAACTAGAAGGTTTCAAGAGTGCAGGGACATGAGTGGAGACCTTGGTGTGATGTGCCTCCCATCTATGCAGCACGCTTGGATGTGGGCAGTACAGACTGTGCCCGAAGGCAGAGATAGGATTCATTTGTTTGGGCACAGGTAGGAAAGGCAAGATGCCCTGGGGCACTTGCCCAGCACCCCTCCAAACAGGCAGGGCTTTCCTGTAGGGGCCATACTGTATGTGCTAGAAACATGCAGGTGTGCTGGACACCCCAGACATCTGACAGGGCCCTGCCAGCCTTTTTTTATGTCATTATACGTAGTGTCTGCACTGGATTACATTAGGATATTGCACTGTAGGGATCTGCTTGTATCACAGCTTCCTAGTGAGTGGTGCTCTAGCAGTATTAGGCATCTGGGGTCATTTGAGATGGCCAAGGAAATTCCCCACCTGGCCCCCACCTCATGCTCCAGGATGTTGGTCTTATAGCTGCTTCATCAGAGCACGCAGACACTAGCACATGCCTTTGACCAACTCTATCTCTTCAACTGTCCGCAGGTGTTTGCATGTGAGCAACTGACTCCCACCCTCCATCTCCAGTGATTATACTGGGAGCTTAGACAGGGATATCACAGGCAGACATCTCTGTTGTGCCCACTTCAGCTTGGTAAGGAGAATCTCACCTCCTGCTTTTTTTGTGGAGTTGGTGGGAGAGAGCTGAATCCCACTGCATCCCAGGGGCTTCTAAATGGGCATGTGATGCCTAGATTGACTCATCTGAATCAAAACCTGAGCCATGGGTAAACAACCTCCCTTCTTGTCCTCGAGTAGCTTCTTGCCTAGTTAAGAGTGGCACATTTCCACCTCTTGCAGGTAACCATGCTGTGATGATACAAATTGTAATGCTGGAATCTGTTTCCCTTCAGTTTTGAGAAAGAGACCAATGGTGATGATTTTAGTCTACTTCAGGGAACATTTCCCAGGAGAAGGGAGCACAAGGGACAGAGAAAGTCAGGACCTGAGCTGGGCCCCTGCTCCTGGGCAGGGCCAGACTCCTGCAATGGAAGGAGCTCACAGTAACCTGACAGCACTGCTGATAGACGGCTGTGTGCAGGAGCAGATCCTCTGCAAACAGCAGCAGGGCTCCGGGCTCTGCCTGCTGCTGCTGCCATGAGATGAGAGAAGGCAGAGAGAAGTGAAAGGCAGTGTGGAGTGGGAGGAGAGAGGAGAGCTCATTGTAGGAGAAATCTTCACAGCTCCTGACATGGTAAGTCTCTGGCTGCAGGGCAATGCTACTGAGGTTCCTGGAGGGATCTTCTAAACCCATCCCATCCTATGACTGATAGATTCAGTCATGAATTCAGTGACTTCTGGTCTGTGAGAATCTTCATCAAACCCCTTCAACCCCACCTCAGCCTACAGACAGCACCAGCAGCACCTTGACTGCTTTATAAGAGTTTTTCTGACCTGCTCCTTAGGATCTGTGAGAACAGAGATACCTGTGCCCAGTGCCCTGTCCTGGGTGGTTTCTGTAAGGCAGAATGGAGCCCACAGAGGGTGGGATGGGGTCTGTGAGCAGCAGCAAGGAAAAGATGTTGGGACAGAGTAAGAGCTGGCAGCAGGGACAGTGCGAGGTGGCAGAGATGGGCAGGGAATGAGAGGAAACTGCAAACAGAATCGTCATGGGAGAATGGATTTGAGCAAGTCTTGCTCAGTCCCTCCAATGCAGACAGCTTCTTCCGAGCAAGCCCCCCCATGTCTCTTCTCTGACCCAGCAGAGCCTCTGCCCTGACAGCCATGGAGTCCAGGGCCTGAGCCGCCTCCACTGCAGCCAGACCTCCAGCAGATGAGAGAGGCCTCTGTCCTTCCATGGGCCCATTTACTGCTGCCCAACAAAGGGGCTGAGAGTGACTGCCCTGAGATTTCACTGTCTGTGAGGCAGCATGCCCAGCTGATTAAGGTGAGGGCTTTCCTGAGGGCCATCTGCCCCTCTCTCCTTGCCTCCCTTGGCAGCAGGATCATGGTATTGCACCTTGTTTCAACCCCCGCCCCCCGCCCCCGTGCTGTTGTTGTTCTTCTCTCGGGTTCCCTGGGGTTGGTGGGTTTTCAGCTGCAGTTCAGACACCTGCCCTGCGAGTCGTGCAAGAGAGGCGTCTGCTTGGGAGTGAGGTGTCTGCAGCCCCCTCTAACCTGTGCAGCTCCAGGAAGTGCAGTCTGTGGGGTTGGGAATTGAGCTGACTCTCCCTTAAGGAGACCCCATCTTCAGTCCTAATGTCCTTTGACCATTTCCCTGTCACGTCCTGCCAGACTTTGAGCTGCCCTCCAGAAGGGCACCGCTGCCTCATAGCATCTCTGTTGTGTCCAAGAGACCCGTGAGGAATCTGCAGACATGCTGAGAGTATGGAAATGGTGTTGGGAAACTGTATATGGGCATCTGAAAGGAGCCCTGTGTGTCCTTGGCTAGAAGGGGAGTGTGGAGACCTCCCTCTGGTGCCCTGAGAAAGGGAAAGATGGTTGGAGAATTGCAGTTTTGAAACTGTACTCCTCTGCTCTCAGCAGGGGCTGGTTTCTTTTTAGGGCAACATATGAGTGTGATCATCCCCCAGATCAAAGAGTTGCAAGCACAGGATAGTTGGGAACAAGAAGAATAAACAGACAAGCTGTCCTCACTCTGCACCAAGGGACAGTGAATCCGTTTTTCTCAGGACTTATTGTAGAAATGCCAAGGATTTCTGCCTTCAAGGAACACTCCTCAGGGGTGATAAGGACATCTAATAGAAAATAAACACCCTTTAAAAATCTCTAAAACTCTGTTCCTGAACTCTTATTCTTTACAATTCGGAGTGAAGATGCTGAAAAGCCCTTCTACATGATGGGTGGATTTCACCTGACAGAAAGTTGGAATGTCAGAGCTAGTTGCCCCTGTTCCCCCATTCCCACTACTGTACAGCAGGACAGACTCCTCTGGAGCTCATGGGCAGAGGTCCCTGCTCCTCACAGCAGCACACTTAGCGAGCACAAACTGGAGCTCAAGCAAGGGAGCTGCACAAAGATCCTCTCCGTAAAGAGAGAGGCAATGTGGGGGATTACATAAGAACTGCAACATTTGGGGGTTTCTTTTCCTTGAAAAGTCTCTCCTAACTTCTCAATGTCTTTTCTTCTTTCGACAGTCACCCATGCCCAGAGATAGCAAAATGTCCAATGGCAGCTCCCTCAACGAGTTCCTCCTCCTGGCATTAGCGGACACATGGGAGCTGCAGCTCCTGCACTTCTCGCTCTTCCTGGGCATCTACCTGGCTGCCCTCCTGGGCAACGCACTCATCATCACAGCCGTAGCCTGCGACCACCGCCTCCACACCCCCATGTACTTCTTCCTCCTCAGCCTCTCCCTCCTCGACCTTGGCTGCATCTCCACCACTGTCCCCAAATCCATGGCCAATTCCCTGAGGAACACCAGGGCCATTTCCTATTCAGGTTGTGCTGCACAGGTCTTCCTGGCTTTCTTCTTGTTTGGAGGAGAGTATTCTCTTCTCACAGTCATGGCCTATGACCGCTATGTTGCCATCTGCAGACCGCTGCACTACGGGACCATCATGGGCAGCAGAGCTTGTGTCAAAATGGTAGCAGCTGCCTGGGCCAGTGGTTTTCTCAATGGTCTCGTGCACACTGGGAACACATTTTCCATACCACTCTGCCAAGGCAACACAGTGGACCAGTTCTTCTGTGAAGTTCCCCAGATCCTCAAGCTCTCCTGCTCAGACTCCTACCTCAGGGAAGTTGGGCTTCTTGTGGTTACTGCCTGTTTAATGTTTGGGTGTTTTGTTTTCATCGTGCTGACCTACATGCAGATCTTCACTGCTGTGCTGAGGATCCCCTCTGAGCAGGGCCGGCACAAAGCCTTTTCCATGTGCCTCCTGCACCTGGCCGTGGTCTCCCTGTTCATCAGCACTGCATTTTTTGCTTACCTGAAACCCCCTTCCCTCTCCTCGCCAGCTCTGGATCTGGTGGTGACTGTTCTGTATGCAGTGGTGCCTCCAACACTGAACCCCCTCATCTACAGCATGAGGAACAAGGAGCTCAAAGATGCCCTGAGGAAAGTGATTTCATGGACATTTTTCAGCAGTGGTAACATTGCCTTTGCTCTCCACAAATGACTCCCCCCTGTGTCCCGTATCAGGACTGAGCTTTGTTTGTGCATTTTATTTTTATTATGACTATTATTACTATTAGTAGTAGTATTTCTTATCATTTTGCTGCAAAAATGTTTGGATTCTTTCCACTTTTACTGGGTCTCCTCTGTCTCACCTGGTACCCACATAAAGTTGTGTCTAACGCTGCATCAGAGCTGACTCCCTCACAGTATCTCTGTAATAAAGTCGGTTCTTCCTGGTGCAGTGCCTAAAGGCTGAGCTTCCTCCAAAGCTGGTGTCGGGAATAGCCCCAAGGAATTGCAATCCAGACAGGCCTGTTGCACAGGGTTCTCCATGCATTCAGGAGCTAAAAGCTCATAGCCATGTTATGATGCCTTAGAGAAGGAGGGCTGGATTTAGGACTCACCCATTGGTGTCCAGTGACAGTGGAGGGGATGAATGGTCATGGATTTACATACCCACAGCTGTCTGACATGTTAAGGCCCAGTGTCAGGTGTCCATCCTTCTGGAGGGGAATCTCGAGGTGCCAGGAGAGCACAGGGGATCTCCTGGGGCAGCGTGTGCCTGGGGTGGGCAGTGAGTGGAACCTTACAAAGTGAGAAATTCTCCAAGGCGGAGGCACTTAAACTTAAAGCACTTAACCTAGGGATCTGCAGGCAAAAGAGGACTCTGGAATCCCAGCAGAGGCAGTGGCAGTGGGGACCCATCTGGCATGGGGAAGGGAGACTGGAGAGTGATTCATGTCATTGTCAATGAAATACCAGGGGCAGGAGCTGGAGATGCACCTGGACACAACTAGTAGCTTTGGAAATGCTCCATAGTCCCTCCAAGCACCTGCCACATCCGCAGTCCCCTGGAGGGATTAGAGGCCGTAATCCCCATTTGGTTGGATCTGCCTCCCACCCTGACCAGCATGGCCATTGCATAGTCACCCTGTGGCCCTGTGGCCCCACAGTCCACTCGCTCTGCAGAGCAGCACTGTGAGCTCAGGGCCCTGTGGCAGAACAGGGGAGGGGGTGTGGGAATGGCCAGTGAGATCAGAGGAGGGATTGGGAGAGATGGAAATAAGTGGAACTGGGCTTGCAAGTGTCTTGGAGAGAAAAATGCCAACTTTTAATCCAAGACAATGTTCAGAGTGTGGGTACACTAAAGCGAGCTCACGGTGCAGAGCCGGAGGTTTTTGCTGTCCAAGCTCTCCACATGGCCTGGGAAGTGCCTGAAGAAGGATTAATGCTCCCCACCCTCCCAGCTCCTTGTGTCATCATCCCTCCTGACGGGTGGCACAAAAAAGAAGGCTGGGATCCCTTGTGGGAGCTTGCGTTGAAGGAAACAGGACCCAGGAGCTATATCAGTTTGCTGCTGTCCCTCAGGCCCTGTCCCCAGCACATGTCTATCAGACAATCTACCCCACCCTGTGTGCTGGTCCGTACCCCAGAAGTCACCCCCAGACAAGGCTCCATGCCCAGCTGGAGAACTAAGCATCCAGCTGTGAGCCCTGGGATGATGAGCCCTCTCCTGAGTCCTCTGCAGGGCTGGCAGGGAGCATGCAGAGGAGGTCCTGGGACCGTCTACTGCGCCTATGGACCATCCTCCTCCCATGGGGCGCCTCGTACAGGGTCTGTCAGAACACAGATTCAACCCGGCTTGTTGTTGCATGAACAGAGAGGAGAAACTGCCCCTGGAAACTCCTCCCAGATCCAGCCCCTCATACCAGCCATTTCCAGCACTGGCCATTCTCCATGGTGCTGGTGAGAGGTGATCTTGGAATGTGACCATCTCTGTCTGCCTGCTGGCCTCAGCACCTGTATGGGGGTTTGGCCATCCTGCCTGGCCTCTCTCCCTGGGCCCAGACCCCAGCAGACCTTCTGCTAACCGTGGGGGGACAGGGCTGGGCTTTGGCAGGGATGGGGACTGGTGGGAGGCTGTCAGGCAGGAGGGCCTTGGGGGATGGGGCACTGAGGACTGTCATGGTGACCATGCTAGGGGAGTGTTTCCCCACCCCAAAAGCATCCTGTCCTGTGTGGTGCCTGCACAGTGGGGCTTTGGGGCCACGTGCAAGGCATCAGGGCTGGGTTAGTGCAGGGATGGGGCGCAGATGGGAGCCACAATGCTCTGGGATGCTCCCAATGGTCGTGGAGGGGACTGTACTGCTAGACGGGTCGGGGGTCTCTTGGGGGATTCAGCCACCAGCACCGCCTGCCAGGACCCCAGATCCATGATAGATGGTCGGTGCCCTGCAGCTCATACAGCCCCCCGTCCTGTGTCACCGTCCTCTCTCAGGAGCACAGCCGAGTGTGTCACTCCCTGTCCAGTTGTGGACAGGAGCTGCTGGAGGTCTTCTTTTCTCACCCCTGCTGAATCCAGCTCTGCCCTGGTGTTGGCCCACAGACTCTGCCCTGGGTCATGTTATGTCTCCATAAGATCTCCTCTGAGACCACGTAGGGACCCACAGTGAATAGCTCTGCTTAGAGCTGGCCACCATGGCCCACCTGCATGGTCCCAGGAGATCCCAGGAAGGCTGCGCTTGGAGGCTAGGCTGTGATTGTCCTTGGTCAAAGTAGAGGGGATGGTCTGGCTGGGGGCCAAGGGGAGGAAAGCACAAGAGACAACAAGGAGAAGTTGCAGGAAGGGAAATTTCAAATGAATTTAACAAAAAAACAAAGAAATAACCATGATGGATGAGCAGCCCTGGGGCAGGGACCAGGTGACTTTTAAAACTCTCCTGGAGAAGGAACTTGCCAACCTGATCTAACTGTAAAGTTAGCCCAACTCAGAGCAGATCATGGTCTGGGAGATCTCTGTTGGTCCCTCCCAAGCCAAATCCTCTAGGAGGAAGGGGCTGGAAGGCAGAGTCAGGGGCAGGGGACACTGTTGTGGGGTTGAGGCCTTGCTGGCATCTGTATTCCCTGGTCCACCCTGTCCTCAGAGTTACACAGTGAGTGAGTTCATCCTCCAAAGGAGTCTCTGCTCCATGGGCAACAGGAGTCAAAACAGTGCTGGGAGACTGCAGAAAAGTCCTCAGGAACATACCAGGCATTCAGTCCCTTCGACTGCTGAGGTGTCCCCAGACTGGTGCTTTGCCTCCTGGGTCTGAAGGGCTGAGAAATCTTTGGAGCCAGAGCAGACCAGCATCCCACCTCCTGGTCTCATGGGTTACAGGGCATCTTCAGGGCTGTACTGGCTGCAGGGAGGGAATCAGTGCCCGGGGCATGAGCAGATCCCCCTCTGCCCTCCCTCTCTCTTCGCAGCCCAAATTATGTTTCCCGTGTTGGCCCTCCCTGCCGGGCCATATTCCCAGGTGGAGGGGATGCAGGCTTCACACTGGGGAAATGCAGGAGAGCCCAGTCTCATGTACGGGAACAGGGTCCCAGCACACCTGCTGGGTGGCCAGGGCTGCAGGCTGCACACCCCACTCTGCTCCCTGCACACTCCCTGCCTGGGGGCTGGAGGGTGCCCAGCAGCAAGGCTGGCATGCCTGGGGGACTGGTGCCATTGGGGTGGTGGCCTTTGCACCAGTGTCTGTCTGCAAGGGACTCAGGAGCTTCTCTGACTCCATGTTAGTGGCAAAGTTAATGTCCCAGGTTGTTCTCTCTGGAGAGCTGAGGATTTAATTCTCTGGAGAAAGGGAAAAAGGAAAGCCTTTTGTCCATGGGACTTATATCACCTTTTCAACCCCCTACTGTCTTCTCCTGCTGTATCATCCCAGAAATTCTTTGGCAGGGACTTTTTTTTGTTGTTTCTGATCCTACTTTGAGCAGCTGGTTGCACTACAGGCAGCCTGTGGTCCCTTCAAGCTGAATTGTCCTAAAAGCCTATGACCTCAGGCCCCATTTCCAGCACAGAGCAAATGTCTCTGGGATAGGAGTCATTTGTGCTTTATGTGACCATTTAAAAGAAAAAAGGTGAACACTTCCTCCTCCTCCCCATTGCCTGGGAGACACTGCCCCAGGCATATCTACATTACCCCTGAAGTTCTTTGCATCCACCTTTAACCACATACAAGTCCATTGCCTGGATCCTCTCAGTGGAGAGGGGAGAAATGCAGGCTTTTCTGCAGGGTGAGTTCTCCACCTCTGTAGTTGCACCTCTAAATAGATGGTGCCATCCTGCCCTTTCTTTCTTGCCTGAAGCTCAGGCTGGATGGGGATGTGAATGTGGAGGCTGGCTGTCACTGCAATGACCTTTAGATGGTGGAGAGGTAAGAGGAACAGCGTCACCGCCCTGGACTGCAGCAGAGAGGATTTCATCCTGTTCAGAATCTGCTTGTCAGGATCCCACGGGTGACTGCCCTGGAGGGCAGAGGAGCCATGCAGCCCTCTTGGATCTTCAGGGACAACGTCGTCAAAGCACAGGAACAGTCTAGTCTGCAGGAAAGTCCATCAGGTCCTGGCCTGAGGCTGCCACAGATGAGCAGGACTTTGTGATTTAGGACTTGAAAAGGCAGAAGGAAGTGCACAGAGGGTTGGAAGGGCAATGGGCTATCCAGGAAGAAGACACAGCCATTGCGTGTGGTGGAAGGGATGGAGTTAGGCAAGCAAAAGCTCAGGTGCAGCTGCAGCTGGAGCTAGCAAGAGATGGGGAGAGCAACCAGAAGGGTTTCTGTAAGCACATGGGCAGCACAAGGCAGCCAGACAAGGAAAATGTGGTCTCCCTGCTCAGTGGGGCAGGGGATGTAGTGACAAAGAGAGGGAAAAGGCTGAGGAGCTCATTGCCTCTTTTACCCTGTCTTTTACTGGTATTGTCTACTGCCAGGCCTCCCTGGCCCCTGAGTCCTTTGGCAGCATCCGTGTTATCAAAGCCTCACCCATGGCAGAGGAAGATGCATCTGGGGAGGACTTTTGCCCAGTGGGCACACACAAGTCCATGGGACCAGACGGGAAGCACCCCAGGGTGCAGGGAGAGGTGTCCGGAGTCAGTGCAATGCTGCTGTTGATAGTCTTTTAAAGGTCAGGGTAATCAGGGAGGTTTCTGATGGGGAAAGGCAGAAATCGCACCCATTTTGCAGAAGGGCAAGATGGAGGATCTGGACAATGACAGGCTGGTCCTCTTCATCTCAGTCCCTGGGAAGGTGATGGAGCAAATCCTCCCAGAAACCATCCCCAAGCTTATATAGGACAAGGATTGGAAGAGGCAGCATGAGTTGATCAAGACCAAGGGGAAATGGAAACCATGCCTGACCAACCTCATTGCCTTCTGCCATCAGATGAATGGCTTTGTGCACAAGGGGAAAGCAGGGGATTTTGTGAAGCTTCACTTTAGCAAGGCCTTTGGCACAGTCACAGAATCACAGAATGGTTGAGGTTGGAACGGACCTCATAGTCTCCTTATAGGCAAATTGTTGAGACCTGCACGGGATCAATGGACAATAAGGCAAGTGGAAGATTGGCTGGACCATCAGGCTGAAACACTGTGATCAGTGGTACAAGTTCCAAGGGGCAGCTGGTTACTAGCAGCATCCCTCAGTGATCAACATGTGGGGCAGGACTGTTTAACATCTTGATGAATGGCCTGCACAGTGGATGGAGCGCACTCTCAGCACCCTTGTGGACAATGCATAACTGGGGGGAGCCCCTGGGCAACCTCATCTAGTTCCCTCTGCATTGACTGGGGGGGGTTGGGACTAGATGATGTCCAGAGGTCTCCCCCACCCTAAGTGCTGTGATTCAGTGCACCGTTCCCTGGAGAGCTCTGTAAAGAGAGAAGAGGCCGAGGAAGCAGAAAGGAGAGAGAGAGGCAGAAGAAGAGATCTGAAACATGTCCATTTAAATAAAGTAGTTCCTCAGAACAAGGTTTCTCCATGCAGAGGATTGGCAGCAAATGTATTTTGATGAATAATGTATCTCTCTGTATATGTTTACACTCGCATAGACAGACTAATTCCTGTAGTACATGAACATGGAGCTGCCAATTAACAAGGAAGAAAAAAAATATTTGGCAATGGTAAAAAATGTGTGAAGTTTTAGAAATGAGTATACTCTTGTCAATTATTGTATTGAGTTATTTTCTGAGAAGATTTCAACTTAGGACTAGAATCTCCTTTTGAGGCTTGATTCATTTGAGCACATAGAGAAGCTGTTGCTGCCTGAGATGCCCTGGGGTAGCTGTGTTCCCATGTGGTGCTGCAAATTTTGGAGGTGGCTTGTATGGGACCTTAGCTTGTCGTTTGGAAATGTATCTCAAAGCAACTCAGTTGAGACAACTTCTTTCCCTGCATTGACTAGAAAGGGAAGTCCTGACAACTGGGTTAGCCAGAGACATCTGCACTGACGGGGTCTGGCATTGGGTGAGATCAGCCTCCTCCCTGTTGTCACCTAAAATGAAGTTGCACTTCATTGACCATGCAGGGAATGAAAAGGGACGAGCCAGATGTTTTAGGGACTCCTTTAAAACGTCATGGTAACAGAGGTATGTTGAGATTTGTGCAAATTTGGCCATGCAAATACAGAGCATGTCCTTGAAGCTGGTCACCCTGCTTATCTCACCAGCCGAGAATGCAACGTGCTCTGTGCAAAGAGTGAGGAGTGGCATGGACAGCCACGGGCAGGGGGTGGTTTTCAGAGCACTGGGCTCTGTGTGAGACACAAAAATATCTTGTTTATTGGTACAGACCTGATTATAGCCAAAATGTTTAGAAAATGTCTTTAAAAAATGAAAGAAGAAGGAAATTAAGAAGAAGATTTAAAGCAAAGAAATGTTTTGTTAGATTTTCCAGCTTTTAACATTTTTGCGTTCTTAAAGTTATTCTTGGTTTGCTTTGTTTTAGTACACTAGTATTCTGGGGAGATTACGCATTATCTTTTTGTCTGAAAAGGAAAGTGATTTTCAGAACTGGGGTGGGATGCAGTCACAGGGTCATGGACGGCTGGTGCCCTTCCAGGTGCCCTGGTCCCCTCTGCCCAGCCTCCTTCTGCAGCTCCGAGGGGCTCTGGTCTCCCTCAGGTCCCCCGTGTGAGTTGCCAGGCCCAGGCAGGTCCCTCAGAGACACTGGGACCTGTCCAAGTGCCACTGCAGGTTTGTGCTTAGACAGCTGAGCTCTGCCTGCAAAGGTGAAGAACTATCTTCAACATTAAAGAAAATATGAGCACACTTTCATCAGCTGAAATGACTGAATAATCCTAATAAAATGTCAGTGTTTTCCCATGATGACATAATGGAAATTTTGAGGAAGGGCATGAATCTCAGGGGAAGAAATGTTGATCTGCCCCTTAACTTGCGTTATCACTGCTCTGTCTGTTATGCTGTGGTTTTAACCTCAACTAATCTTTCACATATTTCCACATACCCTGATAAAATTGATCATTTCTAAAGTCGACTTTGCGTCAGATGTTCTGGACATATGTGCTTTCCCTTGTTTCCCAGTCTTTTCTTCCCATTACTCTTTACAATTCAGACACCTCTCAACCCTCCAGTTGCTGCTTTAAGCTTCAGGGAGTCTGAAGCTTGCCTTGTCTTTCAGTAGTCTAATTGTCTCTTCAACCAACTCTTTTACTGTGTGTTTATCCAGCCTTTCCTATCTATTTGTGAAGAACCTTTCAAGGAAGGTTATTCCGTGTAGCCCATGGATGTCACTGGAGGCAACTCAGACTTGACATACAGCTGAGGAGTTTATTTTACTTCTTATGACACTGGATCATGTTCATTTTTCTTTGATCACAATGAAGACAAATCCTTTTGTGCCTCTTTGCAGCTAGTTGTCTAAGGAAAGCAGGTGGGAATTGGTGCCCATGAGCTGTAACATTCAGCTGCAGCCTTGAGTGGCAAAAGGTTCGATTTGAACAAGAGTGATCTAAGTCCCCAGTGGCTGATGAGAGAAGTGGCAGGGCTGGGGAGGTGGGGAGCACTAATTTCCATGGCTGTCTGACCTCGAGGATGGTGCTTTTCCTACATGTCCAGACTTCATTAGGAGACACTCTGGATCAATATCAGTTGGAGAAGGTGGATATCACTCTAGGTTGTAAGCTGAAAAATAAGGAAAACTTTAAAAGCAGAAATCCTTTTTTTTTTTTTGATGCTCATTGAAATCTTCGTCTTGTAAATACACTGCTGAAACCTCTCCAATTAGCCACAGCACAAGAAATGAAGAGCTGAAGAAAATTATGGGGAGAGGCATGGCTCCTTAGGGGTTTTTGCATTTTAATGACCCCTTGGGTGTCTTTGGTGCTGAGTCCATGAACCTCCGATGCTGAGAGGAGACTGAAGAAACCTCTCAAGAAGTTTACATCAGAAGCAAATCCCCAAGTTTCCTGGAGCGTTAACATGTCCCACTGAGGGTCATCAGCAAAGGCTCCCCAGGAGCTGATTAGAGCAGAAAGTTGGAGGCCTTGATTGCAGGTAGGCAAAGGCAATGTGAGGGTGGCTCTGATGCTAAGTCAACCTTGCTGTGTGTTATCAAGCAGAATGGCCAAGACCCACAGCCAGCCCCTGGGTAGGGAGATCCTCTCCTCACACTTTACTCAGGTCTCTTCCTGGGGCAGTGTCGGGGTGGGGGGGTGCACAATGCCTAGTGCAGGACAACGATTCAGCACCTCCTGGGCTCTGTGGAGGTGAGGAGGCGGCAAGGCCACAGTGCTGTACGGAAACGTCATCTTCTCGTAGTCCTCGGTGGCAGAGACACTAGCCATAGGAAAGCACAGAAAGACCTCAGTTCTTCCGGAGGCTTTCAGCCTTGGCATTGCCCTTGGTCATCTCCACCACAGGCTGTCCTATGCTGTTCCAAATCTGCACCTGTTTCCCTGCAGCCTCTAGACATCCAACCTGCTTCCCCACCTTGCTCTCACTGCAGGATCTCCGCACCTTTACTGATCCCACTGGCCTTGCTGGCTGTTCCTTGAAACACAAAGACAGGGGCCAATCACAGAGTTCCTCTGGGTGTCCTGTTGCACCACAGCACTACCCTATGAGTGACATTCTTGTTACCTGAAGTGCAGTCTGAACCTCTCAAGATGCACTTTGTGGCTCTTTCCCCTTCTCATGCTGCTTTCCACTACCAAGAAAAGCTCCTTCATCTCTGAAACCACCCTGTCACAGGCAGTCACAGGTGACTACTGTATTGGCCTTAGCCTCCACTTTGCCAGGGTAACGAAGCCCAGGTCCCTCAGGCTCTCCATAAAGGCCATGTGCTTCAGGCCCCCAACCCCATCTGGCAAGACCTCCTCTGGACCCTCTCCAGTTGCTCCACATTCCTCCATCACTGGGCAGCCCACACTGGGACAGACTGTTCCAGACATGTGGCCACAGCAGTGCTGAGTGGAGGGGGATAAGAACTGCCCTTGCCCTGGCCACGCTCTTCCTAATGCAGTCCTGCATGCAGCTGGCCTCATTTGTGGTGAGCACGCACCACTGGCTCATATGGCACCCTTCATAATGTCCAGGGCCTTCTTCTTGGGGTTACTCCTCTACCAGTCAGGTCTATGTTTGTCCTGATGCACAGGTTGTTCTGCCCCGCTGATGAGCCTTTCAAAGAGGACAGGATGAGGGGTATACTGCTGCATACCCCACCTTTCCCTGGCTTCCTGGTCAAGCATGACGCATTCATGAAACACCTCTGAGCTCCATCATCCAGCTATCTTTTTGCCCATCTGGATGTCTACTGGACATCCACTACTCTCTTCTCCTCCACAAGTACAGCTCTTTCATCACAGAAGACAATCAGGTGGGTCAGGAATGATTTATCTTCAGTAAATCCATGCTGACTGTTCCCAAGCACATGCTTCAGGATGTGCCCAGAAAGGTGATCAGAGAGGACTGGCTCCATGACACACTCCTCAGCAACATGAGGCTGAATAGCCTGCAGCTCCCCAGGTTGTCCTTGTGGCCCTTTTTGAAGATGAGCACAACATATTTCTTTGGCTGCTCATTGGGACCTCCCCTAATCTCCACAACCTTTCAAAGGTGACAGAGAGCAGCCTTGCTGTCACAGTGGCCAGCTCTGATGCCAGCAATCCAATCCCCTAGACTTCTATGGGTTGAGTTCTAGAGACTTAGGCACTGCGGGTTGGTTTTCTCCTCAGGAGTCCTGACTCTAGGCACAACAGCTCAGGAGACCTTGTGGGTGACGACGGAAGCCAGGAAGGACTTGACTTCCCCAGACCAACCTACATCCACTTTTGCTAGAATCCCTGCCCCATTCAGCAGTGAGCCCACATTTCCTTGTTTATTCCTTTACTGCCACTGAAGCAGTAGCAGCTCTTCTTCCTGTCCTTCACATCCCCTGCAAGTGTCTCTATGCCAGGGGAGCTTTGGCTTCCTTAACACCATCCCGACTTTGCTGCACAATATTTCTAAATTCCTCCTTTGCAGCCTCACCCTTCTTCCCCTTTCCGTATGCTGCCTGATTGCCCTGGAGCTCACGTGGGAGTTCCCTGTTTAGCCAAGCTGGGCTCCAGAGATGTCTACTAATTTTACAAACTGTTCATTATGGAGCATTCTTGTGCTTGGCGGCTGCTGTCCTTAATGACCTGCGGGCTTTCCTGAGCTCCTCTGCCCTTCAGAGCTGCCTCCCTTGGTCCATGCCATGGAAGAGCTCCATACATGCAAGCTACCCCTTCACACATAGGACATCCCCCTCCTCATCTTGCCTGATGGTCTCTCCTGAAGAACTTGTACCCTGCCATTGAAGGACTCCATCGTGTGACTGATCCCAGCAAATGTCAGTTATTCCAACCATGTGGCACTCCTGTGACAGGCTGCATATGTTTGCATATATTTTGGCTTCAGCATCTCAGCTGTGGCGCCGACCGAAGATTTGTCCCAGGGAAACATGTTACGAAGGACCTCATGTATGCACAGGCTTTGATTGCAAGTGATGAAGTGCTGGCATGGATAGCAGGTGGCAATGTGATGGTGAAAGGAGGTTCCCACTAAGAGAGCAAAGCCTGCAGTGCCCAAGGCCAGGGAGAAACACAGCTGGGCCTTGCAGGAATGCCAGGAGAGGGGTTGGTGGCCCGAGCTGACTCTGCAGCTCCTTGGGGTCTGTGACAGATGTGAGCCGAACTCCAGGCAGGACAAGGCGTCACTGAAGAAGTCCCTGGGCCTGGGCAGCCTGTGATCCAGCCACCCTGAGGTCATCATTAGCCTAGTCCCTGTTCATATCATCTGTCAGGGTGAGAAGAGGTTCAGAGGGTGAAGAGCTAAGAAGGGTTTCAGAATACTGAGACTAGAGCAGAGACCTTGGTGTGATGTGCCTCCCATTTATGCAGCACACATGGATGTAGACGGGATGGACTTTCTCCAAAGGAAGTGGTGGGATTCGTTTGTTTGGGCACAAGTAGGAAACCCAAGATGCCCTGCAGCACTTGCACAGTGCCACTGCAAAGGGCGATTTTTTTTCCTGTAGGTTCCATGCTGTATCTGCTAGAGACGTGGTTTTCCTGGACACCCCAGGCATCTGACATGGCCCTGCCAGCCTATTTTATGTCATTAAATCAAGTGTCTGCACTGAATTACATTAGCTCTTTGTAACATTGGGATCTTCATCTGTCTCAGCTTCCGAGTGAGTGGAACACTAGCTGTAGTAGGCATCTAGTGTCATTTCAGATGGCCAAAGAAATTCTCCGCCTGGCCCCTAGCTGGTGCTCCATAAAGATGTGTGTCTCCCAGTTGCTCCATCAGAGCAAGCAGACACTGGCACATTGCTGGGACCACCGCTGTCTCTTCAAATGTCACCAGGTGTTTGCATGTGAGCAACTGACTCCCACCCTCCAGCTCCAGGGATTATAACCAGAGCTTAGACAAGGAGCTTGAGTGCAGACATCTGTGTTGTGCCCACTTCAGCTTGGGCAAGGGGAATCCCACCTCCTGTGTGTCTGTGGAGTTCATGAGAGTTAGCTGAATCCCACTGCATGCCAGGGGCTTCTAAATGGGCATGAGATGCCCAAATTGACCCATCTGAATCAGCAGCCAAACCATGGGAAAATGAGATTCCTTCTTGGCCCTTTCTAGGTGTCCTGCCTGAGATGTGTGAGTATGGATTTCCAAAGTGGGATGTTTCTACCTCTCGTAGATAACCCTGCTCTGATGAAACAAGTGACAATGCTGTAATTGGTCTCTCTGCGTTATTTAGAGAGGGAGCAATGGTGATTATTTGGTTTACCTCAGTGAACATTTCCCAGGAGGACAGAGCGCACGGGACAGAAAAATTCATGCCTTCAGCTGGGCCACTGTTGCCGAGCGGGGCCAGGCTCATGGGATGGAGGGAGCTCATGGCAACCTGACAGCACTGCCCAGAGACAGCTGTGTGCAGGAGCAGCTCCTCTGCAAAGAGCAGCAGGGCTCTGGGCACTGCCTGCTGCTGCTGCCAGGAGACGAGACAAGGCAGAGAGAAGTGAAAGGCAGTGTGGAGTGGGAGGACGGCTGACAGTGCTTTGTGGGAGAAATCTTCACAGCCCTTGTCACGGTAAATCTCTGGCTGCAGGGCAATGCTCCTGAGGTTCCTGGAGGAGTCTGCTAAACCCAAAACCTGCCATCCCACATTTGTTTTTTAAGGATGTCTCTCCCAGTTTTTCCTTTGCAGAGGAGAAAGAGGAGCATCAGAGCAGGGATCTGCTTCCACACCATCACAGGGATAGGTCATCCTGCTCCTTTTTCTTGGGGACAGCTGCAGGGGTGTGAAGCTGGGGTGTGCACACTTGTCTGCATGGACTGTACTTCAGAGCAGTGTCCCTGTGCCCCGGGTGCTGTGTGCCCAGGGCAGTGACTCTTCCACCTGTGAGGGTCAGCACTCAGCCTGCCCAGGGAGCTCACCACAGCGCTGTGGGGAGAAGCTCTGGGCGGGAGGAGAGACCCCCATCAGGGCAGGTTCATTCTGCTGCTGAGAGGGTGTTGCATGGGTCAGGGCTGCCCCCATCTCCAGCTCACTCCGAGGACATTTCTGGAGGGGCCTTTTCAAAAGGAAGGTCAAAGCAGGGGATACCTGGAAGAGAAGGAGCTGTCATGAGCCTGTGCTTTCAGTTCTTTTCTGTTTGGGTGGAGTGAAATGGGATTGGATCTGTCAGGTTTAGACAGGGGATGGAGGCTCCAAAACAGTGACACTGAGAGAGGAACAGTTCTGGGAGGGACTCAGCAAATGCCTTCATCCACCGCTCAGCCTAAGGACAGAGCCAGCATCACCTTTCCAGACTCAGAAAGGTTTCCCTCACCTGCTCCATAGCACCTGCAAACACGGAGGTGACCATTGGCAGTTCCCAGCCCCTGGGAGGTTTCTGCAAGGCAGAGCTGAGCACCCAGTGGGTGGGATGGGGTGTGGGAGCACTGAGAGGGCAGAGACGTGGGGACAGAGAAACAGGTCCCCACAGGGACGGCTCCAGGCAGCAGAGTCATGATCAGAGTGTGAGAAAAATCTATCAGCTCCAACGCCTCCTCTCCTCTCCTCTCCCAGCCAGCACAGCCCTCTGCTCTCAAGGCTGGGGGGTGCAGGGCAGGAGTTGTTTCCTCAGCAGCCAGACATGCAGGAGAGGAGACACTCCTGAGTGCCCCTCTGTCCCTCCCTGTCCCTGCCTCCCTCACCACAAATATCATGGTATTGCTCCATGTTTCCCACCTGTCCATGCTGCCCTTGTCCTTCCCCTTGGGCTCTCTGTGCAGGGGGGTTTCTGATGCAGTTCAGACACTGACCCTGCAGGTCCTGCCATGCAGACGTGTCCTTGACAGTGATGTGCTCAAGTGCCCCTCTAACCTGTGGGTCTCTGGGCAATGCAGTGTGGGGGGGCTGCGAATGAGCCAACTCTTCTGTCAGGACACCCCATCCTTAGGACATTCAGCCATTTCCCTGGGGTGTCTGGCTGGGCTGCAAGCTGCCCTCCACAAGGACACAGCTCTCCCATTGCAGCTGTGTGTTATCTAGGTGCCCCAGGGAGGAGCCACCTAGATCCTGAGGCCACGCTGAGACATGCTGCTGGGTGGCTGGATGTGGGCAGCTGGAAGGAGCCTGATGTGTTGCTGGCTAGAAGGAGACAGCTGAGACCTGCCTCACATCCCCTCAGAAAGAGTGCTGATGGGCACTTTGCAAGTGCATTTTTCTGCTCTCTGCGGTGTGGTTACTTTTTTCGGGTAACACGAATGCAACTGTCCTCCACCTCCGAGGTGCGAGCACAGGGCAGCTGGGAACAAGGCAGCTGGACAGGCCAGCTCTGCTCCCTCTGCACTCAAGCCAGAGTGAATCCTTTTGCCTCTCCAGAATCACAGCTGCTCACTCTGAGTGCAGCAGCAATGCTGAGGATTTCTACCTCCAGGAATCCTCCTCAGGTGTGACAGGGTCAGATAAAGAAAACCAAAAAAGCCTTAAAACTATTCATGAACCCACATTATGTGGAAGTGGCAGTGAAGATGCTGAAAATCCCTTCAACATTATGGGTGGATGAAATCTGACTGGAACTGGGATTATAACAGTTTAGTCACCTATGTTCCCCTGTCCACAGTGCTGTAGGTCAGGGCTGACTGCTCTGCAGCCCACGGGCAGAGTTCCCTACTCCTCATGGCAAACTCAGCCAGCACAAACCAGAGCTCAAGCCATGGAGCTCAATGACACTGCTGCTGAGATGGGGAGAAGTAATGTGTGTGTGTTCGGGGGAGGCTATGATAAAGTTTTGCTCAGAGAAGTCTGTCCTAATTTGTCAATGTTTCTTCTTCCTCAGACAGTTCCCCTTTGCCCGAAAGGAGCAAATGCCCAACAGCAGCTCCCTCAACGAGTTCCTCCTCCTGGCATTTGCAGACACATGGGAGCTGCAGCTCTTGCACTTCTCACTCTTCCTGGGCATCTACCTGGCTGCCCTCCTCGGCAACGGCCTCGTCATCACAGCCGTAGCCTGCGACCACCGCCTGCACACCGCCATGTACTTCTTCCTCCTCAACCTCTCCCTCCTCGACGTTGGCACCATCTCCACCACTGTCCCCAAATCCATGGCCAATTCTCTGTGGGACACCAGGGCCATTTCCTACTTCGGATGTGTTTTCCAGCTCTTTCTCAGTATCTTTTTCCTTTTGGCTGAGTATTCTCTTCTCACTCTCATGGCCTATGACTGCTTTGTCGCCATCTCCAAGCCCCTGCACTATGGTACCATCATGGGCAGCAGTGCTTGTGTCAAAATGGCAGCAGCTGCCTGGGCCAGTGGTTTTCTCAATGCTCTCCTGCACACTGCAAAAACATTTTCGATACCACTCTGCAAAGGCAACACAGTGAACCAGATCTTCTGTGAGATTCCCCAGATCCTCAAGCTCTCCTGCTCAGACTCCTACCTCAGGGTGTTTTGGGCACTTGTGATTACTGCTTGTTTAGCCTTTGGGTGTTTTGTTTTCATTGTGCTGTCCTACGTGCAGATCTTCACTGCTGTGCTGAGGATCCCTTCTGAGCAGGGACGACACAAAGCTTTTTCCATGTGCCTGCCTCACCTGGTCGTGGTCTCCCTGTTTGTCAGCACTGTAATATTTTCTGCCATGAAGCCCCCCTCCCTCTCCTCCCCAGCTCTGGATCTGGTGCTGGCTGTTCTGTACTCGGTGGTGCCTCCAACAGTGAACCCTCTCATCTACGGCATGAGGAACAAGGAGCTCAAAGACGCACTGAGGAAACTGGTTCAGTAGGTACAATGTCAGCACCAATAACTCTCCCATGTGCATCTGCTCCTCGTTCCCAGGGTATTTGTAACACAGCTAGGTGTTGCTCATGTCCGTCTTTCTCACTTATTTTCTCTGTTACATTCTCCTAAAAGAACAAATAAATATTTTGCTTCGTGCCACTTGTCCTCAGGAATCTCTCATATGAATCTGATCGAGAGACCATGTTGAAGCAGGAAGCCAGGCTTCCCCCTTCATCAGCGGAGATGGGAGAACCTCCGAGGCCGCTAGCCTGAGCTCCTTGGATGCCTTCAGTGCAATGAGGAGAGTTTCCCTTTGCAGTGTCTCTTTTGGTGCTGACACCAAGGGAGCTCAGGGGCACAGAGTCAGGCTCAGACAAGCACAGGCGTGCGCAGACCATGTGCCTTAGGAGAGCTCAGCTCCTGTGGCCACAGTCAGGGTGTGATCTCACACCCCTCTCCTGTGAGGGTGGCAGCCAGTTGTCACTGTGGGCTGATCCCTTCCCTCCACAGCGTTCCAACACTCCAAGCAAGAGTGGAAAGGAGGAGAGTCTGGACGAAGTCTGTGGGGACAGACCCTCTGCTCCTCAGGACCATTCCCCCACTGCCACAGCAGGCATTTCCTCCCTGCAGCCTTCACTTGGGGGCTGCAGCTTTCTTGGAGACATGTCCACCAACAGCAGCAGGACTTTCTCTTCTCAGGGATTTTCTCCTCATTTCCACACAGTCCTGCCTTGCTCTGATGCGTGTGTATGGCCCCAGTGCTCTTGTAACGTGCTGGTGGAAGATTTGTGCTTCCCTGTGCATTCCTGTGAGCTCAGGCAGGACCAGGCATTGGGTGCATTTAGGCCAGACCTGCCCTGCACAAGAACATTGCTGTAATAAAAGGGGATCCCCTCCATCATGTGCCTGAAGTCTGGCCTTTCTTCAGAAGCTGCAGTCAAAAATACACCCAAAGCAATGGCACCATAGAAGGGCTGCTGCTCTGCTTGTGACCTCCATGGGATGCGGGGGACAAGCTCAGAGTCTCCATGTGATCTGTTAGGGACTGAGGGCTGGATGCAGGGTTCATCTGTTGGTGACCAGTGCCAGTGGAGCTGGTGAATGGTCTCTGAATTTCCTGCCTGAGGCTGTCCCACAGGTGACAGTGCTGATGAGAGATGCCCATCCTTGTGGAGGGGAATCTGAGCCCCCAGGGGAGCTCAGGGGATCTCCAGGGACAGCGTGTGCCTAGAGTGGGCAGTGAGTGGAGCCACACAAAGTGAGGGACAGTCTCTGGTGCGGTAACGAGAAGGTACAGCACTAAATGCAGGTACGCATGGGGAAACGAGGGCTCTGCAGTCTCAGGAAAGGCAGTGGGGAGCCAGGAGGCGCAGGGAAGGGGCACTGGAGAGTGATTGCTGCACCCTCAGGGAAGAATCACAGGCTGGAGCCTTGCCTGAGTTATGCTGTGGACATGCCTGTGCCTGGCCCTGCACCTTCCACATCTGGACCTGTCCCTGTCCTTGTCCTTCTGACCTGACTCCCCGTCTCGACCTTGGACTTGCCTGCACACTACAGTCAAGAAAGCCTTAGAAAGGGATGCTGGGACGCGAGTAGCACCCAGAGAGGGTTTTAGGTGCAAAAGATGACCATATATCCACAGCAACGCTTGCCTGGCAGCCAATGTAACGGTGTGAGGAGAGCTTCAGCTTTGGACCCCTACTCAGCTAACACTGCACGCAGAGTCTTAGCTGGATGAAGAAGTGAGGGCAGCCACTTGGGTCAGGTTTTACGATGCACAGTTAGGAGAGGCAGCTCCAGCTCCCTTGAGAGCTGCGCTGGAGCCTTTCAGGAGTGGGCTGAGGTGGGGCTGGCACCGCCAGGGTGGGTGGGGAGAGGGCAGCTCCCCTCTGCCATGCTGGGTCTGGGTCTGGGTCTGGGCACAGCTTTTCCCTGGGGAGCTCCCAGAGAAGCTGCTCCAGGTTATCCTCCACCTCTGCCCTGGCAGCAGCACCAGCACTCAGGGTGCCAGGCAGGAAGTGCACAAGGGTGGAAGGAGGACAGGCTGCCCAAGGGGAGCATCGAGACCTTGTCTGTGCAGGCAGGGATGGAGTGAGGAAAGGCAGAGCTCAGCTGGAGCTGGCACCAGAGACCTTGGACATGAAAAGGGCTGGGGTATTATTAAGTGACTCTTAAATGATCCCCCAGTGTCTGACGGGGCTGAGCACCTGGCCCCTGCCCAGCCCAGGCGGTACCACACGTAGGAGGTAGCAGACAGCCATGTTCTGGGATGTGCTGGGGTGTGGTGCAGAAGAGAGGCCGTACAAGGCTGGCCTTTTCTCCTGTGTCCAGATACGGAGACCTGGAGGAGGACGGAGCTGGCCATGAAGCACACCACAGCTGGGGTGAGCAGCCAGTGCTGGAAAGGGGTGATGTGAGGGGCTGGTCTGGGACGATGGCCCTGGGGCAGCTTCCCCAGTGTCTCCATGCAACAGAGGGAACAACCTGGCTCTTCTCTTCTGCACCCGCCATGTCCTGGTGCCTTTCCCAGGAGACCTGCATTTGCCCTGCAAGCACATGGCCATGTGCTCCCACACTGTTGTTCACACACAGGAGCTGCCTGCTGGCATTTTTCCTCTCCTGGGCCCTTTCCAGCCCAGCCCAGCCCCTCCCCAGCTCTCCTCATCTCCCCTGCCCTCTCCCCAGACCACCCAGCAGAGCAGTCCAGGCTGGCGGTGGCCCCACAGCGGTGCCCACCGCAGGGGACTGCAGAGCTCTGAGCACTCACTCCACAGCCCCAGACCCTCTGAAGGGCACAGCAGGTCCTGGGGGGCAGAGAGGGGTGTCAGCCTCCCCATCAGCCTCCGGGGGGCTGGGGCCCAGCAATGGCACAAGGAAATGCAGGCCAGTCACTCCATGTCTCCACTGCTCTCATGACCAGCAGATCCTTAACCCTGGCTGCCTGCAGCCCCTCTGGGCAGCCCCTCTCCCCAGCACAGCACAAGAGTCCTGGCCCCGGGGCTCCTCACGCAGCTCCAGTGACAGAGCAGCCTGCCCCGAGGTGACACACACAGAAACAGGTTTTCATTTATTCCTCCCCACAAGCACACAGTTGCTCCTTTGCTCTTCTCCGGAGACAACCCTGCTCCCCAGAGGGCCTTTCCCCAGATCAGTGGGTCCATGTTGGCCTCGATGGCCATTCCTGCACCCCTCGCCTGTGCTCTCCACAGTGTCCTGGGCTGGCAGTGCTGCTCTGCATGGTGAGTGGGCTTTGGAGTGACTCCTCACTGGCCCTGCTGGTCAGGGCAGGCCCAGCTGGTCCAGCATCACTGCACCTGACAACGCCCTCCCCAGGGTCTGTGGCTGTGGAGGATGCTTGGAGCAATCAGAGGGCATTTCCAAGGGCTCAGGGGTGTCATAGACCCAGCCCACTGCCTCTCCTGAGATTGCAGAGCCCTGATTTGGTGCATTCCTTGGTTTAGCCTTTTGCTTTGGGTGACTCCACTTGGTTTTGGGACACCCCACTCACTGCCTATCCCAGGAATGTGCTGTCCCTGGAGATCCCCTGTGAAATTCTGGTGGCTCAGTACTCCCTTCCAGAAGGATGGGCGTCCATCAGCAGCCCTCTAATAGGTGGGACAGTGCCCGGCAGAGACCTCTTGAGCACTCACCCTCTCCAGGGGCACTGGACACCCACAAGTGACAGCTGAATCCAGCCCTCATTCCCTCACACATCACCCAAAAGAGCTGATGCCCCTTAGCCAATGGAAAACACAGGCACGGCAGCAGGGCCTTTTGGGGGGCAATTCCCTGAGCACATTCTTGGCTCCAGCTTGGGAAGAAGAGCCCAAACTTCAGGCACAGTACTAAGGAGGTCCCCTTTTATTACAGTGATGCTACTTGGGAGGCCAGCTCTGACACAGTGATCAGCAGCTTTACAGAAGGCCTCTGGGTCAGACGGAAGGGCTTTGTGCCTCTGGAGAAGTGGGAGGAATTCAAACATTTGTGTACAAACATGACTATCACAGACAGAATGCACAACGCACGAGAATTGCTGGAGATGGTAAACTGGGAATTCCTAGAGAGGAGAGATGGGCAGTTCATTGCTGCTGAACTAGTACCAGCTGAAACAGTTTCCTCACTGCATCCTGGAGCTCCTTGTTCCTCATGCTGTAGATGAGGGGCTTCACTGTTGGAGGCACCACTGCATACAGAACAGCCAGCACCAGATCCAGAGCTGGGGAGGAGAGGGAGGGGGGCTTCAGGTAAGCAAAAAATGCAGTGATGATGAACAGGGAGACCACAGCCAGGTGAGGCAGGCACATGGAAAAGGCTTTGTGTCGTCCCTGCTCAGAGGGGATCCTCAGCACGACTGTGAAGATCTGCACATAGGACAGCGCTGTCATGCTATGAAGGTTCGATAGTAACGAATGAGACAGTAACGTAATAAAAAACATGTTTATTTTCTCACGCAAGCTCTTGGATTAGTAACACACATTAAAATAATGCGATTACTAATTTAGAAAGGATAACCCCAAACCGTCAGTTACTGCACTATTAATTGAAGCACTGCTTATCCCGACTTGAAAGCTAGCTTGTTCACTCTCCTACTGAGAGGACTCTCAACCTCGAGGAGTCACCCTAACCCAGAGTCCCAGGAAAAGGGGAGGGGGGGATACTCACGGTCCAGCCGGAGAGGATGATCAGGTCACGTTCCCGTCCCTGCTCCAACTCTCCTAGCTCCCAAGTCTCTTTTTATACGGCTGGGGCTCTGGGCAAACACTGCTTTTGCTGACTTTTTGCGAGTTTCACAATCACAGGACCGTTTGTTTGTCTGTTTGGGAGGACCCTGCTAGCGGGGCAAGACCCCAATACCTCCGTATTGTTTCTTCCCTCCCCAGGGGTCCGTGCAGATTCCAGGTGGCAGACTTCACTTCTCCAGTCTTGTTAATCATTCCGCAGCCTTGCGCATACCAGTCCTTGCACATATCGGTTGGTAGACGACTTTACTCCTGTTAAGTCGTCTGTTCAACAGCTTTGTGCACATCAGCTCCTGTGCTACCAGTTCTTCTGCATATCAATTGACAAACTTCAGTCCCGTTAACTCTTCACTCGCCCATCAACCACTGACCTCACAACCACAAACAGCAGCCATGGGACTAGCACTGGCCTAGCAGGCACTGAGCCACCACTGACCTCAAAACCACCAACAGCACCCATGGGCCTAGCACTGGCCTAGCAGGCACTGAGACCCAAGTGACCTCACAACCACAAACAGCAGCCATGGGCCTAGCACTGGCCTATCAGGCACTGAGCCACAAGGGACCTCACAACCATAAACTAGAACGCAGGCACCTAGCACTGGCCTATCAGGCACTGAGCCACAAGTGACCTCACAAACACAAACAGCAGCCATGGGCCTAGCACTGGCCTATCAGGCACTGAGCCACAAGTGACCTCACAGCCACCAACAGAAACCAGGCACCTAGCACTGGCCTAGCAGGCACTGAGCCACAAGGGACCTCACAACCACAAACAGCACCCAGGCACCTAGCACTGGCCTGTCAGGCACTGAGCCACCACTGACCTCACAACCACAAATAGCACCCAGGCACCTAGCACTGGCCTGTCAGGCACTGAGCCACCACTGACCTCACAACCACAAATAGCACCCAGGCACCTAGCACTGGCCTAGCAGGCACTGAGCCACAAGTGACATCACAACCACAAACAGCAGCCATGGGCCTAGCACTGGCCTATCAGGCACTGAGCCACAACTGACCTCACAACCACAAACAGCAC
Organism: Apteryx mantelli; assembly: GCF_036417845.1. Taxonomy (NCBI): domain Eukaryota; kingdom Metazoa; phylum Chordata; class Aves; order Apterygiformes; family Apterygidae; genus Apteryx; species Apteryx mantelli. The sequence continues at coordinate 10,388,399 of NW_027118553.1, read as the reverse complement.
CCAGGCACCTAGCACTGGCCTAGCAGGCACTGAGCCACAAGTGACCTCACAACCACAAACTGCAGCCATGGGCCTAGCACTGGCCTATCAGGCACTGAGCCACAAGTAACATCACAACCACAAACAGCAGCCATGCGCCTAGCACTGGCCTATCAGGCACTGAGCCACAAGGGACCTCACAACCACAAACAGCAGCCATTGCCCTAGCACTGGCCTATCAGGCACTGAGCCACCACTGACCTCACAACCACAAATAGCACCCAGGCACCTAGCACTGGCCTAGCAGGCACTGAGCCACAAGTGACATCACAACCACAAACAGCAGCCACGCACCTAGCACTGGCCTATCAGGCACTGAGCCACAAGTGACCTCACAACCACAAGCAGCACCCAGGCACCTAGCACTGGCCTAGCAGGCACTGAGCCACAAGTGACCTCACAACCACAAACAGCAGCCATGCCACTAGCACTGGCCTATCAGGAACTGAGCCACAAGTGACATCACAACCACAAACAGCAGCCATGCCACTAGCACTGGCCTATCAGGCACTGAGCCACAAGTGACCTCACAACCACCAACAGAAACCAGGCACCTAGCACTGGCCTAGCAGGCACTGAGCCACAAGTGACCTCACAACCACAAACAGCAGCCATGGGCCTAGCACTGGCCTAGCAGGCACTGAGCCACAACTGACCTCACAACCACAAACAGCACCCAGGCACCTAGCACTGGTCTATCAGGCACTGAGCCACAAGGGACCTCAGAATCGCAAACAGTGATATCATGTTTCCTTTTTGCCTTTCATTTATAGATTGAGAACTGGCCTAATAGTGTGTATCAAAGGAAGTTGCTTGCTGCTTGCCTAGCCCATTCCGAGCAAGTAGTGACTTCACAGGCTTCATCAAAGGCACGTGCCATCTGCTGGCCTACTATATAGGAAGGCATTATGACCTCACATGTGAAAACAGCAGCCATGTGCCCACCACTGGCCTCTCAATACTGAAACAGAAGTGACCTCACCGTCTGCATTGAAGGCACTTGCATGTTCCTCACCTAGCACGGACTGAGGCACACCATTCCCAGAAGCACAAACAGCACTAATCTCCATTCTGCTGCTCTACCAGGTGCTCCTGCACCTGTACAAAAAGAAGCAATGTGTCTGCTGCTGGCCTAGCAGATACTGAGCCCAAATGACTTCACAAACACAAACAGCAGCAATATGCATTGAGCTGGTCTGTCAGGTGCTGAGGCTGAAGTGAGAGGAGAGGAGAAGCTCACCTGGGCCACTTGCATGTCCCTTGATTATGCTGTTATCACTCCGTACAGAACAGTCTTCTGCAAACACCTTTCATCTCCTGGCAAGACTCTCTCCAGCTCATGGCACAGCTCCACTCTGTCACCCTGGCAACAAATCACAAAAGGGAACAATTGGTCTTGCTTTTCCTTTAGTAACATCAAGTCCGAGCTGGGAGTCTTTGCACTGCAGCACCTGCACAATGACAGCAGGACGCCACTTCCATTTCTAGTGCATTTCTAGGGACAGAGATCAGCTGAGGGAGCAGCTGCACTGCAAAGGGTTGCTGACACTGTCACATCAACTCAGCACTGCACCAGGCATCAGCCTGACGCCAGACCTCTGCTCTGCCACCTACTCTACAAACACACTGTCTCTGCCCCACACAGCTGCCTCTTCTGCTTGATACAACCAGGTGCCAGCAAGAAGACATGGATGCAGGACACTCGCCACTTGCACACTCCCCAGCCACTGCTCTGCTCGCTGCCTTCCCTTGGCTCCTCAACCCAGACACACTGGGAAGCTCTTGCAGTGGCACCACAAGGTGGCCAAGGCACTCTAGGCTCACAAGGCCTGTGCAAATGAGCAGCACAAGATCAGGCAGGCACAGAGCTGGCTCCTTGGGCGATGCTTTTGTTTTCAGCGGGAAGGATGCTGCTTTCTTTGGGCACAGCAGGCTGCTGTTTTCCACCTCCATCCCCTCAGGAATCTCCACCTAGGGATGGGAGGGAATGGGGATTTTGTTTAGTAAAACAAAGGCTACAGATACAATGGAGAAATACTTGAGAGTCCGGAAGGCCCAAACTAGCCTTGGTTCCTTGTCCAAGAAAGTAAAGGAAAGGGGCCCTGGTGAAGGGAAAAGGGTACAGAGGCTTTGACATGAGGCCCAAGCAATGAGACAGCCCCAGCCTGGACGGCTGCTCAAATGCCAGCTGTCCTGGCTGCGCAGCCTCTGCACCAGCAGTCCAGGCTCCACAGCTGCCTTCACAGAGCACTGTGGGCTGGGTGCCATGGGCAACCTGGCCCTGGGCACATCTTCACCCCTCGCAGAGCCAGGAGCCCAAGAGCTCTGAGACTTCCTCAGGTCAAGCTACGGAGGCTTTGGGGCACTCACACAAAGGCACTCAAGACATGTGGGCATTTATTATAAGGGTCCTGGATTTGTCCTATATGGCACCACAACCTTCTAGGAAAAGGAGGGGACACAATAGCGTTTTCTGAGCAGGCTGGCAGTAACAGCAGTTGTGGGAGGAGGAATTTGCAGCACAGCAGAGGTACCAGGAGGTGAACCCACACCCCAAGTCACCCACAGAAGCCAGGCCCATTTATGGAAGCCTTCGCATCCATACGGAGCCTCTTCTCATCCACTTGCAGCTGCTTTCACAGAGGGCTCACGATGTTGGCAAAGATGTTGACAGGCACAGGGACACACCCTGGCATCCTGCCTCCACCCTCAGGGCCTCTAGGACTGCACTGGGAACCTCCATGAGTGGAGCAACCTAGAAAGAAAGAAAGAATCGGAGTGTTACTGGCAGTTCTGCTGGCCTTACAGAGTCTCAACAGGCAGGGGCAAATGTCTCCCCTCCATGCTGAGCTGTACTGGTGAGAAAGAGCTCCAAGATGCCTCCTCTACTGGGACCTGGCTTGAGCAAGGCACTGGATCCCTACCTCCACATGTCTCCCCCACTGCAGCCTCATGGAATCTGCTCTTCTGAGACTCTTCCCAAAGGCACCAGCGGCTTTGGAGATGCCACTTCCACTGCTCATCAAGGACAGCTGTCTCAGAGCCACCCATTGCCCTCAGAGGCCTGACTTCTCATGAGGGGGCATCTCCCCTCTCTGCAAGGGTCTGCATAGGCACAAAGTGGAGAAATGGCTCTGACTGCTTTGATTAACTACCCATCTCTCTGAGGGATCGCAATGGATTAGGGTCTGGGATGGGAAGATGCAATGAGCGTCCAGCTGCAACAGAAAGCCTTTAAGGAGGGAGAAGAGGACTTTCTCCAGGGGAGTCAGTAAAATCCCAAAGACTCACGGAAGCATCAAGACCTTCAGAAAGTGCAAGCCTGAACCTCAGCTGACAGAAACCACCAAACTGCGAGCAGCCCTGGCTCGCACCATGATGCTCCAAGGAGGCAAAACAGTCACCAACAGTCCTCACCCAGGTCTCCCTGAAGGACACCATGATAGCACGCTGGGCTCTGGGAGCAGAGCACTGCTCTCTCCAGCCACCTCCTCCCAAGCTGAGCAGCAAAGACTGGGGCCACGACACGGCTCCACCACAGGGCATCTCGCACTGTGACATGTACTGCCCCCACACCTCACAGAGGGTTGGCAGCCAACACGCGCCTCTGCATCAGCGACACATAGGCCACAGCACCACACATGGCAGCAGACAGGGCACCCACAAGTGCCCCACAACACACAAAGCCCAACTCTCCAGCCCTTCCATTCCCTTCTAGGCCTCCAAGGCCTTGCAACAGGCACTGCCTCTGAACAGCCACTCACAGCCCGCGGCCTGCTCACTTCCCACCTCCAGGATGCAGAGAGCAAGTGCTCTCACAGGGGCTGGTCAGGCCAGCTCTTGCCTCTTGCTTGTACCTCAACTTCCCTGAAAAAGAAATCTCTTTGAAAATGTGGCAGATACCTTTTTTGGGGGGTGACATTCCTTCTGTCTCCTCCAACAGCCTTTGCACCCATTCCCCAATTACTGCATACATGGACAGAAAATCAGAGACGTCTAAGGTGTTACAAAGCTTTACCAAGCCTTCTTCCTCCAGCTGGCCTATCAGGTGCTCAGGCAGAAGTGACCTCAGAATCAATAACCGAGCCATGTGCCTCCTGATGTCCTATCAGCTACTTGCAAAGAATTGCTTTGACATTGGTGATTTTCTGGCATAGCTCTCTTAGTCACTAGTGACCTCACTGCCCACACCCTGACCATGCGGCTGTTGACACCTGCAGCTCTCCCTGCCTCCCCCAAGGCTCAGCCAGCTCCTGAACGGCCTCCCTGATTCACCTTGTGGCTTCACAATGCTCATAGTGCAGCAAAACACCCACTGTGGACCAGTTACTACCCCAAACTGAGATTAGCTTTTGCCTCGGTAGTCTCTACACCTAGACCATAAAACTTAGGAATTGGAAAAAGGCCTGCAAGTAACTATTGGCAACATTTCTGAAAAAGATGATTTCATGGGATGAGCAATTGGGAAGCTGAAGACAGCAGGGCCTCATGTCCCAGGCAGAGGGAGAAGCCTTCCCACAACTCACAAGTCTGGTTCCTTCCCCAATGCTGAACAAACCCAGCAAATCCTCTACACATCCAGGACAACCAGCATTCTCCTGTTTTATGCCCTGACAACTGGAGACACGTGGAAGGACTCAGGCCAGGGCATCTCAGCTGGTGAAACCAGCAGAGCCACAACTCAGCAACTCTTCACCCTGACCTAGGAGCATGGAAAGAACAACGGCAAGTGGGAGCACTGGCCGTTCAGCCACTTTCAAGGCCCTTGACAAGCAAAACAGCTCACACTTACACAGCTGCTCTGGAAACAACCTTCAGGCTGCTGCCAGGCTCACAGGTCTCAGGGCAAAGCAAGAGGCCTGGAGCAAAAACAAAGGCTAAGGCACGGCATGACATGCGGGGACAGCCTCTCTCAGAGCCACTCGGAAATGCCGTTTTCACAACAAAAGACACCATTGGGAAGGGCCCCTCGTGAGGACACCAGCAGCCTGCTCACACTTTGCCCAGCAGCTCCCAAACGCAGCTCGCAGCAGCACCTGGGGGCTGCGGTGGCAGCAGCAGCTCAGGGAAACGCTTTAACATGGGTCTCCGACCCCCGGCAGGGGCAAAGCTTCCTGCCCCCAACCCCAGCAGCCGCCCCGGCCCAGCTGCTCGGGGCAGGCCGCCACGTCTGGCTGCAGGGCAGCTGCCTGCTCTGTCCCCGGTCGCTCTGTGACGTGCTCACGGCCCCACCAGCCCCTGCTGCAGCTCCTGCAGGAAAGCAGCCCTGGGGCCAGCACCACTGCCCCCGCCCCGGTGGGAGGGCACCCGCCGGCAGCTGAAGGCTCCCGCAGCCCCGCCAGCCCCGCTCACACCCGCTCTCGCCCGCTCCCTGCTCTGGCTTTGCTCCTGCTCCGCTTTCACGACATTTTTTTTCTATATGGTGGAGTCCGATTGGCTGAAAGAGCCATCAGTCAAATCCATCCCCACCTTCCTCTTCCAGGCCAATAGGAGGGCAGCGCTAGGGCCATTGCCGTGGCAATGTTGCACCCACCTGCCCTGGCAGCCACCTCTGCCCCGGCAGCCACCTCTGCCCCCTCCCCAGCCCCCGCAGTCAGGCGCCATGTTGTGGGTGGCAGCGCGGGGCAGCGCTGGGCATCCTGGGGCCTCAGGGCAGCACGGCCCCATGTGCCTGGGCAGTGCGGGGCCCTGGGGTGCTGCCGCTTCCCCGCTGGGTCTGGGCTTTGCTGCAGGGGCCCCACGGGGCTCCTGGCTGCCCTGCGCCCAGGGGCCTTGGGGGGGGGGGGCGGGGGAGCAGCCGCGGGGCCTGTGCTGCTGCCAGCCCTGGCGCCGGCGCGGGGGCCCTGGGCATGGCTGGGGCGCTGGAGCCCACGGGCAGCATCCTGCTGCCCCCTGGGGAGGGCAGGGCAGGGCAGGGCCCTGTCACCGCTGGAACCCCGGCCCCCTTCCCGCAGCAGCCCCGGGGCTCAGCAGCCCTTACGCTGCGCCTGGCAGGGCTGGGCCACAGCCGGGCAGGGGCTGCTTTCTGCGGGGCCGGGCTGGGCCCCAGCGCGTCACTCTGCAGGGCTGAGGAGCCCCGGGGGCCCAGGGCAGCCAGGGGCATAGCAGCTGTGGGCCTGCCAGTGCTGGGCAGCAGAGGTATATGGCCAGGAGGGGTCTGGGGGAGATGGCCCTGCTGGACTGCCCCCAGCACTGCCCACCACGGCTCAGAGAAAAATGGTTGGGGTCAGCAGGAACTTGTGGGGTGGCCATGGCACCCCCACCTGTTCCCAAGCTGCTCCCCCAAACAGGCTGTTTTTTGGGTGCAGAGGTCTGATCCCCATGTGCAGGAGGACAGGGGCTGTGGCCGTCTGAGGACAAGATCTCTGAGCCCAAACCATGCTGTGCCAAGTTGGAAGCATAAAAGGATCCGGGGGGAAGGAGCAGAGGTTCTCCCAAAGGAGCAGACACCTTGGGGTTATTACAAGGTGAAGGTTTCATTTCCCTTATGGGCATTTCCAGCAGGCTCTTGAGAGCCCCACAGGAGCTGCAGGACACCCCAGCTGCAGGACGCAGGACCCCTTTTGTGCCAAAGCCAGATGCCGAAGGGGGACCCATTCCCAGGGCAGCCTGGCCATGGATTGCCCCCCACCCTCCACAAGGGGATGGAGCCAGTCCCACAGTATTCTTGGGGCTCAGGGCAGCTCCAGCCCCAGGACCCAGGAGTCCTGGCTGCCACACTGTCCCCTGAGCCACATGGGACCTTCAGGCAGGGCTCTTGTGGCAGCCCCCAGCCCTGTCCAGTCATCCTCCCAGCTCAGGATCCACAGCCATTTTTGCAGTTAACTGTCTCTGTGCAACATCTCAGGAAGGAACTCTTAAAGCCCTTACCCTTGGTGGAGAGCTGCAGGAGTGTTGGGAACAAGGAACTGCGGTGCAGGCTGATGGTGTTGGTCCAGCAGTTCTCCATCTCTCTTACGCCCTTGCCCTCAGATTATCTCTCCAGCTGGGGAGGGGTGATGGTCTTCCCGTTTCGTCACCCAAAACTCCTGTCCAATGTGTCCCTTCTCCTCTGCCTGTCAGCCAGGGGCCCCATCATGGTCCTGCTGCCTCCTCTCCCCCATCCTTGCCATGGAGCAGCTCTGAAGAGCAGTGATGGGGAGCACATGAGCAATGCTCAGCAGCATCTGGGAGTCACAGGGAACTCAGGACACCACCACACCGCTGGGGAGACCTCCCTGTGATGCGACACATCCCACTGTGACCTCATCTCGTGTCATCTGGGGGCTCAGTAGGTCACCACCATGGAGATGGAGTAGCCAGGGAGAGAGCTGAGAGATTTCCCCTCATGTTCTAGAAAGCAGCAACCTCCCCTCACTGCAGTTATTTTCCAAAACTTGCTGACTAATCCTTCAGGAACATCTCCAGATGGATCACAGGCTGTGAAATACCTAAAAGGGGACCCTGGAACGGTCACTTCTGTGTCCCTGCACTGTCAGGTCTCTGCACTGGGCAGACCTGTGTGGGAATGTAGGCCTTTGGGGTTGGTTTGGGATTTGGCATTTTTTTTAAAGACAGGATCAAAGTCATGTGGGATGAAACAGCACAAAGTGTGGCCACAAGCTGAGATGCTTTGGTGAGCCTCAAAAGTGATTTCTCCTGTGGGTCACTCTTTTTGTAGAAGCAGGATGTAGGACAATCTGGGACAGGATGCAGCCTCCCTCCTTGAGGCACCAAAGCAGGCTCTTTGGTTTTAAAAGTCCTCAGCAAGGTTTCTCAGTCTCCGGTGCTTAAGATAGAGATTTTAGGCCAGAAAAGAGCCAATGTGCCCTTAACACACATCATCTGGAGAGCTTTATCTGGGACCCTGCTCCCTGCCATGCTTCATAGCCATGGTTACTGTAGTGCAGGAACATGGTGCTGCCAATTATTAAGAATGAAAACATATTTGGCAATGGTGAAAACTGAAGTTTTGGAAAAGAGGATTTTTGTCAATTATTACAATGAGTTACTTTTTGAGAAGATTTCAAAGTCTGACTAGAATCTCCTTTTGGGGCTTGATTCATGTGACCACATAGAGAGGCTGTTGCTGCCCGAGATGCCCTGGGGTAGCTGTGTTCCCATGTGGTGCTAGAAATTTTTGAGATGGCTCCTACGGGACCTTAGGTTGTCTGAAAACAACTCAGTTGAGACAACTTCTTTCCCTGCATTGACTAGAAAGGGAAGCCCAGACAGCTGGGTTAGACAGAGACATCTGCACTGATGGGGTCTGACATGGGGTGAGATCAGCCTCCTCCCTGTTGTCCCCGAAAATGCAGTGGCACTTCATTGACTGTGGAGGGAATGAAAAGGGAGTGTGGCTAGGTGTTTTAGGGACTCCTTTAAAACACCACAGTAACGTAGGTATGTTGAGATTTGTGCAAATTTGGGCACCCAAAAATAGATGAAGCTGGTCACCCTGCTTTCCTCACCAGTCAAGAGAGCCCGACACCTCAGAGTGTGACGTGCTCTGTGCAAAGAGTGAGGAGTGGCACGGACAGCCGTGGGCAGAGGGTGGATTTCTGAGCACTGGGCTCTGTGCGAGACACAAAAATATCTTGTTTAGTGGTGCAGGCCTGTTTATAACAGAAGAGTTTAGAAAATGAGATTAAAACTGAAACAAGAAAGATATTAAGAAAAAAAGATTGAAAGCAAATAAATGTTTTATTATACTTTTCAGCTATTAATGTTTTTGTGTTCTTATTGTCTTTCTTGATTTGTTCTGTTTTAGTATACTGGTCTTCCGGGGTGATTCTGCACTATCTTTTTGTCTGAAATTGAAAGTGATTTTCAGAACTGGGGTGGGATGCAGTCACAGGGTCATGGGTGGCTGGTGCCATTGCAGGTACCCTGGTCCCCTCTGCCCAGCCTCCATCTGCAGCTCCGAGGGGCTCCAGTCTCCCGCAGGTCGCCTGTGAGAGCTGCAAGGCCCATGCAGGTGCCTCAGAGACACCGGGGCCTCTCCAAGTGCCACTGGGTGCTTGTGGTTGGACACGTGAGCTCTGCCTGGACAGGTGAAGAACTGTTTTCAACATTAAAAAAAAAGAAATATATGAGCACACATTCATCAGCTGAAATGACTGAATAATGTTAATAAAATGCCAGTGTTTTTGCATGATGACGTAATGGAAATTTTGAGGAAGAGCATGAATCTCAGGAGAAGAAATGTTGATCTGCCCCTTAGCTTTCGTTACCGCTGATCTGTTACGCTGTTTTTTTAACCTCACTAATCTTTCACATATTTCCACATGCCCTGATTAAATTGATCATTTCTATAGTTGACTTTGCATCAGATTATCTGGACATATATGCTTTCCCTTGTTTCCCAGTTTTCCTCCTCCCCTTACTCTTTATAATTCAGATACTTCTCAACTCTCTAGTTGCTGCTTTGAGCTTCAGGGAGTCTGAAGCTTGCCTCATCTTTCAGCAGTCTAACTGTCTCTTCAACCAGTTCCTTCACTGTGTGTCTATCCAGTCTTTCCTATCTATTTGTGAAGAACCTTTCAAGGAAGGTTATTCCTTGTAGCCTGTGGACCTCACTGGAGGCAACTTGGACTTGACATACAGTTGAGGAGTGCGTTTTACTTCTTACGACACTGGAACAAGTTTATTTTCATTTGATCACAATGAAGACAAATCCTTCTGTGTCTGTTTGCAGCTAGTTGTCTAAGGAAAGCAGGTGGGAATTGGTGCCCATGAGCTGTAACATTCAGCTGCAGCCTTGAGTGGCAAAAGGTTCGATTTGAACAAGAGTGATCTAAGTCCCCAGTGGCTGATGAAAGAAGTGGCAGGGCTGGGGAGGTGGGGAGGAATATTTTCCATGGATGTCTGACCTCCAGGATGGTGCTTTTCCTACCTGTCCAGACTTCATTAGGAGACACTCTGGATCAATATCAGTTGGAGAAGGTGGATATCACTCTAGGCTGTAAACTTAAAAATAAAGAAAACTTTAAAAGCAGAAATCTCTTAGAGACCAAGGGCTGGATTTAGGACTTGCCCATCACTGTCCAGTAGCAGCGGAGATAATGAATTGTGAATGATGATGTGCACACCCAGGGCCATTCCACATGTTAAAGCACACTCTTAGATTCCCGTCCTCCTGGAGGGGAATCTGGAGGTGCCAGGAGAGCTCTGGGAATCTCCTGGGACAGTGTGTGCCTGGGGTGGGCAGTGAGTGGAGCCTCACAAAGGGAGAGGTCCTCCAAGGTGGAGTCACCTGAAGGTAAAACCCTTAACCCAGGGATCTGCTGGCAAAAGAGGACTCTGCCATCCCAGCAGAGGCAGTGGGGACCCATCTGGCAGAGGGAAGGGAGACTGGAGAGCAATTCATGTCGTCAGTGTGATACCAGGGGCAAGATGTAGAGGCACACCTGGACTCAACTAGCACCCTTGGAAATGCTCCATAGTCCCTTCAAGCACCTGCCACATCCGCAGTCCCTGGAGGGATTAGAGGCTGTGACCCCCATTTGGTTGGGTCTGCTTCCCACCCTGACCAGCATGGCCAGTGCAGAGTGACCCCATGGACCTGTGGCCCCACAGCCCGCTCACTCTGCAGAGCAGCTCCATCAGCTTGGGGCCCTGCAGCAGAAGAGGGGAGGGGGTGTGGGAATGTCCAGTGAGATCAGAGGAGGGATTGGGAGAGATGAGAAGGAAGTGGAACTGGGCTTGAAATTGCTGACCTTTAATCCAAGACAATGTTTTGAGTGTGGGCACACTGAAGTGAGCTCCCAGTGCAGAGCCAGAAGTCCTTGCTCTGCTGGCCCTCCACATGGCCTGGGAAGTGCCTGAAGAAGGATTAATGTTCCCCACCCTCCCAGCTCCTTGTGCCATCATCCCTCCTGAAGGGAGACAACAAAAGAAAGGCTGGGAGCCCTTGTGGGGGCTTGTGTTGAAGGAAGCAGCACCCAGGAGCCATATGAGTTTGCTGCTGTCCCTCAGGCCCTGTCCCCAGCACATCTCCTTCAGACAATCTCCCCCACCCTGCATGCTGGCCATTACCCCAAATGTCACCCCCAGACAATGCTCCAGGCCCAGCTGGAAGACTGGGCGTGCAACTGTGAGCCCTGACAGGATGAACCATCTCCTGGGTCCTCTGCAGGGCTGGCAGCAAGCAGGCAGAGGAGGTCCTGGGACCATCTACTGGGACCTGTAGACCATCCTCCTCCCATGGGGGCCCTCAAGCAGGGTCTGTCAGAACAAAGATGCAGCCCAGCTTGTTGAATGAACAGAGAGGAGAATGCCCCAGGAATCTCCTCCTAGACCCAGCCCCTCTTACCAGCCATTTCCAGCACTGTCCATTCCCCATGGTGTTGGTGAGGGGTGATCTTGGAATGTGACCAGCTCCGTCTGCCTCCTGGGCTCAGCACCTGCATGGGGGGATGGCCATCCTGCCTGGCTGCTCTCCCTGGGCCCAGGCACCAGCAGACCCCAGAGCATGGCCTTCTGCTAACCCCGGGGGGACAGGATGAGGGCTGGGCAGGGCTGGGGACTGGTGGGAGGCTGCTGAACAGGAAGGCCATAGTGGCCAGGGCACTGAGGGCTGGGCCAGTGCAGGGATGAGGTGCAGATGGGAGCCACGACATTCCAGAAGCTCCCAACAGCCGTGGAGGGGACTCACTGCTGTTAGCAGGGCTGGGGGTCTCTTGGGGGCTGCAGCCATCAGCACCGCCTGCCAGGACTCCCAGACCCAGCACAGATGCTCAGTGCTCAGTACCATAGTTTACGGTGCTCCCCGTCTCTTGTGTCACCATCCCCTCTCAGGAGCACTGCTGGGTGCATCACTCCTTGCCTGGGTGTAGAAAGGAGCTGCTGGAGCTCCTCTTCTCACCCCTGCTGACCCCAGCTCTGCCTTGGTGTCAGCCCACAGGCTCTGCCCTGGGTCATGCTCTGTCTCCATCCAAAAATAGAGCATTTCCTTGAACCTGGTCACCCTGCTTTCCTCACCAGTCGAGAGAGACCGACACCTAAGAGTGCAACATGCTCTGTGCAAAGAGTGAGGGGTGGCATGGGCAGCCGTGGGCAGAGGGTGGTCTTCTGAGCACCGGGCTCAGTGTGAGACACAGAAGTATGCTGTTTGGTGGTGCAGGCCTGATTATAACAGAAAAGTTTAGAAAATGACATTAAAAATGAAAGAAAGAAATTAAGACAAAGATTTAAAGCAAAGAAATGCTTTGTTATACTTTCCTTTTTTTTCTGTTCTCATTGTCTTTCTTGATTTGTTCTGTTTCAGTACACTAGTCTTCTGGGGCAATTATGCGTTATCTTTCTGTCTGAAAAGGAAAGTGATTTTGAGAACTGTGGTGGGATGCAGTCACAGGGTCATGGGTGGCTGGTGCCATTGCAGGTGCCCTAGTCCCCTCTGCCCAGCCTCCCTCTGCGGCTCCGAGGGGCTCTCGTCTCCCGCAGGTCCCCTGTGCGAGCTGCCAGGCCCAGGCAGGTGCCTCAGAGACACCGGGGCCTCTCCAAGTGCCACTGGATGTTTATGGTTAGACATCTCAGCTCTGCCTGGAAAGGTGAAGAACTGTTTTCAACATTAAATATATATATATATAAGAACATTTTCATTAGCTGAAAGGACTGAATAATAAAATGTCAGTGTTTTCCCATGATGATGTAATGGAAATTTTGAGGAAAGCTATGGATCTCAGGAGAAGAAATGTTGATCTGCCCCTTAACTTGTGTTACCACTGTTCTGTCTGTTATGCTGTGGTTTTAACCTCACTAATCTTTCACCTGTTTGCACAGTCCTGGATTACACTCATCATTTCTACAGTCAACTTCGCATCAGGCAGTGCGGACACATGCACTTTCCATAGTTTTCCAGTCTTCCTCCACCCCTTATTCTTTGTCATTCAGATGCTTCTCAACTCTAGTTGCTGCTTTGAGCTTCAGGGAGTCTGAAGCTTGCCTTGTCTTTCAGGAGTCTAATTGTCTCTTCAACCAACTCCTTCACTGTGTGTTTATCCAGCCTTTCCTATCTATTTGTGAAGAACATTTCAAGGAAGGTTATTCCTTGTAGACTGTGGACCTCACTGGAGGCACATTGGACTTGACATACAGTTGAGGAGCGTATATTATTTCTTATGACACTGGATCAAGTTTATTTGTGTTTGATTGCAATTAAGACAAATCCTTCTGTGCCTGTTTGCAGCTCGTTGTCTAAGGAAAGCAGGTGGGAATTGGTGCACATGAGCAGCAACATTCAGCTGCAGCTTTGAGTGGCAAAAGGTCAGATTTGAACAAGAGTGATCTAAGTCCCCAGTGGCTGATGAGGGAAGTGGCAGGGCTGGGGAGGTGGGGAGGAATATTTTCCATGAATGTCTGACCTCCAAGATCGTGCTTTTCCTACATGTCCAGACCTCATTAGGAGACACTCCAGATCAATATCAGCTGGAGAAGGTGGATATCACTCTAGTTTGTAGGCTGAAAAATAAGGAAAACTTTGAAAGCAGAAATCCCTTTTTTTTTTTCCTGCTCATTGAAATCTTCCTCTTGTAAATACACTGCTGAAACCTCTCCAATTAGCCACAGCACAAGAATTGAAGAGCTGAAGAAAATTATGGGGAGAGGCATGGCTCCTTAGGGGGTTTTGCATTTTAATGACCCCTCGGGTGTCTTTGGTGCTGAGCCCATGAACCTCATGTGCTGAGAGGAGACTGAAGCAACCTCTCAAGAAGTTTACATCAGAAGCAAATCCCAAGTTTCTTGGAGTGTTAATGGGTCCCACTGAGGGCCATTATCAACAAAAGCTCCCTGCTGGCTGATTAGAGCAGAAAGTTGGAGGCCCTGATTGCAGGTAGGCAAAGGCAATGTGAGGGTGGCTGTGATGCCAAGTCAGCCTTGATGTGTGTTATCAAGCAGAATGAGCAAGACCCACAACCAGCCCCTGGTTAGGGTGATCCTTGTCCTCACATGTTGCTCAGGGCTGTTCCTGGGGGCAGTGTCAGGGTGGGGGGGAGCACAATGCCTAATGCAGGACAACGATACAGCACCTCCTGGTCTCCATGGAGGTGAGGAGGCAGCAAGGCCCCAGTGCTGTAAGGAAACATCATCTTTTCTTAGGCCTCCATGGCAAACACTAGCCATAGCAAATGGGACAAAGACCTCAGTTCTGTTGGAGTCTTTCAGCCTTGGCATTGCCCTCGGTCATCTCCACCACAGGTTGTCCTATGGTGTCCCAAAGCTGCACCTGTTTCCCTGCAGCCTGCAGACACCCAACGTGCTTCCCCTCCTTGCTCTCACTGCAGGATCTCCCCACCTTCACTGAAATCCCCCTGTCCTTGCTGGCTCTTCCTTGAAACAAAAGGCAAGGGACTGATCACGGAGTCCCTCTGGGTGTCCTCTTGCACCACAGCACTACCCTACGAGTGACGTTCTCGTTACATGAAGTGCAGTCTGAACCTCTCAAGATGCACTTTGTGGCTCTTTCCCCTTCTCATGCGGCTTCCCACTACCAAGAAAAGCTCCATCATCTCTGAAACCACCCTGTCACAGGCAGTCACAGGCAACTACTGTATTGGCCTTAGCCTCCACTTCAGCAGGCTAGAGCAGCCCAGGTCCCTCAGCCTCTCCATACAGACCATGTGCTTCAGGCCCCCAACACCATCTGGGCAGACCTCCTCTGCACCCTCTCCAGTTGCTCCCCATTTCTCCAGCACTGCCTGTACCACACTGGGACACACTGTTGCAGACATATGGCCACAGCAGGGCTGAGTGGAGGGGGATAAGAACTGCCCTTGCCTGGGTGGCCATGCTCTTCCTAATGCAGTCCTGTATGCAGGTGGCCTCATTTGTGCTTAGTACGCATCACTGGCTCATATGACACCCCTTGTAACATCCAGGGCCTTCTCCTCGGGGTCATTCCTCTGCTGGTCAGGTCTCCGCCTGTCCTGATGCATGTGTTCTTCTGCCCTTCTGAGGAGCCTTTCAAACAGGATAGGATGTGGGGTAGACCCCTGCATACTCCACCTTTCCCTGGCTTCCCGGTCAAGCATGACCCATTCATGAAACCCCTCTGAGCTCCATCATCCAACCAGCTTTTCGCCCATCTGGATGTCTCCTGGACATCCACTACTCTCCTCTCCTTCACAAGTGCACGTCTTTTATCACAGAAGGCAATCAGGTGGGTCAGGAATGATTTAACTTCAGTAAATCCATGCTGACTGTTCCCAAGCACGTGCTTCATGATGTGCCCAGCAAGGTGATCGGAGAGGCCTGGCTCCATGACACACTCTCAGCAACATGAGGCTGAATGGCCTGCAGCTCCCTGGTTTGTCCTTGTGGCCTTTTTTGAAGATGAGCACAACATATTTCTTCTTCTGATCTTTGGGACCTCCCCTGATCTCCACAACCTTTCAAAAATGACAGAGAGCAGCCTTACTGTCAGAGCAGCCAGCTCTCTCCATGTCCATGGATGCCAGACATCCAGTCCCATAGACTTGTATAGGTTGAGTTGTACAGACTTAGGTATTGCAGGTTGGTTTTCTCCTCAGGAGTCCTGACTCTAGGCACAACAGCTGAGGAGACCTTGTGGGTGAAGACTGAAGCCAGGAAGGACTTGACTTCCCCAGACCTAACTACATCCGTTTTTGCTAGAATCTCTGTCCCAGTCAGCGGTGAGCCCACATTTCCTTTTTTACTCCTTTACTGTCACTGAAGCAGCAGCAGCTCTTCTTCCTGTCCTTCACATCCCCTGCAAGTGTCTCTATGCCAGGGGAGTTTTGGCTTCCTTAACACCATCCCAACTTTGCTGGACAATATTTCTAAATTCCTCCTTTGCAGCCTCTGCCTTCTTCCCCTTTCCGTATGCTGCCTGATTGCCCTGGAGCTCACGTGGGAGTTCCCTGTTTAGCCAAGCTGGTGTCCAGAGATGTCTGCTAATCTTACAAACTGTTTGTCATGGAGCATTCTTGTGCTTGGCGGCTGCTGTCCTTAAAGACCTGTGGGCTTTCCTGAGCTCCTCTGCCCTTCAGAGCTGCCTCCCTTGGTCCATGCCATGGAAGAACTCCATACATGCAAGCTACCCCTTCACACATAGGGCATGCCCCTCCTCATCTTGCCTGGTGGTCTCTCCTGAGGAACTTGCACCCTGCCATTGAAGGACCCCAGTCATATGAGTGATCCCACCACATCTCAGTTATTCCAAACATGTGGCACTCCTGTGACAGGCAGCTTGTGCATCTCCATTTGCTCCTGTCTGCACCCCAGGCTGCATATGTTTGCATACATTCTCGTTTCAGCATCTCAGCTGTGGCCTCAACTGAAGATTTGTCACAGGGAAACGTGTTACCAAGGACCCAACATACGCAAAGGCTTTGACTGCAAGTGGTACAGCCTGCAGTGCCCAAGGCCAAGGAGAAACAGATCTGGGCCATGCAGGAATGCCAGGAGAGGTGTTGGTGGCCTGAGCTGACTCTGCAGCACCATTGGGCCTGTGACAGACTTCTTGAACCAATCTCCAGGAAGGACAATGTGCCACTGAAGAAGTCACTGGGCATGGGCAGCCTGTGATCCAGCCACCCTGAGGTCATCATTAGCCTAGTCCCTGTTCATATCATATTGGGGGGTGAGAAGAGGTTCAGGAGGGGGAGAGCTAGAAGGGTTTGAGTGTGCAGAGACTAGAGCAGAGATGTTGCTGTGATGTGCCGCCCATTTATGAAGCATGCTTGGAAGCAAACAGTACAGACTTTCCCTAAAGGCAGCGTTGGGATTCATTTGCTTGGGCACAGGTAGGAAACCCAAGATGCCCTGGGGCACTTGCACAGCAACTACTATGAAGGGGCTTGGTTTTCCTGCAGGTCCCATGCTGTATGTACTAGAGACATGGGGTTGTGCTGTACACCCCAGGCACCTGACATGGCCCTGCCAGTCTATTTCCATGTCATTAAATCAAGTGTCTGCATTGAATTATTAAAGCTGTTTCTAACATTGAGATCTTCATATGTCTCAGATTCTTAGCGAGTGGAGCTCTGGTTGTAGTAGGCATCTAGTGTCATTTCAGATGGACAAAGAAATTCCCCACCTGGTCCCCAAGTGATGCTCCAAAAGGATGTGGGTCTCATAGTGGCTCCATCAGAGGAAGCAGACACTGGCACATGCCTTGGACCACCTCTGTCTCTTCAAGTGTCCCCAGGTGTTTGTGTGTGAGCAACTGACTCCCACCCTCCATCTGCAGGGATTACAATGGCAGCTTAGACAGGGAGCTTCCATGCAGACCTCTGTGTTGTGCTCACTTCAGGTTGGGCAAGCAGAATCCCACCTCCTGTGTGTTTGTGGAGTTCATGGGAAGGATCTGAAACCCACTCCGGCCCAGGGAGCTGGGCCAGCATGAGATACCCAGATTGACTCATCTGTATCAATACCTGAACCGTGGGTAAATGAGCTCCCTTCTTGTCCCCATCTGGGTGTCCTGCCTAATTAAGAGATGGACATAGTGGCTTCCAGAGTGGGACATTTCCACCTTTCATAGATAGGCACCCTCTGATGAAATAAACTGCAATGTTGGAATCAGTCTCTCTGCACTCTTTAGAAAAGGACAGTAGGTGATTATTTCAGTCTACTTCAGGGAACATTTCCCAAGAGGAGGGAGCACAAGGGATGGAGAAATTCACGTCTTCAGTTCGGCCCCTGCTCCTGAGCAGGACCAGGCTCCTGGGAGAGGGGGAGCTCATGGCAACCTGTCAGCACTGCCCAGAGACAGCTGTGTGCAGGAGCAGCAACTCTGCAAAGAGCAGCAGGGCTCCGGGCTCTGCCTGCTGCTGCTGCCATGAGATGAGAGAAGACAGCAAGAAGTGCAAGGCAGTGTGGAGTGGGAGGCCAGAGGAGAGCT
The DNA here is from genome assembly GCF_036417845.1 of Apteryx mantelli. Classification (NCBI taxonomy): domain Eukaryota; kingdom Metazoa; phylum Chordata; class Aves; order Apterygiformes; family Apterygidae; genus Apteryx; species Apteryx mantelli. Next base: position 10,370,515 of record NW_027118553.1, on the reverse strand, counting down.
CATTGTGGGAGAAATCTTTACAGCCCTTTACACGGTAAGTCTCTGGCTGCAGGGCAATGCTACTGAGGTTCCTGCAGGGATCTTCTAAACCCATCCCACCCCATGACTGATAAGTTTTTTAATGTTCGTTCTCCCGACTTCTCCAACGAGGAGCATGGGGAGACGCTTCAGAGCAGGGATTCCCTGCCACACTGTCACGAGGACAGTGCATCACGGCTACATCCTTCCACGACTGGTGCAGGGGAGCGAAGCCATGGTGTGCACGCATCCCTGCCCAGGGCTGTTGTTCAGAGCAGCTTCCCTGTGCCCCAGAGTGCTGTGTGCCTGGGGCAGTGACTCTGCTACCTGCAAGGTCAGCACTCAGCCTTCGCAGGGAACTCCCTACAGCACTGCAGGGAGAAGTTCTGGGTGGGATGAGAGACCCCCAGCAGGACAGGTTCATTCTCCTGTTGAGAGGGTACTGCGTGGGTCAGGGCTGCTCGCAGCTCTAGCTCACCCTCAGAACATGTCTGGAGGGGTCTTTTCAAGACGACACTCATGGCAAGCTTACCTGAAAGGGAAGGCACTCTCCTGAGGCTCTGATTTTGTTTTGTATCTTTGTCAAAGCACAAATCGAAAAGGATGTTTTAGGCTTAGGTGACTGAAGGAGAGTTCTGCAGTGTTACTGGGAGGGATCAATAGGTCTGCAAGGATCCCAGAAAGTCCCCTCAGCCGTCTTTTTACCTGCAGGCAGCACCAATAGCACCTTTGCAGCTCTCATCAGTCTCATCAGGCTTAGTCTCACCTGCTCCTTAGGTCCTGCAAACACAGAGATGACCCTGGGCAGTGCCCTTTGGCCACAAGGTTTCCGTAGGGCAGAGCTAAACACCCAGATGGTGGCATGGGGTCTGTGAGCAGTGACAGGGGAAAGACGTGGGGACAAAGAACGAGCTCCCACTGGGGACAGCTCCAGGCAGCTGCGAGATGCTCAGGGAGTGCTAGGAAAGTGCCCACAGAAACACTGTGGCAGGCTGGCTTCAGGCAACTCTCTTGTGGTCCTTCCTTGGAGATGTCTTCCTCTGAGCAAGCCATCCTTTCTTTTCTGCTCTCCCACCCACCAGAGCCCTGCCTCTGCTTTGAAGGTGAAGGGCTCTAGGGCATCTTTCACCTCCTCTGCAGTCAGATTTCCAGAAAAGCACAGCTGCCTCTCTCCTGCCACGTGCCCATTTCCCCCTGCAAGGCAAAGGGGCTGAGAACGACTGCCCTGGGAGGACACAGTGTGCACTGGAGGTGCAATCTGGGGAAGGTGCCCCTCTGCCTCTCTCTCTCCTTCCTTGGCAGCAGGGTCACAGCATTTCTCCTTGTTTTCCTGCCTCTCCTTTCTGCTCTTGTACTTGTGGTCAGCTGGGGGTTCAGCTACAAATTCAGACACCCACCCTGAGGTCCTGCCATGGAGGTGTCTGCATAGGGGTGAGGTGCCCAAGGCCTGTTCTCACCCCAGGGTGCTGAGCAATGCAGTCAGAGGGGCTGGGGAAGGAGCTGACTCTCCCTTTAGGAGACCTCATTTTCAGGACACATGACTATCATCTCCTTCAGATGTCCTGCTGGGTTTGTGAGCTGCCCTCCAGAAGGGCACAGCTGTCCCATTGGATCTTAGCAACACTGGAGAGCCATTTCAAGAAGCTCAGGAGATGCTAAGGCCACAAAATGCTCCTGAGTGGTTTTGTACATGTGCAGCTGAAGTGAACCTGGTATTTCTTCAGCCGGAATGGGGGTGTTGAGAATTTCCTTAGCTATCAGCTCTCACCGCACGGAGTCCTTGGTGTGATCATGTATGTCAGGAGGAAAGTCCCGTTCTCTCCATCACATCTCCACCCGGAGTTGAGAAAGAGAGTAGAGTTAGATCTGTGCTTTGAAACCAGCCTCTCGTGATCTCATCAGAGTCCAGTGTCTTTTTTAGAATAACTTGTGGGTGAAATCATCCACTGGGTAACACAAGTGCGAGCGCATGGCAGCTGGGAACAAAATGGATGGACCCAGCAGCACTCCTGACTCTGCACTAAGCAGCAGAGATCCCATTTTCCTCTCTGGTCTTTTTAATGTTCATGCTTGCAGCAATAAAAACATCTGTTCCTGCAAAGAACACTCACCAGATGTGATGGCAGAATCTAAAAATATCCAAACAAAATAATTGTAGAAAAAATGCTAAGTCTCTCTGCTGCAGCACAAAATCTTTAGAAGTGTGTGTGAGGATATTAACAGACCTTTTCCATTAAAGGTGGATGGTCTTTGACATCAGCTTTGAAAATAAGGGACGTAACTAACCAGTCCCATATACCCACCGGTAGGACAGGCCCCTGCTCCTCCCAGCACACTCAGCTGGAGCTGAAACTGAGGAGCTGAACAAAGGTCTTCCTGAGAAGAAGAAAAGGAAATTTGTCTGTACTGCAGGGAAGTCGGTGAGGGAATATTTCTATGAAAAATATAAATTTTTTCTCAGAGAAAACTGTTCTAAGTTATCACTGGTTTTTCTTCTTTGGACAGTTCCCCTGTGCTACATGGAGCAAATGTCCAACAGCAGTTCCTTCAGTGAGTTCCTCCTCCTGGCATTTGCAGACACACGGGAGCTGCAGCTCTTGCACTTCTCACTCTTCCTGGGCATCTACCTGGCTGCCCTCCTGGGCAACGGCCTCATCATCACAGCTGTAGCCTGCGACCACCACCTCCACACCCCCATGTACTTCTTCCTCCTCAACTTCTCTGTTCTGGACCTTGGCGCAATCTCCACCACAGTCCCCAAATCCATGGCCAATTCCCTGTGGAACACTAGGGCCATTTCCTACTTGGGATGTGTTGTCCAGTTCTTTCTCATTGTCTTTTTCCTTTTGGCGGAGTATTCTCTTCTCACTGTCATGGCCTATGACCGCTTTGTCGCCATCTGCAAACCCCTGCACTACGGGACCCTCATGGGCAGCAGAGCTTGTGTCAAAATGGCAGCAGCTGCCTGGGGCAGCGGTTTTCTCAATGCTGTTCTACACACTGCTCACACATTTTCAATGCCACTCTGCAAAGGCAATGTGGTGGACCAGTTCTTCTGTGAAATTCCTGAGATCCTCAAGCTCTCCTGCTCAGACTCCTACCTCAGGGAAGCTGGGCTTCTTGTGGCTACTGCCTGTTTAACGTTTGGATGTTTTGTTTTCATTGTGCTGTCCTATGTGCAGATTTTCACTGCTGTGCTGAGGATCCCCTCTGAGCAGGGACGGCACAAAGCCTTTTCCATGTGCCTGCCTCACCTGGCCGTGGTCTCCCTGTTTGTCAGCACCGGCATCTTTGCCTGCCTGAAGCCCCCCTCCCTCTCCTCCCCAGCTGTGGATCTGGTGGTGTCTGTTCTGTACTCAGTGGTGCCTCCAACAGTGAACCCTCTCATCTACGGCATGAGGAACAAGGAGCTCAAAGACGCACTGAGGAAACTGGTTCAGTAGGTACAATGTCAGCACCAGTAACTCTCCCATGTGCATCTGCTCCTCATTCCCAGGGTATTTGGCAACATACCTATGTGTTGCTCATGTCTTTCTTTCCTACTTACTTTTTTCTGTTACATTCTCCTAAAAGAACAAATAAATATTTTGCTTCGTGCCACTTGTCCTCAGGAATCTCTCATTTGAATGTGATTGAGAGACCGTGTTGAAGCAGGAAGCCAGGCTTCCCCCTTCACCAGCAGAGATGGGGGAACCTCTGAGCCCGCTAGTCTGAGCTGCTTGGATGCCTTCAGTGCAATGAGGAGAGTTTCCCTTTGCAGTGTCTCTTTTGGTGCTGACACCAAGGGAGCTCAGGGGTACAGAGTCACGCTCCGATGAGTACAGGCGTGTGCAGACCATGGGTCCCGTGTCCCTTAAGAGAGCTCAGCTCCTGTGGCCACAGTCAGGGTATGATCTCACACCCCTCTCTTGTGAGGGTGGCAGCTGGCTGTCACCATGGGCTGGTCCCTTCCCTCTACACTGTTCCAACACTCAAAGCAGAGCAAGAGTGGAAAGGAGGAGAGTTTGGACGAAGTCTGTGGGAACAAACCCTCTGCCCCTCAGAACCATTCCCCCACTGCAAAAGCAGGCATTTCCTCACTGCAGCCTTCACTTGGGGGCTGCAGCTTTCCTGGACATATGTCCACCAACAGCAGCAGGACTTTCTCTCGTCAGGGCTTTTCTCCTCATTTCCACACAGTCCTGCCTTGGTCTGATGCGTGTGTATGGCCTCAGTGCTCTTGTAACGTGCTGGTGGTAGGTTTGTGCTTCCCTGTGCATTCCTGTGAGCTCAGGCAGGACCAGGCATTGGGTGCATTTAGGCCAGACCTGGCCTGCACAAGAACATTGCTGTAATAAAAGGGGATCCCCTCCATCACGTGCCTGAAGTCTGGCCTTTCTTCAGAAGCTGCAGTCAAAAATACGCCCAAAGACATTGCACCATAAAAGGGCCTGCTGCTCTGCTTGTGACCTCCATGGGATGTGGGGGACAAGCTCAGAGTCTACATGTGATCTGTTAGGGACTAAGGGCTGGATGCAGGGTTCATCTGTTGGTGACCAGTGCCAGTGGAGCTGGTGAATGATCTCTGAATTTCCTGCCTGGGGTTGTCCCAGAGGTGACAGTGCTGATGAGAGATGCCCATCCTTGTGGAGGGGAATCTGAGCCACCAGGGGAGCTCAGGGGATCTCCAGGGACAGCGTGTGCCTGGTGTGGGCAGTGAGTGGAGCCACACAAAGTGAGGGATGGTCCACAGAGGAGTGACCAGAAGGTAGAGCACTAAATGCAGGTATGCATGGGGAAACGAGGGCTCTGCAATGCCCAGAGAGGCAGTGGGGACCCAGGAGGCGCAGGGAAGGGGCACTGGAGAGTGATTGCTGCACCCTCAGGGAAGAATCACAGGCTGGAGCCTTGCCTGAGTTATGCTGTGGACATGCCTGTGCCTGGCCCTGCACCTCTCACGTCCGTACCTGTCCCTGTCCCTGTCCTGCTGACCTGACTCCCATCTCTACCTCAAACCTGCCCCCTCACTACAATCAGGAAAGCCTTAGAAAGGGAAGCTGGGACCCGAGCAGCACCCAGAGAGGGTTTTAGGTGCAGAAGATGACCATATATCCACAGCAACGCTTGCCTGACAGCCAAAGTAAAGGAGTAAGGAGAGCTTCAGCTTTGGACCCCTACTCAGCTAACACTGCACACAGAGTCTTAGCTGGGTGAAGAAGTGAGGGCAGCCACTTGGGTCAGATTTTACAATGCACAGTTAGGAGAGGCAGCTCCAGCTCCCTCGAGAGCTGTGCTGGAGTCTTTCAGGAGGGGGCTGAGGTGGGGCTGGCACCACCAGGGTTGCTGGGGAGAGGGCAGCTCCCCTCTGCCACGCTGGGGCTGGGGCTGAGGCTGGGTCTGGGCACAGATTTTCCCTGGGAAGCTCCCTGAGGAGCTGCTCTGGGGGATCCTACACCTCTGCCCTGGCAGCAGCACCAGCGCTCAGTGTGCTGGGGGGGAAGTGCACAAGGGTGGGAGGGGGCCAGGCTGCCCAGGGGGAACACTGAGACCTTGTCTGTGCAGGCAGGGATGGAGTGAGGAAAGGCAGAGCTCAGCTGGAGCTGGCACCAGAGACCTTGGACATGAAAAGGGCTGGGGCATTAAATGTCTTCTTTGCCTCAGCTTTCCAGGGAAAGCTCTGCCTGAGGCCTCCCAGTTACGGGGCTGTTAGCAGACAGCCGTGCTGTGGGGTGTGCTGGGGTGTGGTGCAGAAGAGAGGCCGTACAAGGCTGGCCTTTTCTCCTGTGTCCGGATACGGAGACCTGGAGGAGGACGGAGCTGGCCATGAAGCACACCACAGCTGGGGTGAGCAGCCAGTGCTGGAAAGGGGTGATGTGAGGGGCTGGTCTGGGACGATGGCCCTGGGGCAGCTTCCCCAGTGTCTCCATGCAACAGAGGGAACAACCTGGCTCTTCTCTTCTGCACCCGCCATGTCCTGGTGCCTTTCCCAGGAGACCTGCATTTGCCCTGCAAGCACACGGCCATGTGCTCCCACACTGCCGTTCACACACAGTAGCTGCCTGCTGGCATTTTTCCTCTCCTGGGTCCTTTCTAGACCAGCCCAGACCCTCCCTGCGTCTCCCCACCTCCCCTGCCCTCTCCCCAGCCCACGCAGCAGAGCAGCCCAGCCTGGGGTGGCCCCACAGCAGTGCCCGCTGCAGGGGGCTGCAGAGCTCTGGGCACTCACACCACAGCCCCAGCCCCTCTGAAGGGCACAGCAGGTCCTGGGGGGCAGAGAGGGGTGTCAGCCTCCCCATCAGCCTCCGGGGGGGGGGGGCTGGGGGCCAGCAATGGCACAAGGAAATGGAGGCCACTCACTCCATGTCTCCACTGCCTTCATGACCAGGAGATCCTTAACCCTGGCTGCCTGCAGCCCCTCTGGGCAGCCCCTCTGCCCAGCACAGCACAAGACTCCTGGCCCCGGGGCTCCTCAGGCAGCTCCACTGACAGAGCAGCCTGCCCCGAGCTGACACACACAGAAACAGGTTTTCATTTATTCCTCCCCACAAGCACACAGTTGCTCCTTTGCTCTTCTCCAGAGGTGTCCCTGCTCCCCAGAGGGCCTTTCCCCAGGACAGTGTGTCCGTTCCGGCCTGGCTCTCCTCTCCTGCACCCCTCCCCTGTGCTCCTCAAATGGCCCTGAGCTGGCAGTGCTGCTCTGCAGGGCGAGCGGGCTGTGGGGCCCTGGGGTGACTCCGCACTGGCTGTGCTGGTCAGGGCAGACCCAGCTGGTCCAGCATCACTGCACCTGACAACGCCCTCCCCAGGGTCTGTGGCTGTGGAAGATGCTTGGAGGAATCACAGGGCATTTCCAAGGGCTCAGGGGTGTCATAGACCCAGCCCACTGCCTCTCCTGAGACTTCAGAGCTCTGATTTGGTGCATTCTTTGGTTTAGCACTTTGCTTTGGGTGACTCCACTTGGTTTTGGGAGACTCCACTCACTGCTCATCCAAGGCATACACTGCCCCTGGAGATCCGCTGTGCTCTTCTGGTGGCTCCATACTGCTTTCCAGAAGGATGGGCATCTGTTAGCAGCCCTCTAATAGGTGGGACAGTGTCCAGCAGAGACCTCTTGACCACTCATCCTCTCCAGGGGCACTGGACACCCACAAGTGACAGCTGAATCCAGCCCTCTTTCCCTCACACATCACCCGAAAGAGCTGATGCCCCTTAGCCCATAGAAAATGCAGGCACGGCAACAGGGCCTTTTGGGGGGCAATTCCCTGAGCTCATTCTTGGCTCCAGCTTGGGAAGAAGAGCCCAACCTTCAGGCACAGTACTAAGGAGATCCCCTTTTATTACAGTGCTGCTACTTGGGAGGCCAGCTCTGACACAGTGATCAGCAGCTTTGCAGAAGGCCTCTGGGTCAGACAGATGGGCTTTGTACCTCTGGAGAGGTGGGAGGAATTCAAACATTTGTGTACAAACATGGCTATCACAGGGAGGACACACAAAGTACAAGAGTTGCTGGAGATAAACTGGGAATTGCTTGGGAGGAGAGATGGGCAGCTCATTGCTGCTGAAATATTAACAGCTGAAGCAGCTTCCTCACTGCCTCCTGGAGCTCCTTGTTCCTCATGCTGTAGATGAGGGGGTTCACTGTTGGAGGCACCACTGCATAGAGAACAGCCACCACCAGATCCAGAGCTGGGAAGGAGAGGGACGGGGGGCTTCACGCAGGAAAACAGGCCAGTGCTTACACACAGGGAGACCACAGCCAGGTGAGGCAGGCACATGGAAAAGGCGTTGCGCCTGCCCTGCTCAGAGGGGATCCTCAGCACAACTGTGAAGATATGCACGTAGGACAGCGCTGTCACGCTATGAAGGTTCAATAGTAATGAATGACACAGTAACATAATAAAAAACATGTTTATTTTCTCACGCAAGCTCTTGGATTAGTAACATCCGTTAAAATAATGTGATTACTAATTTAGAAAGGATAACCCCAAACCGTTGATTACTGCACTATTAATTGGAAGCACTGCTTATCCCGACTTGAAAGCTTTCTTCTTCACTCTCCTAGTGAGAGGACTCTCAACCTCGAGGAGTTACCTTAACCCAGCATCCCAGGAAAAGGGGGGGTGGGGGGGATACTCACGGTCCAGCCAGAGAGGATGGTCAGGTCACGTTCCCATCCCTGCTCAAACTCTCACAGCTGCCAAGTCTCTCTCTATACAGCTGGGACTCTGGGCAAACACTGCTTTTGCTGACCTCTGCGAGTTTCACAATCACAGGTCTGTTTGTTTGTCTGCTCCGAATTATCCTGCTAGCGAGGCAAGACCGCAACACTGCCGTATAGCTTCCTCCCTCCCTGGGGGTCCGTGCAGTTTCGATTCCACAGCCTTATCAGGTGGCAGACTTCTTTAATCCTGTTAACTCTTCTATTCCACAGCCTTGCACATATCAGCTGGCAAACTTCTTCAGTCCTGTTAACTCTTTACTCGCTCGTCAGATGGTATTTATAAATGATGGCCTCACTGAGGTCCTCCTCAGGTGCAGATAATCCCCCCAACTCCAGAACCCACTGCTTTGGATCCTCAAAATCTCTTGCAGCCTCCCCTGCCTGCTACCTTCCCCTGGAAGATGCACACCAAATATCTGAGCCTGGCACAGGCACAAACGGCTGTGGGAGAGGAAAACTGCTGCCATTCAGCTACTGGGTGTGAACAGCAGTGTGGGAGCACAGAGCCGTGTGCTGGCAGGGTAAATGCAGGTCTCCTGGGAAAGGCACCAGGACATGGAGGGTGCAGGAGAAAAGAGCCCAGGTTGTTCCCTGTGTTGCATGGACACACTGGGGAAGCTGCCCCAGGGCTATTGTCCCAGACCAGCCCCTCACATCACCCCTTTCCAGCATGGCTGCTCACCCCAGCTGTGGGGTGCTCCATGGCCAGCTCCATCCTCCTGCAGGTCTCCATATCCAGACACAGGAGAAAAGGCCAGCCTTGCACGGCCTCTCTTCTGCACCACACCCCAGCACATCCCAGAGCACGGCTGTCTGCTAACAGCCCCGTAACTGGGAGGCCTCAGGCAGAGCTTCCCCTGGAAAGTTGAGGCAAAGAAGACATTTAATGACCCAGCCCTTTTCATGTCCAAGGTCTGTGGTTCCAGCTCCAGCTGAGCTCTGCCTTTCCGCACTCCATCCCTGCGTGCACAAACAAGGTCTCGATGCCCCACCTGGGCAGCCCGTCCCCCTTCCACCCTTTTGCACTTTCCACCTGACACCCTGAGTGCTGGTGCTGCTGCCAGGGCAGAGGTGGAGGATCCCCTGGAACGGCTCCTCAGGGAGGTCCCCAGGGAAAAGCTGTGCCCAGACCCAGCCTCAGCCCCAGATCCAGTGTGGCAGAGGCGAGCTGCCCTCTCCTGACCCACCTTGGCAGTGCCAGCTCCACCTCAGCCCACTCCTGAAAGGCTCCAGCGCAGCCCTGGAGGAGCTGGAGCTGCCTCAGGCCCCGGGGCAGTCTGGTAGCAGGAAGGTTTGACATGGGCACAGCAGCAGCGGTGCCTGGAGCAGGGGGAGGAGCAGGGAAATTGGGGCACAGACCCCTGCCCTCAGCTGCACAGCCGGGACACTGGACGGGCGATGCCTCTGTGGCCGGCCAGGCTCCAGGTTTGGGGTGGATGCCCGCTCGAGGGTAGGAGCACGGGGATTTTCAAGGGCTTCAATGCAGCCATGACTGTGGTGAAGGCAAGAGGGCAGACCCAGGCACATGCAACTGCAAAGGCTGGGGTAAGAAAGGCACGGGGGGGTCGGGGAGCATGGGGGGGGGCAGTGGGGCAGGGTGAGCAGCCCTGCTCAGGGCCCTGTGGCTGGACCAAGGAGGCCCGAGGCAGCTGAGGCCGGCCGGGCTCCGGATGCTGCTTCAACGTCAGCTCTGTGCTGGGAACATCAGGGTTTCAGCCTTTGCAGGGAGCAGCCTGCAGTGGGGCCATGAGCAGGGCTCTATCCTGGACGCAGACCCTGTCCCGCTCAAAGGCAGAGGAGGACGAGGGAGCGTGGGGCTGGCCAAGGGCTCTGCCCCTCACCTGCCAGGAGTGCAGCCCATGGGAAAGGCAGAGTCTGTCCCTATGCCCAGGGTCTTTCAATTCAGGGAGTCGCAGAGGATTTTCGGTGGGAAGGGACCTCCGGAGGTCTCCAGTCCAATCTCCCATACAAAGCAGGGCTGCTTGGAGCCCTCCAGTCTTGTCTGGCCATCGCTGGACTGTGCCTGACCCCAGTTACCATCCCCAAACCTGCTCTGCTCCTCTTGTCCAGGCACTGCGGGACAGCACCTCTCGTTTGTGGGTCCCTGCCCGGCTTGCCTTGCCATCACTCTCGTCTCGCAGCTCCCCTTCCCATACGGAGCAGTCCCGCTCTTGCTGCTCCTGACAAATTCCTCTTTGTAGCAGGAACCCAGGCACAAATAGTGCATAAAGAGTCAAGCCGTGGCACAGGAAAACTGCTCTCATATCACACATTGTAAAATCAGACCCCAAGTGGCTGCCCTTGCTTTTTCATCCAGCTAGGACTCTGCGTGCAGTGTTACCTGGGTAGAAGGTCCAAATCTATGGCACTCCTTACACCTTTAAATTGCCTGTCAGGCAAGGGGTGTTGCTGTGGATAAAGGGCCACCTTTGGTACCTACAAGCTTCTCTGGGTTCTGCTCAGTCCCAGCTTCCCTTGACAAGGCTTTCTTGACTGTAGTGCGGAGGCAGGTCCAAGGCCAAGATGGGGAGTCAGGTCAGCAGGATGGGGACAGGGTCAGGTCAGCACCCGAGAGGTGCAGGGCAGGCAGAGGCATGTCCACAGTGTAACTCAGGCACAACCCAAGGACAAGGGCAGCAGCTCCCCAGCAAGGGGGACAAGGCCCTGCAATGACACCAGTCATTCTCTTCTCCCCTGCTCCTGTGCCCAGCACATCCCCCTCCCTGTCTGCCTGCAGCCCCTTCATGCCCACCCTGCTGCTCAGCACAGCACGAGAGCCCTGGCCCTGCAGCCCCTCCGGTAGTTCTTGCTACCTCGGGGACAGAGCTGCCTGCCCTGAGCTGGTGCACAGGAAAACCTGGTTCTCCTTCTCATTTCCTATCTCTGAACGCTGCCTTGCTTCTCTCCTGGGACATCCCTGCTCCCCAGAGAGCCTTTCTGTTCCTGCAGCCCTACCCTGTGCTCCCCACAGTGCCCTCCACTGGCAGTGCTGCTCTGCAGAGTGAGCGGCTGCGGGGTCATGAAGCCATGGGGTGACTCCTGACTCGGCCCTGGCCATGCTGGTCACAGCAGGAAGCAGATCCAGCTAGACACGGCAAAACACCACTGATACTGCTGGTGCATGTCTGTGCTCATGGGCAGTGCTCAGAGTGACTCCAGGGCATTTGCAATGGCAGGAGATGTGTCTAGGTGTATGCTAGCTCCAGCCTGTGGTGTTTCACTGAAGGTGCAGGAATCACTCTCCAGTGCCCCTTCCCTGTGCCTCCTGGGTCCCCACTGCCTCTCTGGGAATTGCAGAGCCCTGGTTTCCCCATGCGTACCTGGATTTAGTGCTTCACCTTCCGACCACTCCACCATGGACCATCCCTCACTTTGTGAGGCTTCACTCACTGCCCACACCAGGCACACGCTGTCCCTGGAGATCCCCTGAGCTCTCCCAGTGGCTCAGATTCCCCTTCAGAAGAATGGACATCTGTCATCAGCACTGTCACCTGTGGGACAGCCTCAGGCAGGAAATTCAGAGACCATTTCCCAGCTACACTGGCACTGGTCATTGAGAAATGAACCCTGGATCCAGCCATCAGTCCCTAACAGATCACATGGAGATGCTGAGCTCGTCCCCTGCATCCCATGGAGGTCACAAGCAGAGTAGCAGGCCCTTTTATGGTGCAATTTCTTTGGGTGTATTTTTGACTCCATCTTCTGAAGAAAGAACAGACTTGGAAAGGCCTTGAAAAGAGAAAGTCCTGCTGCTGTTGGTGGACATGTCTCCAAGAAAGCTGCAGCTACAACTCAAAGGCTGCAGCAAGGAAATGCCTGCTGTGGCAGTCGGGGAATGGTCCTGAGGAGCAGAGAGTCTGTTCCCACAGGCTTTGTCCAGAATCTCCTCCCTTCCACTCCCATTCCACTTTGAATGTTAGAGCTCTGTAGAGGGAAGGGATCTGCCAGAGTGACAGCCAGCTGCCACCCTCACAGAAGAGCGGTGTGAAATCACACCCTGACCATGGCCAGGGGAGCTGAGCTCTCCTAATGGACATAGGACCCATAGTCTCACCCCGCCTGTACTTGTGTGAGCCTGACTGTGCCCCTGAGCTCCCTTGGTGTCAAAAGAGACGTTGCCGAAAGAGACACTGCAAAGGGAAACTCTCCTCATTGCTCTGGGGGCATCCAAGGAGCTCACACTAGCGGGGTCTGAGGTTCCCCCATCTCTGCTGATGAAGGGGGAAGCCTGGCTACCTGCTTCAACATGGTCTCTGGGTCAGATTCAAATGAGAGATTCCTGAGGACAAGTGGCATGAAGCAAAATATGTTTTCTTTCAGGAGAATGTAACAGAGAAAAATAAGAAAGACAGACATGACCAACACATAAGTATGATGGCAAATATCCAGGAAATCTGGAGGGAATGCATGTGGGATGGTTATTGGTGCTGACTTTGTACCTACTGAATCAGTTTCTTCAGGGCATTTTTGAGCTCCTTGTTCCTCATGCTGTAGATGAGGGGGTTCACTGCTGGAGGCACCACTGTGTACAGAACAGTCACCACCAGATCCAGAGTTGGCGACAAGAGGGAAGGAGACTTCAGGGAAGCATATACTATAGTGCTGAGAAAGAGGGAGACCACGGCCAGGTGAGGCAGGCACATGGAAAAGGCTTTGTGTCGTCCCTGCTCAGAGGGGATCCTCAGCACAGCAGTGAAGATCTGCACGTAGGACAGCACAATGAAAACAAAACACCCAAGCATTAAACAGGCACTAACCGCAATAAGCCCAACTTCCCCAAGGTAGGAGTCTGAGCAGGAGAGCTTGAGGATGTGGGGAACATCACAGAAAAACTGCTCCAGGACATTGCCTTTGCAGAGTGGTATTGAAAATGTCTTAGCAGTGTGCAGGAGACCATTGAGAAAACCGCTGCCCCAGGCAGCTGCTGCCATTCTGGCACAAGCTCTGCTGCCCATGAGGGTCTCGTAGTGCAGGGGCTTGCAGATGGCAACGTAGCGGTCATAGGCCATGACTGTGAGAAGAGAATATTCTGCCAAAAGGAATGAGATAATGAAAAAGAGCTGCACAGCACATCCCAAGTAGGAAATGGCCCTGGTGTCAGAAAGGGAATTGGCCATGGATTTGGGGACAGTGGTAGAGATGGCGCCGAGGTCAAGGAGGGAGAGGTTGAGGAGGAAGAAGTACATGGGGGTGTGGAGGCGGCTGTCGCAGGTTACAGCTGTGATGATGAGGCCGTTGCCCAGGAGGGCAGCCAGGTAGATGCCCAGGAAGAGCGAGAAGTGCAAGAGCTGCAGCTCCCGTGTGTCTGCAAATGCCAGGAGGAACTTGGTGAGGGAGCTGCTGTTGGACATTTGCTCCTTTATGGCACAGGGCACTGTCTGATGAAGAAGACACATTGACAAGTTAGGACAGACTTCTCTGAGCAAAAATTTCTCATAACCTCCCCAAACACACACACATTGCCTCTTGCCATCTCAGCAGCACCATCCTTGAGCTCTGTGGCTCGAGCTCTAATTTGTGCTGGATGAGTTTGCCGTGAGGAGCAGGGGACTCTGCCCATGGACTCCAGAGGATTCAGCCCTGACAGACAGCACTGCGGACACGGGAACAGGGGTGACTAAAATTTATATTCCCAGTTCCAGTCAGAGTTAATCCACTCATAATGCTGAAGGCATTTTCAGCATCTTCACTCCCACTTCTAAATAATGTGGATTCATGAACAGTTTTAAGGCTTCTTTTGTTTCCTTTAGCTGACCCTGTCACACCTGAGGAGGATTCCTGGAGGCAGAAATCCTCAGCATTGCTGCTGCACTCAGAGTGAGCAGCTGTGATTCTGGAGAGGCAAAAGGATTCACTCTGGCTTTAGTGCAGAGGGAGCAGAGCTGGCCTGTCCAGCTGCCTTGTTCCCAGCTGCCCTGTGCTCACACCTCGGAGGTGGAGGACAGTTGCACTCATGTTACCTGAAAAAGAAAAGACACCGCAGAGAGCAGAGGAATGCACTTGCAAAGTGCCCATCAGCACTCTTTCTGAGGGGATGTGAGGCAGGTCTCAGCCCTCCCCTTCTAGACAGCAACACATCAGGCTCCTTCCAGCTGCCCACATCCAGCCACCCAGCAGCATGTCTCAGCGTGGCCTCAGGATCTAGGTGGCTCCTCCCTGGGGCACCTAGATAACACACAGCTGCAATGGGAGAGCTGTGTCCTTGTGGAGGGCAGCTTGCAGCCCAGCCAGACACCCCAGGGAAATGGCTGAATGTCCTAAGGATGGGGTGTCCTGACAGAAGAGTTGGCTCATTCGCAGCCCCCCCACACTGCATTGCCCAGAGACCCACAGGTTAGAGGGGCACTTGAGCACATCACTGTCAAGGACACGTCTGCATGGCAGGACCTGCAGGGTCAGTGTCTGAACTGCATCAGAAACCCCCCTGCACAGAGAGCCCAAGGGGAAGGACAAGGGCAGCATGGACAGGTGGGAAACATGGAGCAATACCATGATATTTGTGGTGAGGGAGGCAGGGACAGGGAGGGACAGAGGGGCACTCAGGAGTGTCTCCTCTCCTGCATGTCTGGCTGCTGAGGAAACAACTCCTGCCCTGCACCCCCCAGCCTTGAGAGCAGAGGGCTGTGCTGGCTGGGAGAGGAGAGGAGAGGAGGCGTTGGAGCTGATAGATTTTTCTCACACTCTGATCATGACTCTGCTGCCTGGAGCCGTCCCTGTGGGGACCTGTTTCTCTGTCCCCACGTCTCTGCCCTCTCAGTGCTCCCACACCCCATCCCACCCACTGGGTGCTCAGCTCTGCCTTGCAGAAACCTCCCAGGGGCTGGGAACTGCCAATGGTCACCTCCGTGTTTGCAGGTGCTATGGAGCAGGTGAGGGAAACCTTTCTGAGTCTGGAAAGGTGATGCTGGCTCTGTCCTTAGGCTGAGCGGTGGATGAAGGCATTTGCTGAGTCCCTCCCAGAACTGTTCCTCTCTCAGTGTCACTGTTTTGGAGCCTCCATCCCCTGTCTAAACCTGACAGATCCAATCCCATTTCACTCCACCCAAACAGAAAAGAACTGAAAGCACAGGCTCATGACAGCTCCTTCTCTTCCAGGTATCCCCTGCTTTGACCTTCCTTTTGAAAAGGCCCCTCCAGAAATGTCCTCGGAGTGAGCTGGAGATGGGGGCAGCCCTGACCCATGCAACACCCTCTCAGCAGCAGAATGAACCTGCCCTGATGGGGGTCTCTCCTCCCGCCCAGAGCTTCTCCCCACAGCGCAGTGGTGAGCTCCCTGGGCAGGCTGAGTGCTGACCCTCACAGGTGGAAGAGTCACTGCCCTGGGCACACAGCACCCGGGGCACAGGGACACTGCTCTGAAGTACAGTCCATGCAGACAAGTGTGCACACCCCAGCTTCACACCCCTGCAGCTGTCCCCAAGAAAAAGGAGCAGGATGACCTATCCCTGTGATGGTGTGGAAGCAGATCCCTGCTCTGATGCTCCTCTTTCTCCTCTGCAAAGGAAAAACTGGGAGAGACATCCTTAAAAAACAAATGTGGGATGGCAGGTTTTGGGTTTAGCAGACTCCTCCAGGAACCTCAGGAGCATTGCCCTGCAGCCAGAGATTTACCGTGACAAGGGCTGTGAAGATTTCTCCCACAAAGCACTGTCAGCCGTCCTCCCACTCCACACTGCCTTTCACTTCTCTCTGCCTTGTCTCGTCTCCTGGCAGCAGCAGCAGGCAGTGCCCAGAGCCCTGCTGCTCTTTGCAGAGGAGCTGCTCCTGCACACAGCTGTCTCTGGGCAGTGCTGTCAGGTTGCCATGAGCTCCCTCCATCCCATGAGCCTGGCCCCGCTTGGCAACAGTGGCCCAGCTGAAGGCATGAATTTTTCTGTCCCGTGTGCTGCATCCTCCAGGGAAATGTTCACTGTGGTAAACCAAAATAATCACTTTTGCTCCCTCTCTAAATAATGCAGAGAGACCAATTACAGCATTGTCACTTGTTTCATCAGAGCAGGGTTATCTACGAGAGGTAGAAACATCCCACTTTGGAAATCCATACTCACACATCTCAGGCAGGACACCTAGAAAGGGCCAAGAAGGAATCTCATTTTCCCATGGTTTGGATACTGATTCAGATGGGTCAGTTTGGGCATCTCATGCCCATTTAGAAGCCCCTGGCATGCAGTGGGATTCAGCTAACTCTCATGAACTCCACAGACACACAGGAGGTGGGATTCCCCTTACCCAGGCTGAAGTGTGCACGACACAGATGTCCACATGCAAGCTCCTTGTCTAAGCTCTGGTTATCATCACTGGAGCTGGAGGGTGGGAGTCAGTTGCTCACATGCCAACACCTGGGGACATTTGAAGAGACAGCAGTGGTCCCAGCAATGTGTCAGTGTCTGCTTGTTCTGATGGAGCAAGCGTGAGACCCGAATCCTTCTGGAGCATCAGGTGAGGCCCAGGTGGGGAATTTCCTTGGCCATCTGAAAGGACACTAGGTGCCTACTACAAGTAGTGTTCCACTCACGCGAAAGCTGAGACATATGAAGATCCCAATGTTACAAACAGCTAATGTAATTCAGCACAGCCACTTGATTTAATGGCATAAATTAGGCTGGCAGGGCCATGTCAGATGCCTGGGGTGTCCAGCAAAACCACATGTCTCTAGCAGATACAGCATGGAACCCACAGGAAAACAATCGCCCTTTGCAGTGGCACTGGGCAAGTGCTGCAGGGCATCTTGGATTTCCTGCCTGTGCCCAAACAACTGAATCCTGCCACTGCCTTAGGGAAAGTCCATCCTGTCTACATCCATGTGTGCTGCATAAATGGGAGGCACATCACACCAAGGTCTCCACTCTAGTCTCCGCACTCTCAAACCCTTCTTGCTCTCTGCCCTCTGAACCACTTCTCACCCCCGCAGATGATATGAACAGGGACTGTGCTAATGATGTCCTCAGGGTGGCTGGATCACAGGCTGCCCAGGCCCAGGGACTTCTTCACTGGCACCTTGTCCTTCCTGGAGATCAGCTCACTTCTGTCACAGACCCCAAGGTGCTGCAGAGTCAGATCAGGCAGCCAGCCCCTCTCCTGGCATTCCTGCAAGGCCCAGCTCTGTTTCTCCCTGGCCTTGGGCACTGCAGGCTTTGCTCTCTTAGTGGGAACCTCCTTTCACCATTACACCACTTCACATGCTATCCATGCCAGCACATCATCACTTGCAATCAAAGCCTTTGCATATATGAGGTCCTTCGTAACATGTTTCCCTGTGACAAATCTTCAGTCGGCACCTCAGCTGAGATGCTGAAGACAAAATAAATGCAAACATATGCAGCCTGTCACAGGAGTGCCACATGGTTGGAATAACTGAGATGTGGTGGGATCACTCGCATGACTGGGGTCCTTCAATGGCAGGGTGCAAGTTCTTCAGCAGAGACCACCAGGCAAGATGAGGAGGGGCATGCCCTATGTGTGAAGGGGTAGCTTGCATGTATGGAGCTCTTCCATGGCATGGACCAAGGGAGGCAGCTCTGAAGGGCAGAGGAGCTCAGGAAAGCCTGCAGGTCATTAAGGACAGCACCTGTCAAGCACAAGAATGTTCCATAACAGTCTGCAAAATCAGTAGACATCTCTGGACACCAGCTTGGTTAAACAGGGAACTCTCATGTGAGCTCCAGGGCAATCAGGCAGCATACGGAAAGGGGAAGAAGGCAGAGGCTGCAAAGGAGGAATTTAGAAATATTGTCCAGTGAAGTCGGGATGGTGTTAAAGAAGCCAAAGCTCCACTGACATAGAGACACTTGCAGGGGATGTGAAGGACAAAGAAGAGCTGCTACTGCTTCAGTGACAGTAAGGAAGTATAAAAGGAAATGTGGCCTTACTGCTGAATGGGGCAGGGATTCTAGCAAAAGCAGATGTAGATAGGTCTGGGGAAGTCAAGTCCTTCCTGGCTTCAGTCTTCACCCACAAGGTCTCCTCAGCTGTTGTGCCTAGAGTCAGGACTCCTGAGGAGAAAACCAACCCACAGTGCCCATGTCTCTAGAACTCAACCCATAGAAGTCTATGGGATTGGATGGCTGGCATCCATGGACATGGCGAGAGCTGGCTGCTGTGACAGCAAGGCTGCTCTCTATCATCTTTGAAATGTTGTGGAGGTCAGGGGAGGTCCCAATGAGCAGAGGAAGGAATATGTTGTGCCCATCTTCAAAAAAGGCCGCAAGGACAAAGCAGGGAGCTGCAGGCCATTCAGCCTCACGTTGGTGAGCAGTGTGTCATGGAGTGAATCCTCTCTGATCACCTTTCTGGGCACATGAAGAAGGTGCCTGGGAACAGTCAGCATGGATTTACTGAAGGTAAATCATTCCTGACCCACCTGATTGCCTTCTGTGATATAAGGCCTGCACTTGTGGAGGAGAGGAGAGAAGTGGATGTCCAGCAGACATCTAGATGGGTAAAAAGCTGGTTGGATGATGGAACTCAGAGGAGTTTCATGAATGGGTCATGCTTTACCAAGAAGCCAGGGAAAGGTGGGGTATGCAGGGGTCTACCCCACATCCTGTCCTCTTTGAAAGGCTACTCAGAAAGGCAGAAGAACACGTGCATCAGGACAGGCGGAGACCTGACCAGCAGAGGAGTGACCCCAAGGAGAAGGCCCTGGATGTTACAAGGGATGCCATATGAGCCAGTGGTGCATGCTCGCCACAAATGAGGCCAGCTGCATACAGGACTGCACTAGGAAGAGCGTGGTCACCAGGCAAGGGCAGTTCTTATCCCCCACCACTCAGCAGTGGTGTGGCCATATGTTTGCAACAGTGTGTCCCAGTGTGGTACAGGCAGTGCTGGAGAAATGGGGAGCAACTGGAGAGGGTGCAGAGGAGGTCTGCCCAGATGGTGTTGGGGGCCTGAAGCACATGGTCTGTATGGAGAGGCTGAGGGACCTGGGCTGCTCTAGCCTGCTGAAGTGGAGGCTAAGGCCAATACAGTAGTTGCCTGTGACTGCCTGTGACAGGGTGGTTTCAGAGATGATGGAGCTTTTCTTGGTAGTGGGAAGCCGCATGAGAAGGGGAAAGAGCCCAAAGTGCATCTTGAGAGGTTCAGACTGCACTTAATGTAACGAGAATGCCACTCATGGGGTAGTGCTGTGTTGGAACAGGACACCCAGAGGGACTCCGTGATCAGCCCCTTGCCTTTTGTTTCAAGGAGCAGCCAGCAAGGACAGCGGAATGTCAGTAAAGGTGGGAAGATCCTGCAGTGAGAGAAAGGTGGGAAGCAGGCTGGGTGTCTGCAGGCTGCAGGGAAACAGGTGCAGCTTTGGGACACCATAGGACAGCCTGTGGTGGAGATGACCGAGGGCAATGCCAAGGCTGAAAGCCTCCAACAAAACTGAGGTCTTTGTCCTCTTGGCTATGGCTAGTGTCTCTGCCACGGAGGCCTACAAGAAGGTGATGTTTCCTTACAGCACTGGGGCCTTGCTGCCTCCTCACCTCCACGGAGCCTAGGAGGTGCCCTATTGTCCTGCACTAGGCATTGCGCAGCCCCCCACCCTGACACTGCCCCCAGGAAGAGCCCTGAGTGACATGTGAGGGAATGGATCACCCTAACCAGGGGCTGCCTGTGGAGCTTGGCCATTCTGCTTGATAACACACAGCAAGGTTGACTTGGCATCACAGCCACCTGCACATTGCCTTTGCCTACCTGCAGTCAGGGCCTCCAACTTTCTGCTCTAATCAGCCCCTGGGGAGACTTTGTTGCTAATGGCCCTCTGTGGGACCCATTAACACGCCAAGAAACTTGGGGATTTGCTTCTGATGTAAACTTCTTGAGAGGTTTCTTCAGTCTCCTCTCAGCATCGGAGGTTCATGGGCTCAGCACCAAATACACCCAAGGGGTCATTAAGATGCAAAACCCCCTAAGGAGCCAGGCCTCTCCCCATAATTTTCTTCAGCTCTTCAATTCTTGTGCTGTGGCTAATTGGAGAGGTTTCAGCAGTGTATTTACAAGAGGAAGATTTCAATGAGCATCAAAAAAAAAAAAGATTTCTGCTTTCAAAGTTTTCTTTATTTTTCAGCTTACAAACTAGAGTGATATCCACCTTCTCCAACTGATATTGATCCAGAGTGTCTCCTAATGAAGTCAGGACATGTAGGAAAAGCACCGTCCTGGAGGTCAGACATTCATGGAAAATATTCCTCCCCACCTCCCCAGCCCTGCCACTGGGCTGCAGCTGAATGTTACAGTTCATGTGCACCAATTCCCACCTGCTTTCCTTAGAGAACTAGCTGCAAAAAGACCCAGAAGAAATTTGTCTTAATTGCAATTAAAGAAAAATAAAAACGATTCAGTGTCATAAGAAATAAAATACACTCCTCAACTGTATGTCAAGTCCAATGTGCCTCCAGTGAGGTCTACGGTCTACAAGGAATAGCCTTCCTTGAAAGGTTCTTCACAAATAGATAAGAAAGGATGGATAAACACACAGTGAAGGAGTTGGTTGAACAGACAGTTAGACTGCTGAAAGACGCACAAGCTTCAGACTCCCTCGAGCTCAAAGCAGGAGCTGGAGTGCTTAGAAATATCTGAGTGATAAAGAGCAAGGGGAGGAGGAAGACTGGGAAACTATGGAAAGTGCATATGTCCACACTGTCTGATGCAAAGTTGACTGTAGAAATGATGAGTGTAATCCGGGAATGTGGAAATAGGTGAATGATTAGTGAGGTTAAAACCACAGCATAACAGACAGAACATTGGTAACACAAATTAAGGGGCATATAAACATTTCTTCTCCTGAGATCCGTAGCTTTCCTCAAAATTTCCATTACATCATCATAGGAAAACACTGAAATGTTATTATTCAGTCCTTTCAGCTAATGAAAATGTTCTCATATATATATATATTTAATGTTGAAAACAGTTCTTCACCTTTCCAGGCAGAGCTCAGCTGTCTAAGCATAAACATCCAGTGGCATTTGGAGAGGCCCCGGTG
This sequence comes from Apteryx mantelli, assembly GCF_036417845.1. Classification (NCBI taxonomy): domain Eukaryota; kingdom Metazoa; phylum Chordata; class Aves; order Apterygiformes; family Apterygidae; genus Apteryx; species Apteryx mantelli. The sequence goes on along the minus strand of NW_027118553.1, from coordinate 10,349,327 downwards.
TCTCTGAGGCACCTGCCTGGGCCTGGCAGCTTGCACAGGGGACCTGCAGGAGACCAGAGCCCCTTGGAGCTGCAGAGGGAGGCTGGGCAGAGGGGACCAAGGCACCTGCAATGGCACCAGCCACCCATGACCCTGTGACTGCATCCCACCCCAGTTCTGAAAATCACTTTCCTTTTCATAGGGGACGTATAAACTCCTCAGAACATTAGTATACTAAAACAGAAAAAATCAAGGAAGACAATGAGAACAGGAAAAAAAAAGGAAAATATAAGAAAGCATTTCTTTGCTTTCAATCTTTGTCTTAATTTATTTCTTGTTTCATTTTTAATGTCCTTTTCTAATCTTTTCTGTTATAATCAGGCCTGCAATACTAAATAGCATACTTCTGTGTCTCACACAGAGCCCAGTGCTCAGAAGACCACCCTCTGCCCACGGCTGCCCATGCCACCCCTAACTCTTTTCACAGAGCACATCACACTCTGAGGTGTCGGGATCTCTCAACTGTTGAGGAAAGCAGGGTGACCAGCTTTAAGGAAATGCTTTATTTTTGGGTGGCCAAATTTGCACAAATCTCAACATACCCATGTTTAAGCAATGTTTTAAAGGAGTCTCTAAAACATCTTCAATGCAATAATTTACCAAAAAATCCTCTTTTCCAAAACTTCCCACAGTTTTTACCATTGCCAAATATTTTTTTCTTTCTTATTAATTGGCAGCACCATGTTCATGCACTACAGGAATTAGTCTGTCTATGCAAGTGTAAACATATATAGAGAGAGATACATTACTCATCAAAATACATTTGCTGGCAATCCTCTGGTGTAGTAGTGGAGGAATGGAGAAACATTGTTCTGAGGAACTACTTCGTTTAAATGGACATGTTTCAGATCTCTTCTTCTGCCTCTCTCTCCTTTCTTCTTCCTCGGCCTCTTCTCTCTTTACAGAGCTCTCCAGGGAATGGTTCTCTGAATGACAGCACTTGGGGTGGGGGAGACCTCTGGATGTCATCTAGTCCCACCCCCCCTGGTCAGTGCAGAGGGAACTAGATGAGGTTGTCCAGGGGCTCCCCCTACTTATGCATTGGCCACAAAGGTGCTGAGAGTGCGCTCCATCCACTGTGCAGGCCATTCATCAAGATGTTAAACAGTGCTGCCCCACATGTTGATCACTGAAGGATGCCGCTACTAACCGGCTGCCACTTGGAACTTGTACCACTGATCACAGCGTTTCAGCCTGATGCTCCAGCCAATCTTCCACCTGCCTTATGGTCCATTGATCCAGGGCAGGTCTCAACAATTTGCCTCTAAGGAGACTCTGGGGGACTGTGTCAAAGGCCTTGCTAAAGGGAAGGTTCACAAAATCCCCTGCTTTCCTCTTGTGCACGCAGGCATTCATCTGATGGCAGAAGGTAATCGGGTTGGTCAGGCATGGTTTCCATTTCCCCTTGGTCAACCCATGCTGCCTCTTCCAGGCCTTGTCCTTCATATGCTTGGAGATGGTTTCCAGGAGGATTTGCTCCATCACCTTCCCAGCGACTGAGATGAAGCTGACTGGCCTGTTGTTCCCCAGATCTTCCCTCTTGCCCTTCTGCAAAATGGGTGCAATGTCTGCCTTTTCCCAGTCATCAGGAACCTCCCTTATCACCCTGACATTTCATAGACAGTTGGGAACAGCATTGCGCTGACTCCGGACACTTCTCCCTGCACCCTGGGGTGCTTTCCATCTGGTCCCATGGACTTGTGTGTGCCCACTGGGCAAAAGTCCTCCCCAGATGCATCTTCCTCTGCCATGGGTGAGGCTTTGATAACACGGATGCTGCCAAAGGACTTGGGGACCAGGGAGGCCTGGCAGTAGGCAACACCAGTAAAAGACAAGGTAAAAGAGGCAATGAGCTCCTCAGCCTTTCCCCTGTCTTTGTCACTACATCCCCTGCCCCACTGAGCAGGGACACCACATTTTCCTTGGCTGAATGCTTTGTCCTGCCTATGGGCTTACAGAACCCATTCTGGTTACCCTCCCCATCCCTTCCCAGTGGAAGGTCCAGCTCCAGCTCCCACTGAGCTTTGGTTTGCCTAACTCCATCCTAAACAAGATGAAATCCTCTCTCCTGAAGTCCAAGGCGGTGATTCTGTTATTCCTCCTACCTCTCCACCATCTCACAGCCACTGCAGTTACAGACAAACTCCACATTCACATCCCTATCCAGGCTCAGCTTCAGGCAAGAAAGAAAGGGCAGCATGGCACCATCTACTTAGAGGTGCAACTACAGAGGTAGAGAACTCACCCTGCAGAAAAGCCTGCATTTCTCCCCTCACCACTGAGAGGATCCAGGCAATGGACTTCTATGTGGTTAAAGGTGAATGCATAGAATTTTCAGGGTAATGTAGATATGCCTGAGGCAGTGCCTCCCAGGCTGCCTTACAGTCAACAAGGAAGAAGGCAGAGGTGTTCAACACCTTCTTTTGAATGGTCACATAAAGCACAAATTGCTCCTGTCCCAGAGACATTTGCTCTGTGCTTGAAATGGGGCCTGAGGTCATAGGCTTTTAGGATAATTCAGGCTGAAGGGACCACAGGAGGCCTGTAACCCAACCTGCTGCTCAAAGCAGGGTTAGAAACCCCAAAATGTCCCTGCCAAAGGATTTCTGGGGTAACAGAGCAGGAGAAGACAGTAGAGGTTTGACAGGGTGGTATAAGTCCCACTGACAAAAGGCTTTCCTTTTTCCCCTTCTCCAGAGAATTAAAGCCTCAGCTGTCCAGAGAGAAGAACCTGGGACACTACCTTTGCCACTAACATGGAGGCAGAGAAGCTTCTGAGTTCCTTACAGACAGAGGCTGGTCCAAAGACCACCACACCAATGGCACCAGACCCCCAGGCATGCCTGCCTTCTTGCTGGGCACCCCAGGCTGGAGGTGTGCAGGGAACAGAGTGGGGTCTGCAGTCTGCAGCCCTGGCCACTCAGCAGCTGTGGTGGGACCCTGTTCCTCTAGGTGAGACTGGGCTCTCCTACATTTCCCCAGGGTGAAGCCTGCGTCCCCTCTGCCTGGGAATACAGCCCAGCAGGGAGGGCCAACATGGGAAACACGATCTCTGTTCTGGGGTGTGAAGAGAGAGGGGAGGGCAGAGGGGGATCTGCTCATGCCCCGGGCACTGATTCCCTCCCTGCAGCCAGTACAGCCCTGCTGATGCCCTGTAACCCATGAGTCCAGGAGGTGGGACACCCATCTGCTCTGGCTCCAAAGATTTCTCAGCCCTTCAGACCCAGGAGGCAAAGCACCGGTGTGGGGGGCACCTCAGCAATCGAAGGGGCTGAATGCCTGGCATGTTCCTGAGAACTCCTCTGCAGTCTCCTGCACTGATTTGACTCCTGTTACCCATGGAGCAGAGACTCCTTTTGAGGATGAACTCGCTCACTGTGTAACTCTGGAGGACAGGGTTGACAGGTTTGACCAGGCAGTACAGATGCCAGCAAGGCCTCAACCCCACAGCAGTGTCCCCTGCCCAGGACTCCACTTTCCAGCCCCTTCCTCCTAGAGGATTTGGGTTGGGAGGGACCACCAGAGATCTCCAGGATGATGATCTGCTCTGAGCTGGGCTAACTTAACAGTCAGATCAGGTTGGTAAGTGCCTTCTCCAAGAGAGTTTTTAAAAATCTCCTGGCCCCGGACCCAGTGCTGCTCAACTATCATGGTTACTATTTTTTTTTTCTTAAACTCATTTGAATTTTCCCTTCCTGCATCTTCTCCTTGTTGTCTCTTGTCCTTTCCTCCCCTTGGCCCCCAGCCAGACCATCCCATCTACGTTGACCGAGGACAATCACAGCCTCACCTCCAAGCACAGCCTTGCTGGGATCTCCTGGGACCACTCAGGCAGGCCATGGTGGCCGTCTCCAAGCAGAGCTATGTGCTGCAGGTCCCTACCTGGTCTCAGAGGAGAGCATATGGAGACATAACATGACCCAGGGCAGAGCCTGTGGGCTGACACCAAGGCAGAGCTGGGGTCAGCAGGGCTGAGAAGAGAAGCTCCAGCAGCTCCTTTCCACACCCAGGCAGGGAGTGATGCACCCAGCAGTGCTCCTCAGAGAGGATGGTGACACAAGAGACAGGGAGCACCGTGAACTGTGGTAGTGAGCACTGAGAATCTGTGCTGGGTCTGGGGGTCCTGGCAGGTGGTGCTGATGGCTGCAGCCCCCAAGAGACCCCCAGCCCTGCTAACAGCAGTGAGTCCCCTCCACGACTGTTGGGAGCTTCTGGAGTGTCGTGGCTCCCATCTGCACCTCATCACTGAGCTGGCCCAGCCCTTGGTGCCCTGGCCACTATGGCCTTCCTGTTCAGCAGCCTCCCACCAGTCACCAGCGCTGCCCAGCCCTCATCCTGTCCCCCCAGGGTTAGCAGAAGGCCGTGCTCTGGGGACTGCTGGTGCCTGGGCCTAGGGAGAGAGGCCAGGCAGGATGGCCATCCCCCCATACAGGTGGTGAGCCCAGCAGGCAGACGGAGCTGGTCACATTCCAAGATCACCCCTCACCAGCATCATGGAGAATGGCCAGTGCTGGAAATGGCTGGTATGAGGGGCTGGGTCTGGGAGGAGTTTCCTGTGACACTTTCTCCTCTGGGTTCAAGCAACAACAAGCTGGGCTGCATCTTTGCACTGAGGCACCCTGTTGAGGGCCACTATGGGAGGAACATGGTCTACAGGCCAAGTAGGCAGCCTCAGGGCCTCCCCTGCATGCTCCCTGCCAGCCCGGCAGAGGACCCAGGAGAGGGCTCATCCTCCAGGGCTCACAGCTGGATGCCCAGTCCTCTGGCTGGGCATGGAGCCTTGTCTGGGGGTGACATTTGGGGTAAGGACCAGCATTTGAGGTTGGGGAGATTGTCTCTCAAGGACATGTGCTGGGGACAGGGTGTGAGGGACAGCAGCTTTGGAGGAAGAGCCCAGCCTTCAGGCACTGCACCAGGAAGAACCGACTTTATTACAGAGATACTGTGAGGGAGTCACCTCTGACCCAGTGTTGGACGCAATTTTATATGGGCACCAGATGAGACAGAGCAGCCCCAGGAAAGGTGGAATGAATCCAAGCATTTGTGCAGCAATATGATAACTACTACTACTACTAATAATAATAATAATAATAATAAAGTGAACAAACAAAGCTCAGTCCTGACCTGGGACACAGCGGGAGTCATCTCTGAAGAGCAAAGGCAATGTTACCACTACTGAAAAATGTCCATGAAATCACTTTCCTCAGGGCATCTTTGAGCTCCTTGTTCCTCATGCTGTAGATGAGAGGGTTCACTGCTGGAGGCATCACCGAGTACAGAACAGCCACCACCAAATCCATAGCTGGGGAGGAGATGGAGGGGGGCTTCAGGTAGGCAAACAGGACAGTGCTGATAAACAGGGAGACCACAGCCAGGTGAGGGAGGCACATGGAAAAGGCTTTGTGCCGACCCTGCTCAGAGGGGATCCTCAGCACAGCAGTAAAGATCTGCATGTAGGACAGCACAATGAAAATGAAACACCCAAAGTCTAAACAGGCAGAAACCACAAGAAGCCCAACTTCCCTGAGGTAGGATTCTGAGCAGGAGAGCTTGAGGATCTGGGGGATTTCACAGAAGAACTGGTCCACGACATTACCTTTGCAGAGTGGCATTGAAAATGTGTGAGCAGTGTGTATGAGAGCGTTGAGAAAACCACTGGCTCAGGCAGCTGCTGCCATTTTGACACAAGCTCTGCTGCCCATGATGGTCCCGTAGTGCAGTGGTCTACAGATGGCAACATAGCGGTCGTAGGCCATGACTGTGAGAAGACAAAGTTCTCCTCCTAAGAAGAAGAGAAACAGAAAGACTTGTGCAGAACATCCTGTGTAGGAAATGGTCCTGGTGTCCCTCAGAGAATTGGCCATGGATTTGGGGACAGTGGAGGAGATGAAGCCAAGGTCAAGGAGGGAGAGATTGAGGAGGAAGAAGTACATGGGGGTGTGGAGGTGGTGGTCGCAGGTGACAGCTGTGATGATGAGGCCGTTGCCCAGGAGGGCAGCCAGGTAGATGCCCAGGAAGAGCGAGAAGTGCAAGAGCTGCAGCTCCCGTGTGTCTGCAAATGGCAGGAGGAGGAACTCGTTGAGGGAGCTGCTGTTGGACATTTTGCTCTCTCTGGATATGGGGGACTGTCCAAGGAGGAAAAGACAATGACAAGTCAGGAGGGAATTCTCTGTTCAAAGCTCTTTCCTTCTCTCACAGACACCCCCCACCAACACACACACACACACACACACACACACTGCTTTACCCATGTCTGGAGTTCAAATTTGTGCTAGCTGAGTGTGCCATGAGGAGCATGGACCTCTGCCCACAGACTCCAGAGGGGTCAGTCCTGCTATAGTGCACAAGGGTGGTTTACATCTTCACCTCCAGTTCTGAGGCATTTTGACCACAAAAGCAATAGCTTCACTTTTGGGGGCTTGTTTGTTTGTCTGCTCTGCAGGGTAGGAATATGCAACATTTCCATTGCTCTCCATGTGAAGACTAGTGAGTCCTGAGAGGCAAAAGCTCTCCCTGCGCCCTAGGACAGGGCCGGCACACTGGTCTCGACAACAGTCCCATTCCCGGCTGCCTTGGGCATGCACCTGTCTCAGCTAGGGGACAGTCTCGACTGCAAGTTACCCTTAAAGGAAACTGGCCTCTGCTGACAGTGGTGGCCACTTGCAAAGCGCAGATCTCCAAACTCACCTCTTGCTCCGTTCAGATGTTCCAAGAGTGATGGAGAGGGTGGGACACAGCATATAGCTCCGATGATCAGACGAAGGACTCTGTGACGTGGTGCTGATACTGAGGGAGATTTTTGACACCCAGTTTCTAGGCAAAAACACACAGTGCTTATTTCAGCTGCCCACATGCAGCCACCCCCAGCAGCATTTTCATCTCCTTAGCACCTCTGTGCCTTCTGCATGGGACATTCAGCTGTCCTGAATGTCCAATAGAAGAGCTGTGCCCTCCTCGAGGGCAGCACACAGCTCAGCAGCACACCCCAGGGAGGGTGAAGTGTCTGAAAGGTGGGGGCTCCTGAAGGACACTCAGCTCATTCCCCAGCCCCACACACTGTGCTGCTTTGAGCCCCAAAGGCAAGAAGGGGTCCTCATCCTCTCACTCCATTGCAGACAACTCTGCGGCAGGAACCACAGGGTCTGGGTCAGACTCTGTAGCAGCAAATTTCATCCCCAGAAAGCCCAAGAGCAAGAGCAGCCTGGACACGGGGAGAAACAAGGAGCAACACCTTGGTGCTTGTCTAGGATGGCAAAGACAGAAAGAGAGAGGGACACTGAGGAAGGTCTTCCCCTAACCCAGCTGTGCACACCACCTCCCAGATGGAGACATCGCAGGGAGGTTGATCTCAGCCCCTTTGTCATGTTTTAGGAAATGGGCAGGTGGCAGGAGAGCTGCTCCTCTCCTCTTCTGCGGCTCTGGCTGCCAAAAACGCAATTCCTGTCCGATATCCCATGGCCTTGAGGGCAGAGGGCTCTGCTGGGTGGCAGAGGAAAGATGACGGGGGCTTGCTCAGGGGAAAGCATCTGCACTGCAGAAGCTGGCAGAGAACTGCCTGCACCCCGACCTCACATGAGGTGTCTGGTAGCAGTTTCCTCTCACTCTCTGACCATCTCTCTGCTGCTTGGAGATGTCCTTGCTGGGAGCTCTTCCTCTTTCCCCACACAGACCCCATCCCACCCACTGTGATCTCAGCTCTGCCCTACAGAAACCTCCAAGCAGCAGGAAACTGTTCAGCAGCATCTCTCTGTTTGCAGGTGTTAAAGAGCAGACCAGAAAATCTCTGATGAGACTGGCAAGGTGATGTTGGTGCTGTCTGTAGGCTGAGGAGTGGTGAAGGTACATGCAAATCTATTCATCCTTCAGTGCGATGGTTAAGATCTTAGCCCCTTGTTTAAACCTGACTGCTGCATTTCCATTCCCACCAGGCAGAGACAAGTCCTCTTGAGATCTCCACTCTCAACATGTCCTCCTGGTGAGCTGGAGCTGTGAGCAGCCCTGACGCATGCGGCACCATCTCAGCAGGAGAATGAACCTGTCCTGCCGGGGGTTGCCCCTCTCACCCAGAGCTTCTCCCCGCAGCGCTATGGGGAGCTCCCTGGGCAGGCTGAGTGCTGACCCTCACAGGTGGCAGAGTCACTGCCCCAGGCTCACAGCACTGTGGGGTGCACGGACACTGCTCTGAATCATAGCACTGGTCAGACCTGGGTGCACTCCCTGGCTTCACATCCCTGCAGCCGTCCCTGAGAGAAGGGAGCAAGATCCCTCGTCCTTGTGATGGTGTGGCAGGGAATCCCTGCTCTGAAGCATCTCCTCCTCCTCTGCAACGGAGAAGCCAGCAGAGTGATCCTTTAAAACCCTGTCATCCACAGGATAGCTGGTTTCAAAGACCTTTCCAGGAAGCTCAGTAGTCTTGCTCTACAGCCAGAGACTTACTGTACAAAAATCTGTGAAGATTCCTCCCACAGTGAGCTCTCCTCTGTCCTCCCATGCCACACTGCCTTCCGTGTCTCCCTGCCTTGTCTCATCTCATGTCAGCAGCAGCAGGCATTGTCCAGAGCCCTGATGCTCTTTGCAGAGGAGCTGCTCCTGCACACAGCTATCTCTGGGCAGTGCTGCCAGGTTACCATGAGCGCCCTCTGTCCCCAAAGCCTGGCCCCTCTCAGGAGCAGGGGCCCAGCTGAAGTCCTGACTTTCTCTGTCCCTTGTGCTCCCTCCTCCTGGGAAATGTTCCCTGAAGTAGACTAAAATAACCAGCTATTGTGCCTTTCTAAAGCGTGGAGAGAAATAGAATTCCAACATTATGGCTATCTATGAGAGGTGGAAATGTGCCATTCTGGAAGTCCCGATTCCCATCTCTTCACTAGGCAGGACACCTAGAGGGGACAAGAGAGGAGCTCATGGACACATGGTTCAGGTTTCCATTCAGACAAGTCAATCTGGGCATCTCATGCCAGCTTAGAAGCCCCTGGACTGTAGTGGGATTCTTTTCCCTCCCGTGAACCCCACAAACACACAGGAGGTGGAATTCCCCTTACCAAGCCAAAGTGAGCACAACAGAGGTGTCTGCATGGGAGCTCCTTGTCTAAGCTGCCATTGTAATCACTGGAGCTGGAGGGTGGGAGTCAGTTGCTCACACACAAACACCTGGTGACAGTTGAAGAGACAGAGGTGGTCCAAGGCATGTGCCAGTGTCTGCTTGCTCTGATGGAGCAACTATGAGACCCATATCCTTCTGGAGCATCAGGCAGGAGCCAGGTGGGGAATTTCCTTGGCCATCTGAAATGACCCCAGATGCCTACTACAATTAGAGCTCATCTTATTAGTAAGTTAAGACACAGGCAGATTGCAGTGTTAAAGACAGCTAACGTAATTCAGTGCAGACACATGATTTAATGACATAAAATAGGCTGGCAGGGCCATTTCAGATGCCTGGGGTGTCCAGCACAACCAGGTCTCTCTAGTAGATAAAGCATGGCACCTACAGCAAAGCCATGCCCCTTTGGATTGCATGCTGGGCAAGTGCTCCAGGGCATCTCAGGTTCCTGCCTGTGCCCAAACAAATGAATCCCACCACTGCCTTTAGGCAAGGTCTGTACTGTCTGCATCCAAATGTGATTCATAAATGGGAGGCACATCACACCAACGTCTCTGTACTGTAGAACCCTTATAGCTCTCCTCCTTCTGTATCTCTTCTCACCCCCCAATATGAACATGGACTAGGCTAACAATGTCCTCAGGGTGGCTGGATCACAGGCTGCCCAGGCCCAGGGACTTCTTCACTGCCACCTTGTCCTTCCTGGAGATTGGTTGAGGAAGTCTGTCACAGGCCCAACGGTGCTGCAGAGTCATCTTGGGCCACCAACCCCTCTCCTACCATTCCTGCAGGGCCCAGCTCTGTTCCTCCTTGGCCTCGGGTACTACAGGGTTTGCTCTCTTAGTGGGAACCTCCTTTCACCATTACATTGACCCCTACTATCCATGCCAGCATGTCGCCATGTGCAATCAGGGCCTTTTCGTACATAAGGTCCTTGGTAACAGGGAGCTCTGAAGGGCAGAGGAGATCAGGAAAACCGGCAGGTCATTTAGGACAGCACCCATCAAGCACAAGAATCCTCCATAACAAACAGCTTGTAAAATTAACAGACATCTCTGGACACCAGCTTGGCTAAACAGGGAACTCCCATGTGAGCTCCAGGGCAATCAGGCAGCATACGGAAAGGGGAAGAAGGCCAAGGCTGCAAAGGAGGAATTTAGGTATATTGTCCAGCAAAGTCGGGATGGTGTTAAAGAAGCCAAAGCTCCCCTGGCTTAGAGACACTTTCAGGGGATATGAAGGACATGAAGAAGAGCTGCTACTGCTTCAGTGGCAGTAAAAGAATAAAGAAGGAAACGTGGGCTCACAGCTGAATGGGGCAGCGATTCTAGCAAAAGTGGATGTAGATAGATCTGGGAAAGTCAAGTTCTTCCTGGCTTCAGTGTTCACCCACAAGGTCTCCTCAGCTGTTGTGCCTAGAGGCAGGACTCCTGAGGAGAAAACTAACTCACAGTGCCTAAGTCTCTAGAACTCAACCCATAGAAGTCTATGGGCCTGGATGGCTGGCATCCATGGACATGGAGAGAGCTGGCTGCTCTGACAGCAAGGCTGCTCTGTGTCATCTTTGAAAGGTCGTGAAGATCAGGGGAGGTCCCAATGAGCAGAAGAAGGAACATGTTGTGCTCATCTTCAAAAAAGGCCACAAGGACAAAGCAGGGAGCTGCAGGCCATTCAGCCTCACTTTGGTGAGCAGTGTGTCATGGAGTGAATCCTCTCTGATCACCTTTCTGGGCACATGAAGAAGGTGCCTGGGAACAGTCAGCATGGATTTACTGAAGGTAAATTATTCCTGACCCCTGTGATTGCCTTCTGTGATGAAAGACCTGTACTTGTGGAGGAGAGGAGAGTAGTGGATGTCCAGTAGACATCCAGATGGGCAGAAAGCTGGTTGGATGATGGAGCTCAGAGGGATTTCATGAATGCATAGTGCCAGGGAAAGGTGGGGTATGCAGGGGTCTACCCCACATCCTGTCCTTTTTGAAACGCTCATCAGCGGGGCAGAAGAACACGTGCATCAGGACAGGCAGAGACCTGACCAGCAGAGGAGTGACCCCGAGGAGGCAGCCATGGACGTTATGAGGGATGTCATATGAGCCAGTGATGCATGCTCACCACAAATGAGGCCAGCTGCATACAGGACTGCATTAGGAAGAGCATGGCCACCCAGGCAAGGGCAGTTCCAGTTCCCCTTGACTCAGCACTGGTGTGGCCGCATCTGGGACAGTGTGACCCAGTGTGGTACGCCCAGTGCTGGAGGAAGGGGGAGCAACTGGAGAGGGTGCAGAGGAGGTTTTCCAAGCAGTCGTTGGGGGTCTGAAGCACATGGCCCATATGGAGAGGCTGAGGGACCTGGGCTTCGTTACCCTGGCAAAGTGGAGGCTAAGGCCAATACAGTAGTCGCCTGTGACTGCCTGTGACAGGGTGGTTTCAGAGATGATGGTAGTTCTTGGTAGTAGGAAGCAGCATGAGAAGGGGAAAGAGCCACAAAGTGCATCTTGAGAGGTTCAGACTGCACTTCAGGTAACAAGAATGTCACTCGTAGGGTAGTGCTGTGGTGCAAGAGGGCACCCAGAGGGACTCCGTGATCAGCCCCTGGCTTGGTGTTTCAAGGAGCAGCCAGCAAGGACAGGGGGATGTCAGTAAAGGTGGGGAGATCCTTCGGTGAGAGCAAGGTGGGGAAGCAGGTTGGGTGTCTACAGGCTGCAGGGAAACAGGTGCAGCTTTGGGACAGCATAGGACAGCCTGTGGTGGAGACGACTGAGGTCAATGCCAAGGCTGAAAGCCTCCAACAGAACTGAGGTCTTTGTCCCATTTGCTACGGCTAGTGTCTCTGCCACCGAGGACTATGGGAAGATGACGTTTCCTTACAGCACCGTGGCCTTGCTTCCTCCTCACCTCCACGGAGCCCAGGAGGTGCTGTGTCGTTGTCCTGCACTAGGCATTGCGCTCCCCCCCACCCTGACACTGTCCCCAGGAGGAGCCCTGAGTGACATGTGAGGAGAAGGATCACTCTACCCAGGGGCTGGCTGTGGGTCTTGGCCATTCTGCTTGATAACACACATCAAGGTTGTCTTGGCATCACAGCCACCTGCACATTGCCTCTGCCTACCTGCAATCAGGGCCTCCAACTTTCTGCTCTAATCAGCCCCTGGGGAGCTCTTGTTGATAATGACCCTCAGTGGGACCCATTAACACTCCAAGAAACTTGGGGATTTGCTTCTGACATAAACTTCTTGAGAGGTTTCTTCAGTCTCCTCTCAGCATTGGAGGTTCATGGGCTCAGCACCAAAGACACCCGAGGGGTCATTAAGATGCCAAAATCCCTACGGAGCCATGCTTCTTCCCATATTTTTCTTCAGTTTCCCAGTTCTTGTGTGGCTAATTGGAGAGGTTTCAGGAGGGTTTTGAAAGAAGGCAGATTTCAATGAGCACCTGGAAAAGAAAGATGTCTGCTTTTAAGCTTTCTTTCTTCTTCAGCTTTCAGAATAAGTCATACTCACATTCTCCAATTCATACTGACCCACAGTGTCTCCTAATGAAGTCTGGACATATAGGAAAAGCAGTACTTTTGATGGGAGACATGTATGGACAACCTTCCCCCCCACCTCCCGAGCCCTGACAGTTCCCTCCTCAGCCACTGGGGACTAAGATCACTCTTGTTCAAATCGAACCTTTTGCCACTCAAGGCTGCAGCTGAATGTTACAGCTCATGGGCACCAATTCCCACCTGCTTTCCTTAGACAACTAGCTGCAAACAGCACAGAAGGATTTGCCTTAATTCGGATCAAACACAAATAAACTTGATCCAGTGTCACAAGAAATAAAATAAACTCCTCAACTGTATGTCAAGTCCAAGTTCCCTCCAGTGAGGTCCACAGTCTACAAGGAATAACCTTCCTTGAAATGTTCTTCACAAATAGATAGGAAAGACTGAATAGATATACAATGAAGGAGTTGATTGAAGAGACAATTAGACTCCTGAAAGACACGGCAAGCTTCAGACTCCCTGAAGCTTAAAGCAGCAACTGGAGACTTGGGAGGTATCTGAACAATAAAGAGTAAGGGGAGGAGGAAGACTGGAAACTATGGAAAGTGCATATGCCCAGATAGTCTGACAAACAGTTGACTTTAGAAATGATCAGTTTAATCAGGGATGTGGGAATATGTGAGAGATCACTGAGACTACATCCACAGCATAACAGACAGAGCAGTGGTAACACATGTTAATGGGCAGATCAACATTTCTTCCCCTGAGATTCATGTCCTTCCTCAAAATTTCCATTATGTCATCATGGGAAAACACTGACATTTTTTTAAAATCATTCAATCCTTTCAGATGATGAAAATGTTCTCATTTATTTATTTTTTTAATGTTGAAAACAGCTCTTCACCTTTCCAGGCAGAGCTCAGGTGTCCAACCACAAGCACCCAGTGGCACTTGGAGAGGCTCCGGTGTCTCTGAGGCACCTGCCTGGGCCTGGCAGCTCGCACAGGGGACCTGCAGGAGACCAGAGCTCCTCAGAGCCGCAGATGGAGGTTGGGCAGAGGGGACCAGGGCACCTGCAATGGCACCAGCCGTCCATGACCCTGTGACTGCATCCCACCACAGTTCTCAAAATCATTGTCCTTTTCAGACAGAAAGATAATGCATAATCTCCCCAGAACACTAGTGTACTGAAACAGAACAAATCAAGAAAGACAATAAGAGCACAAAAAAATGAAAAGCTGGAAAGTATAAGAAAACATTTCTTTGCTTTCCATCTTTGTCTTAATTCCTTTCTTGTTTCATTGTTAATGTCATTTTCTAAACTTTTCTGTTATAATCAGGCCTACACCACTAAACAGGATATTTCTGTGTCTCTCACAGAGCCCAGTGCTCAGAAGCCCAACCCCTGCCCACGGCTGTCCATGCCACCCCTCACTCTTTGCACAGAGCACGTTGCACTCTGAGGTGTCAGGCTCTCTCAACTGCTGGGGAAAACAGGGTGACCAGCTTCATCTATTTTTGGGTGAACAAATTTGCACAAATCTCAACATACCCGTTTTAAGGCAGTGTTTCAAAGGACTCTCTAAAATATCTTCAATGCAATAATTGACAAAAAAAATTCCTCATTTCCAAAACTTCTCACAGTTTTTATCATTGCCAAATATTTTTTTCTTTCTTATTCATTGGCAGGACCATCTTCATGCACTACAGGATTTAGTCTGTCTATGCGAGCGTAAACATATATAGACAGAGATACATTATTCATCAAAACACATTTGCTGGCAATCCTCTGCATGGAGAAACTTTGTTCGGAGGAACTACTTTATTTAAATGGACATGTTTCAGATCTCTTCTTTTGCCTCTCTCTCCTTTCTTCTTCCTCTGCCTCTTCTCTCTTTACAGAGCTCTCCAGGGAACGGTGCACTGAATCACAGCACTTAGGGTGGGGGAGACCTCTGGACGTCATCTAGTCCCAACCCCCCTGGTCAATGCAGAGGGAACTAGATGAGGTTGCCCAGGGGCTCCCCCCAGTCATGCATTGTCCACAAAGATGCTGAGAGTGCGCTCCATCCACTGTGCAGGCCATTCATCAAGATGTTAAACAGTCCTGCCCCACATGGTGATCACTGAGGGATGCTGCTAGTAACCGGCTGCCACTTGGAACTTGTACCACTGACCACAGCGTTTCAGCCTGATGGTCCAGCCAATCTTCCACCCTCCCAATGGTCCATTGATCCAGGGCAGGTATCAACAATTTCCTATGAGACTATGTGGGACTGTGTCAAAGGCCTTGCTAAAGTGAAGGTTCACAAAATGCCCTGCTTTCCCCTTGCACACAAAGCCATTCATCTGATGGCAGAAGGCAATCAGGTTGGTCAGGCATGGTTTCCATTTCCCCTTGGTCAACCCATGCTGCCTCTTCCAGTCCTTGTCCTTCATAGGCTTGGAGACGGTTTCCAGGAGGATTTGCTCCATCACTTGACTGAGATGAAGAGGACAAGCCTGTTGTTGCCCAGATCCTCCCTCTTGCCCTTCTGCAAAATGGGTGTGATGTCTGCCTTTTCCCAGTCTTCCGGAACTTCCCTGATTACCCTGACCTTTATAAGACGATCAACAGCAGTGTTGCAATGACTCTGGACACCTCTCCCTGCACCCTGGGGTGCTTCCCGTCTGGTCCCATGGACTTGTGTGTGCCCACTGGGCAAAAATCCTCCTCAGCTGCATCTTCCTCTACCATGGGTGAGGCTTTGCTAACACAGATGCTGCTGAAAGACTCGGGGGCCAGGGAGGCCTGGCAGTGGACAATACCAGTAAAAGACAAGGTGAAAGAGTCAGTGAGCTCCTCAGCCATTCCACTGTCTTGGTCACTAGGTCCCCTGCCCCACTGAGGAGGGACACCACATTTTCCTTGGCTGCCTGGCTTGTGCTGCCCATGTGCTTACAGAAGCCATTCTGGTTACCCTCCCCATCCCATCCCAGTTGAAGGTCCAGCTCCAACTCCCACTGAGCTTTGGTTTGCCTAACTCCATCCTAAACAAGATGAAATCCTCTCTCCTGAAGTCCAAGGCGGTGATTCTGTTCTTCCTCCTACCTCTCCACCATCTCACAGCCACTGCAGTGACAGACAAACTCCACATTCAAATCCCTATCCAGGCTCAGCTTCAGGCAAGAAAGAAAGGGCAGGATGCCACCATCTACTGAGAGGTGCAAACTACATAGAGAGAGAACTCACCCTGCAGAAAAGCCTGCATTTCTCCCCTCACCACTGAGACGATCCAGGCAATGGACTTCTATGTGGTTAAAGGTGCATGCAAAGAATTTTCAGGGTAATGTAGATATGCCTGAGGCAGTGCCTCCCAGGCTGCCTTACAGTCAACAAGGAAGAAGGCAGAGGTGTTCAACACCTTCTTTTGAATGGTCACATAAAGCACAAATTGCTCCTGTCCCAGAGACATTTGCTCTGTGCTTGAAATGGGGCCTGAGGTCATAGGCTTTTAGGATAATTCAGGCTGAAGGGACCACAGGAGGCCTGTAACCCAACCTGCTGCTCAAAGCAGGGTTAGAAACCCCAAAATGTCCCTGCCAAAGGATTTCTGGGGTAACAGAGCAGGAGAAGACAGTAGAGGTTTGACAGGGTGGTATAAGTCCCACTGACAAAAGGCTTTCCTTTTTCCCCTTCTCCAGAGAATTAAAGCCTCAGCTGTCCAGAGAGAAGAACCTGGGACACTACCTTTGCCACTAACATGGAGGCAGAGAAGCTTCTGAGTTCCTTACAGACAGAGGCTGGTCCAAAGACCACCACACCAATGGCACCAGACCCCCAGGCATGCCTGCCTTCTTGCTGGGCACCCCAGGCTGGAGGTGTGCAGGGAACAGAGTGGGGTCTGCAGTCTGCAGCCCTGGCCACTCAGCAGCTGTGGTGGGACCCTGTTCCTCTAGGTGAGACTGGGCTCTCCTACATTTCCCCAGGGTGAAGCCTGCGTCCCCTCTGCCTGGGAATACAGCCCAGCAGGGAGGGCCAACATGGGAAACACGATCTCTGTTCTGGGGTGTGAAGAGAGAGGGGAGGGCAGAGGGGGATCTGCTCATGCCCCGGGCACTGATTCCCTCCCTGCAGCCAGTACAGCCCTGCTGATGCCCTGTAACCCATGAGTCCAGGAGGTGGGACACCCATCTGCTCTGGCTCCAAAGATTTCTCAGCCCTTCAGACCCAGGAGGCAAAGCACCGGTGTGGGGGGCACCTCAGCAATCGAAGGGGCTGAATGCCTGCTGTGTTCCTGAGAACTTTTCTGCAGTCTCCTGCACTGGTTTGACTCCTGTTACCCATGGAGCAGAGACTCCTTTGGAGGATGAACTCTCTCACTGTGTAACTCTGGAGGACAGGCTTGACAGGTTTGACCAGGCAGTACAGATGCCAGCAAGGCCTCAACCCCACAGCAGTGTCCCCTGCCCAGGACTCCACTTTCCAGCCCCTTCCTCCTAGAGGATTTGGGTTGGGAGGGACCACCAGAGATCTCCAGACCCATGATCTGCTCTGAGCGGGGCTAACTTTACAGTTAGATCAGGTTGGTAAGTGCTTTCTCCAGGAGTGATTTTAAAGATCTCCTGCGCCCTGCCCCAGTGCTGCTCAACTGCCATGATTACTATTTTTTTTTTCTTAAACTCATTTGAAATTTCCCTTCCTGCATCTTCTCCTTGTTGTCTCTTGTCCTTTCCTTCCCTTGGCCCCCACTCACACCATCCCATCTACTTTGACCAAGGACCACCACAGCCTCACCTCCAAGCACAGCCTTGCTGGGATCTCCTGGGACCACTCAGGTGGGCCGTGGTGGCCAGCTCTAAGCAGACATACATGCTGCAGGTCCCTACATGGTCTCAGAGGAGAGCGTATGGAGACACAGCATAACCCAGGGCAGAGCCTGTAGGCCAATGCCAGGGCAGAGTCAGCATTAGGAGGTGTGAGAAGAGAAGACCTCCAGCAGCTCCTTTCCACACCCAGGCAGGGAGTGACACACCCAGCAGTGCTCCTGAGAGATGATGGTAACACAGGAGAGGTGGCACCATGAGCTGTAATGCTGGGTAACAAACAACTGTCCTGGGTGTGCAGTTCTGGCAAGCAGTGCCAATGGCTGCAGCCCCTAAGAGACCCCCGACCCTGCTAGGACCAGTGAGGCCCCTCCATGACTGTCGAGAGCTTCCTGGAGTGTCATGACTCCCATCTGTGCCCCATCTCTGCACTGGCCCAGCCCTGCTGCCCTGCATGTGGCCCCACGGCCCCACTGCCCCACTGTACAGACACTGCACAGGACAGGGTTTGTTCTGCGGTGGGGAAACATCCCCCCAGCATGGTCCCCATGACAGACCTCACTGCCCTGTCCCGCAAGGCCCTCCTGCCCAGCAGCCTCCCACCAGTCCCCAGCCCCTGCCAAGCCCTCCTCCTGTCCCTCTGGTGTTAACAGAAGGCCATGCTCTGGGGTCTGCTGAGGTCTGTGATCAGAGAGAGCCCAGGCAGGGCTGGACATTCCCCCCACCCAGGTCCTGAGCCCAGCAGGCAGACAGAGCTGGTCACATGCAAAGATCACCCCTCACCAGCACCGTGGGGAATGGCCAGTGCTGGAAATGGCTGGTAAGAGGGGCTGGGTGTGGGAGGAGTTTCCTGGGGCAGTTTCTCCTCTCTGTTCATGCAACAACAAGCTGGGTTGCATCTTTGTTCTGACAGACCCTGTATGAGGTCCCCCATGGGAAGAGGATGGTCCACAGGCCCAGTAGATGGCCCCAGGACCTCCTCTGCATGCTCCCTGCCAGCCCTGCAGAGGACCCAGCAGAGGGCTCATCCTCCCTGGGCTCACAGCTGGATGCCCAGTCCCCCAGCTGGGCATGGAGCTTGTCTGGCAGTGACATTTGGGGTAAGGACCAGCACACAGGGTGTCGGAAGACACACAGATTGTCTGAAGGAGATGTGCTGGGGACAGGGCCTGAGGGACAGCAGCAAACTGATATGGCTCCTGGGTGCTGCTTCCTTCAACACAAGCTCCCACAAGGGCTCCCAGCCTTCTTTTTGGTGCCACCCGTCAGGAGGGGTGATGGCACAAGGAGCTGGGAGGGTGGGGAGCATTAATGCTTCTTCAGGCACTTCCCAGGCCATGTGGAGGGCCAGCAGAGCAAGGACTTCTGGCTCTGCACTGGGAGCTCACTTCAGTGTGCCCACACTCTGAACATCGTCTTCCATTAAAAGTTGGCAATTTCAAGCCCACTTCCACTTCCTTCTCATCTCTCCCAATCCCTCCTCTGATCTCATTGGCCATTCCCACACCCCCTCCCCTCTTCTGCCGCAGGACCCTGAGCTTATGGTGCTGCTCTGCAGAGTGAGCAGACTGTGGGGCCACAGGGCCATGGGGTCACTCTGCACTGGCCATGCTGGTCAGGGTGGGAAGCAGACCCAACCAAATGGGGATCAGGGCCTCTAATCCCTCCAGGGACTGCAGATGTGGCAGGTGCTTGGAGGGACTATGGAGCATTTCCAAGGGTACTGGTTGAGTCCAGGTGCACCTCTACATCTTGCCCCTGGTATCACACTGACAACATGAATCGCTCTCCAGCCTCCCCTCCCCATGCCAGATGGGTCCCCACTGCCTCTGCTGGGATGGCAGAGTCCTCCTTTGCCCACGGATACCTGGGTTTAGCCCTTTACCCTTAGGTGACTCCACCTTGGAGGACCTCTCCCTTTGTGAGGCTCCACTCACTGCCCACCCCAAGCACACACTGTCCCAGGAGATTCCCGGAGATCTCCTGGCACCTCTGTCTTCCCCTCCATAACGACAGGCATCTGACACTGTGCTTTAACATGTGGAATGGCCCTGGGTGTGTACCTCATCACCGACAATTCATCATCTCCACTGTCACTGGACAGTGATGGGCGAGTCCTAAATCCAGCCCTTGGTCTCTAAGAGATCATTACATGATTAGGAGCTTTTTGCTTCTAAAGCCATGGACAACTCTGCCCAGCAGGCCCTTTTGACATGCAGTTCCTTAGGCCTATTCCTGACACCAGCTTTGGAAGAAAAGCCCAGCCTTCAGGCACTGCACCAGGAATAACCTACTTTATTACAGAGATACTGTGTGGGAGTCAGTTCTGATGCAGCGTTAGACACAATTTGATGTGGGTACCAGGTGAGACAGAGCAGTCTCAGTAAAAGTGGAATGAATCCAAGCATTTGTGCAGCAACACGATAACAAATAATAATAAGAATAAGAATAAGAATAAGAATAGCAGTAGTAATAATAGAAATAAAATGAACAAAGAAAGCTCAGGGCTGGTTGGGATACACTGGGATTCAATTGTGGAGAGCAAAGGCAATTTTACCACTGCTGAAAAAAGTCCATGAAATCACTTTCCTCAGGGCATCTTTGAGCTCCTTGTTCCTCATGCTGTAGATGAGAGGGTTCACTGCTGGAGGCACCACTGCATACAGAACAGTCACCACCAGATCCATAGCTGGGGAGGAGAGGGAGGGGGGCTTCAGGCAGGCAAAAAGGACAGTGCTGATACACAGGGAGACCACAGCCAGGTGAGGCAGGCACATGGAAAAGGCTTTGTGTCGTCCCTGCTCAGAGGGGATCCTCAGCACAGCAGTGAAGATCTGCACATAGGACAGCACAATGAAAATGAAACACCCAAAGAATAAACAGGCACCAATCACAAGAAGCCCAGTTTCCCTGAGGTAGGAGTCTGCGCAGGAGAGTTTGAGGATCTGGGGAATTTCACAGAAGAACTGGGCCACCACATTGCCTTGGCAGAGTGGTATGGAAAATGTGTTCCCAGTGTGCACCAAAGAATACAGAAAACCACTGATCCAGGCAGCTGCTGCCATTTTGACACAAGCTCTGCTGCCCATGATGGTCCCGTAGTGCAGGGGTTTGCAGATGGCAACATAGCGGTCATAGGCCATGACTGTGAGAAGAGAAAACTCTCCTGTAAACAAGAAGACAAACAGGAAGACCTGGACAGCACATCCTGAGTAGGACATGGACCTGGTGTTGCTCAGGGAATTGGCCATGGATTTGGGGACAGTGGTGGAGATGGTGCCAAGGTCAAGGAGGGAGAGGTTGAGGAGGAAGAAGTACACAGGGGTGTGGAGGTGGTGGTCACAGGCTACGGCTGTGACGATGAGTCCATTGCCCAGGAGGGCAGCCAGGTAGATGCCCAGGAAGAGCGAGAAGTGCAAGAGCTGCAGCTCCCATGTATCCGCAAATGCCAGGAGGAGGAACTCATTGAGGGAGCTGCTGTTGGACATTGTGCTATCTCCGGGCATGGGGGACTGTCCAAAGGAGAAAAGACATTGAGAAGTTAGGAGAGACTTTTCAAGTAAAAAAATCCCCCAAATGTTCCAGTTCTCATGCAACCCCCCACTTTGCCTCTCTCTTTACGGAGAGGATCTGTGTGCAGCTTCCTTCCTTGAGCTCCACTTTGCACTGGCAGAGTGCGTTATGAGAAGCACGGACATCTGCCCATGAGCTCCAGAGGAGTCAGTCCAGCTGTATAGTGGTGGGATACATGGGAATGGGGGTGACTAGCTCGGAAAGTCACCGTTCCTGTCAGGTGAAATCCACTGGGCATGTGGAAGGGCTTTTCAGCATCTGCACCACCACTTCTACAGAATGAGGGTTGAGGAACAGAGTTTGGGGGATTTTTTAACAGTGTTTATTTTCTTTGAGATGCCCCTGTCACCCCTTTGGAGTGACCTTCAAAGGCAGCAATTCTCAGCATTTCTACTGTGAATCCTGAGAAAAATGGATTCCCTGTCGCTTGGTGCAGAGTGAGGACAGCTTGTCTGTCTATTAGCCTTGTTCCCAGCTGTCATTTCCTCGCACCTCTTGGAGCTGGGGGATGATCACTCCCATATGTTGCCCTAAAAAGAAACCAGCCCCTGCTGAGAGCAGACAAGTCCAGTTTCAAAACCGCAGCTCTCCAACCATCTCTCCCTTTCTCAGGGCACCAGAGGGAGGTCTCCACACTCCCCTTCTAGGCAAGGACACACAGGGCTCTTTTCAGATGCCCATTTACAGTTTCCCAACACCATTTCCATACTCTCAGCATCTCTGCAGATTCTTCACAGGTCTCTTGGACGTCACAGAGATGCTGTGAGGCAGCAGTGCCCTTCTGGAGGGCAGCTCAAAGCCTGGCAGGACATGGCAGGGAAATGGTCAAAGGATGTTAAGGACTGAAGATAGTGTCTCCTTAAGTGAGAGTCAGCTCAATTCCCAACTCCACAGACAGCATTTCCTGCAGCCACAGAGGCTAGAAGGGGGCTGCAGACACCTCACTCCCAAGCAGACCCCTCTCTTGCACAACTCGCAGGGCAGGTGTCTGAACTGCAGCTGAAAACCTTGAACCCCAGGGAGCCCAAGAGAAGAACAGGAGCAGCAAGGACAGGAGGGGAAACAAGGAGCAACCCCATGATCCTGCTGCCAAGGGAGGCAAGGAGAGAGGGGCAGATGGGCACTCAGGAAAGCCCTCACCTTACCCACCTGGGCATGCTGCCTCACAGACGGTGACAATGCAGGGCAGCCTCTCTCAGCCCCTGGACTCCATGGCTGTCAGGGCAGACGCTCTGCTGGGTCACAGAAGAGACATGGAGGGCTTGTTCGGAAGAAGCTGTCTTCATTGGAGGGACTGAGCAAGACTTGCTCAGATCCATTCTCCCAGGACAATTCTGTTCGCAGTTCCCTCTCATTCCCTGCCCATCTCTGCCTCCTGGCACTGTCCCTGCTGCCAGCTCTTACTCTGTCCCAACATCTTTTCCTTGCCGCTGCTCACAGACCCCATCCCACCTTCTGTGTGCTCCATTCTGCCCTACAGAAACCACCCAGGACAGGGCACTGGGCACAGGTATCTCCGTTCTCACAGGTGCTAAAGAGCAGGTCAGAAAACATCTTACAAAGCAGTCAAGGTGCTGCCAGTGCTGTCTGTAGGCTGAGGTGGAGTTGAAAGGGTTTGATGAAGTTTCTCACAGACCAGAGGTCACTGAATTCATGCCTGAATCTATCAGTCATAGGACAGGATGGGTTTAGAAGATCCCTCCAGGAACCGCAGTAGCACTGCCCTGCAGCCAGAGACTTACTGTGTCAGGAGCTGTGAAGATTCCTCCCACAATGAGCTCTCCTCTCTCCTCCCACTCCACACTGCCTTTCACTTCTCTCTGCCTTCTCTCATCTCATGTCAGCAGCAGCAGGCAGTGCCTGGAGCCCTGCTGCCCTTTGCAGAGGAGCTGCCTCTGCACACAGCTGTCTCTGGGCAGTGCTGCCAGGTTGTGATCAGCTCCTTCCATTGCAGGAGTCTGGCCCTGCCCAGGAGCAGGGGCCCAGCTGAAGTCCTGACTTGCTCTGTCCCTTGTGCTCCCTCCTCCTGGGAAATGTTCCCTGAAGGAGACTAAAATCATCACCACTGGTCTCTTTCTCAACACTGAAGGGAAACTAATTCCAGCATTACAATTTGTCTCATCACAGGATGGTTATCTGCAAGAAGTGGAAATGTCTCACTCCTAACTAGGCAGGAAGCTACTCGACCCATGGTTCAGGTTTTAATTCAGATGAGTCAATCTGGGCATCTCATGCCTATTTAGAAGCCCCTGGGATGCAGTGGGATTCAGCTTTCTCCCACGAACTCCACAAAAAAGAGCAGGAGGTGGGATTCTCCTTGCCTAAGTCAAAGTGTACACAAAATAGATGTCTGCGTGTGAGATCCCTGTCTAAGCTCACGTTATAATCACCTGAGATGGAGGGTGGGAGTCAGTTGCTCCCACACAAACACCTGGGGACAGTGGAAGAGACAGAGGTGGTCCAGGACATGTGTCAGTGTCTGCTTGCTCTGATGGAGCAACTATGAGACCCACATCCTTCTGGAGCATGAGGTGGGGCCCAGGTGGGCAATTTCCTTGGCCATCTCAAATGACCCCAGATGCCTAATACTGCTAGAGCACCACTCACTAGGAAGCTGTGACACAAGCAGGTCCCTACAGTGCAAAATCCTGATGTAATCCAGTGCAGACACTGCATGTAATGACATAAAAAAAGACTGGCAGGGCCATGTCATATGCCTGGGATGTCCAGCACAACTGCATGTTTCTAGCAGATACAGTATGGCCCCTACAGGAAAGCCCTGCCTGTTTGGAGTGGTGCTGGGCAAGTGCCCCAGGGCATCTTGAGTTTCCTCCCTGTGCCCAAACAAATGAATCCTACCTCTGCCTTCGGGCACAGGCTGTACTGTCCACATCCAAGCGTGCTGCATAGATAGGAGGCACATCACACCAAGGTCTCCACTCATGTCCCTGCGCTCTTAAAACCTTCTAGTTCTCTTCCCCCTGACCCTCTTTTCACCCCCAGATGACATAAACAGGGACTGTGCTAATAAGGTCCACAGGGTCTCTGGATCACAGGCTGTCCAGGCCAGGGACCTCTTCAGTGGCACCTTATCCTGCCTAGACATTGGTTCACCTCTGTCACAGGCCCCAAGGTGCTGCAGAGTCAGCTCAGGCAGCAAACCTCTTTCCTGCCATTCCTGCACAGCCCAGCTCTGTTTCTCCCTGGCCTTGGGCACTGCAGGCTTTGCTCTCTTAGTGGGAACCTCCATTCACCATGACATTGCCACCTGCTTTGTATACCAGCATGGCTCTGCTCTGAAGTGGGGCCATCGCACACACAGTGTCCTTGGCTCCTGATAACAGGTTGCACCATGACCAATCTGACTGAAACATTGCTAGAGTACTGAGATGTGGTGGGATCACTTGCACGATAGGAGAGCCCTGACGGTAGGGTACAAACTCTTCAGGAGAGACCAACGGGGAAGATGAGGAAAGGGGATGCCCCTTGTGTGAAGGGACAGCTCAGACGTGTGGAGCTCTTCACACATTAAGGCAAGGCTTTGGGTGAGAGCTTCTGGGTTACAAGGGTGACATCGCAATGGGAGGTACAGAGGAGGTGGACGCAGTTTCCTTTAAGCAATGTGACTAAGTCTGTTGATCAGAGACCCTGGTTCTTATTGGAGAGACTTTAATCTCCCTGACATGAACTGGAAGGGCCAAACAGCAGAGTGTAAGCAGGCCAGGAGGTTTCTGGAGGGCATCAGGGACAGCTTCTTGGCACAAATGCACAATTTGTGATGTCTGTTTGTATCTGAAAATTTCAAACAGGGAGGAACTGATCAGGGATGGTACAGTCAGTGTCTGCCTTGCCTGCAGTGACCATGAAAAAGTAGAGTTAAAAATCCTGAGTGGAATGAGGAAGGATAGTAGAGGATCACAGACCCTGGACTTCAGAGGGGCAGACTTGGGCCTGTTGAGGGGACTGGTGGGGGATCCCATGGGAGGCAGCTATGAAGGGCCCAGCAGCTCAGGAAAGCCAGCAGGTCTTTGAGGATAGCACCCACCAAGCACAAGAATGGTCCATCGTGGTACTCAGTAAAACTAGTAGACATCTTGGGAGATCGGCTTGGCTACACTGGGAACTCAGGACTGAGCTCCAGGGCAATAAGGAAGCAGACGGAAGGAGAGGCTGCAAAGATGGTATTTAGAAATATTGTCCAGCGAGAAGGGATGGTGTTAGGGAAGCCAAAGCTCCCCTAGGATTGACCATTACAGGGAAGATCAAGAGCCTGAAGAAGAGCTGCTAAAGCTTCAGTTACAGTAAACGAGTAAAAAGGAAAATGTTGGCTCACTGCTGGATCCGGTAAGGAATCTATTATCAGCAGATGCAGATAGGTGTGAGGAGCTCAATGCCTTCTTGGCTTCAGTCTTCACCAAGAAGGTCTCCTAGGCTGTTGTGCCTGGTCAGGAGTCCAGAGGGGGAAAAAAAAGCAACCAATGTTGGGTGATGACTGAGCAGGGGATGACTTGCAAGAACTCAACCCTTACAAGTCTCTGGGACTGGATGGGCTGCACCTGAGGACATTGAGAGGGCTGGCCACCCTCACAACAAGGCTAGTCTCTATCCTCTTTGAAAGGTTGTGGAGATCAGGGGAGGCCCCAATGAGCAGAAGAAGGAGTATGTTGTGCCCATCATCAGAAAAGGCCACAAGGACAACCCAGGGAGCTGCAGGCTGTTCAGCCTCACTTTGGTGAGGGGTGTTTCATGGAGTGAATCGTCTTGCATCACATTTCTGGGCACCTGAAGGAGAAGAAGGTGCCTGGGAACTGCCAGCGTGGATTCAGTGCAGAGAAATGATTCCTGACCAACCTGATTGCCTTCTGTGATAAAAGATCTGTGCTTGGTGAGGAGAGGAGAGCAGTGGATGTCATTAGGATGATTTTAGCAAGGAGTTTGACACTGTCTCCAAGAATATTCTTGTATAAAAATAAGTTTATCAGTGTCCTGGAGAACACAACTCTCATCACATTTGCAGATGGCACCTCATCAAGAAAACAGTCATCAGCTCGAGGGCTGCCATCCAGATGGACCTCAGCAGGCGGGAGGAATGGGTGGCCAGTACCTTTGTGAAATTCAAAACTAAACAAACACCAGGTCCTGCCCCTGGGGCCGACCAACACCCTGCAGTGATACGGGTTGGGGAGTGCCCAGCTGGGCAGCAGCTCTGCAGAAGAGGTTGCGGGATAAACACATCTGGTTAAGAATTGTGTTTCTGTATTCAGGAAAACATCATCACCAGAAGTGTAAGCTGTTAATGCCAACTCCCGGAAATCTAGAAAGTGGATGAGGTACTCCTACTGAAGTCTGCTGATGGAAATCGGTGCAGTTGTCTTCCCAAAGTTACCAAAGCACAAGATGGAATTCAGATTCCTAATTTGTAAAGATTTGGCCCTTATGAAGAAAGAACTGATATTGTAGTTAAGGCATTCAAATGCTAAATCCATTCCTAGTGAGAACACTGTGACACCTATCTTTTGCAATGGCAGACTGTCAGAAGGCATGCTGCTGGTCAACAGATCTTGATTGCCTTGCACTGTGCAAACATTGCATACATTTGATTCAGGATATAAATAACTATCTTGAAATTGCCAGAATTATTCTCCCAGGCAAAATTATACATCTGTCTAATAAGCCTGTGTGTCTGGGAATGGGGGGAAGGCTGCGCCTGAGTGAATCTCTTGACTCAGAAAACATTTTGGACAAATGTTTATAGTGTTGTTTTCTGCTGCAGCAAATTCTAGAAGATTCAGGTAGGGTGCCCTCATGAAGACGGTATCCATTTGCTTGGGAAAGCACAGCATTCAGGTGCTTCAGAGATACATAACTGAGTAGGAAACTGAAAAAGGAAAGCTACTGATAGGAAGAGCTCTTTGGGGACATTTGCATGGCATCCAGCTGGTGTTGCAAGCTACAAAGCTGGTGCCTATGCTGGACCCTTCTGTAACAGTGTAGTAAATGTAGCCTTCAATGAGAGTCCAAGAGCCTCCCACTGTACATGGACATGTGGAATATAAATGATAGTTGGTGCTGTCCTTCGGGCTTCCTGGATGCTGGTGTCCAAGTCAGTCTGGAGCACAAGCAGCACAGCACAGGCAGGAAAGCTGAGGGCAGGCACTGTCAAAGCAGCCTGGTTATGAGTCATAATTTCAAAGTTCATTTTATAGGAGGTGACAACCTTCCGCCTGTCTGAAGAGCTCCCCATCTCACAGCCTGCTGTCTCATTTCCAGAGGCTCCTTTGGAGCAGGATCCTTGCTCAGGAAGATCAAAGGCCATTGCCTGCAGGTGGTACCTCAAGCACAGAAGCAGGCAAGCCTCCACCCCATGACCAAAGCAGCAAGCATCCTTTCCCAGGATGCATTTCACTGTGTGTCTGATCAGATGACCAACACTCAGGCAGTTCTGGTCCCCAGGAGGAAAGTGCTAGCAGTAGATGTGGGCACTGACTAGACATTGCTGGTAGATGACCACAGAGGCAGCCATCACATAACCCAAAGGGAGATAATCGTCTTATGTGGCAGATGAGCATCCAACCATGTAACATGTCTGTCCATGCTTTAACAGCTCTCAAGTGCTTCCACTAAAGGTCCAGATGCTGTAATAGAGGGATGCCAAACAACAGGACAGATTTCCTGCCTAAAAGTAAAAAGGAACGGAACAGCACCAAGTCTGTTCATGCTTTAACTTTCTCCTTCTTAAGAAGAAGGCACAGATGTACAAATAGACATATTTAAAGCCTTTTAGTGCCTCCAATGGGGCATTACAAGCTGCAACACTGTTTATATTTGGTAAATGTATCCAACTAAAGAAAATGTTTATATGAATCAACAAGTGTCCTATACCCATTCCTCTTAAGTACAGTGAAAGATAGGAAACATATTTCTTTCCACAAACAAAAACCAAAACAAAACAGAAAAATGGCTGCATTACAAAAAAGGAGGCTAGAAGAAGGGTGTGAAGTGCAGACAGGCTGATGCAGAGCCACCTCCTGGGAACTACAGAGTCTTAGGAGGAGACGAAAACCACAGTCTGAATCCCAATGAGGTCAGCAGGAGCTCTTGCCATGGAGAGAGGTTTATGAGCAGCATCTTCCAGCTCCCTGAGCTGACAGCAACCTCCTGACTGTTCAATTTGGAATGGAAACCATAGTCGTGCACAACAGCATCGTCTGATGTCCTTCAATCGAAAAGAAACGTGGATTTTCAGGTAGAAATGATAGGAAGCATATTAAAAGCAGGCCACCTCCTTACCATGAGTTCCACCTACCTCACTTGAATCAATGAATCCTAGGCGATTAAAGAAGTGAAAAGGTGCCGGTGTGCATCTTTCTTCAGGGGAGGTGGTGCTAGCAAACAGCGGACAGGCCCAGGGTAGGAGCTGCCGACTTCTCCAGAGCACCTATTCCTGCAGGCTCCAGGGGAGACCTTTGCCTGTAGCCTGGCTCTCCAGCTGGTTAGAGCCCTGGCCTGTACCATGCTGGGTGGCAACCAGCATTTCTAGAACAATAATCAGAAAACAAGATGTTCAGAAATAAAGTTACCAAGGAAGACAAAGATATTAATGATTTTATCTTTTTTTTTCCCCCCTACCCCCTCTCGCCCCCCTGGCTGCTGGTCCCCACCATGCTGGCTGGGCAAGTGATGGTTCTCACAGCACATCACATGGGCGTTGGCCAGCCAAATGCAGGCAGGGCAAGGGGTCAGGTAGCTGATATGGGGGAGAATTATCACTTTCTCCCTCAGCACCCACCTGTCCAGATCCCTTCATCACCCCAACCCTCATTTTCATAATGTCTAGAGTTCAAAAACATGGAGATCTCTACATTTGCCGTGTTCAGCTGAAATTGGTCAACAGTTAGCAAAGAAGGTGGGAGGGGAGGAAGGAGCAGAACAGCATTTTTAGGCAAAAACTTAACATGGGCATCGAAACACAGGAGCTGCATATAAATAACTGCAAATTGGATAGGCAAAGTTCCAGCATTATTACAAGTATGTATACGATATTTATTTTTGTTATTTCACTCATTCCAATGGTTTCATCTTTCCTTGTGTGCTGCCTTCTAACCAAGATTGCAAATAAACTCTCCAGTGATCTCGCTGTCGTGTTATGAAACACAGTTGTGGGCAGCATTTCTTTTTGCCACCACAGCACTGCAGCACCTTTGCTGGCTCAAGCCAAAGGTCCTGGGGACGTAACTGAGTTCAGTAGGTCAGAAGATTTCCTGGCCAGCACAGTAAGAGCAATGGAGAAAAATAACTGGGAAAACGTAACCTCACTTTTCAGCTGTGGGTTTGAATGACTTCCACACTGAAATATCAAAAGATTAACATAAGCTTAGTGGCCTAGAGAGAAACAAATGCAGACATTGGTTCAAGTTTTCCTCTTATGCTGCTTTAACAAACTCTTTCTCACTTTTGTTCCCACTACATAATTCACTACTGTTTTAACAATCCTGGAAGCCTGAAAGGCAAAGAGGGCTACACAAATCCATGCAGATCTTTTACCTAAAAGGATAGACAACACATTTCCTTGGTCTTGAGTCACTTAAGGAATAGCATGGACTGAATCAGTGCCCATTGATCTTTTGTGGATCTTTTTGGTGGAGGAAGAGGAGGCCTTCAACTTGATCAGCAGTAACAACATACTTTATTGGTTCTCTAGTATCAAGTTTCATCTTCACGCTTACTTCTTCCATGTATTGATATAAACCTCCCTCCCTGACAAACTTTTCTTTACTCTCTCCTCTCCCACCCCTCACTCTTACAACAGCCAAGGCTGTTTACAAGGACCTGTGGTGGAGCACAACTACCTCCCCTCCCATCTCGGGCCCAAAGTGTAGTGGAGCACAACTACTCCCTCCCCACCCTTATCTTGGGCCCCAGCTGACCACAAATAACTGACAGCACCCAGGGCTGACCAGGAAGAAGTAGGCCATACTGGTTGCAACTGGTGAGGCCAGAAATGGGCATGAGATCAGCAAAAAGGGGGTATATTTTCCCCAACACGGCATGAGATCAGCAAAAAAAGGTACGTCTCCACACCAGATATTGTATGACCATGAGTCAAACTCCGTGCCCATAAATAACGCTGCAACCTAGAGCCCGTTGAGCTCTCCTGCACGGCAGCGGGCTGCACGGCGGTGAATCTCCCCTTGAGTTGGGACACCTCTCGAGGTTACTCTCCGGGAGTTAAGAGAACCTCTGTCAGGAAACCGTTGGAGTGGTAAGAAACCAAGACTTGGGCACTAACAAATGTGCAGGAAGATTCGCTCGCTGCGACTACACTGTATCTCCATCTTCAATAAATCTCTTTGCAATAAACCCAGAGATGATAATAATAATAATAATAATAATAATAATAACGTTCTCCCCCCCCCCCCGCAACACGCTCACCTGGAGGAGGTCTGCAGAGGAGACCAAAGTAGAGTGGGACCAGTCAACGTGCCCAAGCGTGGGGCAGCCATCCAGACGGACCTTGAAGGTCTGGAGGAACAGGCAGCATGCAATCATGTGACATTCAGCAAAGATCAATGCCAAATCTTGCCCCCGGGAAGTAAGAAGCAACAATACAGGCTGTGGGCAGATTTCAGGCAGCAGCAAGGGCCGGCTGCTCCCAAAGGGACAAGGAGCCGGGAACCAAACATGATGACAAGACCAAAAAAGCAAGGGCCTCACTAGCCAGGGTCAAGCCCCACCGTAGCCCAGTGAGGAGAGCAGGGCAGACCTGGAGATGGTAGCCAGGTTCAGCCAAATTCACCAGGAAAGTTCTTGGTGTCAAGACAGCTCCGAGGTCAAGCCGGGATCACATCTTGGCAAATCAGGATCAGGTCCACTGACAGTAACCAGGGTCATACAAAGCCCCTAATTGCAAGGCAGGTCCATAGCGATGAGGTAGGTCTAAGGTAGAGCTAGAAAGTTAGGCTATGCTTCAGAGTCTGGATCAACAGGGTCCATGGGCAGGAACAGGCATACCTGTAATACAGCTGCAGGCAAGCCCACCTGCAACGTAGCTCCAGATGGGACTGAAGGCCCAGGCCTGAGCTTAGATGGGGTTTCTTGGACATGTGTGTGGAGGCTCCTGGTGAGGCTGGTCAGGGCCATAAAGGCCTGACAACAGCCTGGCCAGGAGGAGCTCTGCAGAAAAGGTCCTGGAGGTCCTGGTGCACGGCCAAGTGAACGCCAGCCCACAGTGTGCCCTCGCAGTGAGGAAGGCAACAGCTTCCTGGGCTGTGGGCGCAGGAACATGGCCAGGAGATTGAGGGAAGTGATCACCTGCCATCACTCAGTACTCGCTAGACCACATCTGGATGCCACATCCAGTGCTGGGTCCCAAATAAAGGCAAGACAGTGACCAACTGGAGCCAATTCAGTAGAAGGCCTTCCGGATGCTCAGGCAGCTGTCACACAAACTTCTGTGTCCATGGGGACAGCCGCTCCTGCCCCTCCAGCCAGGGCAGATGGCGAGGAGACTTCATCTCATGACAGACAAGTCCAACAGGGCTGAGAGGAATCATGTCCAGTGGCAGCCATTGCTGCAACAACAGGAGCAAAGGAGGCTCCTGGGAACCTCCAAGGTAAGAGGTGGACAGGAACCAGGAGGAAATATCTGTAGCTCTGCTCCCTTCAGCCCCTGACACGTGAGGCCCCTGTGCTTCTGGGAGACGCTGGGGGGCCCTCTCCCCTCAAGGTACAAAGCCTGGCACCTGAGGGGGACTCACCCCATCCCCAGGGCAAGTCTCCATGGCTGGGAGGAAATGCCGGGTGCTTGGCCTCTTCCTCCCCAGTGACCATCGCAGGAGGCTGGAGGGACCAGCTCAGGCAAGCAGGATTCTCTAAACAGAGAATCAGGGAACAGAGAGTTGTCTGCAGGGAGGTGAGGGGAATCCCATTTGTGGGATCTCTCCTGACTTTGCATCATGACTTTGGAGGAGGCCTGATGATTTCTCTGCCTCAGTTTCCTTTTCAAAGCAGCATGTCCCAGAGTTTGAGTGACCAGAGTTATGGGGAAAGTTGAATGCCAGGAAGTGTTCACAAAGTTTCCAGCAGCTCAGAAGTTTCAGTCTCCTTTGAGAGCCAATTCTGCACTGCTCACTCTCTGCAGTCCCTGGGGAAAGATCAGCTGCAGCAGGAGCCTTCAGAGACTCATTAGTGCCTTAAACCTCAGGACACTCCAGAGGGCAGGGGACATTCAGGTGTTGTTGGACATGCACCACAGGTGCTGCTGGAAGAAGACAGCAAGGGCAGAGCAATGGCTGAGTCCTGGGTGGTGGTTTGCAGAGAGCTCAGGGAAGAGAAGGATGTGGTGGGGAAGAGGCAGAGGATGAGACCCTGACCTGGATCATCATTGCCCGGCACCATCAGTGCAGAGGTCAGCACCTCATCCTGAGGACTGCAGGTTTGTGCTGTGTCTTCTGAGTCAAGTCTGTTTCTTTTTAGCTGCTGAGGTTTTGCATGGTGGCATCTATGGGTGAGAAAGGTGATGGGCATTTCCCTTCCTGGGAGTCTTCTCCTGCAGCTCCCTCTTCCCTCCACACATTTCTTCCGACTCCCTTGTTAGCTCAGCAGAGTCCTGGCGAGCTTGCCAGTCGGCGCAGAGTTAGAGTTTGTGCCTTTGCTGCCCCTGAGCCAGCCCAGAGCCCTGCCGAGGGGCACCAACACCTCACCTGGGAGGTAGGATCCGGCAGAGGGCTGTGTTTCTCAGGCAGGAACGTTCCCTGGCCGTGCCCCCAGGCACGTCCCAGGCATTTACCGCAAACAGGATGGGAACAATGCTCCTCCCTAACCTCACCCACTGCTCACCATTGAGACACCCATCCTGCGACACACTCACTGTCACAGTCTGAGCGAATGCTTTCTCTCCTCTAACTCCACTCCAAGCATGAAATGAGCGTCTCCGCGGGACAGCTCACCTCTGTGGTTCTCCTAGGAGGGGCTTCTCTTTAGATGCCTGCTTTAACTCTCTGGAAAACCCTAGTTCCCTCCTTTCACTAGGCATGGAGGCCATAAAGGGGACACAAATGTAGTCAGAGAAGTGCCAGAGTCTATGTTCTCCCTGACAGCAAAGTCCTTCATGATTCTTCTTTACAAGAAGGAAAGAATGAAGCAAATGTTCTTTCTTGTAGGCTGCCTTGCTGGCAAAAGAGGAATGAGGGACCTGTGGCGCTGCATGGAGAAAGGGGAATAGGACAATCATACATCACCAGTGGAGTTTATACTGCTGGGAATGGGGAATGTCCCCTCGCTGCAGACACCGCTCTTCCTCCTCTCGCTCATCATCTACTTGGTAACGATGGCTGCAAACATCCTCATAGTTCTGCTGGTGGTGGCAGACTGGCATCTGCACACCCCCATGTACTTCTTCCTGGGCAATCTGTCCTCCTTGGAGACTTGCTACAGCTCCACCATCCTCTCCCGCTTGCTGGCCAGCTTCCTGACTGGGGACAGCACCATCTCTGTTCACGGCTGTATGGCTCAGTTCTACTTCTTTGGCTATTTTTTAGTCAGTGAGTGTTACCTGCTGGCCATGATGTCCTATGATCGGTACTTGGCCATCTGCCAGCCCCTGCTCTATGCCAGCCTCATGACCTGGAAGGTCTCTCTACAGCTGGCAGCAGCGTCTTGGCTAGTGGGATTCCTTACCTCTACGGTAGTCACTTCTTTTGTATCCCATTTAAGGTTCTGTGGCCTCAAGGTGATTGACCACTTCTTCTGTGATTTTACCCCATTGCTAGAGGTTGCCTGCAGTGACACCAATGCGGCCAGACTGGTAACTTTCACACTAGCTGTCTTCAATCTAGTCTTCCCTTTCCTGTCCAACCTGGCCTCCTACGTGTGCATCATAGCTGCCATCCTCAGGATCCCGTCCAGCGTGGGCAGGCAAAAGGCCTTCTCCACTTGCTCCTCTCACCTCATCGTTGTCACTGTTTTCTATGGCACCCTCATCATTGTCTACCTGATGCCCAGAACCCCCCAGCTGAGGCAGCTCAACAAAGTGTTCTCCTTCTTCTACACCGTCCTCACGCCCCTGGTCAATCCCCTCATCTACAGCCTGCGGAACAGGGAGGTCAGGGAAGCCCTGAGGAAAGCATTTAGGAAAGCTCTGGCCTGCACTCAGAGCTCATGCTAGGTGGTTGACACTGAGCACAAATCTCTCTCAGCTCTTTCACAAAGGCAAATGCTGACTACCAGGGTCATCTTCAGAAAGTGCTTAGCATTGAGACTGCCTGTGGAGTGGCACAGGCGTGAAAGGGAAAGATCCTTGGAGAAAGATTCTTATTTAGAAGCGAATGTGAAAAATGCCATGGCTCTGCATTTTCCTTCATAATAAAGAGATTGTGGTTTTATATATTTCAGTGGCTGAGAGCTTCAAGGTTTGTTTTGTTTTGTTTTGTTTTTCATTAGGAAGATAGATAGAAGAAGTAATTTGGAAAGACATGTGAGTGCCTTCCAGGTGCAAACATGGGGATGTCTTTCTTGCTGTGGCTCCC
Organism: Apteryx mantelli; assembly: GCF_036417845.1. Classification (NCBI taxonomy): domain Eukaryota; kingdom Metazoa; phylum Chordata; class Aves; order Apterygiformes; family Apterygidae; genus Apteryx; species Apteryx mantelli. The sequence continues at coordinate 10,314,799 of NW_027118553.1, read as the reverse complement.
GGGGATGGGATCCATCTCCCTCAGTGTTGTCTATTTCCGGGGCCAGTATACAGCTTTCAGTGAAGGTGCCGTTCCATTGCCCTTCCAGCAGAAAAATGGACCCTCTCCATTTTGGGGGCTTGTGATGGTGTGCTCCTTTCCCTCCCACTGATGTGCTCTCTCCCCCTCAACCTGACCTCCCTGTAAACAGCACAGGGACTAATTGAGCATGCGCCAACTAAGACCCATCTAGCATGCAAATATGACTATGAGTCAATCGTCCCTCATCCCCCCCCCCATCAATTGTGGGCAGCCCAGAGCCCATTGAGCTCTCCTGCATGGCAGCGGGCTGCACTGCAGAACCTCCTCTTGAGCAGGGACGCCTCTCAAGGTTTCTCCTCAAGGTTGAGAGATTCCTGACCCGTGACAGATCCTTGGTAAGTGATTAATAGCATGCTGAACTTTTGTGAACTTCAGAAACTTTGCTGAGTTATATCTCTGATTAACTGTGCACATAATCCCCTAGACATAAACCGTTGACCAAGTCTGAGACTAGGATCAGATCCAGCCGCACACAGGCTCCTCCGAGGGAGAGTCTGGAAAGCAAGGGGGTCCTTTCTGAACCTCATGACTCAACGGGAGGGTCCCTTTCACATTTATTCCTTTAGACATGAACCGTTGACCAAGTCTGAGACTAAGACTGGATCCAGCTGCACCTAGGCTCCTCTCAGAAGGAGTTTAGAAAGCAAGGGGGTCCTTTCTGAACCTCGTGACTCAAAGGAGGGTCTCCGTTGGACATGCATCTGACCCTGTCCTTCATGCAGTAAATAACTGAGTGAACCTTGCCAATTGAACCTCGTTAAATCATTCTTATTTATGACTGAACTTTGTTAAGTCGCTATCTTACCACAATAAACATAGTGCTGCTTCCCTCTTACGAGTGAAGTGCATCACTCCTTCACGACAGGGCTTTACTCCCACCCAACCTCTCCTCTGGTCAGGCATGGCCTCAAGAACCAGCTGGAGATGCAGCAGATGGGCTGGCGAGGTAAGAGGCCATGGTTTCTCTGGTTGCAAGAGGAGCAGGAGAGGCTGGGGTGAGGTGGACAGTTCCTGTTTTGAAGGGCTAAAACAAGAGGTGCAAGCAATACCTTGGATCTCCCTCCCCTGCCCCTAGGGAATCAGCAACCCCCCGCTCCATTTCTGTTCCCCTGGCTCCAGCTGCATTTCTGCTCCTTACTCCTCACCTTCTTTTAAGGAGATGGGGACAGCCATGCCTTGTCCAATTCCTTTCCCCTTGGAGGAGCTGGCTTCCCTCCTGAGCCTTCCTTCCCTGCTGGAATGCCTTTAGCCAGCTCTCCTCCAGAGCTCATGGTGGGGTGGGCTTTGGGGTCTGGTTGCCCACAGAGCTCAACACCCTTAGCCAGAGGCATCTTAGGAGTCAAAACTAGGCTGATGGCCTTGGCCACCAGGGCACACTGGTGACTCCTCTTCAGCTTGCTCACCAAGAGCCCCAGGTCCTCTTCTGCAAAGCTGTTCTCTCAACACTTGGCCCTCAGCGGACCCTTTGCATGAGGCTATTGGGGTTACTACACCCCAGGTGCAGGACACCACACTTGCCTTAGCTGAATTTCAGGAGGCTCCTATAAGCCCCGTTCTTCAGCATGTCAAGGTCCCTCTGAATAGCAGCCAGACCCTCCAGAGTATCAAGCAGTAGGTGACAGAGACTGGAACTCTCGGGTCACTGATGGCAGGCATTGAAGGAACTTCCCCAGTATAACCCTGCAGAGGGTCCAGCAGGACTCTGTCACTGATCACAAGGAGACAAAAGCATCCCATTAATTACGGGAATTTTAGTGCATGGGCCAAAGGCAGGGAGAGGAAGAGATGAAGCTGAATCAAAGAGGAGACAGTGTGGGAAAATGGAGAGGAGGGATGACGAAAGGGAGTAGTGCCATGTAAAAGTGCTGCTGCTCAGTGCACTTGTCCAGCTGTGCCCTGCCCCCCAGTTACTGCTCTGCTTGAAGGTGGGTGTGGTGTTTGCCTTTTTGCAGCCATCACTTCCACTTCCCGAGCATCATGACCTTTCCAAGATGAAGGCGAACAACCCCACAAGGACATTCCCCTGCTCCCATGGGCACGTGTCTGTCTAGTTTGCTCCGGTGCCTGAAAGCTCCCATGTCCTTTCCAGGAAGCCAGTACGCCAGGGTGCCTCTCCGAAGTGCCTGCACACTAGCACATGCAGCATTGGGAAAAAAAGAAAAGAAAAGGAAAAAAAAAACCAGGAGGAATTAGTCTATGTGCAGTTACAGGGCTATGATCTCACTGGGATCGTGGGAACATGGTGGGATAGCTCACACAACTGGAATGCTGTGATGGGTGGATTGAAGCTCTTTAGGAAGGACAGATTGGGAAGGTGAGGAGGGGGAGCTGCCTTTGTGTCTGAGAGCAACAGGAAGGCCTGGAGCTCTGCTGAGATGGGTGAGAAGCCAGCTGAGAACTTATGGGTTCTGCCCAGATTAGTGGGCAGACCAGCATGGGTGACATGGTAGTGTGTGGGGTTTGCTGCGGTGAAATAAGTGACCTGTTGATGAAATATGTTATGAGACAATGACTGTAATAAACAACGAAAAGTCCAGAAGGACTTGAGAGACGTAGTGAACTTTAACCTGAACCTTGAAGGAAGAACGCCAAGGACGAATGGATTGTCTGTCCAGGATGTAGAGCATCGCCAAAAGATAAATGGACTGACAGTTCAGGATGTAAATAACATTAAAGGCCAGCTGGATTATATTAAATGTCATATTGATAGGCAAATAGCGAACTAGGTAATTAGTAAACAATGAATCAGCATATGAAGTAAGAATATAAAAGTGTGATTCTGCTTACAATAAAGTGGACATGCGTAGCATTCATATTGAGTGTAGTGCCGTGTCTCGTCTTCGCTGCAACATTTGGTGACCCCGACGTGATTCGTTTTGAAAAACGGATCTGAAGAACAAATAGACGTAGTGAAGGGCGCTGCTGCAAGGGAACGTCCCTTGGAAAATCCCGGGAAGAAGAGATCAGGTGAGCAGCTTGCTATTCGTTATGGGTGCTACTGCATCAGTAGAGGCACGGGCTGTACTTACGATTATTATGACTTTGGCCAATAAGCACAATGTTGCTGTAAAAGAGAAGGATGTGGCAGATTTATTGTTATGGGGACAACGTCGTGCTATTTTTCCCTCGGTTGAGGATGTTTTTGATGAACACTGCTGGAAAACCTTAGAGAAGGATTTATGGGAATCTGTTAAAGTAGGAAATAAAGAAGCCATTCATCTAAGTCAAGTATGGCGACGCGTATTGCAATTATTAAATGATACAAAATTCAAATCAAAAATCATGCAGGCAGCCGAAAAGGCATTAGGGGGCGAACGCGTAGAATTCCTGGGAACTCCAGCTGTTTTACCTACAGAAACTTCGCCGATCGCCTTACCTGTTGATGCTAAAGACATTTTTGGGGTGACCCCTCCGGCACCTTTAATGGATGATGACGATTTTATGGAGGTCCTCCCCCCACCGGGTGACCCCATAATGGATGCATCAATGCTGTCGGTGGGGGGGCAAAGGAAGAATGATGGAAAAGGGGAGCAGGAAGATATGCCTGACGCCCTGCAAGATCTACGAGCGGAGAATGAGGAACAGAAACGTCAGTTAGCACCTTTAGCACAACAAGTGAAGTCTGCAGCCATTAGTCAACGTAATGCTTTAAAGGACCTCTATCAGAAATATAAAACTCAGCTTACATCAAAAGGGACTGATACTGTCGAGACAACTACCCAAACAAGTGATCCGGGACAAAGGTGGCAAGGTATTATACGCGACGCGATAGTGGAAGGGGAATTTAGGGGACCTGTTAATGCTTATCCGTTACATGTATATCCTGTACAATCGTCTCATACTCCACAGGGACAGAATGTGCGGGAATGGCGTAGTTTCGATTGGAAGTTGTTAAGAGAATTGCAGAAAGCGGTAATGGAATACGGGTTGAATAATCCTTTTGTACAAAATTTGATTGATGTAATTTTCTCGCAAAATGTTTTGACCCCCTTTGATGTTGAGAGTCTGGTATCACTCATATTAACTCCAACTCAGAAATTGGTATTTAAGGATGATTGGCAGAAACATGTGGACTTGGCTTTAATTCATAATCTTGAGTTACGAGATGATGACCCTTTGCGGACGGCTACCGCAAATATGATGTTAGGTCAAGGTGAATTTGCTAACCCAAATGTGCAGGCACGGTTGTCTTCACGAGTATTACAGCAATCACAGTCTCTTGCAGCAGCAGCATTAAAAACCCTGCCACAGTTAGGGAATCCTACTCCACCGTATGCCAAAATTGTGCAGGGTCCAAAGGAACCTTTTGCAACCTATTTAGATAGGTTACGGGCTGCGATAGAAAAATCACCTAATTTAACACCAGATGCGAGGGCAGCAGTGGGGATAGATCTTGCAGTACAAAATGCTAACCCTATTTGTAAATGAATTTTGGCCATGCTCCCTCGAACTGATGGTTTAATAGAAATGATAGAGGTGTGTAACCGAGCGGATTTATTAATAGAACAAGACAAGGCTTCGTTATATGCTAGGGCGCACGCAGATGCATTAGCAGTAGCTTTGAAACCAATAATAACAACCCGACGAAATGTGCGGCAAAATATGCGGCATCGATTAGGGGTTTGTTTTTTGTGCGGATTGAAAGGACATTTTCGTGATAATTGTCCCAATAATAACAACGTAAAGAAAAACATACCGAGTTCTAAGATAAATATAGTATGCAATCGTTGTCAAAAGACTGGGCATTTGGCAAAAGATTGTCGGTCTAAATATCACAAAAATGGGCAACTGCTTATGAATCAGGGAAACCAGAAGTTGAGCGCCTCATTGGAGGGTGCGATGACAACAAATTACTCCAATCCTCCCTGGTCACCAAACAACCTGGGTGCCTGGATGAGCTCCGGGGGACAACAAAAGGAAGTGCTGGAGTAGATATTGCGCTTGCAAATGATGTAATATTAGGTACTGAACATGTACAGGTAGTAGATTCTGATGTACATGGTCCATTGGGCCATGGATTAAGTGCATTATTATTGGGATGATATTCTACATCAAGACAGGGTGTATTTGTACTACCTGGGATTGTAGATGCCGATTATACGGGACCTATAAAAATTATGATAAAAGCATTTTTTCCTCCACTAACAATAACTAAGGGTACAAAGATAGCACAACTAATCCCTTTCTGAGGCATGGTTCCTTGTTCTGTTGATAAAGAAAGAGCTGAAAAGGGCTTTGGGTCTACCGGTAACCCACAGGTATTTTTTACTTTACCTGTGACAAGTGATAAGCCTACACGGTGGGTTACCTTTTATGGGCCTCAAGGATTTAGTTTTACTTACGCCGCTCTGATTGATACCGGAGCGGATGTTAGTATTATTCCTAAGGCTACCTGGCCGTCGATATGGCCGATGGAAGCCGTACCTACCAAAATACAAGGAGTAGGAGGCGTACAGACTACAAATATCAGTTCGAATTTTATTCAAGTAACAGATCAAAAAGATCCCCAGTTAGTTGCTCATATTCGTCCATATATTGTAGAAACGCCGATTCTGCTATTGGGACGTGATTGTTTGTCGCAATGGGGACTGACACTAAAAAGTCTGCCTTCTTTATAGCGGCCACTGAAATGGGACAGACATCCCCCGTAATTCGGTTGACTTGGTTAACAGATACTCCTGTCTGGGTGGATCAGTGGCCATTACCACAAGAAAAACTGTCCCATTTACATGATTTAGTGCAGGAACAATTACAACAAAAACATATAGAAATCTCTTTTAGCCCTTGGAATACTCCTGTTTTTGTAATTCCCCAAAAATCCGGCAAATGGCGCTTATTACAAGATTTGCGTGCTATTAATGCGGTTATACAGAGTATGGGTGCTTTACAACCTGGTATGCCTACTCCTACTATGATTCCAAAAGATTGGCAAATACTAATAATTGATCTGAAAGACTGTTTCTTTACCATCCCGTTACATCCGCAGGATAGAGAAAAATTTGCATTTAGTGTACCATCATTAAATAAACAAGAGCCTTATAAGCAGTATCAATGGACAGTATTACCACAAGGAATGAAAAATTCACCAACAATATGTCAGTATTTTGTCACATGGGCCCTGGCGCCATTACGGCAAATGAATCCTACATGGATCATTTATCATTATATGGATGACATTCTTTTTGCAGCTAAAGAATTACCACAAAATGCCATACCCTTACTTAAAAATGCTTTAGCCCATGCAGGATTACAAATATCAGATGAGAAGATTCAAGTTCAACCTGCTTACAAATATCTCAGGCTAACAATTACCAATGCGATTGTTCGACCCCAGAAGTTGCGATTACATACTGATTTTAGTACGCTGCATGACATTCAGAAATTGATTGGTGATTTACAATGGATCCGTCCTTATTGTGGTATTTCAAGTGAAGACCTAGAACCTTTGTTACAGCTGTTAAAGGGAGGAGGGGGGGCAGAGTCCCCCCGAACATTAGCGAAAGAACAGATGAAAGCATTGCAAGTTATAGAAGAAAAATTTTCAACTGCTTATACAAATAGACGAGTCGAAAATACAGGGATGCGGTTGGCCGTGTTAAATTCTGACTGTCACTTATCTGCGATCATTTTTCAATGGGTAGCAGGCAGAATTGATCCTTTGTACATTTTAGAATGGCTATTTCCTCCTTCTCATTATAGGAATACCGTAGTAACACGAATTGAGGGAATTTCAATGTTAATACAAAAGGCTAGGAACCGATTATATGAAATTTCAGGGGAAACCTTTGAAATCATTTATGTTCCTTATTCGGAAGAACAGATCACTCAGCTTTTTAAGGAATCAATTACTTTTGTACTCGCTCTGTATAATTTTGGAGGAATTATTTCATGTCACTATCCTAAACATCGCTTATTCACTGTTCAGCTATGTTTTGAAAAAGCTTTGTTGCTGCGAAAACAGCCCATTAGGGGAAAAACAATTTTCACGGATGCTAGTTCGAAAACTGGGAGGGCTGGTTATATTTGGTTTGAACAAGGGGGATGGAAATCACATACTGTTATTGGTCCAGGATCAGTACAGGTGATGGAACTATTGGCAGTAGTTATCGTTTTTGAACATTTTCAGAATGAACCGATTAACCTAATTTGTGATTCACTGTATGTAGTAGGAGTAGTGCAGAGAATGGAGCGGTCCTTTTTAAAAGAGATTAAAAATGCGCAATTATGGGAATTAATGAATAAATTGTGGCACTTACTAAACGCTAGACAAAATGAATATTTCGTCACACATATAAGAAGTCATTGGCCTGTTCCTTGGGGACTAGACGAAGGCAATGACATAGTCGATAAATTTGTGTCCCCAGTTATTGTACCAAATGTTTACAAACAAGCACAAATATCACATGATTTTTTTCATCAATCTGCTAAAGCATTAGCAAGGCAATTTAATTTACAAATTGGGCAGGCAAAGAATATTATTTCTGCCTGTCCTTCATGTGCCCCATTCTCTGCTATGACACAAGTGGTGGTTAATCCTAGAGGCTTAGGACCATTAGAATAATGGCAAACGGATATAACAATGATACCTTCTTTTTGAAATGTCAAGTATGTTCATGTTACAATAGATACCTTTTATCAGATGATTTGGGCAACAGCATTAACATCCACATCGGCAACAGCCATTCAGAGGCATTGGTCACAATGTTTTGCTGTAATGGGAATACCAAAACTTATAAAAACAGATAACGGTTCTGGATATATTGCTCAATCCACACAACGTTTTCTACAAGCTTGGGGGATTGCCCATGTGACTGGAATCCCTGGAAATTCAACGGGACAAGCTATTATTGAACGAACCCATCAAACATTGAAACAACAATTAAGAAAAATGCAAGATTCTATGTTGACACCAGAAAAACAATTAATGAAAGCATTGTATGTTCTTAATTGGTTGAATGTACGAGAGAGGGCTTTATTACCCCCAGTTTTAAAACATATCAACTCTCAATTGAAGCAAGATTCGTTACAGAAACCCCCTGTATTGTGGTTCAATGTACAAAATAATATATGGATTGGTCCGGTACCTCTATTAACCTGGGGAAGGGGTTATGCTTGTGTATTAACAGATACCGGGCCACGATGGATACCCACCAAATGGATTCGCCCATGGAAAGAAAAGGTTCCAGAACCATCAACATCAGAATAACGCTCTTTTTTCTCTTCATGCATTTCACAATTAATGATGGACGACTGGTACCTATAGAATTGGCAGAATCTCAAGCTCGAGCGAACATGTGGGTAGAATGGGCCAATCGTTCTGGTATTGATGATTTTTGTTTATCCTTACATCAAGTAGGTAATCCTTTTAAAACCTGTCTTATAGGAATTCCATATGTAAATCTGTCTGAATTTCTTGATTGGATAGACACACCAATACCGATGAATGAATCCATCATTGCTCAAGCTGCCACTTCTAATCAGTGGAGCTACCTTTCAACCGTAATAGCTTTGATAGTTAAATATCTGAAAAAAACAATTTTGCCGCCCCAGGAATTAGATCTATTGGGCTCTCAAAGTTCTAGTGGTTGTGTTAAATTTAGTACTATGAGTGTAAATGAGGAAGATACCCGAATAACTCCAAGTAACTATGTATATTATAATGAAAGTTATTGTAACTTCTCGATACCCAACATTCCTTATAATGTTACAAAGGCAAAAGCTTTGCCACCTGGGTATTTTTTGATTTGTGGCGATCGTGCATGGCCGGGAATACCGAAACTGGCCTTTGGGGGGCCATGTTACATAGGCAAATTAACTCTGATGATGCCACGAAAGGAACATATACAGTATTTATATAAATTAGCCACCTCAACAGAACAGAGTCACTGACAGAAACGAACGACAACATTGTCGCGATCTGTATTGTCAGCAAATTGTAGTGATAATGTCATTTTATGGGATACTCCTTCCTCTGTACTATCAGCTTTATTTGTTCCGCCTCTTGCCTTAACACATTTATCATCAACAATAAATGCTTTAACATGCTGGACAGGGAAACAAATAAATTTGACGTCACAAATTTTATACGATTTAGCTACTGATGCAGACAGTGTACGTAAAGCTACTCTTCAAAATCGGGCTGCTATTGATTTTTTATTGTTAGCACATGGACATGGCTGTGAGGATTTTGCTGGTATGTGTTGTTTTAATTTATCGGATCATTCACAATCAATACATGATAAGTTAAAACAACTAAATGATAACATGCGAAAGTTACAAATGCAAGAGGATCCACTGGACGCTTGGTTAAGATCCCTTGGAGTTAGTGGATGGTGGCAGACTTTGTTAAAATATGGATGCCTTATATTGATTTCAATTATATGTATTTTAATAATCTTTCCATGTATATTACAGTGTGCCTTATCTATGCTGCAACAAATCTCATCCTCTGTTTTTCAAAAACAAAAAGGGGGAGTTGTGGGGTTTGCTGCGGTGAAATAAGTGACCTGTTGATGAATTATGTTATGAGACAGTGACTGTGATAAACGACGAAAAGTCCAGAAGGACTTGAGAGACGTAGTGAACTTTAACCTGAACCTTGAAGGAAGAACACCAAGGACATACTGAGTGCATTGCATTCATACTGAGTGTATTGCCATGTCTCGTCTTCGCTGCAACACCCATGGCTGCTGTTTTTTTTTGTGAGGTAACTCTTTACTTACTGTCTGATAGGCCAGCAGATGGCACATGGTTGTGATGAAGCTTGTGAAGACACTGCTGCCTCAGAACCAGATGGGCAAGCAGCAAGCAAATAACTTTGATGCACATTGTTAGGCCACTTGTGCATCTGTGAAAGACAGGCACCAAGGAGACACATTATTGCTCTTTGTGCTTGTGAGGTCACATCTACCTCAGTGCCTGATAGGCCAGTGATAGGCGCATGGCTGCTGTTTGTGGTTGTGAGGTCACTTGTGGCTCAGTGCCTGCTAGGCCAGTGCTAGGCCCATGGCTGCTGTTTGTGGCTGTGAGGTCACCTGTGGCTCAGTGCCTGCTAGGCCAGTGCTAGGCCCATGGCTGCTGTTTGTGGTTGTGAGGTCACCTGTGGCTCAGTGCCTGCTAGGCCAGTGCTAGGCCCATGGCTGCTGTTTGTGGTTGTGAGGTCACTTGTGGCTCAGTGCCTGCTAGGCCAGTGCTAGGCCCATGGCTTCTGTTTGTGGTTGTGAGATCACTTGTGGCTCAGTGCCTGACAGGCCAGTGCTAGGCCCATGGGTGCTGTTTGTGGTTGTGAGGTCCCTTGTGGCTCAGTGCCTGCTAGGCCAGTGCTAGGCCCATGGCTGCTGTTTGTGGTTGTGAGGTCACCTATCGCTCAGTGCTTCATAGGCCCATGCTGTTGTGGCTGAATGCAACTCCCCCCCCCCCCCAACACACACACATCTTGGGCCCAAAGCATGGCGGAGCACAACTACCCCCCCATCTCAGGCCCATGTGAGGTGGAGCACAAATATCCTCCAGACACAAACACCTTATCTGAGGCCCCAGCTGACCACAAATAACTGACAACACCCAGGGCTGACCAGGAGGAATTAGGCCATACTGATTGCAACTGGTGAGGCCAGAAATGGGCATGAGGTCAGCGAAAAGGCTTATCTCCGCCCCAGATATTGTATGACCATGGGTGAAACTCCATGCCTGTAAATAGCGCTGCAGCCTAGAGCTCGTTGAGCTCTCCTGCACGGCAGCGGGCTGCATGGCGGAGAATCTCCCCTTGAGTTGGGACGCCTCTCAAGGTTACTCTCCGGGAGTTAAGAGAACCTCTGACAAAAAAACGTTGGAGTGGTAAGAAATTGAGACTAGGACACTAACAAGTGTGCAGTAAGATTCGCTTACTATGACTACACTGTATCTCCGTCTTCAATAAATCTCTTTGCAATAAACCCAGAGATAATAATAATAATAACCTACTACCAATAACCTTCTTCCCCCCCCCGTGACACACAGACACACTGTGGAAGCTGCCCCAGGGCCATTGTCCCACACCAGACCCTCACATCACCCCTTTCCAGCACTGGCAGCACACCCAGCTGTGGGGTGCTCCATGGCCAGCTCCATCCTCCTCCAGGTCTCTGTATCCAGAGACAAGAGAAAAGGCCAGCCTTGCACGGTCTCTCTTCTGCACCACACCCCAGCACATCCCAGAGGACGGCTGTCTGCTCACACCCCTGTAACTGGGAGGCCTCAGGCAGAGCTTCCCCTGGAAAGCTGAGGCAAAGAAGACATTTAATACCCCAGCCCTTTTCATGTCCAAGGTCTCTGGTGCCAGCTCCAACTGAGCTCTGACTTTCCTCACTCCATCCCTGCGTGCACAAACAAGGTCTCGATGCCCCACCTGGGCAGCCCGTCCCCCTTCCACCCTTGTGCACTTCCGCCTGGCACCCTGAGTGCTTGTGCTGCTGCCAGGGCAGAGGTGGAGGATCCCCTGGAACGGCTCCTCAGGGAGGTCCCCAGGGAAAAGCTGTGCCCAGACCCAGCCTCAGACCCAGACCTAGCGTGGCAGAGGGGAGCTGCCCTCTCCCCACACACCCTGCCGGTGCCAGCCCCACTCCAACCCCCTCCTGAAAGGCTCCAGCGCAGCCCTCGAGGGAGCTGGAGCTGCCTCTCCTAACTGTGCATCATAAAATCTGACCCAAGTGGCTGCCCTCACTTCTTCACCCAGCTAAGACTCTGCATGCAGTGTTAGCTAGGTGGGGCTCCAAATCCAAAGCTGTCCTTACCCCTTTGGCTGTCAGGCAAGCGTTGCTGTGGATGTATGGTCATCTTTTGCACCTAAAACCTTCTCTGGGTGCTGCTCGGGTCCCAGCATCCCTTGACAAGGCTTTCTTGACTGTAGTGGGGAGGCAGGTTCGAGGTAGAGCTGGGAGTCAGGTCAGCAGGACAGGGACAGGGACAGGTCCGGATGTGGGAGGTGCAGGGCCAGGCACAGGCATGTCCACAGCATAACTCAGGCAAGGCTTCAGCCTGTGATTCTTCCCTGAGGGTGCAGCAATCACTCTCCAGTGCCCCTTCCCTGCACCTCCTGGCTCCCCACTGCCTTTCCTGAGACTGCAGAGCCCTCCTTTCCCCATGCATACCTGGATTTAGTGCTCCACCTTCTCGTTACTGCACCAGAGACCGTCCCTCACTTTGTGAGGCTCCACTCACTGCCCACCCCAGGCACACGCTGTCCCTGGAGATCCCCTGAGCTTTCCTGGGGGCTCAGATTCCCCTCCACAAGGATGGGCATCTCTCATCAGCACTGTCACCTGTGGGACAGCCTCAGGCAGGAAATTCAGAGACCATTCACCAGCTCCACTGGCACTGGTCACCAACAGATCAACCCTGGATCCAGCCCTCAGTCCCTAACACATCACACGGAGACTCTGAGCTTGTCCCCTGCATCCCATGGAGGTCACAAGCAGAGCAGCAGGCCCTTCTATCGTGAAATTTTTTTGGGCATATTTTTGACTGCAGCTTCTGAAGAAAGGCCAGACTTCACGCAGGTGATGGAGGGGGTCCCCTTTTATTATAGCAATGTTCTTGTGCAGGCCTAAATGCACTCAGTGCCTGGTCCTGCCTGAGCTCACAGGAATGCATAGGGAAGCACAAACCTACCACCAGCATGTTACAAGAGCACTGAGCACTGAGGCCATAAAAATGCATCAGAGCAAGGCAGGGCAGTGTGAAAATGAGGAGAAAAGCCCTGACAAGAGAAAGTCCTGTTGCTGTTGGTGGACGTCTCTCCAAGAAAGCTGCAGACCCACGCAAAGGCTGCAGTGAGGAATTGCCTGCTGTGGCAATGGGGGAATGGTCCTGAGGAGCAGAGGGTCTGTCCCCACAGACTTCGTTCAAACTCTCCTCTTTTCCACTTTTGCTCTGCTTGGAGTGTTGGAAGGCTGTAGAGGGAAGGGACCAGCCCATGGTGACAGCCAGCTGCCACCCTCACAGGAGAGGGGTGTGAGATCACACCTTGACTGTGGCCACAGGAGCTGAGCTCTCCTAGTGGACACAGGACCCATGGTCTCCCCACGCTTCTGCTTGTCTGAGCCTGACTCTGTGCCCCTGAGCTCCCTTAGTGTCAGCGCCAAAAGAGACACTGCAAAGTGACACGTGACACAAGTGGCACAAAGCAAAATATGTTTTCTTTTAGGAGAATGTAACAGAAAAAAGTAAGTAGGAAAGAAGGATATGAGCAACACCTAGCTATGTTGCCAAATACCCTGGGAATGAGGAGCAGATGCACATGGGAGAGTTACTGGTGCTGACATTGTACCTACTGAACCAGTTTCCTCAGTGCGTCTTTGAGCTCCTTGTTCCTCATGCTGTAGATGAGGGGGTTCACTGCTGGAGGCACCACCGAGTACAGAACAGCCACTACCAGATCCAGAGCTGAGAAGGACAGGGAAGGGGGCTTCAGGCAGGCAAACATGGCCGTGCTGATAAACAGGGAGACCACGGCCAGGTGAGGCAGGCACATGGAAAAGGCTTTGTGTCATCCCTGCTCAGAGGGGATCCTCAGCACAGCAGAGAAGATCTGCACATAGGACAGCACAATGAAAACGAAACACGCAAACATTAAACAGACAGTAACCACAAGAAGGCCAACTTCCCTGAGGTAGGAGTCAGAGCAGGCGAGCTTGAAGATCTCAGGAGCTTCACAGAAAAACTGGTCCACCATGTTGCCTTTGCAGAGTGGTATTGAAAATGTGTTAGCAGTGTGCAGCACAGCATTGAAGAAACCACTGGCCCAGGCAGCTGCTGCCATTTTGACACAAGCTCTGCTGCCCATGATGGTCCCATAGTGCAGGGGCTTGCAGATGGCAACGTAGCGGTCATAGGACATGACAGTGAGAAGAGAATACTCAGCCAAAACGAAAAAAAAAAGAAAAAGAACTGGAAAACACATCCCAAATAGGAAATGGCCCTCGTGTCCCACAGAGAATTGGCCATGGATTTGGAGACAACAACGGAGATGGTTCCAAGGTCAAGGAGGGAGAGGTTGAGGAGGAAGAAGTACATGGGGGTGTGGAGGTGGTGGTCACAGGCTACAGCTGTGATGATGAGGCCATTACCCAGGAGGGCAGCCAGGTAGATGCCCAGGAAGAGTGAGAAGTGCAAGAGCTGCAGCTCCCGTGTGTCTGCAAATGCCAGGAGGAGGAACTCATTCACTGAGCTGCTGTTGGACATTTGCTCCTTTGGAGCACAGGGGGGACTGTCTGATAAAGAAGAGACATTGATAAGTTAGGGCAGACTTCTCTGAGCAAAAATTTCTCTTAGCCTCCCCCCAAACACACACACGTTACTTCTCCCCATCTCACCAGCACCATCCTTGAGCTCCGTGGCTTGACCTCTGGTTTGTGCTGGCTGAGTTTGCTGTGAGGAGCAGGGACCTCTGCCTGTGGGCTCCGAAGGAGTCAGCCCTGACCTACAGCACTGCGGACATGGGAACAGGAGTGACTACACTGTTATATTCCCAGTTCCAGTCAGAGTTAATCCACTCATAATGCTGCAGGGTTTTTCAGCATCTTCACTCCCAGTTCCACATAATGTGGATTCATGAATAGTTTTAAGGCTTCTTTGGTTTCCTTTAGCTGACCCTGTCACACTGGAGGAGGATTCTTGGAGGCAGAAATCCTCAGCATTGCTGCTGCACTCAGAGTGAGCAGCTGTGATTCTGGAGAGGCAAAAGGCTTCACTCTGGCTTGAGTGCAGAAGGAGCAGAGCTGGCCTGTCCAGCTGCCTTGTTCCCAGCTGCCCTGTGCTCGCACCTCGGAGGTGGAGGACAGTTGCACTCGTGTTACCCAAAAAAGAAACGACACCGCGGAGAGCAGAGGAATGTATTTGCAAGGTGCCCATCAGCACTCTTTCTGAGGGGATGTGAGGCAGCTCTCAGCTGTCTCCTTCTAGCCAGCAACACATCAGGCTCCTTCCAGCTGCCCACATCCAGCCACCCAGCAGCATGTCCATGACCTCAGTATCTAGGTGGCTTCTTCCTGGGGCACCTAGATAACGCACAGCTGCAATGGGAGAGCTGTGTCCTTGTGGAGGGCAGCTTGCAGCCCAGCCAGACACCCCAGGGAAGTAGCTGAATGTCCTAAGGATGGGGTGTCATGACCAGAGACCTGCCTCATTCCCAGCCCCCCACACTGCATTGCCCAGACACCCACAGATTAGAGGGGTGCTTGGGCACCTCACTGTCAAGGACACGTCTGCATGGCAGGACCCACAGGATCAGTGTCTGAACTGCATCAGAAAGCCCCCTGCCCAGAGAGTCCAAGGGGAAGCACAAGGGCAGCATGGGCAGGTGGGAAACATGGAGCAATACCATGATATTTGTGCCCAGAGAGGCAGGGCCAGGGAAGGACAGAGGGGCACTCAGGAGTGTCTCCTCTCCTGGATGTCCGGCTGCTGAGGAAACGACTCCTGCCCTGCACCCCCCAGCCTTGAGAGCAGAGGGCTGTGCTAGCTGGGAGAGGAGAGGAGAGGAGGCCTTGGAGTTGATGGTTTCCTCTCACACTCTGACCATGACTCTGCTGCCTGGAGCCGTCCCTGCGGGGAGCTGTTTCTCTGTCCCCACGTCTCTCCCCTCTCAGTGCTCACAGACACCATCCCACCCGCTGGGTGCTCAGCTCTGCCCTTGCAGAAACCTCCTCGGTGAAGGGCTCTGCCCAGGGCACGTTCTTTTTTGCAGGTGCTACGGAGCAGGTGAGAGAAACCTTGCTGAGGCTGGAAAGGTGATGCTGGCTCTGTCCTTAGGCTGAGCGGTGGATGAAGGCGTTTGCTGAGTCCCTCCCAGAACTGCTCCTCTCTCAGTGTCACTGTTTTGGAGCCTCCATCCCCTGTCTAAACCTGACACATCCAATCCCTTTTCACTCCACCCAAACAGAAAATAACTGAAAGCACAGGCTCATGACAGCTCCTTCTCTTCCAGGTATCCCCTGCCTTGGCATTCCTGTTGAAAAGTCTCCTCCGGATATGTTCCCCAGCCCTGACCCACACAGCAGCCTCTCAATGGGAGAAAGTACCTGCCCTGTTGGGGGTCTCTCCTCCCACCCAGAGCTTCTCCCTGAAGCGTCGTGGGGAGCTCCCCAGCAGGCTGAGCGCTGACCCTTGCAGGCAGCAGAGTCACTGCCCCGGGCACACAGCACCCTGGGGCACAGTGACAGTGCTCTGAAGTACAGTCTGTGCAGACATGTGTGCACAGCCAGGCTTCAAACCACTGCAGCCCTCCCTGGAAGAAAGGAGCAGGATGCCCTGTCCCTGTGATGGTGTGGCCGGGGATCCCTGCTCTGAAGCATCTCCTCCTCCTCCTCTGCAAAGAAGAAGCTGGGAGAATGATCCTTAAAAAACTGCCATGGGGTAGCACGTGTTTAGAAGACCCCTCCAGAAATGGCACTAGTTTTGCTCTGCAGCCAGAGACTTACTGTGTGCAAGGCTGTGAAGATTTCTCCCACAAGGAGCTCTCCTCTGCCCTCCCACTCCACACTGCCTTTCACTTCTCATCTCATGTCAGCAGCAGCAGGCAGTGCCCAGAGCCCTGCTACTCTTTGCAGAGGAGCTGCTCCTGGACACAAATGTCTTTGGGCAGTGCTGCCAGGTTGCCATCAGCTCCTTCCAGGAGCAGGGGCCCAGCTGAAATCCTGTCTTTCTCTGTCCCTTGTGCTTCCTCCTCCTGGGAAATGTTCCCTGAAGTAGACTGAAATAATCACCTATTGTCCTTTTCTAAAGACTGCAGAAAAACTGATTCCAACATTGCAGTTTATTTCATCAGAGGGTGCCTATCTATCAAAGGTGGAAATGTCCCACTCTGGAAGACCCGATTCTCATCTCTTAACAAGGCAGGATACCCAGACAGGGACAAGAAGGGAGCTCATTGACACATTATTCAGATGTTGATTCAGATGAGTCAATCTGGGCATCTCATGCCTATATAGAAGCCCCTGGGCTGGAGTGGGATTCAGATCCCACCTGTGAACTCCACACACCCACAGGAGGTGGGATTCTCCTTCCCAAAACTGAAGTGAGCAAAACATAGAGGTCTGCATGGGAGCTTCTTGTCTAAGCTGCCATTGTAATCACTGGAGATGGAGGATGAGAGTCGGTTGCTCACACACAAACGTCTGGTGACAGTTGAAGAGACAGAGGTGGTCCAAGGCATGTGCCAGTGTCTGCATGCTCTCATGGAGCAACTGGGAGACCCGCATTCTCCTAGGGCAGGAGGTGGGGGCCAGGTGGGGAATTTCCTTTGCCATCAGAAATGACACTAGATGCCTACTACAACTAGAGCCCCACTCACTAGGAAGCTGAGACAGATGAAGATCCCAAAGTAAAAACAGCTGTTGTAGTTCAGTGCAGACACTTGATTTCATGACACAGAAAGAGGCTGGCAGGGCTATTTCAGATGCCTGGGGTGTCCACCAGAACCACATGTCTCTAGCAGATACAGCATGAGACCTAAAATAAAACCATGCCTCCTTGGAGTGATTGCTGGGCAAGTGCTCCAGGGCATCTTGGGTTTCCTACATGTGTCCAGACAAATGAAAAACTGCCTTTAGGGAAAGTCCATCCCGTCTACATCCATGTGTGCTGCATAAATGGGAGGCACATCACACCAGCATCTCTGCTCTAGTCCCTGCACTCTCAAACCCTTCTCACTCTTCCTCTCCTGAACCTCTTCTCACCCCACCACATGACATGAACAGGGACTAGGCTAATGATGACCTCAGGGTGGCTGGATCACAGGCTGCCCAGGCCCAGGGACTTCTTCAGTGCAACCTTGTCCTGCCTGGAGATGGACTCACTTCTTTCACAGGCTCCATGATGCTACAAATCAGCTTAGGCAGCAATCCCCTCTCCTGCCATTTTGACACAGCTCATCTCTTTTTCTCCCTGGCCTTGGGCACTGCAGGCTTTGCTCTCCTAGTGGGAACCTCCTTTCACCGTTACAGAGGACTGCAATGCCTAGTGCAGGACAACAATACGGTTAGGTAAATCATTAATGAGCAACTGGATTGATTGTCTTCTGTGATAAAAGGCCTGCACTTGTGGAGGAGAAGAGAGTAGTGGATGTCCAGAAGACATGCAGATGGGGAGAAAGCTGGTTGAATGATGGAGCTCAGAGGGGTTTCATGAATGGGTCATGCTTGACCAGGAAGCCAGGGAAAGGTGGGGTATGCTGGGGTCTACCCCACATCCTGTCCTCTTTGAAAGGCTCCTCAGCAGGGCAGAACAACACGTGCATCAGGACAGGCAGAGACCTCACTAGCAGAGGAGTGACCCCAAGGAGAAGGCCTGGACATTATGAAGGGTGCCATATTAGCCAGTGATGCGTGCTCATCACAAATGAGGCCAGCTGCATACAGGACTGCATTAGGAAGAGCATGGCCACGCAGGCAAGGGCAGTTCTTATCCCCCTCCACTCAGCACTGCTGTGGCCACATGTCTGGAATAGTGTGTCCCAGTGTGGGCTGCCCAGTGCTGGAGGAATGGGGAGCAACTGGAGAGGGTCCAGAGGAGGTCTGCCAAGATGCTGTTGGGGGTCTGAAGCACATGGCCTTTACGGAGAGGCTGAGGGACCTGGGCTTCGTTAGCCTGGCGAAGTGGAGGCTAAAGGCCAATAAAGTAGTTGCCTGTGACTGCCTGCAACAGGGTGGTTTCAGAGATGATGGAGCTTTTCTTTGTAGTAGGAAGCAGCATGAGAAGGGGAAGAGCCACAAAGTGCATCTTGAGAGGTTCAGACTGCACTTCATGTAACGAGAACGTCACTCGTAGGGTAGTGCTGTGGTGCAACAGGTCACCCAGAGGGACTCCGTGATCAGCCCCTTGCCTTTTGTTTCAAGGAGCAGCCAGCAAGGACAGTGGGATGTCAGTAAAGGTGGGGAGATCCTGCAGTGAGAGCAAGGTGGGGAAGCAGGTTGGGTGTCTACAGGCTGCAGGGAAACAGGTGCAACTTTGGGACAGCACAGGACAGCCTGTGGTGGAGATGACTGAGGGCAATGCCAAGGCTGAAAGCCTCCAACAGAACTGAGGTCTTTGTCCCATTTGCTATGGCTGGTGTCTCTGCCACCGAGAACTACAAGAAGGTGATGTTTCCTTACAGCATCGTGGCCTTGCTGCCTCCTCACCTCCACGGAGCTATATTGTTGTCCTGCACTAGGCATTGTGCTCCCCCCCACCCTGACACTGCCCCCAGGAAGAGCCCTGAGAGACATGTGAGGGAAAGGTTCCCCCCACACAGGGGCTGGCTGTGGGTCTTGGCCATCCTGCTTGATAACACACATCAAGGTTGACTTGGCATCACAGCCACCTGCACATTGCCTTTGCCTACCTGCAATCAGGGCCTCCAACTTTCTGCTCTAATCAGCCCCTGGGGAGCCTTTGTTGGTAATGACCCTCAGTGGGACCCATTAATACTCCAGGAAACTTGGGGATTTGCTTCTGACGTAAACTTCTTGAGAGGCTGCTTCAGTCTCCTCTCAGCATCGGAGGTTCATGGGCTCAGCACCAAATACACCCAAGGGGTCATTAAGATGCAAAAACTGCTAAGGAGCTATGCCTGTTGCCATAATTTTCTTCGGCTCTTCAATTCTTGTGCTGTGGCTAATTGGAGAGGTTTCAGCAGTGTATTTACAAGAGGAAGATTTCTATGAGCATTAAAAGAAAAAAAAAGAAGAAGAATTTCTGCTTTCAAAGATTTCCTTATCTTTCAGCTTACAACCTAGGGTGATATCCACCTTCTCCAACTGATATTGATCCAGAGTGGCTCCTAATGAAGTATGGACATGTAGGAAAAGCATCATCCTGGAGGTCAGACATCCATGGAAAATATTCCTCCCCACCTGCCCAGCCCTGCCACTTTTCTCATCAGCCACTGGGGACTTCGATCACTCTTGTTCAAATCGAACCTTTTTCCCACGGGGCTCCTCAGCCCTGCAGAGCGACATGCCGGGGCCCAGCCTGGCCCTGCAGAGAACAGCCCCTGCCTGGCCACGGCCCAGCCCTGTCGGGTGCATTTCGAGGGCTGCCGAGCCCCGGGGCTGCCGCAGGCAGGGGACTGGGGCCCCAGGGGCCACAGGGCCCTGCCCTGCCCTGCCCTGCCCTGCCCTGGGGGCAGCAGGATGCTGCCCGCGGGCTCCAGCGCCCCTGGCCATGCCCAGGGCCCCCACACCGGTGCCTGGTCCGGCACCAGCGCAGGCCCCAGGGCTGGTCCCCCACGCCCCCCACCGCCCCTGGGTACAGAGCAGCCAGGAGCCCCGTGGGGTCCCTGCGGCAGAGCCCAACCTCAGCGGGGGAGCAGCCGCGCCCCAGGCCCCACAGTGCCCAGGCACACGGTGCCACGCTGCCCCCAGGCCCCACGACGCCTCGCAATGCCCCACGATGCTGTCCACAAGATGGCGCCCGACCACAGGGGAAGGGGGCAGAGCTGGGCGCCAGGGCAGAGCTGGGCGCCAGGGCAGGAGGCTGCAATGTTTCCATGGCAACGCCCGCAGTGCTGCATTCGTATTGGCTGGCAAGAGAAACATGGGGTGGATTTGAATGATGGCTCTCTCAGCCAATCGGAGTCCAGCATGGGGGAAACAAGAAGAGGTGGAAGTAGAGCTGGAGCAAAGCCGGAGGGAGGGAGCGGGTGTGAGCGGGTCTGGCGGGGCTGCGGGCACCTTCAGCTGCCAGGGCGGGGGCAGCGGTGCTGGCCCTGGGGCTGCTTTCCTGCAGGAGCTGCAGCAGGGGCTGGTGGGGCCGTGAGCATGGCACAGAGCGACCGGGGACAGAGCGGGCAGCTGCCCTGCAGCCAGACGTGCTGGGCTGCCCCGAGCAGCTGGGCCGGGGCGGCTGCTGGGGTTGGGGGACAGGAAGCTTTGCCCCTGCCGGGGGTCAGAGACCCATGTTAAAGCGTTTCCCTGAGCTGCTGCTGCCACCCCAGCCCCCAGGTGCTGCTCCGAGCTGCGTTTGGGAGCTGCTGAGCAAAGTGTGAGCAGGCTGCTGGTGTCCTTGCGAGGGGCCCTTCCCAATGGTCTCTTTTGTTCTGAAAACGGCATTTCCGAGTGGCTCTGAGAGAGGCTGTCCCTGCATGTCATGCCGTGCCTTGCCATTGTTTTTGCTCCCTGCCTCTTGCTTTGCCCTGAGACCTGTGACCCTGGCAGCAGCCTGGGGGGTGTTTCCAGAGCAGCTCTGTAAGTGGGAGCTGTTTTGCTTGTGAAGGGTGTTGAAAGTAGCTGAACGGCCAATGCTCCCACTTGCCGTTGTTCTTTCCATGCTCCTAGGTCAGGGTGAAGAGTTGCTGAGTTGTGGCTGTGCTGGTTTCACCAGCTGAGATGTGACCTGAGTCCTTCCACGTGTCTCCAATTGTCAGCGCATAAAACAGGAGAATGCTGGTTGTCCTGGATGTGTAGAGGATTTGCTGGGTTTGTTCGGCATTGGGGAAGGAACCTGACTTCTGTGTTGCATGAAGGCTTCTCCCTCTGACTGGACATGAGGCCCTGCTGTCTTCAGGTTCATAATTGCTCATCCCATGAAATCATCTTTTTCAGAAATGTTGCCAATAGTTACTTGCAGGCCTTTTTCCAATTCCTAAGTTTTATAGTCTATGTGTAGAGACTACCTAGGCAAAAGCTAATCTTCTTTTGGGGGTAGTAACTGGTCCGTAATGGGTGTTTTGCTGCACTATGGGCATTGTCAAGCCATGAGGTGTATCAGGGAGGCCGTTCAGGAGCTGGCTGAGCCTTGGGGGAGGCAGGGGGAGCTGCAGGTGGCCAGAGCCACATGGACAAGGTGTGGGTAGTGAGGTCACTAGTGACTAAGAGAGCTATGCCAGAAAATCACCAGTGTCAAAGCAATTCTTTGTAAGTAGCTGACAGGCCAGCAGGAGGCACATGGTTCGGCTGTTGATTCTGAGGTCACTTCTGCCTGAGCACCTGATAGGCCGTCTGGAGGAAGAAGGCTTGGCTGTTGATTGTGAGGTCACTTGTGAGTGCTGAACTGATTGGATAGCAGCAGAGATGTGGCTGGAAAGGTGCTTGTGAGGTCATTTCTACCTGAGCAGTTGGTAGGGCAGTAGCAGGTACGTGGTTGGGATATGAGCTTTTGCGATCACTTCTGCCTGAGCAGCTGATAGGTCAGCATTTGGCGCATGGCAGGGGAAGTTGTAGTGAGAGAACTTCTGTCTGAGAGGTTTATAGGCCAGTGCCAGAGACATGGCTGTGAAGGTGACTGTGAGGTCATGTCTTTCTGAGTCCCTGATAGGCCAGCAGCAGGCAGCTGGGCGTGGACGTTGCTTGTGAGGTCTCTTTTGTCAGAGTCCCTGATAGGCCAGCAGTAGTTGATGGCTGGGGAAGGTATTTGGAGGAAACTTCTGTCTCTGAAGCCCATAGGCCAGCAGCAGGCATGTGGTGGGGGTATGCACTTGTGAGGTCACCTCTATGTGAGCAGCTGACAGGTCAGGAGAAGACACATGGCTTGGATGCTGGTGGTGAGGTCACTTCTGGGTTTGTTGCGTGTGCTCAGAGGAGGGAATGAGCCCTGCAGAGCTCCACAGCAATGCAGAAATGCAACTCATTAATCAAGCAGAAGTCGATGTTCCACATCATCTGACACACATTTTATTCCACTATCATCATGAGTTACTACTGCTACATTTAAAATGTGGATGATGTTCTGTGGTGAACATGGACATGGAGTTTGACTCTCCACTTGTTGCTAAGTAGAAGCTTTCAGCCTCCTCCTGGTCAGCTAGGGAGTCCAGCTAGACTTTTGAGGCTGCTAAATTCATCTAGTGGTGCTGTGAGCAGTGGTGTTAGTAATCTCTCATTCCCAGGGTGTGTGTGCTTTAGAACTTGCCCCTGCCAAAACAGCAGGGAGCTTGTGAGATTTTCCTGCCAGGTCTGAATGCTGTGTCTGTCTTCCAGGTGTCCACCAGCTTTTATGACACATTTGAAACTGTAACACGTTAGAGGTTTCTGATTTTCTGTCCACATATGCAGTCATTGGAGAATGGGTGCAAAGGCTGTTGGAGGAGGCAGGAGGAATGTCTCCCCCCAGAAAGGTATGGGCCACATTGTCAAAGAGATTTCTTGTTCGGAGAAGTTGAGGCACAAGTGAGAGGCAAGAGCTGGCCTGATCAGTCCCTCTGAGAGGACTTTCTCTCTGTGTCCTGGAGATGGGAAGTGAGCAGGCCCCGGGCTGTGAGTGGATGTTCAGAGGAAGTGCCTGTTGCAAGGCCTTGGAGGCCTAGAAGGGAATGGAAGGGCTGGAGAGTTGGGCTTTGTGTGTTGTGGGG
The DNA here is from genome assembly GCF_036417845.1 of Apteryx mantelli. Lineage (NCBI taxonomy): Eukaryota > Metazoa > Chordata > Aves > Apterygiformes > Apterygidae > Apteryx > Apteryx mantelli. Next base: position 10,291,413 of record NW_027118553.1, on the reverse strand, counting down.
CACTTGGGGGTGGCCTGTGTGCTGCCATGTGTGGTGCTGTGGCCTGTGTGTTGCTGATGAAGAGGTGCGTGTTGGCTGCCAACCCTCTGTGAGGTGTGGGGGTAGCAACAGGTCACAGTGTGGGGTGCCCTGTGGTGGAGCTGTGTGGTGGCCCCAGTGCTTGCTGCTCAGCATGGGAGGAGGTGGCTGTAGAGAGCAGTGCTCTGCTCCCAGAGCCCAGCCTGCCATCACAATGTCCTTCTGGGAGAGCTGGGTGAGGACTGCTGGTGACCATGTTGCTTCCTTGGAGCATCGTGGTGGGAGCCAGGGATGCTTGCAGTTTGGTGGCTTCTGTCAGCTGAGGTTCAGGCTTGCAGGTCTTGATGCTTCCGTGAGTCTCTGGGATTTTACTGACTCCCCTGGAGAAAGTCATCTTCTCCCTCCTTAAAGGCTTTCTGTTGCATCTGGACCCTCATTGCATCTTCGCATCCCAGACCCTAATCCATTCTGATCCCTCAGAGAGATGGGTAGTTAATCAAAGCAGTCAGAGCCATTTCTCCACTTTGTGCCTATGCAGACCCTTGCAGGCAGGGGAGATGCCACCTCACGAGAAGTCAGGCCTCTCAGGGCGATAGGTGGCTCTGAGATACCTGTCCTTGGTCAGCGGTGGAGGTGACATCTCCAAGGCCGCTGGTGCCTTTGGAAAGCATCTCAGAAGAGCAGATTCCTTGAGGCTGCAATGGGGGAGATGTGCAGGTAGGGATGCAACGCCCTGCTCAAGGCAGGTCCCAGTAGAGGAGGTATCTTGGGGCCTTTTCCAGGGAAGTTTTAATCAGGCTCTCACCAATACAGCTCAGCATGGAGGGGAGACATTTGCCCCTGCCTGTTGAGACTCTGTAAGGCCAGCAGAACTGACAGTAACACTCTGATTCTTTCTTTCTTTCTAGGCAGCTCCACTCATGGAGGTTCCCAGTGCAGTCCTAGAGCCCGTGAGGGTGGAGGCAGGATGCCAGGGTGTGTCCCTGTGCTTGTCAACATCTTTGCCAACATTGTGAGCCCTCTGTGAAAGCAGCTGCAAGTGAATGAGAAGAGGCTACGTATGGATGTGAAGGCTTCCATAAATGCGCCTGGCTTCTGTGGGTGACTTGGGGTGTGGGTTCACCTCCTGGTACCTCTGCTGTGCTGCAAATTCTGCATCCCACAACTGCTGTTACTGCCGGCCCGCTCAGCAAATGCTATTGTGCCCCCTCCTTTTCCTCGAAGGTTGTGGTGCCATATAGGAAGAGTCCAAGACCCTTATAATAAATGCCAGCATGTCTTGAGTGCCTTTGTGTGAGTGCCCCAAAGCCTCCATAGACTGACCTGAGGAAGTGTCACAGCTCTTGGGCTCGTGGCTCTGCGAGGGGTGAAGATGTGGCCAGGGCCAGGTTGCCCATGGCACCCAGCCCTCAGTGCTCTGTGAAGGCAGCTGTGGAGCGCGGAGTGCTGCTGCAGAGGCTGTGCAGCCAGGAGAGCTGGCATTTCAGCAGCCATCCAGTGTGGGGCTGTCTCCTTGCTTGGGCCTCATGTCAAAGCCTCTGCACCCTTTTTCCCTTCCCCGGGGCTCCTTGTCCAAGTAACAAAAGGAAAGGAACCAAGGTTACTCTGGGCTCAGGAGGCCTTCCAGACTCTCAACTGTTTCTACACTGTATCTGTAAGCTTTGTTTTACTAAACAAAATCCCCATTCCCCCCATCCCTAGGTGGAGGTTCGTGAGGGGATGGAGGTGGAAAGCAGCAGCCTGCTGTGCCCAAAGAAAGCAGGATCCTTCCCTCTGAAAACAAAAGCATCGCCCAAGGAGCCAGCTCTGTGCCTGCCTGATCTTGTGCTGCTCATTTGCACAGGCCTTGTGAGCCTAGAGTGCCTTGGCCACCTTGTGGTGTCACCACAAGAGCTTTGCTGTGTGTCTGGGATTAGGAGCCAAGGGAAGGCAGCGAGCAGAGCAGTGGCTGGGGAGTGTGCAAGAGGTGAGTGTCCTGCATCCATGTCTTCTTGGTGGCACCTGGTTGTATCGAGCAGAAGAGGCAGCTGTGTGTGGCAGAGACAGCGTGTTTGTAGACTAGGTAGCAGAGCAGAGGTCTGGCGTCAGGCTGATGCCTGGTGCAGTGCTGAGTTGATGTGACAGTGTCAGCAACCCTTTGCAGTGCAGCTGCTCCCTCAGCTGGTCTCTGTCCCTAGAAATGCACTAGAAATGGAAGTGGCGTCCTGCTGCCATTGTGCAGGTGCTGCAGTGCAAAGGCTCCCAGCTCGGACTGGATGGTACTAAAGGAAAAGCAAGAGCAATTGTTCCCTTTTGTAATTTGTGCGCAGGGTGACAGAGTGGAGCTGTGCCATGAGCTGGAGAGAGTCTTGCCAGGAGATGAAAGGTGTTTGCAGAAGACTGTTCTGTACAGAGTGCTAACAGCGTAATCAAGGGACATGCAAGTGGACCAGGTGAGCTTCTCCTTTCCTCTCACTTCAGCCTCAGCACCTGACAGACCAGCTCAATGCATATTACTGATGTTTGTGTTTGTGAAGTCATTCGGTCTCAGTATCTGCTAGGCCACCAGCAGACACATGGCTTCTTTTTGTACAGGTGCAGGAGCACCTGGTAGAGCAGCAGTGTGGAGATTAGTGTTGTTTGTGCTTCTGGGGATGGTGTGCCTCAGTCCATGCTAGGCCAGCAGCAGGCACATGGCTTCAATGCAGACTGTGAGGTCACTTTTATTTCAGTATTGAGAGGCCAGTGGTGGCCACATGGCTGCTGTTTTCACTTGTGAGGTCATTCTTGCCTTCCTATATACTAGGCCAGCAGATGGCAGGTCGCTTAGATGAAGCCTGTGAAGTCACTACATGCTCGGAATGGGATAGGCAAGCAGCAAGCAACGTCCTTTGATACACACTGTTAGGCCAGTTCTGAATCTATAAATGAAAGGCAAAAAGGAAACACGATATCACTGTTTGCGATTCTGAGGTCACTTGTGGCTCAGTGCCTGCTAGGCCAGTGCTAGGCCCATGGCTGCTGTTTGTGGTTTTGAGGTCAGTGGTGGCTCAGTGCCTGATAGGCCAGTGCTAGGCCCATGGCTGCTGTTTGTGGTTGTGAGGTCAGTTGTGGCTCAGTGCCTGATAGGCCAGTGCTAGGCGCATGGGTGCTGTTTGTGGTTGTGAGGTCACTTGTGGCTCAGTGCCTGATAGGCCAGTGCTAGGCCCATGGCTGCTGTTTGTGGTTGTGAGGTCAGTTGTGGCTCAGTGCCTGATAGGCCAGTGCTAGGTGCCTGGTTTCTGTTTGTGGTTGTGAGGTCACTTGTGGCTCAGTGCCTGCTAGGCCAGTGCTAGGCCCATGGCTGCTGTTTGTGGTTTTGAGGTCAGTGGTGGCTCAGTGCCTGATAGGCCAGTGCTAGGCCCATGGCTGCTGTTTGTGGTTGTGAGGTCAGTGGTGGCTCAGTGCCTGATAGGCCAGTGCTAGGCGCATGGGTGCTGTTTGTGGTTGTGAGGTCAGTGGTGGCTCAGTGCCTGATAGGCCAGTGCTAGGCCCATGGCTGCTGTTTGTGGTTGTGAGGTAACTTGTGGCTCAGTGCCTGATAGGCCAGTGCTAGGCGCATGGGTGCTGTTTGTGGTTGTGAGGTCAGTGGTGGCTCAGTGCCTGCTAGGCCAGTGCTAGGCCCATGGCTGCTGTTTGTGGTTGTGATGTCACTTGTGGCTCAGTGCCTGCTAGGCCAGTACTAAGCGCATGGCTGCAGTTTGTGGTTGTGAGGTCACTTGTGTCTCAGTGCCTGGTACGCCAGTGCTGGGCCCACGGCTACTGTTTTCAATTGTGAGGTCACTTGTGTCTCAGTGCCTGATAGGCCAGTGCTAGGTGTGTGGCTGCTGTTTCTGGTTGTGAGGTCAGTTGTGGTTCAGTGCCTGCTAGGCCAGTGCTAGGCGCATGGCTGCTGTTTGTGGTTGTGAGGTCACTTGTGTCTCAGTGCCTGATAGGCCAGTGCTAGGGCAATGGCTGCTTTGTGATTGTGAGGTCAGTTGTGTCTCAGTGCCTGATAGGCCAGTGCTAGGCCCATGGCTGCTGTTTGTGGCTGTGAGGTCAGTTGTGCCCAGTGCCTGCTAGGCCAGTGCTAGGTGTGTGGCTGCTGTTTGTGGTTGTGAGGTCAGTGGTGTCTCAGTGCCTGCTAGGCCAGTGCTAGGTGTGTGGCTGCTGTTTGTGGTTGTGAGGTCACTTGTGTCTCTGTGCCTGATAGGCCAGTGCTAGGTGTGTGGCTGCAGCTTTTGGTTGTGATGTCACTTGTGTCTCTGTGCCTGATAGGCCAGTGCTAGGCGCGTGGCTGCAGTCTGTGGTTGTGAGGTCGCTTGTGGCTCAGTGCCTGATAGGCCAGTGCTAGGCGCGTGGCTGCTGTTTGTGGTTGTGAGGTCACTTGTGTCTCAGTGCCTGATAGGCCAGTGCTAGGTGTGTGGCTGCTGTTTGTGGTTGTGAGGTCAGTTTTGGTTCAGAGCCTGCTAGGCCAGTGCTATGCCCATGGCTGCTGGTTGTGGTTGTGAGGTCACTTGTGGCTCAGTGCCTGATAGGCCAGTGCTAGGCGCATGGCTGCTGTTTGTGGTTGTGAGGTCACTTGTGTCTCAGTACCTGATAGGCCAGTGCTAGGCCCATGGCTTCCTATTTGTGGTTGTGAGGTCAGTGGTGCCTCAGTGCCTGCTAGGCCAGTGCTAGGCCCATGGCTGCTGTTTGTGGTTGTGAGGTCAGTGGTGTCTCAGTGCCTGCTAGGCCAGTGCTAGGTGTGTGGCTGCTGTTTGTGGTTGTGAGGTCACTTGTGGCTCAGTGCCTGCTAGGCCAGTGCTAGGCGCATGGCTGCTGTTTGTGGTTGTGAGGTCACTTGTGTCTCAGTACCAGATAGGCCAGGGCTAGGTGTGTGGCTGCTGTTTGTGGTTGTGAGGTCGCTTGTGTCTCAGTGCCTGATAGGCCAGTGCTAGGCCCATGGCTGCTGTTTGTGGTTGTGAGGTCAGTGGTGGCTCAGTGCCTGATAGGCCAGTGCTAGGCCCATGGCTGCTGTTTGTGGTTGTGAGGTCACTTGTGGCTCAGTGCCTGATAGGCCAGTGCTAGGTGTGTGGCTGCTCTTTTCAATTGTGAGGTCAGTTGTGTCTCAGTGCCTGATAGGCCAGTGCTAGGTGTGTGGCTGCAGTCTGTGGTTGTGAGGTCACTTGTGTCTCAGTGCCTGCTAGGCCAGTGCTAGGTGTGTGGCTGCAGCTTTTGGTTGTGAGGTCACTTGTGTCTCAGTGCCTGATAGGCCAGTGCTAGGCGCGTGACTGCAGTCTGTGGTTGTGAGGTCGCTTGTGGCTCAGTGCCTGATAGGCCAGTGCTAGGCGCGTGGCTGCTGTTTGTGGTTGTGAGGTCACTTGTGTCTCAGTGCCTGATAGGCCAGTGCTAGGTGTGTGGCTGCTGTTTGTGGTTGTGAGGTCAGTGGTGGCTCAGTGCCTGATAGGCCAGTGCTAGGCCCATGGCTGCTTTGTGATTGTGAGGTCAATGGTGGCTCACTGCCTGATAGGCCAGTGCTAGGTGCATGGCTGCTGTTTGTGGTTGTGAGGTCAGTTGTGTCTCAGTGCCTGCTAGGCCAGTGCTAGGCCCATGGCTGCTGTTTGTGGTTGTGAGGTCACTTGTGGCTCTGTACCAGATAGGCCAGTGCTAGGTGTGTGGCTGCTCTTTTCAATTGTGAGGTCAGTTGTGTCTCAGTGCCTGATAGGCCATTGCTAGGCGCACGGCTGCTGTTTGTGGTTGTGAGGTCACTTGTGTCTCAGTACCTGATAGGCCAGTGCTAGGCCCATGGCTGCCTATTTGTGGTTGTGAGATCAGTTGTGTCTCAGTGCCTGCTAGGCCAGTGCTAGGCCCATTGGTGCTGTTTGTGGTTGTGAGATCACTTGTATCTCAGTGCCTGATAGGCCAGTGCTAGGCGCGTGGCTGCAGTCTGTGGTTGTGAGGTCGCTTGTGGCTCAGTGCCTGATAGGCCAGTGCTAGGCGCATGGCTGCTGTTTTCAATTGTGATGTCACTTGTGTCTCAGTGCCTGCTAGGCCAGTGCTAGGCGCATGGCTGCTGTTTGTGGTTGTGAGGTCACTTGTGGCTCAGTGCCTGATAGGCCAGTGCTAGGTGCCTGGGTGCTGTTTGTGGTTGTGAGGTCGCTTGTGTCTCAGTGCCTGATAGGCCAGTGCTAGGCCCATGGCTGCTGTTTGTGGTTGTGAGGTCACTTGTGGCTCAGTGCCTGCTAGGCCAGTGCTAGGCCCATGGCTGCTGTTTGTGGTTGTGAGGTCAGTGGTGCCTCAGTGCCTGATAGGCCAGTGCTAGGTGCCTGGGTGCTGTTTGTGGTTGTGAGGTCACTTGTGTCTCAGTGCCTGATAGGCCAGTGCTAGGCCCATGGCTGCTGTTTGTGGTTGTGAGGTCACTTGTGGCTCAGTGCCTGCTAGGACAGTGCTAGGTGCCTGGTTTCTGTTTGTGGTTGTGATGTCACTTGTGGCTCAGTGCCTGCTAGGCCAGTGCTAGGCCCATGGGTGCTGTTTGTGGTTGTGAGGTCACTTGTGGCTCAGTGCCTGCTAGGCCAGTGCTAGGCCCATGGCTGCTGTTTTCAATTGTGAGGTCAGTTGTGGCTCAGTGCTTGATAGGCCAGTGCCAGGCCCATGGCTGCTGTTTGTGGTTGTGAGGTCCCTTGTGGCTCAGTGCCTGATAGGCCAGTGCTAGGCCCATGGCTGCTGTTTGTGGTTGTGAGGTCACTTGTGGCTCAGTGCCTGCTAGGCCAGTGCTAGGTGCATGGCTGCTGTTTGTGGTTGTGAGGTCCCTTGTGGCTCAGTGCGTCATAGGCCAGTGCTAGGTGCCTGGGTTCTGTTTGTGGTTGTGATGTCACTTGTGGCTCAGTGCCTGATAGGCTAGTGCTAGGTGCCCATGGCTGCTGTTTGTGGTTGTGATGTCACTTGTGGCTCAGTGCCTGATAGGCCAGTGCTAGGTGCACGGCTGCTGTTTGTGGTTGTGAGGTCACTTGTGGCTCAGTGCGTCATAGGCCAGTGCTAGGTGCCTGGGTTCTGTTTGTGGTTGTGATGTCACTTGTGGCTCAGTGCCTGATAGGCTAGTGCTAGGCCCATGGCTGCTGTTTGTGGTTGTGATGTCACTTGTGGCTCAGTGCCTGATAGGCCAGTGCTAGGCCCATGGCTGCTGTTTGTGGTTGTGAGGTCACTTGTGGCTCAGTGCCTGCTAGGCCAGTGCTAGGTGCGTGGCTGCTGTTTGTGGTTGTGATGTCACTTGTGTCTCAGTGCCTGATAGGCCAGTGCTAGGCCCATGGCTGCTGTTTGTGGTTGTGATGTCACTTGCGCCTCAGTGCCTGCTAGGCCAGTGCTAGGCCCATGGCTGCTGTTTGTGGTTGTGAGGTCACTTGTGGCTCACTGCCTCATAGGCCAGTGCTATGTGCGTGGCTGCTTTGTGATTGTGAGGTCAGTTGTGTCTCAGTGCCTGATAGGCCAGTGCTAGGCCCATGGCTGCTCTTTGTGGTTGTGAGGTCAGTGGTGGCTCAGTGCCTGCTAGGCCAGTGCTAGGCCCATGGCTGCTGTTTGTGGTTGTGAGGTCACTTGTGTCTCAGTACCAGATAGGCCAGGGCTAGGTGTGTGGCTGCTGTTTGTGGTTGTGAGGTCGCTTGTGTCTCAGTGCCTGATAGGCCAGTGCTAGGCCCATGGCTGCTCTTTGTGGTTGTGAGGTCAGTGGTGGCTCAGTGCCTGATAGGCCAGTGCTAGGCCCATGGCTGCTGTTTGTGGTTGTGAGGTCACTTGTGGCTCAGTGCCTGATAGGCCAGTGCTAGGTGTGTGGCTGCTGTTTGTGGTTGTGAGGTCACTTGTGTCTCAGTGCCTGATAGGCCAGTGCTAGGTGTGTGGCTGCTGTTTGTGGTTGTGAGGTCAGTGGTGGCTCAGTGCCTGATAGGCCAGTGCTAGGCCCATGGCTGCTTTGTGATTTTGAGGTCAATGGTGGCTCACTGCCTGATAGGCCAGTGCTAGGCGCATGGCTGCTGTTTGTGGTTGTGAGGTCAGTTGTGTCTCAGTGCCTGCTAGGCCAGTGCTAGGCCCATGGCTGCTGTTTGTGGTTGTGAGGTCACTTGTGGCTCTGTACCAGATAGGCCAGTGCTAGGTGTGTGGCTGCTCTTTTCAATTGTGAGGTCAGTTGTGTCTCAGTGCCTGATAGGCCATTGCTAGGCGCACGGCTGCTGTTTGTGGTTGTGAGGTCACTTGTGTCTCAGTACCTGATAGGCCAGTGCTAGGCCCATGGCTGCCTATTTGTGGTTGTGAGATCAGTTGTGTCTCAGTGCCTGCTAGGCCAGTGCTAGGCCCATTGGTGCTGTTTGTGGTTGTGAGATCACTTGTATCTCAGTGCCTGATAGGCCAGTGCTAGGCGCGTGGCTGCAGTCTGTGGTTGTGAGGTCGCTTGTGGCTCAGTGCCTGCTAGGCCAGTGCTAGGCGCATGGCTGCTGTTTTCAATTGTGATGTCACTTGTGGCTCAGTGCCTGATAGGCCAGTGCTAGGTGCCTGGGTGCTGTTTGTGGTTGTGAGGTCACTTGTGTCTCAGTGCCTGATAGGCCAGTGCTAGGTGCGTGGCTGCTGTTTGTGGTTGTGAGGTCACTTGTGTCTCAGTGCCTGATAGGCCAGTGCTAGGCCCATGGCTGCTGTTTGTGGTTGTGAGGTCACTTGTGGCTCAGTGCCTGCTAGGCCAGTGCTAGGCCCATGGCTGCTGTTTGTGGTTGTGAGGTCACTTGTGGCTCAGTGCCTGATAGGCCAGTGCTAGGTGCCTGGGTGCTGTTTGTGGTTGTGAGGTCAGTTTTGTCTCTGTGCCTGATAGGCCAGTGCTAGGCCCATGGCTGCTGTTTGTGGTTGTGAGGTCAGTTGTGTCTCAGTGCCTGCTAGGCCAGTGCTAGGCGTGTGGCTGCAGTTTGTGGTTGTGAGGTCACTTGTGTCTCAATGCCTGATAGGCCAGTGCTAGGCCCATGGCTGCTGTTTGTGGTTGTGAGGTCAGTGGTGCCTCAGTGCCTGCTAGGCCAGTGCTAGGCCCATGGGTGCTGTTTGTGATTGTGAGGTCACTTGTGTCTCAGTGCCTGATAGGCCAGTGCTAGGCCCATGGGTGCTCTTTGTGATTGTGTGGTCAGTTGTGTCTCAGTGCCTGATAGGCCAGTGCTAGGCCCATGGGTGCTGTTTGTGATTGTGAGGTCAGTTGTGTCTCAGTGCCTGCTAGGCCAGTGCTAGGCGTGTGGCTGCAGTTTGTGGTTGTGAGGTCACTTGTGTCTCAGTGCCTGATAGGCCAGTGCTAGGTGTGTGGCTGCTGTTTTCAATTGTGATGTCACTTGTGTCTCAGTGCCTGCTAGGCCAGTGCTAGGCGCATGGCTGCTGTTTGTGGTTGTGAGGTCACTTGTGTCTCAGTACCAGATAGGCCAGGGCTAGGTGTGTGGCTGCTGTTTGTGGTTGTGAGGTCGCTTGTGTCTCAGTGCCTGATAGGCCAGTGCTAGGACCATGGCTGCTGTTTGTGGTTGTGAGGTCACTTGTGGCTCAGTGCCTGATAGGCCAGTGCTAGGTGTGTGGCTGCTCTTTTCAGTTGTGAGGTCAGTTGTGTCTCAGTGCCTGATAGGCCAGTGCTAGGTGTGTGGCTGCAGTCTGTGGTTGTGAGGTCACTTGTGTCTCAGTGCCTGCTAGGCCAGTGCTAGGTGTGTGGCTGCAGCTTTTGGTTGTGAGGTCACTTGTGTCTCAGTGCCTGATAGGCCAGTGCTAGGCGCGTGACTGCAGTCTGTGGTTGTGAGGTCGCTTGTGGCTCAGTGCCTGATAGGCCAGTGCTAGGCGCGTGGCTGCTGTTTGTGGTTGTGATGTCACTTGTGTCTCAGTGCCTGATAGGCCAGTGCTAGGTGTGTGGCTGCAGTCTGTGGTTGTGAGGTCACTTGTGTCTCAGTGCCTGCTAGGCCAGTGCTAGGTGTGTGGCTGCAGCTTTTGGTTGTGAGGTCACTTGTGTCTCAGTGCCTGATAGGCCAGTGCTAGGCGCGTGACTGCAGTCTGTGGTTGTGAGGTCGCTTGTGGCTCAGTGCCTGATAGGCCAGTGCTAGGCGCGTGGCTGCTGTTTGTGGTTGTGAGGTCACTTGTGTCTCAGTGCCTGATAGGCCAGTGCTAGGTGTGTGGCTGCTGTTTGTGGTTGTGAGGTCAGTGGTGGCTCAGTGCCTGATAGGCCAGTGCTAGGCCCATGGCTGCTTTGTGATTGTGAGGTCAATGGTGGCTCACTGCCTGATAGGCCAGTGCTAGGCGCATGGCTGCTGTTTGTGGTTGTGAGGTCGCTTGTGGCTCTGTACCAGATAGGCCAGTGCTAGGTGTGTGGCTGCTCTTTTCAATTGTGAGGTCAGTTGTGTCTCAGTGCCTGATAGGCCATTGCTAGGCGCACGGCTGCTGTTTGTGGTTGTGAGGTCACTTGTGTCTCAGTACCTGATAGGCCAGTGCTAGGCCCATGGCTGCCTATTTGTGGTTGTGAGATCAGTTGTGTCTCAGTGCCTGCTAGGCCAGTGCTAGGCCCATTGGTGCTGTTTGTGGTTGTGAGATCACTTGTATCTCAGTACCTGATAGGCCAGTGCTAGGCGCGCGGCTGCAGTCTGTGGTTGTGAGGTCGCTTGTGGCTCAGTGCCTGATAGGCCAGTGCTAGGCGCATGGCTGCTGTTTTCAATTGTGATGTCACTTGTGGCTCAGTGCCTGATAGGCCAGTGCTAGGCGCATGGCTGCTGTTTGTGGTTGTGATGTCACTTGTGGCTCAGTGCCTGATAGGCCAGTGCTAGGTGCCTGGGTGCTGTTTGTGGTTGTGAGGTCGCTTGTGTCTCAGTGCCTGATAGGCCAGTGCTAGGCCCATGGCTGCTGTTTGTGGTTGTGAGGTCACTTGTGGCTCAGTGCCTGCTAGGCCAGTGCTAGGCCCATGGCTGCTGTTTGTGGTTGTGAGGTCAGTGGTGCCTCAGTGCCTGATAGGCCAGTGCTAGGTGCCTGGTTTCTGTTTCTGGTTGTGAGGTCACTTGTGGCTCAGTGCCTGATAGGCCAGTGCTAAGCGCATGGCTGCTGTTTGTGGTTGTGAGGTCAGTGGTGGCTCAGTGCCTGCTAGGCCAGTGCTAGGTGCCTGGGTGCTGTTTGTGGTTGTGAGGTCACTTGTGTCTCAGTGCCTGATAGGCCAGTGCTAGGCCCATGGCTGCTGTTTTCAGTTGTGAGGTCACTTGTGGCTCAGTGCCTGCTAGGCCAGTGCTAGGTGCCTGGGTGCTGTTTGTGGTTGTGAGGTCACTTGTGGCTCAGTGCCTGCTAGGCCAGTGCTAGGTGCGTGGCTGCTGTTTGTGGTTGTGAGGTCACTTGTGTCTCAGTGCCTGATAGGCCAGTGCTAGGCCCATGGCTGCTGTTTGTGGTTGTGAGGTCACTTGTGGCTCAGTGCCTGATAGGCCAGTGCTAGGCCCATGGCTGCTGTTTGTGGTTGTGAGGTCACTTGTGGCTCAGTGCCTGATAGGCCAGTGCTAGGTGCCTGGGTGCTGTTTGTGGTTGTGAGGTCAGTTTTGTCTCTGTGCCTGATAGGCCAGTGCTAGGCCCATGGCTGCTGTTTGTGGTTGTGAGGTCAGTTGTGTCTCAGTGCCTGCTAGGCCAGTGCTAGGCGTGCGGCTGCAGTTTGTGGTTGTGAGGTCACTTGTGTCTCAATGCCTGATAGGCCAGTGCTAGGCCCATGGCTGCTGTTTGTGGTTGTGAGGTCAGTGGTGCCTCAGTGCCTGCTAGGCCAGTGCTAGGCCCATGGGTGCTGTTTGTGATTGTGAGGTCACTTGTGTCTCAGTGCCTGATAGGCCAGTGCTAGGCCCATGGGTGCTCTTTGTGATTGTGAGGTCAGTTGTGTCTCAGTGCCTGATAGGCCAGTGCTAGGCCCATGGGTGCTGTTTGTGATTGTGAGGTCAGTTGTGTCTCAGTGCCTGCTAGGCCAGTGCTAGGCGTGTGGCTGCAGTTTGTGGTTGTGAGGTCACTTGTGTCTCAATGCCTGATAGGCCAGTGCTAGGTGTGTGGCTGCTGTTTTCAATTGTGATGTCACTTGTGTCTCAGTGCCTGCTAGGCCAGTGCTAGGCGCATGGCTGCTGTTTGTGGTTGTGAGGTCACTTGTGTCTCAGTACCAGATAGGCCAGGGCTAGGTGTGTGGCTGCTGTTTGTGGTTGTGAGGTCGCTTGTGTCTCAGTGCCTGATAGGCCAGTGCTAGGCCCATGGCTGCTGTTTGTGGTTGTGAGGTCAGTGGTGGCTCAGTGCCTGATAGGCCAGTGCTAGGCCCATGACTGCTGTTTGTGGTTGTGAGGTCACTTGTGGCTCAGTGCCTGATAGGCCAGTGCTAGGTGTGTGGCTGCTCTTTTCAATTGTGAGGTCAGTTGTGTCTCAGTGCCTGATAGGCCAGTGCTAGGTGTGTGGCTGCAGTCTGTGGTTGTGAGGTCACTTGTGCCTCAGTGCCTGCTAGGCCAGTGCTAGGTGTGTGGCTGCAGCTTTTGGTTGTGAGGTCACTTGTGTCTCAGTGCCTGATAGGCCAGTGCTAGGCGCGTGACTGCAGTCTGTGGTTGTGAGGTCGCTTGTGGCTCAGTGCCTGCTAGGCCAGTGCTAGGCCCATGGCTGCTGTTTGTGGTTGTGAGGTCAGTGGTGCCTCAGTGCCTGCTAGGCCAGTGCTAGGCGCATGGCTGCTGTTTGTGGTTGTGAGGTCACTTGTGTCTCAGTGCCTGATAGGCCAGTGCTAGGTGTGTGGCTGCTGTTTGTGGTTGTGAGGTCAGTGGTGGCTCAGTGCCTGATAGGCCAGTGCTAGGCCCATGGCTGCTTTGTGATTGTGAGGTCAATGGTGGCTCACTGCCTGATAGGCCAGTGCTAGGCGCATGGCTGCTGTTTGTGGTTGTGAGGTCAGTTGTGTCTCAGTGCCTGCTAGGCCAGTGCTAGGCCCATGGCTGCTGTTTGTGGTCGTGAGGTCACTTGTGGCTCTGTACCAGATAGGCCAGTGCTAGGTGTGTGGCTGCTCTTTTCAATTGTGAGGTCAGTTGTGTCTCAGTGCCTGATAGGCCATTGCTAGGCGCACGGCTGCTGTTTGTGGTTGTGAGGTCACTTGTGTCTCAGTACCTGATAGGCCGGTGCTAGGCCCATGGCTGCCTATTTCTGGTTGTGAGATCAGTTGTGTCTCAGTGCCTGCTAGGCCAGTGCTAGGCCCATTGGTGCTGTTTGTGGTTGTGAGATCACTTGTATCTCAGTGCCTGATAGGCCAGTGCTAGGCGCGCGGCTGCAGTCTGTGGTTGTGAGGTCGCTTGTGGCTCAGTGCCTGATAGGCCAGTGCTAGGCGCATGGCTGCTGTTTTCAATTGTGATGTCACTTGTGTCTCAGTGCCTGCTAGGCCAGTGCTAGGCGCATGGCTGCTGTTTGTGGTTGTGAGGTCACTTGTGGCTCAGTGCCTGATAGGCCAGTGCTAGGTGCCTGGGTGCTGTTTGTGGTTGTGAGGTCGCTTGTGTCTCAGTGCCTGATAGGCCAGTGCTAGGCCCATGGCTGCTGTTTGTGGTTGTGAGGTCACTTGTGGCTCAGTGCCTGCTAGGCCAGTGCTAGGCCCATGGCTGCTGTTTTCAATTCTGAGGTCACTTGTGGCTCAGTGCCTGATAGGCCAGTGCTAGGTGCCTGTGTTCTGTTTGTGGTTGTGAGGTCAGTGGTGCCTCAGTGCCTGATAGGCCAGTGCTAGGTGCCTGGTTTCTGTTTGTGGTTGTGAGGTCACTTGTGGCTCAGTGCCTGATAGGCCAGTGCTAAGCGCATGGCTGCTGTTTGTGGTTGTGAGGTCAGTGGTGGCTCAGTGCCTGCTAGGCCAGTGCTAGGTGCCTGGGTGCTGTTTGTGGTTGTGAGGTCACTTGTGTCTCAGTGCCTGATAGGCCAGTGCTAGGCCCATGGCTGCTGTTTGTGGTTGTGATGTCACTTGTGGCTCAGTGCCTGCTAGGCCAGTGCTAGGTGCCTGGGTGCTGTTTGTGGTTGTGAGGTCACTTGTGGCTCAGTGCGTCATAGGCCAGTGCTAGGTGCCTGGGTTCTGTTTGTGGTTGTGATGTCACTTGTGGCTCAGTGCCTGATAGGCTAGTGCTAGGTGCCCATGGCTGCTGTTTGTGGTTGTGATGTCACTTGTCGCTCAGTGCCTGATAGGCCAGTGCTAGGCCCATGGCTGCTGTTTGTGGTTGTGATGTCACTTGTGGCTCAGTGCCTGATAGGCCAGTGCTAGGCCCATGGCTGCTGTTTGTGGTTGTGAGGTCACTTGTGGCTCAGTGCGTCATAGGCCAGTGCTAGGTGCCTGGGTTCTGTTTGTGGTTGTGATGTCACTTGTGGCTCAGTGCCTGATAGGCTAGTGCTAGGTGCCCATGGCTGCTGTTTGTGGTTGTGAGGTCCCGTGTGGCTCAGTGCCTGATAGGCCAGTGCTAGGCCCATGGCTGCTGTTTTCAATTCTGAGGTCACTTGTGGCTCAGTGCCTGCTAGGCCAGTGCTAGGCCCATGTCTGCTGTTTTCAATTCTGAGGTCAGTTGTTGCTGAGTGCCTGATAGGCCAGTGCTAGGTGCCTGGGTGCTGTTTGTGGTTGTGATGTCACTTGTGGCTCAGTGCCTGCTAGGCCAGTGCTAGGCCCATGGCTGCTGTTTGTGGTTGTGATGTCACTTGTGGCTCCGTGCCTGATAGGCTAGTGCTAGGCCCATGGCTGCTGTTTGTGGTTGTGAGGTCACTTGTGTCTCAGTGCCTGATAGGCTAGTGCTAGGTGCCCATGGCTGCTGTTTGTGGTTGTGAGGTCACTTGTGGCTCAGTGCCTGCTAGGCCAGTGCTAGGTGCATGGCTGCTGTTTGTGGTTGTGAGGTCACTTGTGTCTCAGTGCCTGCTAGGCCAGTGCTAGGTGCGTGGCTGCTGTTTGTGGTTGTGAGGTCACTTGTGGCTCAGTGCCTGCTAGGCCAGTGCTAGGCCCATGGGTGCTGTTTTCAATTGTGATGTCACTTGTGTCTCAGTGCCTGCTAGGCCAGTGCTAGGCGCATGGCTGCTGTTTGTGGTTGTGATGTCACTTGTGGCTCAGTGCCTGATAGGCCAGTGCTAGGTGTGTGGCTGCTGTTTGTGGTTGTGAGGTCACTTGTGTCTCAGTGCCTGATAGGCCAGTGCTAGGCCCATGGCTGCTGTTTGTGGTTGTGAGGTCACTTGTGGCTCAGTGCGTCATAGGCCAGTGCTAGGTGCCTGGGTGCTGTTTGTGGTTGTGAGGTCACTTGTGGCTCAGTGCCTGCTAGGCCAGTGCTAGGTGCCTGGGTGCTGTTTGTGGTTGTGAGGTCACTTGTGGCTCAGTGCCTGATAGGCCAGTGCTAGGCCCATGGCTGCTGTTTGTGGTTGTGAGGTCACTTTTGGTTCAGTGTCTGCTAGGCCAGTGCTAGGTGCCTGGGTGCTGTATGTGTTTGTGATGTCACTTGTGGCTCAGTGCCTGCTAGGCCAGTGCTAGGCCCATGGCTGCTGTTTGTGGTTGTGATGTCACTTGTGGCTCAGTGCCTGATAGGCCAGTGCTAGGCCCCTGGCTGCTGTTTGTGGTTGCGAAGTCACTTGTGGCTCAGTGCCTGACAGGCCAGTGCTAGCTGCATGGCTGCTGTTTGTGGTTGTGAGGTCACTTGTGGCTCAGTGCCTGATAGGCCAGTGCTAGGTGCCTGTGTTCTGTTTGTGGTTGTGAGGTCACTTGTGTCTCAGTGCCTGCTAGGCCAGTGCTAGGCGCATGGCTGCTGTTTGTGGTTGTGAGGTCACTTGTGGCTCACTGCCTCATAGGCCAGTGCTATGTGCGTGGCTGCTTTGTGATTGTGAGGTCAGTTGTGTCTCAGTGCCTGATAGGCCAGTGCTAGGCCCATGGCTGCTTTGTGATTGTGAGGTCAGTTGTGTCTCAGTGCCTGATAGGCCAGTGCTAGGCGCATGGCTGCTGTTTGTGGTTGTGAGGTCACTTGTGTCTCAGTACCAGATAGGCCAGTGCTACGTGTGTGGCTGCTGTTTGTGGTTGTGAGGTCACTTGTGGCTCAGTGCCTGATAGGCCAGTGCTAGGTGCATGGCTGCTGTTTGTGGTTGTGAGGTCACTTGTGTCTCAGTGCCTGCTAGGCCAGTGCTAGGTGCGTGGCTGCTGTTTGTGGTTGTGAGGTCACTTGTGGCTCAGTGCCTGCTAGGCCAGTGCTAGGCCCATGGGTGCTGTTTTCAATTGTGATGTCACTTGTGTCTCAGTGCCTGCTAGGCCAGTGCTAGGCGCATGGCTGCTGTTTGTGGTTGTGATGTCACTTGTGGCTCAGTGCCTGATAGGCCAGTGCTAGGTGTGTGGCTGCTGTTTGTGGTTGTGAGGTCACTTGTGTCTCAGTGCCTGATAGGCCAGTGCTAGGCCCATGGCTGCTGTTTGTGGTTGTGAGGTCACTTGTGGCTCAGTGCCTGCTAGGCCAGTGCTAGGTGCCTGGGTGCTGTTTGTGGTTGTGAGGTCACTTGTGGCTCAGTGCCTGATAGGCCAGTGCTAGCTGCATGGCTGCTGTTTGTGGTTGTGAGGTCACTTGTGGCTCAGTGCCTGATAGGCCAGTGCTAGGTGCCTGTGTTCTGTTTGTGGTTGTGAGGTCACTTGTGGCTCAGTGCCTGATAGGCCAGTGCTAGGCCCATGGGTGCTGTTTGTGGTTGTGAGGTCACTTGTGGCTCACTGCCTCATAGGCCAGTGCTATGTGCGTGGCTGCTTTGTGATTGTGAGGTCAGTTGTGTCTCAGTGCCTGATAGGCCAGTGCTAGGCCCATGGCTGCTTTGTGATTGTGAGGTCAGTTGTGTCTCAGTGCCTGATAGGCCAGTGCTAGGCGCATGGCTGCTGTTTGTGGTTGTGAGGTCACTTGTGTCTCAGTACCAGATAGGCCAGTGCTACGTGTGTGGCTGCTGTTTGTGGTTGTGAGGTCGCTTGTGTCTCAGTGCCTGATAGGCCAGTGCTAGGCCCATGGCTGCTGTTTGTGGTTGTGAGGTCAGTTGTGCCTCAGTGCCTGATAGGCCAGTGCTAGGCCCATGGCTGCTGTTTGTGGTTGTGAGGTCACTTGTGGCTCAGTGCCTGCTAGGCCAGTGCTAGGTGTGTGGCTGCTCTTTTCAATTGTGAGGTCAGTTGTGTCTCAGTGCCTGATAGGCCAGTGCTAGGTGTGTGGCTGCTGTTTGTGGTTGTGAGGTCACTTGTGTCTCAGTGCCTGATAGGCCAGTGCTAGGTGTGTGGCTGCAGCTTTTGGTTGTGAGATCACTTGTATCTCAGTGCCTGATAGGCCAGTGCTAGGCCCATGGCTGCTGTTTGTGGTTGTGAGGTCACTTGTGTCTCAGTGCCTGCTAGGCCAGTGCTAGGCGCATGGCTGCTGTTTTCAATTGTGATGTCACTTGTGTCTCAGTGCCTGCTAGGCCAGTGCTAGGCGCATGGCTGCTGTTTGTGGTTGTGAGGTCACTTGTGGCTCAGTGCCTGATAGGCCAGTGCTAGGTGTGTGGCTGCTGTTTGTGGTTGTGAGGTCGCTTGTGTCTCAGTGCCTGCTAGGCCAGTGCTAGGCGCATGGCTGCTGTTTGTGGTTGTGAGGTCACTTGTGGCTCAGTGCCTGATAGGCCAGTGCTAGGCCCATGGCTGCTGTTTTCAATTGTGAGGTCACTTGTGGCTCAGTGCCTGATAGGCCAGTGCCAGGCCCATGGCTGCTGTTTGTGGTTGTGAGGTCACTTGTGTCTCAGTGCCTGATAGGCCAGTGCTAGGTGCGTGGGTGCTGTTTGTGGTTGTGAGGTCACTTGTGGCTCAGTGCCTGATAGGCCAGTGCTAGGCGCATGGCTGCTGTTTGTGGTTGTGAGGTCACTTGTGGCTCAGTGCCTGATAGGCCAGTGCTAGGTGCATGGCTGCTGTTTGTGGTTGTGAGGTCAGTGGTGCCTCAGTGCCTGCTAGGCCAGTGCTAGGTGCATGGCTGCTGTTTGTGGTTGTGAGGTCACTTGTGGCTCAGTGCGTCATAGGCCAGTGCTAGGTGCCTGGGTTCTGTTTGTGGTTGTGATGTCACTTGTGGCTCAGTGCCTGATAGGCTAGTGCTAGGTGCCCATGGCTGCTGTTTGTGGTTGTGATGTCACTTGTGGCTCAGTGCCTGATAGGCCAGTGCTAGGTGCATGGCTGCTGTTTGTGGTTGTGAGGTCACTTGTGGCTCAGTGCGTCATAGGCCAGTGCTAGGTGCCTGGGTTCTGTTTGTGGTTGTGATGTCACTTGTGGCTCAGTGCCTGATAGGCTAGTGCTAGGTGCCCATGGCTGCTGTTTGTGGTTGTGATGTCACTTGTGGCTCAGTGCCTGATAGGCTAGTGCTAGGTGCCCATGGCTGCTGTTTGTGGTTGTGAGGTCACTTGTGGCTCAGTGCCTGATAGGCCAGTGCTAGGCCCATGGCTGCTGTTTGTGGTTGTGAGGTCAGTTGTGGCTCAGTGCCTGATAGGCCAGTGCTAGGCGCATGGCTGCTGTTTGTGGTTGTGAGGTAACTTGTGGCTCAGTGCCTGATAGGCCAGTGCTAGGCCCATGGCTGCTGTTTGTGGTTGTGAGGTCAGTTGTGGCTCAGTGCCTGATAGGCCAGTGCTAGGCGCATGGGTGCTGTTTTCAGTTGTGAGGTCACTTGTGGCTCAGTGCCTGCTAGGCCAGTGCTAGGCCCATGTCTGCTGTTTTCAATTCTGAGGTCAGTTGTGGCTGAGTGCCTGATAGGCCAGTGCTTGGTGCCTGGGTTCTGTTTGTGATTGTGAGGTCAGTTGTGTCTCAGTGCCTGATAGGCCAGTGCTAGGCCCATGGCTGCTTTGTGATTGTGAGGTCAGTTGTGTCTCAGTGCCTGATAGGCCAGTGCTAGGCGCATGGCTGCTGTTTGTGGTTGTGAGGTCACTTGTGTCTCAGTACCAGATAGGCCAGTGCTACGTGTGTGGCTGCTGTTTGTGGTTGTGAGGTCGCTTGTGTCTCAGTGCCTGATAGGCCAGTGCTAGGCCCATGGCTGCTCTTTGTGGTTGTGAGGTCAGTGGTGGCTCAGTGCCTGATAGGCCAGTGCTAGGCCCATGGCTGCTGTTTGTGGTTGTGAGGTCACTTGTGGCTCAGTGCCTGATAGGCCAGTGCTAGGTGTGTGGCTGCTCTTTTCAATTGTGAGGTCAGTTGTGTCTCAGTGCCTGATAGGCCAGTGCTAGGTGTGTGGCTGCAGTCTGTGGTTGTGAGGTCATTTGTGTCTCAGTGCCTGCTAGGCCAGTGCTAGGTGTGTGGCTGCAGCTTTTGGTTGTGAGATCACTTGTATCTCAGTGCCTGATAGGCCAGTGCTAGGCGCGTGGCTGCAGTCTGTGGTTGTGAGGTCAGTGGTGGCTCAGTGCCTGATAGGCCAGTGCTAGGCCCATGGCTGCTGTTTTCAATTGTGATGTCACTTGTGTCTCAGTGCCTGCTAGGCCAGTGCTAGGCGCATGGCTGCTGTTTGTGGTTGTGAGGTCACTTGTGGCTCAGTGCCTGATAGGCCAGTGCTAGGTGTGTGGCTGCTGTTTGTGGTTGTGAGGTCGCTTGTGTCTCAGTGCCTGATAGGCCAGTGCTAGGCCCATGGCTGCTGTTTGTGGTTGTGAGGTCACTTGTGGCTCAGTGCCTGATAGGCCAGTGCTAGGCCCATGGCTGCTGTTTGTGGTTGTGAGGTCACTTGTGGCTCAGTGCCTGCTAGGCCAGTGCTAGGCCCATGTCTGCTCTTTTCAATTCTGAGGTCAGTTGTGGCTGAGTGCCTGATAGGCCAGTGCTAGGTGCCTGTGTTCTGTTTGTGGTTGTGAGGTCACTTGTGGCTCAGTGCCTGATAGGCTAGTGCTAGGTGCCCATGGCTGCTGTTTGTGGTTGTGATGTCACTTGTGGCTCAGTGCCTGATAGGCCAGTGCTAGGCCCATGGCTGCTGTTTGTGGTTGTGAGGTCACTTGTGGCTCACTGCCTCATAGGCCAGTGCTAGGTGCATGGCTGCTGTTTGTGGTTGTGAGGTCACTTGTGGCTCAGTGCCTGATAGGCCAGTGCTAGGTGCCTGGGTTCTGTTTGTGGTTGTGATGTCACTTGTGGCTCAGTGCCTGATAGGCTAGTGCTAGGTGCCCATGGCTGCTGTTTGTGGTTGTGAGGTCACTTGTGGCTCAGTGCCTGATAGGCCAGTGCTAGGCCCATGGCTGCTGTTTGTGGTTGTGATGTCACTTGTGGCTCAGTGCCTGCTAGGCCAGTGCTAGGTGCCTGGGTGCTGTTTGTGGTTGTGAGGTCACTTGTGGCTCAGTGCGTCATAGGCCAGTGCTAGGTGCCTGGGTTCTGTTTGTGGTTGTGATGTCACTTGTGGCTCAGTGCCTGATAGGCTAGTGCTAGGTGCCCATGGCTGCTGTTTGTGGTTGTGATGTCACTTGTCGCTCAGTGCCTGATAGGCCAGTGCTAGGCCCATGGCTGCTGTTTGTGGTTGTGATGTCACTTGTGGCTCAGTGCCTGATAGGCCAGTGCTAGGCCCATGGCTGCTGTTTGTGGTTGTGAGGTCACTTGTGGCTCAGTGCGTCATAGGCCAGTGCTAGGTGCCTGGGTTCTGTTTGTGGTTGTGATGTCACTTGTGGCTCAGTGCCTGATAGGCTAGTGCTAGGTGCCCATGGCTGCTGTTTGTGGTTGTGAGGTCCCGTGTGGCTCAGTGCCTGATAGGCCAGTGCTAGGCCCATGGCTGCTGTTTTCAATTCTGAGGTCACTTGTGGCTCAGTGCCTGCTAGGCCAGTGCTAGGCCCATGTCTGCTGTTTTCAATTCTGAGGTCAGTTGTTGCTGAGTGCCTGATAGGCCAGTGCTAGGTGCCTGGGTGCTGTTTGTGGTTGTGATGTCACTTGTGGCTCAGTGCCTGCTAGGCCAGTGCTAGGCCCATGGCTGCTGTTTGTGGTTGTGATGTCACTTGTGGCTCCGTGCCTGATAGGCTAGTGCTAGGCCCATGGCTGCTGTTTGTGGTTGTGAGGTCACTTGTGGCTCAGTGCGTCATAGGCCAGTGCTAGGTGCCTGTGTTCTGTTTGTGGTTGTGATGTCACTTGTGGCTCAGTGCCTGATAGGCTAGTGCTAGGTGCCCATGGCTGCTGTTTGTGGTTGTGATGTCACTTGTCACTCAGTGCCTGATAGGCTAGTGCTAGGTGCCCATGGCTGCTGTTTGTGGTTGTGAGGTCACTTGTGGCTCAGTTCCTGATAGGCCAGTGCTAGGTGCATGGCTGCTGTTTGTGGTTGTGAGGTCACTTGTGTCTCAGTGCCTGCTAGGCCAGTGCTAGGTGCGTGGCTGCTGTTTGTGGTTGTGAGGTCACTTGTGGCTCAGTGCCTGCTAGGCCAGTGCTAGGCCCATGGGTGCTGTTTTCAATTGTGATGTCACTTGTGTCTCAGTGCCTGCTAGGCCAGTGCTAGGCGCATGGCTGCTGTTTGTGGTTGTGAGGTCACTTGTGGCTCAGTGCGTCATAGGCCAGTGCTAGGTGCCTGGGTGCTGTTTGTGGTTGTGAGGTCACTTGTGGCTCAGTGCCTGCTAGGCCAGTGCTAGGTGCCTGGGTGCTGTTTGTGGTTGTGAGGTCACTTGTGGCTCAGTGCCTGATAGGCCAGTGCTAGGCCCATGGCTGCTGTTTGTGGTTGTGAGGTCACTTTTGGTTCAGTGTCTGCTAGGCCAGTGCTAGGTGCCTGGGTGCTGTATGTGTTTGTGATGTCACTTGTGGCTCAGTGCCTGCTAGGCCAGTGCTAGGCCCATGGCTGCTGTTTGTGGTTGTGATGTCACTTGTGGCTCAGTGCCTGATAGGCCAGTGCTAGGCCCATGGCTGCTGTTTGTGGTTGCGAAGTCACTTGTGGCTCAGTGCCTGACAGGCCAGTGCTAGGTGCCTGTGTTCTGTTTGTGGTTGTGAGGTCACTTGTGTCTCAGTGCCTGCTAGGCCAGTGCTAGGCGCATGGCTGCTGTTTGTGGTTGTGAGGTCACTTGTGGCTCACTGCCTCATAGGCCAGTGCTATGTGCGTGGCTGCTTTGTGATTGTGAGGTCAGTTGTGTCTCAGTGCCTGATAGGCCAGTGCTAGGCCCATGGCTGCTTTGTGATTGTGAGGTCAGTTGTGTCTCAGTGCCTGATAGGCCAGTGCTAGGCGCATGGCTGCTGTTTGTGGTTGTGAGGTCACTTGTGTCTCAGTACCAGATAGGCCAGTGCTACGTGTGTGGCTGCTGTTTGTGGTTGTGAGGTCACTTGTGGCTCAGTGCCTGATAGGCCAGTGCTAGGTGCATGGCTGCTGTTTGTGGTTGTGAGGTCACTTGTGTCTCAGTGCCTGCTAGGCCAGTGCTAGGTGCGTGGCTGCTGTTTGTGGTTGTGAGGTCACTTGTGGCTCAGTGCCTGCTAGGCCAGTGCTAGGCCCATGGGTGCTGTTTTCAATTGTGATGTCACTTGTGTCTCAGTGCCTGCTAGGCCAGTGCTAGGCGCATGGCTGCTGTTTGTGGTTGTGATGTCACTTGTGGCTCAGTGCCTGATAGGCCAGTGCTAGGTGTGTGGCTGCTGTTTGTGGTTGTGAGGTCACTTGTGTCTCAGTGCCTGATAGGCCAGTGCTAGGCCCATGGCTGCTGTTTGTGGTTGTGAGGTCACTTGTGGCTCAGTGCGTCATAGGCCAGTGCTAGGTGCCTGGGTGCTGTTTGTGGTTGTGAGGTCACTTGTGGCTCAGTGCCTGCTAGGCCAGTGCTAGGTGCCTGGGTGCTGTTTGTGGTTGTGAGGTCACTTGTGGCTCAGTGCCTGATAGGCCAGTGCTAGCTGCATGGCTGCTGTTTGTGGTTGTGAGGTCACTTGTGGCTCAGTGCCTGATAGGCCAGTGCTAGGTGCCTGTGTTCTGTTTGTGGTTGTGAGGTCACTTGTGGCTCAGTGCCTGATAGGCCAGTGCTAGGCCCATGGCTGCTGTTTGTGGTTGTGAGGTCACTTGTGGCTCACTGCCTCATAGGCCAGTGCTATGTGCGTGGCTGCTTTGTGATTGTGAGGTCAGTTGTGTCTCAGTGCCTGATAGGCCAGTGCTAGGCCCATGGCTGCTTTGTGATTGTGAGGTCAGTTGTGTCTCAGTGCCTGATAGGCCAGTGCTAGGCGCATGGCTGCTGTTTGTGGTTGTGAGGTCACTTGTGTCTCAGTACCAGATAGGCCAGTGCTACGTGTGTGGCTGCTGTTTGTGGTTGTGAGGTCGCTTGTGTCTCAGTGCCTGATAGGCCAGTGCTAGGCCCATGGCTGCTGTTTGTGGTTGTGAGGTCAGTTGTCCCTCAGTGCCTGCTAGGCCAGTGCTAGGCCCATGGCTGCTGTTTGTGGTTGTGAGGTCACTTGTGGCTCAGTGCCTGCTAGGCCAGTGCTAGGTGTGTGGCTGCTCTTTTCAATTGTGAGGTCAGTTGTGTCTCAGTGCCTGATAGGCCAGTGCTAGGTGTGTGGCTGCTGTTTGTGGTTGTGAGGTCACTTGTGTCTCAGTGCCTGATAGGCCAGTGCTAGGTGTGTGGCTGCAGCTTTTGGTTGTGAGATCACTTGTATCTCAGTGCCTGATAGGCCAGTGCTAGGCCCATGGCTGCTGTTTGTGGTTGTGAGGTCACTTGTGTCTCAGTGCCTGCTAGGCCAGTGCTAGGCGCATGGCTGCTGTTTTCAATTGTGATGTCACTTGTGTCTCAGTGCCTGCTAGGCCAGTGCTAGGCGCATGGCTGCTGTTTGTGGTTGTGAGGTCACTTGTGGCTCAGTGCCTGATAGGCCAGTGCTAGGCCCATGGCTGCTGTTTGTGGTTGTGAGGTCGCTTGTGTCTCAGTGCCTGCTAGGCCAGTGCTAGGCGCATGGCTGCTGTTTGTGGTTGTGAGGTCACTTGTGGCTCAGTGCCTGATAGGCCAGTGCTAGGCCCATGGCTGCTGTTTTCAATTGTGAGGTCACTTGTGGCTCAGTGCCTGATAGGCCAGTGCCAGGCCCATGGCTGCTGTTTGTGGTTGTGAGGTCACTTGTGTCTCAGTGCCTGATAGGCCAGTGCTAGGTGCGTGGGTGCTGTTTGTGGTTGTGAGGTCACTTGTGGCTCAGTGCCTGATAGGCCAGTGCTAGGCGCATGGCTGCTGTTTGTGGTTGTGAGGTCACTTGTGGCTCAGTGCCTGATAGGCCAGTGCTAGGTGCATGGCTGCTGTTTGTGGTTGTGAGGTCAGTGGTGCCTCAGTGCCTGCTAGGCCAGTGCTAGGTGCCTGGGTGCTGTTTGTGGTTGTGAGGTCACTTGTGGCTCAGTGCGTCATAGGCCAGTGCTAGGTGCCTGGGTTCTGTTTGTGGTTGTGATGTCACTTGTGGCTCAGTGCCTGATAGGCTAGTGCTAGGTGCCCATGGCTGCTGTTTGTGGTTGTGATGTCACTTGTGGCTCAGTGCCTGATAGGCCAGTGCTAGGTGCATGGCTGCTGTTTGTGGTTGTGAGGTCACTTGTGGCTCAGTGCGTCATAGGCCAGTGCTAGGTGCCTGGGTTCTGTTTGTGGTTGTGATGTCACTTGTGGCTCAGTGCCTGATAGGCTAGTGCTAGGTGCCCATGGCTGCTGTTTGTGGTTGTGATGTCACTTGTGGCTCAGTGCCTGATAGGCTAGTGCTAGGTGCCCATGGCTGCTGTTTGTGGTTGTGAGGTCACTTGTGGCTCAGTGCCTGATAGGCCAGTGCTAGGCCCATGGCTGCTGTTTGTGGTTGTGAGGTCAGTTGTGGCTCAGTGCCTGATAGGCCAGTGCTAGGCGCATGGCTGCTGTTT
Source organism: Apteryx mantelli (assembly GCF_036417845.1). Classification (NCBI taxonomy): domain Eukaryota; kingdom Metazoa; phylum Chordata; class Aves; order Apterygiformes; family Apterygidae; genus Apteryx; species Apteryx mantelli. The sequence goes on along the minus strand of NW_027118553.1, from coordinate 10,266,673 downwards.
TCAGTTGTGAGGTAACTTGTGGCTCAGTGCCTGATAGGCCAGTGCTAGGCCCATGGCTGCTGTTTGTGGTTGTGAGGTCAGTTGTGGCTCAGTGCCTGATAGGCCAGTGCTAGGCGCATGGGTGCTGTTTTCAGTTGTGAGGTCACTTGTGGCTCAGTGCCTGCTAGGCCAGTGCTAGGCCCATGTCTGCTGTTTTCAATTCTGAGGTCAGTTGTGGCTGAGTGCCTGATAGGCCAGTGCTTGGTGCCTGGGTTCTGTTTGTGATTGTGAGGTCAGTTGTGTCTCAGTGCCTGATAGGCCAGTGCTAGGCCCATGGCTGCTTTGTGATTGTGAGGTCAGTTGTGTCTCAGTGCCTGATAGGCCAGTGCTAGGCGCATGGCTGCTGTTTGTGGTTGTGAGGTCACTTGTGTCTCAGTACCAGATAGGCCAGTGCTACGTGTGTGGCTGCTGTTTGTGGTTGTGAGGTCGCTTGTGTCTCAGTGCCTGATAGGCCAGTGCTAGGCCCATGGCTGCTCTTTGTGGTTGTGAGGTCAGTGGTGGCTCAGTGCCTGATAGGCCAGTGCTAGGCCCATGGCTGCTGTTTGTGGTTGTGAGGTCACTTGTGGCTCAGTGCCTGATAGGCCAGTGCTAGGTGTGTGGCTGCTCTTTTCAATTGTGAGGTCAGTTGTGTCTCAGTGCCTGATAGGCCAGTGCTAGGTGTGTGGCTGCAGTCTGTGGTTGTGAGGTCATTTGTGTCTCAGTGCCTGCTAGGCCAGTGCTAGGTGTGTGGCTGCAGCTTTTGGTTGTGAGATCACTTGTATCTCAGTGCCTGATAGGCCAGTGCTAGGCGCGTGGCTGCAGTCTGTGGTTGTGAGGTCAGTGGTGGCTCAGTGCCTGATAGGCCAGTGCTAGGCCCATGGCTGCTGTTTTCAATTGTGATGTCACTTGTGTCTCAGTGCCTGCTAGGCCAGTGCTAGGCGCATGGCTGCTGTTTGTGGTTGTGAGGTCACTTGTGGCTCAGTGCCTGATAGGCCAGTGCTAGGTGTGTGGCTGCTGTTTGTGGTTGTGAGGTCGCTTGTGTCTCAGTGCCTGATAGGCCAGTGCTAGGCCCATGGCTGCTGTTTGTGGTTGTGAGGTCACTTGTGGCTCAGTGCCTGATAGGCCAGTGCTAGGCCCATGGCTGCTGTTTGTGGTTGTGAGGTCACTTGTGGCTCAGTGCCTGCTAGGCCAGTGCTAGGCCCATGTCTGCTCTTTTCAATTCTGAGGTCAGTTGTGGCTGAGTGCCTGATAGGCCAGTGCTAGGTGCCTGTGTTCTGTTTGTGGTTGTGAGGTCACTTGTGGCTCAGTGCCTGATAGGCTAGTGCTAGGTGCCCATGGCTGCTGTTTGTGGTTGTGATGTCACTTGTGGCTCAGTGCCTGATAGGCCAGTGCTAGGCCCATGGCTGCTGTTTGTGGTTGTGAGGTCACTTGTGGCTCACTGCCTCATAGGCCAGTGCTAGGTGCATGGCTGCTGTTTGTGGTTGTGAGGTCACTTGTGGCTCAGTGCCTGATAGGCCAGTGCTAGGTGCCTGGGTTCTGTTTGTGGTTGTGATGTCACTTGTGGCTCAGTGCCTGATAGGCTAGTGCTAGGTGCCCATGGCTGCTGTTTGTGGTTGTGAGGTCACTTGTGGCTCAGTGCCTGATAGGCCAGTGCTAGGCCCATGGCTGCTGTTTGTGGTTGTGAGGTCAGTTGTGGCTCAGTGCCTGATAGGCCAGTGCTAGGCGCATGGGTGCTGTTTTCAGTTGTGAGGTCACTTGTGGCTCAGTGCCTGCTAGGCCAGTGCTAGGCCCATGTCTGCTGTTTTCAATTCTGAGGTCAGTTGTGGCTGAGTGCCTGATAGGCCAGTGCTAGGTGCCTGGGTTCTGTTTGTGGTTGTGAGGTCACTTGTGGCTCAGTGCCTGATAGGCCAGTGCTAGTCCCATGGCTGCTGTTTGTGGTTGTGAGGTCACTTGTGGCTCAGTGCCTGATAGGCCAGTGCTAGGTGCCTGTGTTCTGTTTGTGGTTGTGAGGTCAGTGGTGCCTCAGTGCCTGAAAGGCCAGTGCTAGGTGCCTGGGTGCTGTTTGTGGTTGTGAGGTCACTTGTGGCTCAGTGCCTGCTAGGCCAGTGCTAGGCCCATGGCTGCTGTTTGTGGTTGTGAGGTCAGTTGTGGCTCAGTGCCTGCTAGGCCAGTGCTAGGTGCCTGGGTGCTGTTTGTGGTTGTGATGTCACTTGTGGCTCAGTGCCTGATAGGCCAGTGCTAGGCCCATGGCTGCTGTTTTCAATTGTGAGGTCACTTGTGGCTCAGTGCCTGATAGGCCAGTGCTAGGTGCATGGCTGCTGTTTGTGGTTGTGAGGTCACTTGTGGCTCAGTGCGTCATAGGCCAGTGCTAGGTGCCTGGGTTCTGTTTGTGGTTGTGAGGTCACTTGTGGCTCAGTGCCTGATAGGCTAGTGCTAGGTGCCCATGGCTGCTGTTTGTGGTTGTGATGTCACTTGTGGCTCAGTGCCTGATAGGCCAGTGCTAGGCCCATGGCTGCTGTTTTCAATTCTGAGGTCACTTGTGGCTCAGTGCCTGATAGGCCAGTGCTAGGTGCCTGTGTTCTGTTTGTGGTTGTGAGGTCAGTGGTGCCTCAGTGCCTGCTAGGCCAGTGCTAGGTGCCTGGGTGCTGTTTGTGGTTGTGATGTCACTTGTGGCTCAGTGCCTGATAGGCCAGTGCTAGGCCCATGTCTGCTGTTTTCAATTCTGAGGTCAGTTGTTGCTGAGTGCCTGATAGGCCAGTGCTAGGTGCCTGGCTGCTGTTTGTGGTTGTGATGTCACTTGTGGCTCAGTGCGTCATAGGCCAGTGCTAGGTGCCTGGGTTCTGTTTGTGGTTGTGATGTCACTTGTGGCTCCGTGCCTGATAGGCTAGTGCTAGGCCCATGGCTGCTGTTTGTGGTTGTGAGGTCACTTGTGGCTCAGTGCCTGCTAGGCCAGTGCTAGGTGCCTGGGTGCTGTTTGTGGTTGTGATGTCACTTGTGGCTCAGTGCCTGATAGGCCAGTGCTAGGTGCCTGGGTGCTGTTTGTGGTTGTGAGGTCACTTGTGGCTCAGTGCCTGCTAGGCCAGTGCTAGGTGCCTGGGTGCTGTTTGTGGTTGTGAGGTCACTTGTGGCTCAGTGCCTGATAGGCCAGTGCTAGGCCCATGGCTGCTGTTTGTGGTTGTGAGGTCACTTTTGATTCAGTGTCTGCTAGGCCAGTGCTAGGTGCCTGGGTGCTGTATGTGTTTGTGATGTCACTTGTGGCTCAGTGCCTGCTAGGCCAGTGCTAGGCCCATGGCTGCTGTTTGTGGTTGTGATGTCACTTGTGGCTCAGTGCCTGATAGGCCAGTGCTAGGTGCCTGGGTTCTGTTTGTGGTTGTGAGGTCACTTGTGGCTCAGTGCGTCATAGGCCAGTGCTAGGTGCCTGGGTTCTGTTTGTGGTTGTGATGTCACTTGTGGCTCAGTGCCTGATAGGCTAGTGCTAGGTGCCCATGGCTGCTGTTTGTGGTTGTGATGTCACTTGTGGCTCAGTGCCTGCTAGGCTAGTCCTAGGTGCCCATGGCTGCTGTTTGTGGTTGTGAGGTCACTTGTGGCTCAGTGCCTGATAGGCCAGTGCTAGGTGCCTGGGTGCTGTTTGTGGTTGTGATGTCACTTGTGGCTCAGTGCCTGATAGGCCAGTGCTAGGTGCCTGGGTTCTGTTTGTGGTTGTGATGTCACTTGTGGCTCAGTGCCTGATAGGCCAGTGCTAGGCGCATGGCTGCTGTTTTCAATTGTGATGTCACTTGTGGCTCAGTGCCTGATAGGCCAGTGCTAGGCCCATGGCTGCTGTTTGTGGTTGTGAGGTCACTTGTGGCTCAGTGCCTGATAGGCCAGTGCTAGGTGCCTGTGTTCTGTTTGTGGTTGTGAGGTCAGTGGTGGCTCAGTGCCTGCTAGGCCAGTGCTAGGTGCCTGGGTGCTGTTTGTGGTTGTGAGGTCCCTTGTGGCTCAGTGCCTGATAGGCCAGTGCTAGGGGCCTGGGTGCTGTTTGTGGTTGTGAGGTCACTTGTGGCTCAGTGCCTGATAGGCCAGTGCTAAGCGCATGGCTGCTGTTTGTGGTTGTGAGGTCAGTGGTGGCTCAGTGCCTGCTAGGCCAGTGCTAGGTGCCTGTGTTCTGTTTGTGGTTGTGAGGTCCCTTGTGGCTCAGTGCCTGATAGGCCAGTGCTAGGGGCCTGGGTGCTGTTTGTGGTTGTGAGGTCACTTGTGGCTCAGTGCCTGATCGGCCAGTGCTAGGTGCCTGGGTTCTGTTTGTGGTTGTGATGTCACTTGTGGCTCAGTGCCTGATAGGCCAGTGCTAGGCCCATGGCTGCTGTTTTCAATTGTGAGGTCACTTGTGGCTCAGTGCCTGATAGGCCAGTGCTAGGTGCCTGGGTGCTGTTTGTGGTTGTGAGGTCACTTGTGGCTCAGTGCCTGATAGGCCAGTGCTAGGTGCCTGGGTTCTGTTTGTGGTTGTGATGTCACTTGTGGCTCAGTGCCTGATAGGCTAGTGCTAGGCCCATGGCTGCTGTTTGTGGTTGTGATGTCACTTGTGGCTCAGTGCCTGATAGGCCAGTGCTAGGCCCATGGCTGCTGTTTGTGGTTGTGAGGTCACTTGTGGCTCAGTGCCTGCTAGGCCAGTGCTAGGTGCGTGGCTGCTGTTTGTGGTTGTGAGGTCACTTGTGTCTCAGTGCCTGATAGGCCAGTGCTAGGCCCATGGCTGCTGTTTGTGGTTGTGATGTCACTTGCGCCTCAGTGCCTGCTAGGCCAGTGCTAGGCCCATGGCTGCTGTTTGTGGTTGTGAGGTCACTTGTGGCTCACTGCCTCATAGGCCAGTGCTATGTGCGTGGCTGCTTTGTGATTGTGAGGTCAGTTGTGTCTCAGTGCCTGATAGGCCAGTGCTAGGCCCATGGCTGCTCTTTGTGGTTGTGAGGTCAGTGGTGGCTCAGTGCCTGCTAGGCCAGTGCTAGGCCCATGGCTGCTGTTTGTGGTTGTGAGGTCACTTGTGTCTCAGTACCAGATAGGCCAGGGCTAGGTGTGTGGCTGCTGTTTGTGGTTGTGAGGTCGCTTGTGTCTCAGTGCCTGATAGGCCAGTGCTAGGCCCATGGCTGCTCTTTGTGGTTGTGAGGTCAGTGGTGGCTCAGTGCCTGATAGGCCAGTGCTAGGTGTGTGGCTGCTGTTTGTGGTTGTGAGGTCAGTGGTGGCTCAGTGCCTGATAGGCCAGTGCTAGGCCCATGGCTGCTTTGTGATTTTGAGGTCAATGGTGGCTCACTGCCTGATAGGCCAGTGCTAGGCGCATGGCTGCTGTTTGTGGTTGTGAGGTCAGTTGTGTCTCAGTGCCTGCTAGGCCAGTGCTAGGCCCATGGCTGCTGTTTGTGGTTGTGAGGTCACTTGTGGCTCTGTACCAGATAGGCCAGTGCTAGGTGTGTGGCTGCTCTTTTCAATTGTGAGGTCAGTTGTGTCTCAGTGCCTGATAGGCCATTGCTAGGCGCACGGCTGCTGTTTGTGGTTGTGAGGTCACTTGTGTCTCAGTACCTGATAGGCCAGTGCTAGGCCCATGGCTGCCTATTTGTGGTTGTGAGATCAGTTGTGTCTCAGTGCCTGCTAGGCCAGTGCTAGGCCCATTGGTGCTGTTTGTGGTTGTGAGATCACTTGTATCTCAGTGCCTGATAGGCCAGTGCTAGGCGCGTAGCTGCAGTCTGTGGTTGTGAGGTCGCTTGTGGCTCAGTGCCTGATAGGCCAGTGCTAGGCGCATGGCTGCTGTTTTCAATTGTGATGTCACTTGTGGCTCAGTGCCTGATAGGCCAGTGCTAGGTGCCTGGGTGCTGTTTGTGGTTGTGAGGTCACTTGTGTCTCAGTGCCTGATAGGCCAGTGCTAGGTGCGTGGCTGCTGTTTCTGGTTGTGAGGTCACTTGTGTCTCAGTGCCTGATAGGCCAGTGCTAGGCCCATGGCTGCTGTTTGTGGTTGTGAGGTCACTTGTGGCTCAGTGCCTGATAGGCCAGTGCTAGGCCCATGGCTGCTGTTTGTGGTTGTGAGGTCACTTGTGGCTCAGTGCCTGATAGGCCAGTGCTAGGTGCCTGGGTGCTGTTTGTGGTTGTGAGGTCAGTTTTGTCTCTGTGCCTGATAGGCCAGTGCTAGGCCCATGGCTGCTGTTTGTGGTTGTGAGGTCAGTTGTGTCTCAGTGCCTGCTAGGCCAGTGCTAGGCGTGTGGCTGCAGTTTGTGGTTGTGAGGTCACTTGTGTCTCAATGCCTGATAGGCCAGTGCTAGGCCCATGGCTGCTGTTTGTGGTTGTGAGGTCAGTGGTGCCTCAGTGCCTGATAGGCCAGTGCTAGGCCCATGGGTGCTGTTTGTGATTGTGAGGTCACTTGTGTCTCAGTGCCTGATAGGCCAGTGCTAGGCCCATGGGTGCTCTTTGTGATTGTGTGGTCAGTTGTGTCTCAGTGCCTGATAGGCCAGTGCTAGGCCCATGGGTGCTGTTTGTGATTGTGAGGTCAGTTGTGTCTCAGTGCCTGCTAGGCCAGTGCTAGGCGTGTGGCTGCAGTTTGTGGTTGTGAGGTCACTTGTGTCTCAGTGCCTGATAGGCCAGTGCTAGGTGTGTGGCTGCTGTTTTCAATTGTGATGTCACTTGTGTCTCAGTGCCTGCTAGGCCAGTGCTAGGCGCATGGCTGCTGTTTGTGGTTGTGAGGTCACTTGTGTCTCAGTACCAGATAGGCCAGGGCTAGGTGTGTGGCTGCTGTTTGTGGTTGTGAGGTCGCTTGTGTCTCAGTGCCTGATAGGCCAGTGCTAGGCCCATGGCTGCTGTTTGTGGTTGTGAGGTCAGTGGTGGCTCAGTGCCTGATAGGCCAGTGCTAGGCCCATGGCTGCTGTTTGTGGTTGTGAGGTCACTTGTGGCTCAGTGCCTGATAGGCCAGTGCTAGGTGTGTGGCTGCTCTTTTCAGTTGTGAGGTCAGTTGTGTCTCAGTGCCTGATAGGCCAGTGCTAGGTGTGTGGCTGCAGTCTGTGGTTGTGAGGTCACTTGTGTCTCAGTGCCTGATAGGCCAGTGCTAGGTGTGTGGCTGCTCTTTTCAATTGTGAGGTCAGTTGTGTCTCAGTGCCTGATAGGCCAGTGCTAGGTGTGTGGCTGCAGTCTGTGGTTGTGAGGTCACTTGTGTCTCAGTGCCTGCTAGGCCAGTGCTAGGTGTGTGGCTGCAGCTTTTGGTTGTGAGGTCACTTGTGTCTCAGTGCCTGATAGGCCAGTGCTAGGCGCGTGACTGCAGTCTGTGGTTGTGAGGTCGCTTGTGGCTCAGTGCCTGATAGGCCAGTGCTAGGCGCGTGGCTGCTGTTTGTGGTTGTGAGGTCACTTGTGTCTCAGTGCCTGATAGGCCAGTGCTAGGTGTGTGGCTGCTGTTTGTGGTTGTGAGGTCAGTGGTGGCTCAGTGCCTGATAGGCCAGTGCTAGGCCCATGGCTGCTTTGTGATTGTGAGGTCAATGGTGGCTCACTGCCTGATAGGCCAGTGCTAGGCGCATGGCTGCTGTTTGTGGTTGTGAGGTCGCTTGTGGCTCTGTACCAGATAGGCCAGTGCTAGGTGTGTGGCTGCTCTTTTCAATTGTGAGGTCAGTTGTGTCTCAGTGCCTGATAGGCCATTGCTAGGCGCACGGCTGCTGTTTGTGGTTGTGAGGTCACTTGTGTCTCAGTACCTGATAGGCCAGTGCTAGGCCCATGGCTGCCTATTTGTGGTTGTGAGATCAGTTGTGTCTCAGTGCCTGCTAGGCCAGTGCTAGGCCCATTGGTGCTGTTTGTGGTTGTGAGATCACTTGTATCTCAGTACCTGATAGGCCAGTGCTAGGCGCGCGGCTGCAGTCTGTGGTTGTGAGGTCGCTTGTGGCTCAGTGCCTGATAGGCCAGTGCTAGGCGCATGGCTGCTGTTTTCAATTGTGATGTCACTTGTGGCTCAGTGCCTGATAGGCCAGTGCTAGGCGCATGGCTGCTGTTTGTGGTTGTGAGGTCACTTGTGGCTCAGTGCCTGATAGGCCAGTGCTAGGTGCCTGGGTGCTGTTTGTGGTTGTGAGGTCGCTTGTGTCTCAGTGCCTGATAGGCCAGTGCTAGGCCCATGGCTGCTGTTTGTGGTTGTGAGGTCACTTGTGGCTCAGTGCCTGCTAGGCCAGTGCTAGGCCCATGGCTGCTGTTTGTGGTTGTGAGGTCAGTGGTGCCTCAGTGCCTGATAGGCCAGTGCTAGGTGCCTGGTTTCTGTTTCTGGTTGTGAGGTCACTTGTGGCTCAGTGCCTGATAGGCCAGTGCTAAGCGCATGGCTGCTGTTTGTGGTTGTGAGGTCAGTGGTGGCTCAGTGCCTGCTAGGCCAGTGCTAGGTGCCTGGGTGCTGTTTGTGGTTGTGAGGTCACTTGTGTCTCAGTGCCTGCTAGGCCAGTGCTAGGCCCATGGCTGCTGTTTTCAGTTGTGAGGTCACTTGTGTCTCAGTGCCTGCTAGGCCAGTGCTAGGTGCCTGGGTGCTGTTTGTGGTTGTGAGGTCACTTGTGGCTCAGTGCCTGCTAGGCCAGTGCTAGGTGCGTGGCTGCTGTTTGTGGTTGTGAGGTCACTTGTGTCTCAGTGCCTGATAGGCCAGTGCTAGGCCCATGGCTGCTGTTTGTGGTTGTGAGGTCAGTTGTGTCTCAGTGCCTGCTAGGCCAGTGCTAGGCGTGTGGCTGCAGTTTGTGGTTGTGAGGTCACTTGTGTCTCAATGCCTGATAGGCCAGTGCTAGGCCCATGGCTGCTGTTTGTGGTTGTGAGGTCAGTGGTGCCTCAGTGCCTGCTAGGCCAGTGCTAGGCCCATGGGTGCTGTTTGTGATTGTGAGGTCACTTGTGTCTCAGTGCCTGATAGGCCAGTGCTAGGCCCATGGGTGCTCTTTGTGATTGTGAGGTCAGTTGTGTCTCAGTGCCTGATAGGCCAGTGCTAGGCCCATGGGTGCTGTTTGTGATTGTGAGGTCAGTTGTGTCTCAGTGCCTGCTAGGCCAGTGCTAGGCGTGTGGCTGCAGTTTGTGGTTGTGAGGTCACTTGTGTCTCAATGCCTGATAGGCCAGTGCTAGGTGTGTGGCTGCTGTTTTCAATTGTGATGTCACTTGTGTCTCAGTGCCTGCTAGGCCAGTGCTAGGCGCATGGCTGCTGTTTGTGGTTGTGAGGTCACTTGTGTCTCAGTACCAGATAGGCCAGGGCTAGGTGTGTGGCTGCTGTTTGTGGTTGTGAGGTCGCTTGTGTCTCAGTGCCTGATAGGCCAGTGCTAGGCCCATGGCTGCTGTTTGTGGTTGTGAGGTCACTTGTGGCTCAGTGCCTGATAGGCCAGTGCTAGGCCCATGGCTGCTGTTTGTGGTTGTGAGGTCACTTGTGGCTCAGTGCCTGATAGGCCAGTGCTAGGTGTGTGGCTGCTCTTTTCAATTGTGAGGTCAGTTGTGTCTCAGTGCCTGATAGGCCAGTGCTAGGTGTGTGGCTGCAGTCTGTGGTTGTGAGGTCACTTGTGTCTCAGTGCCTGCTAGGCCAGTGCTAGGTGTGTGGCTGCAGCTTTTGGTTGTGAGGTCACTTGTGTCTCAGTGCCTGATAGGCCAGTGCTAGGCGCGTGACTGCAGTCTGTGGTTGTGAGGTCGCTTGTGGCTCAGTGCCTGATAGGCCAGTGCTAGGCGCGTGGCTGCTGTTTGTGGTTGTGAGGTCACTTGTGTCTCAGTGCCTGATAGGCCAGTGCTAGGTGTGTGGCTGCTGTTTGTGGTTGTGAGGTCAGTGGTGGCTCAGTGCCTGATAGGCCAGTGCTAGGCCCATGGCTGCTTTGTGATTGTGAGGTCAATGGTGGCTCACTGCCTGATAGGCCAGTGCTAGGCGCATGGCTGCTGTTTGTGGTTGTGAGGTCAGTTGTGTCTCAGTGCCTGCTAGGCCAGTGCTAGGCCCATGGCTGCTGTTTGTGGTTGTGAGGTCACTTGTGTCTCAGTACCTGATAGGCCAGTGCTAGGCCCATGGCTGCCTATTTGTGGTTGTGAGATCAGTTGTGTCTCAGTGCCTGCTAGGCCAGTGCTAGGCCCATTGGTGCTGTTTGTGGTTGTGAGATCACTTGTATCTCAGTGCCTGATAGGCCAGTGCTAGGCGCGCGGCTGCAGTCTGTGGTTGTGAGGTCGCTTGTGGCTCAGTGCCTGATAGGCCAGTGCTAGGTGTGTGGCTGCTGTTTGTGGTTGTGAGGTCGCTTGTGTCTCAGTGCCTGCTAGGCCAGTGCTAGGCGCATGGCTGCTGTTTGTGGTTGTGAGGTCACTTGTGGCTCAGTGCCTGATAGGCCAGTGCTAGGCCCATGGCTGCTGTTTGTGGTTGTGAGGTCACTTGTGGCTCAGTGCCTGCTAGGCCAGTGCTAGGCCCATGTCTGCTCTTTTCAATTCTGAGGTCAGTTGTGGCTGAGTGCCTGATAGGCCAGTGCTAGGTGCCTGTGTTCTGTTTGTGGTTGTGAGGTCACTTGTGGCTCAGTGCCTGATAGGCTAGTGCTAGGTGCCCATGGCTGCTGTTTGTGGTTGTGATGTCACTTGTGGCTCAGTGCCTGATAGGCCAGTGCTAGGTGTGTGGCTGCTCTTTTCAATTGTGAGGTCAGTTGTGTCTCAGTGCCTGATAGGCCAGTGCTAGGTGTGTGGCTGCAGTCTGTGGTTGTGAGGTCACTTGTGCCTCAGTGCCTGCTAGGCCAGTGCTAGGTGTGTGGCTGCAGCTTTTGGTTGTGAGGTCACTTGTGTCTCAGTGCCTGATAGGCCAGTGCTAGGCGCGTGACTGCAGTCTGTGGTTGTGAGGTCGCTTGTGGCTCAGTGCCTGCTAGGCCAGTGCTAGGTGCATGGCTGCTGTTTGTGGTTGTGAGGTCACTTGTGGCTCAGTGCGTCATAGGCCAGTGCTAGGTGCCTGGGTTCTGTTTGTGGTTGTGATGTCACTTGTGGCTCAGTGCCTGATAGGCTAGTGCTAGGTGCCCATGGCTGCTGTTTGTGGTTGTGAGGTCACTTGTGGCTCAGTGCCTGATAGGCCAGTGCTAGGTGTGTGGCTGCTGTTTGTGGTTGTGAGGTCGCTTGTGTCTCAGTGCCTGCTAGGCCAGTGCTAGGCGCATGGCTGCTGTTTGTGGTTGTGAGGTCACTTGTGGCTCAGTGCCTGATAGGCCAGTGCTAGGCCCATGGCTGCTGTTTGTGGTTGTGAGGTCACTTGTGGCTCAGTGCCTGCTAGGCCAGTGCTAGGCCCATGTCTGCTGTTTTCAATTCTGAGGTCAGTTGTGGCTGAGTGCCTGATAGGCCAGTGCTAGGTGCCTGTGTTCTGTTTGTGGTTGTGAGGTCACTTGTGGCTCAGTGCCTGATAGGCTAGTGCTAGGTGCCCATGGCTGCTGTTTGTGGTTGTGATGTCACTTGTGGCTCAGTGCCTGATAGGCCAGTGCTAGGCCCATGGCTGCTGTTTGTGGTTGTGAGGTCAGTGGTGCCTCAGTGCCTGCTAGGCCAGTGCTAGGTGCATGGCTGCTGTTTGTGGTTGTGAGGTCACTTGTGGCTCAGTGCGTCATAGGCCAGTGCTAGGTGCCTGGGTTCTGTTTGTGGTTGTGATGTCACTTGTGGCTCAGTGCCTGATAGGCTAGTGCTAGGTGCCCATGGCTGCTGTTTGTGGTTGTGAGGTCACTTGTGGCTCAGTGCCTGATAGGCCAGTGCTAGGCCCATGGCTGCTGTTTGTGGTTGTGAGGTCAGTTGTGGCTCAGTGCCTGATAGGCCAGTGCTAGGCGCATGGGTGCTGTTTTCAGTTGTGAGGTCACTTGTGGCTCAGTGCCTGATAGGCTAGTGCTAGGTGCCCATGGCTGCTGTTTGTGGTTGTGATGTCACTTGTGGCTCAGTGCCTGATAGGCCAGTGCTAGGTGCATGGCTGCTGTTTGTGGTTGTGAGGTCACTTGTGGCTCAGTGCGTCATAGGCCAGTGCTAGGTGCCTGGGTTCTGTTTGTGGTTGTGATGTCACTTGTGGCTCAGTGCCTGATAGGCTAGTGCTAGGTGCCCATGGCTGCTGTTTGTGGTTGTGATGTCACTTGTGGCTCAGTGCCTGATAGGCTAGTCCTAGGTGCCCATGGCTGCTGTTTGTGGTTGTGAGGTCACTTGTCGCTCAGTGCCTGATAGGCCAGTGCTAGGCCCATGGCTGCTGTTTGTGGTTGTGAGGTCAGTTGTGGCTCAGTGCCTGATAGGCCAGTGCTAGGCGCATGGCTGCTGTTTTCAGTTGTGAGGTCACTTGTGGCTCAGTGCCTGCTAGGCCAGTGCTAGGCCCATGGCTGCTGTTTGTGGTTGTGAGGTCAGTTGTGGCTCAGTGCCTGATAGGCCAGTGCTAGGCGCATGGGTGCTGTTTTCAGTTGTGAGGTCACTTGTGGCTCAGTGCCTGCTAGGCCAGTGCTAGGCCCATGTCTGCTGTTTTCAATTCTGAGGTCAGTTGTGGCTGAGTGCCTGATAGGCCAGTGCTAGGTGCCTGGGTTCTGTTTGTGGTTGTGAGGTCACTTGTGGCTCAGTGCCTGATAGGCCAGTGCTAGTCCCATGGCTGCTGTTTGTGGTTGTGAGGTCACTTGTGGCTCAGTGCCTGATACGCCAGTGCCAGGCCCATGGCTGCTGTTTGTGGTTGTGAGGTCACTTGTGGCTCAGTGCCTGATAGGCCAGTGCTAGGTGCCTGGGTGCTGTTTGTGGTTGTGATGTCACTTGTGGCTCAGTGCCTGATAGGCCAGTGCTAGGTGCCTGGGTTCTGTTTGTGGTTGTGATGTCACTTGTGGCTCAGTGCCTGATAGGCCAGTGCTAGGCGCATGGCTGCTGTTTTCAATTGTGATGTCACTTGTGGCTCAGTGCCTGATAGGCCAGTGCTAGGCCCATGGCTGCTGTTTGTGGTTGTGAGGTCACTTGTGGCTCAGTGCCTGATAGGCCAGTGCTAGGTGCCTGTGTTCTGTTTGTGGTTGTGAGGTCAGTGGTGCCTCAGTGCCTGAAAGGCCAGTGCTAGGTGCCTGGGTGCTGTTTGTGGTTGTGAGGTCACTTGTGGCTCAGTGCCTGATAGGCCAGTGCTAGGCCCATGGCTGCTGTTTGTGGTTGTGAGGTCAGTTGTGGCTCAGTGCCTGCTAGGCCAGTGCTAGGCCCATGGGTGCTGTTTTCAATTGTGATGTCACTTGTGGCTCAGTGCCTGATAGGCCAGTGCTAGGTGCCTGGGTGCTGTTTGTGGTTGTGATGTCACTTGTGGCTCAGTGCCTGATAGGCCAGTGCTAGGCCCATGGCTGCTGTTTTCAATTGTGAGGTCACTTGTGGCTCAGTGCCTGATAGGCCAGTGCTAGGTGCATGGCTGCTGTTTGTGGTTGTGATGTCACTTGTGGCTCAGTGCCTGATAGGCTAGTGCTAGGTGCCCATGGCTGCTGTTTGTGGTTGTGAGGTCAGTTGTGGCTCAGTGCCTGATAGGCCAGTGCTAGGCCCATGGCTGCTGTTTTCAATTCTGAGGTCACTTGTGGCTCAGTGCCTGATAGGCCAGTGCTAGGTGCCTGTGTTCTGTTTGTGGTTGTGAGGTCACTTGTGGCTCAGTGCCTGCTAGGCCAGTGCTAGGTGCCTGGGTGCTGTTTGTGGTTGTGAGGTCCCGTGTGGCTCAGTGCCTGATAGGCCAGTGCTAGGCCCATGGCTGCTGTTTTCAATTGTGATGTCACTTGTGGCTCAGTGCCTGCTAGGCCAGTGCTAGGCCCATGTCTGCTGTTTTCAATTCTGAGGTCAGTTGTTGCTGAGTGCCTGATAGGCCAGTGCTAGGTGCCTGGGTGCTGTTTGTGGTTGTGATGTCACTTGTGGCTCAGTGCCTGATAGGCCAGTGCTAGGTGCCTGGGTGCTGTTTGTGGTTGTGAGGTCACTTGTGGCTCAGTGCCTGCTAGGCCAGTGCTAGGTGCCCATGGCTGCTGTTTGTGGTTGTGAGGTCACTTGTGGCTCAGTGCCTGATAGGCCAGTGCTAGGCCCATGGCTGCTGTTTGTGGTTGTGAGGTCACTTTTGGTTCAGTGTCTGCTAGGCCAGTGCTAGGTGCCTGGGTGCTGTATGTGTTTGTGATGTCACTTGTGGCTCAGTGCCTGCTAGGCCAGTGCTAGGCGCATGGCTGCTGTTTGTGGTTGTGATGTCACTTGTGGCTCAGTGCCTGATAGGCCAGTGCTAGGCCCATGGCTGCTGTTTGTGGTTGTGAAGTCACTTGTGGCTCAGTGCCTGATAGGCCAGTGCTAGGTGTGTGGCTGCTGTTTGTGGTTGTGAGGTCGCTTGTGTCTCAGTGCCTGATAGGCCAGTGCTAGGCCCATGGCTGCTGTTTGTGGTTGTGAGGTCACTTGTGGCTCAGTGCCTGCTAGGCCAGTGCTAGGCCCATGGCTGCTGTTTTCAATTGTGAGGTCACTTGTGGCTCAGTGCCTGATAGGCCAGTGCCAGGCCCATGGCTGCTGTTTGTGGTTGTGAGGTCACTTGTGGCTCAGTGCCTGATAGGCCAGTGCTAGGTGCGTGGGTGCTGTTTGTGGTTGTGAGGTCACTTGTGGCTCAGTGCCTGATAGGCCAGTGCTAGGCGCATGGCTGCTGTTTGTGGTTGTGAGGTCAGTGGTGCCTCAGTGCCTGCTAGGCCAGTGCTAGGTGCATGGCTGCTGTTTGTGGTTGTGAGGTCACTTGTGGCTCAGTGCGTCATAGGCCAGTGCTAGGTGCCTGGGTTCTGTTTGTGGTTGTGATGTCACTTGTGGCTCAGTGCCTGATAGGCTAGTGCTAGGTGCCCATGGCTGCTGTTTGTGGTTGTGATGTCACTTGTGGCTCAGTGCCTGATAGGCTAGTGCTAGGTGCCCATGGCTGCTGTTTGTGGTTGTGAGGTCACTTGTGGCTCAGTGCCTGATAGGCCAGTGCTAGGCCCATGGCTGCTGTTTGTGGTTGTGAGGTCACTTGTGGCTCAGTGCCTGATAGGCCAGTGCTAGGCGCATGGCTGCTGTTTTCAATTGTGATGTCACTTGTGGCTCAGTGCCTGATAGGCCAATGCTAGGCCCATGGCTGCTGTTTTCAATTCTGAGGTCACTTGTGGCTCAGTGCCTGATAGGCCAGTGCTAGGTGCCTGTGTTCTGTTTGTGGTTGTGAGGTCAGTGGTGCCTCAGTGCCTGAAAGGCCAGTGCTAGGTGCCTGGGTGCTGTTTGTGGTTGTGAGGTCACTTGTGGCTCAGTGCCTGATAGGCCAGTGCTAGGCCCATGGCTGCTGTTTGTGGTTGTGAGGTCAGTTGTGGCTCAGTGCCTGCTAGGCCAGTGCTAGGCCCATGGGTGCTGTTTTCAATTGTGATGTCACTTGTGGCTCAGTGCCTGATAGGCCAGTGCTAGGTGCCTGGGTGCTGTTTGTGGTTGTGATGTCACTTGTGGCTCAGTGCCTGATAGGCCAGTGCTAGGCCCATGGCTGCTGTTTTCAATTGTGAGGTCACTTGTGGCTCAGTGCCTGATAGGCCAGTGCTAGGTGCCTGGGTGCTGTTTGTGGTTGTGAGGTCACTTGTGGCTCAGTGCCTGATAGGCCAGTGCTAGGTGCCTGGGTGCTGTTTGTGGTTGTGATGTCACTTGTGGCTCAGTGCCTGATAGGCCAGTGCTAGGTGCGTGGCTGCTGTTTGTGGTTGTGAGGTCACTTGTGGCTCTGTACAAGATAGGCCAGTGCTAGGTGTGTGGCTGCTCTTTTCAATTGTGAGGTCAGTTGTGTCTCAGTGCCTGATAGGCCATTGCTAGGCGCACGGCTGCTGTTTGTGGTTGTGAGGTCACTTGTGTCTCAGTACCTGATAGGCCAGTGCTAGGTGCCTGGGTGCTGTTTGTGGTTGTGATGTCACTTGTGGCTCAGTGCCTGCTAGGCCAGTGCTAGGCCCATGGCTGCTGTTTGTGGTTGTGATGTCACTTGTGGCTCAGTGCCTGCTAGGCCAGTGCTAGGTGCCTGGGTGCTGTTTGTGTTTGTGATGTCACTTGTGGCTCAGTGCCTGCTAGGCCAGTGCTAGGTGCCTGGGTGCTGTTTGTGGTTGTGAGGTCACTTGTGGCTCAGTGCCTGCTAGGCCAGTGCTAGGTGCCTGGGTGCTGTTTGTGGTTGTGAGGTCACTTGTGGCTCAGTGCCTGCTAGGCCAGTGCTAGGTGCCTGGGTGCTGTTTGTGGTTGTGATGTCACTTGTGGCTCAGTGCCTGCTAGGCCAGTGCTAGGTGCGTGGGTGCTGTTTGTGGTTGTGATGTCACTTGTGGCTCAGTGCCTGCTAGGCCAGTGCTAGGCCCATGGCTGCTTTGTGATTGTGAGGTCAGTTGTGTCTCAGTGCCTGATAGGCCAGTGCTAGGCCCATGGCTGCTTTGTGATTGTGAGGTCACTTGTGTCTCAGTGCCTGATAGGCCAGTGCTAGGCGCATGGCTGCTGTTTGTGGTTGTGAGGTCACTTGTGTCTCAGTGCCTGATAGGCCAGTGCTACGTGTGTGGCTGCTGTTTGTGGTTGTGAGGTCACTTGTGGCTCAGTGCCTGATAGGCCAGTGCTAGGCCCATGGCTGCTCTTTGTGGTTGTGAGGTCAGTGGTGGCTCAGTGCCTGATAGGCCAGTGCTAGGCCCATGGCTGCTGTTTGTGGTTGTGAGGTCACTTGTGGCTCAGTGCCTGCTAGGCCAGTGCTAGGCCCATGGGTGCTGTTTTCAATTGTGATGTCACTTGTGGCTCAGTGCCTGATAGGCCAGTGCTAGGTGCCTGGGTGCTGTTTGTGGTTGTGATGTCACTTGTGGCTGAGTGCCTGATAGGCCAGTGCTAGGCCCATGGCTGCTGTTTTCAATTGTGAGGTCACTTGTGGCTCAGTGACTGATAGGCCAGTGCTAGGTGCGTGGCTGCTGTTTGTGGTTGTGAGGTCACTTGTGGCTCAGTGCGTCATAGGCCAGTGCTAGGTGCCTGGGTTCTGTTTGTGGTTGTGATGTCACTTGTGGCTCAGTGCCTGATAGGCCAGTGCTAGGCGCACGGCTGCTGTTTGTGGTTGTGAGGTCACTTGTGTCTCAGTACCTGATAGGCCAGTGCTAGGCCCATGGCTGCCTATTTGTGGTTGTGAGATCAGTTGTGTCTCAGTGCCTGCTAGGCCAGTGCTAGGCCCATTGGTGCTGTTTGTGGTTGTGAGATCACTTGTATCTCAGTGCCTGATAGGCCAGTGCTAGGCGCGTGGCTGCAGTCTGTGGTTGTGAGGTCGCTTGTGTCTCAGTGCCTGCTAGGCCAGTGCTAGGCGCATGGCTGCTGTTTTCAATTGTGATGTCACTTGTGTCTCAGTGCCTTCTAGGCCAGTGCTAGGCGCATGGCTGCT
The DNA here is from genome assembly GCF_036417845.1 of Apteryx mantelli. Taxonomy (NCBI): domain Eukaryota; kingdom Metazoa; phylum Chordata; class Aves; order Apterygiformes; family Apterygidae; genus Apteryx; species Apteryx mantelli. The sequence goes on along the minus strand of NW_027118553.1, from coordinate 10,249,365 downwards.
GTTTGTGGTTGTGAGGTCACTTGTGGCTCAGTGCCTGATAGGCCAGTGCTAGGTGTGTGGCTGCTGTTTGTGGTTGTGAGGTCACTTGTGGCTCAGTGCCTGCTAGGCCAGTGCTAGGCCCATGGCTGCTGTTTGTGGTTGTGAGGTCAGTGGTGCCTCAGTGCCTGATAGGCCAGTGCTAGGTGCCTGGTTTCTGTTTGTGGTTGTGAGGTCACTTGTGGCTCAGTGCCTGCTAGGCCAGTGCTAGGCCCATGGCTGCTGTTTGTGGTTGTGAGGTCACTTGTGGCTCAGTGCCTGCTAGGCCAGTGCTAAGCGCATGGCTGCTGTTTGTGGTTGTGAGGTCAGTGGTGGCTCAGTGCCTGCTAGGCCAGTGCTAGGTGCCTGGGTGCTGTTTGTGGTTGTGAGGTCCCTTGTGGCTCAGTGCCTGATAGGCCAGTGCTAGGGGCCTGGGTTCTGTTTGTGGTTGTGAGGTCACTTGTGGCTCAGTGCCTGATAGGCCAGTGCTAGGTGCATGGCTGCTGTTTGTGGTTGTGAAGTCACTTGTGGCTCAGTGCCTGCTAGGCCAGTGCTAGGTGCCTGGGTTCTGTTTGTGGTTGTGATGTCACTTGTGGCTCAGTGCCTGATAGGCTAGTGCTAGGTGCCCATGGCTGCTGTTTGTGGTTGTGATGTCACTTGTGTCTCAGTGCCTGATAGGCCAGTGCTAGGCGCATGGCTGCTGTTTGTGGTTGTGAGGTCAGTGGTGCCTCAGTGCCTGCTAGGCCAGTGCTAGGTGCATGGCTGCTGTTTGTGGTTGTGAGGTCACTTGTGGCTCAGTGCGTCATAGGCCAGTGCTAGGTGCCTGGGTTCTGTTTGTGGTTGTGATGTCACTTGTGGCTCAGTGCCTGATAGGCTAGTGCTAGGTGCCCATGGCTGCTGTTTGTGGTTGTGAGGTCACTTGTGGCTCAGTGCCTGATAGGCCAGTGCTAGGCCCATGGCTGCTGTTTGTGGTTGTGAGGTCACTTGTGGCTCAGTGCCTGATAGGCCAGTGCTAGGCGCATGGGTGCTGTTTTCAGTTGTGAGGTCACTTGTGGCTCAGTGCCTGATAGGCCAGTGCTAGGCCCATGGCTGCTGTTTGTGGTTGTGAGGTCAGTTGTGGCTCAGTGCCTGATAGGCCAGTGCTAGGCGCATGGGTGCTGTTTTCAGTTGTGAGGTCACTTGTGGCTCAGTGCCTGATAGGCCAGTGCTAGGCGCATGGCTGCTGTTTTCAATTGTGATGTCACTTGTGGCTCAGTGCCTGATAGGCCAGTGCTAGTCCCATGGCTGCTGTTTGTGGTTGTGAGGTCACTTGTGGCTCAGTGCCTGCTAGGCCAGTGCTAGGCGCATGGCTGCTGTTTGTGGTTGTGAGGTCACTTGTGGCTCAGTGCCTGATAGGCCAGTGCTAGGGCCATGGCTGCTGCTTGTGGTTGTGAGGTCACTTGTGGCTCAGTGCCTGCTAGGCCAGTGCTAGGCCCATGGCTGCTGTTTGTGGTTGTGAGGTCACTTGTGGCTCAGTGCCTGATAGGCCAGTGCTAGGTGCCTGTGTTCTGTTTGTGGTTGTGAGGTCAGTGGTGCCTCAGTGCCTGATAGGCCAGTGCTAGGTGCCTGTGTTCTGTTTGTGGTTGTGAGGTCAGTGGTGGCTCAGTGCCTGCTAGGCCAGTGCTAGGCCCATGGCTGCTGTTTGTGGTTGTGATGTCACTTGTGGCTCAGTGCCTGATAGGCTAGTGCTAGGTGCCCATGGCTGCTGTTTGTGGTTGTGAGGTCAGTTGTGGCTCAGTGCCTGATAGGCCAGTGCTAGGCCCATGGGTGCTGTTTTCAATTGTGATGTCACTTGTGGCTCAGTGCCTGATAGGCCAGTGCTAGGTGCCTGGGTGCTGTTTGTGGTTGTGATGTCACTTGTGGCTCAGTGCCTGATAGGCCAGTGCTAGGCCCATGGCTGCTGTTTTCAATTGTGAGGTCACTTGTGGCTCAGTGCCTGATAGGCCAGTGCTAGGTGCCTGGGTGCTGTTTGTGGTTGTGATGTCACTTGTGGCTCAGTGCCTGATAGGCCAGTGCTAGGTGCGTGGCTGCTGTTTGTGGTTGTGAGGTCACTTGTGGCTCTGTACAAGATAGGCCAGTGCTAGGTGTGTGGCTGCTCTTTTCAATTGTGAGGTCAGTTGTGTCTCAGTGCCTGATAGGCCATTGCTAGGCGCACGGCTGCTGTTTGTGGTTGTGAGGTCACTTGTGTCTCAGTACCTGATAGGCCAGTGCTAGGCCCATGGCTGCCTATTTGTGGTTGTGAGATCAGTTGTGTCTCAGTGCCTGCTAGGCCAGTGCTAGGCCCATTGGTGCTGTTTGTGGTTGTGAGATCACTTGTATCTCAGTGCCTGATAGGCCAGTGCTAGGCGCGTGGCTGCAGTCTGTGGTCGTTAGGTCGCTTGTGTCTCAGTGCCTGCTAGGCCAGTGCTAGGCGCATGGCTGCTGTTTTCAATTGTGATGTCACTTGTGTCTCAGTGCCTGCTAGGCCAGTGCTAGGCGCATGGCTGCTGTTTGTGGTTGTGAGGTCACTTGTGGCTCAGTGCCTGATAGGCCAGTGCTAGGTGTGTGGCTGCTGTTTGTGGTTGTGAGGTCACTTGTGGCTCAGTGCCTGCTAGGCCAGTGCTAGGCCCATGGCTGCTGTTTGTGGTTGTGAGGTCAGTGGTGCCTCAGTGCCTGATAGGCCAGTGCTAGGTGCCTGGTTTCTGTTTGTGGTTGTGAGGTCACTTGTGGCTCAGTGCCTGATAGGCCAGTGCTAAGCGCATGGCTGCTGTTTGTGGTTGTGAGGTCAGTGGTGGCTCAGTGCCTGCTAGGCCAGTGCTAGGTGCCTGGGTGCTGTTTGTGGTTGTGAGGTCCCTTGTGGCTCAGTGCCTGATAGGCCAGTGCTAGGGGCCTGGGTGCTGTTTGTGGTTGTGAGGTCACTTGTGTCTCAGTGCCTGATAGGCCAGTGCTAGGTGTGTGGCTGCTGTTTGTGGTTGTGAGGTCAGTGGTGGCTCAGTGCCTGCTAGGCCAGTGCTAGGTGCCTGTGTTCTGTTTGTGGTTGTGAGGTCCCTTGTGGCTCAGTGCCTGATAGGCCAGTGCTAGGGGCCTGGGTGCTGTTTGTGGTTGTGAGGTCACTTGTGGCTCAGTGCCTGATAGGCCAGTGCTAGGTGCCTGGGTTCTGTTTGTGGTTGTGATGTCACTTGTGGCTCAGTGCCTGATAGGCCAGTGCTAGGCCCATGGCTGCTGTTTTCAATTGTGAGGTCACTTGTGTCTCAGTGCCTGATAGGCCAGTGCTAGGCCCATGGCTGCTCTTTGTGGTTGTGAGGTCAGTGGTGGCTCAGTGCCTGATAGGCCAGTGCTAGGCCCATGGGTGCTGTTTGTGGTTGTGAGGTCACTTGTGGCTCAGTGCCTGCTAGGCCAGTGCTAAGCGCATGGCTGCTGTTTGTGGTTGTGAGGTCAGTGGTGGCTCAGTGCCTGCTAGGCCAGTGCTAGGTGCCTGGGTGCTGTTTGTGGTTGTGAGGTCCCTTGTGGCTCAGTGCCTGATAGGCCAGTGCTAGGGGCCTGGGTTCTGTTTGTGGTTGTGAGGTCACTTGTGGCTCAGTGCCTGATAGGCCAGTGCTAGGTGCATGGCTGCTGTTTGTGGTTGTGAGGTCACTTGTGGCTCAGTGCCTGCTAGGCCAGTGCTAGGTGCCTGGGTTCTGTTTGTGGTTGTGAGGTCACTTGTGGCTCAGTGCCTGATAGGCTAGTGCTAGGCCCATGGCTGCTGTTTGTGGTTGTGAGGTCAGTTGTGGCTCAGTGCCTGATAGGCCAGTGCTAGGCGCATGGGTGCTGTTTGTGGTTGTGAGGTCACTTGTGGCTCAGTGCCTGATAGGCTAGTGCTAGGTGCCCATGGCTGCTGTTTGTGGTTGTGATGTCACTTGTGGCTCAGTGCCTGATAGGCCAGTGCTAGGTGCATGGCTGCTGTTTGTGGTTGTGAGGTCACTTGTGGCTCAGTGCGTCATAGGCCAGTGCTAGGTGCCTGGGTTCTGTTTGTGGTTGTGATGTCACTTGTGGCTCAGTGCCTGATAGGCTAGTGCTAGGTGCCCATGGCTGCTGTTTGTGGTTGTGATGTCACTTGTGGCTCAGTGCCTGATAGGCTAGTGCTAGGTGCCCATGGCTGCTGTTTGTGGTTGTGAGGTCACTTGTGGCTCAGTGCCTGATAGGCCAGTGCTAGGTGCATGGCTGCTGTTTGTGGTTGTGAGGTCAGTTGTGGCTCAGTGCCTGATAGGCCAGTGCTAGGCGCATGGCTGCTCTTTTCAGTTGTGAGGTCACTTGTGGCTCAGTGCCTGATAGGCCAGTGCTAGGCCCATGGCTGCTGTTTGTGGTTGTGAGGTCAGTTGTGGCTCAGTGCCTGATAGGCCAGTGCTAGGTGCGTGGCTGCTGTTTGTGGTTGTGAGGTCACTTGTGTCTCAGTGCCTGATAGGCCAGTGCTAGTCCCATGGCTGCTGTTTGTGGTTGTGAGGTCACTTGTGGCTCAGTGCCTGCTAGGCCAGTGCTAGGCGCATGGCTGCTGTTTGTGGTTGTGAGGTCACTTGTGGCTCAGTGCCTGATAGGCCAGTGCTAGGGCCATGGCTGCTGCTTGTGGTTGTGAGGTCACTTGTGGCTCAGTGCCTGCTAGGCCAGTGCTAGGCCCATGGCTGCTGTTTGTGGTTGTGAGGTCACTTGTGGCTCAGTGCCTGATAGGCCAGTGCTAGGTGCCTGTGTTCTGTTTGTGGTTGTGAGGTCAGTGGTGCCTCAGTGCCTGATAGGCCAGTGCTAGGTGCCTGTGTTCTGTTTGTGGTTGTGAGGTCAGTGGTGGCTCAGTGCCTGCTAGGCCAGTGCTAGGCCCATGGCTGCTGTTTGTGGTTGTGATGTCACTTGTGGCTCAGTGCCTGATAGGCTAGTGCTAGGTGCCCATGGCTGCTGTTTGTGGTTGTGAGGTCAGTTGTGGCTCAGTGCCTGATAGGCCAGTGCTAGGCCCATGGGTGCTGTTTTCAATTGTGATGTCACTTGTGGCTCAGTGCCTGATAGGCCAGTGCTAGGTGCCTGGGTGCTGTTTGTGGTTGTGATGTCACTTGTGGCTCAGTGCCTGATAGGCCAGTGCTAGGCCCATGGCTGCTGTTTTCAATTGTGAGGTCACTTGTGGCTCAGTGCCTGATAGGCCAGTGCTAGGTGCCTGGGTGCTGTTTGTGGTTGTGAGGTCACTTGTGGCTCAGTGCCTGATAGGCCAGTGCTAGGTGCCTGGGTGCTGTTTGTGGTTGTGATGTCACTTGTGGCTCAGTGCCTGATAGGCCAGTGCTAGGTGCGTGGCTGCTGTTTGTGGTTGTGAGGTCACTTGTGGCTCTGTACAAGATAGGCCAGTGCTAGGTGTGTGGCTGCTCTTTTCAATTGTGAGGTCAGTTGTGTCTCAGTGCCTGATAGGCCATTGCTAGGCGCACGGCTGCTGTTTGTGGTTGTGAGGTCACTTGTGTCTCAGTACCTGATAGGCCAGTGCTAGGCCCATGGCTGCCTATTTGTGGTTGTGAGATCAGTTGTGTCTCAGTGCCTGCTAGGCCAGTGCTAGGCCCATTGGTGCTGTTTGTGGTTGTGAGATCACTTGTATCTCAGTGCCTGATAGGCCAGTGCTAGGCGCGTGGCTGCAGTCTGTGGTCGTTAGGTCGCTTGTGTCTCAGTGCCTGCTAGGCCAGTGCTAGGCGCATGGCTGCTGTTTTCAATTGTGATGTCACTTGTGTCTCAGTGCCTGCTAGGCCAGTGCTAGGCGCATGGCTGCTGTTTGTGGTTGTGAGGTCACTTGTGGCTCAGTGCCTGATAGGCCAGTGCTAGGTGTGTGGCTGCTGTTTGTGGTTGTGAGGTCACTTGTGGCTCAGTGCCTGCTAGGCCAGTGCTAGGCCCATGGCTGCTGTTTGTGGTTGTGAGGTCAGTGGTGCCTCAGTGCCTGATAGGCCAGTGCTAGGTGCCTGGTTTCTGTTTGTGGTTGTGAGGTCACTTGTGGCTCAGTGCCTGATAGGCCAGTGCTAAGCGCATGGCTGCTGTTTGTGGTTGTGAGGTCAGTGGTGGCTCAGTGCCTGCTAGGCCAGTGCTAGGTGCCTGGGTGCTGTTTGTGGTTGTGAGGTCCCTTGTGGCTCAGTGCCTGATAGGCCAGTGCTAGGGGCCTGGGTGCTGTTTGTGGTTGTGAGGTCACTTGTGGCTCAGTGCCTGATAGGCCAGTGCTAAGCGCATGGCTGCTGTTTGTGGTTGTGAGGTCAGTGGTGGCTCAGTGCCTGCTAGGCCAGTGCTAGGTGCCTGTGTTCTGTTTGTGGTTGTGAGGTCCCTTGTGGCTCAGTGCCTGATAGGCCAGTGCTAGGGGCCTGGGTGCTGTTTGTGGTTGTGATGTCACTTGTGGCTCAGTGCCTGATAGGCCAGTGCTAGGCCCATGGCTGCTTTGTGATTGTGAGGTCAGTTGTGTCTCAGTGCCTGATAGGCCAGTGCTAGGCCCATGGCTGCTTTGTGATTGTGAGGTCACTTGTGTCTCAGTGCCTGATAGGCCAGTGCTAGGCGCATGGCTGCTGTTTGTGGTTGTGAGGTCACTTGTGTCTCAGTGCCTGATAGGCCAGTGCTACGTGTGTGGCTGCTGTTTGTGGTTGTGAGGTCACTTGTGGCTCAGTGCCTGATAGGCCAGTGCTAGGCCCATGGCTGCTCTTTGTGGTTGTGAGGTCAGTGGTGGCTCAGTGCCTGATAGGCCAGTGCTAGGCCCATGGGTGCTGTTTGTGGTTGTGAGGTCACTTGTGGCTCAGTGCCTGCTAGGCCAGTGCTAAGCGCATGGCTGCTGTTTGTGGTTGTGAGGTCAGTGGTGGCTCAGTGCCTGCTAGGCCAGTGCTAGGTGCCTGGGTGCTGTTTGTGGTTGTGAGGTCCCTTGTGGCTCAGTGCCTGATAGGCCAGTGCTAGGGGCCTGGGTTCTGTTTGTGGTTGTGAGGTCACTTGTGGCTCAGTGCCTGATAGGCCAGTGCTAGGTGCATGGCTGCTGTTTGTGGTTGTGAGGTCACTTGTGGCTCAGTGCCTGCTAGGCCAGTGCTAGGTGCCTGGGTTCTGTTTGTGGTTGTGAGGTCAGTTGTGGCTCAGTGCCTGATAGGCCAGTGCTAGGCCCATGGCTGCTGTTTGTGGTTGTGAGGTCACTTGTGGCTCAGTGCCTGATAGGCTAGTGCTAGGTGCCCATGGCTGCTGTTTGTGGTTGTGATGTCACTTGTGGCTCAGTGCCTGATAGGCCAGTGCTAGGTGCATGGCTGCTGTTTGTGGTTGTGAGGTCACTTGTGGCTCAGTGCGTCATAGGCCAGTGCTAGGTGCCTGGGTTCTGTTTGTGGTTGTGATGTCACTTGTGGCTCAGTGCCTGATAGGCTAGTGCTAGGTGCCCATGGCTGCTGTTTGTGGTTGTGATGTCACTTGTGGCTCAGTGCCTGATAGGCTAGTGCTAGGTGCCCATGGCTGCTGTTTGTGGTTGTGAGGTCACTTGTGGCTCAGTGCCTGATAGGCCAGTGCTAGGTGCATGGCTGCTGTTTGTGGTTGTGAGGTCAGTTGTGGCTCAGTGCCTGATAGGCCAGTGCTAGGCGCATGGCTGCTCTTTTCAGTTGTGAGGTCACTTGTGGCTCAGTGCCTGATAGGCCAGTGCTAGGCCCATGGCTGCTGTTTGTGGTTGTGAGGTCAGTTGTGGCTCAGTGCCTGATAGGCCAGTGCTAGGCGCATGGGTGCTGTTTTCAGTTGTGAGGTCACTTGTGGCTCAGTGCCTGCTAGGCCAGTGCTAGGCCCATGTCTGCTGTTTTCAATTCTGAGGTCAGTTGTGGCTGAGTGCCTGATAGGCCAGTGCTAGGTGCCTGGGTTCTGTTTGTGGTTGTGAGGTCACTTGTGGCTCAGTGCCTGATAGGCCAGTGCTAGTCCCATGGCTGCTGTTTGTGGTTGTGAGGTCACTTGTGGCTCAGTGCCTGATAGGCCAGTGCCAGGCCCATGGCTGCTGTTTGTGGTTGTGAGGTCACTTGTGGCTCAGTGCCTGATAGGCCAGTGCTAGGTGCCTGGGTGCTGTTTGTGGTTGTGATGTCACTTGTGGCTCAGTGCCTGATAGGCCAGTGCTAGGTGCCTGGGTTCTGTTTGTGGTTGTGATGTCACTTGTGGCTCAGTGCCTGATAGGCCAGTGCTAGGCGCATGGCTGCTGTTTTCAATTGTGATGTCACTTGTGGCTCAGTGCCTGATAGGCCAGTGCTAGGCCCATGGCTGCTGTTTGTGGTTGTGAGGTCACTTGTGGCTCAGTGCGTCATAGGCCAGTGCTAGGTGCCTGGGTTCTGTTTGTGGTTGTGATGTCACTTGTGGCTCAGTGCCTGATAGGCTAGTGCTAGGTGCCCATGGCTGCTGTTTGTGGTTGTGAGGTCAGTTGTGGCTCAGTGCCTGATAGGCCAGTGCTAGGCCCATGGCTGCTGTTTTCAATTGTGAGGTCACTTGTGGCTCAGTGCCTGATAGGCCAGTGCTAGGTGCCTGTGTTCTGTTTGTGGTTGTGAGGTCAGTGGTGCCTCAGTGCCTGCTAGGCCAGTGCTAGGTGCCTGGGTGCTGTTTGTGGTTGTGAGGTCACTTGTGGCTCAGTGCCTGATAGGCCAGTGCTAGGCCCATGGCTGCTGTTTTCAATTGTGATGTCACTTGTGGCTCAGTGCCTGCTAGGCCAGTGCTAGGCCCATGTCTGCTGTTTTCAATTCTGAGGTCAGTTGTTGCTGAGTGCCTGATAGGCCAGTGCTAGGTGCCTGGCTGCTGTTTGTGGTTGTGATGTCACTTGTGGCTCAGTGCGTCATAGGCCAGTGCTAGGTGCCTGGGTTCTGTTTGTGGTTGTGATGTCACTTGTGGCTCCGTGCCTGATAGGCTAGTGCTAGGCCCATGGCTGCTGTTTGTGGTTGTGAGGTCACTTGTGGCTCAGTGCCTGCTAGGCCAGTGCTAGGTGCCTGGGTGCTGTTTGTGGTTGTGATGTCACTTGTGGCTCAGTGCCTGATAGTCCAGTGCTAGGTGCCTGGGTGCTGTTTGTGGTTGTGAGGTCACTTGTGGCTCAGTGCCTGCTAGGCCAGTGCTAGGTGCCTGGGTGCTGTTTGTGGTTGTGAGGTCACTTGTGGCTCAGTGCCTGATAGGCCAGTGCTAGGCCCATGGCTGCTGTTTGTGGTTGTGAGGTCACTTTTGATTCAGTGTCTGCTAGGCCAGTGCTAGGTGCCTGGGTGCTGTATGTGTTTGTGATGTCACTTGTGGCTCAGTGCCTGCTAGGCCAGTGCTAGGCCCATGGCTGCTGTTTGTGGTTGTGATGTCACTTGTGGCTCAGTGCCTGATAGGCCAGTGCTAGGTGCCTGGGTTCTGTTTGTGGTTGTGAGGTCACTTGTGGCTCAGTGCGTCATAGGCCAGTGCTAGGTGCCTGGGTTCTGTTTGTGGTTGTGATGTCACTTGTGGCTCAGTGCCTGATAGGCTAGTGCTAGGTGCCCATGGCTGCTGTTTGTGGTTGTGATGTCACTTGTGGCTCAGTGCCTGATAGGCCAGTGCTAGGCCCATGGCTGCTGTTTGTGGTTGTGAGGTCAGTTGTGGCTCAGTGCCTGATAGGCCAGTGCTAGGCGCATGGCTGCTGTTTTCAGTTGTGAGGTCACTTGTGGCTCAGTGCCTGATAGGCCAGTGCTAGGCCCATGGCTGCTGTTTGTGGTTGTGAGGTCAGTTGTGGCTCAGTGCCTGATAGGCCAGTGCTAGGCGCATGGCTGCTGTTTTCAGTTGTGAGGTCACTTGTGGCTCAGTGCCTGATAGGCCAGTGCTAGGCCCATGGCTGCTGTTTGTGGTTGTGAGGTCAGTTGTGGCTCAGTGCCTGATAGGCCAGTGCTAGGCGCATGGGTGCTGTTTTCAGTTGTGAGGTCACTTGTGGCTCAGTGCCTGCTAGGCCAGTGCTAGGCCCATGTCTGCTGTTTTCAATTCTGAGGTCAGTTGTGGCTGAGTGCCTGATAGGCCAGTGCTAGGTGCCTGGGTTCTGTTTGTGGTTGTGAGGTCACTTGTGGCTCAGTGCCTGATAGGCCAGTGCTAGTCCCATGGCTGCTGTTTGTGGTTGTGAGGTCACTTGTGGCTCAGTGCCTGATAGGCCAGTGCCAGGCCCATGGCTGCTGTTTGTGGTTGTGAGGTCACTTGTGGCTCAGTGCCTGATAGGCCAGTGCTAGGTGCCTGGGTGCTGTTTGTGGTTGTGATGTCACTTGTGGCTCAGTGCCTGATAGGCCAGTGCTAGGTGCCTGGGTTCTGTTTGTGGTTGTGATGTCACTTGTGGCTCAGTGCCTGATAGGCCAGTGCTAGGCGCATGGCTGCTGTTTTCAATTGTGATGTCACTTGTGGCTCAGTGCCTGATAGGCCAGTGCTAGGCCCATGGCTGCTGTTTGTGGTTGTGAGGTCACTTGTGGCTCAGTGCGTCATAGGCCAGTGCTAGGTGCCTGGGTTCTGTTTGTGGTTGTGATGTCACTTGTGGCTCAGTGCCTGATAGGCCAGTGCTAGGTGCCCATGGCTGCTGTTTGTGGTTGTGAGGTCAGTTGTGGCTCAGTGCCTGATAGGCCAGTGCTAGGCCCATGGCTGCTGTTTTCAATTGTGAGGTCACTTGTGGCTCAGTGCCTGATAGGCCAGTGCTAGGTGCCTGTGTTGTGTTTGTGGTTGTGAGGTCAGTGGTGCCTCAGTGCCTGCTAGGCCAGTGCTAGGTGCCTGGGTGCTGTTTGTGGTTGTGAGGTCCCGTGTGGCTCAGTGCCTGATAGGCCAGTGCTAGGCCCATGGCTGCTGTTTTCAATTGTGATGTCACTTGTGGCTCAGTGCCTGCTAGGCCAGTGCTAGGCCCATGTCTGCTGTTTTCAATTCTGAGGTCAGTTGTTGCTGAGTGCCTGATAGGCCAGTGCTAGGTGCCTGGCTGCTGTTTGTGGTTGTGATGTCACTTGTGGCTCAGTGCGTCATAGGCCAGTGCTAGGTGCCTGGGTTCTGTTTGTGGTTGTGATGTCACTTGTGGCTCCGTGCCTGATAGGCTAGTGCTAGGCCCATGGCTGCTGTTTGTGGTTGTGAGGTCACTTGTGGCTCAGTGCCTGCTAGGCCAGTGCTAGGTGCCTGGGTGCTGTTTGTGGTTGTGATGTCACTTGTGGCTCAGTGCCTGATAGGCCAGTGCTAGGTGCCTGGGTGCTGTTTGTGGTTGTGAGGTCACTTGTGGCTCAGTGCCTGCTAGGCCAGTGCTAGGTGCCTGGGTGCTGTTTGTGGTTGTGAGGTCACTTGTGGCTCAGTGCCTGATAGGCCAGTGCTAGGCCCATGGCTGCTGTTTGTGGTTGTGAGGTCACTTTTGATTCAGTGTCTGCTAGGCCAGTGCTAGGTGCCTGGGTGCTGTATGTGTTTGTGATGTCACTTGTGGCTCAGTGCCTGCTAGGCCAGTGCTAGGCCCATGGCTGCTGTTTGTGGTTGTGATGTCACTTGTGGCTCAGTGCCTGATAGGCCAGTGCTAGGTGCCTGGGTTCTGTTTGTGGTTGTGAGGTCACTTGTGGCTCAGTGCGTCATAGGCCAGTGCTAGGTGCCTGGGTTCTGTTTGTGGTTGTGATGTCACTTGTGGCTCAGTGCCTGATAGGCTAGTGCTAGGTGCCCATGGCTGCTGTTTGTGGTTGTGATGTCACTTGTGGCTCAGTGCCTGATAGGCCAGTGCTAGGCCCATGGCTGCTGTTTGTGGTTGTGATGTCACTTGTGGCTCAGTGCCTGATAGGCCAGTGCTAGGCGCATGGCTGCTGTTTTCAGTTGTGAGGTCACTTGTGGCTCAGTGCCTGATAGGCCAGTGCTAGGCCCATGGCTGCTGTTTGTGGTTGTGAGGTCAGTTGTGGCTCAGTGCCTGATAGGCCAGTGCTAGGCGCATGGCTGCTGTTTTCAGTTGTGAGGTCACTTGTGGCTCAGTGCCTGATAGGCCAGTGCTAGGCCCATGGCTGCTGTTTGTGGTTGTGAGGTCAGTTGTGGCTCAGTGCCTGATAGGCCAGTGCTAGGCGCATGGGTGCTGTTTTCAGTTGTGAGGTCACTTGTGGCTCAGTGCCTGCTAGGCCAGTGCTAGGCCCATGGCTGCTGTTTTCAATTCTGAGGTCAGTTGTGGCTGAGTGCCTGATAGGCCAGTGCTAGGTGCCTGGGTTCTGTTTGTGGTTGTGAGGTCACTTGTGGCTCAGTGCCTGATAGGCCAGTGCTAGTCCCATGGCTGCTGTTTGTGGTTGTGAGGTCACTTGTGGCTCAGTGCCTGATAGGCCAGTGCCAGGCCCATGGCTGCTGTTTGTGGTTGTGAGGTCACTTGTGGCTCAGTGCCTGATAGGCCAGTGCTTGGTGCCTGGGTGCTGTTTGTGGTTGTGATGTCACTTGTGGCTCAGTGCCTGATAGGCCAGTGCTAGGTGCCTGGGTTCTGTTTGTGGTTGTGATGTCACTTGTGGCTCAGTGCCTGATAGGCCAGTGCTAGGCGCATGGCTGCTGTTTTCAATTGTGATGTCACTTGTGGCTCAGTGCCTGATAGGCCAGTGCTAGGCCCATGGCTGCTGTTTGTGGTTGTGAGGTCAGTGGTGGCTCAGTGCCTGATAGGCCAGTGCTAGGTGCCTGTGTTCTGTTTGTGGTTGTGAGGTCAGTGGTGCCTCAGTGCCTGAAAGGCCAGTGCTAGGTGCCTGGGTGCTGTTTGTGGTTGTGAGGTCACTTGTGGCTCAGTGCCTGATAGGCCAGTGCTAGGCCCATGGCTGCTGTTTGTGGTTGTGAGGTCACTTGTGGCTCAGTGCCTGATAGGCCAGTGCTAGGTGCCTGGGTGCTGTTTGTGGTTGTGAGGTCAGTTGTGCCTCAGTGCCTGAAAGGCCAGTGCTAGGTGCCTGGGTGCTGTTTGTGGTTGTGAGGTCACTTGTGGCTCAGTGCCTGATAGGCCAGTGCTAGGCCCATGGCTGCTGTTTGTGGTTGTGAGGTCAGTTGTGGCTCAGTGCCTGATAGGCCAGTGCTAGGTGCCTGGGTGCTGTTTGTGGTTGTGAGGTCAGTTGTGGCTCAGTGCCTGCTAGGCCAGTGCTAGGCCCATGGGTGCTGTTTTCAATTGTGAGGTCACTTGTGGCTCAGTGCCTGATAGGCCAGTGCTAGGTGCCTGGGTGCTGTTTGTGGTTGTGATGTCACTTGTGGCTCAGTGCCTGATAGGCTAGTGCTAGGTGCCCATGGCTGCTGTTTGTGGTTGTGAGGTCAGTTGTGGCTCAGTGCCTGATAGGCCAGTGCTAGGCCCATGGCTGCTGTTTTCAATTCTGAGGTCACTTGTGGCTCAGTGCCTGATAGGCCAGTGCTAGGTGCCTGTGTTCTGTTTGTGGTTGTGAGGTCAGTGGTGCCTCAGTGCCTGATAGGCCAGTGCTAGGTGCCTGGGTGCTGTTTGTGGTTGTGAGGTCCCGTGTGGCTCAGTGCCTGATAGGCCAGTGCTAGGCCCATGGCTGCTGTTTTCAATTGTGATGTCACTTGTGGCTCAGTGCCTGCTAGGCCAGTGCTAGGCCCATGTCTGCTGTTTTCAATTCTGAGGTCAGTTGTTGCTGAGTGCCTGATAGGCCAGTGCTAGGTGCCTGGGTGCTGTTTGTGGTTGTGATGTCACTTGTGGCTCAGTGCCTGATAGGCCAGTGCTAGGTGCCTGGGTTCTGTTTGTGGTTGTGATGTCACTTGTGGCTCCGTGCCTGATAGGCTAGTGCTAGGCCCATGGCTGCTGTTTGTGGTTGTGAGGTCACTTGTGGCTCAGTGCCTGCTAGGCCAGTGCTAGGTGCCTGGGTGCTGTTTGTGGTTGTGATGTCACTTGTGGCTCAGTGCCTGATAGGCCAGTGCTAGGTGCCTGGGTGCTGTTTGTGGTTGTGAGGTCACTTGTGGCTCAGTGCCTGCTAGGCCAGTGCTAGGTGCCTGGGTGCTGTTTGTGGTTGTGAGGTCACTTGTGGCTCAGTGCCTGATAGGCCAGTGCTAGGCCCATGGCTGCTGTTTGTGGTTGTGAGGTCACTTTTGGTTCAGTGTCTGCTAGGCCAGTGCTAGGTGCCTGGGTGCTGTATGTGTTTGTGATGTCACTTGTGGCTCAGTGCCTGCTAGGCCAGTGCTAGGCGCATGGCTGCTGTTTGTGGTTGTGATGTCACTTGTGGCTCAGTGCCTGATAGGCCAGTGCTAGGCCCATGGCTGCTGTTTGTGGTTGTGAAGTCACTTGTGGCTCAGTGCCTGATAGGCCAGTGCTAGGTGTGTGGCTGCTGTTTGTGGTTGTGAGGTCGCTTGTGTCTCAGTGCCTGATAGGCCAGTGCTAGGCCCATGGCTGCTGTTTGTGGTTGTGAGGTCACTTGTGGCTCAGTGCCTGCTAGGCCAGTGCTAGGCCCATGGCTGCTGTTTTCAATTGTGAGGTCACTTGTGGCTCAGTGCCTGATAGGCCAGTGCCAGGCCCATGGCTGCTGTTTGTGGTTGTGAGGTCACTTGTGGCTCAGTGCCTGATAGGCCAGTGCTAGGTGCGTGGGTGCTGTTTGTGGTTGTGAGGTCACTTGTGGCTCAGTGCCTGATAGGCCAGTGCTAGGCGCATGGCTGCTGTTTGTGGTTGTGAGGTCACTTGTGGCTCAGTGCCTGATAGGCCAGTGCTAGGCCCATGGCTGCTGTTTGTGGTTGTGAGGTCAGTGGTGCCTCAGTGCCTGCTAGGCCAGTGCTAGGTGCATGGCTGCTGTTTGTGGTTGTGAGGTCACTTGTGGCTCAGTGCGTCATAGGCCAGTGCTAGGTGCCTGGGTTCTGTTTGTGGTTGTGAGGTCACTTGTGGCTCAGTGCCTGATAGGCTAGTGCTAGGTGCCCATGGCTGCTGTTTGTGGTTGTGATGTCACTTGTGGCTCAGTGCCTGATAGGCTAGTGCTAGGTGCCCATGGCTGCTGTTTGTGGTTGTGAGGTCACTTGTGGCTCAGTGCCTGATAGGCCAGTGCTAGGTGCATGGCTGCTGTTTTCAATTGTGAGGTCAGTTGTGGCTGAGTGCCTGATAGGCCAGTGCTAGGTGCCTGTGTTCTGTTTGTGGTTGTGAGGTCACTTGTGGCTCAGTGCTTGATAGGCCAGTGCTAGTCCCATGGCTGCTGGTTGTGGTTGTGAGGTCAGTTGTGGCTCAGTGCCTGATAGGCCAGTGCTAGGCGCATGGCTGCTGTTTTCAGTTGTGAGGTCACTTGTGGCTCAGTGCCTGCTAGGCCAGTGCTAGGCCCATGTCTGCTGTTTTCAATTCTGAGGTCAGTTGTGGCTGAGTGCCTGATAGGCCAGTGCTAGGTGCCTGGGTTCTGTTTGTGGTTGTGAGGTCACTTGTGGCTCAGTGCCTGATAGGCCAGTGCTAGTCCCATGGCTGCTGTTTGTGGTTGTGAGGTCACTTGTGGCTCAGTGCCTGATAGGCCAGTGCCAGGCCCATGGCTGCTGTTTGTGGTTGTGAGGTCACTTGTGGCTCAGTGCCTGATAGGCCAGTGCTAGGTGCCTGGGTGCTGTTTGTGGTTGTGATGTCACTTGTGGCTCAGTGCCTGATAGGCCAGTGCTAGGTGCCTGGGTTCTGTTTGTGGTTGTGATGTCACTTGTGGCTCAGTGCCTGATAGGCCAGTGCTAGGCGCATGGCTGCTGTTTTCAATTGTGATGTCACTTGTGGCTCAGTGCCTGATAGGCCAGTGCTAGGCCCATGGCTGCTGTTTGTGGTTGTGAGGTCACTTGTGGCTCAGTGCGTCATAGGCCAGTGCTAGGTGCCTGGGTTCTGTTTGTGGTTGTGATGTCACTTGTGGCTCAGTGCCTGATAGGCTAGTGCTAGGTGCCCATGGCTGCTGTTTGTGGTTGTGAGGTCAGTTGTGGCTCAGTGCCTGATAGGCCAGTGCTAGGCCCATGGCTGCTGTTTTCAATTGTGAGGTCACTTGTGGCTCAGTGCCTGATAGGCCAGTGCTAGGTGCGTGGCTGCCGTTTGTGGTTGTGAGGTCAGTGGTGCCTCAGTGCCTGCTAGGCCAGTGCTAGGTGCCTGGGTGCTGTTTGTGGTTGTGAGGTCCCGTGTGGCTCAGTGCCTGATAGGCCAGTGCTAGGCCCATGGCTGCTGTTTTCAATTGTGATGTCACTTGTGGCTCAGTGCCTGCTAGGCCAGTGCTAGGCCCATGTCTGCTGTTTTCAATTCTGAGGTCAGTTGTTGCTGAGTGCCTGATAGGCCAGTGCTAGGTGCCTGGCTGCTGTTTGTGGTTGTGATGTCACTTGTGGCTCAGTGCGTCATAGGCCAGTGCTAGGTGCCTGGGTTCTGTTTGTGGTTGTGATGTCACTTGTGGCTCCGTGCCTGATAGGCTAGTGCTAGGCCCATGGCTGCTGTTTGTGGTTGTGAGGTCACTTGTGGCTCAGTGCCTGCTAGGCCAGTGCTAGGTGCCTGGGTGCTGTTTGTGGTTGTGATGTCACTTGTGGCTCAGTGCCTGCTAGGCCAGTGCTAGGTGCCTGGGTGCTGTTTGTGGTTGTGAGGTCACTTGTGGCTCAGTGCCTGCTAGGCCAGTGCTAGGTGCCTGGGTGCTGTTTGTGGTTGTGAGGTCACTTGTGGCTCAGTGCCTGATAGGCCAGTGCTAGGCCCATGGCTGCTGTTTGTGGTTGTGAGGTCACTTTTGATTCAGTGTCTGCTAGGCCAGTGCTAGGTGCCTGGGTGCTGTATGTGTTTGTGATGTCACTTGTGGCTCAGTGCCTGCTAGGCCAGTGCTAGGCCCATGGCTGCTGTTTGTGGTTGTGATGTCACTTGTGGCTCAGTGCCTGATAGGCCAGTGCTAGGTGCCTGGGTTCTGTTTGTGGTTGTGAGGTCACTTGTGGCTCAGTGCGTCATAGGCCAGTGCTAGGTGCCTGGGTTCTGTTTGTGGTTGTGATGTCACTTGTGGCTCAGTGCCTGATAGGCTAGTGCTAGGTGCCCATGGCTGCTGTTTGTGGTTGTGATGTCACTTGTGGCTCAGTGCCTGATAGGCCAGTGCTAGGCCCATGGCTGCTGTTTGTGGTTGTGAGGTCAGTTGTGGCTCAGTGCCTGATAGGCCAGTGCTAGGCGCATGGCTGCTGTTTTCAGTTGTGAGGTCACTTGTGGCTCAGTGCCTGATAGGCCAGTGCTAGGCCCATGGCTGCTGTTTGTGGTTGTGAGGTCAGTTGTGGCTCAGTGCCTGATAGGCCAGTGCTAGGCGCATGGCTGCTGTTTTCAGTTGTGAGGTCACTTGTGGCTCAGTGCCTGCTAGGCCAGTGCTAGGCCCATGGCTGCTGTTTTCAATTCTGAGGTCAGTTGTGGCTGAGTGCCTGATAGGCCAGTGCTAGGTGCCTGGGTTCTGTTTGTGGTTGTGAGGTCACTTGTGGCTCAGTGCCTGATAGGCCAGTGCTAGTCCCATGGCTGCTGTTTGTGGTTGTGAGGTCACTTGTGGCTCAGTGCCTGATAGGCCAGTGCCAGGCCCATGGCTGCTGTTTGTGGTTGTGAGGTCACTTGTGGCTCAGTGCCTGATAGGCCAGTGCTTGGTGCCTGGGTGCTGTTTGTGGTTGTGATGTCACTTGTGGCTCAGTGCCTGATAGGCCAGTGCTAGGTGCCTGGGTTCTGTTTGTGGTTGTGATGTCACTTGTGGCTCAGTGCCTGATAGGCCAGTGCTAGGCGCATGGCTGCTGTTTTCAATTGTGATGTCACTTGTGGCTCAGTGCCTGATAGGCCAGTGCTAGGCCCATGGCTGCTGTTTGTGGTTGTGAGGTCAGTGGTGGCTCAGTGCCTGATAGGCCAGTGCTAGGTGCCTGTGTTCTGTTTGTGGTTGTGAGGTCAGTGGTGCCTCAGTGCCTGAAAGGCCAGTGCTAGGTGCCTGGGTGCTGTTTGTGGTTGTGAGGTCACTTGTGGCTCAGTGCCTGATAGGCCAGTGCTAGGCCCATGGCTGCTGTTTGTGGTTGTGAGGTCACTTGTGGCTCAGTGCCTGATAGGCCAGTGCTAGGTGCCTGGGTGCTGTTTGTGGTTGTGAGGTCAGTTGTGCCTCAGTGCCTGAAAGGCCAGTGCTAGGTGCCTGGGTGCTGTTTGTGGTTGTGAGGTCACTTGTGGCTCAGTGCCTGATAGGCCAGTGCTAGGCCCATGGCTGCTGTTTGTGGTTGTGAGGTCAGTTGTGGCTCAGTGCCTGATAGGCCAGTGCTAGGTGCCTGGGTGCTGTTTGTGGTTGTGAGGTCAGTTGTGGCTCAGTGCCTGCTAGGCCAGTGCTAGGCCCATGGGTGCTGTTTTCAATTGTGATGTCACTTGTGGCTCAGTGCCTGATAGGCCAGTGCTAGGTGCCTGGGTGCTGTTTGTGGTTGTGATGTCACTTGTGGCTCAGTGCCTGATAGGCCAGTGCTAGGCCCATGGCTGCTGTTTTCAATTGTGAGGTCACTTGTGGCTCAGTGCCTGATAGGCCAGTGCTAGGTGCATGGCTGCTGTTTGTGGTTGTGATGTCACTTGTGGCTCAGTGCCTGATAGGCTAGTGCTAGGTGCCCATGGCTGCTGTTTGTGGTTGTGAGGTCAGTTGTGGCTCAGTGCCTGATAGGCCAGTGCTAGGCCCATGGCTGCTGTTTTCAATTCTGAGGTCACTTGTGGCTCAGTGCCTGATAGGCCAGTGCTAGGTGCCTGTGTTCTGTTTGTGGTTGTGAGGTCAGTGGTGCCTCAGTGCCTGATAGGCCAGTGCTAGGTGCCTGGGTGCTGTTTGTGGTTGTGAGGTCCCGTGTGGCTCAGTGCCTGATAGGCCAGTGCTAGGCCCATGGCTGCTGTTTTCAATTGTGATGTCACTTGTGGCTCAGTGCCTGCTAGGCCAGTGCTAGGCCCATGTCTGCTGTTTTCAATTCTGAGGTCAGTTGTTGCTGAGTGCCTGATAGGCCAGTGCTAGGTGCCTGGGTGCTGTTTGTGGTTGTGATGTCACTTGTGGCTCAGTGCCTGATAGGCCAGTGCTAGGTGCCTGGGTGCTGTTTGTGGTTGTGAGGTCACTTGTGGCTCAGTGCCTGATAGGCTAGTGCTAGGTGCCCATGGCTGCTGTTTGTGGTTGTGATGTCACTTGTGGCTCAGTGCCTGATAGGCTAGTGCTAGGTGCCCATGGCTGCTGTTTGTGGTTGTGAGGTCACTTGTGGCTCAGTGCCTGCTAGGCCAGTGCTAGGTGCCTGGGTGCTGTTTGTGGTTGTGATGTCACTTGTGGCTCAGTGCCTGATAGGCCAGTGCTAGGTGCCTGGGTGCTGTTTGTGGTTGTGAGGTCACTTGTGGCTCAGTGCCTGCTAGGCCAGTGCTAGGTGCCTGGGTGCTGTTTGTGGTTGTGAGGTCACTTGTGGCTCAGTGCCTGATAGGCCAGTGCTAGGCCCATGGCTGCTGTTTGTGGTTGTGAGGTCACTTTTGGTTCAGTGTCTGCTAGGCCAGTGCTAGGTGCCTGGGTGCTGTATGTGTTTGTGATGTCACTTGTGGCTCAGTGCCTGCTAGGCCAGTGCTAGGCGCATGGCTGCTGTTTGTGGTTGTGATGTCACTTGTGGCTCAGTGCCTGATAGGCCAGTGCTAGGCCCATGGCTGCTGTTTGTGGTTGTGAAGTCACTTGTGGCTCAGTGCCTGATAGGCCAGTGCTAGGTGTGTGGCTGCTGTTTGTGGTTGTGAGGTCGCTTGTGTCTCAGTGCCTGATAGGCCAGTGCTAGGCCCATGGCTGCTGTTTGTGGTTGTGAGGTCACTTGTGGCTCAGTGCCTGCTAGGCCAGTGCTAGGCCCATGGCTGCTGTTTTCAATTGTGAGGTCACTTGTGGCTCAGTGCCTGATAGGCCAGTGCCAGGCCCATGGCTGCTGTTTGTGGTTGTGAGGTCACTTGTGGCTCAGTGCCTGATAGGCCAGTGCTAGGTGCGTGGGTGCTGTTTGTGGTTGTGAGGTCACTTGTGGCTCAGTGCCTGATAGGCCAGTGCTAGGCGCATGGCTGCTGTTTGTGGTTGTGAGGTCACTTGTGGCTCAGTGCCTGATAGGCCAGTGCTAGGCCCATGGCTGCTGTTTGTGGTTGTGAGGTCAGTGGTGCCTCAGTGCCTGCTAGGCCAGTGCTAGGTGCATGGCTGCTGTTTGTGGTTGTGAGGTCACTTGTGGCTCAGTGCGTCATAGGCCAGTGCTAGGTGCCTGGGTTCTGTTTGTGGTTGTGAGGTCACTTGTGGCTCAGTGCCTGATAGGCTAGTGCTAGGTGCCCATGGCTGCTGTTTGTGGTTGTGATGTCACTTGTGGCTCAGTGCCTGATAGGCTAGTGCTAGGTGCCCATGGCTGCTGTTTGTGGTTGTGAGGTCACTTGTGGCTCAGTGCCTGATAGGCCAGTGCTAGGCCCATGGCTGCTGTTTGTGGTTGTGAGGTCAGTTGTGGCTCAGTGCCTGATAGGCCAGTGCTAGGCGCATGGGTGCTGTTTTCAGTTGTGAGGTCACTTGTGGCTCAGTGCCTGATAGGCCAGTGCTAGGCCCATGGCTGCTGTTTGTGGTTGTGAGGTCAGTTGTGGCTCAGTGCCTGATAGGCCAGTGCTAGGCGCATGGGTGCTGTTTTCAGTTGTGAGGTCAGTGGTGGCTCAGTGCCTGCTAGGCCAGTGCTAGGTGCCTGGGTTCTGTTTGTGGTTGTGATGTCACTTGTGGCTCAGTGCCTGATAGGCCAGTGCTAGGCGCATGGCTGCTGTTTTCAGTTGTGATGTCACTTGTGGCTCAGTGCCTGATAGGCCAGTGCTAGGCCCATGGCTGCTGTTTTCAATTCTGAGGTCACTTGTGGCTCAGTGCCTGATAGGCCAGTGCTAGGTGCCTGTGTTCTGTTTGTGGTTGTGAGGTCAGTGGTGCCTCAGTGCCTGAAAGGCCAGTGCTAGGTGCCTGGGTGCTGTTTGTGGTTGTGAGGTCACTTGTGGCTCAGTGCCTGATAGGCCAGTGCTAGGCCCATGGCTGCTGTTTGTGGTTGTGAGGTCAGTTGTGGCTCAGTGCCTGCTAGGCCAGTGCTAGGCCCATGGGTGCTGTTTTCAATTGTGAGGTCACTTGTGGCTCAGTGCCTGATAGGCCAGTGCTAGGTGCCTGGGTTCTGTTTGTGGTTGTGATGTCACTTGTGGCTCAGTGCCTGATAGGCCAGTGCTAGGCCCATGGCTGCTGTTTTCAATTGTGAGGTCACTTGTGGCTCAGTGACTGATAGGCCAGTGCTAGGTGCATGGCTGCTGTTTGTGGTTGTGAGGTCACTTGTGGCTCAGTGCGTCATAGGCCAGTGCTAGGTGCCTGGGTTCTGTTTGTGGTTGTGATGTCACTTGTGGCTCAGTGCCTGATAGGCCAGTGCTAGGTGCGTGGCTGCTGTTTGTGGTTGTGAGGTCACTTGTGGCTCTGTACAAGATAGGCCAGTGCTAGGTGTGTGGCTGCTCTTTTCAATTGTGAGGTCAGTTGTGTCTCAGTGCCTGATAGGCCATTGCTAGGCGCACGGCTGCTGTTTGTGGTTGTGAGGTCACTTGTGTCTCAGTACCTGATAGGCCAGTGCTAGGCCCATGGCTGCCTATTTGTGGTTGTGAGATCAGTTTTGTCTCAGTGCCTGATAGGCCAGTGCTAGGCCCATTGGTGCTGTTTGTGGTTGTGAGATCACTTGTATCTCAGTGCCTGATAGGCCAGTGCTAGGCGCGTGGCTGCAGTCTGTGGTTGTGAGGTTGCTTGTGTCTCAGTGCCTGCTAGGCCAGTGCTAGGCGCATGGCTGCTGTTTTCAATTGTGATGTCACTTGTGTCTCAGTGCCTGCTAGGCCAGTGCTAGGCGCATGGCTGCTGTTTGTGGTTGTGAGGTCACTTGTGGCTCAGTGCCTGATAGGCCAGTGCTAGGTGTGTGGCTGCTGTTTGTGGTTGTGAGGTCACTTGTGGCTCAGTGCCTGCTAGGCCAGTGCTAGGCCCATGGCTGCTGTTTGTGGTTGTGAGGTCAGTGGTGCCTCAGTGCCTGATAGGCCAGTGCTAGGTGCCTGGTTTCTGTTTGTGGTTGTGAGGTCACTTGTGGCTCAGTGCCTGATAGGCCAGTGCTAAGCGCATGGCTGCTGTTTGTGGTTGTGAGGTCAGTGGTGGCTCAGTGCCTGCTAGGCCAGTGCTAGGTGCCTGGGTGCTGTTTGTGGTTGTGAGGTCCCTTGTGGCTCAGTGCCTGATAGGCCAGTGCTAGGGGCCTGGGTGCTGTTTGTGGTTGTGAGGTCACTTGTGGCTCAGTGCCTGATAGGCCAGTGCTAAGCGCATGGCTGCTGTTTGTGGTTGTGAGGTCAGTGGTGGCTCAGTGCCTGCTAGGCCAGTGCTAGGTGCCTGTGTTCTGTTTGTGGTTGTGAGGTCCCTTGTGGCTCAGTGCCTGATAGGCCAGTGCTAGGGGCCTGGGTGCTGTTTGTGGTTGTGAGGTCACTTGTGGCTCAGTGCCTGATAGGCCAGTGCTAGGTGCCTGGGTTCTGTTTGTGGTTGTGATGTCACTTGTGGCTCAGTGCCTGATAGGCCAGTGCTAGGCCCATGGCTGCTGTTTTCAATTGTGAGGTCACTTGTGGCTCAGTGCCTGATAGGCCAGTGCTAGGCGCATGGCTGCTGTTTGTGGTTGTGATGTCACTTGTGGCTCAGTGCCTGATAGGCCAGTGCTAGGCGTGTGGCTGCTGTTTGTGGTTGTGAGGTCACTTGTGGCTCAGTGCCTGCTAGGCCAGTGCTAAGCGCATAGCTGCTTTTTGTGGTTGTGAGGTCAGTGGTGGCTCAGTGCCTGCTAGGCCAGTGCTAGGTGCCTGGGTGCTGTTTGTGGTTGTGAGGTCCCTTGTGGCTCAGTGCCTGATAGGCCAGTGCTAGGCCCATGGCTGCTTTGTGATTGTGAGGTCAGTTGTGTCTCAGTGCCTGATAGGCCAGTGCTAGGCCCATGGCTGCTTTGTGATTGTGAGGTCACTTGTGTCTCAGTGCCTGATAGGCCAGTGCTAGGCGCATGGCTGCTGTTTGTGGTTGTGAGGTCACTTGTGGCTCAGTGCCTGATAGGCCAGTGCTACGTGTGTGGCTGCTGTTTGTGGTTGTGAGGTCACTTGTGTCTCAGTGCCTGATAGGCCAGTGCTAGGCCCATGGCTGCTCTTTGTGGTTGTGAGGTCAGTGGTGGCTCAGTGCCTGATAGGCCAGTGCTAGGCCCATGGCTGCTGTTTGTGGTTGTGAGGTCACTTGTGGCTCAGTGCCTGCTAGGCCAGTGCTAGGCCCATGGGTGCTGTTTTCAATTGTGATGTCACTTGTGGCTCAGTGCCTGATAGGCCAGTGCTAGGTGCCTGGTGCTGTTTGTGGTTGTGATGTCACTTGTGGCTGAGTGCCTGATAGGCCAGTGCTAGGCCCATGGCTGCTGTTTTCAATTGTGAGGTCACTTGTGGCTCAGTGACTGATAGGCCAGTGCTAGGTGCGTGGCTGCTGTTTGTGGTTGTGAGGTCACTTTTGTCTCAGTGCGTCATAGGCCAGTGCTAGGTGCCTGGGTTCTGTTTGTGGTTGTGATGTCACTTGTGGCTCAGTGCCTGATAGGCCAGTGCTAGGCGCACGGCTGCTGTTTGTGGTTGTGAGGTCACTTGTGTCTCAGTACCTGATAGGCCAGTGCTAGGCCCATGGCTGCCTATTTGTGGTTGTGAGATCAGTTGTGTCTCAGTGCCTGCTAGGCCAGTGCTAGGCCCATTGGTGCTGTTTGTGGTTGTGAGATCACTTGTATCCCAGTGCCTGATAGGCCAGTGCTAGGCGCGTGGCTGCAGTCTGTGGTTGTGAGGTCGCTTGTGTCTCAGTGCCTGATAGGCCAGTGCTAGGCGCATGGCTGCTGTTTTCAATTGTGATGTCACTTGTGTCTCAGTGCCTTCTAGGCCAGTGCTAGGCGCATGGCTGCTGTTTGTGGTTGTGAGGTCACTTGTGGCTCAGTGCCTGATAGGCCAGTGCTAGGTGTGTGGCTGCTGTTTGTGGTTGTGAGGTCACTTGTGGCTCAGTGCCTGCTAGGCCAGTGCTAGGCCCATGGCTGCTGTTTGTGGTTGTGAGGTCAGTGGTGCCTCAGTGCCTGATAGGCCAGTGCTAAGCGCATGGCTGCTGTTTGTGGTTGTGAGGTCAGTGGTGGCTCAGTGCCTGCTAGGCCAGTGCTAGGTGCCTGGGTGCTGTTTGTGGTTGTGAGGTCCCTTGTGGCTCAGTGCCTGATAGGCCAGTGCTAGGGGCCTGGGTGCTGTTTGTGGTTGTGAGGTCACTTGTGGCTCAGTGCTTGATAGGCCAGTGCTAGTCCCATGGCTGCTGTTTGTGGTTGTGAGGTCACTTGTGGCTCAGTGCCTGATAGGCCAGTGCTAGGCCCATGGCTGCTGTTTGTGGTTGTGAGGTCACTTGTGGCTCAGTGCCTGATAGGCCAGTGCTAGGTGCCTGGGTGCTGTTTGTGGTTGTGATGTCACTTGTGGCTCAGTGCCTGATAGGCCAGTGCTAGGTGCCTGTGTTCTGTTTGTGGTTGTGATGTCACTTGTGGCTCAGTGCCTGATAGGCCAGTGCTAGGCCCATGGCTGCTGTTTTCAATTGTGAGGTCACTTGTGGCTCAGTGACTGATAGGCCAGTGCTAGGTCCCTGAGTTCTGTTTGTGGTTGTGATGTCACTTGTGGCTCAGTGCCTGATAGGCTAGTGCTAGGTGCCCATGGCTGCTGTTTGTGGTTGTGATGTCACTTGTGGCTCAGTGCCTGATAGGCCAGTGCTAGGTGCATGGCTGCTGTTTGTGGTTGTGAGGTCACTTGTGGCTCAGTGCCTGCTAGGCCAGTGCTAGGTGCGTGGCTGCTGTTTGTGGTTGTGAGGTCACTTGTGGCTCAGTGCCTGCTAGGCCAGTGCTAGGTGCATGGCTGCTGTTTGTGGTTGTGAGGTCACTTGTGGCTCAGTGCCTGCTAGGCCAGTGCTAGGCCCATGGCTGCTGTTTTCAATTCTGAGGTCAGTTGTGGCTGAGTGCCTGATAGGCCAGTGCTTGGTGCCTGTGTTCTGTTTGTGGTTGTGAGGTCACTTGTGGCTCAGTGCTTGATAGGCCAGTGCTAGGCCCATGGCTGCTGTTTTCAATTGTGATGTCACTTGTGGCTCAGTGCCTGATAGGCCAGTGCTAGGCCCATGGCTGCTGTTTTCAATTGTGAGGTCAGTTGTGGCTGAGTGCCTGATAGGCCAGTGCTAGGTGCCTGTGTTCTGTTTGTGGTTGTGAGGTCACTTGTGGCTCAGTGCTTGATAGGCCAGTGCTAGTCCCATGGCTGCTGTTTGTGGTTGTGAGGTCACTTGTGGCTCAGTGCCTGATAGGCCAGTGCTAGGTGCCTGGGTGCTGTTTGTGGTTGTGAGGTCAGTTGTGGCTCAGTGCCTGATAGGCCAGTGCTAGGTGCCTGGGTGCTGTTTGTGGTTGTGATGTCACTTGTGGCTCAGTGCCTGATAGGCCAGTGCTAGGTGCCTGGGTGCTGTTTGTGGTTGTGATGTCACTTGTGGCTCAGTGCCTGATAGGCCAGTGCTAGGCGCATGGCTGCTGTTTTCAATTGTGAGGTCACTTGTGGCTCAGTGACTGATAGGCCAGTGCTAGGTGCCTGGGTTCTTTTTGTGGTTGTGATGTCACTTGTGGCTCAGTGCCTGATAGGCTAGTGCTAGGTGCCCATGGCTGCTGTTTGTGGTTGTGAGGTCACTTGTGGCTCAGTGCCTGATAGGCCAGTGCTAGGTGCATGGCTGCTGTTTTCAATTGTGAGGTCAGTTGTGGCTGAGTGCCTGATAGGCCAGTGCTAGGTGCGTGGCTGCTGTTTGTGGTTGTGAGGTCACTTGTGGCTCAGTGCCTGATAGGCCAGTGCTAGGCGCATGGCTGCTGTTTTCAATTGTGATGTCAGTTGTGGCTCAGTGCCTGATAGGCCAGTGCTAGGCCCATGGCTGCTGTTTTCAATTGTGAGGTCAGTTGTGGCTGAGTGCCTGATAGGCCAGTGCTAGGTGCCTGTGTTCTGTTTGTGGTTGTGAGGTCAGTGGTGCCTCAGTGCCTGAAAGGCCAGTGCTAGGTGCCTGGGTGCTGTTTGTGGTTGTGAGGTCACTTGTGGCTCAGTGCCTGATAGGCCAGTGCTAGGCCCATGGCTGCTGTTTGTGGTTGTGATGTCACTTGTGGCTCAGTGCCTGATAGGCCAGTGCTAGGCCCATGGCTGCTGTTTTCAATTGTGATGTCACTTGTGGCTCAGTGCCTGCTAGGCCAGTGCTAGGCCCATGGCTGCTGTTTTCAATTGTGAGGTCACTTGTGGCTCAGTGCCTGATAGGCCAGTGCTAGGTGCCTGGTTTCTGTTTGTGGTTGTGAGGTCACTTGTGGCTCAGTGCCTGATAGGCCAGTGCTAGGCCCATGGCTGCTGTTGGTGGTTGTGAGGTCACTTGTGGCTCAGTGCCTGCTAGGCCATTGCTAGGCCCATGGCTGCTGTTTTCAATTGTGAGGTCACTTGTGGCTCAGTGCCTGATAGGCCAGTGCTAGGTGCATGGCTGCTGTTTGTGGTTGTGAGGTCACTTGTGGCTCAGTGCGTCATAGGCCAGTGCTAGGTGCCTGGGTGCTGTTTGTGGTTGTGATGTCACTTGTGGCTCAGTGCGTCATAGGCCAGTGCTAGGTGCCCATGGCTGCTGTTTGTGGTTGTGATGTCACTTGTCGCTCAGTGCCTGATAGGCCAGTGCTAGGCCCATGGCTGCTGTTTGTGGTTGTGAGGTCACTTGTGGCTCAGTGCCTGATAGGCCAGTGCTAGGCCCATGGCTGCTGGTTGTGGTTGTGAGGTCACTTGTGGCTCAGTGCCTGATAGGCCAGTGCTAGGCCCATGTCTGCTGTTTTCAATTCTGAGGTCAGTTGTGGCTGAGTGCCTGATAGGCCAGTGCTAGGTGCCTGTGTTCTGTTTGTGGTTGTGAGGTCACTTGTGGCTCAGTGCTTGATAGGCCAGTGCTAGTCCCATGGCTGCTGTTTGTGGTTGTGAGGTCACTTGTGTCTCAGTGCCTGATAGGCCAGTGCTAGGTGCCTGGGTGCTGTTTGTGGTTGTGAGGTCAGTTGTGGCTCAGTGCCTGATAGGCCAGTGCTAGGTGCCTGGGTGCTGTTTGTGGTTGTGATGTCACTTGTGGCTCAGTGCCTGATAGGCCAGTGCTAGGTGCCTGGGTGCTGTTTGTGGTTGTGATGTCACTTGTGGCTCAGTGCCTGATAGGCCAGTGCTAGGCCCATGGCTGCTGTTTGTGGTTGTGATGTCACTTGTGGCTCAGTGCCTGATAGGCCAGTGCTAGGCCCATGGCTGCTGTTTTCAATTGTGATGTCACTTGTGGCTCAGTGCCTGCTAGGCCAGTGCTAGGCCCATGGCTGCTGTTTTCAATTGTGAGGTCACTTGTGGCTCAGTGCCTGATAGGCCAGTGCTAGGTGCCTGGGTGCTGTTTGTGGTTGTGAGGTCACTTGTGGCTCAGTGCCTGCTAGGCCAGTGCTAGGTGCGTGGCTGCTGTTTGTGGTTGTGAGGTCACTTGTGGCTCAGTGCCTGCTAGGCCATTGCTAGGCCCATGGCTGCTGTTTTCAATTGTGAGGTCACTTGTGGCTCAGTGCCTGATAGGCCAGTGCTAGGTGCATGGCTGCTGTTTGTGGTTGTGAGGTCACTTGTGGCTCAGTGCGTCATAGGCCAGTGCTAGGTGCCTGGGTGCTGTTTGTGGTTGTGATGTCACTTGTGGCTCAGTGCGTCATAGGCCAGTGCTAGGTGCCCATGGCTGCTGTTTGTGGTTGTGATGTCACTTGTCGCTCAGTGCCTGATAGGCCAGTGCTAGGCCCATGGCTGCTGTTTGTGGTTGTGAGGTCACTTGTGTCTCAGTGCCTGATAGGCCAGTGCTAGGCCCATGGCTGCTGGTTGTGGTTGTGAGGTCACTTGTGGCTCAGTGCCTGATAGGCCAGTGCTAGGCCCATATCTGCTGTTTTCAATTCTGAGGTCAGTTGTGGCTGAGTGCCTGATAGGCCAGTGCTAGGTGCCTGTGTTCTGTTTGTGGTTGTGAGGTCACTTGTGGCTCAGTGCTTGATAGGCCAGTGCTAGTCCCATGGCTGCTGTTTGTGGTTGTGATGTCACTTGTGGCTCAGTGCCTGATAGGCCAGTGCTAGGTGCCTGGGTGCTGTTTGTGGTTGTGAGGTCACTTGTGGCTCAGTGCCTGATAGGCCAGTGCTAGGTGCCTGGGTGCTGTTTGTGGTTGTGATGTCACTTGTGGCTCAGTGCCTGATAGGCCAGTGCTAGGTGCCTGGGTGCTGTTTGTGGTTGTGATGTCACTTGTGGCTCAGTGCCTGATAGGCCAGTGCTAGGCGCATGGCTGCTGTTTTCAATTGTGAGGTCACTTGTGGCTCAGTGACTGATAGGCCAGTGCTAGGTGCCTGGGTTCTTTTTGTGGTTGTGATGTCACTTGTGGCTCAGTGCCTGATAGGCTAGTGCTAGGTGCCCATGGCTGCTGTTTGTGGTTGTGAGGTCACTTGTGGCTCAGTGCCTGATAGGCCAGTGCTAGGTGCATGGCTGCTGTTTTCAATTGTGAGGTCAGTTGTGGCTGAGTGCCTGATAGGCCAGTGCTAGGTGCGTGGCTGCTGTTTGTGGTTGTGAGGTCACTTGTGGCTCAGTGCCTGATAGGCCAGTGCTAGGCGCATGGCTGCTGTTTTCAATTGTGATGTCAGTTGTGGCTCAGTGCCTGATAGGCCAGTGCTAGGCCCATGGCTGCTGTTTTCAATTGTGAGGTCAGTTGTGGCTGAGTGCCTGATAGGCCAGTGCTAGGTGCCTGTGTTCTGTTTGTGGTTGTGAGGTCAGTGGTGCCTCAGTGCCTGAAAGGCCAGTGCTAGGTGCCTGGGTGCTGTTTGTGGTTGTGAGGTCACTTGTGGCTCAGTGCCTGATAGGCCAGTGCTAGGCCCATGGCTGCTGTTTGTGGTTGTGATGTCACTTGTGGCTCAGTGCCTGATAGGCCAGTGCTAGGCCCATGGCTGCTGTTTTCAATTGTGATGTCACTTGTGGCTCAGTGCCTGCTAGGCCAGTGCTAGGCCCATGGCTGCTGTTTTCAATTGTGAGGTCACTTGTGGCTCAGTGCCTGATAGGCCAGTGCTAGGTGCCTGGGTGCTGTTTGTGGTTGTGAGGTCACTTGTGGCTCAGTGCCTGATAGGCCAGTGCTAGGCCCATGGCTGCTGTTGGTGGTTGTGAGGTCACTTGTGGCTCAGTGCCTGCTAGGCCATTGCTAGGCCCATGGCTGCTGTTTTCAATTGTGAGGTCACTTGTGGCTCAGTGCCTGATAGGCCAGTGCTAGGTGCATGGCTGCTGTTTGTGGTTGTGAGGTCACTTGTGGCTCAGTGCGTCATAGGCCAGTGCTAGGTGCCTGGGTGCTGTTTGTGGTTGTGATGTCACTTGTGGCTCAGTGCGTCATAGGCCAGTGCTAGGTGCCCATGGCTGCTGTTTGTGGTTGTGATGTCACTTGTCGCTCAGTGCCTGATAGGCCAGTGCTAGGCCCATGGCTGCTGTTTGTGGTTGTGAGGTCACTTGTGGCTCAGTGCCTGATAGGCCAGTGCTAGGCCCATGGCTGCTGGTTGTGGTTGTGAGGTCACTTGTGGCTCAGTGCCTGATAGGCCAGTGCTAGGCCCATGTCTGCTGTTTTCAATTCTGAGGTCAGTTGTGGCTGAGTGCCTGATAGGCCAGTGCTAGGTGCCTGTGTTCTGTTTGTGGTTGTGAGGTCACTTGTGGCTCAGTGCTTGATAGGCCAGTGCTAGTCCCATGGCTGCTGTTTGTGGTTGTGAGGTCACTTGTGGCTCAGTGCCTGATAGGCCAGTGCTAGGTGCCTGGGTGCTGTTTGTGGTTGTGAGGTCAGTTGTGGCTCAGTGCCTGATAGGCCAGTGCTAGGTGCCTGGGTGCTGTTTGTGGTTGTGATGTCACTTGTGGCTCAGTGCCTGATAGGCCAGTGCTAGGTGCCTGGGTGCTGTTTGTGGTTGTGATGTCACTTGTGGCTCAGTGCCTGATAGGCCAGTGCTAGGCGCATGGCTGCTGTTTTCAATTGTGAGGTCACTTGTGGCTCAGTGACTGATAGGCCAGTGCTAGGTGCCTGGGTTCTGTTTGTGGTTGTGATGTCACTTGTGGCTCAGTGCCTGATAGGCTAGTGCTAGGTGCCCATGGCTGCTGTTTGTGGTTGTGAGGTCACTTGTGGCTCAGTGCCTGATAGGCCAGTGCTAGGTGCATGGCTGCTGTTTTCAATTGTGAGGTCAGTTGTGGCTGAGTGCCTGATAGGCCAGTGCTAGGTGCCTGTGTTCTGTTTGTGGTTGTGAGGTCAGTGGTGCCTCAGTGCCTGAAAGGCCAGTGCTAGGTGCGTGGCTGCTGTTTGTGGTTGTGAGGTCCCTTGTGGCTCAGTGCCTGATAGGCCAGTGCTAGGCCCATGGCTGCTGTTTGTGGTTGTGATGTCACTTGTGGCTCAGTGCCTGCTAGGCCAGTGCTAGGCCCATGGCTGCTGTTTTCAATTGTGAGGTCACTTGTGGCTCAGTGCCTGATAGGCCAGTGCTAGGTGCCTGGGTGCTGTTTGTGGTTGTGAGGTCACTTGTGGCTCAGTGCCTGCTAGGCCAGTGCTAGGTGCGTGGCTGCTGTTTGTGGTTGTGAGGTCACTTGTGGCTCAGTGCCTGCTAGGCCAGTGCTAGGCCCATGGCTGCTGTTTTCAATTGTGAGGTCACTTGTGGCTCAGTGCCTGATAGGCCAGTGCTAGGCCCATGGCTGCTGTTTGTGGTTGTGAGGTCACTTGTGGCTCAGTGCCTGATAGGCCAGTGCTAGGCCCATGGCTGCTGGTTGTGGTTGTGAGGTCACTTGTGGCTCAGTGCCTGATAGGCCAGTGCTAGGCCCATGTCTGCTGTTTTCAATTCTGAGGTCAGTTGTGGCTGAGTGCCTGATAGGCCAGTGCTAGGTGCCTGTGTTCTGTTTGTGGTTGTGAGGTCACTTGTGGCTCAGTGCTTGATAGGCCAGTGCTAGTCCCATGGCTGCTGTTTGTGGTTGTGAGGTCACTTGTGGCTCAGTGCCTGATAGGCCAGTGCTAGGTGCCTGGGTGCTGTTTATGGTTGTGAGGTCACTTGTGGCTCAGTGCCTGATAGGCCAGTGCTAGGTGCCTGGGTGCTGTTTGTGGTTGTGATGTCACTTGTGGCTCAGTGCCTGATAGGCCAGTGCTAGGTGCCTGGGTGCTGTTTGTGGTTGTGATGTCACTTGTGGCTCAGTGCCTGATAGGCCAGTGCTAGGCGCATGGCTGCTGTTTTCAATTGTGAGGTCACTTGTGGCTCAGTGACTGATAGGCCAGTGCTAGGTGCCTGGGTTCTGTTTGTGGTTGTGAGGTCAGTGGTGCCTCAGTGCCTGAAAGGCCAGTGCTAGGTGCCTGGGTGCTGTTTGTGGTTGTGAGGTCACTTGTGGCTCAGTGCCTGATAGGCCAGTGCTAGGCCCATGGCTGCTGTTTGTGGTTGTGATGTCACTTGTGGCTCAGTGCCTGATAGGCCAGTGCTAGGCCCATGGCTGCTGTTTTCAATTGTGATGTCACTTGTGGCTCAGTGCCTGCTAGGCCAGTGCTAGGCCCATGGCTGCTGTTTTCAATTGTGAGGTCACTTGTGGCTCAGTGCCTGATAGGCCAGTGCTAGGTGCCTGGGTGCTGTTTGTGGTTGTGAGGTCACTTGTGGCTCAGTGCCTGCTAGGCCAGTGCTAGGTGCGTGGCTGCTGTTTGTGGTTGTGAGGTCACTTGTGGCTCAGTGCCTGCTAGGCCAGTGCTAGGCCCATGGCTGCTGTTTTCAATTGTGAGGTCACTTGTGGCTCAGTGCCTGATAGGCCAGTGCTAGGTGCATGGCTGCTGTTTGTGGTTGTGAGGTCACTTGTGGCTCAGTGCGTCATAGGCCAGTGCTAGGTGCCTGGGTTCTGTTTGTGGTTGTGATGTCACTTGTGGCTCAGTGCCTGATAGGCCAGTGCTAGGCCCATGGCTGCTGTTTGTGGTTGTGAGGTCACTTGTGGCTCAGTGCCTGCTAGGCCAGTGCTAGGCCCATGTCTGCTGTTTTCAATTCTGAGGTCAGTTGTGGCTGAGTGCCTGATAGGCCAGTGCTAGGTGCCTGTGTTCTGTTTGTGGTTGTGAGGTCACTTGTGGCTCAGTGCCTGCTAGGCCAGTGCTAGGCCCATGGCTGCTGTTTGTGGTTGTGAGGTCCCTTGTGGCTCAGTGCCTGATAGGCCAGTGCCAGGCCCATGGCTGCTGTTTGTGGTTGTGATGTCACTTGTGGCTCAGTGCCTGATAGGCCAGTGCTAGGTGCCTGGGTGCTGTTTGTGGTTGTGATGTCACTTGTGGCTCAGTGCCTGATAGGCCAGTGCTAGGCCCATGGCTGCTGTTTGTGGTTGTGAGGTCACTTGTGGCTCAGTGCCTGATAGGCCAGTGCTAGGCCCATGGCTGCTGTTTGTGGTTGTGATGTCACTTGTGGCTCAGTGCCTGATAGGCCAGTGCTAGGCCCATGGCTGCTGGTTGTGGTTGTGAGGTCACTTGTGGCTCAGTGCCTGATAGGCCAGTGCTAGGCGCATGGCTGCTGTTTTCAATTGTGATGTCACTTGTGGCTCAGTGCCTGATAGGCCAGTGCTAGGCCCATGGCTGCTGTTTTCAATTCTGAGGTCACTTGTGGCTCAGTGCCTGATAGGCCAGTGCTAGGTGCCTGTGTTCTGTTTGTGGTTGTGAGGTCAGTGGTGCCTCAGTGCCTGAAAGGCCAGTGCTAGGTGCCTGGGTGCTGTTTGTGGTTGTGAGGTCACTTGTGGCTCAGTGCCTGATAGGCCAGTGCTAGGCCCATGGCTGCTGTTGGTGGTTGTGAGGTCAGTTGTGGCTCAGTGCCTGATAGGCCAGTGCTAGGCGCATGGCTGCTGTTTTCAATTGTGATGTCACTTGTGGCTCAGTGCCTGATAGGCCAGTGCTAGGCCCATGGCTGCTGTTTTCAATTGTGAGGTCACTTGTGGCTCAGTGCCTGATAGGCCAGTGCTAGGCCCATGGCTGCTGTTTTCAATTGTGAGGTCACTTGTGGCTCAGTGCCTGATAGGCCAGTGCTAGGTGCCTGGGTGCTGTTTGTGGTTGTGAGGTCACTTGTGGCTCAGTGCCTGCTAGGCCAGTGCTAGGTGCCTGGGTGCTGTTTGTGGTTGTGAGGTCACTTGTGGCTCAGTGCCTGATAGGCCAGTGCTAGGCCCATGGCTGCTGTTTGTGGTTGTGAGGTCACTTGTGGCTCAGTGCCTGATAGGCCAGTGCTAGGCCCATGGCTGCTGTTTTCAATTGTGATGTCACTTGTGGCTCAGTGCCTGCTAGGCCAGTGCTAGGCCCATGGCTGCTGTTTTCAATTGTGAGGTCACTTGTGGCTCAGTGCCTGATAGGCCAGTGCTAGGTGCCTGGGTGCTGTTTGTGGTTGTGAGGTCACTTGTGGCTCAGTGCCTGATAGGCCAGTGCTAGGCCCATGGCTGCTGTTGGTGGTTGTGAGGTCACTTGTGGCTCAGTGCCTGCTAGGCCATTGCTAGGCCCATGGCTGCTGTTTTCAATTGTGAGGTCACTTGTGGCTCAGTGCCTGATAGGCCAGTGCTAGGTGCATGGCTGCTGTTTGTGGTTGTGAGGTCACTTGTGGCTCAGTGCGTCATAGGCCAGTGCTAGGTGCCTGGGTGCTGTTTGTGGTTGTGATGTCACTTGTGGCTCAGTGCGTCATAGGCCAGTGCTAGGTGCCCATGGCTGCTGTTTGTGGTTGTGATGTCACTTGTCGCTCAGTGCCTGATAGGCCAGTGCTAGGCCCATGGCTGCTGTTTGTGGTTGTGAGGTCACTTGTGGCTCAGTGCCTGATAGGCCAGTGCTAGGCCCATGGCTGCTGGTTGTGGTTGTGAGGTCACTTGTGGCTCAGTGCCTGATAGGCCAGTGCTAGGCCCATGTCTGCTGTTTTCAATTCTGAGGTCAGTTGTGGCTGAGTGCCTGATAGGCCAGTGCTAGGTGCCTGTGTTCTGTTTGTGGTTGTGAGGTCACTTGTGGCTCAGTGCTTGATAGGCCAGTGCTAGTCCCATGGCTGCTGTTTGTGGTTGTGAGGTCACTTGTGGCTCAGTGCCTGATAGGCCAGTGCTAGGTGCCTGGGTGCTGTTTGTGGTTGTGAGGTCAGTTGTGGCTCAGTGCCTGATAGGCCAGTGCTAGGTGCCTGGGTGCTGTTTGTGGTTGTGATGTCACTTGTGGCTCAGTGCCTGATAGGCCAGTGCTAGGTGCCTGGGTGCTGTTTGTGGTTGTGATGTCACTTGTGGCTCAGTGCCTGATAGGCCAGTGCTAGGCGCATGGCTGCTGTTTTCAATTGTGAGGTCACTTGTGGCTCAGTGACTGATAGGCCAGTGCTAGGTGCCTGGGTTCTGTTTGTGGTTGTGATGTCACTTGTGGCTCAGTGCCTGATAGGCTAGTGCTAGGTGCCCATGGCTGCTGTTTGTGGTTGTGAGGTCACTTGTGGCTCAGTGCCTGATAGGCCAGTGCTAGGTGCATGGCTGCTGTTTTCAATTGTGAGGTCAGTTGTGGCTGAGTGCCTGATAGGCCAGTGCTAGGTGCCTGTGTTCTGTTTGTGGTTGTGAGGTCAGTGGTGCCTCAGTGCCTGAAAGGCCAGTGCTAGGTGCGTGGCTGCTGTTTGTGGTTGTGAGGTCACTTGTGGCTCAGTGCCTGATAGGCCAGTGCTAGGCCCATGGCTGCTGTTTGTGGTTGTGATGTCACTTGTGGCTCAGTGCCTGCTAGGCCAGTGCTAGGCCCATGGCTGCTGTTTTCAATTGTGAGGTCACTTGTGGCTCAGTGCCTGATAGGCCAGTGCTAGGTGCCTGGGTGCTGTTTGTGGTTGTGAGGTCACTTGTGGCTCAGTGCCTGCTAGGCCAGTGCTAGGTGCGTGGCTGCTGTTTGTGGTTGTGAGGTCACTTGTGGCTCAGTGCCTGCTAGGCCAGTGCTAGGCCCATGGCTGCTGTTTTCAATTGTGAGGTCACTTGTGGCTCAGTGCCTGATAGGCCAGTGCTAGGCCCATGGCTGCTGTTTGTGGTTGTGAGGTCACTTGTGGCTCAGTGCCTGATAGGCCAGTGCTAGGCCCATGGCTGCTGGTTGTGGTTGTGAGGTCACTTGTGGCTCAGTGCCTGATAGGCCAGTGCTAGGCCCATGTCTGCTGTTTTCAATTCTGAGGTCAGTTGTGGCTGAGTGCCTGATAGGCCAGTGCTAGGTGCCTGTGTTCTGTTTGTGGTTGTGAGGTCACTTGTGGCTCAGTGCTTGATAGGCCAGTGCTAGTCCCATGGCTGCTGTTTGTGGTTGTGAGGTCACTTGTGGCTCAGTGCCTGATAGGCCAGTGCTAGGTGCCTGGGTGCTGTTTATGGTTGTGAGGTCACTTGTGGCTCAGTGCCTGATAGGCCAGTGCTAGGTGCCTGGGTGCTGTTTGTGGTTGTGATGTCACTTGTGGCTCAGTGCCTGATAGGCCAGTGCTAGGTGCCTGGGTGCTGTTTGTGGTTGTGATGTCACTTGTGGCTCAGTGCCTGATAGGCCAGTGCTAGGCGCATGGCTGCTGTTTTCAATTGTGAGGTCACTTGTGGCTCAGTGACTGATAGGCCAGTGCTAGGTGCCTGGGTTCTGTTTGTGGTTGTGAGGTCAGTGGTGCCTCAGTGCCTGAAAGGCCAGTGCTAGGTGCCTGGGTGCTGTTTGTGGTTGTGAGGTCACTTGTGGCTCAGTGCCTGATAGGCCAGTGCTAGGCCCATGGCTGCTGTTTGTGGTTGTGATGTCACTTGTGGCTCAGTGCCTGATAGGCCAGTGCTAGGCCCATG
Source organism: Apteryx mantelli (assembly GCF_036417845.1). NCBI lineage: Eukaryota > Metazoa > Chordata > Aves > Apterygiformes > Apterygidae > Apteryx > Apteryx mantelli. Next base: position 10,213,625 of record NW_027118553.1, on the reverse strand, counting down.
GCTGCTGTTTTCAATTGTGATGTCACTTGTGGCTCAGTGCCTGCTAGGCCAGTGCTAGGCCCATGGCTGCTGTTTTCAATTGTGAGGTCACTTGTGGCTCAGTGCCTGATAGGCCAGTGCTAGGTGCCTGGGTGCTGTTTGTGGTTGTGAGGTCACTTGTGGCTCAGTGCCTGCTAGGCCAGTGCTAGGTGCGTGGCTGCTGTTTGTGGTTGTGAGGTCACTTGTGGCTCAGTGCCTGCTAGGCCAGTGCTAGGCCCATGGCTGCTGTTTTCAATTGTGAGGTCACTTGTGGCTCAGTGCCTGATAGGCCAGTGCTAGGTGCATGGCTGCTGTTTGTGGTTGTGAGGTCACTTGTGGCTCAGTGCGTCATAGGCCAGTGCTAGGTGCCTGGGTTCTGTTTGTGGTTGTGATGTCACTTGTGGCTCAGTGCCTGATAGGCCAGTGCTAGGCCCATGGCTGCTGTTTGTGGTTGTGAGGTCACTTGTGGCTCAGTGCCTGCTAGGCCAGTGCTAGGCCCATGTCTGCTGTTTTCAATTCTGAGGTCAGTTGTGGCTGAGTGCCTGATAGGCCAGTGCTAGGTGCCTGTGTTCTGTTTGTGGTTGTGAGGTCACTTGTGGCTCAGTGCCTGCTAGGCCAGTGCTAGGCCCATGGCTGCTGTTTGTGGTTGTGAGGTCCCTTGTGGCTCAGTGCCTGATAGGCCAGTGCCAGGCCCATGGCTGCTGTTTGTGGTTGTGATGTCACTTGTGGCTCAGTGCCTGATAGGCCAGTGCTAGGTGCCTGGGTGCTGTTTGTGGTTGTGATGTCACTTGTGGCTCAGTGCCTGATAGGCCAGTGCTAGGCCCATGGCTGCTGTTTGTGGTTGTGAGGTCACTTGTGGCTCAGTGCCTGATAGGCCAGTGCTAGGCCCATGGCTGCTGTTTGTGGTTGTGATGTCACTTGTGGCTCAGTGCCTGATAGGCCAGTGCTAGGCCCATGGCTGCTGGTTGTGGTTGTGAGGTCACTTGTGGCTCAGTGCCTGATAGGCCAGTGCTAGGCGCATGGCTGCTGTTTTCAATTGTGATGTCACTTGTGGCTCAGTGCCTGATAGGCCAGTGCTAGGCCCATGGCTGCTGTTTTCAATTCTGAGGTCACTTGTGGCTCAGTGCCTGATAGGCCAGTGCTAGGTGCCTGTGTTCTGTTTGTGGTTGTGAGGTCAGTGGTGCCTCAGTGCCTGAAAGGCCAGTGCTAGGTGCCTGGGTGCTGTTTGTGGTTGTGAGGTCACTTGTGGCTCAGTGCCTGATAGGCCAGTGCTAGGCCCATGGCTGCTGTTGGTGGTTGTGAGGTCAGTTGTGGCTCAGTGCCTGATAGGCCAGTGCTAGGCGCATGGCTGCTGTTTTCAATTGTGATGTCACTTGTGGCTCAGTGCCTGATAGGCCAGTGCTAGGCCCATGGCTGCTGTTTTCAATTGTGAGGTCACTTGTGGCTCAGTGCCTGATAGGCCAGTGCTAGGCCCATGGCTGCTGTTTTCAATTGTGAGGTCACTTGTGGCTCAGTGCCTGATAGGCCAGTGCTAGGTGCCTGGGTGCTGTTTGTGGTTGTGAGGTCACTTGTGGCTCAGTGCCTGATAGGCCAGTGCTAGGTGCCTGGGTGCTGTTTGTGGTTGTGATGTCACTTGTGGCTCAGTGCCTGCTAGGCCAGTGCTAGGTGCATGGCTGCTGTTTGTGGTTGTGAGGTCACTTGTGGCTCAGTGCGTCATAGGCCAGTGCTAGGTGCCTGGGTTCTGTTTGTGGTTGTGATGTCACTTGTGGCTCAGTGCCTGATAGGCTAGTGCTAGGTGCCCATGGCTGCTGTTTGTGGTTGTGATGTCACTTGTGGCTCAGTGCCTGATAGGCTAGTGCTAGGTGCCCATGGCTGCTGTTTGTGGTTGTGAGGTCACTTGTGGCTCAGTGCCTGATAGGCTAGTGCTAGGTGCCCATGGCTGCTGTTTGTGGTTGTGATGTCACTTGTGGCTCAGTGCCTGATAGGCTAGTGCTAGGTGCCCATGGCTGCTGTTTGTGGTTGTGAGGTCACTTGTGTCTCAGTGCCTGATAGGCCAGTGCTAGGTGCATGGCTGCTGTTTGTGGTTGTGATGTCACTTGTGGCTCGGTGCCTGATAGGCCAGTGCTAGGCCGATGGCTGCTGTTTGTTGTTGTGAGGTCACTTGTGGCTCAGTGCCTGATAGGCCAGTGCTAGGCGCATGGCTGCTGTTTTCAATTGTGAGGTCACTTGTGGCTCAGTGCTTGATAGGCCAGTGCTAGTCCCATGGCTGCTGTTTGTGGTTGTGAGGTCACTTGTGGCTCAGTGCCTGCTAGGCCAGTGCTAGGCCCATGGCTGCTCTTTGTGGTTGTGAGGTCACTTGTGTTTCAGTGTCTGATAGGCCAGTGCTAGGTGCCTGGGTGCTGTTTGTGGTTGTGATGTCAGTTGTGGCTCAGTGCCTGATAGGCCAGTGCTAGCTGCATGGCTGCTCTTTGTGGTTGTGAGGTCACTTGTGGCTCAGTGCCTGATAGGCCAGTGCTAGTTGCCTGGGTTCTGTTTGTGGTTGTGAGGTCACTTGTGGCTGAGTGCCTGCTAGGCCAGTGCTAGTTGCCTGGGTTCTGTTTGTGGCTGTGATGTCACTTGTGGCTCAGTGCCTGCTAGGCCAGTGCTAGGCCCATGGCTGCTGTTTGTGGCTGTGATGTCACTTGTGGCTCAGTGCCTGCTAGGCCAGTGCTAGGCCCATGGCTGCTGTTTGTGGTTGTGAGGTCACTTGTGTTTCAGTGCCTAATACGCCAGTGCTAGGCCCATGGGTGCTGTTTGTGGTTGTGAGGTCACTTGTGGCTCAGTGCCTGATAGGCCAGTGCTAGCTGCATGGCTGCTGTTTGTGGTTGTGAGGTCACTTGTGGCTCAGTGCTTTAGAGTCCAGTTCTGGTGAGAATAGAGGGCTGTGAAAGGAGCATGGCCTAAGCTTAGGGAAGTCTTTGCAAAGTTCTCGTGCTTTTTGATAGCTTCCTTTCTTCCTGCATTTGCTAAGGAGGAAAGTAAAAGGATGCCACAAATGGGCTCTGTCCTCACTAGACCAAGGAGATGGACATGTACACACCCCTGCATGGAGAGCGTTTTCAAACCTTTTACAGGTTGGGGCCCGTTTTGTCAGTTTGTTTCCAATATTCCTCGACACCGGTGTCCTTATTCCTTTCTCCCAGGCCCTTCGTTTAACCTAAATGGTAAAGCCAGAGTTTAACCGCTCATGGAGGTGTGCTGTTAGAGACAGACGTATCTAAGCATACATTCATTTTTCCTCGCTTCTGCCTCCTGTCCATCTGTGTCCCCTGGCTGTGGCTGCTTTAGCAAATCCAAGCTTTCCCCATTCATTTCTGAAATGTGGAGAGAAAATGGATCTTCCTGCATCATCAAACTACTTCTGACCCCCCAAGTGTTTGATGAAGACAGGCAGAACAAGAGTCTTATGGATGGTGAGTGCTCTCCTAAACCTGGAGCAGGATGTGCTACTGTTTAAGAGCTGGTATTGCTACCATAGCCAGGTATTTTAACTGTAGTTATCTCTGAATGTCACATTGAGAATGCTGAAGTGTTCTTTCTCTCTGCAGGAAAGCTGATGTGTGCACGCTGTGACTGAAGACAACTCGACTGAAACTCATGTTGTGCTAAAAATTGAGCTGGAGGACACAGAAATCTTCTGCCCCCTTGAGTTTTACCTTCTGAAATACCAAAACATGCTGAATGAGAACCTATTTTAGTAGGAATATATTTGCATTTACCATCTATGCCCCAATATTTTCTGCTTGATGTTAGTAGTAAATTGACAGCAACTATTCCATGTGTTCGGTGAAAGGTGCAGTGAAGGATCTCAGTTCTGTTGTAGGAAGTTTTTGTGCACCTGACACAAAAGGGAGATGGTCCAGTAGTGATGTTACCGGCTGGGTTTGGGAGCAAAAGAAAGGAAAAGAAGTGATTTTTTGTTGAACCCAGATTGCAGAATCCTTACAGTGTTGCCTAGTCTTTTTGAAAGCAACTAGAAGAAAACTTAGAAACCGCTTTCAGTCTCTGTTCGTGAAGCAGAACTACTTGCAAGACTCCATCTTTGTTTCAGCTGATGAAATCTTTCACCCGACTGTTGCCTTGTGCCTGGTGAGGAAGTGTGCAGCTGAGACTTACTGAAAGACCTAGATCCTGAGCCCTGCTTCAGCAGGATGTTATTTCAGTGAGTGTCTGAGTTGCTTTTCTGTCTTTTCTTTCCTGTCCTAGGTGGACTCTTCTTTTTCTGGAGCTTACAGAGGTAGTGATTTACATGTTTGCTTATGATCTGAGATGGCTTTGTAACTTTTAGTGTGTTGCTTTCCTTGAGGAAGGCAGCAAGCTTTACATCTAGGCCGGGGCAGTATGCTGTTGCTAGTGACACCAGCAACCTTGGGTGCTCGAAGGGGGTGTTACTGGAAGGCCTGTGAGAAAGAGGCCGAAGACGCAGTGGTGGGAGAAGTAGCTGTGTGTGAGCGGGCTGTAGCCTGGGTGAGGTGTGTGGGGTTGCTGAGATGCTGCAGCGGTGGCAGTAGCTGCCCCTCGAGAGACCTTCCCATGTTTCTGGTGGAGATGATCCGCAAGGTGCTTGGAGGGGAGAACTTTGGGAGCTGAAACGTAATGTTGGGAGTCAAGGCCCTCTGCAGGGCCCTTGGTCTGTGAGAGACTTGCCTGTGGCTGCCCAACCCTGTTGTGCCTGTTCTTTCCACAGCATTGAGCCACGTGTGGAGGACCCTGGCCAGACTCGAGCAGGGAAGAGAAAATCAGGAGTTACACCTTATTCAGGTAATTAATGTGCATTATTGTTCTTGGGTGTCAGGTGCCTTGGAAAACTCTGCTTCTTCTACTAACCCATTGTTGCTGAAATGGTGAGGCTTTTCCCCCATTCTTTTCTCTTGGTGACCAGCTGTGCAGCCAGGGGCCCAAGGAGGTGTCGTGGGGGCTAGCCCTAGGGAGGATATAATCTGTGCAGAGTGAATGTGACGGGATGCTCTATTTCTAGTGCCAGCAGGAGAGATGCCCACGTCAGCAGAGTGCCCTGGACTCCAGGCACTGTTTTCTGGCTGTGTGCCTCTCCCCCTGGGCAGCAGCAAGAGCATTTCAGCTGAAAGTCCAAAATCTTTTGGTCGAGGAAGTCTAAATCAGCTGGAGCGTTTATGCTAATATAGCTTCTGTCGGAAGCTGCAGAATACAACAAGCTCTCTCTGGAAAGAAAGAAAAAAAAATGGGGGGAAAAAAGACCCTCCTGGCTGGTTACTGGCTGAAGTGGCTTTGTAAGGATTTTGTGAAAGGGAAAATGCATGTTAAAAGTGAATGAGAGCCTTCAGTGTGCCAGTGACTTTCTGAGGTGTAGACTGAGCTCTGTTGGAAGAGGGGTGACCTTTGTAGTGTCCTGCTGTTTGCAGTAATGGTGGAAGATAAATTCCCTGGGCACCCTTAGGAGCCCTTTGCTTAAATTAAGGTAGAGTTTAGACAAGATTTAAATAATCCCTTTGTAACTCTTTGGTGCATGTGTGTGCATGTTTTTTGGGTTTTTTTGTTTGTTTGTTTGTTTTATGATGGCAGAGCTTCCAAACCAAGTAAGTAGGTCGCATCTTTTCTGGACAAGCTCCGTTCCATTGTTTATATCAAGGTGGCTTCTTTTCTGGACCTTCTCTAGAAAATTGGAGGTATGTAACTTGTGAGGGTGTCCTGAACTGTGCCCTGCAGAGAGGTCAGGTTAAATCGGTTTGCTGACAAACAATTTTCTTCTGTATCCTGCAGTTCGTAAGAATGTGATGTGTACACATTTACTATTGCCCCAAAGAGGTTTTTTTTTATCCTGTTTGTTATTTAAATAATAGTTCACAAGTACTTCTTTTTACATGTCTGACATGATTATGCTGACGTATGAGTTTTGTAATTATTTTTGAGTAGGTGCTGGAATTAGGAGCCTAATTTGGTCTGGTGTGGAGTCTCGACATTAAACCCGTAGCAGCTGCCTTGCTTCCGTGCTCATGAACTTTCACATGATACTCGCAAGGCCTGTTTGTCAGAGTTTGGGCCTCGTGCTCAGCAGTCAGTGTTAGGAAGCTGTCTGCTCTGTCCCCCATAAACTGGCAGCCCCGTACATGTAATTGTCCTTGAAAGTTGACTCGTGCTTTTTCTCTTAACACTTTGCCTTCCTTAAGCACACTTGGATGCCAACAGCCATATTGCAGCCAGTCAAACGCACACCATGGTGTTCCGATTGCCTGATTCGTGTTGTCATCTGTTTCCCCTTGTGTCGTCAGCTCAGCTCCCTTTGAAGCTCACCACCCTCAAGACCTTCCAGGCTCCTGTCCTAGGTGCCTTGGTGTGGGCAATGCCTGCTGTGGCTGGCTGAAACCTCAGCATTGCGAGGGCTGCAGCCTGGTGCGGCACAAGAGGCGTTTGCTGTTCTTGTGTTCGTTCCTGAGCTGCTTTCTTGTGTTTGCTAGTCCTCGGGTTTTCTGTGCGCTTCCTCTCTTTCCACTGTTACTGCTGAAGAGCGAGCAGATTGAAACAACCCTGCCCTTCAAAGTTAGGACTCTGAAACAAGGAACCAGGCTGCTGTGGCTCACTGAGCAGCAAACGGAGGGAGCCAGTGATCCTGGGCTCTGAAACACTCCTGCTGTTTCCGGGCTCTAACTTAACAGGCTGTGACAAGCCTTGTTTAGCTACCTGCTGCTTGAAGGTTCGTGTGCTCATTCCTATGTTTCATAAGCCCTTTCCACTGTAACTGTGGTTTTTCAGGCCATGGTGAGAGGGGTCCTTGCTGCATTTGAGGAAGGCAAGCCAGAGGAGACCATGAGCAGTGCTTTTAACCTCACTGCCACCCCTAAGGACGTCCAGGCACTAAGGAAGCTTTGCTGGCTCTGGGAGGAGGTAACATTTGCTGCAGTGTAGTGGTGTCATCATGCAGTGTGTATTGAAAAATACCTCTTGACAGTGTACGTGAGTTTTCTTTTCAAATTCTTTGCTGACCCCTCACTGCACATCTCAGAAGTATCTGGGTTCGGGCTCTGATTTTCCACCTTAAAGGGCGCAGTATTTCTGAAAGCAGCTGCACTTCTTGTCTGGTGCTGCTTCCCAGAGTTAGTCACACTTAAGTCCAGATTAACTGGAGCGGGTGACAAGTGTTTCTAAGAAACTCTGTAGAAAGTAACCATGCACAAAAGTCTGGGAACAAAAGCTGTGACTGGAGTTCTCTCAGGCAGCTGCCTGCTCCAGTTTTGCCAGCAGATGTGTTTCAAAGCTTTTTTCACACTTGCTTTTCTTTGCTCTTACATGTGCAGCTTTGTATTGGCCCTGCAGAAGGAGGAAGGACCTGAGGAAGGCTGTTAGCTGTAAATGATTTACTGCTATCATGCAGGCAATTGGAGTACTGTTAAAATCTACCCTAATTTCTCTCTAATATCTGACTATGATCTTTAGAATTTCTCCTTTTTTCCTACAAAAGTGGATTTTTGACTGCATTCAGCAGGAGGGAAGAATGAACCTAAGTGCAGTGTGTGACTGTGAATTCTCAAACACTTGTTCTTAAATATCTATCAAAAGGAAACATTTGAACTTTTTTTTTAAGGTTTTCGGAACCTGGCTAAGTGCAAACCAGCGCATGAAGTGAAGATGAGGGAAGATCTTGGAGCGTTCAGTGATGCAGAGAAAGTAGGTATTTATTTATCTTACTCTTTTTGTGTAAGTAATATATTTCACCCAGCAAATTAATAGCGCTAATTTTGCTGAAATAACTTCTTCCAAAGAATGCCACACTCTGAGAGAACTTTTATTTTTCCTCTCTAATTATAACTTTAGAAATTGATAGGTATGACCATACTAGAGGCATCCTCTAATCAGGGAGGACCTATCTTCTTCCTCAGAAAATGTGAAGTAACAGTGAGAAGTTGGTATATACACCTTGTGCTGCATTCTCTGAATTGCCTTTTTGTGATTTTTGAATGGACACTGTTTACAAACAGCTGTTTCGGGACTTGTTTTTTCACTCTAAAACTTATCAAAATGATGGCTGGGGTTGAAATATGCTAAAAGACTGCCTGATGCCTTCCATCGTATAGGCACAACCAGCTTTTAATCTGTTGTGATTTGCTCCTCAGTTGCTAAATCTTGTTGTTCCTCATGCACAAAGGAATGATGTTTGCTTGGGCAGGGTGGTTAGCCTACAGGCTAAAAGGGCGCTGTACAGCTTCCTGTGCTTGTCCCAGTGACTGAGGTTTGGATTGCCGTTTGCCTGTTTTTCCTTGACACCTCATCACCTCCCAAAGAATCTCCTGTCTCCTGTAGTTCAGTCACCTGTTACAGGCAAAAGGATCCCAGAATCATTTTTATAAATTGACTTAAGCTCCTTTGTAATATAGTCCCTTCATTGAGAGTCACTTCCAGGATTTCCTTTTCAGGGAGCTGCATTTATTGAGGGCAACTTTATGGGTATTTGTTCTTGTGGCAGCATTGCTTGTGAGCATAACTGGTTCTCTGTCCCTAGAGCAACTTCTATTATATGTAACAATCATATTTCCTCTGTCTTGGTTTGGCTATGTCAAATTAAATTCTCCCAGTGCGCTTTTGAATGATTGGCACTTCATTTTTAGAGCATCTTCATAGCCTGCCTGTGTCGCTTTTTGTTGGAATCTCAGTTCCTTTTTTTCAAATGAGACCAGAATTACCCACAGTATTTCATATGATATTCCTCAAGTGCCAGTAGGAATATTTCTGTATCTGCTGAGAAACTATGACTTTCTTCATGATTCTACTTGTGGATTATTAATCTGTAATTAGCTGATACACTCAGTTTTGTGGCTCGATAAGAAACTCCATATTTACTGAACCCTGGTTTAGAGCAGAAATTCTTGTGCTTCTGCATTTTTGTATTGAGGGGTTAGTCAGTGAGAGGTGCTGTTGGGGCCAGCTCGGAATTCAGAGCTCTCCTCTGGGCACTCAGTGGGAAATAATGTAGGAATGAGGGTAATTTGTGAAAGGCCTTAGCCACTTTGTTTGCAGTGAGAGAAGAAACTTGAAGGGTTTCAGGAGAATGTTCTTTGTGATGAAGGGAATAAGTTCAGAAGATGATCGTTAGAGCAACTTTCTGAATGGATCTGAGTGGGGCAAGGCTGTACTTCAGGACAGAAGAGGACGTTGCAGTAGTTGAGCTGATCATGCCTCGAGGAAGAGATGTAATTATGCAATACCTCGTGAAGGCAGTACCTCGCCCATGTTCCGCAGCCTGTGCAAGACTTGAACAAGGGGAATAAAAACCTATAAAAAGGCTCAAGCCAAAACTTGTATGCATCATAATTATCATCCTGTATGCATCGTAATTAACTGAAGCTCTCTCAGGAGCTCCCTTCTTGACTTGTCCTGCTGTTTTGGTAAGAGCTATGAACATGAAGTTCAGGGGAAATCAGGGGCAATAGATTCACAAGTACAGTTACTTTGCAAGGCTCTGGCCTATCATATGCCAAAGTCAAGCTACATATAAGTACCATGTACTTTTTTTTTTTTTTTTTAGCCTTCCCAATAAAGATGGAATTTTGTTCTCAAAAAGAAGAACATGTAATGCAGTTTGAAATCAGATGCATGAGGAATACATGTAATGGGCTGGAAACGTCATAGATCTCACAGTACCTTCTGGGGTAGACTGCACTTGATTTTTGATGTGACTTAGTGTGACCTAATCTTGTTGTTACTGCCTTTGAAATGCTTGCAGATGGAGACATGCAGTCTACCGCAGTGATTTCCCAGCCTCCGCTGATGATGATGAGGAACATTTTGCCAAGGAATCTACTGAAGAGGAGGAGCAACTGCCTGACTGTGAAGTGTTCTCCTCCCTGCTCTTGTACAGACTCTAAACAGTGGCAATATGTAATCCATTGGCATAATATGTAATTTGCTGGCACTGGTGGCTTTTAAGTGGGCTCTCTACCGTTGGACTTTTATAATTGATTCTTTAAGAGCACAGAATCACAGAATGGTTGAGGTTGGAAGGGACCTCTGGAGATCATCTAGTCCAACCCCCCTGCTCAAGCAGGGTCACCTAGAGCACATTGCACAGGATTGCATCCAGGCGCGTTTTGAATATCTCCAGAGAAGGAGACTCCACCACCTCTCGGGGCAACCTGTTCCAGTGCTCTGTCACCCTCACAGTGAAAAAGTATTTCCTCATGTTCAGATGGAATTGTCTGTGTTTCAGTTTGTGCCTGTTGCCTCGCGTCCTGTCACTGGGCACCACTGAAAAGAGTCTGGCTCCATCCTCTTGACACCCTCCCTTCAGATACTTGTACACATTGATAAGATCTCCTCTCAGCCTTCTCTTCTCCAAGCTAAACAGGCCCAGCTCTCTCAGTCTTTCCTCATAAGAGAGATGCTCCAGTCCCCTAATCATCTTTGTAGCCCTTCGCTGGACTTGCTCCAGTAGTGCCACATCCCTCTTGTACTGGGGAGCCCAGAACTGGACGCAGTACTCTAGATGTGGCCTCACCAGGGCTGAGTAGAGGGGGAGAATCACCTCCCTCGACCTGCTGGCAACACTCTTCCTGATGCACCCCAGGATACCATTGGCCTTCTTGGCCACAAGGGCACATTGCTGCCTCATGCTTAACTTGGTGTCCACCAGCACTCCCAGGTCCTTCTCAGCAGAGCTGCTTTCCAGCAGGTCAGCCCCCAACCTGTACTGCTGCATGGGGTTATTCCTCCCCAGGTGCAGGACCCTGCACTTGCCTTTGTTGAACTTCATGAGGTTCCTCTCTGCCCACCTCTCCAGCCTGTCCAGATCTCTCTGAATGGCAGCACAGCCCTCTGGCGTATCAGCCACTCCTCCCAGCTTTGTATCATCAGCAAACTTGCTGAGGGTGCACTCTGTCCCTTCATGCAGGTCATTGATGAAGAAGTTGAACAAGACTGGACCCATTACTGACCCCTGGGGGACACCGCTAGCTACAGGCCTCCAACTAGACTCTGCGCCGCTGATCACAACCCTCGGAGCTCTGCCATTCAGCCAGTTCTCAAGCCACCTCACTGTCCACTCATCTAGCCCACACTTCCTGAGCTTCCCTATGAGGATGTTATGGGAGACAGTGTCAAAGGCCTTGCTGAAGTCAAGGTAGACAACAGCCACTGCTCTCCTCTCATCTACCCAGCCAGTCATTCCATCAGAGAAGGCTATCAGATTGGTTAAGTTCTCTCAGTGTCCTTGGATGCAGCTGTTCCAATGTACTTGTATGAGCTGAATTCCGGCAAGTCTTCCCTCACTCAACCCTCATGCACCATTGGTGGCTTTTCTTCTCTGGAGTCCTGACTCTAGGCATAACAGCCCGGGCAATCTTGTTGGTGAAGACTGAAGCCAAAAAGGCACTGAGCTCCTCGGATCTGCCTACCTCTGGTGTTATTGCCCTGTTCTGCAAAGAGCCAACATTTTCCTTTTTATTCTTTACTGTTACTGAAGCTGTAGCAGCTCTTCTTCATGCCTTTGATGTCCCCTGCAAGTGTCTACCCACTGAGAGCTTTGGCTTCCCTAACACCATCCCTACTTCAGTGGACACAATTTTTGAATTCTTCCTTTGCAGCATCTCTCTCCTTCCGCTTCTTGAATGCTGCCTTATTGCCCTGGAGCTGATTTGTGAGTTCCCATTTTAGCCTGGTTTCCCCTTCTCATGCTGTTTTCCACTACTGCCCTTTGCCGCCATTTTACCAGGCTGAAGAAACCCAAGTCCCTCAGCCTCTCCATACAGGCCATGTGCTTCAGGCTCCCAGCCCCATCTCTGCAGACCTCCTCTGGACCCTCTCCAGTTGCTCCCCATTCCTCCAGTACTGGGCAGCCCACACTGGGACACACTAATCCAGACGTGACCACACCAGTGCTGAGTCGAGGAGGATATTAATTCCACTTGTCTGGGTGTCCACACTCTTCCTCAAGCAGCCTCGTATGAAGCTGGCCTCATTTGCAGTGAGCGTGCACCACTGGCTCATATAGCATCCCTCATAACATCCAGGCCCTTCTCCTCAGGGTCACTCCTCTGACCGTCAGGTGCCAGCCTCTCCTGACGCATGGGCTGTTCTGTCCCCTGATGCAGGGCCTGCCGCTTCTCCTTGTACAACAGCATGAGGTTTCTGTTGGCCAAATCCCCAACTTTCTCAAGGCCCCTCTGGACTGAAGCTCCCTTGTGTCAACTGTAAATGAGTGTGTGCAGATGGCTCATCCTGTCTTGCGGTGCCTCTGACAGGATAACAGCAGGAGGACCTGCAGGACACTGCGCATAATAAGAGGAGGTAGTAGTTTAAAGGGACTGCTGGCAAAGGTAGGAATCACCATGGAAACATCTCAGAGAAGCCAAATGAATGTACAATGGCAGCAAAACAAGGGTCAATGGGGAAAGGCTGACTGCATGGGAGGGGATCAGGATGGTGAAAAAGAAGAACTTGGGAGGTGGAAAAGAGGGAAAAATGCCATGAAAGGTGAAGTAAAAGAAAAATCATGGCTATTTGGGGGTTCCTGCCAAGCAGTCCTGAATCTGAATGACTCTGAATGGAGCAGCACAAGAAACATGCAGTTGTTGTGGTCGTACTTTTGTCTGACAAACTTCCATGGTCTCATGGAAGCTGAATATTTTCAAAACAGGTCAAAAAGAGAAGACACAGTGTGGAAGGAAATGCAGAATCATTCCGGCTGGGAGGGACCTCAAGATATCCCTAGCCCGACCTCCTTCCCACAGCAGGGTCAGCTATGAGGTCCAGATTTCTCAGGGCTTTACTCAATGAGGACTTGAAAACCTCTGAGGATGGAGATGGCACAACCTCTCCGGGCAACCTGCCCCAGTGCTTGGCTGTCTGGATGGGTCAAACATTCTTTCTTATCCCCAGCCTGACATCTCTTGTTTCAGCTAACACCCACTGGCTTTCACCCTTGCATCATGCACAATGGTGAAGAGCCAGGCTCCATCTTCTTGGTGACATCCTGGTAGGTATGGGGAGGCTGTTATTAGGTCTGCCCAAAGCCTTCCCTTCTCCAGGCTGAACAAACTCAGCTCCCTCAGCCTCCCATAGTGACAAAGTCAACGTTACCTATGTGTGCCTAGGAGGTTTAAAGCTCTTCCAGTCCTTCTGGATTTTTTTGCACCCTCTAAAGACCTCAGGGCACATTAGAGTGCCATCACCCTCATGCCATGACTTTTTGTTTGTGTCATACTCATTTGGTATCATGTTGTAATGTACAGGGGTTGTAGGCTGTGAGGAGGGCCCATCCTGGACAAGCAGTCACTCACAATTAACCCTTGACCTGAGAACCTTTCAGGCCCAAGAGGCAACCTCACACCACTAGGAGGGCCTGGCTCTGGGAATACCATGTCAGGTGCTAAGCCACGTGCAGAAAAGGAATTGCTGCCTGCAAGAATTGCAGTGGCTCAGACGGCACCTTGAGAGGTTTCTAGTCCAACCTCCTGCTCACATGGGGATCAACACTGAATTCACACCAAGTTCCTTCACGTGGCTTCCTGGTAAAGCATGACCCATTCAAAAAAACCCTCTGAGCTCGATCATCCAACCAGTCTTTTACCGACTTGGTGTTCTACCCATCTTATCGTAATGCCTAATTGTATTCAAGAATATTCACAAAGACAGTGTCCAACACCTTGCTAAAATCTGGGTAAATGACATCCAGCACTTTCTGCTCCTCCACAAGTGCAGGTCTTTTATCACAGAAGGCAGTCAGGTGGGTCAGGAATGATTCATCTTCAGTAAATCCATGCTGACTGTTCCCAGGCACCTTCTTCATGTGCCCAGAAAGGTGATCTGAGAGGACTGGCTCCATGACACACTCCTCACCAACATGAGGCTGAACAGCCTGCAGCTCCCTGGGTTGTCCTTGTGGCCTTTTTTGAAGATGGGCACAACATATTCCTTCTTCTGCTCATTGGGACCTCCCCTGATCTCCACAACCTTTCAAAGATGACAGAGAGCAGCCTTGCTGTCACAGCAGACAGCTCTCTGCATATCCATGGATGCCAGTCATCCAATCCCACAGACTTCTATGGGTTGAGTTCTAGAGACTTAGGCACTGTGAGTTAGTTTTCTCCTCAGAAGTCCAGGCACAACAGCTGAGGAGACCTTGTGGGTGAAGACGGAAGCCAGGAAGGACTTGACTTCCCCAGATCTATCTACATCTGCTTTTACTAGGATCCCTGCCCCATTCAGCAGTGAGCCCACATTTCCTTCTTTATTCTTTTACTGTCACTGAAGCAGTAGCAGCTCTTCTTCCTGTCCGTCATGTCCCCTGCAAGTATCTCTGTCCCAGAGGACCTTTGGCTTCCTTAACACCATCCCCACTTTGCTGGACAATATACCTAAATTCCTCCTTTGCAGCCTCGCCCTTCTTCCCCTTTCTGTATGCTGCCTGATTGCCCTGGAGCTCACGTGGGAGTTCCCTGTTTAGCCAAGCTGGGCTCCAGAGATGTCTGCTAATTTTACAAACTGTTTGTTATGGAGCATTCTTGTGCTTGACAGGTGCTGTCCTTAATGACCTGCGGGCTTTCCTGAACTCCTCTGCCCTTCAGAGCTGCCTTACTTGGTCCATCCCATGGAAGACATCCATACATGCAAGCTACCCCTTCACACACAGGGCATGCCCCTCCTCATCTTGCCTGGTGGTCTCTCCTGAAGAACTTGCACCCTGCCAGTGAAAGACTCGAGTCATGCAAGTGATCCTACTACACCTCAGTTACTCCAATCATGTGGCACTCCTGTGACAGCTTGTGCATCTCCATTTGCTCCTGCCTGCATCCCAGGCTGCATAAGTTTGCATATATTTTGGCTTCAGTACCTCAGCTGTGGCATCGACCAAAGATTTGTCACAGGGAAACGTGTTACCAAGGACCCAGCATATGCTAAGACTTTGATGGCAAGTGGTGACATACTGGCATGGATAGCAGGTGGCAATGTAATGGTGAAAGGAGGTTCCCACTAAGAGAGCAAAACCTGCAGAACCCAAGGCCAGGCAGAAACGGAGCTGGGCCTTGCAGGAATGGCAGGAGAGGGTTTTGTGACCCAAGTTGACTCTGCAGCACTGTTGTGACTGTGGCAGACTTCTTGAACCAATCTCCAGGCAGGACAAGGTGCCACTGAAAAAGTCTCTGGGCCTGGGCAGCCTGTGATCCAGCCACCCTGTGGACATTGTTAGCCTAGTCTCTGTTCGTATCGTATTGGGGGGTGAGAAGAGGTTCAGGAGGAGGAGAGCAAGAAGCGTTTCACAGTACAGAGACTAGAGTGGAGACGTTGGTGTGATGTGCCTCTCCCATTTATTAAGCGCACTTGGATGCAGACAGTACAGACTTTGTCTAAAGGCAGTGGTGGGATTCATTTTTTTGTGCACAGGCAGGAAACCTGAGATGCCCAGGGACACTTGCCCAGGAAGCACTCCAAAGGGGCATGGCTTACCTGTAAGTCCCATGCTGTATCTACTAGAGACAGGTGGTTGTGCTGGACACCCCAGGCATCTGAAATGGCCCTGCTAGTCTATTTTATGTCATTGAATCAAGGGTCTGCACTGAACTACTACAGCTGTTTTTAACATTGGGATCTTCATCTGTCTCAGTTTCATAGTGAGTGGGGCTCTAGTTGTAGTAGGCATCTGGGGTCATTTCAGATGGCCAAGGAAATTTCCCACCTGGCCCCCAGCTGATGCTCTAGGAGGATGTGGGTCTCACGCTTGCTCCATCAGAGCAAGCAGACACTGGCACATGCCTGGGAGCACTTCTGTCTCTTCAACTGTCCCCAGGTGTTTGTGTGTGAGCAACTGACTCCCACCCTCCGTCTCGAGTGATTATAATGGGAGCATAGACAAGGAGCTCCCATGCAGACCTCTATGTTCTGCCCACTTTTATCTTCACCTCCTGTGAGTTTGTGGAGTTCACGGGAGGGATCTGAATCCCACTCCAGACCAGGGGCTTCTATATACGCATGAGATGCCCAGATTGACTGATGTGAATCAACACCTGAACCATGTGTCCATGAGCTCCCTTCTTGTCCCTGTCTAGGTGTCCTGCCTAGTCAAGAGATGCAAATCAGGGCTTCCAGAGTGGCACATTTCCACCTTTGACAGATAGTCATCCTCTGATGAAATAAACTGCAATGTTGGAATCAGTCTCCCTGCACTCTTTAGAAAAGGACAATAGCTGGTTCTTTCAGTCTACTTCAGGGAACATTTCCCAGGAGGAGGGAGCACAAGGGACAGAGAAATTCATGCCTTCAGCTGGGTCCCTGCTCCTGAGCGGGGCCGGGCTTCAGGGACAGAGGGAGCTCATGGCAACCTGGCAGCACAGCCCAAAGACATTTGTGTCCAGGAGCAGCTCCTCTGCAAAGAGCGGCAGGGCTCTGGGCTGCTGACATGAGATGAGAAGTGAAAAGCAGTGTGGAGTGGGAGGACAGAGGAGAGCTCCTTGTGGAAGAAATCTTCACAGCCTTGCACACAGTAAGTTTCTGGCTGCAGGGCAATGCTGCTGTGGTTCCTGGAGGGGTCTTCTAAACCCATCCTACACCATGGCAGTTTTTTAAGGATCATTCTCCCAGCTTCTCCTTAGCAGAGGAAGAGAAGGAGATGCTTCAGAGCAGGGATTCCCAGCCACACTGTCACAGGGACAGGGCATCCTGATACCTTCTCCCAGGGACGCTGCAGAGGTGTGAACCCTGAGTGTGCACACAGGTCTGCACGGACTATACTTCACAGCAGTGTCGCTGTGCCCCAGGGTGCTGTGTGCCCGGGACAGGGACTCTGCTGCCTGCAATGGTCAGCACTCAGGCTGACTGGCAAGATCCCCACACTGCTGCAGGGAAAAGCGCTGGGTGGGAGGAGAGATCCCCATCAGGGCAGGTACTTTCTCCCATTGAGAGACTGCTGTGTGGGTCAGGGCTGGGGAACATATCCGGAGGAGACTTTTCAACAGGAATGCCAAGGCAGGGGATACCTGGAAGAGAAGGAGCTGTCATGAGCCTGTGCTTTCAGTTCTTTTCTGTTTGGGTGGAGTGAAATGGGATTGGATCTGTGAGGTTTAGACAGGGGACAGAGGCTCCAAACAGTGGCACTGAGAGAGGAGCAGTTCTGGGAGGGACTCAGCAAATGCCTTCATCCACCCCTCAGCCTAAGGACAGAGCCAGCATCACCTTTCCAGCCTCAGCAAGGTTTCTCTCACCTGCTCCGAAGCACCTGCAGACACGGAGGTGCCCCTAGGCAGAGCCCTTCACCCAGAAGGCTTTTGCAGGGCAGAGCTGAGCACCCAGTGGGTGGGATGGTGTCTGTGAGCACTGACAGGGGAGAGACATGGGGACAGATAAACAGCTCCCCACAGGGACGGCCCCAGGCAGCAGAGTCATGGTCAGAGTGTGAGAGGAAACTGTCAACTCCAACGCCTCCTCTCCTCTCCCAGCCAGCACAGCCCTCTGCTCTCAAGGCTGTGGGGTGCAGGGCAGGAGTCGTTTCCTCAGTAGCCGGACATGCAGGAGAGGAGACACTTGTGAGTGCCCCTCTGTCCCTCCCTGTCCCTGCCTCCCTCCACACAAATATCATGGTATTGCTCCATGTTTCCCACCTGTCCATGCTGCCCTTGTGCTTCCCCTTGGACTCTCTGGGCAGGGGAGTTCCTTATGCAGTTCAGACACTGAGCTTGCGGATCCTGCCATGCAGATGTGTCCTTGACAGTGAGGTGCACAAGTGTCCCTCTAACCTGTGGGTGTCTGTGCAATGCAGTGTGGGGGGCCAGGAAAGAGCCAACTGTCTCATCAGGACTCCCCATCCTTAGGACATTCAGCCATTTCCCTGGGGTTTCTGGCTGGGCTGCAAGCTGCCCTCCACAAGGACACAGCTCTCCCATTGCAGCTGCGTGTTATCTAGGTGCCCCAGGCAGAAGCCACCTAGATCCTGAGGCCACACTGAGACATGCTGCTGGGTGGCTGGGTGTGGGCAGCTGGAAGGAACCTGATGTGTTGCTGGCTAGAAGGGGAGGGCTGAGACCTGCCTCACATCCCCTCAGAAAGAGTGCTGATGGGCACTTTGCAAGTGCATTTCTCTGCTCTCTGTGGTGTCATTTCTTTTCTGCGTAACATGAGTGCAACTGTCCTCCACCTCTGAGGTGTGAGCACAGGGCAGCTGGGAACAAGGCAGCTGGACAGGCCAGCTCTGCTCCCTCTGCACTCAAGCCAGAGTGAATCCTTTTGCCTCTCCAGAATCACAGCTGCTCACTCTGAGTGCAGCAGCAATGCTGAGGGTTTCTACCTCCAAGAATCCTCCTCCCGTGTGACAGGGTCAGCTAAAGGAAACCAAAGAAGCCTTAAAACTATTCAATACCCCACATTATGTGGAAGTGGGAGTGAAGGTGCTGAAAATGCCTTCAAGATTATGAGTGGATGAAATCTGACTGGAACTGGGAATATAACAGTGTAGTCACCCCTGTTCCCATGTCCACAGTGCTGTAGGTCAGGGCTGACTCCTTTGGAGCCCATGGGCAGTGGCCCCTGCTCCTCATGATGAACTCAGCCAGCACAAACCATAACTCAAGTGACGGAGCTCAGTGATGCTGCTGCTAAGATGGGGAGAGGTAATGTGTATGTGTTTGGGAGGGTTGTATGAGAAATTTTTGCTCAGAGAAGTCTGCCCTTACTTATCAATGTGTCTTCTTCCTTAGAAAATCCCCTGTGCCCCAAAGGAGCAAATGTCCAACAGCAGCTCCCTCGATGAGTTCCTACTACTGGCATTTGCAGAAACACGGGAGCTGCAGCTCTTGCACTTCTCGCTCTTCCTGGGCATCTACCTGGCTGCCGTCCTGGGCAATGGACTCATCATCACAGCCATAGCCTGCGACCACCACCTCCACACCCCCATGTACTTCTTCCTCCTCAACCTCTCCCTCCTCGACCTTGGCACCATCTCCATCATTGTCCCCAAATCCATGTCCAATTCTCTGTGGGATACCAGGGCCATTTCCTACTCAGGATGTGCTGCACAGCTCTTTTTCTTTGTCTTTTTCTTTTTGGCTGAGTATTCTCTTCTCACTGTCATGGCCTACGACCGCTTTATTGCCATCTGCAGACCCCTGCACTACGGGACCCTCATGGGCAGCAGAGCTTGTATCAAAATGGCAGCAGCTGCCTGGGCCAGTGGTTTTCTCAATGCTGTGCTGCACACTGGGAACACATTTTCACTACCACTCTGCCAAGGCAATGCTGTGGACCAGTTCTTCTGTGAAGTTCCTGAAATCCTCAAGCTCTCCTGCTCAGACTCCTACCTCAGGATGCTTTGGGCACTTTTAATTGGTGTTTGTTTAGGCTTTGGGTGTTTTGTTTTCATTGTACTGTCCTATGTGCAGATCTTCACTGCTGTGCTGAGGATCCCCTCTGAGCAGGGCCGGCACAAAGCCTTTTCCATGTGCCTCCCTCACCTGGCCGTGGTCTCCCTGTTTGTCAGCACTTTAATATTTGCCTGCCTGAAGCCCCCGTCGCTCTCTTTGCCAGCTCTGGATCTGGTGCTGGCTGTTCTGTATGCAGTGGTGCCTCCAGCAATGAACCCCGTCATCTACAGCATGAGGAAGAAGGAGCTCAAAGACGCACTGAGGAAACTGGTTCAGTAGGTACAATGTCAGCACCAATAACTGTCCCATGCGCATCTGCTCCTCATTCCCAGGGTATTTGGCAACATAGCTAGGTGTTGCTCATGTCTCTCTTTCTTACTTACTTTTCTCTGTTATGTTCTCCTAAAAGAAATAAACATATTTTGCTTTGTGCCCCTTGTCCTCAGGAATCTCTCATTTGAATCTGATCGAGAGACCGTATTGAAGCAGGAAGCCAGGCTTCCACCTTCATCAGCAGAGATGGGAGAACCTCCAAGCCCGCTAGTCTGAGCTTCCTCGATGCCTTCAGTGCAATGAGGAGAGTTTCCCTTTGCAGTGTCTCTTTTGGTGCTGATACCAAGGGTGCTCAGGGGCACAGAGTCAGGCTCCGACGAGTACAGGTGTGGGCAGACCATGGGTCCCATGTCCGTTAGGAGACCTCAGCTCCTGTGGCCACAGTCAGGGTATGATCTTACACCCCTCTCCTGTTAGGGTGGCAGTTGGCTGTCACTGTGGGCTGGTCCCTTCCCTTTGCAGCATTCCAACATTCCAAGCAGAGCAACAGTGGAAAGGAGGAGAGTTTGGATGAAGTCTGTTGGCCTAGTGATCCCTTACAGATCAATGATTCATCTGTTGGTGACCAGTGCCAGTGGAGCTGGTGAATGATCTCTGAATTTCCTGCCTGAGGCTGTCCCACAGGTGACAGTGCTGATGAGAGATGCCCATCCTTCTGGAGGGGAATCTGAGCCCCCAGGAAAGCTCAGGGGATCTCCAGGGAGAGCGTGTGCCTGGTGTGGGCAGTGAGTGGAGCCTCACAAAGTGAGAGATGGTCCACGGTGGAGTGACCAGAAGGTGAATCACTAAACCCATGTATGCACGGGGAAAGGAGGGCTCTGCAATCCCTAGAGAAGCAGTGGGGACCCAGGAGGTGCAGGGAAGAGTGATTGGAGAGTGATTCCTGCACCCTCAGTGAAACACCACAGGCTGGAGCTAGTGCACACCTAGACACATCTCCTGCCACTGCAAACGCCCTGGGGTCACTCTGCGCCCTGCCCATGAGCACAGACATGCACCAGCAGTATCAGCGGTGTTTTGCCGTGTCTAGCTGGATCTGCTTCCTGCTGTGACCAGCATGGCCAGCGCCAAGTCAGGAGTCACCCCATGGCCTCATGACCCTGCAGCCGCTCACTCTGCGGAGCAGCACTGCCAGTGGAGGGCACTGTGGGGAGCACAGGTCAGGGCTGCAGGAACAGCCAGGCCAGCACAGACACACTCCGCTGGGGAAAGGCTCTCTGGGGAGCAGGGATGTCCCAGGAGAGAAGCAGGGCAGCATTCAGAGATAGGAAATGAGAAGGAGAAGCAGATTTCCCTCTCCACCAGCTCAGGGCAGGCAGCTCTGTCCCCAAGGCAGCAGGAGCTGCCAGAGGGGCTGCAGGGCCAGGGCTCTTGTGCTGTGCTGGGCAGCAGGGTGGGCATGGAGGGGCTGCAGGCAGACAGGGAGGGGGATGTGCTGGGCACAAGAGCAGGGGAGACAGAGAGTGACCGGCCTCATTGTGGGGCCTCATCCCCCTTGCTGGGGAGCTGCTGCCCTTGTCCTCAGGCCTGGCCTGAGTCACACTATGGACATGGCTGTGCCTGGCCCTGCACCTCTCAGGTCCTAACCTGACCCTGTCCCCATCCTGCTGACCTGACTCCCCATCTCTACCTCGGACCTGTATCCTCACTACAGTCAAGAAAGCCTTGGCAAGGGAAGCTGGGACCTGAGCAGATCCCAGAGAAGGCTGTAGGTACAAAAGGTGACCTGATATCCATAGCAGCAGCTCTTGCCTAACAGCCAATTTAAAGGTGTAAGGGGAGCGTTGGATTTGGACCCCTATCCAGGTAACAGGGCACAGAAAGTCTTAGCTGGGTGAAAAAGCAAGCCGGACACTTGAGCCTGATTTTATGATGCATAGTTATGACAACAGTTTTTTCTGTATCACAGTTCAACTGTTTATGAACCATTTGTGACAGGGTTCCTGCTACAAAGAGTATGTTGTTGGGAGCAGCAAGAGCGGGACTGCTCCGTATGGGAAGGGGAGCCATGAGACGAGAGTGACGGCAAGGCAGGCAGGGCAGGGACCACAAACGAGAGGTGCTGTCCCGCAGTGCCTGGACAAGAGGAGCAGAGCAGGTTTGGGGATGTTAACTGGGGTCAGGCACCGTCCAGCGATAGCCAGACAAGACTGGAGGGCTCCAAGCAGCCTGGCTTTGTGCAGGAGGTTGGACTGGAGACCTCCAGAGGTCCCTTCCCACCGAACATCCTCTGTGACTCCCTGAATTTAAAGACCCTGCGCACAGGGGCAGGCTCTGCCTTTCCCATGGGCTGCACTCCTGGCAGGTGAGGGGCAGAGCCCTTGGCCAGCCCCACGCTCCCTTGTCCTCCTCTGCTCCTGAGCGGGACAGGGCCTGCGTCCAGGATAGAGCCCCATCATGGCCCCACTGCAGGCTGCTCCCTGCAAAGGCTGAAACCCTGATGTTCACAGCACAGAGCTGACGTTGAAGCAGCATCCGGAGCCCAGCCAGCCTCAGCAGCCTTGGGTCTCCTTGGTACAGCCACGGGGCCCTGAGCAGGGCTGCTCACCCTGCCCCACTGTCCCCCAAGCTCCCCGACACCCCTCGTGCCTTTCTTACCCCAGCCTTTGCAGTTGCATGTGCCTGGGTCTTCCCTCTTGCCTTCACCACAGTCATGGCTGCATTGAAGACCATGAAAATCACTGTGCTCCTACCCTCGAGCTGACATCCACCCAGAACCTGGAGCCTGGCTGGCCACACAGGCATTGCCCGTCCAGTGCCCTGGCTGTGCAGCTGAAGGCAGGGGTCTTCGCCCCAATTTCCCAGCTCCTCCCCTGCTCCAGGCGCCACTGCTGCTGTCAAACCCTTTTGCTACCAGATTGCCCTGGGGCCTGAGGCAGCTCCAGCTCCCTCGAGGGCTGTGCTGGAGCCTTTCAGGAGCGGGCTGAAGTGGGGCTGGCACTGCCAGGGTGGGTGGGGAGAGGGCAGCTTCCCTTTGCCATGCTGGGTCTGGGTCTGAGGCTGGGTCTGGGCGCAGCTTTTCCCTGGGGAGCTCCCTGAGGAGCAGCTCTGGGGGATCCTCCACCTCTGCCCTGGCAGCAGCACCAGGGTTCAGGGTGCTGGGGGGGAAGTGCACAAGGGTGGAAGGGGGACGGGCTGCACAGGGGGAGCACCAAGACTTTGTCTGTGCATGCAGGGATGGAGTGAGGAAAGGCAGAGCTCAGTTGGAGCTGGCACCAGAGACCTTGGACATGGAAAGGGCTGGGGCATTAAGTGTCTTCTTTGCCTCAGCTTTCCAGGGGAAGCTCTGCCTGAGGCCTCCCAGTTATGGGGGTGTTAGCAGACAGCCGTGCTGTGGGATGTGCTGGGGTGTGGTGCAGAAGAGAGGCCGTGCAAGGCTGGCCTTTTCTCCTGTGTCTGGATACGGAGACCTGCAGGAGGACGGAGCTGGCCATGGAGCACCCCACAGCTGGGGTGAGCAGCCAGTGCTGGAAAGGGGTGATGTGAGGGGCTGGTGTGGGACGATGGCCCTGGGGCAGCTTCCCCAGTGTGTCCGTGCAGCACAGGGAACAACCTGGGCTCTTCTCTCCTGCACCCTCCATGTCCTGGTGCCTTTCCCAGGAGACCTGCATTTGCCCTGCAAGCACATGGCCATGTGCTCCCACACTGCCGTTCACACACAGTAGCTGCCTGCTGAAATTTTTCCTCTCCTGGGCCCTTTCCAGCCCACCCCAGCCCCTCCCTGACTCTCCTCACCTCCCCTGCCCTCTCCCCAGACCACCCAGCAGAGCAGCCCAGGCTGGGGGTGGCCCCACAGCAGTGCCCACCGCAGAGGACTGCAGAGTTCTGGGCACTCACACCACAGCCCCAGACCCTCTGAAGGACACAGCAGGTTCTGGTGGGCAGAGAGGGGTGTCAGCCTCCACATCAGCCCCCGGGGGGGGGGGGCTGGGGGCCAGCAATGGCACAAGGAAATGGAGGCCACTCACTCCATGTCTCCACTGCCTTCATGACCAGGAGATCCTTAACCCTGGCTGCCTGCAGCCCCTCTGGGCAGCCCCTCTGCCCAGCACAGCACAAGACTCCTGGCCCCGGGGCTCCTCAGGCAGCTCCACTGACAGAGCAGCCTGCCCCAAGCTGACACACACAGAAACAGGTTTTCATTTATTCCTCCCCACAAGCACACAGTTGCTCCTTTGCTCTTCTCCGGAGGCATCCCTGCTCCCCAGAGGGCCTTTCCCCAGATCAGTGTGTCCATGCTGGCCTCGATGGCCATTCCTGCAACCCTCCCCTGTGCTCTCCACAGGGTCCCGGGCTGTCAGTGCTGCTCTGCATGGTGAGCTGGCTTTGGGGTGACACTGCACTGTCTGTGCTGGTCAGGGCAGGCCCAGCTGGTCCAGCATCACTGCACCTGACAACGCCCTCCCCAGGGTCTGTGGCTGTGGAGGATGCTTGGAGCAATCACAGGGCACTTCCAAAGGCTCAGGGGTGTCACAGACCCAGCCCACTGCCCTCTCCTGAGATTGCAGAGCCCTGATTTGGTGCATTCTTTGGTTTAGCCCTTTACCTTTGGGTGACTCCACTTGGTAAGTCTTGACTCACTGCTCGTCCCAGGCATACACTGCCCCTGGAGATCCCCTGTGCTCTTCTGGTGGCTCCATACTCCCTTCCAGAAGGATGGGCATCCATCACTAGCCCTCTAATAGGTGGGACAGTCCCTGGCAGAAAGCTCTTGAGCACTCACCCTCTCCAGGGACACTGGGCACCCACAAGTGACAGCTGAATCCAGCCCTCTTTCCCTCATACATCACCTGAATGAGCTGATGCCCCTTAGCCCACGGAAAACACAGGCACGGCAACAGGGCCTTTTGGGGGGCAATTCCCTGAGCGCATTCTTGGCTCCAGCTTGGGATGAAGAGCCCAAACTTCAGGCACAGTACTAAGGAGATCCCCTTTTATTACAGTGGTGCTGCTTGGGAGGTCAGCGCTGACACAGTGATCAGCAGCTTTGCAGAAGGCCTCTGGGTCAGACAGACGGGCTTTGTGCCTCTGGAGAAGTCGGATGAATTCAAACATTTGTGTACAAACATGGCTATCACAGGGAGGACGCACAAAGTACAAGAGTTGCTGGAGACAAACTAAGATAAACTGGAAATCACTTGTGAGGAGAGATGGGCAGCTCCTTGCTGCTGAAATAGTACCAGCTGAGACAGGGGAAACAAGGAGCAACGCCATGATCCTGCTGCCAAGGAAGGCAAGGAG
Organism: Apteryx mantelli; assembly: GCF_036417845.1. Taxonomy (NCBI): domain Eukaryota; kingdom Metazoa; phylum Chordata; class Aves; order Apterygiformes; family Apterygidae; genus Apteryx; species Apteryx mantelli. Next base: position 10,188,681 of record NW_027118553.1, on the reverse strand, counting down.
AGAGAGACAGATGGGCCCTCAGGAAAGCCTTCCCCTTGCCCAGCTGGGCATGCCGCCTTGCAGACAACAACATCGCAGGGCAGTTGCTCTCAGCCCCTTTGTCATGTAGCATGAAATGGCTCTATGGCAGGAGAGAGGCCCCTCTCCTCTGCCACACATCTGGCTGCAGAGGAGATTCAAGCCCTGGGGTCCATGCCTTTCGGGATAGAGGCTCTGCTGGGCTTCCCTGCCCGTCTCTGCTGCCTGGACCTGTCCCTGCCGGCAGCTCTTTCTCTGTCACAAGATCCCATCCTACCCTGTGTGTGATCAGCTCTGCCTTACAGAATCCTCCCAGGACAGGGCACTGGCCGGGGGCATGGCTGTTCTCGAAAGTCCTAGGGAGCAGGTCACATAAACGTTGATAATGCCATAAAGGTGATGCTGATGCTGTTTGTAGGCTGGGTGAGGATGAAGGTGCTTGCTGAGGTTTTTCACAGACCTACTGATCTTTGAGAGTGAAGGTTTAGGAGTCCCAGTTCTTTGTCAGACCAGAAAACTCTTTCCTTTTGTCTCCCTGCCAAAATTAGGGAACTGAAAGCACATAGCCTAAAAGGAAAGCTCCTTCCATTTCAAGGAGCCCTTGCCCTGAGCTCCCTCTTGAAAAGTCCCCTCAGGAATGGGCTCAGGGTGAGCTGGAGCTGTGAGCAACTGTGACCCTGACCCACGCAGCACCTTCTCTATGGGAGATGAACCTGCCCTGCTGGGAGTCTCTCCTCTCACCCAGAGCTTCTCCCCACAGTGCCGTGGGGAGTTCCCCGGGCAGGCTGAGGGCTGACCCTCTCAGGCAGCAGAGTCATTGCCCCAGGCACGTAGCACCCTGGGGCACAGGGACACTGCTCTGAATTACAGCCCTGGGCAGACCTGGGTGCATTCCCTGGCTTCACAACCACAGAAGCCATCCTCAGGATAAGGTAGCAGCATGCCCTGTCCCTGTGATAGTGTAGCAGGAATCCTGCTCTGAAGCATCTTCTCCTCCTCGGCACAGGAGAAGTCAGGAGAGTGATCCTTAAGAATCCAATCATGGGATGGACTGGGTTCAGGAGACCCCTCCAGGAACCTCAGTAGCATTGCCTTGCAGCCAGAGACTTACCGTGTCAAGGACTGTGAAGATTTCTTCCTCAATGAGCTCTCTTCTGTCTTAAGAGGAATGGTTATCGTACACTTGCTGATTAATATAAACCATTTCTTTACTTGGCTACATTTACCAAATATAAACAATACCACAGCCTGTAATGCTGCAATGCAGCTGCTAAAATCATTTCAGCACTTCTATTTGTACATCTGTGCCTTTTTCTTAAGGAGAAAGTTATAGCATAAATAGACTTGGTGCTGTTCTGTTCCTTTTTACTTTTAGGCAGGAAATCTGTTCTGTTGTTTGGCATCCCTGTATTACAGCATCTGGACCTTTAGGAGAAGCACTTGAGAGCCATTAAAGCATGGACAGACATGTTACGTGGTTGGAGGCTCATCTGCCATATAAGAGGATTACCTCCCTTTGGATTATGTGATGGTTGCCTCTGTGGTCATCTACCAGCAATGTCTAGTCAGTGCCACACCTACTGCTAGCACTTTCCCCCTGGGGACCAGAACTGCCTAAGTGTTGATCATCTGATCAGACAGCCAGAGAAATGCATCCTGGGAAAGGATGCTTGCTGCTTTGGTCATGGGGTAGAGGCTTGTCTGCTTGTGTGCTTGAGGTACCACCTGCAGGCAATGGCCTTCGATCTTCCCGAACAAGGAACCTGCTCCAAAGGAGCCTCTGGAAATGAGACAGCAGGCTGTGAGCTGGGGAGCTCTTCAGACAGGCGGAAGGTTGTCACCTCTTACAAAATGAACTTGGAAATTATGGTTCATAGCCAGGCTGCTTTGACAGTGCCTGCCCTCAGCTTTCCTGCCTGTGCTGTGCTGCTTGTGTTCAATGCTGACTTGGACACCAGCATCCGTGAAGCCCAAAGGACAGCACCAACTATCATTTATATTGCACATGTCCGTGGACAGTGGGAGGCTCTTGGACTCTCATTGAAAGCTACATTTACTACACTGTTACAGAAGGGTCCAGCATAGGCACCAGTTTGGTAGCTTGCAACACCAGCTGGATGCCGTGCAAATGTCCCCAAAGAGCTATTCCTATCAGCAGCTTTCCTTCTTCAGTTTCCTACTCAGTTATGTATCCTTGAAGCACCTCAATGCTGTGCTTTCCCAAGTAAATGGATACTGTCATCACAGGGGCACCCTACCGGAATCTTCTAGAATTTCCAGCGGCAGCAAACAGCACTGAAAATGTTTGTCCAAAAGTGTTTTCTGAGTCCAGAGATTGACTCAGACCCAGCCTTCCCCCCATTCCCACACACACAGGCTTCTTAGACAGATGTATAATTTTGCCTGGGAGAATAATTCTGGCGATTTCAAGATGGTTATTTATATCCTGAACCAAATGTATGAAATGTATGCAAAGTGCACAGCAATCAAGATCTGTTGACCAACAGCATGCCTTCTGACAGTCTGCCATTGCAAAGATAGGTGTCACAGTGTTCGTAGTAGAAAGGGCTTTAGCATTTCAATGCCCTAACTACAATATCAGTTCTTTCTTCATAAGGTCCAAACCTTTACAAATTAGGAATCTGAATTCCATCTTGTGTTTTGGTAACTTTGGGAAGACAACTGCACCGATTTCCATCAGCAGACTTCAGTAGGAGTACATCCTCCACTTTCTAGACTTCTGGGGGTTGCCATTAACAGGTTACACTTCTGGTGATGATGTTTTCCTCAATACAGAAACACAGATCTTAACTGGATGTGTTTATCCCACATCCTTTTCTGTAGAGCTGCTGCCCAGCCAGGCACTCCCCAGCCTGTATCACTGCAGGGTGTTGGTCTGCCCCAGGGGCAGGACCTGGTGTTTGTTTAGTTTTGAATTTCACAAAGGTACTGGCCACCCATTCCTCCCGCCTGCTGAGGTCCATCTGGATGGCAGCCCTCGAGCTGATGACTGTTTTCTTGATGAGGTACCATCTGCAAATGCGATGAGAGTTGTGTTCTCCAGGACACTGATAAACTTATTTTTATACAAGAATATTCTTGGAGACAGTGTCAAACTCCTTGCTAAAATTATCCTAATGACATCCACTGCTCTCCTCTCCTCACCAAGCACAGATCTTTTATCACAGAAGGCAATCAGGTTGGTCAGGAATCATTTCTCTGCACTGAATCCACGCTGGCAGTTCCCAGGCACCTTCTTCTCCTTCAGGTGCCCAGAAATGTGATGCAAGACGATTCACTCCATGACACACTCCTCACCAAAGAGAGGCTGAACAGCCTGCAGCCCCCTGGGTTGTCCTTGTGGCCTTTTCTGATGATGGGCACAGCATACCCCTTCTCCTGGTCATTGGGGCCTCCCCTGATCTCCACAACCTTTCAAAGAGGATAGAGACTAGCCTTGTTGTGAGAGCGGCCAGCCCTCTCACTGTCCTCAGGTGCAGCCCATCCAGTCCCACAGACTTGTATGGGTTGAGTTCTTGCAAGTCATCCCTCACTCAGTCATCCCCCAGCATTGGTTGCTTCTTTTTTTCCCCCCTCTGGACTCCTGACCAGGCACAACAGCCTAGGAGACCTTCTTGGTGAAGACTGAAGCCAAGAAGGCCTTGAGCTCCTCAGGCCTATCTGCATCTGCTGTTAATAGATTCCTTGCCTGATCCAGCAGTGAGCCAACATTTTCCTTTTTACTCTTTTCTGAAACTGAAGCTGTAGCAGCTCTTCTTCCTGCTCTTGATGTTCCCTGCAATGGGCAATCCTAGGGGAGCTTTGGCTTCCCTAACATCATCCCTTCTCACTGGACAATATTTCTAAATACCATCTTGCAGCCCCTCCTTCCTTCTGCTTCCTTATTGGCCTGGAGCTCAGTCCTGAGTTCCCAGTGTAGCCAAGCTGATCCCCCAAGATGTCTGCTAGTTTCACTGAGTACCACTATGGACTATTTTTTTGCTTGCTGGGTGCTGTCCTCAAAGGCCTGCTGGCTTTCCTGAGCTGCTGGGCCCTTCAGGACTGCCTCCCATGGGATCCCCCACCACTCCCCTCAACAGGCCCAAGTCTGCCCCTCTGAAGTCCAGGGTCTGTGCTCCTCTGCTACCCTTCCTCACTCCACTCAGGAGCTGGAACTCTACTTTTTCTTCATCACTGTAGGCAAGGCAGACACTGACTCTACCATCCCTGATCAGTTCCTCCCTGTTTGAAATTTTCAGAGACAAGAAGCATCACAAATCGTGCATTTGTGCTAAGAAGCTGTCCCTGATGCCCTCCAGAAACCTCCTGGCCTGCTTGCACTCTGCTGTCTGGCCTTCCAGTTCATGTCAGGGGGATTAAAGTCCCCCCGATAAGAACCAGGGTCTCTGATCCACAGACTTACTCACGTTGCTTAAAGGAGACTGCATCCACCTCCTCACCCTGATTGGGTGGTCTGTAACTCCCTTTGCGATGTCACCCTTGTCACCCACAAGCTTGCACCCAAACCTTTGCCTCTCCCATGGAAGAGCTCCACATGTCTGAGCTGTCCCTTCACACAAAGGACATCCCCTTTCCTCATCTTCCCCATTGGTTTCTCCTGAAGAGTTTGTACCTACCATCAGGGCTCTCCTATCGTGCAAGTGATCCCACCACATCTCAGTACTCTAGCAATGTTCAGTCAGATTGGTCATGGTGAAACCTGTTACCGGGGGCCAAGGACACTGTGCGTGCGATGGCCCCACTTCAGAGCAGAGCAGAGCCATGCTGGTATACAAAGCAGGTGGCAATGTCATGGTGAAAGGAGGTTCCCACTAAGAGAGCAAAGCCTGCAGTGCCCAAGGCCAGGGAGAAACAGAGCTGGGCTGTGCAGGAATGGCAGGAAAGAGGTTTGCTGCCTGAGTTGACTCTGCAGCACCTTGGGGCCTGTGACAGAGGTGAACCAATGTCCAGGCATGATAAGGTGCCACTGAGGAAGTCCCTGGCCTGGACAGCCTGCGATCCAGTGACCCTGTGGACATCATTAGCACAGTCCCTGTTTATGTCATCTGGGGGTGAAAAGAGGGTCAGGGAGAAGAGAACTAGAAGGTTTTAAGAGTGCAGGGACATGAGTGGAGACCTTGGTGTGATGTGCCTCCCATCAATGCAGCATGCTTGGATGTGGGCAGTACAGACTGTGCCCGAAGGCAGAGGTAGGATTCATTTGTTTGGACACAGGGAGGAAACGCAAGATGCCCTGGGGCACTTGCCCAGCACCACTCCAAAAGGGCATGGTTGTCCTATAGGGGCCATACTGTATGTGCTAGAAACATGCAGTTGTGCTGGACACCCCAGACATCTGACATGGCCCTGCCAGTCTGTTTTTATGTCATTACACGCAGTGTCTGCACTGGATTACAATAGGATTTTGCACATTAGGCATCTGCTTGTGTCACAGCTTCCTAGTGAGTGGTGCTCTAGCAGTATTAGGCATCTGGGGTCATTTGAGATGGCCAAGGAAATTCCCCACCTGGCCCCCACCTCATGCTCCAGAAGGATGTTGGTCTCATAGTCGCTCCATCAGAGCAAGTAGACACTGGCACATGTCTTGGACCACCTCTGTCTCCTCAACTGTCCCCAGGTGTTTGTGTGGGAGCAACTGACTCCCACCTCCATCTCAGGTGATTATAACGTGAGCTTAGACAGGGATCTCACACACAGACATCTATTTTGTGTACACTTTGGCTTGGGCAAGGAGAATCCCACCTCCTGCTTTTTTTTGTGGAGTTGGTGGGAGAGAGCTGAATCTCACTGCATCCCAGGGGCTTCTAAATGGGCATGTGATGCCCAGATTGACTCATCTGAATCAAAACCTGAACCATGGGTAAATGACCTCCCTTCTTGTCCTCAAGTAGCTTCCTGCCTCGTTAGGAGAGAGACATTTCCACCTCTTGCAGATAACCATCCTGTGATAAGACTAATTGTAGTGCTGGAATCAGTTTCCCTTCAGTGTTGAGAAAGAGACCAATGGTGATTATTTTAGTCTACTTCAGGGAACATATCCCAGGAGGAGGGAGCACAAGGGACAGAGGAAGTCAGGACTTCAGCTGGGCCCCTGCTCCTGGGCAGGGCCAGGCTCCTGCAATGGAAGGAGCTGATGGCAACCTGGCAGCACTGCCCAGAGACAGCTGTGTCCAGAGGCAGCTCCTCTGCAAAGGGCAGTAGGGCTCTGGGCTCTGCCTGCTGCTGCTGCCATGAGATGAGAGAAGGCAGAGAGAAGTGAAAGGCAGTGTGGAGTGGGAGGAGAGAGGAGAGTTCACTGTGGGAGGAATCTTCACAGCTCCTGACACGGTAAGTCTCTGGCTGCAGGGCAATGCTACTGAGGTTCCTGGAGGGATCTTCTAAACCCATCCCATCCTATGACTGATAGATTCAGTCATGAATTCAGTGACCTCTGGTCTCTGAGAAACTTCAAGAAACCCCTTCAACCCCACCTCAGCCTACAGACAGCACGAGCAGCACCTTGACTGCTTTATAAGAGTTGTTCTGACCTGCTCCTTAGGACCTGTGAGAACGGAGATACCTGTGCCCAGTGCCCTGTCCTGGGTGGTTTCTGTAGGGCAGAATGGAGCACACAGAGGGTCTGAGGGGGTCTTTGAGCAGTGGCAAGGAAAAGATGCTGGGAGAGATTAAGAGCTGGCAGCAGGGGCAGCGCCAGGCAGCAGAGATGGGCAGGGAATGAGAGGGAACTGCAAACAGAATCGTCATGGGAGAATGGATTTGAGCAAGTCTTGCTCAGTCCCTCCAATGCAGACAGCTTCTTCCGAACAAGCCCCCCCATGTCTCTTCTGTGACCCAGCAGAGCCTCTGCCCTGACAGCCATGGAGTCCAGGAGCTGAGAGTGACTGCCCTGCCTTGTCACTGTCTGTGAGGCAGCATGCCCAGCTGGGTAAGGTGAGGTCTTTCCTGAGTGCCCATCTGCCCCTCTCTCCTTGCCTCCCTTGGCAGCAGGATCATGGGGTTGCTCTTTGTTTCCCCGTCTCTCCATGCTGCTCCTGTTCTTCTCTCAGGCTCCCTTGTGTTGGTGGATTTTCAGCTGCAGTTCAGACACCTGCCCTGCGAGTTGTGCAAGAGAGGGGTCTGCTTGGGAGTGAGGTGTCTGCAGCCCCCTTCTAGTCCATGCGGTTCCAGGAAATGCAGTCTGTGGGGTTGGGAATTGAGCTGTCTCTCCCTTAAGGAGAGCCTGTCTTCAGTCCTTAACGTCCTTGGACTGTTTCCCTGTCATGTCCTGGCAGACTTTGAGCTGCCCTCCAGAAGGGCACTGCTGTCTCATAGCATCTCTGTGATGTCCAAGAGACCTGTGAGGAATCTGCAGAGATGCTGAGAGTATGGAGATGGTGTTGGGGAACTGTATATGGGCATCTGAAAAGAGCCCTGTGTGTCCTTGGCTAGAAGGGGAGTGTGGAGACCTCCCTCTGGTGTCCTGAGAAAGGGAGAGATGGTTGGAGATCTGCGGTTTTGAAACTGGACTTGCCAGCTCTCAGCAATGGCTGGTTTCTTTTTAAGGCAACATATGAGTGTGATTGTCCACCAGCTCAAAGAGTTGCAAGCACAGGACAGCTGGGAACAAGAAGAATAAACAGACTAGCTGTCCTCACTCTGCAGCAAGGGACGTGAATCCCTTTTTCTCAGGACTCATTGCAGAAATGCCAAGGATTTCTGCCTTTGAGGAATACTCCTCAGGGGTGACAAGGACATCTAATAGAAAATAAAAACATTTTAAAAATCCCTAAAACTCTGTTTCTCAACCCTCATTCTTCACAATTCAGAGTGAAGATGCTGAAAAGCCTTTCTGCATGATGAGTGGGTTTCACCTGTCAGAAAGTTTGAATGTCAGAGCTAATCACCCCCGTTCCCCTGTTCTCACTACTGCACAGCAGGACAGAGTGCTCTGGAGCCCACGAGCAGAGGCACCTGCTCCTCACAGCAGCACACTCCACCACTGCAAGCTGGAGCTCAAGCAAGGGAGCTGCACAAAGATCCTCTCAGTAGAGAGACAGGCAATGTGGGGTTGTATGAGATCTGGAACTTTTTTTTTTTTCTTTTGCCTAAAAAATCTCTCCTAACTTCTCAATGTCTTTTCTCCTTTGGACAGTCCACCTGTGCCCTAAAGGAACAAATGTCCAACAGCAGCTCCCTCAACGAGTTCCTCCTCCTGGCATTCGCTGACACATGGGAGATGCAGCTCTTGCACTTCTCGCTCTTCCTGGGCATCTACCTGGCTGCCCTCCTCGGCAATGGCCTCATCATCGCAGCTGTAGCCTGTGACCACCGCCTCCACACCCCCATGTACTTCTTCCTCCTCAACCTCTCCCTCCTCGACCTTGGCACCATCTCCATCACTGTCCCCAAATCCATGGCCAATTCCCTGTGGGACACCAGGACCATTTCCTACTCAGGTTGTGCTTCACAGGTCTTTTTCTTTTTCTTCTTGTTTGGAGGAGAGTATTCTCTTCTCACAGTCATGGCTTACGACCGCTTTGTTGCCATCTGCAAACCTCTGCACTACGGGACCATCATGGGCAGCAGAGCTTGTGTCAAAATGGCTGCAGCTGCCTGGGGCAGCGGTTTTCTCAATGGTCTTGTGCACACCGCTAATACATTTTCAATACCACTCTGCCAAGGCAACACAGTGGACCAGTTCTTCTGTGAAGTTCCCCAGATCCTCAGGCTCTCCTGCGCAGACTCCTACCTCAGGGAAGTTGGGGTTATTGTGGTTAGTGCCTCTTTAATTTTGGGGTGTTTCGTTTTCATTGTGCTGTCCTATGTGCAGATCTTCACCGCTGTGCTGAGGATCCCCTCTGAGCAGGGCAGGCACAAAGCCTTTTCCATGTGCCTCCCTCACCTGTGCGTAGTCTCCCTGTTTGTCATCACTGCTGTGTTTGCCTACCTGAAGCCCTCCTCCCTCTCCTCCCCAGCTCTGGATCTGGTGGTGTCTGTTCTGTACGCAGTGGTGCCTCCAGCAATGAACCCTCTGATCTACAGCATGAGGAACAAAGAGCTCAAAGATGCCCTGAGGAAAGTGGTTTCATGGACGTTTTTCAGCAGTGGTAACATTGCTATTTCTCTCCACAAATGACTCCCCCTGAGTCCTGTACCAGGACTGAGCTTTTTTTTGTTCACTTTATTTTTATTGTAACTATTATTACTATTAGTAGTAATATTTGTTATCATGTTGCTACACAAATGCTTGGATTCCTTCCAGTTTTACTGGGGCTGCTCTGTCTCACCTGGTGCCCACATCAAATTGTGTCTAACACTGGGTCAGAGCTGCCTCCCTCACAGCATCTCTGTAATAAAGTCGGTTCTTCCTGGTGCAGTGCCTGAAGGCTGAGCTTCCTCCAAATCTGATGTCAAGAATAGCCCCAAAGATTTGCAGTCCGGGAGGGCCTGTTGCACAGGGTTGTCCATGGGTTTGGGAGCAGAAAGCTCATAACCATGTTATGATCCCTTAGAGACCAAGGGCTGGATTTAGGATTCATCCATCAGTGTCCAGTGACAGTGGAGGGGATGAATGTTCACAGATTTACATACCCACAGCTGTCCAACATGTTAAGGCCCAGTGTCAGATGTCCATCCTTCTGGAGTGGAATCTGGAGGTGCCAGGAGAGCACAGGGCATCTCCTGGGGCAGCGTGTGCCTGGAGGGGGCAGTGAGTGGAGCCTCACAAAGTGAGAAATGCTCCAAGGTGTAGTCACTTAAACTTAAAGCACTAAACCCAGGGATGTGCAGGCAAAAGAGGACTCTTCAATCACAGGAGAGGCACTGGGGACCCATCTGGCATGGGGAAGGGAGACTGGAGAGTGATTTGTGTCATCGTCAATAAAATAGCATGTGCTGGATCTGGAGATGCCCCTGGACACAACTAGCACCCTTGAAAATTCTCCATAGTCCCTCCAAGCACCTGCCACATCCACAGTCCCTGGAGGGATTAGAGGCCATGATCCCCATCTGGTTGGGTCTGCTACCTATCCTGACCAGCATGGCCAGTGCAGAGTGACCCCATGGCCCTGTGGCCCCACAGCCCGCACACTCTGCAGAGCAGCACCATCAGCTCGGGGCCCTGCAGCAGAAGAGGGGAGGGGGAATGTGGGAATGGCCAGCGAGATCAGAGGAGGGATTGGGAGAGATGAGAAGGAAGTGGAACTGGGCTTGAAATTGCCGACCTTTAATCCAAGACAATGTTCCGAGTGTGGGCACACTGAAGTGAGCTCCCAGTGCAGAGCCAGACGTCCTTGCTCTGCTGGACCTCCACATGGCCTGGGAAGTGCCTGAAGAAGGATTAATGCTCCCCACCCTCCCAGCTCCTTGTGCCATCATCCCTCCTGAAGGGTGGCACCAAAAAGAAGGCTGGGAGCCCTTGTGGGAGCTTGTGTTGAAGGAAGCAGCGCCCAGGAGCTATATCAGCTTGCTGCTGTCCCTCAGGCCCTGTCCCCAGCACATCTCCTTCAGACAATCTCCCCCACCCCGCATGCTGGCCATTACCCCAAATGTCACCCCCAGACAATGCTCCAGGCCCAGCTGGAGGACTGGGCATCCAACTGTGAGACCTGGGAGGATGAGCCCTCTCTTGGGTCCTCTGCACGGCTGGCAGCGAGCAGGCAGAGGAGGTCCTGGGACCATCTACTGGACCTGTAGACCATCCTCCTCCCATGGGGGGCCTCAGGCAGGGTCTGTCAGAACAAAGATCCAGGCCAGCTTGTTGTTGCAGGAGCAGAGAGGAGAAACTGCCCCCGGAAACTCCTCACAGACCCAGGCCCTCGTACCAGCCATTTCCAGCACTGGCCATTCTCCCTGGTCCTGGTGAGGGGTGATCTTGGAATGTGACCAGCTCCGTAGGCCTGCTGGGCTCAGCACCTGTATGGAGGGAATGATCAGCCCTGCCTGCCCTCTCTACAGGCTCAGACCTCAGCAGACCCCAGAGCATGGCCTTCTGCCAACCCTGGGGGGACAGGATGAGGGCTGGGCAGGGCTGGGGACTGGTGGGAGGCTTCCAGGCAGGAGGGCCATAGTCGCCAGGGCACCAGGGGCTGGGCCAGTGCAGGGATGAGGTGCAGACGGGAGCCACGACACTCCAGAAGCTCCCAACAGTCGTGGAGGGGACTCACTGCTGCTAGCAGGACTGGGGGTCTCTTGGGGGCTGCAGCCATCAGCACTGCCGGCCAGGACTCCCGGACCCAGCACAGATGCTCAGTGCTCAGTACCACAGTTCATGGTGCTCCCCGTCTCTTCTGTCACCATCCTCTCTCAGGAGCACTGCTGGGTGCATCACTCCCTGCCTGGGTGTGGAAAGGAGCTGCTGGAGCTTCTCTTCTCATCCCTGCTTACCCCAGCTCTGCCTTGGTGTCAGCCCACAGGCTCTGCCCTGGGTCATGCTATGTCTCCATACGCTCTCCTCTGAGACCATGTAGGGACCTGGAGCATGTATGTCTGCTTAGAGCTGGCCACCACGGCCCACCTGAATGATCCCAGGAGAGCCCAGCAAGGCTGTTCTTGGAGGTGAGGCTGTGATTGTCCTCGGTCAAGGTAGATGGGATGGTGTGGCTGGGGGCCAAGGGGAGGAAAGCACAAGAGACAAGTTTAAGAAAAAAAAATAGTCACCATGATAGTGGAGCAGTAGTGGGGCAGGGGTCAGGAGATCTTTAAAAACTCTCCTGGAGAAAGCACTTACCAACCTGATCTAACTGTAAAGTTAGACCATCTCAAAGCAGATCATGGTGCTGGAGATCTTCAGCAGGAATCTCCAGGGCTGGAATTCAGAGCAGTATCCCTGCACCCTGGGGTGCTGTGTGCCCGGTGCAGCGACCCTGCCGCCTGCGAGGTTCAGCACTCAGCCTGCCCATGGAGCTCCCCACAGCACTGTAGGGCAAAGCTCTGGGTGGAAGGAGTCACCCCTGGCAAGGCTGGTTCATTCTTCTGCTGAGAGGGTGCTGTGTGGATCAGGGCTGCTCTCAGCTCCAGCTCACCCCCACGATATTTCCAAGAGGCCTTTTCTAGAGGACAGTCAAGGCAGGGACAGGGATTACCTTAAACAGAAGGGCTCTCCTGAGTCAGCGCTTTCATTTTCCTCCTGTTTGCAGAGTGCTGGCAGGGAAACGACATGCGAGAGAGAAACAGCTCCCAGGAGGAAAAGCTCTGAGCAGTGAAGAAATGATCCATGAATGAGAGGAAACTAGAAGCATAAATGCTGTGGGAGGGGGAATTTGGAGACCTCCCTGTCATGCCCTTCAATGCAGACCTCTTCCTCTGAGCAAGCCCCCTGGGTCTCCTCTCCCACCCGGCACAGCCTCTGCCCTCCAGGCCAGGGGGTGCAGGGCATGAGCTGCATGCTCTAGCCTGAGCTCCAGCAGAGGAGGGGGGCATCTCTCCTGCAGCATGCCCATCTCCCACTGTGTGACAAAGGGGCTGAGAGAGACTGTCCGGGTCCAGGAGGTGGTGTGCACAGCTGGGTGAGGGGAAGGCTTTCCTGACTGCCAATCTGTCTCTCACTCCTTGCTTTTCCTGTGGCAGGAGCATCACAGTGTTGCTCCTTGTTTCCTCATCTGTCTGTGCTGGTCTGGTTCTTGCTCTCCTGCTCTCTGGGGTTAAGGAGGGCTTTCAGCTGCAGTTAAGGCAGTAACATCCCACTCCCACTACATTGCCTGAAGAAACAGTGCAGATAGTAAACTGATGCGAGAGCAGGGTCCATCTCAGTGGGACAGGGATGTCTAGGGAGGGTCGGGTCAGCCCCTGCCTTCACTGCCCTGTTTCTCTCCCTTGGCAGAGCGGGAGCTGGTGTGACTGATCCAGATACAGACACCCCTGTTCAAGAGGGCAAGGTTGGGGGACATGAATCCCTCACAAGGGTCTTCTCTTTCAGACACAGCTGCCATGAGTGCTGTATTTGTCTCTCACAAGGATAAAAAGAGAATATTCCTCCTGGGTCACCAAACCAAATCCCCTCTACTCAGCTCAGGGCACCCATCCCCAGGTATCCCCACCAAATACATGGGCAGTCTAACACCTCTATTTACACCCTCCAGCAGAGCAGGGCTGACTCCTCTGGAGCCGATAGGCAGAGGCCCCTGCGCTGCATGGCACCCTCAGCACAAAGCAGAGGTCAGGAAAGGGACCTGAACAAGGTGAAGGAGAGAGTCAGTGTGGGGGGTGCTATGAGGAGTGGAATGGGTTTTGCTCAGAGAAGTCTGTTCTAACCTGTCAGTGTCTTTTCCTCCTCGGACAGTGCCCTGAACCAAGGCAGAGCAAATGTCCAACAGAAGCTCCCTCAACGAGTTCCTCCTCCTGGCATTCGCAGACACACGGGAGCTGCAGCTCTTGCACTTCTCGCTCTTCCTGGGCATCTACCTGGCTGCCCTCCTGGGCAATGGCCTCATCATCACAGCCGTAGCCTGTGACCACCGCCTCCACACCCCTGTGTACTTCTTCCTCCTCATCCTCTCCCTCCTTGATGTTGGCTCCATCTCCACCACTGTCCCCAAATCCATGGCTAATTCCCTGAGGAACATGAGGTCCATTTCATACTCAGGATCTACTGCCCAGATATTTTTATTTACCTTTTTCATGTCAGCTGAGTATTCTGTTCTCACACTCATGGCCTATGACCGTTTTGTGTCCATCTGCAAGCCCCTGCACTATGGGACCATCATGGGCAGCAGAGCTTGTGTCAGAATGGCAGCAGCTGCCTGGGCCAGTGGTTTCCTCAATGCTGTGCTGCACACTGGGAACACCTTTTCACTACCACTCTGCCAAGGCAACACAGTGGACCAGTTCTTCTGTGAAGTTCCTGAGATCCTCAAGCTCTCCTGCTCAATCTCCTACCTCAGTGTGGTTTGGGTAGTTGTGATTAGTGTTTGTTTAGGCTTTGGGTGTTTCGTTTTCATTGTGCTGTCCTACGTGCAGATCTTCACTGCTGTGCTGAGGATCCCCTCTGAGCAGGGACGGCACAAAGCCTTTTCCATGTGCCTGCCTCACCTGACCGTGGTCTCCCTGTTTATCAGCACTGGCATCTTTGCCTACCTGAAGCCCCCTTCCCTCTCCTCGCCAGCTCTGGATCTGGTGGTGACTATTCTGTACTCGGTGGTGCCTCCAGCAGTGAACCCCCTCATCTACAGCATGAGGAACAAGGAGCTCAAAGATGCGCTGAAGAAACGGATTCAACTGGTACTAGTTCAGCAGAAATAAGCTGCCCATCCCTCTTCACAAGGGGTTTCTAATTTCTCTCAGACAACTCTTGTGCTTTGCGCATTCTCCCTGTGATAATCATGTTAGTCCACAAAGGTCTGAATTCCTTCCACTTCTCTAGGAGCAGAAACACAGTCTCTCTGACCCAGAGGCCTTCTGTGAATTTGTCTATCACTGTGGCAGATGTGGTCTCTTTAATAAAAGAGGATTTCCTCAATTCAGTGCTTGAAGGCTGGGCTCTTCTTCCAAAGCTGGAGTCAAAAATGTGCTCAAGGACTTTCACCCTGAAAGGGCCTGTTGCTTTTCAGAGGGTCTCCTTGGGCTCGAGGCGATGAACTCAAGGGGTGATTTGTTAGGGGACCAGGACTGGATTCAGTTGTCGCTTGTGGGTGCCCAGTGCTCCTGGAGGTGGTGAACGGTCAAGCAGTATCTCCCATATGACAGGGCTGGAGACTGATGCCTGTCCTACTCAAAGGGAGTATGGATTCTACCAGGAGAGCACAGGGCATCTCCAAGGGCACCGTGTGTCTCGGGGTGGACAGTGAATGGAGCTTCACAAGATCAAGTGGAGTCACCCAAAGGTAAAGGGCTAAACCAATGAATGTCCAGGCTAGTGAGAGCTCTGCAATCCCATGGGAGGCAGTGTGGACCCTGCAGGCACAGGAAGGGAGCCTGGAGAGTCGTTTATGTCACCTTCAATCAGAAACCATAGGCTATATTTAATGACACCCCTGAACAGAGCCTGAGACCTTTGAAATGCCCTGTGATTGCTCAGAGCATCTTCCATGACCACAGACCCCTTGGTAGGGGTTGCCATGCACAGTGATGCCTGTCCAGCTGGGTCTGCTTCCCATCCTGGCCACCACGGCCAGTATGGAGTCGCCCCAAACCCCGTTGTCCCGCAGCCACTCGCTCTGCAGAGCAGCACCGCCGGCTCGGTGCCTCACGGGGAGCACAGGGGAGGGTTCAGGACTGACTGAGCAGGCCAACACTGATGCACAGACACACTGACCTGGGGAAATGCTCTCCAGAGAGCAGGGATATGGCAGAGCGCCCTCCTCGCCTGTCCCTGTCCTGCTGGGAGGGTGGAAGGGTCACCTGGGAAATGGCCTGTTTCTGCCTGGGGTCAGTGCAGGACTTTTGCATGTGAGATGAATGTGAGAGCTGCTGCACTGCACAAATACCAGCCTTGCTGCAGCCCCCACTGCCCCCTGCCCCTGCCCTGCTGACCTGCTGCCACCCCTGTGCTGCCCCATCTCCCATCCCCTTTCCTTGCACCACAGGGAGCAGTGGTGCAGCAGGAGCTGACACAGCCTGCAGCCACTGCCTGGCCCCCGGCCCTCCCCACCTTTCCCCCCAAATATGACATCCATCTTCAAGAAGGACAAGAAAGAGGATCTGGGGAAGGACCTGGGGGTTGTGGTGGGCATCAAGTTGACAGGATGTCAGCAGGGTGCTCTTGTAGCAAAGACAGCCACCCTTACCCTGGGTTGCATTAGCAAGAATGCAGGCAGCAGGGTGAGTGCAGTGGGACAGACTAAATATGCTGGCAGTCTCAACTAAAGAGGAGCAAAATAAAGGGCAGAATTGGAAGATTACTAGTCTTGGAGAGAGTGGTATGGTCAACAGAGTGCCCAGGTCCTGGCAACATTTTAAAACAGCCCCCCCCAAAAAAGGCATTTCTGCCATTGGCCAAATGGCTGGAGGCAGATGTGCCCAGGCTTGCTCATGGGGCAGAGCGCCAGGGGACTTCTCCTTGACTCTACTTCTAATAGCATGTCCAGGATTATGATTTTAGAACATGTCTTTGTTAATCTAACTTAACCCAAGATTAAAGCATTAGGGCTCACGCTCAAGCACACCAATGTGGGGAAAAGAAGGCAAAACACCCCTTTCCATTGCCTGCAGTGGCTGCGGGATGAAGCCTGAGTTTGTTCTGAAAGAGAAAAGATTAGGACTGAATGTCCTGAGGGTGATTATAAACTACTTGATGCCTTCTATGCTTTTCAGCAATACTTCCTCTGGTCACACCTCAGTCTACACTGTACTGTATTTTTCCCCTTGCGCAATAGGTCAGGACTGTGAAGATAGAGCTGAGTCCAGGGCAATGCCACGCTGACAATCTGGGCAGCCTGGGGGGGGGGGGGGGCACTGAAAAAGCAAGTGTATGCATGAGACCTCACAGCAAAGGCCTGGAAAAACCAAGTGACTGTTACCCTCCTGAGGTGCCAAGGATCCCAAGCCCTGAGCCATGGGGCAGGATACAGCCTCCTCTGATCGCACAGGCCATTGGCTCATGACACACCTCACAGTCAGAGGGGTGGAGGAAGAAAGTAGAAATGAGTGAAAGAGGGAGAATTCAGGGCTGGATTCCCACCAGTAAACATCTCCAAATACGGGTGGATTTACCCCCTCTCTGGCAAGGCTGTTTCTCCCATGACCAGCAGTACCTGGGGGAAGGAGGGTTTTTTTCCTGACACCCCTTGTGGGATGGAGGGCAGCAGGATTTGGGAGAACCCTTCCAGCCAAGGGGGAGTTTCTGGGCACTCAGGCAAAGATTTCAGCCTGGGACCTTCAAGTCCAGGGTGGCTGAAGACTATGAGATGCCTCCAATGTGTGGCTCACAAGGGACCTGAGTCACATCACAGCCACCCTTGAAACACCCTCGGAAGCAGATCCCGTAACATCTTGCCTGAATGAGACCTGCAGTATTTCTCTGCTTTTCTCCCTGCACTTAAAACTTTCTTTTTAGCTTCTCAGCACCGGGGAGTGCACCTAGGTGTAGGAGCACCCTACACCCAGACTTTCATTGTGTTGAAATAAACCAAGTCCCCAAGGTATTCACTGCAGCTGTCTGGATGGGCACAGGTGCGTCCTGGCCCTTCCTGTTCCTCCCAAGCATATGGCTGTGATAACACCCCTGCACACACTTCCTCGGCCAGGCACTTGGGGACAAGCAGGCAGCAGTGCTTATGGGAGTTCATCAGGACCATGCCTTCAGGATCGGCAAGGAGACCTGAGGCTCTTGTCACCCTGTTGGAGAGCAGCTGGCCGGTCAGAGGGCTGGAGGGAGGAGGGACAGGTCCCCTGGCTCGTGAGGTGAAGGTGCTGACGGGTGCCTGGGGCCAGGGCCCTGCTACCTCCTAGGCCCTCTCCCAGCTCCCGGGAAGCCACTGCAGGAGCAAGAAAATCCTGGAGAACAACCTTCCCCATGTTCCTGGGAGCCAATGACAGGGTCACTTCCATGTGAGAACATGACCATCCAGCAGCAGGCACATGACCCAGATATGGGCCTATAAGGTCAGTGCCACTTCAGTACCTGATAGACAAGAACCAGGCACATGGCTTCGATGCTGACTGTGAGGTCACTTCTGCCTCAGTACCTGATAGGCCATCAGCAGGCTCTTGGCTGGTGTAGGTCCCTGTGAAGTCACCTCTGCCTGTGCTGCTGTTAGGCCAGAAGCAGGTTAATGGCTTCACTGTTGTCTGTGAGGTCACTGATGCCTGAAGAAATGACAGGCCACTGGCAGGCACAGGGTCAGCAAAGTGGCTGTGATGTCATTCCAATATGAGAAGCTTATAGACCAACAGCAGGAAGATGGCTGTGAAATGTGTTGTGAGGCCACTTCTGCCTGAGCACCTGATAGGCAAGTAGCAGGAAGGCACTTGGGATGTTGATTGTGAGATCACTGCTGCTTCAGTACCTGATCTGCCAAAAGTGGGACATCGCTCTGATGCTGGGAGTGAGCTCACGTCCTTCTCTAGAGGTCATATGCCGTCAGCAGGCCCTTGCTTGCTGTCGGTTCATGTGAAGTCACCTCTGTCTGCTGCTGGTAGGCCAGAAGCAGGTTTATGGTTTGAGTGTAGGCTGTGAGGTCACTTCTGCCTGAGTCGTGGACAGGCCAGCAGCAGGAAGGGCATCAGCAAAGCAGCTGTGAGGTCACGTCAGCCTGAGCAGCTGAGCAGCAGCAACAGGACTGTGAAATGGCTGGTGAGGCCACTTCTGTCTCTGAAGATGACAGGCCAGAAAGGCGCTGGCCTTGCAGGGCTGTTCCCTGCTGGGCTGGGGCTCTCCAGGGAGGCCTGAGCCGCCCCCAGGCTGCGCTGGGCAGGGGGCTTGTGCTGGGATCCCACTGCCGTGGATCTAGAAGGGTGCCTGGAGTGCGTGGAATAGACTCATCACCAAGTTCATGCAAGCAGGGATTTGGATGGCTTCTTTGGGACTTTTTGGATCCTGATGTTATGGAAAATATTACGCTCGCCGGCCACCATAACAGGGCCTGACCCTAGGTTCCCGCTGAGGCAGAAGTTCAAAGTCAGATTGGAGAGAAATAACATTTAATGATACACGTGCGGTAATTACAGCTCGAGCTGGGTGCCTCCAAAGAGGGACCCCGAACAAAGAAATCCCTGGGCAATTATACCCTTACAATCTAAATTCCCCACCCCTTAAGCGATAGTTTGGACCAAAAGTAATAGTTAGGTCTGGGGTCTTCCCCTTCTTCCTTGGGCCCCTTCATTGTCTCTAGGCAGGCTGCTTCTTATCTTCAAGGTTGGCTACTCCTGCTGTCAGAGTAAGTTCTTTCTCTCTCCAGCTTGAACCAGCTCTGGGGCCCCCTTTTACTTATCTAGGTTAAATTTCACAGCCTGAGGCCTAAGGTTTCAGCAAATTTATCTGCTAATGCTAAGCAAGTTATGCTAAGCGATTAGTTCTAGACAGCTTCAGTCTGATATTCTCTAACACTGCCCTTGACCTTGTGTTTCCACTGCTCTGTCTATTAGACTATGGATGCAATCTCAGTAATCTCTCACATATTTCCACATGCCCTGATTAATCATTTCTAAAGTCATATTTGCATCAGACCATCTGGACATATGCATTTTCCCTTGTATCCCAGTCTTCCTCCTCCCCTTGCTCATTATCATTCAGGTACATCTCAGCTCTCCAGCTGCTGCTCTGAGCTGCTGGCAGTCTGAAGCTTGCCTCGTCTTTCAGCAGTCTCCTTGTCTCTTTAGCCAGCTCCTTTGTTCTGTTTCTTGTCTATCCTTTTCTATGTATCTGTGGAAAACATTTCAAGGAAGGTTATGTCTTGTGGGCAGTGGAGCTCACTGGAGGCAGCTTGGACTAAACATACAGTTGAGGAGTGTCTTGTATCTTTTATTCAACTGTTCCAAATTTTATTGTTGATTGTTTGCAATTAAGAGAAATTGTCTGTGCCTGTTTGCAGCTAGTTCTCAGAGGAAAGCAGGTGGGAATTGGTGCACCTGAGCTGTAACATTCAGCTACAGGCTTGAGTGGCAAAAGGTTCGATTTGAACAAGAGTGATCTAAGTCTCCAGTGGCTGATGAGGGAACTGTCAGGGCTGGGGAGGTGGGGAGGAAGGTTGTCCATACATGTCTCCTATCAGAAATACTGCTTTTCAGACGTGTCCTGACTTCATTAGGAGACACTGTGGGTCAGTATGAACTGGAGAATGTGGGTATCGCTTATTCTGAAAAGTCAAGAATAAAGAAAGCTTAACAAGCAGACATCTTTCTCTTTCAGGTGCTCACTGAAATCTGCCTAATTTCAAAACACTCCTGCAAACTTTCCAATTAGCCACACAAGAACTGACAAACTGAAGAAACTTATGGGAAGAGGCATGGCTCCTTAGGGGGTTTTGCATTTTAATGACCCCTCGGGTGTCTTTGGTGCTGAGCCCATGAACCTCAGATGCTGAGAGGAGACTGAAGCAACCTCTCAAGAAGTTCAAGTCAGAAGAAAATCCCAAGTTTCCTGGAGCATTAACAGGTCCCACTGAGGGCCATTATCAACAAAGGCTCCCCAGGGGCTGATTAGAGCAGAAAGTTGGAGGCCCTGATTGCAGGTAGGCAACGGCAATGTGAGGGTGGCTGTGATGCCAAGTCAGCCTTGATGTGTGTTATCAAGCAGAGTGACCAGGCACTGACAGCCAGCTCCTGGGAAGGGTGATGCTTTCCCTCACATGTTGCTCAGGGCTCTTCCTGGGGGCAGTGTGTGGGTGGGGGTGCACAATGCCGAGTGGAGGACCAGGATATGTCACCTCTTGGGCTCCCAAGGGACAAGGAGGTGGCAAGGCCACAGTGCTTTCTGGAAACAATGTCTTCTCATGGGCCTTGGTGGCAAAGAAAGACACCAGTCATAGCCAAGAGGACAAAACCTAGCTGTGTTGGGAGCTTTCAGCCTTGGCCGTGCCCTTGGCCATCTCCACCACAGATGTCCTATGCTTTCCCATTCCTGTTCCTGTTTCCCTGCAGACTGTACACACCCAAGCTGCTTCCCCATGTTGCTCTCACCCCGCGATCTCCCCACCTCTCCTGATGTCTTCCTGTCCTCACCTGTTTTTCCTTGAAACACCAAGCCAGGGGCTGATCACAGACTCCCTCTGGGTGACCTCTAGCACCACAGCACTACCCTTTGAGTGACATTTTCTTTTCCTAATGTCACAGCTAAACCCCGCAAGCTGTTCTTGGTGGCTTTTTCTCCTCCTCATGCTGTTTCTCCACACTAAGAAAAACTCCATTATCTCTGAAACCCCCCTTCAAGCAGTCACAGGCTCCTACTCTACGGCCCTTCGCCTCCACTTCAGCAGCATAAAGAAGCCCAGGTCCCTCAACCTCTCCTTATGGACAGGATTATTCCTGCCTAGCTGCAGGACTTGCAACTTCTCTTGTAAATCTTCATGAGGGATCTGTTGTGTGAATCACCCGAGTTTCTCAAGGACTTCAGGACTGAAGGTCCTTAATGTCAAATGAAAAAACAAAGAAACAAACAAACAAAACAACACCAATAGGTTAAGCAGAAGTGGGCTGATTGTAGGAGAAGGGATCAGGGTGGTAAAAGAGGGAAATTAAAAGTGAAGCAAAGGATTGATCAGGGCTGTCTTGGGGATTCCTCGCAAGAAGCCCTGCATCTGAATAATTCTGACTCGAGGAGGACAAGAAAGCTGGCCTACTTCCACTGTCACAGGGCACCTGCGTGCTTTCCCTGACATCAACAAGAGAAGATTGAGAGTGGGAAGAATTACGCATGCCTTCAGGGTGGAAGTGACCTCAGGAGGTCTCTAGGCCAATCTGCTTGCTCACAGCAGGGTCAGCTCTGGGGTCAGAGCAGGTTGCTCTGGGCTTCATCCAGTGTGGTCTTGGAAACCTCCAAGGGAGGAGACTGCACAGCCTCTCTGGACAACCACTTCCAATGCTTGACCATCCTCCTAGTGGAAAAGATTTTCCTTGTCTTGCACAAACGTCTCTTCTTCCAACTTATACCCATTGTCTCTTGTCCTCCCACCATGCACCCTGGTGAAGAGCCTGGCTCTATCTTCTTGATGACCTCCTCGTAGCCATTGGAAGGCTGCTATGAGATCCCTGCAAAGCCATCTCTTCCACAACTTGAACAAGCCCCATTTCCTCACACAGCAAGTGCTTCAGCTCCCTGACTATTGTGAGGGCCCTCAGCCAAATTTGCTCCCAGTTATCAACCTCTTTCTTGTTCTGGGAACCCAAACCTGCATGCAGTGTTCTACGTGTGGTCTAATGAATACTGAATAGAAGGCAATCTCTATTTCCCTTGACCTCCTGGCTGTGCTCCTGGTCACACAGCCCACGATGCTTCTGGCCTTCTTTGCTGCCAGGGAATGCTGCTGGCTCATGGTTTGCCTCCTGTCCCCCAGCACCCTCACATCCTTTTCCACAGAGCTGTTCCCCAGGCACTCAGGCCCCAGCCTGTAGCACTGCAGGGTGTTGGTTTATCGCACGTGCAAGACCTGGCATTTGTCCTTGTTGAATTTCATGAGGTTCCTGAAAGCCCTTTCGTCCTGCCTGTCTAGGTCCCTCTCAATGGCAGCCCTCAAGAATATGACTGGGACCCCCTGCCTCCAGTTTGGGGTCCTCAACAAGCATCTTGAGTATTGCCTCTTCCATGTCACAAATAAAGCTGTTGAACAGGACAGGTTCCTGGAGAGAGCCGTGGTGTTCTACTTCTCTCTGGCCTCCAAGAAGAGTACTACACATTCACCACTGCCCTCTGAACCTGATCATCCAACAAGTTCTTTAGCCAGCTGGTTGTCCACCCATCTAGGCGGTACATTTCTAAATTGTATTCCACAAGGATATTGTGGAAGACAGTGTCAAACACCTTGCTCAAATCATGTTGAAAGACATTTCCTGCTCTCCAACCACAAATAGAGCTATTTAATCCTAGGAGGCAATCAGGTTGGTGAGCCACAATTTACCCTGGGTAAATCCATGCTGCCTCTTCCCTACCACCTTCTTCTCCCTCATGTGCCCAGAAGTGAGCGGACTCACTCCATGACACACTCCTCAACCAATTGAGGCTGAATGGCCTGTAGTTCCCTGGGGTGCCCTCTGGGCCTTTTCTGAAGATGGATGTAACGTGTCCTTTTTGCAGTTATTGGGACCTCACTCCATCTCCACGACCTATCAAAGATGAGAGAGGGCAGCCTTGCTATGACAGCAGCCAGCTCTCTCAATGGCCTTGGATGAAGCTGTTGCAATCCCACTGACTTGCAGGGTTTGAGTTCTTGCAAGTCATCCCTCACTCAACCCTCATCCCCTGCTGTCTCTTTCTCTCCTCTGGAGCCCTGACTCTACGCACAACAGCCCAGGAGATTGTGTTGGTGAAGAATGAAGCCAAGAAGAAGGCCCTGAGCTCCTCAGACCTATCTGCATCTGCCATTAATGGAGCCCCTGGCCCATTCAGCAGTGAGCCCAGGTGTTCCTTGCTTATTCTTTCTCTGTTAGCGGAGTAGTAGCAGCTCTTCCTCGTGCCCTTGATGTCCCCTGCAAGTGTCTACCCTCTGGGAGCTTTGGTTTCACCATCCCTACTTTGGTGGACAAGAGGGTCCTGTTTAGCCAAGCCCATCTCCCCAAATGTCTCCTAGTTTTAATGAGTATCGGTATGGACCATCCTTGTACTTGGTGGCTGCTGCCCTTAAAGACCTGCTGGCTTTCCTAAGCTCTAGGATCTGGGACTCCCCTATTTCACAGTCACTGCAGCCAAGGTTTCCACAGATTATCACAGCCCTCATCATTGCTTCCTTGTGTGTGACTACCAGGTCCACGTGAGTGTCACCCTTACTGGCCCATCAGGGAGCTGTGCTTAGAAGCTGTCCCTGACAGCCTCCAGAGATCTCCCGGACTGCTTGCACCCTGATGTCTGCCCTTCCAATGAATATCGGGGAGATTAAATCCCCCCATCAGAACCAGGCCCTGTGACCCACTGACTTCCTCAGGTTGCTTAAAGGAGACTGCATCCACCTCCTCACCCTCATCAGGTGCTTTGTAACTCCCATCACAACGTCACCTTTACTCTGATGTTCACGCACAAGCTCTCACCCAAACCCCTGTCCATCCCAGGGAAGAGCTCCATACATCTGAGCTGTCCCTTCACACAAAGGACATCCCCCTGCTCATCTTCCCTAACGGTCTTGCCTGCAGAGCTTGTACTCTGCCATCACAGCCCTCCAGTCATGCTAGCGGTCCCTCCACATCTTGGTTATTCCAACCATGTTTCAGTCCTGTGACAGCTTGTGCATCTCCACCTTCTCCTCTCTGTGCCCCAGGCTGCAGGCACTTGTGTGTATTGGGGTTGCAGAGCCTCAGCTGTGGCACAGAGAACAGATTTGTCATGGTGAAACCTGTTACCAAAGGCCAAGGACACAATGTGTGCAAAGGCCCCACTTCACAGCAGAGCCATGCTGGCGTAGATAGCAGGTGGCAATGCAATGGTGAAAGGAGGTTCCCACTAAGAGAGCAAAGCCTGCAGTGCCCAAGGCCAGGGAGAAACAGAGCTGGGCTGTGCAGCTCTGGCAGGAGAGGGATTAGCTGCCTGAGCTGATTTGTAGCACCTTGGGGCCTGTGACAGAGGTGAATCAATCTCCAGGCAAGTGCCACTGAAGAAATCCCTGGCCCTGACTAGCCTCTGATTTAGCAGCCTGAGGTCATCATTAGCCCAGTTCCTGTTCATATCATCTGGGGGTGAGAGGAGGTTCAGGAGGAGGAAAGCTGGAAGGTTTTAAGGGTGCAGAGACTAGAGCAGAGACCTTGGTGTGATGTGCCTCTCCCATTTGTGAAGCACGCTTGGCTGTAGATCGGAAGGACTTGGCCTAAAGGCAGTGGTGGGATCCGGTTGTTTGGGCACTGGTAGGAAACCTGAGTTGCCCTGGGGCACTTGCCCAGCAACCACTCCAAAGGGGCATGGTTTTCCTAGAGGTGCCATGCTGTATCTGCTAGAGACATGTGGTTGTGCTGGACACCCCCAGCCATCTGACATGGCCCTGCAGGCCTATTTCTATGTCGCTGAATCAAGTGCCTGCACTGGATGACATCAACTGTTTGCAACATCAGGATCTGCATGTGTCTCAGCTTCCTGGTGAGTGGAGCTCTGGTAGCAGTGGGCATCTAGTATCTTTTCAGGTGGCCAAGGCAATTCCCCACCTGGCACCCACGTCATGCTCTAGAAGGATGTAGGTGTCACACTTGCTCCATCAGAGCAAGCAAACCCTGGCACATGCCTTCGAGCACCTCTGTCTCTTCCAATGTCACCAGGTGTTTGTGTGTGCAAAACTGACTTCCACCCTCCATCTCCAGTGATTACAATGGGATCATAGACCAAGATCTTGCATGCAGACATCCGTGCTGTGCTCACTTCTGCCTGGGCAAGGGGACTCCCACTTCCCGTGTGTTTTTTGTGGAGCTCATGGGGAAGATCTGAATCCCACTGCATCCCTTCTAAAGCAGCCTGAGGAGCCCAGACTGACTCATCTGAAGCAACACCCAAACCATGGGAGAACAAACTCTATTCTTGTCCCTGTCGAGGTGTCCTGCCTCGTTAAGAGATGGGAAGAGGGGCTTCCTGAGTGGGATGTTTCCACCTTTCATAGATAAGACACCTTTCTCTGATAAGACAAATTGCAATGCTGGAATCAGTCTCTCTGCACTCTTTAGAAAAGGACAATAGATGATTATTTTAGTCTACCTCAGTGAACATTTCCCAGGAGGAGGGAGCACAAGGGACAGAGAAATCCATGCCTTCACCTGGGCCTCTGCTCCTGAGCAGGGCCAGGCTCCGGGAATGGAGGTAGCTCATGGCAACCTGGCAGCACTGCCCAGAGATAGCTGTGTCCATGAGCAGCTCCTCTGCCAAGAGCAGCAGGGCTCCAGGCTCTGCCTGCAATTGCTGCCAGAAGATGAGACAAGGCAGAGAGAAAAGAAATGCAGTGTGGAGTGTGAGGCCAGAGGAGAGCTCCTTGTGAGAGAAATCTTCACAGTCATTGACACGGTAAGTCTCTGGCTGCAGGACAATGCTACTGGGCATCCTGCTACCTTCTCCCAGGGACGCTGAATGGGTATGAAGACTGGGTGTGCAGACAAGTCTGCCCAGGGCTGTAATTCACAGCAATGTACCTGTCCTGCAGGGTGCTGTGCGCCCAGAGTAGTGACTCTGCCACACTCAGCCTGTCCGGGGAGCTCCCCACAGCGCTGCGGGGAGAAGGTCTGGGTGGGAGAAGAGACCCCCATCAGGGTAGGTTGAGCCTTCTCTCAGGAGGATGCTGCGTGGGTCAGGGCTGCCCAGAGCTCCAGCTCACTCCCAGGACATTTCTGGAGGGGCCTTTCCAACAGGAAGGTCAGGGCAGGGATAATATGAAAAGGAAGGAGCTGTCATGAGTCTGTGCTTTCAGTTTGATTCTCTTTGGGTGGAGTGAAATGGGATTGGATCTGTCAGGTTTAGACAGGGCACGGAGGCTCCAAAACAGTGACACTGAGAGAGGATCAGTTCTGGGAGGGACTCAGCAAATGCCTTCATCCACCGCTCAGCCTAAGGACAGAGCCAGCATCACCTTTCCAGCCTCAGCAACGTTTCTCTCACCTGCTCCATAGCACCTGCAGACATGGAGGTGCCCCTGGGAAGTGTCCTTCGCACAGGAGGTTTCTGCAGGGCAGAGCTGAGCACCTAGTGGGTGGGATGGTGTCTGTGAGCACTGACAGGGGGAGAGATGTGGGGAGAGAGAAACAGCTCCCCGCAGAGACGGCTCCAGGCAGCAGAGTCATGGTCAGAGTGTGAGAGGAAACTATCAGCTCCAAGGCCTCCTCTCCTCTCCCAGCCAGCACAGCCCTCTGCTCTCAAGGCTGTGGGGTGCAGGGCAGGAGTCGTTTCCTCAGCAGCCAGATATCCAGGAGAGGAGACACTCATGAGTGCCCCTCTGTCCCTCCCTGTCCCTGCCTCCCTCCGCACAAATATCATGGTATTGTTCCATGTTTCCCACCTGTCCAAGCTGCCCTTGTCCTTCCCCTTGGACTCTCTGGGCAGGGGGCTTTTTGATGCAGTTCAGACACTGATCCTGTGGGTCCTGCCATGCAGACGTGTCCTTGACAGTGAGGTGCCCAAGTGCCCCTCTAACCTGGGGGCTCTGGGCAATGCAGTGTGGGGGTGTGGGAATGAGCCAGGTCTCTCATCAGGACACCCCATCCTTAGGACATTCTGCCATTTCCCTGGGGTGTCTGGCTGGGCTGCAAGCTGCCCTCCACAAGGACACAGCTCTCCCATTGCAGCTGCGTGTTATCTAGGTGCCCCAGGAAGAAGCCACCTAGATACTGAGGCCACGCTGGGACATGCTGCTGGGTGGCTGGATGTGGGCACCTGGAAGGAGCCTGATGTGTTGCTCGCTAGAAGGGGAGGGCTGAGACCTGCCTCACATCCCCTCAGAAAGAGTGCTGATGGGCACTTTGCAAGTGCATTCCTCTGCTCTCTGTGGCGTCACTTCTTTTTCGGATAACATGAGTGCAACTGTCCTCCACCTCCGAGGTGTGAGCACAGGGCAGCTGGGAACAAGGCAGCTGGACAGGCCAGCTCTGCTCCCTCTACACTAAAGCCAGAGTGAATCCTTTTGCCTCTCCAGAATCACAGCTGCTCACTCTGAGTGCAGCAGCAATGCTGAGGGTTTCTACCTCCAAGAATCCTCCTCAAGTGTGACAGGGTCAGCTAAAGGAAACCAAAGAAGCCTTAAAACTATTCATGAACCCACATTATGTGGAAGTGGGAGTGAAGGTGCTGAAAATGCCTTCAAGATTATGAGTGGATGAAATCTGACTGGAGCTGGGAATATAACATTTTAGTCACCCCTGTTGCCATGTCCGCAGTGCTGTAGGTCAGGACTGACTCCTCTGGAGCCCCGTGGGCAGAGGCCCCTGCTCCTCATGATGAACTCAGCCAGCACAAACCAGAGGTCAAGCCATGGAGCTCAAGGACAGTGCTGCTGAGATGGGGAGAAGTAGTGTGTGTGTTTGTGGGAGGTTATGAGAAATGTTTGCTCAGAGAAGTCTGCCCTAACTTGTCAATGTCTCTTCTTCCTCGGACAGTCCCCCCTGTGCCTTAAAAGAGCAAATGTCCAACAGCAGCTCCCTCGATGAGTTCCTCCTCCTGGCATTAGCGGACACATGGGAGCTGCAGCTCTTGCACTTCTCACTTTTCCTGGGCATCTACCTGGCTGCCCTCCTCGGCAACGGCCTCATCGTCACAGCCATAGCTTCTGACCACCACCTTCCCCCCCTCCCCGTACTTCTTCCTCCTCAACCTCTCCCTCCTCGACCTTGGCACCATCTCCGTCATTGTCCCCAAATCCATGGTTAATTCTTTGTTGGACACCAGGGCCATTTCCTACTCAGGATGTGCTGCACAGCTCTTTTTCTTTGTCTTTTTCTTTTTGGCTGAGTATTCTCTTCTCACTATCATGGCCTATGACCGCTTTAGTGCCATCTGCAGACCCCTGCACTACGAGACCATCATGGGCAGCAGAGCCTGTGCCAAAATGGCAGCAGCTGCCTGGGCCAGTGGTTTCCTCAATGCTGTGCTGCACACTGGGAACACCTTTTCACTACCACTCTGCCAAGGCAACACAGTGGACCAGTTCTTCTGTGAAGTTCCTGAGATCCTCAAGCTCTCCTGCTCAATCTCCTACCTCAGTGTGGTTTGGGTAGTTGTGATTAGTGTTTGTTTAGGCTTTGGGTGCTTTGTTTTCATTGTGCTGTCCTACGTGCAGATCTTCACTGCTGTGCTGAGGATCCCCTCTGAGCAGGGCCGGCACAAAGCCTTTTCCATGTGCCTGCCTCACCTGGCCGTGGTCTCCCTGTTTGTCAGCACTGTCATCTTTGCCACCCTGAAGCCCCCATCGCTCTCTTCCCCAGCTCTGGATCTGGTGCTGGCTGTTCTGTACGCAGTGGTGCCTCCTTCACTGAACCCCCTCATCTACAGCATGAGGAACAAGGAGCTCAAAGACGCACTGAGGAAACTGGTTCAGTAGGTACAATGTCAGCACCAATAACCATCCCATGTGCATCTGCTCCTCATTCCCAGGGTATTTGGCAACATACCTATGTGTTGCTCATGTCTGTCTTTCTCACTTACTTTTCTCTGTTACATTCTCCTAAAAGAAATAAATATTTTGCTTCGTGCCACTTGTCCTCAGGAATCTCTCATTTGAATGTGATCGAGAGACCATGTTGAAGCAGGAAGCCAGGCTTCCGCCTTCATCAGCAGAGATGGGGGAACCTCCAAACCTGCTCGTCTGAGCTCCTTGGATGCCTTCAGTGCAATGAGGAGAGTTTCCCTTTGCAGTGTGTCTTTTGGTGCTGACACCAAGGGAGCTCAGGGGCACAGAGTCAGGCTCCAACGAGTACATGTGTGGCCAGACCATGGGTCCCATGTCCATTAGGAGAGCTCAGCTCCTGTGGCCACAGTCAGGATATGATGTCACACCCCTCTCCTGTGAGGGTGGCAGCTGGCTGTCACCATGGGCTGGTCCCTTCCCTCTACAGAGCT
Source organism: Apteryx mantelli (assembly GCF_036417845.1). NCBI lineage: Eukaryota > Metazoa > Chordata > Aves > Apterygiformes > Apterygidae > Apteryx > Apteryx mantelli. The sequence goes on along the minus strand of NW_027118553.1, from coordinate 10,159,571 downwards.
CCAACACTCCAAGCAGAGCAAGAGTGGAAATCAGGAGAGTTTCGACAAAGTCTGTGGGGACAGACCCTCTGTTCCTCAGGACAATTCCCCCACTGCCACAGCAGGCATTTCTTCCCTGCAGCCTTTGTGTGGGGCCTGCAGCTTTCTTGGAGACATGTCCACCAACAGCAGCAGGACTTTCTCTTCTCAGGGCTTTTCTCCTCATTTCCACACTGCCCTGCCTTGCTCTGATGCATGTGTATTTCGTCAGTGCTCTTGTAACGTGCTGGTGGTAGGTTTATGCTTCCCTGTGCATTCCTGTGAGCTCAGGCAGGACCAGGCATTGGGTGCATTTAGGGCAGACCTGGCCTGCAGAGGAACATTGCTATAATAAAAGGGGATCCCCTCCATCACCTGCCTGAAGTCTGGCCTTTCTTCAGAAGCTGCAGTCAAAAATATGCCCAAAGAAATTGCACCATAAAAGGGCCTGCTGCTCTGCTTGTGACCTCCATCGGATGCAGGGGACAAGTTCAGAGTCTCCGTGTGATGTGTTAGGGACTGAGGGCTGGATGCAGGGTTCATCTGTTGGTGACCAGTGCCAGTGGAGCTGGGGAATGGTCTCTGAATCTCCTGCCTGAGGCTGTCCCACAGGTGACAGTGCTGATGAGAGACGTCCATCTGTCTGGAGGGGAATCTGAGCCACCAGGAGAGCTCAGGGGATCTCCAGGGACAGCGTGTGCCTGGTGTGGGCAGTGAGTGGAGCCTCACAAAGTGAGGGACGGTCCACGGTGGAGTGACCAGAAGGTAGAGCACTAAATGCAGATATGCATGGGGAAATGAGGGCTCTGCAGTCTCAGGAAAGGCAGTGGGGAACCAGGAGGTGCAGGGAAGGGTCACTAGAAAGTGATTGCTGCACCCTCAGGGAAGAATCACAGGCTGGAGCCTTGCCTGAGTCATGCTGTGGACATGCCTGTGCCTGGCCCTGCACCTCTCACATCCGGACCTGTCCCTCTCCCCATCCTGCTGACCTGACTCCCCGTCTCGACCTTGGACCTGCCTCTGCACAACAGTCAAGAAAGCCTTCGAAAGGGATGCTGGGACCCGAGCAGCACCCAGAGAGGGTTTTAGGTGCAAAAGATGACCATATATCCACAGCAACGCTTGCCTGACAGCCAATGTAAAGGTGTAAGGAGAGCTTCAGATTTGGACCCCTACTCAGCTAACACTGCATGCAGAGTCTTAGCTGGACGAAAAAGTGAGGGAGGCCACTTGGGTCAGATTTTACGATGCACAGTTAGGAGAGGCAGCTCCAGCTCCCTCGAGGGCTGCGCTGGAGCCTTTCAGGAGCAGGCTGAGGTGGGGCTGGCACCGGCAGGGTGGGTGGGGAGAGGGCAGCTCCCCTTTGTCACACTGGGTCTGGGTCTGGGTCTGGGTCTGGGCACAGCTTTTCCCTGGGGACCTCCCAGAGAAGCCGCTCCATGTGATCCTCCACCTCTGCCCTAGCATCAGCTCCAGCACTCAGGGTGTCGGCAGGAAGTGCACAAGGGTGGAAGGGGGACAGGCTGCCCAGGGGGAACACTGAGACCTTGTCTGTGCACGCAGGGATGGAGTGAGGAAAGGCAGAGCTCAGCTGGAGCTGGAACCAGAGACCTTGGACATGAAAGGGCTGGGGCATTAAATATCTTTTTTGCCTCAACAGTGATGGGGGTGTTATCAGACAGCTGTGCTGTGGGATGTGCTGGTGTGTGGTGCAGAAGAGAGGCCGTGCAAGGCTGGCCTTTTCTCCTGTGTCCGGATACAGAGACCTGCAGGAGGATGGAGCTGGCCATGGAGCACCCCACAGCTGTTGTGAGCAGCCAGTGCTGGAAAGGGGTGATGTGAGGGGCTGGTCTGGAATGATGGCCATGGGGCAGCTTACCCAGTGTGTCCATGCAACACAGGGAACAACCTGGGCTCTTCTCTTCTGCACCCTCCATGTCCTGGTGCCTTTCCCAGAAAACCTGCATTTGCCCTGCAAGCACATGGCCATGTGCTCCCACACTGCTGTTCACACACAGAAGCTGCCTGCTGGCATTTTTCCTCTCCTGGGTCCTTTCTAGCCCACCCCAGACCCTCCCTGGCTCTCCCCACCTCACCTGCCCTCTCCCCAGCCCACCCAGCAGAGCAGCCCAGCCTGGGGTGGCCCCACAGCAGTGCCCGCTACAGGGGGCTGCAGAGCTCTGGGCACCCACACCACAGACCCAGCCCCTCTGAAGGGCACAGCAGGTCGTGGGGGGCAGAGAGGGGTGTCAGCCTCCCCATCAGCCCCTGGGGGACTGGCGGCCAGCAATGGCACATGGAAATGGAGGCCACTCACTCCATGTCTCCACTGCTCTCATGACCAGAACATCCTTACCCCTGGCTGCCTGCAGCCCCTCTGGGCAGCCCCTCTGCCCAGCACAGCACAAGAGTCCTGGCCCCGGGGCTCCTCAGGCAGCTCCAGTGACAGAGCAGCCTGCCCTGAGCTGACACACACAGAAACAGGTTTTCATTTATGCCTCCCCACAAGCACACAGTTGCTCCTTTGCTATTCTCCAGAGGTGTCCCTGCTCTCCAGAAAGACTTTCCCAAGGTCAGTGTGTCTGTGCTGGCCTCGCTGCCCATTCCTGCACCTCTTCTGCACCTGTGTTCCCCGCAGGGCCCCAGGCTGGCGGTGCTGCTCTGCAGGGCGAGCGGGCTGTGGGGCCCCAGGGTGACTCCGCACTGGCCGTGCTGGTCAGGGCAGACCCAGCTGGTCCAGCATCACTGCACCTGACGACGCCCTCCCCAGGATCTGTGGCTGTGGAGGATGCTTGGAGCAATCACAGGGCATTTCCAGTGGCTCAGGGGTGTCACAGACCCAGCCCACTGCCTCTCCTGAGATTGCAGAGCCCTGATTTGGTGCATTCCTCCGTTTGGCCCTTTGCTATGGGTGACTCCACTTGTTTTTGTGAATCTCCACTCACTGCCCGTCCCAGGGATGTGCTGTCCCTGGAGATCCCCTGTGCTCTTCTAGTGGCTCCATACTCCCTTCCAGAAGGATGGGCATCCATCACCAACCCCCTAATAGGTGGGACAGTCCCTGGCAGAGACCTCTGACCACTCACCCTCTCCAGGGGCACTGGGCACCCACAAGTGACAGCTGAATCCAGCCCTCATTCCCTCACACATCACCCAAAACAGCTGATGCCCCTTAGCCCATGGAAATCCCAGGCACGGCAACAGGGCCTTTTTGGGGACAATTCCCTGAACTCATTCTTGGCTCCAGCTTGGGAAGAAGAGCCCAACCTTCAGGCACAGTAATAAGGAGATCCCCCTTTATTACAGTGGTGCTACTTGGGAGGCCAGCTCTGACACAGTGATCAGCAGCTTTGCAGAAGGTCCCTGGGTCAGATGGATGGGCTTTGCGCCTCTGGAGAAGTGGGATGAATTCAGACGTTTGTGTACAAATATGGCTATCACAGGGAGGACGCCCAAAGTACAAGAGTTACTGGAGATAAACTGAGATAACCTGGGAGCTGCTTGTGAGGAGAGATGGTCAGCTCATTGCTGCTGAATTAGTACCAGCTGAAACAGTTTGCTCACTGCATCCTGGAGCTCCTTGTTCCTCATGCTGTAGATGAGAGGGTTCACTGTTGGAGGCACCACTGTGTACAGAACAGCCACCGCCAGATCCAGAGCTGGGGAGGAGATGGAGGGGGGCTTCAGGTAGGCAAAGATGACAGTGCTGACAAACAGGGAGACCACGCCAGGTGAGGGAGGCACATGGAAAAGGCTTTGTGCCGGCTCTGCTGAGAGGGGATCCTCAGCACAACTATGAAGATCTGCACGTAGGACAGCACTGTCATGCTATGAAGGTTCAATAGTAATGACTGAGACAGTAACATAATTAAAAATATATTTATTTCCTCACGCAAACTCTTGGATTAGTAACACAGATTAAAATAATGCGATTACTAATTTAGAAAGGATAACCCCAAACCGTCGATTACTGCACTATTAATTGAAGCACTGCTTATCCTGACTTGAAAGCTAGCTGTTCACTCTCCTAGTGAGAGGACTCTCAACCTCGAGGAGTTACCTTAACCCAGCATCCCAGGAAAAGGGGTGTGTGTGGGGGGGAAATACGGTCCAGCCGGAGAGGATGATCAGGTCATGTTCCCATCCCTGCTCAAACTCTCACAGCTGCCAAGTCTCTCTTTATATGGCTGGGGCTCTGGGCAAACACTGCTTTTGCTGACCTCTGCGAGTTTCACAATCACAGGACTGTTTGTTTGTCTGCTTGGAAGGACCCTGCTAGCGAGGCAAGACTGCAACACTGCCCTATAGCTTCCTCCCTCCCTGGGGGTCCGTGCAGTTTTGATTCCACAGCCTTATCAGGTGGCAGACTTCTTTAATCCTGTTAACTCTTCTATTCCACAGCCTTGCACATATCAGCTGGCAAACTTCTTCAGTCCTGTTAACTCTTTACTTGCCTGTCAGATGGTATTTATAAATGATGGCCTCACTGAGGTCCTCCTCAGGTGCAGATAATCCCCTCAACTGCAGAATCCACTGCTTTGGATCCTCAAAATCTCTTGCAGCCTCCCCCGCCTGCTACCTTCCCCTGGAAGATGCATATCAAATACCTGAGCCTGGCACAGGCACACATGGTCGTGGGAGAGGAAAACTGCTGCCATTCAGCTACTCGGTGTGAACGGCAGTGTGGGAGCACACGGCTGTGTGCTTGTGGGGCAAATGCAGGTCTCCTGGGAAAGGCACCAGGACATGGAGGGTGCAGAAGAGAAGAGCCCAGGTTGTTCCCTCTGTTGCAAGGACACACTGGGAAGCTGCCCCAGGGCCATTGTCCCAGACAAGCCCCTCACATCACCCCTTTCCAGCACTGGCTGCTCACCCCAGCTGTGGGGTGGCCAATGGCCAGCTCCATCCTCCTGCAGATCTCCATATCCCGACATAAGGGAAAAGGCCAGCCTCGCACAGCCTCTCTTCTGCACCACACCGCAGCAGATTCCAGAGCATGGTGTCCGCTAAAACCCACGTTGGGCTCAGCCTGGGCTGGGCAGGAGCTGGGTGCTCAGATCCCCCAGACTCTGGGGGATCATTTAATGGTCATTTAATGATACCCCAGCCCTTTTCATGTCTGAGGTCTCTGGTGCCAGCCCCACCTCAGCCCACTCCTGAAAGGCTCCAGCACAGCCCTGGAAGGAGCTGGAGCTGCCTCAGGCCCCAGGGCAGTCTGGCAGCAGGAGGGCTGCTGGGAGCAGGGGGAGGAGCAGGGAAATTGGGGTGAAGACCCCTGCCCTCAGCTGCGCAGCCAGGGCACTGGATGGGAGATGCCTGTGTGGCCAGCCAGGCTGCAGGTTCGGGGTGGATGTCAGCTCAAGGGTAGGAGCACTGGGATTTTCATGGGTTTCAGTGCAGCCGTGACTGTGGGGAAGGCAAGAGGGCAGACCCAGGCACACTCAACTGCAAAGGCTGTGGGTGGAAAAGGCAGTGTGGTGCTGGTGAAGGCCCTTCTTCCCCTCCCCATGGGGAAGAGAGTCCCCAGGAGATGCTGGACTCTGCTTTGTCTGATGGGAGGGGAGCACAGGGCAGGGGGAAGAGGCAGACAGAGCCTCTCGGGTTGTGTGAGGGAATTTTCCAAAACTCAGGGCTGAGCCAGGGTTGAGCTTTGGATCTTCCCCCAGATGCTCCCCCATCCGGGCTCATCCTGCCCTGCCCTAGGTGCTCTTGTCCCTGTGCCAGCTGTGCCGGAGCAGAGGCTGAGGAGCAAGAATTCATGGAATCACAGAGGAGTTTTGGTGGGAAGGGACCTCCAGAGGTCTCCAGTCCAACCTCCCGCACAAAGCAAGGCTGGTTGGAGCCCTCCAGTCCTGTCCGCCCATCGCTGGACTGTCTCTGACCTCAGTTACCGTCCCCAAACCTGCTCCGCTCCTCTTCTCTGGGCACTGCAGGATGGGACCTCTCGTCAGTGGTGCACTTCCCTGCCTGCCTTCCCAGCACCCTTGGCTCCCAGCTCCGCTTCCTGCATGGAGCAGCCCTGCTTTTGCTGATCCCAACAACACCCGCTTTGTAGCAGGAACCCCACCACAAATGGTGCATAAACACTCAAGTGTTTCTGTGACACAGAAACACCTGTTGTCATAACTATGTATCATAAAATCATACTCCAGGTGGCTGTCCTTGCTTTTTTAATCCAGCTAAGACTTTCTGTGCACTTTTACCTGCATAAGGGGTCCAAATCCAATGCTCCCCCTACACCTTTAAATTGGCTGTTAGGCAAGAGCTGCTGCTATGGATATCAGGTCACCTTTTGTACCTACAGCCTTCTCTGGGATCTGCTCGGGTCCCAGCTTCCCTTGCCAAGGCTTTCTTGACTGTAGTGAGGAGACAGGTCCAAGGTAGAGACAGGGAGTCAGGTCAGCAGGACAGGGACAGGGTCAGGTCAGCACCCGAGAGGTGCAGGGTCAGGCACAGGCATGTCCACGATGTAACTCAGGCACGACCCAAGGACAAGGGCAGCAGCTCCCCAGCAAGGGGGACAAAGCCCTGCAATGACACCAGTCATTCTCTTCTCCCCTGCTCTTGTGCCCAGCACATCCCCCTCCCTGTCTGCCTGCAGCCCCTCCATGCCCACCCTGCTGCTCAGCATAGCACGAGAGCCCTGGCCCTGCAGCCCCTCTGGCAGCTCCTCCTGCCTTGGGGACAGAGCTGCCTGCCATAGGTGGTGCACAGGGAAACCTGCTTCTCCTTCTCATTTCCTATCTCTGAACGCTGCCCTGCTTTTCTCCTGGGACATCCCTGCTCCCTAGAAAGCCTTTCTGTTCCTGCAGCCCTGCCCTGTGCTCCCCACAGTGCCCTCCACTGGCAGTGCTGCTCTGCAGAGTGAGTGGCTGTGGGGTCATAAGGCCATGGGGTGACTCCTGACTCGGCCCTGCCCATGCTGGTCACAGCAGGAAGCAGATCCAGCTAGACACGGCAAAACACGACTGATACTGCTGGTGCACGTCTGTGCGCATGGGCAGTGCTCAGAGTGACCCCAGGGCATTTGCAATGGCAGGAGATGTGTTTGGGTGGGCGCTAGCTCCAGCCTGTGGTGTTTCTCTGAGGGTGCAGGAATCACTCTCCAGTGCCCCTTCCCTGCGCCTCCTGGCTCCCCACTGCCTCTCTGGGGATTGCAGAGCCCTCCTTTCCCCATGCATACCTGCATTTAGTGCTCTACCTTCTGGTCACTCCACTGTGGACCGTCCCTCACTTTGTGAGGCTCCACTCACTGCCCACCCCCACCACACACTGTCCCTGGAGATCCCCTGAGCTCTCCTGGGGCTCAGATTAACCTCCAGAAGGATGGACGTCTCTCATCAGCACTGTCACCTGTGGGACAGCCTCAGGCAGGAAATTCAGAGACCGTTCACCAGCTCCACTGGCACTGGTCACCAGCAGATGAATCCTCGATCCAGCCCTCAGTCCCTAACAGATCACATGTAGACTCTGAGCTTGTCCCCTGCATCTCATGGAGGTCACAAGCAGAGCAGCAGGCCCTTCTATGGTGCCATTGCTTTGGGCATATTTTTGACTGCAGCTTCTGAAGAAAGGCGACTTCAGGCACGTAATGGAGGGGATCCCCTTTTATTATAGCAATGTTCTTGTGCAGGCCAGGTCTGGCCTAAATGCACCCAATGCCTGGTCCTGCCTGAGCTCACAGGAATGCACAGGGAAGCACAAACCTACCACCAGCACGTTACAAGAGCACTGAGGCCATACACACGCATCAGAGCAAGGCAGGGCAGTGTGGAAATGAGGAGAAAAGCCCTGAAAAGAGAAAGTCTTGTTGCTGTTGGTGGACGTGTCTCCAAGAAAGCTGCAGGCCCCACACAAAGGCTGCAGTGAGGAAATGCCTGCTGTGGCAGTGGGGGAATGGTCCTGAGGAGCAGAGGGACTGTCCCCACAGACTTCATCCAGACTCTCCTCCTTTCCACTTTCGCTCTGCTTGGAGTGTTGGAACGCTGTGGAGGGAAGGGACCAGCCCATGGTGACAGCCAGCTGCCACCCTCACAGGAGAGGGGTGTGACATCATACCCTGACTGTGGCCACAGGAGCTGAGCTCTCCTAATGGACACGGGACCCATGGTCTGCAAACGACTGTACTCATCGGAGCCTGACTCTGTGCCCCTGAGCTCCCTTGGTGTCAGCACCAAAAGACACACTGCAAAGGGAAACTCTCCTCATTCATTGCACTGAAGGCATCCAAGAAGCTCAGGTTCCCCCATCGCTGCTGATGAAGGGGGAAACCTGGCTTCCTGCTTCAACACGGCCTCTCGATCAGATTCAAATGAGAGATTCCTGAAGACAAGAGGCACAAAGCAAAATATTTATTTCTTTTAGGAGAATGTAACAGAGAAAAGTAAGTAAGAAAGAAAGACATGAGCAACACCTAGCTATGTTGCCAAATACCCTGGGAATGAGGAGCAGATGCACATGGGAGAGTTACTGGTGCTGACATTGTACCTACTGAACCAGTTTCCTCAGTGCGTCTTTGAGCTCCTTGTTCCTCATGCTGTAGATGAGGGGGTTCAGTGAAGGAGGCACCACCGAGTACAGAACGGCCATCACCAGATCCAGAGCTGGGGAGGAGAGGGAGGGGGGCTTCAGGGCAGCAAATATTACAGTGCTGACAAACAGGGAGACCACGGCCAGGTGAGGCAGGCACATGGAAAAGGCTTTGTGCCGGCCCTGCTCAGAGGGGATCCTCAGCACAGCAGTGAAGATCTGCACGTAGGACAGCACAATGAAAACGAAACACCCAAAGCCTAAACAAATGCTAATCACAACTGCCCAAACCACACTGAGGTAGGAGTCTGAGCAGGAGAGCCTGAGGATCTGGGAAACTTCACAGAAGAACTGCTCTACAACATTGCCTTGGCAGAGTGGTATTGAAAATGTATTAGCAGTGTGCAGGAGAGCATTGAGGAAACCACTGCCCCAGGCAGCTGCTGCCATTTTGACACAAGCTCTGCTGCCCATGAGGGTCCCGTAGTGCAGGGGTTTGCAAATGGCGACAAAGCGGTCATAGGCCATGACTGTGAGAAGAGAATACTCAGCTCCAACTGAAAAGACAAACAAGAAGAGCTGGGCAGCACATCCTGAGTAGGAAATGGCCCTGGTGTTCCACAGAGAATTGGCCATGGATTTGGGGACAATGACAGAGATGGTGCCAAGGTCAAGGACGGAGAGGTTGAGGAGGAAGAAGTACATGGGGGTGTGGAGGTGGCGGTCGCAGGCTACAGCTGTGATGATGAGGCCGTTGCCCAGGAGGGCAGCCAGGTAGATGCCCAGGAAGAGTGAGAAGTGCAAGAGCTGCAGCTCCCGTGTGCTTGCAAATGCCAGCAGGAGGAACTCACTGAAGGAACTGCTACATTTGCTCCATGTAGCACAGGGGAACTGTCCAAAGAAGAAAAACCAGTGATAACTTAGAACAGTTTTCTCTGAGAAAAATTTTCTATTTTTCATAGAAATACTCCCCCACTGACTTCCCTGCAGTACAGACAAATTTCCTTTTCTTCTTCTCAGGAAGACCTTTGTTCTGCTCCTCAGTTTCAGCTCCAGCTGAGTGTGCTGGGAGGAGCAGGGGCCTGTCCTACCGGTGGTTATATGAGACTGGTTAGTTACGTCCCTTATTTTCACAGCTGATGTCAAAGACCATCCACCTTTAATGGAAAAGGTCTGTTAATATCCTCACACACACTTCTAAAGAGTTTGTGCTGCAGCAGAGAGACTTAGCATTTTTTTTACAATTATTTTGTTTGGAGATTTTTAGATTCTGCCATCACATCTGGTGAGTGTTCTTTGTAGGGACAGATATTTTTATTGCTGCAAGTATGAACATTAAAAAGACCAGAGAGGAAAATGGGATCTCTGCTGCTTAGTGCAGAGTCAGGAGTGCTGCTGGGTCCATCCATCTTGTTCCCAGCTGCCATGCGCTTGCGCTTGTGTTACCCAGTGGATGATTTCACACACAAGTTATTCTAAAAAAGACACTGGACTCTGATGAGATCATGAGAGGCTGGTTTTAAAGCACAGATCTAACTCTGCTCTCTTTCTCAACTCTGGGTGGAGATGTGATGGAGAGAACAGGACTTTCCTCCTGACATACATGATCACACCAAGGACTCTGTGAGGTGAGAGCCGATAGATAAGGAAATTCTCAACACTCCCATTCTGGCTGAAGAAATACCAGGTTCACTTCAGCTGCACATGTACAAAACCACTCAGGAGCATTTTGTGGCCTTAGCATGTCCTGAGCTTCTTGAAATGGCTCTCCAATGCTCCTCAGATCCAATGGGAGAGCTGTGCCCTTCTGGAGGGCAGCTCACAAACCCAGCAGGACACCGGAAGGAGACAGTCATGTGCCCTGAAAACAAGGTCTCCTAAAGGGAGAGTCAGCTCCTTCCCCAGCCCCTCCGACTGCATTGCTCAGCACCCTGGGGTGAGAACAGGCCTTGGGCACCTCGCCCCTATGCAGACACCTCCATGGCAGGACCTCAGGGTGGGTGTCTGAATTTGTAGCTGAACCCCCAGCTGACCGCAAGTACAAGAGCAGAAAGGAGAGGCAGGAAAACAAGGAGAAATGCTATGACCCTGCTGCCAAAGAAAGAGATAGAGAGACAGGGACACCTTCCCCAGATTCCACATCCTCGACAGCGTGTCCTCCCAGGGCGGTTGTTCTCAGCCTCTTTGCCTTGCAGGGGGAAATGGGCATGTGGCAGGAGGGGGGCAGCTGTGTTTTTCTGGAAATCTGACTGCAGAGGAGGTGAAAGATGCCCTAGAGCCCTTCACCTTCAGAGCAGAGGCAGGGCTCTGGTGGGTGGGAGAGGAGAAAAGAAAGCGTGGCTTGCTCAGAGGAAGACATCTCCAAGGAAGGAGCACAAGAGAGTTGCCTGAAGCCGGCCTGCCACAGTGTTTCTGTGGGCACTTTCCTAGCACTCCCTGAGCACCTCTCAGCTGCCTGGAGCTGTCCCCAGTGGGAGCTCATTCTTTGTCCCCACGTCTCTCCCCTGTCAGTGCTCACAGACCCCATGCCACCATCTGGGTGTTCGGCTCTGCCCTACGGAAACCTTGTGGCCAAAGGGCACTGCCCAGGGGCATCTCTGTGTTTGCAGGACCTAAGGAGCAGGTGAGACTAAGCCTGACGAGACTGATGAGAGCTGCGAAGGTGCTATTGCTGCTGCCTGTAGGTAAAAAGATGGTTGAAGGAACTTTCTGGGATCCTTGCAGACCTATTGATCCCTCCCAGTAACACTGCAGAACTCTCCTTCAGTCATCTAAACCTAAAACATACTTTTTGATTTGTGCTTTGACAAAGAAAACAAAATCAGAGCCTCAGGAGAGTGCCTTCCCTTTCAGGTAAGCCAGCCATGAGTGTCATCTTGAAACGTTCCCTCCAGACATGTTCTGAGGGTGAGCTAGAGCTGTGAGCAGCCCTGACCCATGCAGTACCCTCTCAACAGGAGAATGAACCTGTCCTGCTGGGGGTCTCTCACCCCACCCAGAGCTTCTCCCTGCAGCGCTGTAGGGAGTTCCCTGCGAAGGCTGAGTGCTGACCTTGCAGGTAGCAGAGTCACTGCCCCAGGCACACAGCACTCTGGGGCACAGGGAAACTGCTCTGAACAACAGCCCTGGGCAGGCATGTGTGCACACCATGGCTTCGCTCCCCTGCACCAGGCGTGGAAGGACGTAGCCGTGATGCACTGTCCTTGTGACAGTGTGGCAGGGAATTCCTGCTCTAAGGCGTCTCCCCATGCTCCTCATTGGAGAAGTCGGGAGAGCGAACGTTAAAAAACTTATCAGTCATGGGGTGGGATAGGTTCAGAAGACCCCTCCAGGAAGTTCAGTAGTATTGCCCTGCAGCCAGAGACTTACTGTGTAAAGGGCTGTAAAGATTTCTCCCACAAGGAGCTCTCCTCTGGCCTCCCACTCCACGCTGCCTTTCACTTCTCGCTGTCTTCTCTCATCTCATGTCAGCAGCAGCAGGCAGAGCCCGGAGCCCTGCTGCACTTTGCAGAGGAGCTGCTCCGGCCCACAGCTGTCTCTTGGCAGTGCTGTCAGGTTGCCATGAGCTCCCCCTCTCCCAGGAGCCTGGTCCCACTTAGGAGCAGGGGCCCAGCTGAAGGCATGAATTTCTCTGTCCCTTGTGCTCCCTCCTCCTGGGAAATGTTCCCTGAAGTAGACTGAAAGAACCAGCTATTGTCCTTTTCTAAAGAGTGCAGAGAGACTGATTCCAACATTGCAGTTTATTTCATCAGAAGGTGCCTATCTATGAAAAGTGGAAATGTCCCACTCTGGAAGCCACTATGTCCATCTCTTAACTAGGCAGGACACCCAGATGGGGACAAGAAGGGAGCTCATTTACCCACGGTACAGGTATTGATACAGATGAGTCAATCTGGGTATCTCATGCTGACCTAGCTCCCTGGGCTGGAGTGGGTTTCAGATCCTTCCCATGAACTCCACAAACACACAGCACGTGGGATCTGCTTGCCCAACCCAAAGTGAGCACAACACAGAGGTCTTCATGGGAGCTCCCTGTCTAAGCTCCCATTGCAATCACTGGAGATGGAGGGTGGGAGTCAGTTGCTCACACACAAACACCTGGGGACAGTTGAAGAGACAGAGGTGGTCCAAGGCATGTGCCAGTGTCTGCTTGCTCTGGCGGAGCGACTGTGAGACCCACATCCTTTTGGAGCATCAGGTGGGGGCCAGGTGGGGAATTTCCTTGGCCATCTGAAATGACACTAGATGCCTACTACAACTAGAGCTCCACTCACTAGGAAGCTGAGACATATGAAGAACTCAATGTTACAAACAGCTATAATAGTTCAATGCAGACACTTGATTTAATGACATGGAAATAGACTGGCAGGGCCATTTCAGGTGCCTGGGGTGTCCAGCACAACTGCATGTCTCTAGTAGATACAGCATGGGACCTGCAGGAAAACCAAGCCCCTTCATAGTAGTTGCTGTGCAAGTGCCCCAGGGCATCTTGTGTTTCCTACCTGTGCCCAAACAAATGATTCCCATCACTGCCTTTAGGGAAAGTCTGTACTGTCTGCATCCTAACATGCTTCATAAATGGGTGGCACATCACAGCAATGTCTCTGCTCTAGTCTCTGCACACTCAAACACTTCCAGCTCTCCTCCTCCTGTACCTCTTCTCGCTCCCCAATATGATATGAACAGGGACTAGGCTAATGATGTCCTCAGGGTAGCTGGATCACAGGCTGCCCAGGCCCAGAGACTTTTTCTGTGTCGTCTTGTCCTTCCTGGAGACTCGTTCAAGAAGTCTGTCACAGGCTCAACAGTGCTGCGGAGTCAGCTTGGGCAGCCAACCCCTCTCCTGCCATTCCTGCAAGGCCCTGCTCTCTTTCTCCCTGGCCTTGGGCACTGCAGGCTTTGCTCTCTTAGCGGGAACCACCTTTCACCATTACATTGCCACCTGCTACCCATGACAGCATGTCACCGCTTGCAATCAGGGCCTTTTCATACGTAGGTCCTTGGTTACAGTTTTTCCTGTGACAAAACTACAGTTGACACCACAGCTGAGGTGCTGATATCAAAATGTATGCAAACATATGCAGCCTGGGGTGCAGGCAGGAGCAAATGGAGATGCACAAGCTGTCACAGGAGTGCCACGTGGTTGGAATATCTGAGAGGTGGTGGGATCACTTGCATGACTGGGGTCCTTCAATGGCAGGGTGCAAGTTCTTCAGGAGAGACCACCAGGCAAGATGAGGAGGGGCATGCCCTATGTGTGAAGGGGTAGCTTGCATGTATGGAGCTCTTCCATGGCATGGACCAAGGGAGGCAGCTCTGAAGGGCAGAGGAGCTCAGGAAAGCCAGCAGGTCATTAAAGAAAGCACCCGTCAAGCACAAGAATACTCCATAACGAACAGTTTGTAAGATTAGCAGACATCTCTGGACCCCAGCTTGGCTAAACAGGGAACTCCCTCGTGAGCCCCAGGGCAATCAGGCAGCATACGGAAAGGGGAAGAAGACAGAGGCTGTAAAGGAGGAATTTAGAAATATTGTCCAGCAAAGTGGGGATGGTGTTAAGGAAGCCAAAGCTCCCCTGGAATAGAGACACTTGCAGGGGATGTGAAGGACAGGAAGAAGAGCTGCTACTGCTTCAGTGACAGTAAAAGAATAAAAAAGGAAACATGGGCTCACTGCTGAATGGGGCAGGAATCCTAGTAAAAGCAGATGTAGATAGGTCTGGGGAAGTCAAGTCCTTCCTGGCTTCAGTCTTCACCCACAAGGTCTCCTCAGCTGTTGTGCCTAGAGACAAGACTCCTGAGGACAAAAGCAACCTGCAGTACCTAAGTCTCTAGAACTCAACCCATAGAAGTCTATGGGATTGGATCGCTGGCATCCATGGACATGGAGAGAGCTGCCTGCTCTGACAGCAAGGCTGCTCTCTGCCATCTTTGAAAGGTTGTGGAGATCAGGGGAGGTCTCAAATACCAGAAGAAGGAATATGTTGTGCCCATCTTCAAAAAAGACCCCAAGGACAAACCAGGGAGCTGCAGGCCATTCAGCCTCACATTGGTGAGGAGAGTGTCATGGAGCCAGGCCTCTCACATCACCTTTCTGGGCACATCATGAAGAATGTTCTTGGTAACACTCAGCATGGATTTACTGAAGGTGAATTGTTCCTGACACACCTGATTACTTTCTGTGATAAAAGACATGTACTTGTGGAGGAGAAGAGAGTAGTGGATGTCCAGTAGACATCCAGATGGGCAGAAAGCTGGTTGGATGATCAAGCTCAGAGTTTTTTCATGAATGGGTCATGCTTGACCAGGAAGCCAGGGAAAGGTGGCGTATGCAGGGGTATACTCCACATCCTGTCCTCTTTGAAAGGCTCCTCAGCGGGACAGAACAATACATGCATCAGGACAGGCAGAGATCTGACCAGCAGAGGAGTGACCCTGAGGAGAAGGCCTGGACGTTACGAGGGGTGCCATATGAGCCAGTGATGCGTGCTCATAACAACTGAGGCCAGCTGCATACAGGACTGCATTAGGAAGAGCATGGCCACCAAGCAAGGGCAGTTCTTATCCCTCTCCACTCAGTACTGCTGGGCGACATGTCTGCAACAGTGTGTCCCAGTGTGGTACACCCAGTGCTGGAGGAATGTGGAGCAACTGGAGAGGGTCCAGAGGAGGTCTGCCAAGATGGGGTTGGGGGCCTGAAGCACATGGCCTGTATGGAGAGGCTGACGGACCTGGGCTGCTTTAGCCTGCTGAAGTGGAGGCTAAGGCCAATACAGTAGTCACCTGTGACTGCCTGTGACAGGGTGGTTTCAGAGATGATGGAGCTTTTCTTGGTAGTGGGAAGCAGCATGAGTAGGGGAAAGAGGCACAAAGTGCACCTTGAGAGGTTCAGACTGCACTTCAGGTAACAAGAATGTCACCCGTAGGGTAGTGCTGTGGTGCAACAGGACACCCAGAGGGACTCCG
Source organism: Apteryx mantelli (assembly GCF_036417845.1). Classification (NCBI taxonomy): domain Eukaryota; kingdom Metazoa; phylum Chordata; class Aves; order Apterygiformes; family Apterygidae; genus Apteryx; species Apteryx mantelli. The sequence goes on along the minus strand of NW_027118553.1, from coordinate 10,144,059 downwards.
TGATCAGCCCCTTCCTTTTGTTTCAAGGAGCAGCCAGCAAGGACAGCGGGATTTCAATGAAGGTGGGGAGATCCTGCAGTGAGAGCAAGGTCATTTCTTTTCCTCCTCCAGCCAAAATTGTTCAGATGCAGGACTTCTTGGCAGGAACCTCCAAAACAGACCTGATCAATCATTTCCTTCACTTTTAATTTCTTTTTTTTTTCTTTCCCCCCTTTTAAGTCTTTCTCTTTTACCATCCTGATCCCTTCCCATACCATCAGCCCACCCCTGCTTACCCTGAATCCATTGGTGTCATTTTGCTTTTGTTTTTGTTTTGTTTTGTTTATGTTTTGACACAGAGGAACTTCAGTTCAGAAGGATCTTGTGAAACTCGGGTGATTCACACAACAAATACCTCATGAAGATTCAGAAGAGAAGTGTCAAGTCCTGTGCCTAGGTGGGAATAATACCATCCATGAGGAGAGGTTGATGGACCTGGGCTTCTTTATGCTGCTGAAGTGGAGGCAAAGGACAGCAGAGTAGGAGTCTGTGACTGCTTGAAGGGGGGTTCAGAGATGATGGAGCTTCTCTTGGTAGTGGGAAAGAGCATGAGAAGAGAAAAAGCCACCAAGAGCAGCTTGTGGGGTTTAGCTGTGACATTAGGAAAAGAAAATGTCACTCAAAGGGTAGTGCTGTGGTGCTAGAGGTCACCCAGAGGGAGTCTGTGTTCAGTCCCTGGCTTGGTGTTTCAAGGAAAAACAGGTGAGGACAGGAAGACATCAGGAGAGGTGGGGAGATCGCGGGGTGAGAGCAATTGGGGAAGCAGCTTGGGTGTCTACAGGCTGCAGGGAAACAGGTGCAGCCTTGGGACAGCTCTGGACAGTCTGTGGTGGAGATGACCGAGGGCAATGCCAAGGCTGAAAGCCTCCAACAGAACTGAGGTCTTTGTCCCATTTGCTATGGCTGCTGTCTCTGCCACCAAGGCCCATGAGAAGACACTGTTTCCATAAAGCACTGTGGCCTTGCTGCCTCCTCACCTCCACAGAGCCCAGGAGGTGCCATATTTGTCCTTCACTCAGCACCCCCCCACACACCCACACACGGCCCCTAGGAAGAGACCCGAGCAACATGTGAGGGAAAGCATCACCCTACCCAGGGGCTGGCTGTCAGTGCCTGGTCACTCTGCTTGATAACACACATCAAGGTTGACTTGGCATCACAGCCACCCTCACATTGCCTTTGCCTACCTGCAATCAGGGCCTCCAACTTTCTGCTCTAATCAGCCCCTGGGGAGGCTTTGTTGGTAATGGCCCTCAGTGGGACCTGTTAACGCACCAAGAAACTTGGGGATTTGCTTCTGACGTAAACTTCTTGAGAGGTTTCTTCAGTCTCCTCTCAGCATTGGAGGTTCATGGACTCAGCACCAAAGACACCTTAGAGGTGGGTGTCATTAAGATGCAAAAACCCCTAAGGAGCCATGCCTTTACCCATAATTTTCTTCAGCTCTTCAATTCTTGTGCTGTGGCTAATTGGAGAGGTTTCAGCAGTCTGTTTACAAGAGGAAGATTCCAATGAGCATCAAAAAAAAAAAAAAAAAAAGGATTTCTGCTTTTAAAGGTTTTCTTATCATTCAGCTTACAAACTAGAGTGATATCCACCTTCTCCAACTCATATTGATCCAGAGTGTCTCCTAATGAAGTCGGGACAGGTAGGAAAAGCACCATCCTCGAGGTCAGACATCCATGGAAAACATTCCTCCCCACCTCCCCAGCCCTGCCACTTCTCTCATCAGCCACTGGGGACTTCGATCACTCTTGTTCAAATCGAACCTTTTGCCACTCAAGGCTGCAGCTGAATGTTACAGCTCATGTGCACCAATTCCCACCTGCTTTCCTTAGAGAACTAGCTGCAAACAGGCACAGAAGGATTTGTCTTAATTGCCATCAAACACAAATAAACTTGATCCAGTGTCCTAAGAAATAAAATACACTCCTCAACTGTATGTCGAGTCCAAGGTGCCTCCAGTGAGATCCACGGTCTACAAGGAATAACCTTCCTCGAAATGTTCTTCACAAATAGATAGGAAAGGCTGGATAGACACACAGTGGAGGAGCTGGTTGAAGAGACAATTAGACTACTGAAAGACAAGGCAAGCTTCAGACTCCCTGAAGCTCAAAGCAGCAACTAGAGAGTTGAGAAATATCTAAATTGTAAAGGGTAAGGGGGAGAGGAGGACTGGAAAACTATGGAAAGTGCATATATCCAGATTGTCTGGTGTAAAAATTCAGTTTAGAAACGATCAATTTAATCGAGACATGTGGAACCATGTGAAAGATTAGTGAGGTTAAATCCACAGCATAAGAGACAGAGCACTGCTAACGCAAGTTAAGGGGCAGATCAACATTTCTTCTCCTGGGATTCAGGCCCTTCCACTGACATTTTATTAGGATTATTCAGTCATTTCAGCTGATGAAAGTGTGCTCATATATTTCTTTTTTTAACGTTGAAAACAGTCCTTCGCCTTTCCAGGCAGAGCTCACGTGTCCAACCACAAGCACCCAGTGGCACTTGGAGAGGCCCTGGTGTCTCTGAGGCACCTGCCTGGGCCTGGCAGCTCTCACAGGGGACCTGCGGGAGACTGGAGCCCCTCGGAGCTGCAGAGGGAGGCTGGGCAGAGGGGACCAGGGCACCTGCAATGGCACCAGCCACCCATGACCCTGTGACTGCATCCTACCCCAGTTCCGAAAATCACTTTCCTTTTCCGATAAAAAGATAATGCATAATCACTCCAGAAGACTAGTAGACTGAAACAGAACAAATCAAGAAAGACACTAAGAAGACACAAAAAACCTAGAAAGCATAAGAAAACATTTCTTTGCTTTAAATCTTTTTCTTAATTTCTGTTAGAGAATATCGGACTGAAGCTGTCTAGAATTAATCGCTTAGCATAACTTGCTTAGCATTAGTAGCTAAATTTGCTGAAACCTTAGGCCTCAAGCTGTGAACTTTTACTTAGATAAGTAAAAGGGGGCCCCAGAGCTGGTTCAAGCTGGAGAGAGAAAGAAGTTACACGGACAGCAGGAGTAGCCAACCTTGAAGATAAGAAGCAGCCTGCCTAGAGACAATGAAGGGGCCCAGTGAAGAAGGGGAAGAACCCAGACCTAACTATTACTATTGGTCCAAACTATCGCTTAAGGGGTGGGGAATTTAGATTGTAAGGGTATAATTGCCCAGGGATTTCTTTGTTCGGGGTCCCTCTTCGGAGGCACCCAGCTCGAGCTGTAATTTCCGCACGTGTAGCATTAAATTTAATTTCACTCCAATCTGACTTCGAACTTCTGTCTCAGCAGGAACCTAGGGTCGGACCCTGTTATGGAGGCCAGTGAGCCTGATTTTCCATAACAGTTTGGCACCCCAGATGGGACCCTAGGTGACCACCGTCGGGGCCTCTCGTGTCCAAACGATCATCTGGTGCCATCGGGTGAGTTCACCTGGGATCTTTGGCAACGGGAGGCACCGAGAGGGTGAGTCTTAAATTCCTGCCTAAATTCTAAATTCTGGTTTGGTAACAAAGTGCACTGTAAGGGGTACGCAGTCTGATCACCGTAAGGCGTACCAGGTTTTGGGGTGGGTTCGAGTCCCACTCCCGGGTTTGGGGTGGGTTCAAGTCCCACTCCCAGGTTTTGGGGTGGGTTCGAGTACCACTCCCGGGTTTGGGGTGGGTTCAAGTCCCACTCCCAGGTTTTAGGGTGGGTTCAAGTCCCACTCCCAGGTTTGGGGTGGGTTCGAGTCCCACTCCCGGGTTTTGCGGTGGGTTCGAGTCCCACTCCCAGGATTTGAGAAGGTTCGAGTCCCGTCTCACTCCGGCCGGAAGGGGGGGTGCGCAGCCTGATCAGCGTAAGGCGCACCGCAGCACTAACTTAGAGTTACTGTGACTAGTGTGAGTGTGGATACTGGTACTGTGACTGGTGTGAGCGCGTATGACCTGGGAACCGAAAGGGGCACCCGTCAGCTGACAGAGCCACCCACTGTGAAGGGACAGCAGTCCTAGCAGTCAAAGACTCAGGTGGTGTGAGTGCGGTTCCCAGAGAGAGAGAAAAAGAGAGAGAGCGTAAACATGCCGGCTGCAGGGGGTAATGAAAATTTAAATTCTGGTGTTGCTGAGGAAAAAAAAAAAAAAAAAGTATATTATAAGGAAGTGCGCTGCCTGATCAGCATAAGACGCACTTTTCAGGAACTTAATATGGGAAATAAGTTCGGCACAGAAAAGGGGACGCCCTTAGCCGAAATTCTGCAAAACTACAGTAAGATTGATGGTACCAAGAACCTAAGAGGAAAAAAAGAAAAGAAGAAAGGAAAAAAAAGGGGGGGGGGGTTGATCCAACTATGTCAGGAGGATTGGCTGTTCCTGACAAAGGATGGTAACCCGGCGGAACGATGGCCGCCACAGGGAACCTTTGATCATCAGGAGTTAACTTTCCTGCGTCACCATTTAGAGGACAGGTTCCCCGGACAAATGCATTATTGGTATGTATGGGACAATTGGGCATTCGCTAGACAAAAGGAGGCACCTAGGAAAGAAAGAAGAAATTTTTCTCAGAGTATTGAAAGTAGTGCAGCTGCTAAAACACTTGTGGAAACCGCTCCACCCTCTGCGCTATCCTCTGCTTCAACTTCTCTATACCCCCCCTTGCCTTCCCCCTCTGCCTTTCAGGCCCCTTTGCACATCGTTCCTGTGCCAGGAGTGCCCCCGCCAGGTCCGGATGGGGCACCTCGGATAGCTACAACGTGAATTTACCGACCCTGGGGACCCCAAGATTGGATTGCATGGAGTCAACACACTCCCAGGCTTAGGGAAGATTCATAGAAAGTGTTATAAATCATAAGAGGAATACTGTGGGCATATGATCCTGCCTGGGGGGATGTGCAAATGCTCCTTGAAGCCTTGTTCACTCCAGATGAAAAACACTCAATTCTGGATGCAAACCGTCGTTGGGCAGGAGAGGGAGGTTCTGGCTGCTCGAACAGCCTGGCTGATTGTGGACCCCGGGTGGAATTATAATGTAGAGGCAGATTACCAGCAGTTGCAATTAGCCAGACAAGGCTTAGAAGAAGCTATATGTTTGGCAGGACAAAAGACTGCAAATTGGTCTAAAATAAGGGAGTGTCAGCAACAACCTGAGGAACAGCCCTCAGCTTTCCTTTCCAGACTATTTAAACAAATACGAATGTTTGGAGGGGGGATAGACCCAGAAGCCGAGGCTAACAGGCCTCTGATGGTTTCTACATTTGTAGATCAAACAGCCTCTGACATTAAAAAGTATTTTTCTAAACATGTTCCTGACTGGCCAGGGAAGTCTATGGATGAAATAGTACGCTTAGCCACATTTGTATATAACGGTCGAGATGAAGAGAAGGTGAAAGAAAAGAGGCAACAGAAGAAAGAGGAAGCGAGTGTGTTAGCAGCTGTGTTAAGAGACGAGTTTAAAGAAACTAGAGGAAGGGGGCGAGTAAGGATCAGAGGAGATGGACGGAACCAAAGCGAACGTATTGTACGCTTAGGAGTTAATGATTATTGCCATTCTTGCGGGGAACAAGGGCACTGGCAGCAGGAATGCCCAGTGAAGCCCCGCATGCCCAGGAATAGAGGGGACAGCATGAGACAGTCGAGTACTGGGAATGACACCAGGCAATTCCCAGCCAGTCCACAATGACAGGAGATGGGAGACCCAGAAAACACTGTGGGAATTGGGGTAAATTCATGGGATATAGATTTGGATTTCAGGGGGCAGGTAATGGCAAATATAGCAGGTCAAGAAATTCCCTTCTCAGTGGATACTGGAGCTACCCTTTCTCTTCTGAATTTTGAGCCTAAAGGACGTAAGTCATCAGGTAAAATAACAATACAGGGAGTAATGGGAAAAGGCGAATGAACGTTAACTAAGCCCTTGTTGCTCACTCTTGGAGGAAAAGGAGTGTGGGGATGTTTCATAATTTCCATGGATTCACCCTTTTGCCTTTTAGGGAGGGATCTCTTACAAGCGTTGGATACTCAGATCTGCTTACAGCCGGAAGGGATGAAATTAATAATAATGGGCTCATGTGTTCTGGCTGAGACGCCTGAACCAGAGTCAACTAATCTGCGAATTCCAACAGGTTTAGAATCAGTTCCTGGAAAGTTATGGAGCTCTTCAGGAATGGATGTTGGACTATTGAAATCAGCTAGTCCAGTCTCAATCAAAACAAGGGGAGGATTACCTCCCGCGGTTAAACAATACCCTATCCCAAAGGAAGCAGAGCAGAGTATCCAAAAGCAAATTGATCACTGTCTAAAACTGGGTATCCTTAGAGTTTGTGAATCCCCATACAACACCCCGATTCTGCCAGTTAAAAAGAATAGGCAGGATTCTAAATGGCGATCCGGAGTATCGGTTTGTGCAAGACCTAAGAGTTATAAACCAACATGTAATTGCTCCACATCCAGTAGTTCCTGACCCATCAACTATATTGCCACAGCTACCCCACTGGGCAACTTATTTTACCGTGATTGATTTAATGGCAGCCTTTTTTAGTATACCGGTAGCTGAGGACAGCCAAGATCTTTTTGCCTTCACTTGGAAGGGACAACAATTGACCTGGACTAGGCTACTAAAGGGATTTACTGGGTCTCCAACTATTTTTTTTCGTGTATACTTAAAAATGATCTTGCAGATATCAAACTTCCAGGACATTCAGTGTTAATACAATATGTGGATGATTTGTTATTAGCAAGTAAAGATTACGAGACATGTTTGAAAGACACTATTTCTCTATGTAACGCTCTTGCTGAGAAAGGGCATCGAGCATCTCTGTCCAAGCTCCAGCTGTGTCAACAAGAGGTAAAATATTTGGGGCTTATCTTGAAGGAAGGGCACAGATTGATTGATCCAGAACGGATAAAGATAATTCTTGATATACCCCGCCCTATAACAAAAAAACAACTTAGGGGATTTTTAGGAGCTGTAGGATTTTGCCGACCATGGATTCTCGGGTTGGGAGAACTTACCAAACCTTTAGTCCAGGCAACAAATAAGGAGGAGACAGAGCCTTTGACTTGGAGTCCAGAAAAAGAGAAAGCTTTTACATCTGTAAAAAGGGTGTTGGTCTCAGCCCCGGCTCTAGGACTACCAGATTACAGTAAACCATTTGAATTATTCGTTCATGAACGACAGGGAGTAGCAAGTGGAGTACTCACTCAAAAACTAGGTCCTCACCGTAGACCAGTGGCCTGTTACTCCACCGAACTAGACACGGTAATCAAAGGCACTCCAGGATGCATCAGAGCAATAGCAGCTACAGCAGCCCTTATTGAAAAAACACGACCTGTAGTTTTGGATCACCAAATGACTGTGTATGTGCCACATGAAGTGGAATTGTTAATGAAACAATATGCTACCCAAGCACTGTCCCCACAGAGAGCTCACCGCTATGAACTAATAATATTACACGCAGATAATGTGACCTTAAAGAGATGCAACATCTTAAATCCAGCGACGCTATTGCCCCTACCTGAAGATGGAGAGCCTCATCATTCCTGTGAACAGGTGGTTGTCAACCTGAGCAAGCCCCGGGAGGAGCTCAAAGATGAACCTTCGGGAAACCCAGACCTAGTTCTGTTTACAGATGGATCATCCTATTATTTGGACGGAAGACGCCATTCAGGCTATGCTGTTACCAACTTCTTTGAGGTACTTGAGGCTAATCCCTTACCTCCATCTGTAAGCGCTCAAGGGGCAGAACTAATAGCATTAACCCAAGCAGCAAAGATGGGTAAGAACCTGCGAATAAATGTATATACCAACTCAAAATACGCATTCGGAGTGTGTCATGCAACTGGGATGTTATGGAAAGAACGAGGATTTTTTACATCGTCAGGAAAGAAAACAGCTAATGGAGAAGAAATATGTAATTTGCTAGAATCAGTTCAACTGCCCAAAGAAATTGCTGTAATACATTGCCCAGCCCATACTAAAAACATTACAGAAATCAGTAAAGGAAATGCTTTAGCTGATGCCGCCGCGAAGGCGGCAGCTCGACAACCTTTGAGAGAATGTATGGTTGCAATTCCAATGACGGACCAGAGTGAATGGCCAAATTTAATAGACCCCAAAACCATGTATGGGGAAGATTGCTTAGCAGAAGAGAAAAGACAATGGGAAAAGTGGGAAGCAAAACAAAATGATGATGGAATATGGACAATTGGAGGAAAACCAATGCTACCAAAGAAATATGTAATTACTGTAGCTAGGTGGTTCCATGATAAAGCTCATGGGGGAGCAGAGGCGGTAGCCAACCAGATACAAAAGGTATGGGCAGCTCCAGGAATTTACGCCACTGCAAAAAGAATAACCAACAGCTGCCCAACCTGCCAAAAGTTCTCAAGCAGCAAAGCAAGCTCAGAGTTAGGGGGACGACCGTGGGCCTACTTCCCTTTTCAAAGGCTACAAGTAGATTACGTGGATATGCCAGCTGCCAATGGGTACAAACATTTGTTAGTGATAGTAGATCAGTTATCAGGCTGGGTAGAGGCTTTCCCAACAAGGAAGGCCGACTCAGGAGGGGTAGTAAAAGCCTTACTAAAAGAAATCATACCCAGGTAAGGGGTTCCAGAAGCCATTGATTCCGACAGGGGCACCCATTTTGCAGCAAACATAATCAATCAATTATATAAGTCACTAGGAACAGGGAGAAACCTACATACCCCTTACCACCCACAATCTTCAGGACAGGTAGAAAGAATGAACAGAACACTCAAAGAAAAAATAGCAAAAGTATGTACACATACTAACCTAAAATGGCCCAAAGCTCTAAACTTAGCCCTATGGGATGTTCGAAATGCTCCACGACAACCCATAGGGCTAACACCAGCAGAAATTCTCTTCGGAAGACATTTAGCCATACCAGGGACTTATATCCCGGCTAAGACCAGCCTGTTGGATGGAGATGAACGGCTAACCCAGTATGTCATAGGTATGCAAAAAAGGTTTGAAAATCTTAAAAAGTATGCTCAATGGTATCAATCTACACCACCTGAAATACAAGTGCACGATATACAGCCTGGGGATGAAGTTTTAGTTAAAGTATTTTTACGAAAATCCGGGTTAGAACCTAAATGGGACGGGCCTTATACTGTTTTATTGAGCTCTTATTTTGCTGTTAAAGTTTTAGGAAAGGAAAATTGGATACACCATTCTCATGTTAAACGAGTGGTGAATGACCAAACGAATAATTCCTGAGAAACCTCTCGCACTGACAAGAAGAAGAAGAAGCAAATGAAGTGGAACGCCGCATTACTCTTAGTACTATTGATCTGAGTAACTGTGACAGCACGCACCTCACAGGATGGCAGACAGAAGTATTGTGCTCATATTGCTATTCCAAACACTGACAGTGCTGCTCCTCTTAACCTGTGGTCAAAGAACCCTAGAATGGCCATGGTCCCAGGCTCGTGTTAAGCATACCGGAAGTATGGGACTAAGATCTAATAAAGACTTGAACCTCTTAACTGTAGTCATGCGTGGAGCTGAAGTACGCTTAGAAAATGAATGGAGCTGGGATAGTATTAACCGACTTCCTCAACTCCTGGGAAAGACAGGACATGAAATAAAGATAGGATGCCGGGTGGTCAATGGGTCCAACCATAAGAAGGTAAACCAAATCTCTGTGACTGAAGTCAAATCAAACAAGAGAGGAAAGAAAAATTGTGCCACTGAAAGATTGGACTGTTGGTACAATTTTACTCTAGTACAACCTGTTTTTGTAGTTTGTCTCTGGGCTCACGTGGGATTATCATTTAAATTCAAAATAGGCATCATGGAGCTCAATACAACATCCGCCCCGACTGTAGCTGTTTCCCCCAGCATAAATACCTCTACTATTATAAAGGATAAGAAAATTCTATCCCCACTGATTTCCAAAATTGGACCATATGAGATTAAAAATACAGGCCAACAACAAGTGTTATTTAATCCATCATGGTCTCTTAAACGAATAGAACTGTTAATGCAAATTAATATCTCTACAATCAAACCAGCTTGTTCACCATTCCTAAGTACGTCCTATACAGGATGGTTAGCATGGCTACGTGGACAAACCCTCGCTTCTCCAAGACGAACAAGGAGAGTAATACCATCAAAGCTCAAGACATATGTCTTGATACTGAACAAAATGTTTGTCATTTCGAAATACACCCTGATGAAACCCCTGAAACTGTACTTGTATATATTGGCAAAGGGTGTGTCTGTATGAGAACTCTCTGTAATCTTATATTCGTAGATAACATTACTGTAGACACAAGTAATCATTCAAATATTGGTGTTCGTAATTCCTCTAAAGTTATGGGCTGTGACTTTAATTATTCAGCTCCTGTTGTGTCTTATCAATTATTACAATCTAATTATACCTTAAGTCAAGATTTATTGCCTACCCCCATTGGAATGAATCTTACATTGGTAAAGAAACTACTACAACATGATGACCTGTGTCAACTGTTAAAACGCATCTGAAACAATGGACAAAAAAACTCTAATCACCGTTCATCATGATACAGAAGAGATACACCACTTCTTGGAAAGAGTGAAGAAGAATGGAGAATATCTTTGGTGGGAGACTCTTCTGGGATGGTCACCAACCACATCAGGGAACTATAATCACATGTTGCACCCAGTAGTAGTTACGTTAAGTTTGACCATGTTATGCCTATTGCTTACAACCATATTGTACATAAGATTATGGAGAGTGATAGTACGCCTCAAAAGGCTTCGAGAACTCTGCTTAACATATTAGCAGGGATGCTTAATAAAAACAAAGGGAGGACTGTTAGAGAATATCGGACTGAAGCTGTCTGGAATTAATTGCTTAGCATAACTTGCTTAGCATTAGTAGCTAAATTTGCTGAAACCTTAGGCCTCAAGCTGTGAACTTTTACTTAGATAAGTAAAAGGGGGCCCCAGAGCCGGTTCAAACTGGAGGGATAAAGAAGTTACACGGACAGCAGGAGTAGCCAACCTTGAAGATAAGAAAAGCAGCAGCCTGCTTAGAGACAATGAAGGGGCCCAGTGGGGAAGGGGAAGAACACAGACCTAACTATTATTATTGGTCCAAACTATCGCTTAAGGGGTGGGGAATTTAGATTGTAAGGGTATAATTGCCCAGGGATTTCTTTGTTGGGGTCCCTCTTCGGAGGCACCCAGCTCGAGCTGTAATTACCGCACATGTATCATTAAATGTTATTTCTCTTCAATCTGACTTTGAACTTCTGTCTCAGCAGGAACCTAGGGTCGGACCCTGTTATGGTGGCCGGCGAGCCTAATATTTTCCATAACATCAGGATCCAAAAAGTCCCAAAGAAGCCAACCAAATCCCTGCTTGCAAGAACTCGGTGATGAGTCTATTCCACGCACTCCAGGCACTCTGCTGGATCCATGGCAGTGGGATACCAGCACAAGCCCCGCTGCTCAGCGCAGCCTGGGGGCAGCTCAGGCCTCCCTGGAGAGCCCCAGCCCAGCAGGGAACAGCCCTGCAAGGCCACCACATTTCTGGCCTGTCGTCTCCAGAGACAGAAGTGGCCTCACCAGCCATTTCACAGCCCTGGTGCTGCTGCTCAGCTGCTCAGACTGAAGTGACCTCACAGCTGCTTTGCTGATGCCCTTCCTGCTGCTGGCCTGTCCGGGACTCAGGCAGAAGTGACCTCACAGCCTACACTCAAGCCATGAACCTGCTTCTGGCCTACCAGCAGCAGACAGAGGTGACTTCACATGAACCGACAGCAAGCAAGGGCCTGCTGATGGCATACGATCTATAGAGAAGGACGTGAGCTCACTCTCAGCATCACAACCATGTCCCACTTTTGGCGTACCAGGTCCTGAAGCAGCAGTGAGCTTGTGAGGTCACTGATGCCTGAAGAAATGATAGGCCACTGGCAGGCACAGGGTCAGCAAAGTGGCTGTGATGTCATTCCAGTATGAGAAGCTAATGGACCTACAGCAGGAACATGGCTGTGAAATGTATTGTGCGGTCACTTCTGCTTGAGCACCTGATAGGCAAGTAGCAGGAACGTTCTTGGACACTCCTTATCTTCCCTGACAGTCTCTCCTGAAGAACTCAGAAGTGCTAAAATGCTTTTAGTGCCTACAATGGGACATTGCAGATTGCGTCATTGTTTAAATTTGGTGAATGTATGCAACTAAAGGAAGTGTTTATACGAATCAACAGGTGTACCATAACTGTTCCTCTTAAGTACAATGAAAGAAAAGAAACACATCTCTTTCCACCAGAGGAAAAAAAAAAAAGGCTGCATTACAAAAAAGGAGGCTAGGAGAAGGGCATGAGCTGCAGTAGGGCTGATGCAAAACCATCTCCTGGGAGCTAGTGTCTTACGAGGAAACAAAAACCACTATCTGAATGAGACCAGCAGGAGCTCTTGCCATGGAGAGAAGATTAGGAGCAGCGTCTTCCAGCTCCCTGAGCTGCCAGCAACCTCCTGACTGTTCAATTTGGAATGAAAACGATGGTCATGCACAACAGCATCATTTGATGTCCTTCAATCTAAAAGAAATGTGGATTTTTCAGGCAGAAACAATAGGAAGCACATTAAAAACAGGCCACCTCCTTACCATGAGTTCCACCTACCTCACTTGAGTCAATGAATCCTATGCGATTAAAGAAGTGAAAAGGTGCCGGTGTGCATCTTTCTTCAGGGGAGGTGGTGCTAGCAAACAGAGCGGACAGGCCCAGGGTAGGAGCTGCCAACTTCTCCAGGGCACCTATTCCTGCAGGCTCCAGGGGAGACCTTTGCCTGTAGCCTGGCTCTCCTGCTGGTTAGAGCCCTGGCCTGTATCATGCTGGGTGACAATCAGCATTTCTAGAACAATAATCACAAAACAAGGTGTTTAAAAATAAAGTTACCAAGGAAGAGAAATTATATTAATGATTTTATCTTTTCTTTCCCCCTTACACCCTCTCCCCCCCTTCTTTTTTTTTTTTTTTTGGTTAATACTCTCCATCCTCCAGCAAGTAGTAAGCTGTTCTGAGATCAGGACAACTACCAAAGCCTGTTTCTTGCTGAGTTGTACTGTATCTCCCTTAAGTGATCCTGCTGATCTCCACCATGGCTGCTGGTCCCCACCATGCTGGCTGGGCAAGTGATGGTTCCCACATCACATCACATGGGCGTTGGCCAGCCAAATGCAGGCAGGGCAAGGGGTCAGGTAGCCGATATGGGGGAGAACTACAACTTTCTCCCTCAGCACTCACCTGTCCAGATCCCTTCATCACCCCAACCCTCATTTTCATAATGTCTAGAGTTCAAAAACATGGAGATCTCTACATTTGCCATGTTCAGCTGAAACTGGTCAACAGTTAGCAAAGAAGGCAGGAGGGGAGGAAGGAGCAGAACAGCATTTTTAGGCAAAAACTTAACATGGGCATTGAAACACAGGAGCTGTATGTAACAAACTGCAAACTGGATAGGTAAAGCTACAGCATTATCGCCAGTACATATATGACACTTCTTTTTGTTATTTCAGTCATTCCAATGGTTTCATCTTTCCTTGTGTGCTGCCTTCTAACCCAGACTGCAAATAAACTCTCTCGTGATCTCGCTGTAGTGTTATGAAACACAGTTGGGGGCAGCATTTCTTTTTGCCACCACAGCACTGCAGCACCTTTGCTGGCTCAAGCCAAAGGTCCTGGAGACATAACTGAGTTCAGTAGGTCAGAAGATTTCCTGGCCAGCACAGTAAGAGCAATGGAGAAAAATAACTGGGACAACGTAACCTCACTTTTCAGCTGTGGGTTTGAATGACTTCCACACTGAAATATCAAAAGATTAACATAAACTTAGTGGCCTAGAGAGAAACAAATGCAGACATCGGTTCAAGTTTTCTCTTATGCTGCTTTAACAAACTCTTTCTCACTTTTGTTCCCACTACATAATTCACTACTGTTTTAACAATCCTGGAAGCCTGAAAGGCAAAGAGGGCTACACAAATCCATGCAGATCTTTTACCTAAAAGGACAGACAACACATTTCCTTGGTCCTGAATCACTTAAGGAATAGCATGGATTGAATCAGTGCCCATTGATCTTTTGTGGATCTTTTTGGTGGAGGAAGAGGAGGCTGAGTCCTTCAATTTGGTCGGCAATAACAACGTACTTTATTGGTTCTCTAGTACCAAGTTTCATCTTCACGCTTACTTCTTCCGTGTATTGATATAAACCTCCCTCCCTGACAAACTTTTCTTTACCCTCTCCTCTCCCACCCCTCACTCTTACAACAGCCAAGGCTGTTTACAAGGACCTGTGGTGGAGCGCAACTACCTCCCCACACACATCTCGGGCCCAAAGTGTAGTGAAGCACAGCTACCCCCTCCCCGCCCTTATCTCAGGCCCCAGCTAACTGCAAATAACTGGCAGCACCCAGGGCTGACCAGGAGGAGCTAGGCCATACTGGTTGCAACTGGTGAGGCCAGAAATGGGCATGAGATCAGCAAAAAGGGGGTATATTTTCCCCAACATGGCACAAGGTCAGCAAAAAGGCATCTTTACCCCAACACAGCATGAGGTCAGCAAAAAAAGGTACATCTCCACACCAAATATTGTATGACCATGAGTCAAACTCCGTGCCCATAAATAGTGCTGCAGCCTAGAGCCCGTTGAGCTCTCCTGCACGGCAGCGGGCTGCACGGCGGTGAATCTCCCCTTGAGTTGGGACGCCTCTCAAGGTTACTCTCCGGGAGTTGAGAACCTCTGACAAAAAAACGTTGGAGTGGTAAGAAACTGAGACTAGGGCACTAACAAACGTGCAGTAAGATTCGCTTGCTATGACTACACTGTATCTCCATCTTCAATAAATCTGTTTGCCATAAACCCAGAGATAATAATAATAATAACCTACTACCAATAACCTTCTTCCCCCCCCTTCGCCCCCGTGACACACGGACACACTGTGGAAGCTGCCGCAGGGCCATTGTCCCACACCAGACCCTCACATCACCCCTTTCCAGCACTGGCTGCTCACCCCAGCTGTGGGGTGCTCCATGGCCAGCTCCACCATCCTCCACACCTCTGTATCCAGAGACAGGAGAAAAGGCCAGCCTTGCACGGCCTCTCTTCTGCACCACACCCCAGCACATCCCAGAGCACAGCTGTCTGCTAACACCCCCGTAACTGGGAGGCCTCAGGCAGAGCTTCCCCTGGAAAGCTGAGGCAAAAAAGACATTTAATGCCCCAGCCCTTTTCATGTCCAAGGTCTCTGGTGCCAGCTCCAGCTGAGCTCTGCCTTTCCTCACTCCATCCCTGCGTGCACAGACAAGGTCTCAGTACTCCTCCTGGGCAGCCCGTCCCCCTTCCACCCTTGCGTACTTCCCGCCTGGCACCCTGAGCGCTGGTGCTGCTGGCAGGGCAGAGGTGGAGGATAACCTGGAACAGCTCCTCAGGGAGCTCCCCAGGGAAAAGCTGTGCGCAGCCCCAGCCTCAGTTCCAGCATAGCAGAGGGGAGCTGCCCTCTCCCCACCCACCTTGCCGGTGCCAGCCCCACCTCAGCCTGCTCCTGAAAGGCTCCAGCGCAGCCCTCGAGGGACCTGGAGCTGCCCCTCCTAACTGTGCATCATAAAATCTGACACAAGTGGCTGCCCTCACTTTTTTGTGCAGCTAAGACTCTGCGTGCAGTGTTAGCTGAGTAGGGGTCCAGATCTGAAGCTCTCCTTACACTTTACATTGGCTGTCAGGCAAGCGTTGCTGTGGATATATGGTCATCTTTTGCACCTAAAACCCTCTCTGGGTGCTGCTCAGGTCCCAGCATCCCTTTCGAAGGCTTTCTTGACTGTAGTGTGGATGCAGGTTCGAGGTCGAGATGGGGAGTCGGATCAGCAGGATGGGGACAGGGACAGGTCCAGACGTGAGAGGTGCAGGGCCAGGCACAGACATGTCTACAGCACAACTCAGGCAAGGCTCCAGCCTGTGATTCTTTCCTGAGGGTGCAGGAATCACTTTCTAGTGACCCTTCCCTGCACCTCCTGGTTCCCCACTGCCTTTCCTGAGACTGCAGAGCCCTCCTTTCCCCATGCATACCTGGATTTAGTGCTCTACCTTCTGGTCACTCAGCCGTGGACTGTCCCTCACTTTGTGAGGCTCCACTCTCTGCCCACACCAGGCACACACTGTCCCTGGAGATCCCCTGAGCTCTCCTGGGGGCTCAGATTCCCCTCCAGAAGGATGGGCATCTCTCATCAGCACTGTCACCTGTGGGACAGTCTCAGGCAGGAAATTCAGAAACCATTCACCAGCTCCACTGGCACTGGTCACCAACAGATCAACCCTCGATCCAGCCCTCAGTCCCTAACACATCACACGGAGACTCTGAACTTGTCCCCCACATCCCTTGGAGGTCACAAGCAGAGCAGCAGGCCCTTCTATTGTGAAATTTCTTTGGGCGTATTTTTGACTACAGCTTCTGAAGAAAGGCCAGACTTCAGGCACATGATGGAGGGGATCCCCTTTTATTATAGCAATGTTCTTGTGCAGGCCAGGTCTGGCCTAAATGCACCCAATGCCTGGTCCTGCCTGAGCTCACAGGAATGCACAGGGAAGCACAAACCTACCACCAGCACGTTACAAGAGCACTGAGCACTGAGGCCATACACATGCATCAGAGCAAGGTAGGGCAGTGTGGAAATGAGGAGAAAAGCCCTGACAAGAGAAAGTCCTGTTGCTCTTGGTGGACGTGTCTCCAAGAAAGCTGCAGGCCCCGAGTGAAGGCTGCAGTGAGGAATTGCCTGCTGTGGCAATGGGGGAATGGTCCTGAGGAGCAGAGGGTCTGTCCCCACAGACTTCGTCCAAACTCTCCTCTTTTCCACTTTTGCTCTGCTTGGAGTGTTGGAAGGCTGTAGAGATAAGGGACCAGCCCATGGTGACAGCCGGCTGCCACCCTCACAGGAGAGGGGTGTGAGATCACACCTTGACTGCGGCCACAGGAGCTGAGCTCTCCTAGTGGACACAGGACCCATGGTCTCCCCACGCTTCTGCTTGTCTGAGCCTGACTCTGTGCCCCTGAGCTCCCTTAGTGTCGGCGCCAAAAGAGACACTGCAAAGTGACACGTGACACAAGTGGCACAAAGCAAAATATGTTTTCTTTTAGGAGAATGTAACAGAAAAAAGTAAGTAGGAAAGAAAGACATGAGCAACACATAGGTATGTTGCCAAATACCCTGGGAATGAGGAGCAGATGCACATGGGACACTTACTGGTGCTGATATTGTACCTATTGAACCAGTTTCCTCAGCACGTCTTTGAGCTCCTTGTTCCTCATGCTGTAGATGAGGGGGTTCACTGCTGGAGGCACCACCGAGTACAGAACAGCCACTACCAGATCCAGAGCTGAGGAGGACAGGGAAGGGGGCTTCAGGCAGGCAAACATGGCCGTGCTGATAAACAGGGAGACCACGGCCAGGTGAGGCAGGCACATGGAAAAGGCTTTGTGCCGGCCCTGCTCAGAGGGGATCCTCAGCACAGCAGTGAAGATCTGCACATAGGACAGCACAATGAAAACGAAACACGCAAACATTAAACAGACAGTAACCACAAGAAGCCGAGCTTCCCTGAGGTAGGAGTCAGAGCAGGCGAGCTTGAAGATCTCAGGAGCTTCACAGAAAAACTGGTCCACCACGTTGCCTTGGCAGAGTGGTATGGAAAATGTGTTAGCAGTGTGCAGCACAGCATTGAAGAAACCACTGGCCCAGGCAGCTGCTGCCATTTTGACACAAGCTCTGCTGCCCATGATGGTCCCATAGTGCAGGGGCTTGCAGATGGCAACGTAGCGGTCATAGGACATGACAGTGAGAAGAGAATACTCAGCCAAAACGAAAAAAAAAAAAGAAAAAGAGCTGGACAACACATCCCAAATAGGAAATGGCCCTCATGTCCCACAGAGAATTGGCCATGGATTTGCAGACAACAACGGAGATGGTGCCAAGGTCAAGGACAGAGAGGTTGAGGAGGAAGAAGTACATGGGGGTGTGGAGGCGGTGGTCACAGGCTACGGCTGTGATGATGAGGCCGTTGCCCAGGAGGGCAGCCAGGTAGATGCCCAGGAAGAGCGAGAAGTGCAAGAGCTGCAGCTCCCGTGTGTCTGCAAATGCCAGGAGGAGGAACTCATTCACTGAGCTGCTGTTGGACATTTGCTCCTTTGGAGCACAGGGGGGACTGTCTGATAAAGAAGAGACATGGACAAGTTAGGGCAGACTTCTCTGAGCAAAAATTTCTCTTAGCCTCCCCCCAAACACACACGCGTTACTTCTCCCCATCTCACCAGCACCATCCTTGAGCTCCGTGGCTTGACCTCTGGTTTGTGCTGGCTGAGTTTGCTCTGAGGAGCAGGGACCTCTTCCTGTGGGCTCCGGAGGAGTCAGCCCTGACCTACAGCACTGCGGACATGGGAACAGGAGTGACTACACTGTTATATTCCCAGTTCCAGTCAGAGTGAATCCACTCATAATGCTGCAGGGTTTTTCAGCATCTTCACTCCCAGTTCCACATAATGTGGATTCATGAATAGTTTTAAGGCTTCTTTGGTTTCCTTTAGCTGACCCTGTCACACTTGAGGAGAATTCATGGAGGTAGAAATCCTCAGCATTGCTGCTGCACTCAGAGTGAGCAGCTGTGATTCTGGAGAGGCAAAAGGATTCACTCTGGCTTGAGTGCAGAGGGAGCAGAGCTGGCCTGTCCATCTGCCTTGTTCCCAGCTGCCCTGTGCTCGCACCTCGGAGGTGGAGGACAGTTGCACTCGTGTTACCCAAAAAAGAAACGACACCGCGGAGAGCAGAGGAATGCACTTGCAAAGTGCCCATCAGCACTCTTTCTGAGGGGATGTGAGGCAGGTCTCAGCCCTCCCCTTCTAGACAGCAACACACCAGGCTCCTTCCAGCTGCCCACATCCAGCCACCCAGCAGCATGTCCATGACCTCAGTAGCTAGTTGGCTTCTTCCTGGGGCACCTAGATAACATGCAGCTGCAATGGGAGAGCTGTGTCCTTGTGGAGGGCAGCTTGCAGCACAGCCAGACACCCCAGGGAAATAGCTGAATGTCCTAAGGATGGGGTGTCATGACCAGAGACCTGCCTCATTCCCAGCCCCCCACACTGCATTGCCCAGACACCCACAGATTAGAGGGGTGCTTGGGCACCTCACTGTCAAGGACACGTCTACATGGCAGGACCCACAGGATCAGTGTCTGAACTGCATCAGAAACCCCCCTGCCCAGAGAGTCCAAGGGGAAGCACAAGGACAGCATGGACTGGTGGGAAACATGGAGCAATTCCATGATATTTGTGGAGAGGGAGGCAAGGACAGGGAGGGACAGAGGGGCACTCACGAGTGTCTCCTCTCCTGGATGTTCGGCTGCTGAGGAAATGACAACTCATGCCCTGGCCCCCACAGCCTTGAGAGCAGAGGGCTGTGCTGGCTGGGAGAGGAGAGGAGGCCTTGGAGTTGACAGTTTCCTCTCACACTCTGACCATGACTCTGCTGCCTGCAGCCGTCCCTGCAGGGAGCTGTTTCTCTGTCCCCACGTCTCTCCCCTGTCAGTGCTCACAGACACCATCCCACCCGCTGAGTGCTCAGCTCTGCCCTTGCAGAAACCTCCTCGGCGAAGGGCTCTGCCCAGGGCACGTTCCTTTTTGCAGGTGCTATGGAGCAGGTGAGAGAAACCTTGCTGAGGCTGGAAAGGTGATGCTGGCTCTGTCCTTAGGCTGAGGGGTGGATGAAGGCATTTGCTGAGTCCTTCCCAGAACTGATCCTCTCTCAGTGTCACTGTTTTGGAGCCTCCGTGCCCTGTCTAAACCTGACAGATCCAATCCCATTTCACTCCACCCAGACAGAATCAAACTGAAAGCACAGGCTCATGACAGCTCCTTCTCTTCCAGGTATCCCCTGCCTTGGCATTCCTGTTGAAAAGTCACCTCTGGATATGTTCCCCAGCCCTGACCCACACAGCAGCCTCTCAATGGGAGAAAGTACCTGCCGTGACGGGGGTCTCTCCTCCCACACAGAGATTCTCCCCTCAGCATCGTGGGGATCTCCGCAGGCAGGCTGAGGGCTGACCTTCACAGGTGGCAGAGTCACTGCCCTGGGCACACAGAACCCTGGGGCACAGCAACACTGCTCTGAAGTGCAGTCCATGCAGACATGTGTGCACAGCCAGGCTTCACACCCCTGCAGCCATCCCTGGAAGAAAGGAGCAGGATGCCCTGTCCCTGTGATGGTGTGGCCGGGGATCCCTGCTCTGAAGCATCTCCTCCTCCTCCTGTGCAAAGGAGAAGCTGGGAGAATGATCCTTAAAAAACTGCCATGGGGTAGCATGCGTTTAGAAGACCCCTCCAGATATGGCACTAGTTTTGCCCTGCAGCCAGAGACTTACTGTGTGCAAGGCTGTGAAGATTTCTCCCACAAGGAGCTCTCCTCTGGCCTCCCACTCCACACTGCCTTTCACTTCTCATCTCATGTCAGCAGCAGCAGGCAGTGCCCAGAGCCCTGCTACTCTTTGCAGAGGAGCTGCTCCTGGACACAAATGTCTTTGGGCAGTGCTGCCAGGTTGCCATCAGCTCCTTCCAGGAGCAGGGGCCCAGCTGAAATCCTGTCTTTCTCTGTCCCTTGTGCTCCCTCCTCCTGGGAAATGTTCCCTGAAGTAGACTGAAATAATCACCTATTGTCCTTTTCTAAAGACTGCAGAAAAACTGATTCCAACATTGCAGTTTATTTCATCAGAGGGTGCCTATCTATCAAAGGTGGAAATGTCCCACTCTGGAAGACCCGATTCTCATCTCTTAACAAGGCAGGATACCTAGACAGGGACAAGAAGGGAGCTCATTGACACATTATTCAGATGTTGATTCAGATGAGTCAATCTGGGCATCTCATGCCTATATAGAAGCCCCTGGGCTGGAGTGGGATTCAGATCCCACCTGTGAACTCCACACACCCACAGGAGGTGGGATTCTCCTTCCCAAAACTGAAGTGAGCAAAACATAGAGGTCTGCATGGGAGCTTCTTGTCTAAGCTGCCATTGTAATCACTGGAGATGGAGGGTGGGAGTCAGTTGCTCACACACAAACACCTGGTGACAGTTGAAGAGACAGAGGTGGTCCAAGGCATGTGCCAGTGTCTGCTTGCTCTCATGGAGCAACTGGGAGACCCGCATTCTCCTAGGGCAGGAGGTGGGGGCAAGGTGGGGAATTTCCTTGGCCATCAGAAATGACACTAGATGCCTACTACAACTAGAGCCCCACTCACTAGGAAGCTGAGACAGATGAAGATCCCAAAGTAAAAACAGCTGTTGTAGTTCAGTGCAGACACTTGATTTCATGGCATAGAAAGAGGCTGGCAGGGCCATTTCAGATGCCTGGGGTGTCCACCAGAACCACATGTCTCTAGCAGATACATTCTGAAACCTAAAATAAAATCATGCCTCCTTGGAGTGATTGCTGGGCAAGTGCCCAAGGGCATCTCAGGTTTCCTACCAGTGCCCAGGCAAATGACAAACTGCCTTTACGGAAAGTCCATCCCGTCTACATCCATGTGTGCTGCATAAATGGGAGGCACACCACAGCAACATCTCTGCTCTAGTCCCTGCACTCTCAAACCCTTCTAGCTCTCCTCCTCCCGAACCTCTTCTCACCCCACCACATGACATGAACAGGGACTAGGCTAATGATGACCTCAGGGTGGCTGGATCACAGGCTGCCCAGGCACAGGGACTTCTTCACTGGCACATTGTCCTGCCTGGAGATGGATTCACTTCTTTCACAGGCTCCATGGTGCTAAAAATCAGCTTAGGCAGCAATCCCCTCTCCTGCCATTTTGACGCAACTCATCTCTTTTTCTCCCTGGCCTTGGGCATGGCAGGGTTTACTCTCTCAGTGGGAACCTCCTTTCACCATTACAGAGGAGCGCAATGCCTAGTGCAGGACAACGATATGGTTAGGTAAATCATTTCTGACCCACCTGACTGATTGCCTTCTGTGAATAAAAGGCCTGCACTTGTGGAGGAGAAGAGAGTAGTGGATGTCCAGTAGACATCCAGATGGGCAGAAAGTTGGTTGGATGATCAAGCTCAGAGGGTTTTCATGAATGGGTCATGCTTGACCAGGAAGCCAGGGAAAGGTGGGGTATGCAGGGGTCTACCCCGCATCCTGTCCTCTTTGAAAGGCTCCTCAGCAGGGCAGAACAACACGTGCATCAGGACAGGCAGAGACCTGACCGGAAGAGGAGTGACCCCAAGGAGAAGGCCCTGGACGCTACGAGGGGTGCCGTATGAGCCAGTGGTGCATGCTCACCACAAATGAGGCCAGCCAAATACAGGACTGCATTAGGAAGAGCATGGCCACCCAGGCAAGGGCAGTTCTTATCCCCCTCCACTCAGCACTGCTGTGGCCACATGTCTGGAACAGTGTGTCCCAGTGTGGGCTGCCCAGTGCTGGAGGAATGTGGAGCAACTGGAGAGGGTCCAGAGGAGGTCTGCCAAGATGGGGTTGGGGGCCTGAAGCACATGGCCTGTACAGAGAGCCTGAGGGACCTGGGCTGCTTTAACCTGCTGAAGTGGAGGCTAAGGCCAGTGCAGTAGCCACCTGCGATTGCCTGTGACAAGGCAGTTTCAGAGATGATGGAGCTTTTCTTGGTAGTAGGAAGCAGCATGAGAAGGGGAAAGAGGCACAAAGTGCATCTTGAGAGGTTCAGACTGCACTTCAGGTAACAAGAATGTTGCTCATAGGGCAGTGCTGTGGTGCAACAGGACATCCAGAGGGACTCCATGATCAGCCCCTTGCCTTTTGTTTCAAGGAGCAGCCAGCAAGGACAGTGGGATGTCAGTAAAGATGGGGAGATTCTGCAGTGAGAGCAAGGTGGGGAAGCAGGTTGGGCATCTAGAGGCTGCAGGGAAACAGGTGCAGGGTTGGGATAGTGTAGGACAGTCTGTGGTGGAGACAACTGAGGTCAATGCCAAGGCTGAAAGCCTCCAAAAGAACTGAGGTCTCTGTCCTCTTGGCTATGGCTGGTGTCTCTGCTACCAAGGCCTATGAGAAGGTGATGTTTCCTTACAGCATTGTGGCCTTGCTGCCTCCTTACCTCCACGGAGCCCAGGAGGTGCTGTATCGTTGTCCTGCACTAGGCATAGCGCAACCCCTCACCCCGACACTTCCGCTAGGAAGAGCCCTGAACAACATGTAAGGGAAAGGATCACCCTACCCAGGGGCTGGCTGTCAGTGCCTGGTCACTCTGCTTGATAACACACATCAAGGTTGACTTGGCATCACAGCCACTTGCACATTGCCTTTGCCTACCTGCAATCAGCGCCTCCAACTTTCGGCTCTAATCAGCCCCTGGGGAGGCTTTCTAGGTAATGGCCCTCAGTGGGACCTGTTAACGCTCCAAGAAACTTGGTGATTTGCTTCTGACGTAAACTTCTTGAGAGGTTGCTTCAGTCTCTTCTCAGCATGAGGTTCATGGACTCAGCACCAAAGACACCCAAGGGGTCATTAAGATGCAAAATCCCCTAAGGAGCCAGGCCTCTACCCATAATTTTCTTCAGCTCTTCAATTCTTGTGCTGTGGCTAATTGGAGAGGTTTCAGCAGTGTATTTACAAGAGGAAGATTTCAATGGGCATCAAAAAAAAAAAAAAAAGGATTTCTTCTTTCAAAGTTTTCTTTATTTTTCAGCTTATAACCCAGAATGATATCCACCTTCTCCAACGGATATTGATCCAGAGTGTCTCCTAATGAGGTCTGGACATGTCGGAAAAGCACCATCCTGGAGGTCAGACATCCATGCAAAATATTTCTCCCCACCTCCCCAGCCCTGCCACTTCTCTCATCAGCCACTGGGGACTTCGATCACTCTTGTTCAAATCGAATCTTTTGCCACTCAAGGCTGCAGCTGAATGTTACAGCTCACGTGCACCAATTCCCACCTGCTTTCCTCTGAGAACTAGCTGCAAACAGGCACAGAAGGATTTGTCTTAATTGCGATCAAATGAAAATAAAAATGATCCAGTGTCATAAGAAGTAAAACACATTCCTCAACTGTATGTCAAGTCCAAGTTGCCTCCAGTGAGGTCCACGGAATACAAGGAAGAACCTTCCTTGACCTGTTCTTCACAAATAGATAGGAAAGGCTGGATAGACACACAGTGAAGGAGTTGGTTGAAGAGACAATTAGACTGCTGAAAGATGAGGCAAGCTTCAGAATCCCTGAAGCTCAAAGCAGCAGCTGGAGAGTCGAGAGGTATCCAAATGACAAAGAGTAAGGGGAGGAGGAAGACTGGAAAACTATGGAAAGTGATTATGTCCAGACCATCTGATGCAAAGTTGCCTGTAGAAATGATGAGTGTAATCCCGGAATGTGGAAATAGGTGAATGATTAGTGAGGTTAAAATCACAGCATAACAGACAGAGCAGTGGTAATGCAAGTTAAGGGGCAGATCAACATTTCTTCTCCTGAGATTCAGGCCCTTCCTCAAAATTTCCATTAGGTCATCATGGGAAACACTGACATTTTATTATTCAGTCCTTTCAGCTAATGAAAATGTTCTCATATATATATATTTTTTAATGTTGAAAATACTTCTTCACCTCTCCAGGCAGAGCTCAGCTGTCCAACCACAAGCACCCAGTGGCACTTGGAGAGGCCTCGGTGTCTCTGAGGCACCTGCCTGGGCCTGGCAGCTCTCATAGGGGACCTGCAGGAGACCAGAGCTCCTCAGAGTTGCAGAGGGAGGCTGGGCACCAGAGGGGACCAGGGTTCTTGCAAAGGCACCAGCCACCCATGACCCTGTGACTGCATCCTACCCCAGTTCTGAAAATCACTTTCCTTTTCACATAAAAAGATAATGTGGAATCGCTCCAGAAGACTAGTAGACTGAAACAGAACAAATCAAGAAAGACAATAAGAACACAAAAAAAATCTGGAAAGTATAAGAAAACATTTCTTTGCTTTAAATCTTTTTCTTAATTTCCTTCTAGCTTCAGTCTTAATGTCATTTCTAAACATTTCTGTTATAATCAGGCCTGCACCATTAAACAAGATATTGTTGTGTCTCACATTAAGCCCAGCACTCAGAGAACCACCCTCTGCCCAGAGCTGTCCGTGCCACTCCTCACTCTTTGCACAGAGCACGTCTCACTAGAGGTGTTGGGCTCTCTCGACTGGTGAGGAAAGCAGGGGGACTAGATTCATCTATTTCTGGGTGCCCAAATTTGCACAAATCTCAACATATCTGTGTTACCATGATGTTTTAAAGGAGTCCCTAAAACACATAGCTACACTCCCTTTTCATTCCCTCCGCAGTCAACGCAGTGCAACTTCATTTTGGAGGACAACAGGGAGGAGGCTGATCTCACCCCAGGCCAGACCCAGTTGTCTGCACTTCCCTTTCTAGTCAATGGAAGGAAATAGGTTTTCTCAACTGAGTTGTTTTCAGATACATTTCCTCCTGACAAGCTAAAGTCCCATACGAGCCACCTCCAAAATTTCCAGCACTGCATGAGAACACAGCTACTCCAAGGCATCTCAGTCAGCAGCAGGCTCTCTATGTTGTCACATGAATCAAGCCCCAAAAAGAGATTCGTGTCCTAAGTTGAAATCTTCTCAGAAAATAACTCAATGCAATAATTGACAAAAATCCTCGTTTCCAAAACTTCACACGTTTTTCACCTTTGCCAAATAAGTTTTCGTTCTTAATAACTGGTAGCACCATGTTCGTGCACTACAGTAACCATGGCTATGAAGCATGGCAGGGAGCAGGGTCCCAGATAAAGCTCTCCAGATGATGTGTATTAAGGGCACATTTGCTCTTTTCTGGCATATCTGCCCTATCTTAAGCACCACAGATCGAGAAACCTTGCTGAGGACTTTGAAAACCAAAGAGCCTGCTTTGGTGCCTCAAGGAGGAAGGCTGCGTCCTGTCCCGGATTGTCCTACATCCCGCTTCTACAAAAAGAGTGACCCACAGGAGAAATCAGTTTGGAGGCTCACCAAAGGATCTTGACCTGTGGCCACACTTTGTGCTATTTCATCCCACATGACTTTGATCCTGTCTTTAAAAAATGCCAAATCCCAAACCAACCTGAAAGGCCTAGATTCCCACACAGCTCTGCCCAGTGCAGAGACCTGACAGTGCAGGGACACAGAAGTGACCATTCCAGGGTCCCCTTTTAGAAATTTCACAGCCTGTGATCCATCTGGAGATGTTCCTGAAGGATTTATCAGCAAGATTTTGTAAATAACTGGAATAACGGGAGGTGACTGATTTCCAGAACATCAGGGGAAATCTCTCAGCTCTCTCCCTGGCTGTGCCATCTCCATGGTGGTGACCTTCTGAGCCCTCAGATGACACCAGCTGAGGTCACAGTGGGACGTGCCACATCACAGGGAGGCCTCCCTGGTGGTGCGGCGGTGCCCTCACTTCCGTGCAAGGCCCAGGAGCTGCTGAGCACTGCTCATGAGCTCCCCACTGCTGCTCTTCAGAGCTGCTCCATGGCAAGGATGGGGGACAGGAGGCAGTGGGGCCATGATGGGGGCCCTCGCTGATAGGCAGAGGAGAAGGGACACATTGGAGAGGAGTTTTGGGTGACAAGATGGGAAGACCGTTCACCCCTCCCCGGCTGGAGAGACAATCCAAGGGCAAGGGGGCAAGTGAGATGGAGAACTGCTGGACCAAGACCATCAGCCTGCACCGCAGTTCCTTGTTCCCAACACTCCTGCAGCTCTCCACCAAGGGTAAGGGCTTTAAGAGTTCCTTCCTGAGGTGTCGCACACAGAGACAGTTAACTGCAAAAATGGCTGTGGATCCTGAGCTGGGAGGATGACTGGACAGGGCTGGGGGCTGCCACAAGAGCCCTGCCTCAGGGTCCCATCTGGCTCAGGGGACAGTGTGGCAGCCAGGACTCCTGGGTCCTGGCGATGGGGCTGCCCTGAGCCCCAAGGATCCTGTGGGGCTGGCTCCATCCCCTTGTAGAGGGCGGGGGGCAATCCATGGCCAGGTTGCCCTGGGAGTGGGTCCCTCTTTGGCATCTGGCTCTGGCACGAAAGGGGTCCTGTGTCCTGGAGCCTGGGGTGTCCTGCAGTTCCCGTGGGGCTGTCAAGAGCCTGCTGGAAATGCCCAGAGAGGAAATGGATCCTTCACCTTGGAATAACCCCAAGGTGTCTGCTTCTTTGGGAGAACCTCTGTTCCTTCCCCCTGGATCCCTTTATGCTTCCAACTTGGCAAAGCATGGTTTGGGCTCAGAGATCTTGTCCTCAGATGGCCACAGCCCCTGTCCTCCTGCAAATTGGCATGAAACCTCTGCACCCAGAAGACAGCCTCTTTGGGAGAGCAGCTTGGGAACAGGTGGGGGTGCCATGGCCACCCCACAAGTCCCTGCTGACCCCAAGCATTTTTCTCTGAGCCGTGGGGGGCAGTGCTGGGGACAGTCCAGCAGGGCCATCTGCCCCAGCCTCCTCCTGGCCACACACCTCCACTGCCCAGCACCGGCAGGCCCAGAGCTGCTCTGCCCCTGGCTGCCCTGTGCCCCTGGGGCTCCTCAGCCCTCCGGAGCGACACACCGGCGCCCGGCCCGGCCCCGCAGAGACCAGCCCCTGCCTGGCCGCGGCCCAGCCCTGCCAGGTGCAGCGCAAGGACTGCCGAGCCCTGGGGCAGCCGCGGGCAGGGGGCCGGGGTCCCAGGGGAAACAGGGCCGGGCCCTGCCCTGCCCTGGGGGCAGCAGGACGCTGCCCACGTGCTCCATCGCCCATGGCCATGCCCAGGGCCCCCGCGCCGGCACCAGGGCCGGCACCAGCACAGGCCCCAGGGCTGCTCCCTCGTGCCCCCCCACAGCCCACGGGCACAGGGCAGCCAGCAGCCCTGTGGGGACCCTGCAGCAGAGCCCAGGCCTGGCAGGGCAGCGGCAGCACCCCGGGGCCCCGCATTGCCTGGGCACATGGAGACGCTCTGCCCCGAGGCCACGCGATGCCCTGCGATGCCCCGCGATGCCGCCCACAACATGGCGTCCAAACGAGGGGGAGGGAGAGGGGGCAGAGCTGGCTGCCAGGACAGGAAGCTGCACCGTTTCCACAGCAACGCACCCAGTGCTGCATTCCTATTGGCCAGGAAGGGGAGGAGGGCAGGGCTGGGCTTGACTGACGTCCCTGTCAACCAGTCGGAGTGCAGAATGTGGGGAAAAAAATACCTGAAGCAGAGCAGGAGCAAGGCCGGAGCGAGGGAGCAGGCGAGAGCAGGTGTGAGCGGGGCTGGCGGGGCTGCGGGTGTCTTCATCTGCCGGCCGGTGCCCTCCCACTGGGGCGGGGGCAGCAGGGCTGGCCCTGGGGCTGCTTTCCTGCAGGAGCTGCAGCAGGGGCTGGTGGGGCCGTGAGCACGGCACAGAGCGACCAGGAACAGAGCGGGCAGCTGCCCTGCAGCCAGACGTGCCGGCCTGCCCCGAGCAGCTGGGCCGGGACGGCTGCTGGGGTTGGGGGGCAGGAAGCTTTGCCCCTGCCAGTGGTCAGAGACCCATGTTAAAGCATTTCCCTGAGCTGCTGCTGCCACCGCAGCCCCAGGTGCTGCTGCGAGCTGCGTTTGGGAGTTGCTGAGCAAAGTGTGAGCAGGCTGCTGGTGTCCTCGCGAGGGGCCCTTCCCAGTGGTTTCTTCTGTTGTGAAAACGGCATTTCCGAGTGGCTCTGAGAGAGGCTGTCCCCACATGTCATGCCGTGCCTTAGCTGTTGTTTTTGCTCCAGGCCTCTTGCTTTGCCCTGAGACCTGTGCCCTTGGCAGCAGCGTGAAGAATGTTTCCAGAGCAGCTCTGTAAGTGTGAGCTGTTTTGCTTGTGAAGGGTCTTGAAAGTGGCTGAATGGCCAGTGCTCCCACTTGCTGTTGTTGTTGTTATTTCCATGCTCCTAGGTCAGGGTGCGGAGTTGCTGAGTTGTGGTTCTGCTGGTTTCACCAACTTCAGCTTCATAATTGCTCATCCCATGAAATCATAGGCCAGCTGGAGGAGGAAGGCTTGGCTGTTGATTGTGAGGTCACTTGTGAGTGATGAACTGATTGGATAGCAGCAGACATGTAGCTGGAAAGGTGCTTGTGAGGTCATTTCGGCCTGAACAGTAGACAGGTCAGGAGAAGGCACCTGGCTTGGATGTTGGTGGTGAGGTCACTTCTGGGTTTGTTGCATGTGCTCAGAGGAAGGATTGACCCCTGCAGAGTTCCACAGCAATACAGGAATGCAACTCATTAATCAAGCAGAAGTAGATGCTCCCCATCATCTGACACACATTTTATTCCACTCCGTCATCATGAGTTACCACTGCTACATTTAAAATGCGGATGATGTTCTGTGGTGAACATGGACATGGAGTTTGACTTTCCACTTGTTGCTGAGTAGAAGCTTGCAGCCCCCTCCTGGTCAGCTAGGGAGTCCAGCTGGACTTTTGAGGCTGCTAAATGAATCTAGTGCTGGTGTGAGCAGTGGTGTTAGTAATCTCTTATTGCCAGGGTGTGTGTGCTTTAGAACTTGTCCCTGCCAAAACAGCAGGGAGCTTGTGAGATTTTCCTGCCAGGTCTGAATGCTGTCTCTGTCTTTGAGGTGTCCACCAGCTTTTATGAAACATTTGGAAGTGAAACATGTTAGAGGTCTCTGACTTTCTGTCCACATATGCAGTCATTGGAGAATGGGTGCAAAGGCTGTTGGAGGAGACAGGAGGAATGTCACCCTCCAAAAAGGTATCTGCCACATTTTCAAAGAGATTTCTTGTTCAGAGAGGCTGAGGCACAAGCGAGAGGCAAGAGCTGGCCTGACCAGCCCCTCTGAGGGCACTTGCTCTCTGCTTCCTGGAGGTGGGAAGTGAGCACGCTCCGGGCTGTGAGTGGATGTTCAGAGGAAGTGCCTGTTGCAAGGCCTTGGAGGACTAGAAGGGAATGGAAGGGCTGGAGAGTTGGGCTTTGTGTGTTGTGGGGCCCTTGGGGGTGCCCTGTGTGCTGCCATGTGTGGTGCTGTGGCCTGTGTGTCGCTGATGCAGAGGCACGTGTTGGCTGCCATCCCTCTGTGAGGTGTGGGGGCAGCGGCGTGTCACAGTGCGGGGTGCCCTGTGGTGGAGCCAGGTGGTGGCCCCATTGTTGCTGAGCCTGAGAGGAGGTGGCTGGAGAGAGCAGTGCTCTGCTCCCAGAGCCCAGCCTGCCATCACGGTGTCCTTCTGGGAGACCTGGGTGAGGACTGTTGGTGACCGTGTTGCCTCCTTGGAGCATCCTGGTGCGAGGCATGGCTGCTGGCAGTTTGACGGTTTCTGTCAGGTGAGGTTCAGGCTTGCAGTTTCGGAAGGTCTTGATGCTTCTGTGATTCTTTAGGATTTTGCTGACTCCCCTGGAGAAAGTCCTCTTCTCCCTCCTTAAAGACTCTACATTGCATCTGGACCCTCATTGCATCTTCCTATCTCAGACCCTAATCCATTCTGATCTCTCAGAGAGATGGGTAGTTAATGAAAGCAGTCAGAGCCCTTTCTCCACTTTGTGCCTACACAGACCCTTGCAGAGAGGGGAGATGCCACCTCACAAAAAGTTAGGCCTCTCAGGGTGATAGGTGGCTCTGAGACAAATGTCCTTGGTGAGCGGTGGTGGCGACGTTTTTAAAGCCGCTGGTGCCTTTGGGAAGAGTATCAGAAGAGCAGCTTTGTTGAGGCTGCAGTGAGGGAGACACGTGGAGGTAGGGCTCCAACGCCCTGCTCAAGGAAGATCCCAGCAGATGAGTTATCTTGGGGCGTTTTCCAGTGAAGTTTTGATCAGGCTCTCACCAATACAGCTCAGCATGGAGGGGAGACATTTGCCCCTGCCTGTTGAGACTCTGTAAGGCCAGCAGAACTGACAGTAACACTCCGATTCTTTCTTTCTTTCTAGCTTGCTCCACTCCTGGAGGTTCCCAGTGCATTCCTAGAGCCCCTGAGGGTGGAGGCAGGATGCCAGGGTGTGTCCCTGTGCCTGTCAACATCTTTGCCAACATGGTGAGCCCTCTGTGAAAGCAGCTGCAAGTGACTGAGAAGAGGCTATGTATGGATACAAAGGCTTCCATAAATGGGCCTGGCTTCTGTGGGTGACTTGGGGTGTGGCTTCACCTCCTGGTACCTCTGCTGTGCTGCAAATTCCGCCTCCCACAACTGCTGTTACTGCCAGCCCACTCAGCAAATGCTATTGTGTCCCCTCCTTTTCCTAGAAGGTTGTGGTGCCATATAGGTCGAGTCCAAGACCCTTATAATAAATGCCTGCATGTCTTGAGTGCCTTTGTGTGAGGGCCCCAAAGCCTCCATAGCTTGACCTGAGGAAGTCTGACAGCTCTTGGGCTGCTGGCTCTGCATGGGGTGAAGATGTGCCCAGGGCCAGGTTGCCCATGGCACCCAGCCCTCAGCACTCTGTGAATGCAGCTGTGGAGCCCGGACTGCTGCTGCAGAGGCTGCGCAGCCAGGACAGCTGGCATTTCAGCAGACCTCCAGGCTGGGGCTGTCTCGTTGCTTGGGCCTCATGTCAAAGCCTCTGCACCCTTTTCCCTTCACCAGGGCCCCTTGTCCAAGAAAGTAAAGGAAAGGAACCAAGGCTAGTTTGGGCCTTCCAGACTCTCAAGTGTTTCTCCATTGTATCTGTAGCCTTTGTTTTACTAAACAAAATCCCCATTCCCCCCCATCCCAAGCTGGAGGTTCCTGAGGGGATGGAGGTGGAAAGGAGCAGCCTGCTGTGCCCAAAGAAAGCACGATCCTTCCCTCTGAAAAGAGCAGCATCGCCCAAGGAGCCAGCTCTGTGCCTGCCTGATCTTGTGCTGCTCATTTGCACAGGCCTTGTGAGCCTAGAGTGCCTTGGCCACCTTGTGGTGTCACCACAAGAGCTTTGCTGTGTGTCTGGGTTGAGGAGCCAAGGGAAGGCAGTGAGCAGAGCAGTGGCTGGGGAGTGTGCAAGTGGCGAGTGTCCTGCATCCATCTCTTCTTGCTGGCACCTGGCTGTATCGAGCAGAAGAGGCAGCTCTGTGGGGCAGAGACAGTGTGTTTGTAGACTAGGTGGCAGAGCAGAGGTCTGGCGTCAGGTTGATGCCTGGTGCAGTGCTGAGTTGATGTGACAGTGTCAGCAACCCTTTGCAGCGCAGCTGCTCCCTCAGCTGATCCCTGTCCCTAGAAATGCACCAGAAATGGAAGTGGCGTCCTGCTGTCATTGTGTAGGTGCTGCAGTGCAAAGGCTCCCAGCTCGGACTTGATGGTACTAAAGGAAAAGCAAGACCAATTGTTCCCTTTTGTGATTTGTTGCCAGGGTGACAGAGTGGAGCTGTGCCATGAGCTGGAGAGAGTCTTGCCAGGAGATGAAAGGTGTTTGCAGAAGACTGTTCTGTACGGAGTGCTAACAGCGTAATCAAGGGACATGCAAGTGGCCCAGGTGAGCTTCTCCTCTCCTCTCACTTCAGCCTCAGCACCTGACAGACCAGCTCGATGCATATTGCTGATGTTTGTGTTTGTGAAGTCATTCGGTCTCAGTATCTGCTAGGCCACCAGCAGACACATTGCTTCTTTTTGTACAGGTGCAGGAGCACCTGGTAGAGCAGCAGTATGGAGATTAGTGCTGTTTGTGCTTCTGGGGATGGTGTGCCTCAGTCCGTGCTAGGCAAGGAGCAAGCACGTGGCTTCAATGCAGACTGTGAGGTCACTTTTCTTTCAGTATTGAGAGGCCAGTGGTGGGCACATGGCTGCTGTTTTCGCTTGTGAGGTCATTCTTGCCTTCCTATATAATAGGCCAGCAGATGGCACATGGCTTTGATGAAGCCTGTGAAGTCACCACTTCCTCTGAATGCGACAGGCAAACAGCAAGCAACTTCCTTTGATACACACTGTTAGGCCAGTTCTGAATCTATAAATGACAAGCAAAAAGGAAACTCAGTGCCTGATAGGCCAGTGCTAGGCCCATGGCTGCTCTTTGTGGTTGTGAGGTCACTTGTGTCTCAGTGGCTGATAGGCCAGTGCTAGGCCCATGGCTGCTGTTTGTGGTTGTGAGGTCACTTGTGTCTCTGGCTGATAGGCCAGTGCTAGGCCCATGGCTGCTGTTTGTGGCTCTGAGGTCACTTGTGTCTCAATGCCTGATAGGCCAGTGCTAGGTGCCTTTGTGATATGTGCTAATTTGTTGCATCAAATTGAGAAACAGCCTTGGGAACATCTTGTATTGTGGTATGTACTAATTTGTTACATCAGCGAGAAACAGCCTTGCGAACATCTGTGGGAACATCCTACAGCCTGTGGTGGGGGGCATGTACTCCGCCTGAGAAAATTGAGCTGAGCTAGCGAAGCGGCAATGTTAGTTTAGATAGCCTAATATGGCGCACAATGAAGAGGAAGACTGCAGCCTTCATCCCCACGACCACCAGAGGGCTGAAGAAGACCCCCTAGCAACAGCCGGCGCAACCGCAGAAGTTACAGGAGGTGCCCCGTATACCCGGAACTGGAATCGCATATAAGGAGACTGTGAGGGGGGGGGTTGCACGCGCCGTTGGTGGAGCAGGAGACTCCCCGGCCGCCCAGCGCTGTTTTGCTTACTTGTGACTTGCTCAATTATTCTATTAAATTGGGATTTATGCAACCCGGCCCGAGTGGTTGTCAATTTGTCACGTTTACCTATAACACCCGCAGCCTGCGCGTAATTTCCCGCAAGCCCCCGCCTTCCTCGTCACTATCTTCTCTGCTCTCCTCCTTAATTGGCGATCTCACTCGAGCCTTCCTTTCTCCTTTTAAGGTTGTACTCTGGTCTCTCCACTCCGATTGGCCGTTACCCTTCCTCCTTCGCTGCACTGCCTGACTCTCCCCGCCTACAGCACCCTCCTCTACTGGGGCCCACGGCAGCAGGGTCTTATCTTCCTCACTAAGTGTCTTCTTCAAGACCGCTCCTGGCAAGCAATCGTCCGGGTCAGTCTCCCGACCCCCCAGGCCCCCTTCGGCTCGTGCGAGATCTTGCCAGGGGTACACCAGGGGCAGTTCCTGGTGGTGCACCGGTAGGATCACTGGGGCCTCCCTGCCTCCGCTCTCCCGTTCTTTCGCTGGGGCCTCCCTGCCTCCGCTCTCCCGTTCTTTCGCTGGGGCCTCCCTGCCCCCGCTCTCCCGTTCTTCCTGCCCCGACTCCCTCGGCTCTTCCACCCCCCCATCGCTAGACTTCTCCTCCGTTTGCGTATCTGCCTCCTCCTGGTGAAAAACGTGTCGCGGGCGGCCTTCCAAGTCTCCCTTTCTTCCCGCGACCGCTTCAGGAGACGGAGTATAATTCCCCACGTGTTGAGATCTTTGGCCGTGTTTGTGGACATAGCTCGCTCCGCCAGCACCGTAGTGCATCGCGGCCAGAATTCCGGCTGCAAGCAGTCCCCCGGCCTATTTATGGCTCCTTCTTTCTGGAGCCTCTCTACACATTGTGTAATACCCTTCAGCTTCACAGAAGCTCCCCATTCCTTAGCTAGTAACGCGACTACCTTCGTTAAGGCCTCCATGACGTCCGGACTCTCGGCTACTGCCCGCTGCTTGCTGTCGCAGCTGCCGCTCTCCCTCTGGAGACGGCCCGCACCCCCCAGGTCTCACGGCGAGACGTGTCGGTCCTGCCGAATCACGTCGGGGTCACCATTTGTCGCCGCGCTCTCGCTCGGTCTCATGGCGCCACCGGGGGAGCACTGCAGCTTCCCGCCGCAGGGCCACAAAGCACAGACCTCAATGTGAGAGATGCTAAAATGGCGTTTATTGTGAGCTGCGCTCAAGCTTATATACAGCTGCATTTCGCCCCCACCCCTAGCCTGCGCGTCACACCACGTGATCTTCCGCTACACCTACTCTACCGCTTCTCATGCAAATATCTTTGTCTACGCAGTTTCCCAAGATCCCTCACAATTGTGGGAATGTGGTGGGATAGGTCACACAACTGGCATGCTGTGATGGGTGGATAGAAGCTCTTTAGGAAGGGCAGGCTGGGAAGGTGAGGAGGGGGAGCTGCCTTTGTGTGTGAGAGCAGCAGGGAGGCCTGGAGCTCTGCTGAGATGGGTGAGAAGCCAGCTGAGACCTTATGGGTCCAGATTAGTGGGCAGACCAGCATGAGTGACATGGTAGTGGGTGTCTGCTACAGATCACATCAGGAAAAAGAAATAGATGAGGCCTTCTTCAGGCAATTGGAAGAAGCCTCACTTTCACAGGCCCTGGTCCTCATGGGGGACATGAACCATCCCAATATCTGCTGGAGGGACAATACATCAGGGCACAAGCAGTCCAGGAGGTTTCTGGAGTGCACTGAAGGCAACTTCCTGACACGGGTGATCAAAGAGCCAACAAGGAGAGGAGCTGTGCTGGACCTCATGCTTACAAAGAAGGAAGATCTGGTTGGGGACGTGGTAGCTGGGGGCAGCCTTGGCTGCAGCAACCACAAGATGGTGCAGTTCAGGATCCTGAAAGGAGAGAGCAGGGCAAAAAGCAGAATCACAGCCCTGGACTTAAGGAGAGCTGACTTTGGCCTTCTTGGAAGAGCCCCATGGGATATGGCCCTGGAGGGAAGAGGGGTCCAAGAGAGCAGGCTGATTTTGCAAGGATCCCCTACTCCAAAATCAAGAATGGTCCATCCCAAGAAGCAGGAAATGCTGCATAGGCAGCAGCAAGTCTGCATGGATGAACAAAGAGCTCCTGACAAAACTCAGGCATGGAAAGGAAGTGTACAAGAGCTGGAAGCAAGGACAGACGACCCAGGAGGAATACAGAGACATGGTCCAAGCATGCAGGGATTGGTTAGGAAACCAAAAGCCCACCTGCTGTCCAAACAGGATATGGATGTTAAGGGGACAAAGAAAGGCTTCTACAGGTACATAAACAGGATGAAGGCCAGGGAAAATGTGGACCCGCTGCTAAATGTAGCAGAGGCCCTCCTGACAATATTGATTTCCTTCTTCACCTCAGGCTTTACTGGTAAGACCAGCCCTCAGGAAGCCAAGGCCCCTGAGATCAGAGGGCAGTCTGGAGCAATGAAGACTTTCCTTTGGTGGAAGAGGATCGGGTTAGGGAACACTGAAACAAACTGGACCTACACAAGACCATGGGCGCCGATGGGATGCACCTGTGAGTGCTGATGGATCTTTGAAAGGTCGTGTTGCCTGGGAGAGGTTCCTGAGCACGAGAAGAAAGAAAATGTCACCCCTATGTTCAAGCAGAAGAAGAAGGAGGATCCAAGAAACCACAGGCAGGTCAGCCTCACCTTGATCCCTGGGAAGATGATGGAGCAACTAATACTAGCTACTATTTCCAGACACATGAAGGACAGGACGGTGACTGGGAGTAGTCAGCATTGATTTACGAAGGAGAAATCATGTTTAATTAGCTTTCTATGATGAGGTGACAGGCTTGGTGGATGAGAGGAGAGCAGTGGATGTTGTCTACCTTGACTTCAGTAAAGCTTTCAACACTGTTGCCCATAACATCCTCATATACTAGCAGATGAAGGATGGGCTAGATAAGTGGTCAATGAGGTGGACTGACAACTGGCTGAAGTACTGGGCTCAGAGGGTTGTCATCAGTGGCACAGAGTCCATCTGGAGGCCAGCCACTAATGGTGTCCCCCAGGGAGCAGTACCGGAGCCAATACTGTTTCTTCTCTTCTCCAGGCTAACCAGACCCAGCTCTCTCAGCCTTTCCTCACAGGACAGATGCTCCAGTCCCCTAATCATCTTTGGAGCCCTTCGCTGGACTTGCTCCAGTAGTGCCACATCCCTCTTGTCCTGGGGAGCCCAGAACTGGACGCAGTACTCCAGATGTGACCTCAGCAGGGCTGAGGAGAGGGGGAGAATCACCTCCCTCAACCTGCTGGCAACACTCTTCCTCATGCACCCCAGGATACCATTGGCCTTCTTGACCACAAGGGCACATTGCTGCCTCATGCTTAACTTGGTGTCCACCAGCACTCCCAGGTCCTTCTCCGCAGAGCTGCTTTCCAGCAGGTCAACCCCCAACCTGTACTGGTGCAGGGGGTTATTCCTCCCCAGGTGCAGGACCCTGCACTTGCCTTTGTTGAACTTCAGGAGGTTCCTCTCCGCCCACTTCTCCAGACTGTCCAGGTCCCTCTGAATGGCAGCACAGCCCTCTGGTTTATCAGCCACTCCTTCCAGTTTCTATTGTCAGCAAACTTGCTGAGGGTGCACTCTGTGCCTTCATCCAGGTCATTGATGAAGAAGTTGAGCAAGACTGGACCCAGTCCTGACCCCTGGGGGACACCGCTAGCTACAGGCCTCCAACTAGACTCTGTGCCACTGATCACAACCCTCTGAGCTCTGCCATTCAGCCAGTTCTCAGTCCACCTCACTGTCCACTCATCCAGCCCACACTTCCTGAGCTTGTCTATGAGGATGTTCTGGGAGACAGTGTCAAAAGCCTTGCTGAAGTCAAGGGAGACAACATCCACTGCTCTCCCCTTATCTACCCAGGCAGTCATCCCATTGTAGAAGGCTATCAGATTGGTTAGGCATGATTTCCCCTTGATGAAGCCATGCTGACTACTCCTGATCACCTTCTTTTCCTCCACATGCTTGGAGATGGCCTCCAGGATGAGCTGCTCCATCACCTTTCCAGGGATGGAGGTGAGGCTGACTGGCCTGTAGTTCCCTGGGTCCTCCTTCTTGCCCTTTTTGAAGACTAGGGTGACATTGGCTTTCTTCCAGTCCTCAGGCACCTCTCCTGTTCTCCATGACCTTTCAAAGATGATGGAGAGTGGCTTAGCAATGACATCCGCCAGCTCCCTCAGCACTCGTGGGTGCATCCCATCAGGGCCCATGGATTTGTGGGTGTCAAGTTTGCTTAAATGATCTCTAACCCACTCCTCCTCCACCAAGGGAAAGACTTCCTTCCTCCAGACTTTCTCTCTTGTCTCCAGGTTCTGGGGTTCCTGAGGGCTAGCCTGTGCAGTAAAGACTGAAGCAAAGAAGGCATTCAGTAACTCTGCCTTCTCTGCATCCTTCGTCACCAGGGCACCCACCCCATTCAGCAAAGGGCCCACATTTTCCCTAGTCTTCCTCTTGCTACTGATGTATTTGAAGAAGCCCTTCTTGCTGTCCTTGACATCCCTTGCCAGATTTGATTCCAAACGGGCCTTAGCCTTCCTCCTCGCATCCCTGCATACTCTGACAACGTTCCTATATTCCTCCCAAGTGGCCTGTCCCCCTTTCCACTTTCTGTAGACTTCCTTCTTCTGGTTGAGTTTTGCCAGGAGCTCCTTGCTCATCCATGCAGGTCTCCTGCCTCCTTTGCTTGACTTCCTACTCATAGCGATGCACCGCTCTTGAGCCTTGAGGAAGTGATGTTTGAATATTAACCAGCTCTCTTGAACACCCCTTCCTTCTAGGGCCCTCACCCATGGGATTCCTCCAAGTAGGTCCCTGAAGAGGCCAAAGTTTGCTCTCCTGAAGTCCAGGGTTGCGATCCTACTTGGTGCCCTGCTGCCTCCTCGCAGGATCCTGAACTCCACCATCTCATGGTCACTGCAGCCAAGGCAGCCCCCGACCTTCACATCTTCAACCAGTCCTTCTTTGTTTGTTAGTACGAGGTCCAGCAGCACACCTCTCCTTGTTGGCTCCTCCACCACCTGTGTCAAGAAGTTGTCACCAATGCTCTGCAGGAACCTCCAGGACTGTTTGTGCCTAGCTGTGTTGTCTTTCCAGCAGATATCGGGGTGGTTGAAGTCCCCCATGAGAACCAGGGCCTGGCATCGTGAGGCTACTTCCAGCTGTCTGTAGAAGGCCTCATCGACTTCCTCATCCTGATCAGGTGGCCTGTAGTAAACACCCACAACAGTGTCACCTCTGTTAGCCTGCCCTTTGATCCTTACCCATAAGCTCTCGACTCGCTCTTCATCCACCCCTAGGCACAGCTCCATACATTCCAGTTGCTCTCTCACATAAAGAGCAACTCCACCACCTCGCTTTCCTGGCCTGTCTTTCCTAAAAAGCACGTAGCCATCCATGACAGCACTCCAGTCATGCGAGCTATCCCACCATGTCTCTGTAATGGCAATGAGATCATGGCCCTGCGACCGCACACACATCTCTACTTCTTCCTGTTTGTTCCCCAAGCTGCGTGCATTGGTGTACAGGCATTTCAGGGAGGTGATCGAGCATGCAGGTTTCCCAGGGGGGATACAAGAGGATCCTCCATAGCCACATCCCATGCGCACTTCCCTGGTTGTATTCACCTGCTGGAGGTGTCCTGACTTGAGCAGTCTTTTGCCAACTACCCTGGCACTATAACTCTCCCCTTCCCCCATCTTTCCTAGTTTAAAGCCCTCCTTACCAGGTTGGCCAACCTGTTGGCAAAGACCCGCGTGCCCCGCCTCGTGAGGTGGATCCCATCTCTTGCCATCAGTTGTCGATCTTCAAACAGGGTCCCATGGTCGTAGAAACCAAAACCCTGTTGCCAACACCAGCGGCGCAGCCAGTCGTTAACCTGGAAAGTCCGTCTCCTCCTCCTCTCATCCATCCCCCTCACTGACAGGATTGAGGAGAAGATGACCTGGGCTCCCAGACCCTTGACCACCATCCCCAGAGCTCTGAAATCCTGCTTGCTGGTCTCCAGTTTGCCCTTGGTGTCATTGGCGCCCACATGGAAGAGCAGCAGTGGGTAATAGTCTGAAGCATGGATGAGCCTTGGCAGTCTTTCCATGACATCTCTCACACGAGCCCCCGGCAGGCCACAAACCTCTCTAGACATGAGGTCAGGTCGGCAGATAGATGCCTCCGTCCCCTGCAGCAGGGAGTCCCCCACAACAATCACCCGCCGCTTCTTCCGGGCGTTCCAGCAGGGCACAGAGTCTGTTGTCCCAGGTACTTCCCTTGCAGCCATGCCCATCTCCTCCTCATCCTGGAGGGCACTAAACCTGTTCTTCAGCTGCAAGTCTTTGGGAGGGCTAGGAGCCTTTCTCCTCCCACGAGCAGTGACCAGTTTCCAGCCTTCTTCTACGATGTTATGATGTACCGTTTCACACGGCACAGAGCCCTCTGGCAACTCCACTGCTGCGGGAGGTTGGGACTCCTGGAGCTGCACAGTCTCCGAGAATACCCTGTCTATCTCTTGCTCCGCTTCCCGGATGCTGCGCAGCCTACTGACCTCCTCCCGTAACTCCCTTACCTGACGACACAACTCCTCAACAGCAGCACACCTCCTGCAGGAGAGCTGACTGCCAGCCCAGGCCTCCCAGAGAGGCCCCAAGCACTCCCTGCAGCCTGAGACCTGTAGAGCCGCATCTACTGTCAGAGGGTCGGTCTGGGTCCAAGCCTCTGACACAGCAACTCCAACAGCCACTGGGGAACGCGCTGTGCGGCGTGTCACGACCATACTTGAGGAAACCTACACCACAGGGAACAGAAACGAAGGGCCCTTTGCGTGTCCCTTCGCGCGCCCTTCTGCGCAAACTGCTGCGTCTGTTCGCTGCCTCTGTTAGCTGCGCTCTGGGAGCTGCGCTCTAGGCCTGGCTCTTATATAGGCCTCTCCCTAGGACTGCCTAAGAGGGTGCTTGACCGCCCTAAGCAAGGGCCACTGGGATCAAAGGCCCCAAGTCCCTCTGGCCGGGGCAACCAAGAGAGCTCGTTAGCAGCAGCCACTCCTAACTAGAGCTTTTCCCACGAGCTTTTCCCAGGAGAAGTCAAGGCCTCCTGCAGTTGTCCTTGCCTAGCTTCCCCTTTCCTGTTCACAGCAATCACCTGCTAGTTCCTCGGGGGTCCTCAGGAGGCCCACAACTTCCAACAAGATCCTCAAGTTCTAGTCAGAGCCCAAACACTGCTGCGCAAACTGCTGCGTCTGTTCGCTGCTTCTGTTAGCTGCGCTGTCACTTGTGGCTCAGTGCCTGATAGGTCAGTGCTAGGCACCTGGGTGCTGTTTGGGGTTGTGAGGTCACTTGTGGCTCAGTGCCTGCTAGGCCAGTGCTAGGCACCTGGGTGCTGTTTGTGGTTGTGAGGTCACTTGTGGCTCAGTGCCTGATAGGTCAGTGCTAGGCACCTGGCTGCTGTTTGTGGTTGTGAGGTCACTTGTGGCTCAGTGCCTGCTAGGCCAGTGCTAGGCCCATGGCTGCTGTTTGTGGTTGTGAGGTCACTTGTGGCTCAGTGCCTGCTAGGCCAGCGCTAGGCCCATGGCTGCTGTTTGTGGTTGTGAGGTCACTTGTGGCTCAGTGCCTGCTAGGCCAGCGCTAGGCGCATGGCTGCTGTTTGTGGTTGTGAGGTCACACAGAATCACAGAATCACTGAGGTTGGAAGGGACCTCTGGATATCATCTAGTCCAACCCCCCTGCTCAAGCAGGGTCACATAGAGCATATTGTACAGGATTGCATCCAGGCGGGTTTTGAATATTTCCAGAGAAGGAGACTCCACAACCACTCCGGTCAACCTGTTCTAGTGCTTTGTCACCCTCACAGTCAAGAAGTTTTTCCTCATCTTCAGATGGAACTGCCTGTGTTTCAATTTGTGCCCGTTGCCTCGCCTCCTGTCACTGGGCACCACTGAAAAGAGTCTGGTCCCATCCTCTCGACACCCTCCCTTCACATACTTGTACACGTTGATAAGATCCCCTCTCAGCCTTCTCTTCTCCAGGCTAAACAGGCCCAGGTCTCTCAGCCTTTCCTCATAAGAGAGATGCTCCAGTCCCCTAATCATCTTTGTTGCCCTTTGCTGGACTTGCTCCAGTAGTGCCACATCCCTCTTGTACTGGGGAGCCCAGAACTGGACGCAGTACTCTAGATGTGACCTCACCAGGGCTGAGGAGAGGGGGAGAATCACCTCCCTCGACCTGCTGGCAACACTCTTCCTGATGCACCCCAGGATACCATTGGCCTTCTTGGCCACAAGGGCACATTGCTGCCTCATGCTTAACTTGGTGTCCACCAGCACTCCCAGGTCCTTCTCTGCAGAGCTGCTTTCCAGCAGGTCAACCCCCAACCTGTACTGGTGCATGGGGTTATTCCTTCCCAGGTGCAGGACCCTGCACTTGCCTTTGTTGAACTTCAGGAGGTTCCTCTCCGCCCACCTCTCCAGACTGTCCAGGTCCCTCTGAATGGCAGCACAGCCCTCTGGTGTACCGGCCACTCCTCCCAGTTTTGTATCGTCAGCAAACTTGCTGAGGGTGCACTCTGTGCCTTCATCCAGGTCATTGATGAAGAAGTTGAGCAAGACTGGACCCAGTCCTGACCCCTGGGGGACACCGCTAGCTACAGGCCTCCAACTAGACTCTGTGCCACTGATCACAACCCTCTGAGCTCTGCCATTCAGCCAGTTCTCAGTCCACCTCACTGTCCACTCATCCAGCCCACACTTCCTGAGCTTGTCTATGAGGATGTTCTGGGAGACAGTGTCAAAAGCCTTGCTGAAGTCAAGGGAGACAACATCCACTGCTCTCCCCTTATCTACCCAGGCAGTCATCCCATTGTAGAAGGCTATCAGATTGGTTAGGCATGATTTCCCCTTGATGAAGCCATGCTGACTACTCCTGATCACCTTCTTTTCCTCCACATGCTTGGAGATGGCCTCCAGGATGAGCTGCTCCATCACCTTTCCAGGGATGGAGGTGAGGCTGACTGGCCTGTAGTTCCCTGGGTCCTCCTTCTTGCCCTTTTTGAAGACTAGGGTGACATTGGCTTTCTTCCAGTCCTCAGGCACCTCTCCTGTTCTCCATGACCTTTCAAAGATGATGGAGAGTGGCTTAGCAATGACATCCGCCAGCTCCCTCAGCACTCGTGGGTGCATCCCATCAGGGCCCATGGATTTGTGGGTGTCAAGTTTGCTTAAATGATCTCTAACCCACTCCTCCTCCACCAAGGGAAAGACTTCCTTCCTCCAGACTTTCTCTCTTGTCTCCAGGTTCTGGGGTTC
This sequence comes from Apteryx mantelli, assembly GCF_036417845.1. Taxonomy (NCBI): domain Eukaryota; kingdom Metazoa; phylum Chordata; class Aves; order Apterygiformes; family Apterygidae; genus Apteryx; species Apteryx mantelli. The sequence continues at coordinate 10,101,159 of NW_027118553.1, read as the reverse complement.
CTGAGGGCTAGCCTGTGCAGTAAAGACTGAAGCAAAGAAGGCATTCAGTAACTCTGCCTTCTCTGCATCCTTCGTCACCAGGGCACCCACCCCATTCAGCAAAGGGCCCACATTTTCCCTAGTCTTCCTCTTGCTACTGATGTATTTGAAGAAGCCCTTCTTGCTGTCCTTGACATCCCTTGCCAGATTTGATTCCAAACGGGCCTTAGCCTTCCTCCTCGCATCCCTGCATACTCTGACAACGTTCCTATATTCCTCCCAAGTGGCCTGTCCCCCTTTCCACTTTCTGTAGACTTCCTTCTTCTGGTTGAGTTTTGCCAGGAGCTCCTTGCTCATCCATGCAGGTCTCCTGCCTCCTTTGCTTGACTTCCTACTCATAGCGATGCACCGCTCTTGAGCCTTGAGGAAGTGATGTTTGAATATTAACCAGCTCTCTTGAACACCCCTTCCTTCTAGGGCCCTCACCCATGGGATTCCTCCAAGTAGGTCCCTGAAGAGGCCAAAGTTTGCTCTCCTGAAGTCCAGGGTTGCGATCCTACTTGGTGCCCTGCTGCCTCCTCGCAGGATCCTGAACTCCACCATCTCATGGTCACTGCAGCCAAGGCAGCCCCCGACCTTCACATCTTCAACCAGTCCTTCTTTGTTTGTTAGTACGAGGTCCAGCAGCACACCTCTCCTTGTTGGCTCCTCCACCACCTGTGTCAAGAAGTTGTCACCAATGCTCTGCAGGAACCTCCAGGACTGTTTGTGCCTAGCTGTGTTGTCTTTCCAGCAGATATCGGGGTGGTTGAAGTCCCCCATGAGAACCAGGGCCTGGCATCGTGAGGCTACTTCCAGCTGTCTGTAGAAGGCCTCATCGACTTCCTCATCCTGATCAGGTGGCCTGTAGTAAACACCCACAACAGTGTCACCTCTGTTAGCCTGCCCTTTGATCCTTACCCATAAGCTCTCGACTCGCTCTTCATCCACCCCTAGGCACAGCTCCATACATTCCAGTTGCTCTCTCACATCAAGAGCAACTCCACCACCTCACTTTCCTGGCCTGTCTTTCCTAAAAAGCACGTAGCCATCCATGACAGCACTCCAGTCATGCGAGCTATCCCACCATGTCTCTGTAATGGCAATGAGATCATGGCCCTGCGACCGCACACACATCTCTACTTCTTCCTGTTTGTTCCCCAAGCTGCGTGCATTGGTGTACAGGCATTTCAGGGAGGTGATCGAGCATGCAGGTTTCCCAGGAGGGGTAAAAGAGGGTCCTCCATAGCCACATCCTATGCGCACTTCCCTGGCTGCATTCACCTGCTGGAGGCATCCTGACTTGAGCAGTCTTTTGCCAACTACCCTGGCACTATAACTCTCCCCTTCCCCCATCTTTCCTAGTTTAAAGCCCTCCTTATCAGGTTGGCCAACCTGTTGGCAAAGACCCGCGTGCCCCGCCTCGTGAGGTGGATCCCATCTCTCGCCATCAGTTGTCGATCTTCAAACAGGGTCCCATGGTCATAGAAACCAAAACCCTGTTGCCAACACCAGCGGCGCAGCCAGTCGTTAACCTGGAAAGTCCGTCTCCTCCTCCTCTTATCCATCCCCCTCACTGGCAGGACTGAGGAGAAGATGACCTGGGCTCCCAGACCCTTGACCACCATCCCCAGATCTCTGAAATCCTGCTTGATGGTCTCCAGTTTGCCCTTGGTGTCATTGGCGCCCACATGGAAGAGCAGCAGTGGGTAATAGTCCGAAGCGTGGACAAGCCTTGGCAGTCTTTGCATGACATCTCTCACACGAGCCCCCGGCAGGCCACAGACCTCTCTAGACATGGGGTCAGGTCGGCAGATAGATGCCTCCGTCCCCTGTAGCAGGGAGTCCCCCACAACAATCACCCGCCGCTTTTTCCGGGTGTTCCGGTAGGGCACAGGGTCTGTTGTCCCGGTTACTTCCCTGGCAGCCATGCCCATCTCCTCCTCATCCTGGAGGGCACTAAACCTGTTCTTCAGCTTCAGGTCTTCAGGAGGAGTAGGAGCCTTTCTCCTCCCACGAGCAGTGACCAGTTTCCAGCCTTCTTCTACGATGTTATGATGTACCGTTTCACACGGCACAGAGCCCTCTGGCAAGTCCAATACCGTGGGGGGTTGGGACTCCCGAAGCTGCACAGTCTCCGAAAATACCCTGTCTCTTGCTCTGCTTCCTGGATGCTGCGCAGCCTACTGACCTCCTCCCGTAACTCCCTTACCTGACGACACAACTCGTCAACAGCAGCACACCTCCTGCAGGAGAGCTGGCTGCCAGCCCAGGCCTCCCAGAGAGGCCCCAAGCACTCCCTGCAGCCTGAGACCTGTAGAGCTGCATCTATTGTCAGAGGGCCAGTCTGGGTCCAAGCCTCTGACACAGCAACTCCAACAGCCGCTGGGGAACGTGCTGTGCGGCGTGTCACGACCATATTGGGGAAGTGTACACCGCAGGGAACAGAAATGAAGGTCCCTTCGCACGCCCTTCTGCGCAAACTGCTGCGTCTGTTCGCTGCGCTCTGGGAGCTGCGCTCTAGGCCTGGCTCTTATATAGGCCTCTCCCTAGCACTGACTCACAGGGTGCTTGACCGCCCAATCAAGGGCCACTGGGATCAAAGGCCCCAACCCCCTCTGGTCAGGGGCAACCCAGAGAGCTCGTTAGCAGCAGCCACTCCTAGCTGGAGCTTTTCCCACGAGCTTTTCCCAGGAGAAGTCAAGGCCTCCTGCAGTTGTCCTTGCCTAGCTTCCCCTTTCCTGTTCACAGCGATCACCTTCTAGGTCCTCGGGGGTCCTCAGAAAGCCCACAACTTCCACAAGATCCTCAAGTTCTAGTCAGAGCCCAAACACTGCTGCGCAAACTGCTGCGTCTGTTCGCTGCCTCTGTTCGCTGCGCTCCTCACTCTGCACCAAGGGACAGTGGATGCTTTCTTCTCAGGACTCACAGTGGAAATGCCAAGAATTTCTGCCTTCAAGGAACACACTCCCCAGGGGTGACAAGGACATCTAAAAGAAAATAAAATCCCTATAGAAATCCCTGAAACTCTGTTCCTCAAACCTCCTTTTTTAGAATTGGGTGTGAAGACGGGAAAAAGCCCTTCTACACGACAAGTGGATTTCAGCTGACAGAAACTGTGAATGTCAGGGCTAGTAACCCCTGTCCCCCCATTCCCACTACTGCACAGCAGGACTGACTCTTCTGGAAACCATGGGCAGAGGCCCCTGCTCCTCACGGCACACTCTGCCAGTGCAAAGTGTACTTCAAGCAAGGGAGCTGCACAAAGATCCTCTCAGTAAAGAGAGAGGCAATGTGTGGGGTTGTATGAGAACTGCAATACCTGGGGATTTTTTTTTTTTTTGGTTGAAAAGTCTCTCCTAACTTGTCAATGTCTTTTCTTCTTTGAACAGTCCACCTGTGCCCAGAGGGAGCAAAATGTCCAACAGCAGCTCCCTCAATGAGTTCCTCCTCCTGCCATTTGCAGACACACGGGAGCTGCAGCTCTTGCACTTCTTGCTCTTCCTGGGCATCTACCTGGCTGCCCTCCTGGGCAATGGCCTCATCATCACAGCCGTAGCCTGCGACCACCGCCTCCACACCCCCATGTACTTCTTCCTCCTCAACCTCTCTGTTCTGGACCTTGGCACCATCTCCACCACTGTCCCCAAATCCATGGCTAATTCCCTCTGGAACACCAGGGCCATTTCCTACTCAGGATGTGCTGCCCAGGTCTTCCCGGTTGCCTTCTTGTTAGGAGGAGAGTATTCTCTTCTTACAGTCATGGCCTATGACCGCTATGTTGCCATCTGCAAACCCCTGCACTATGGGACCATCATGGGCAGCAGAGCTTGTGTCAAAATGGCAGCAGCTGCCTGGGCCAGTGGTTTTCTCAATGCTCTCCTGCACATGGCTAATACATTTTCATTGCCACTCTGCAAAGGCAATGCTGTGGACCAGTTCTTCTGTGAAATCCCCCAGATCCTCAAGCTCTCCTGCACAGACTCCTACCTCAGGGAAGTTGGGCTTATTGTGGTTATTACCTGCTTAATTGTGGGGTGTTTCATTTTCATTGTGCTGTCCTATGTGCAGATCTTCACTGCTGTGCTGAGGATCCCCTCTGAGCAGGGCCAGCACAAAGCCTTTTCCACGTGCCTGCCTCACCTGGCTGTGGTCTCCCTGTTTGTCAGCACTGCATTTTTTGCCTACCTGAAGCCCCCCTCCCTGTCCTCGCATGCTCTGGATCTGGTGGTGGCTGTTCTGTACGTGGTAGTGCCTCCAACAGTGAACCCCCTCATCTACAGCATGAGGAACAAGGAGCTCAAAGATGCCTTGAGGAAAGTGATTTCATGGACATTTTTCAGCAGTGGCAACATTGCCTTTGCTCTCCACAAATGACTCTCCCTGTGTCCCCTACCAGGACTGAGCTTTTTTTGTTCACTTTATTTTTATTATTACTTTTTTTTACTGTTGTGATTATTGTTATCATGTTGCTACAGAAATGCTTGGATTCATTCCACCATTTCTGGGACTGCTCTGTCTCACTTGGTGCCCATATAAAATTGTGTCTAACACTGGGTCAGAGCTGACTCCCTCACAGCATCTCTGCAATAAAGTAGGTTCTTGCAGGTGCAGTGCCTGAAGGCTGGGCTCCTCCTCCAAAGCTGCTGTCCCTCAGGCCATGTCCCCAGAACATCTCCCTCAGACAATCTCTCCCACCCTGCATGCTAGTCCTTACCCCAAATGTCACCCCCAGACAAGGCTCCAGGCCCAGGTACGGGGCTGGGCATCCATCTGTGAGCCGTGGCAGGACAAACCCTCTGCTGGGTCCCCTGCAGGGCTGGCAGGGAGCATGCAGAGGAGGTCCTGGGGTCATCTCCTGGACCTGTAGACCCTCCTCCTCCCATGGAGAGCTTCATACAGGGTCTGTCAGAACACAGAGCCAGTCCAGCTTGTTGTTGCATGAACAGAGAGGAGAAGCTGCCCCAGGAAACTCCTCCCACACCCAGCCTCTCATACCAGCCATTTCCAGCACTGGCCATTCCCCATGGTGCTGGTGAGGGGTGATCTTGGAATGTGACCAGCTCCGTCTGCCTGCTGGGCTCAGCACCTGTATGGGGGGGATGGCCATCCTGCCTGGCCTCTCTCCCTGGGCCCAGGTACCAGCAGACCCCAGAGCATGGCCTTCTGCTAACCCCGGGGGGGGGACGGGGGGAACGGGGATGGGGACAGGATGAGGGCTGGGCAGGGCTGGGGACTTGTAGGAGGCTGCTGTACTGGAGGGCCATAGTGGCCATGGCACCAAGCCTGGGCCAGTGCAGGGATGAGGTGCAGATGGGAGCCACGACACTCCAGAAGCTCCCAACAGGCATGGAGGGCACTCACTGCTGTTAGCAGGGCTGGGGGTCTCTCGGGGGCTGCAGCCATCAGCACCGCCTGCCAGGACTCCCAGATCCAGCACAGATGCTCAGTGCTCAGTACCATATTTTACGGTGCTCCCCGTCTCTTGTGTCACCATCCTCTCTCAGGAGCACTGTCGAGTGCATCACTCCCTGCCCGGGTACAGAAAGGAGCTGCTGGAGCTTCTCTTCTCAGCCCTGCTGACCCCAGCTCTGCCTTGGTGTCAGCCCACAGGCTCTGCCCTGGGTCATGCTATGTCTCCATACGCTCTCCTCTGAGACCATGTGGGGACCTGCAGCATGTCTGTCTGCTTAGAGCTGGCCGCCATGGCCCACCTGCATGGTCCCAGGAGATCCCAGCAAGGCTGTGCTTGGAGGTGAGGCTGTGATTGTCCTCAGTCAACGTAGATGGGATGCTGCTTCTCTCCCTTGGCAGAGTGGGAGCTGCTGTGATTGATCCAGAAAGAGACACTTCTGTTGAGGAGGGCAAGATTTGGAGATATGCATCCCTCAGAAGGGTCTTCTCTTTCGGAGTCAGCTGCCATGAGTGCTGTATTCATCTCTCACAAGGATAAAAAGAGAATGTTGCCACTGAGTCACGGGACATAATGCCCTTCACTCAGCTCATGGTGCCCATCCCCAGGGATGCCCACCAAATGCACAGGGCAGTCTGACATCTCCATTTGCACCCCCCAGCAGAGCAGGGCTGACTCCTGTGAAGCCCATAGGCAGAGGCCCCCGTGCTGCACAGCATCCTCAGCAGAAACCAGAGATCAGGAAAGGCAGGTGAGCAAGGTAAAGGAGAGAGGCAATGTGGGAAGTGCTATGAGGAGTGGAATGACTTTTGCCTAGAGAAGCCTGTTCTAACTTGTCAGTGCCATCTCCACTGTCCTCTTTGGACAGTGCCCTGAACCCCAACCACACGGGAAGGTGTCGAGGTGTCCTTGGGCTTTCAGGGTTTCCAGGGGGACACCAAGGGCATGAAGGTGCCAGAAAGTTTAGTGGTGTCACTGAAGTCCATGGGGAGGAGGCAGGCAGGTGTGCAGGTGTGTTAGGGCCTGCAGGAAATGACAAAGCCCAGCCAGGAGCATTGAGGGCCTGGATGGACAAAAGAGGAAGAGGAGGTCAGGGTGACTTGTCTGGGATCATGATTGTGAGGGTGTTTCCGTCACAGTGGGAAGGCCCGTCGGTGAAGATGGCCAAGGCTTGTCTGCCCCTCACACTATCATCCTGTGTTGTTCATCCATGTAGGCGCCAAAGGCACTGCCTGGGGAGATCTACAAAGCATCAAGCATAACCCCCTGGCTTTGGGGGCAATGACTGGTGGATCTGGGACCTGGGTGGTTTTCTCTTCAATCTTGCTGCTGAGGGCCAAGGGCTTGAGGAGGTTGGGACAGATCCTGTGGGTGACCAACTGGTTGCACAGCTGGTGTCAGCAAAAGGGTTTTGTTTTTATGACCATGGGGCCCTCTTTGCTTGGAAGACATTGGGTCAGGCTGACCAAGCAGGGCAAGAGCATCTTTGCTGACAGCCCAGCAAACCTGGTAAGGGGAGTGTTACACTGGGAACGAGAGGAGGGAGAGGATGACCAAGAGTCAAGCGAGGAAGTGGTGGACCAGGTTGGCAAGGAAAGAGTACAGGGTGGCATAAACAGTCGGGACCATGTAATCCACAAACCAGCGCTGAAGGGGGCCCACCCCAAGCGGATCCTCATAAACAAGGACATGCCTACAGGAAAGCATTACAGGGGAAGCTCTCATAGCCTTCCTGAGAAATGAGCATGGCTGGTGCCTCTCTGAAGTGCCCGGACACTAATGCCTGCAGCATGGGGAGCCAACACGAGGCCTGAGAGGTCTGTGTGCTGCTGCAGAGTTGTGATCTCATTGGGCTCCCAGAGATGTGGTGGGATCGCTCAGAGGACTGGAGTGCTGCGAGGGATGGACACAGGCTCTTTAGGAAGGACAGGCAGGCAAGGCGAGGAGGGGGAGTTGCCCTTCATGAGGGAGAGCAGCTTGAATGAAGGGAGCTCTGCTTGGGATGGACGATGAGCCAGTTGAGAGCTATGGGTCAGGACTAGTGGGCAGAGCAACATGGGTGGTGACTTTGCGCTGGGGGTCAACTACAGCCACCTGATCAGGAAAGAACAGCAGACGAGGCCTTCTTCAGACAACTGGAAGAAGCCTCACATTTGTAAGCCCTGGTCCTCATGAGTGGGGACCTTAACCACCCCAAGACTGGCTGAAGGGACAACACAACAGGGACAAGCCATCCAGGAGGTTTCTGGAGTGCATTGACCACAACATCCTGACACAGGTGATCGAGGAGCTGATAAGGAAAGCAGATCTGCTGGCCATAAAACTCACAGGTGTGAGCTTTGTCTCCTTGAGAGACAAGCCAGAGGAGCCACCTCCAGCCCCAGGTGATCTGAGAGCAGGACTGCAGGTGGCCAGATGTCATGAAATCCAGCAGAAATGACCATCTCCAGCCTTGGGTGTGACAGAAAAGCAGGTTTGCTTGTTCTAGGAGGAAACTGCTTGGAAGCAGTTCTTCTAGTCATCACCCCTGCTAGAGTAAGGAAAAGTGTGTTGGTGCCCATTGGCCTCCAAAGCAGTTGTGCATGTGCTGCCCCACCTGATGTGCTCACCTGGTTGCCCAGTTGTGATGTCATGCTCTCTGATGTCACAGTTGCTGGTGACCACTGGAGGAGATGGTCATGCCCAGGCAGAGTCAGCTGTCTGCCTTCCCCCACCTTTCAAGTCACACTTGCCCTTTGGGGCTTCCTCACCTGCCAGGTGTATTTGGAGAAAACCCTACCTGACCTGAGATTGAAGGAGACTGCTTCATCCAGCCTCTGGTTTGGAAAGAAATCTGAAGAAACCAAAGTCCCCGTCAGCTGGAGACGTCAGCCCCTGTGAAAGTAGCTGTAAGTAGCACAGATGGCTGGAAAGGGGAAGTCTCAACATAAGATTTACCCATAGTTCTTTGAGATTGGAGGGCATTTTCATATTTTCAGCATGCTTGGAGGGTGAAATTCTGTTCCCAGTCCTCCTGGAACACATTCCCTGGAGCTGCAGTCTGGGGCAGCAGTGGTTTTCCTGTTGGAAACATCCCAATTTTTGCAGAAGAAATATCTCACCTAGAAACCTAGAGTGGCTTCAGCTCTCACCCAGCAGCATCTCTAAGCTGGCAGAGGAGGTGGCCTTGGATGGTATTTATAAATGATGGCCTCACTGCAGTCCTCCTCAGGTGCAGATAATCTCCCCAACCCCAGAACCCACTGCTTTGGGTCCTCACCATCTCTTGCAGCCTCCCCCACCTGCTACCTTCCCCTGGAAGATGCACATCAAATTCCTGAGCCTGGCACAGGCACACACGGCTGTGGGAGAGGAAAAATGCTGCCATTCAGCTACTCGGTGTGAATGGCAGTGTGGGAGCACACGGCTGTGTGCTTGTGGGGCAAATGCAGGTCTCCTGGGAAAGGCACCAGGACATGGAGGGTGCAGAAGAGAAGAGCTCAGGTTGTTCCCTGTGTTGTATGGAGACACTGAGGAAGCTGCCCCATGGCCATTGTCCCACACCAGCCCCTCACATCACCCATTTCCAGCATTGGCTGCTCCCCCCAGCTGTGGGGTGCTCCATGGCCGGCTCCATCCTCCTCCAGGTCTCCGTATCCGGACACAGGACAAAAGGCCAGCCTTGCACAGCCTCTCTTCTGCACCACACCCCGGCAGATCCCAGAGCATGGTGTCTGCTAAAACTCACATGGGGCTCAGCCTGGGCTGGGCACGGGCTGGGTGCTCAGATCCCCCAGACTCTGCGGGATCATTTAATAGTAACTTAAAAATAACCCTGCCTGTTTCATGTCTGAGGTCTCTGGTGCCACCCCCTCCTCAGCCCACTCCTGAACGGCTCCAGCACTGCCCTGGAGGAAGCTGGAGCTGCCTCAGGCCCCGGGGCAGTCTGGCAGCAGGAGGGTTTGACATGGGCACGGCAGCAGCAGTGCCGGGAGCAGGGTGAGGAGCAGGGAAATGAGGGCAAAGACCCCTGCCCTCAGCTGCACAGCTGGGGCACTGGATGGGTGATGCCTGGTGTGGCCAGCCAGGCTCCAGGTTGGGGGTGGATGTCAGCTGGAGGGTAGGAACACTGGGATTTTCATGGGTTTCAGTGCAGCTGTGACTGTGGGGAAGGCAAGAGGGCAGACCCAGGCACATGCAACTGCAAAGGCTGTGGGTGGAAAAGGCAGTGTGGGGCCAGTGAAGGCCCTCCCTCTCCTCCCCATGGGGAAGAGAGTCCCCAGGTGATGTTGGACTGTGCAACCCCAGGGCATTGGCAATGGCAGGAGATGTGTGTGGTTGTGCACTAGCTCCAGCCTGTGGTGTTTCACTGAGGGTGCAGGAATCACTCTCCAGTGCCCCTTCCCTGCACCTCCTGGCTCCCCACTGCCTTTCCTGAGACTGCAGAACCCTCCTTTCCCCATGCATACCTGCATTTCGTGCTCCACCTTCTGGTCACTCCACTGTGGACCATCCCTCACTTTGTGTGGCTCCACTCATTACCCACCCCAGGCACACACCGTCCCCGGAGGTACCCTGAGCTCTCCTGGGGGCTCCGATTCCCCTCCAGAAGGATGGGCATCTCTCATCAGCACTGTCACCTGTGGGACAGCCTCGGGCAGGAAATTCAGAGACCATTCACCATCTGCAGCAGTCACTGACTGACGAGCTCCGAATCCAGCCCTCAGTCCCTAACAGATCACATGTAGACTCTGAGCTTGTCCCCCGCATCCCATGGAGGTCACAAGCAAAAGAACAGGCCCTTTTGTGGTGCAATCCCTTGGGCATAGTTTTGACTCCTCTCTGAAGAAAGGCCAGACTTCAGGCATGTCACAGGGAGACCTCTTTTTATTATGGAAATGTTGTTCTGGAGGCCAGGTCTGGCATAAGGATACCCATTGCCTGATCCTGCCTGAGCTCACAGGAATGCAAAAGGAAGCACCATGTTACAAGCACTGAGGCCATATACACGCATGAGAGCACAGCAGGACAGTGTGGAAGTGAGGAAAGCAGCCCTGAAAGAGAAAGTCCTGCTGCTGTTGGTGGACAAGTCTCCAGGAAAGTTGCAGCCCCCAAGTGAAGGTTGCAGTGAGGAAATGCCTGCTGTGGTAGCGCAGGTATGGTCCTGAGGAGCAGAGGGTCTGTCCCCACAGGTTGTGTCCAGACTCTCCTCCCCTCCACTCCTGCTCCACTGTGTGCATTGGAGCTCTGTAGAGGGAAGGGATCAGCCAAAGTGACAGCAGCCTGCTACCCTCTCCGAAGAGGGGTGTGAGATAATACCTTGACTGTGGCCAGGGGTGCTGAGGTCTCCTAGTGGCCATGGGACCCATGGTCTGGCGACGCCTGTACTCATCTGAGCCTGACTCTGTGCCCCTGAGCTCCCTTGGTGTCAGCACCAAAAGACACACTGCAAAGGGAAACTCTCCTCATTGCACTGAAGGCATCCGAGGAGATCAGACTAGCGGGCTCGGAGGTTCTCCCATCTCTGCTGATGAAGGCGGAAGCCTGGCTTCCTGCTTCAACACGGTCTCTCGATCAGATTCAAATGAGAGATTCCTGAGGACAAGTGGCACGAAGCAAAATATTTATTTCTTTTAGGAGAATGTAACAGAGAAAAGTAAGTGAGAAAGAAAGACATGAGCAACACCTAGCTATGTTGCCAAATACCCTGGGAATGAGGAGCAGATGCACATGGGAGAGTTATTGGTGCTGACATTGTACCTACTGAACCAGTTTCCTCAGTGTGTCTTTGAGCTCCTTGTTCCTCATGCTGTAGATGAGGGGGTTCACTGCTGGAGGCACCACTGCGTACAGAACAGCCAACACCAGATCCAGAGCTGGGGAAGAGACAGAGCGGGGCTTCAGGGTGGCAAATATTACAGTGCTGACAAGCAGGGAGACCACAGCCAGGTGAGGGAGGCACATGGAAAAGGCTTTGTGCCGGCCCTGCTCAGAGGGAATCCTCAGCACAACTGTGAAGATCTGCACGTAGGACAGCACAATGAAAATAAAACGCCCAAAGGCTAAACAAGCACTAATCACAACTGCCCAAACCACCCTGAGGTAGGAGAATGAGCAGGAGAGCTTGAGGATCTGGGAAATTTCACAGAAAAACTGGTCCACTGTGTTGCCTTGGCAGAGTGGCATTGAAAATGTTTTAGCAGTGTGCATCACAGCATTGAGAAATCCACTGGCCCAGGCAGCTGCTACCATTTTGACACAAGCTCTGCTGCCCATGATGGTCCCGTAGTGCAGGGGCTTGCAGATGGCGACAATGCGGTCATAGGCCATGACAGTGAGAAGAGAATACTCAGCCAAAAAGAAAAAGACAAGGAGAAAGAGCTGGACAACGCATCCCGAGTAGGAAATGGCCCTGGTATCCCACAGAGAATTGGCCATGGATTTGGGAACAATGACGGAGATGGTGCCAATATCGAGGAGGGAGAGATTGAGGAGGAAGAAGTACATGGGGGTGTGGAGGCGGTGGTCACAGGCTACGGCTGTGATGATGAGGCCGTTGCCCAGGAGGGCAGCCAGGTAGATGCCCAGGAAGAGCGAGAAGTGCAAGAGCTGCAGCTCCCATGTGTCCGCGAAAGCCAGGAGGAGGAACTCGTTGAAGGAGCTGCTGTTGGACATTTGCTCCTTTGGGGCACAGGGGAACTGTCCGAGGAAGAAGAGACATTGACAAGTTAGGGCAGACTTCCCTGAGCAAAAATTTTTCATAACCTCCCCAAACACACACCCGTTACTTCTCCCCATCTCAACAGCAGTGTCATTGAGCTCCAACACTTCTCTTCCAGGTATCCCCTGCCTTGGCATTCCTGTTGAAAAGTCTCCTCCAGACATGTTCCCCAGCCCTGACCCACACAGCAGCCTCTCAGTAGGAGAAAGTACCTGCCCTGCTGGGGATCTCTCCTCCCACCCAGAGCTTCTCCCCTCAGCATCGTGGGGATCTCCACAGGCAGGCTGAGGGCTGACCTTCACAGGTGGCATAGTCACTGTTCCAGATACACAGCTCCCTGGGGCAGAGCAACCCTGCTCTGAAGTGCAGTCCATGCAGACCTGCATACACACCCTGGTTTCACACCCCTGCAGCCATCCCTGGAAGAAAGGAGAGGGATGCCCTGTCCCTGTGATGGTGTGGCTAGGAATCCCTGCTCTGAAGCTTCTCCCCATCCTCCGCACTGGAGAAGTCGAGAGAGCAATCTTTAAAAAAAGAGTCTTGGGATGGACTGGGTTCAGAAGACCCCTCCAGGAACCACAGTAGCATTGCCCTGTAGCCAGAGACTTACTGTGCAAAAGGCTGTGAAGATTTCTCCCACAAGGAGCTCTCCTCTGTCTCACTCCACACTGCCTTTCACTTCTCTCTGCCTTCTCTCATCTCATGTCAGCAGCAGCAGGCAGTGCCCGGAGCCCTGCTGCTCTTGGCAGAGGAGCTGCTCCTGCACACACCTGTCTCTGGGCAGTGCTGCCAGGTTGCCATGATCTCCCTCCATCCCCAGAGCCTGGCCCTGCTCAGGAGCAGGGGCCCAGCTGAAGGCATGAATTTGTCTGTCCCTTGTGCTCCCTCCTCCTGGGAAATGTTCCCCAAAATAGACTAAAATAACCAGCTATTTTTCTTTTCTAAAGAGTGCAGAGAGACTGATTCCAACATTGCAGTTTATTTCATCAGCGGATGGCTATCGATGAAAGGTGGAAGTGTCTCACTCTGGAAGCCCCGATTCCCCTCTCTTGACTAGGCAGGACACCTAGACAGGGATAAGAAGGGAGCTCATGGACACATGGTTCAGGTATTGATTCAGATTAGTCAATCTGGGCATCGCATGCAAGTTTAGAAGCCCCTGGGATGCAGTGGGATTCAGATCCCTCCCGTGAACCCCACAAACACACAGGAGGTGGGATTCCCCTTGCCAAAACTGAAGCGAACACAACAGAGCTGCCTGCGTGTGAGCTCCTTGTCTAAGCTCCAGTTATAATCCCTGGAGATGGAGTATGAGAGTCAGTTGCTCGCACACAAAAACCTGGTGACAGCTGAAGGGACAGAGGTGGTCCCAGGCATGTGCCAGTGTCTGCTTGCTCTGATGTAGCCACTGAGAGACCTGCATCCTTCTAGAGCATCAGGTGGGGGCCAGGTGGGGAATTTCCTTGGCCATCTGAAATGACAAATGACAAACTGCCTTTAGGGAAAGTCCATCCCATCTACATCCATGTGTGCTGCATAAATGGGAGGCACATCACACCAACGTCTCTGCTCTAGTCCCTGCACTCTCAAACCCTTCTAGCTCTCCTCCTCCCGAACCTCTTCTCACCCCACCACATGACATGAACAGGGACTAGACTAATGATGACCTCAGGGTGGCTGGATCACAGGCTGCCCAGGCACAGGGACTTCTTCACTGGCACATTGTCCTGCCTGGAGATGGATTCACTTCTTTCACAGGCTCCATGGTGCTAAAAATCAGCTTAGGCAGCAATCCCCTCTCCTGCCATTTTGACGCAACTCATCTCTTTTTCTCCCTGGCCTTGGGCATGGCAGGGTTTACTCTCTCAGTGGGAACCTCCTTTCACCATTACAGAGGAGCGCAATGCCTAGTGCAGGACAACGATATGGTTAGGTAAATCATTTCTGACCCACCTGACTGATTGCCTTCTGTGAATAAAAGGCCTGCACTTGTGGAGGAGAAGAGAGTAGTGGATGTCCAGTAGACATCCAGATGGGCAGAAAGTTGGTTGGATGATCAAGCTCAGAGGGTTTTCATGAATGGGTCATGCTTGACCAGGAAGCCAGGGAAAGGTGGGGTATGCAGGGGTCTACCCCGCATCCTGTCCTCTTTGAAAGGCTCCTCAGCAGGGCAGAACAACACGTGCATCAGGACAGGCAGAGACCTGACCGGAAGAGGAGTGACCCCAAGGAGAAGGCCCTGGACGCTACGAGGGGTGCCGTATGAGCCAGTGGTGCATGCTCACCACAAATGAGGCCAGCCAAATACAGGACTGCATTAGGAAGAGCATGGCCACCCAGGCAAGGGCAGTTCTTATCCCCCTCCACTCAGCACTGCTTTGGCCACATGTCTGGAAAAGTGTGTCCCAGTGTGGGCTGCCCAGTGCTGGAGAAATGGGGAGCAACTGGAGAGGGTCCAGAGGAGGTCTGCCCAGATGGCGTTGGGGGACTGAAGCACATGGCCTGTATGGAGGGCTTCTAACTAAGTTTGGGCTTCTTTAGCCTGCTGAAGCGGAGGCTAAGGCAAATACAGAAGATGCCTGTGACTGCCTGTGACAGGGTGGTTTCAGAGATGATGGAGCTTTTCTTGGTAGTGGGAAGCAGCATGAGAAGGGGAAAGAGCCACAAAGAGCATCTTGAGAGGTTCAGACTGCACTTCAGGTAACAAGAATGTCACTCATAGGGTAGTGCTGTGGTGCAAGAGGACACCCAGAGGAACTCCGTGATCAGCCTCTTGCCTTTTGTTTCAAGGAACAGCCAGCAAGGACAGCGGGACATCAGTAAAGGTGGGGAGATCCTTCAGTGAGAGCAAGGTGGGGAAGCATGTTGGTTTTCTACAGGCTGCAGGGAAACAGGTGCAGCTTTGGGTCAGCGTAGGACAGTCTGTGGTGGAGATGACAGAGGGCAATAGCAAGGCTGAAACCCTCCGAAAGAACTGAGGTCTTTGTCCCCTTTGCTATGGCTAGTGTCTCTGCCACCGAGGCCTATGAGAAGATGACGTTTCCTTACAGCACTGTGGCCTTGCTGCCTCCTCACCTCCACGGAGCCCAGGAGGTGCTGTATCGTTGTCCTGCACTAGGCACTGTGCTCCCACCCACCCTGACACTGCCCCCAGGAAGAGACCTGAGTAAAGTGCGAGGACAGGATCTCCCCACGCAGGGGCTGGCTGTGGGTCTTGGCCATTCTGCTTGATAACACACATCAAGGTTGTCTTGGCATCACAGCCACCCTCACATTGCTTTTGCCTACCTGCAATCAGGGCCTACAACTTTCCGCTCTAATCAGCCCCTGGGGAGACTTTGTTCATAACGGCCCTCAGTGGGACCATTAACGCTCCAAGAAACTTGGTGATTTGCTTCTGACGTAAACTTCTTGAGAGGTTGCTTCAGTCTCCTCTCAGCATCTGAGGTTCATGGACTCAGCACCAAATACACCCAAGGGGTCATTAAGATGCAAAAAGCCCCTAAGGAGCCATGCCTCTCCCCATAATTTTCTTCAGCTCTTCAGTTCTTGTGCTGTGGCTAATTGGAGAGGTTTCAGCAGTGTATTTACAAGAGGAAGATTTCAATGAGCATCTGAAAAAAAAAAAAAAGGATTTCTGCTTTTAAAGGTTTCCTTATCTTTCAGCTTACAACCTAGAGTGATATCCACCTTCTCCAACTGATATTGATCCAGAGTGTCTCCTAATGAAGTCGGGACAGGTAGGAAAAGCACCATCCTGGAGGTCAGACAGCCATGGAAAATATTCCTCCCCTCCTCCCCAGCCCTGCCACTTCCCCCATCAGCCACTGGGGACTTCGATCACTCTTGTTCAAATCGAACCTTTTTCCACTCAAGGCTGTAGCCGAATGTTACAGTTCATGTGCACCAATTCCCACCTGCTTTCCTTAGACAACTAGCTGCAAACAGGCACACAAGGATTTGTCTTAATTGCGATCAAACACAAATAAACTTGATCCAGTGTCGTAAGAAATAAAAGACACTCCTCAACTGTATGTCAAGTCCAAGTTGCCTCCAGTGAGATGCACAGTCTACAAGGAAGAACCTTCCTTGAAATAGATAGGAAAGGCTGGATAGACGCACAGTGAAGGAGTTGATTGAAGACACAAACTGCTGAATTATGAGGCAAGTTTTAGACCTCCTGAAGCTTAAAGCAGCAACTGGAGAGTTGAGAGGTCTCTGAATGATAAAGAGTAAGGGGAGGAGACAAACAGGGAAACAAGGGAAAGTGCATATGTCCAGATACTGTGACACAGAGTTGACTCTAGAAATGATCAATTTAATCAGGACATGTCGAAATATGTGAGAGACTATTGAGATTACATCCACAGCATAACAGACAGAGCACTGGTAACACATGTTAAGGGGCAGATCAACATTTTTTCTCCTGAGATTCATGCCCTTCCTCAAAATTTCCATTACATCATTGTGGGAAAACAGTGACATTTTATCAACGTTAATCAGTCCTTTCAGCTGATGAAACTGTCCTCACATTTTTTTTTAACATTGAAAACAGTTCTTCACCTTTCCAGGCAGAACTCAAGTGTCTAATCGTAAACAGCACTTGGAGAGGCCCCAGTGTCCATGAGGCACCTGCCTGGGCCTGGCAGCTCTCACAGGGGACCTGCAGGAGATCAGAGCCCCTCAGAGCTTCAGAGGGAGGCTGGGCAGAGGGAACCAGGGCACCTGCAATGGCACCAGCCACACATGACCCTGTGACTGCATCCCACCCCAGTTCTGAAAACCACTTTCCTTTTCACACAAAAACATAACGCAGAATTGCCCCAGAACACTAGTCTACTAAAACAGAAAAAATCAAGTGAGATAATAACAAAAAAATGAAAAGCTGCAAAGTATGACAAAGCATTTCTTTGCTTTCAGTCTTTGTCTTAATTTCTTTCTTGTTTCAGTTTTAATGTCATTTTCTAAACTTTTCTGTTATAATCAGGCCTGCACCATTAAACAAGATATTTTTGTGTCTCACACAGAGCCCAGTGCTCAGAAAACCACCCTCTGCCCACGGCTGTCCGTGTCACTCCTCACTCTGCACAGAACACATTGCACTCTGAGGTGTCGGACTCTCTCGACTGATAAGGAAAGCAGGGTGACCAGCTTTAAGGAAATGCTCTATTTTTGGGTGGCCAAATTTGCACAAATCTCAACCTACCCGTGTTAAAGCAATGTTTTAAAGGAGTCTCTAAAATATCTTCAATGCAATAACTGACAAAAAAAAAATCCTCTTTTCCAAAACTTCACACAGTTTTTACTATTGCCAAATATTTATTCCTTTCTTATTCATTGGCAGCACCATGTTCATGCACTACAGGAATTAGTCTGTCTATGCGAGCGTGAACATATAGAGAGAGAGAGACATTCTTCTTGAAAATACATTTGCTGGCAATGCTCTGGTGTAGTAGTGGAGGAATGGAGAAACATTGTTCTGAGGAACTACTTTATTTAAATGGACATGTTTCAGATCTCTTCTTCTGCCTCTCTCTCCTTTCTTCTTCCTCTGCCTCTTCTCTCTTTACAGAGCTCTCCAGGGAACAGTTCTCTGAATGACAGCACTTGGGGTGGGGGAGGCCTCTGGATGTCATCTAGCCCCAACCACCCTGGTCAATGCAGAGGGAACTAGATGAGGTTGCCCAGGGGCTTCCCCCAGTTATGCATTGGCCACAAGGGTGCTGAGAGTGCGCTCCATCCACTGTGCAGGCAATACATAAAGATGTTAAACAGTCCTGCCGCACGTGTTGATCACTGAGGGATGCTGCTAGTAACCAGCTGCCACTTGGAACTTGTACCACTGATCACAGTGTTTCAGCCTGATGGTCCAGCCAATCTTCCGCCTTCCCTATGGTCCATTGATCCAGGGCAGGTCTCAACAATTTGCCTCTAAGGAGAATATGAGGGACTGTGTGAAAGGCCTTGCTAAAGTGAAGATTCACAAAATCCCCTGCTTTCCCCTTGTGCACAAAGCCATTCATCTGATGGCAGAAGGCAATCGGGTTGGTCAGGCATGGTTTCCATTTCCCTTTGGTCAACTCATGCTGCCTCTTCCAGGCTTTGTCCTTCATAGGCTTGGAGATGGTTTCCAGGAGGATTTGCTCCATCACCTTCCCAGGGACTGAGATGAAGAGGAGCAGCCTGTCGTTGCCCATCTCCTCCCTCTTGCCCTTCTGGAAAATGGGTGCAATGTCTGCCTTTTCCCAGTCATCAGGAACCTCCCTGATTACCTTGACCTTTAAAAGACAATCAACAGCAGCATTGCAATGACTCCAGCCACCTCTCCCTGCACCCTGGGGTGCCTCCTGTATGGTCCCATGGACTTGTGTGTGCCCGCTGGGCAAAAGTCCTCCCCAGATGCATCTTCCTCTACCATGGGTGAGGCTTTGCTAACACAGATGCTGCCAAAGGACTCGTGGGCCAGGGAGACCTGGCAGTAGACAATACCAGTAAAAGACAAGGTGAAAGAGGCAATGAGCTCCTCAGCCTTTCCCCCGTCTTTGTCACTACATCCCCTGCCCCATTGTGCAGGGAGAACACATATTCCTTCTCTGCCTGCCTTGTGCTGCCCATGTACTTACAGAAGCCCTTCTGGTTGCCCTCCTCATCTCTTGCTAGCTCCACCTCCAGCTCCAGTTGAGCTTTGGCTTACCACCACAGTGGCACCAGACCCCCAGGCATGCCTGCCTTCTTGATGCCTTGTTGGGGCCTCCAGGACCAGGCAGGAGGTGTGCGGGGAACTGAGTGGTGTCTGAAGCCTGCAGCCCTGGCCACTCAGCAGGGGTGGTGGGACCCTGCTCCTCTAGGTGAGACTTGGCTCTCCTGCATTTCCCCAGGGTGAAGCCTGTGTCCCCTCTGGCTGGGAATACAGCCCGGCAGGGAGGGTCAGCACGGGAAACATGATCTCTGTTCCGGGGTGTGAAGAGAGAGGGGAGGGCAGAGGGGGATCTGCTCATGTCTCAGGCACTGATTCCCTCCCTGCAGCCAGTACAGCCCTGCTGATGCCCTGTAACCCATGAACCCAGGAGATGGGACACCTATCTGCTCTGGCTCTAAAGATTTCTCAGCCCTTCAGACCCAGGATGCAAAGCACCAGTGTGGGGACACCTCAGCAGTCGAAGGGGCTGAATGCCTGGCGTGTTCCTGAGAACTTTTCTGCAGTCTCCCAGCACTGGTTTGACTCCTGTTGCCCATGGAGCAGAGACTCCTTTGGAGGATGAACTCACTCATTGCGTAACTGTGAGGTCAGGCTTGACCAGGGAGTGCAAATGCCAGCAAGGCCTCAACTCCACAACAGTGTCCCCTTCCCAAGACTCTACTTTCCAGCCCCTTCCTCCTAGAGGATTTAGGTTGGGAGGGACTGCTGGAGATCCCCAGGAGCATGATCTGCTCTGGCCTGGGCTAACTTTACAGTCAGATCAGGTTAGTAAGTGCCTTCTCCAGGAGAGTTTTTAAAGATCTCCTGGCCCCTGCCCCAGTGCTGCTCAGCTACCATGGCTGTTTCTTTATTTTTTCCTTAAATTCATTTGAAATTTCCCTTACTGCATCTTCTCCTTGTTGTCTCTTGCACTTTACTCCCCTTGACCCCCACCCAGACCGTTCCATCTACATTGAACGAGGACAATCACAGCCTCACCTCCAAGTACAGCCATACTGAGATCTCCTGGGAACACACAGGCAGGCTGTGGTGGCCAGCTGCAAGTAGAGCTATGTGCTGCAGGTCCCTATGTGGTCTCAGAGGAGAGCGTATGGAGACAGAACACGGCCCAGGGCAGAGCCTGTGGGCTGACACAAGGGCAGAGCTGGGGTCAGCAGGGGGTTGAGAATAGACCTCCAGCAGCTCCTCTCTACACCTGAACAGGGAGTGACGCACCCGGAGGTGCTCCTGAGAGATAATGGTGACACAGGAGAGTTGACACCATGAGCTGTCATGCTGGGCACTAACCACCTGTCCTGGATCTGGAAGTCCTAGCAGGCAGTGCCAGTGGCTGCAGCCCCTGAGAGACCTCCGACCCTGCTAGCAGCAGTGAGTCCCCTCCATGACCGTTGAGAGCTTCCTGGAATGTCATGATTCCCATCTGCACCCCATCCCTGCACCAGCCCAGCCCTGCTGCCCTGCACGTGGCCCCACAGCCCCACTGCCCCACTGTACAGGCACTGCACAGGACAGAGTGTGTTCTAGGGTGGGGAAATCTGTCCCCAGAATGGATCCCATGACAGACCTCAGTGCCCCATCCCCTGAAGGGCCTGCTGTTCAGCAGCCTCCCACCAGTCCACAGCCCCTGCCCAGCCCTGCTCCTGTCCCTCTGGTGTTAACAGAAGGCCATGCTCTGGGGTCTGCTGAGGTCTGAGCCCGCAGAGAGCCCAGGCAGGGCTGGACATTCCCCCCACCCAGGTCCTGAGCCTAGCAGGCAGATAGAGCTGGTCACATTCCAAGATCACCCCTCACCAGAACCATGGGGAATGGCCAGTGCTGGAAACGGCTGGTACGAGGGGCTGGGTCTGGGAGGAGTTTCCTGGGGCAGTTTCTCCTCTCTGTTCATGCAACAAGCTGGGTTGGATGTTTGTTCTGACAGACCCTGTATGAGGGGTCCCCCCATGGGAGGAGGATGGTCCACAGGCCCAGTAGATGACCCCAGGACCTCCTCTGCATGCTCCCTGGCAGCCCTGCAGAGGACCCAGCAGAGGGCTCATCCTCCCAGGGCTCACAGCTGTATGCCCAGTCCTCCAGCTGGGCGTGGAGCCTTGTCTGGGGGTGACATTTGGGGTATGGACCAGCACACAGGGTGTCTGAAGACATACATTTTGTCTGAAGGAAATGTGCTGGGGACAGGGCCTGAGGGACAGCAGCCAACTGATATGGCTCCTGGGTGCTGCTTCCTTCAATGCAAGCTCCCATGAGGGCTCCCAGCCTTCTTTTTGGTGCCACCCATCAGGATGGATGATGGCACAAGGAGCTGGGAGGGTGGGGAGCGTTAATCCTTCTTCAGGCACTTCCCAGGCCATGTGGAGGGACAGCAGAGCAAGGACTTCTGGCTCTGCACTGGGAGCTCACTTCAGTGTGCCCACACTCGGAACATTGTCTTGCATTAAAGGTCGGCAATTTCAAGCCCAGTTCCCCTTCCTTCTCATCTCTCCCAATCCCTCCTCTGATCTCATTGGCCATTCCCACTCCCCCTCCCCTCTTCTGCCGCAGGGCCCTGAGCTGATGGTTCTGCTCTGCAGAGTGAGCGGGCTGTGGGGCCACAGGGTCACAGGGTCACTCTGCACTGGCCATGCTGGTCAGGGTGGGAAGCAGACCCAACCAAACGGGGATCACGGCCTCTAATCCCTCCAGGGACTGCGCATGTGGCAGGTGCTTGGAGGGACTAGGGAGCATTTCCAAGGGTACTAGTTGAGTCCAGGTGCGCCTCTACATCTTGCCCCTGGTATCACACTGACAACATGAATCGCTCTCCAGTCTCCCTTCCCCATGACAGATGGGTCCCCACTGCCTCTGCTGGGATGACAGACTCCTTCTTTGCCCACAAATCCCTGGGTTTAGCACTTTACCCTTAGGTGACTCCACCTTGGAGGACCTCTCCCTTTGTGAGGCTCCACTCAGTGCCCACCCCAGGCACACACTGTCCCGGGAGATTCCCGGAGCTCTCCTGGCGCCTCCAGATTCTCCTCCAGAAGGACGGGCATCTGACACTGTGCTTTAACATGTGGAAAGGCTCTGGGTGTGTACATCACCATTGACAATTCGTCATCTCCACTGTTACTGGACAGCAATGGGCAAGTCCTAAATCCAGCCCTTGGTCTCTAAGAGATCATTATATGATTAGTGGATTTTTGCTTCTAAATCCATGGACAACCCTGCCCAGCAGGCCCTTTTGACATGCAATTCCTTAGGCTTATTCTTGACACCAGCTTTGGAAGAAAAGCCCAGCCTTCAGGCACTGCACTGGGTAGAACTTACTTTATTACAGAGATACTGTGTGGAGTCAGCTCTGATGCAGCGTTGGACACAATTTTATGTGGGTACCAGGTGAGACAGAGCAGTCTCACTAAAAGTGGAATGAATCCAAGCATTTGTGTAGCAACATGATAACAAATAATAATAATAATAATAGTAATAATAATAATAGTAAAAATAAAGTGAACAAACACAGGTCAGGGCTGGTTGGGATACACTGGGATTCAATTGTGGAGAGCAAAGGCAATGTTACCACTGCTGAAAAATGCCCATGAGATCACTTTCCTCAGGGCATCTTTGAGCTCCTTGTTCCTCATGCTGTAGATGAGGGGGTTCAGTGTTGGAGGCACCACCGCGTACAGAACAGCCACCACCAGATCCAGAGCTGGGGAGGAGAGGGAGGGGGGCTTCAGGTGGGCAAACAGGACAGTGCTGACACACAGGGAGACCACGGCCAGGTGAGGCAGGCACATGGAAAAGGCTTTGTGTCGTCCCTGCTCAGAGGGGATCCTCAGCACAGCAGAGAAGATCTGCACGTAGGACAGCACAATGAAAATGAAACACCCAAAGAATAAACAGACACTAAACACAATAAGCCCAACTTCCCTAAGGTAGGAGTCCGAGCAGGAGAGCCTGAGGATCTGGGGAAGTTCACAGAAGAACTGGTCCACGACATTTCGTTGGCAGAGTGGTACGGAAAATATGTTTCCAATGTGCAGCAGCGCATTGAGAAAACAACTGGCCCAAGCAGCTGCTGCCATTTTGACACAAGCTCTGCCACCCATGATGGTCCCATAGTGCAGTGGTCTACAGATGGCAACAAAGCGGTCATAAGCCATGACTGTGAGAAGAGAAAACTCTCCTGTAAATAAAAAGATAACCAGGAAGAGCTGGGCAGCACATCCCAAGTAGGAAATGGCCCTGGTGTTCCACAGAGAATTGGCCATGGATTTGGGGACAGTGGTGGAGATGGAGCCAAGGTCAAGGATGGAGAGGTTGAGGAGGAAGAAGTACATGGGGGTGTGGAGGCGGTGGTCGCAGGCTACAGCTGTGATGATGAGGCCGTTGCCCAGGAGGGCAGCCAGGTAGATGCCTAGGAAGAATGAGAAGTGCAAGAGCTGCAGCTCCCGTGTGTCTGCAAATGCCAGGAGGAGGAACTCTTTGAGGGAGCTGCTGTTGGACATTCTGCTCTCTCTGGGCATGGGGGACTGTCCAAAGAAGAAAAGACATTGAGAGGTTAGGAGAGTCTTTTCAAGTAAAAAATCCCCCAAATGTTCCAGTTCTCATACAACTCCCCCACATTGCCTCTCTCTTTGCGGAGAGCATCTGTGCACAGCTCCCTTGCTTGAGCTCCACTTTGCACTGGCAGAGTGCGTTATGAGGAGCAGGGACTTCTGCCTATGAGCTCCAGAGGAGTCAGTCCAGCTGTACAGTGGTGGGATACATGGGAATGGGGGTGACTAGCTCTGACAGTCACAGTTCCTCTCAGGTGAAATCCACTGGGCATGTGGAAGGGCTTTTCAGCATCTGCACCACCACTTCTAAAGAATGAGGGCTGAGGAACTGAGTTCATGGGATTTTTTAACAGTGTTTATTTTCTTTGAGATGCCCCTGTCACCCCTGGGGAGTGATCCTCAAGGGCAGCAATTCTCAGCATTTCTCCTCTGAATCCTGAGAAAAATGGATTCCCTGTCGCTTGGTGCAGAGTGAGGACAGCTTGTCTATTAGCCTTGTTCCCAGCTGTCCTTTGCTCGCACCTCTTGGAGCTGGGGGATGATCACTCTCATATGGTGCCCTAAAAAGAAACCAGCAACTGCTGAGAGCAGACGAGTGCAGTTTCAAAGTGCAGATCTCCAAATTTCTCACCCTTTCTCCAGGCACCTGAGGGAGGACTCCACACTCCCCTTCTCGGCAAGAACACACAGGGCTCTTTTCAGATGCCCATATACAGCCTCCCACCACCAGCTCCATGCTTTCAGCATCTCAGCACCTTCTTCATTTGTCTCTCAGATATCACAGAGGTGCTATGAGACAGCAGTGCCTTTCTGGAAGGCAACTCACAGCCTGGCAGGACACCACAGGGAAACAGTCCAAGGACTGTTAGGACTGGAAATGGGCTCTCTTTAAGGGACAGTCAGCTCATTTCCCAACCCCACAGACTGCATTTCCTGGAGCTCCACATGTTAGAAGGGGACTGGGGAACCTCATCCCCATGCAGACCCCTCTGTTCCACAACTTGCAGCATCGGTGTCTGAACCGCAGCTGAAAACCCTGAACCCCAGGGAGCCTGAGAGAAGAACAGGAGCAGCAAGGACAGGAGGGGAAACAAGGAGCAACACCATGATCCTGCTGCCAAGGGAAGCAAGGAGAGAGGGGCAGATGGGCACTCAGGAAAGCCTTCCCCTTACCCACCTGGGCATGCCACCTCACAGACGGTGACATTGCAGGGCAGTCACTCTCAGCCCCTTTGTCAGGCAGCATGAAATGGGTCCGTGGCAGAAGAGAGGCCCCTCTCCTCTGCCGGAGTTCTGGCTGCAGAGGAGGAGGCTCATACTCTGGAGTTCCCTCTCATTCCCTGCCCATCTCTGCTGCCTGGAGCTCTCCTTGCTGGGAGCTCTTTCTCTGTCACATCTTTTCCCAGTCAGTGCTCACAGCCCCCATCCCACCCTGTGTGTGCTCAGTTCTACCCTGAGGAAACCTCCTGCAACAGGCCACTGTGCAGGGGCATCTCCGTGCATGCAGGTCCTGCAGGTCAGATAACTTTGTATGAGGCCCCAAAGGTGATCCTAATGCTGTCAGTAGGCTAAGGTGAGGATGAAGCAGCTTGCTGAGGGTCCTCAAAGACCTGTTAATCTCTCAGAGTGAAGGTTTAGGAGTCCCAGGTCCTTGCCAAACCACAAAACTCTTTCCTTTTTTCTCCCTGCCAAAATTAGGGAACTGAAAGCACAGGCACATAAAGCTCCTTCTCTTGCAAGTAGCCCTTCTCTTGATATTCCTCTTGAAAAGGCTCCTTGGACATCTCCTGTGCATGAGATAGAGCTGTGAGCAGCCCTGAGCCATGCTGCACCCTCTCAGCAGGAGAATGAACCTGCCCTATCGGGGGTCACTCCTTCCAACTACAGCTTCATCCTGCAGTGCTGCAGGGAGTTCCCTGCGAAGGCTGAGCGCTGACCCTCGCAAGCAGCAGAGTCACTGCCCCGGGCACACAGCACCCTGGGACACAGCGACACTGCTCTGAATCACAGCCCTGCACAGACCTGTGTGCCCATCCCAGCTACACACCCCTGCAGCGTCCCTGGGAGAAGGTAGCAGGATGCCCTGCCCCTGTGACAGTGTGGCAGGGAATCCCTGCTCTGAAGCATCTCCCCCTCCTCTGCACAACGAGAGGCCGGGAGATCAATCCTTAAAAATCCAATCGTGTGACTGGATGGGTTTCAAGACCTTTCTGGGAACCTCAGTAGCATTGCCCTACAGCCAGAGACTTACCGTGTCAAGGGCAGTGAAGATTTCTTCCACAATGAGCTCTCTGTCCTCCCACTCCACACTGCCTTGCACTTCTCTCTGCCTTCTCTCATCTCATGTCAGCAGCAGCAGGCAGAGCCCAGAGCCCTGCTGCTCTTGGCAGAGGAGCTGCTCCTGCGCACAGCTGTCTCTGGGCAGTGCTGCCTGGTTGCCATGATCTCCCACCATCCCCAGAGCCTGGCCTTGCTCAGGAGTAGAGGCCAAGCTGAAGGCATGAATTTCTCTGTCCCTTGTGCTCCCTCCTCCTGGGAAATGTTCCCTGAAGTAGACTAAAATAACCAGCTAATGTCCTTTTCTGAAGAGTGCAGAGAGACTGATTCCAGCATTGCAGTTTATTTCAGCAGAGGATGGCTATCTATGAGAGGTGGAAATGTGCCACCCTGAATCCCCTTTTCCCATCCCTTAACTAGGCAGGACACCTAGATGGGAACAAGAAGGGAGTTCACTGACACATGGTTCAGATATTGCTTCAGATGAGTCAGTTTGGGCTTCTGAGGCTGCTTTAGAAGGCCCTGGGATGCTGTGGGATTCAGATTCTTCTCGTGAGCTTCATAAAAAACACAAAGGGGGTGGGAGACCCCTTGCCCAGGCAGAAGTGAGCACAGCAGGGATGTCTGCATGCAAGATCACAGTCTATGCTCCCTTTTGTAATCACTGGAGCTGGAAGGTGGGAGTCAGTTGCTCACACAGAAACACCTGGTGACATTGGAAGAGACAGAGGCGCAGCTAACAGAGGCAGCGAACAGACGCAGCAGTTTGCGCAGCAGTGTTTGGGCTCTGACTAGAACTTGAGGATCTTGTGGAAGTTGTGGGCTTTCTGAGGACCCCCGAGGACCTAGAAGGTGATCGCTGTGAACAGGAAAGGGGAAGCTAGGCAAGGACAACTGCAGGAGGCCTTGACTTCTCCTGGGAAAAGCTCGTGGGAAAAGCTCCAGCTAGGAGTGGCTGCTGCTAACGAGCTCTCTGGGTTGCCCCTGACCAGAGGGGGTTGGGGCCTTTGATCCCAGTGGCCCTTGATTGGGCGGTCAAGCACCCTGTGAGTCAGTGCTAGGGAGAGGCCTATATAAGAGCCAGGCCTAGAGCGCAGCTCCCAGAGCGCAGCGAACAGACGCAGCAGTTTGCGCAGAAGGGCGTGCGAAGGGACCTTCATTTCTGTTCCCTGCGGTGTACACTTCCCCAATATGGTCGTGACACGCCGCACAGCACGTTCCCCAGCGGCTGTTGGAGTTGCTGTGTCAGAGGCTTGGACCCAGACTGGCCCTCTGACAATAGATGCAGCTCTACAGGTCTCAGGCTGCAGGGAGTGCTTGGGGCCTCTCTGGGAGGCCTGGGCTGGCAGCCAGCTCTCCTGCAGGAGGTGTGCTGCTGTTGACGAGTTGTGTCGTCAGGTAAGGGAGTTACGGGAGGAGGTCAGTAGGCTGCGCAGCATCCAGGAAGCAGAGCAAGAGACAGGGTATTTTCGGAGACTGTGCAGCTTCGGGAGTCCCAACCCCCCACGGTATTGGACTTGCCGGAGGGCTCTGTGCCGTGTGAAACGGTACATCATAACATCGTAGAAGAAGGCTGGAAACTGGTCACTGCTCGTGGGAGGAGAAAGGCTCCTACTCCTCCTGAAGACCTGAAGCTGAAGAACAGGTTTAGTGCCCTCCAGGATGAGGAGGAGATGGGCATGGCTGCCAGGGAAGTAACCGGGACAACAGACCCTGTGCCCTACCGGAACACCCGGAAAAAGCGGCGGGTGATTGTTGTGGGGGACTCCCTGCTACAGGGGACGGAGGCATCTATCTGCCGACCTGACCCCATGTCTAGAGAGGTCTGTGGCCTGCCGGGGGCTCGTGTGAGAGATGTCATGCAAAGACTGCCAAGGCTTGTCCACGCTTCGGACTATTACCCACTGCTGCTCTTCCATGTGGGCGCCAATGACACCAAGGGCAAACTGGAGACCATCAAGCAGGATTTCAGAGATCTGGGGATGGTGGTCAAGGGTCTGGGAGCCCAGGTCATCTTCTCCTCAGTCCTGCCAGTGAGGGGGATGGATAAGAGGAGGAGGAGACGGACTTTCCAGGTTAACGACTGGCTGCGCCGCTGGTGTTGGCAACAGGGTTTTGGTTTCTATGACCATGGGACCCTGTTTGAAGATCGACAACTGATGGCGAGAGATGGGATCCACCTCACGAGGCGGGGCACGCGGGTCTTTGCCAACAGGTTGGCCAACCTGATAAGGAGGGCTTTAAACTAGGAAAGATGGGGGAAGGGGAGAGTTATAGTGCCAGGGTAGTTGGCAAAAGACTGCTCAAGTCAGGATGCCTCCAGCAGGTGAATGCAGCCAGGGAAGTGCGCATAGGATGTGGCTATGGAGGACCCTCTTTTACCCCTCCTGGGAAACCTGCATGCTCGATCACCTCCCTGAAATGCCTGTACACCAATGCACGCAGCTTGGGGAACAAACAGGAAGAAGTAGAGATGTGTGTGCGGTCGCAGGGCCATGATCTCATTGCCATTACAGAGACATGGTGGGATAGCTCGCATGACTGGAGTGCTGTCATGGATGGCTACGTGCTTTTTAGGAAAGACAGGCCAGGAAAGTGAGGTGGTGGAGTTGCTCTTGATGTGAGAGAGCAACTGGAATGTATGGAGCTGTGCCTAGGGGTGGATGAAGAGCGAGTCGAGAGCTTATGGGTAAGGATTAAAGGGCAGGCTAACAGAGGTGACACTGTTGTGGGTGTTTACTACAGGCCACCTGATCAGGATGAGGAAGTCGATGAGGCCTTCTACAGACAGCTGGAAGTAGCCTCACGATGCCAGGCCCTGGTTCTCATGGGGGACTTCAACCACCCCGATATCTGCTGGAAAGACAACACAGCTAGGCACAAACAGTCCTGGAAATTCCTGCAGAGCATTGGTGACAACTTCTTGACACAGGTGGTGGAGGAGCCAACAAGGAGAGGTGTGCTGCTGGACCTCGTACTAACAAACAAAGAAGGACTGGTTGAAGATGTGAAGGTCAGGGGCTGCCTTGGCTGCAGTGACCATGAGATGGTGGAGTTCAGGATCCTGTGAGGAGGCAGCTGGGCACCAAGTAGGATCGCAACCCTGGACTTCAGGAGAGCAAACTTTGGCCTCTTCAGGGACCTACTTGGAGGAATCCCATGGGTTAGGGCCCTAGAAGGAAAGGGCGTTCAAGAGAGCTGGTTAATATTCAAACATCACTTCCTCAAGGCTCAAGAGCGGTGCATCCCTATGAGTAGGAAGTCAAGCAAAGGAGGCAAGAGACCTGCGTGGATGAGCAAGGAGCTCCTGACAAAACTCAACCAGAAGAAGGAAGTCTGCAGAAAGTGGAAAGGGGGACAGGCCACTTGGGAGGAATATAGGAACGTTGTCAGAGTATGCAGGGATGCGAGGAGGAAGGCTAAGGCCCGTTTGGAATCAAATCTGGCAAGGGATGTCAAGGACAGCAAGAAGGGCTTCTTCAAATACATCAGTAGCAAGAGGAAGACTAGGGAAAATGTGGGCCCTTTGCTGAATGGGGTGGGTGCCCTGGTGACGAAGGATGCAGAGAAGGCAGAGTTACTGAATGCCTTCTTTGCTTCAGTCTTTACTGCTCAGGCCAGCCCTCAGGAACCCCAGATCCTGGAGGCAAGAGAGAAAGTCTGGAGAGAGGAAGACTTTCCCTTGGTGGAGGAGGAGTGGGTTAGAGATCATTTAAGCAAACTTGACACCCACAAATCCATGGGCTCTGATGGGATGCACCCACGAGTGCTGAGGGAGCTGGCGGATGTCATTGCTAGGCCACTCTCCATCATCTTTGAAAGGTCATGGAGAACAGGAGAGGTGCCTGAAGACTGGAAGAAAGCCAATGTCACCCTAGTCTTCAAAAAGGGCAAGAAGGAGGACCCAGGGAACTACAGGCCAGTCAGCCTCACCTCCATCCCTGGAAAGGTGATGGAGCAGCTCATCCTGGAGGCCATCTCCAAGCATGTGGAGGAAAAGAAGGTGATCAGGAGTAGTCAGCATGGCTTCACCAAGGGGAAATCATGCCTAACCAATCTGATAGCCTTCTATGATGGAATGACTGGCTGGGTAGATGATGGGAGAGCAGTGGATGTTGTCTACCTGGACTTCAGCAAGTCTTTTGACACTGTCTCCCATAGCATCCTCATAGACAAGCTCAGGAAGTGTGGGTTAGATGAGTGGACAGTGAGGTGGATTGAGAACTGGCTGAATGGCAGAGCTCAGAGGGTTGTGATCAGTGGCGCAGAGTCTAGTTGGAGGCCTGTAGCTAGCGGTGTCCCCCAGGGGTCAGTACTGGGTCCAGTCTTGTTCAACTTCTTCATCAATGACCTGGATGAAGGCACAGAGTGCACCCTCAGCAAGTTTGCCAACGATACAAAACTGGGAGGAGTGGCCGATACACCAGAGGGCTGTGCTGCCATTCAGAGGGACCTGGACAGGCTGGAGAGGAACCTCATGAAGTTCAACAAAGGCAAGTGCAGGGTCCTGCACCTGGGAAGGAATAACCCCATGCACCAGTACAGGTTGGGGGTTGACCTGCTGGAAAGCAGCTCTGCGGAGAAGGACCTGGAAGTGCTGGTGGACACCAAGTTAAGCATGAGGCAGCAATGTGCCCTTGTGGCCAAGAAGGCCAATGGTATCCTGGGGTGCATCAGGAAGAGTGTTGCCAGCAGGTCGAGGGAGGTGATTCTCCCCCTCTCCTCAGCCCTGGTGAGGTCACATCTAGAGTACTGCGTCCAGTTCTGGGCTCCCCAGTACAAGAGGGATGTGGCACTACTGGAGCAAGTCCAGCAAAGGGCAACAAAGATGATTAGGGGACTGGAGCATCTCTCTTATGAGGAAAGGCTGAGAGACCTGGGCCTGTTTAGCCTGGAGAAGAGAAGGCTGAGAGGGGATCTTATCAACGTGTACAAGTATGTGAAGGGAGGGTGTCGAGAGGATGGGACCAGACTCTTTTCAGTGGTGCCCAGTGACAGGAGGCGAGGCAACGGGCACAAATTGAAACACAGGCAGTTCCATCTGAAGATGAGGAAAAACTTCTTGACTGTGAGGGTGACAAAGCACTAGAACAGGTTGACCGGAGTGGTTGTGGAGTCTCCTTCTCTGGAAATATTCAAAACCCGCCTGGATGCAATCCTGTACAATATGCTCTATGTGACCCTGCTTGAGCAGGGGGGTTGGACTAGATGATATCCAGAGGTCCCTTCCAACCTCAGTGATTCTGTGATTCTGTGTGACCTCACAACCACAAACAGCAGCCATGCGCCTAGCACTGGCCTAGCAGGCACTGAGCCACAAGTGACCTCACAACCACAAACAGCAGCCATGGGCCTAGCGCTGGCCTAGCAGGCACTGAGCCACAAGTGACCTCACAACCACAAACAGCAGCCATGGGCCTAGCACTGGCCTAGCAGGCACTGAGCCACAAGTGACCTCACAACCACAAACAGCAGCCAGGTGCCTAGCACTGACCTATCAGGCACTGAGCCACAAGTGACCTCACAACCACAAACAGCACCCAGGTGCCTAGCACTGGCCTAGCAGGCACTGAGCCACAAGTGACCTCACAACCCCAAACAGCAGCCAGGTGCCTAGCACTGACCTATCAGGCACTGAGCCACAAGTGACAGCGCAGCTAACAGAGGCAGCGAACAGACGCAGCAGTTTGCGCAGCAGTGTTTGGGCTCTGACTAGAACTTGAGGATCTTGTTGGAAGTTGTGGGCCTCCTGAGGACCCCCGAGGAACTAGCAGGTGATTGCTGTGAACAGGAAAGGGGAAGCTAGGCAAGGACAACTGCAGGAGGCCTTGACTTCTCCTGGGAAAAGCTCGTGGGAAAAGCTCTAGTTAGGAGTGGCTGCTGCTAACGAGCTCTCTTGGTTGCCCCGGCCAGAGGGACTTGGGGCCTTTGATCCCAGTGGCCCTTGCTTAGGGCGGTCAAGCACCCTCTTAGGCAGTCCTAGGGAGAGGCCTATATAAGAGCCAGGCCTAGAGCGCAGCTCCCAGAGCGCAGCTAACAGAGGCAGCGAACAGACGCAGCAGTTTGCGCAGAAGGGCGCGCGAAGGGACACGCAAAGGGCCCTTCGTTTCTGTTCCCTGTGGTGTAGGTTTCCTCAAGTATGGTCGTGACACGCCGCACAGCGCGTTCCCCAGTGGCTGTTGGAGTTGCTGTGTCAGAGGCTTGGACCCAGACCGACCCTCTGACAGTAGATGCGGCTCTACAGGTCTCAGGCTGCAGGGAGTGCTTGGGGCCTCTCTGGGAGGCCTGGGCTGGCAGTCAGCTCTCCTGCAGGAGGTGTGCTGCTGTTGAGGAGTTGTGTCGTCAGGTAAGGGAGTTACGGGAGGAGGTCAGTAGGCTGCGCAGCATCCGGGAAGCGGAGCAAGAGATAGACAGGGTATTCTCGGAGACTGTGCAGCTCCAGGAGTCCCAACCTCCCGCAGCAGTGGAGTTGCCAGAGGGCTCTGTGCCGTGTGAAACGGTACATCATAACATCGTAGAAGAAGGCTGGAAACTGGTCACTGCTCGTGGGAGGAGAAAGGCTCCTAGCCCTCCCAAAGACTTGCAGCTGAAGAACAGGTTTAGTGCCCTCCAGGATGAGGAGGAGATGGGCATGGCTGCAAGGGAAGTACCTGGGACAACAGACTCTGTGCCCTGCTGGAACGCCCGGAAGAAGCGGCGGGTGATTGTTGTGGGGGACTCCCTGCTGCAGGGGACGGAGGCATCTATCTGCCGACCTGACCTCATGTCTAGAGAGGTTTGTGGCCTGCCGGGGGCTCGTGTGAGAGATGTCATGGAAAGACTGCCAAGGCTCATCCATGCTTCAGACTATTACCCACTGCTGCTCTTCCATGTGGGCGCCAATGACACCAAGGGCAAACTGGAGACCAGCAAGCAGGATTTCAGAGCTCTGGGGATGGTGGTCAAGGGTCTGGGAGCCCAGGTCATCTTCTCCTCAATCCTGCCAGTGAGGGGGATGGATGAGAGGAGGAGGAGACGGACTTTCCAGGTTAACGACTGGCTGCGCCGCTGGTGTTGGCAACAGGGTTTTGGTTTCTACGACCATGGGACCCTGTTTGAAGATCAACAACTGATGGCGAGAGATGGGATCCACCTCACGAGGCGGGGCACGCGGGTCTTTGCCAGCAGGTTGGCCAACCTGGTAAGGAGGGCTTTAAACTAGGAAAGATGGGGGAAGGGGAGAGTTATAGTGACAGGGTAGTTGGCAAAAGACTGCTCAAGTCAGGACACCTCCAGCAGGTGAATACAACCAGGAAAGTGCGCATGGGATGTGGCTATGGAGGAAACTCTTGTATCCCTCCTGGGAAACCTGCATGCTCGATCACCTCCCTGAAATGCCTGTACACCAATGCACGCAGCTTGGGGAACAAACAGGAAGAACTAGAGATGTGTGTGCGGTCGCAGGGCCATGATCTCATTGCCATTACAGAGACATGGTGGGATAGCTCACATGACTGGAGTGCTGTCATGGATGGCTACGTGCTTTTTAGGAAAGACAGGCCAGGAAAGCGAGGTGGTGGAGTTGCTCTTTATGTGAGAGAGCAACTGGAATGTATAGAACTGTGCCTAGGGGTGGATGAAGAGCGAGTCGAGAGCTTATGTGTAAGGATCAAAGGGCAGGCTAGCATGGGTGACACTGTTGTGGGTGTTTACTACAGGCCACCTGATCAGGAGGAGGAAGTCGATGAGGCCTTCTACAGACAGCTGGAAGTAGCCTCACAATCCCAGGCCCTGGTTCTCATGGGGGACTTCAACCACCCCGATATCTGCTGGAAAGACAACACAGCTAGGCACAAACAGTCCTGGAGATTCCTGCAGAGCATTGGTGACAACTTCTTGACCCAGGTGGTGGAGGAGCCAACAAGGAGAGGTGTGCTGCTGGACCTCGTACTAACAAACAAAGAAGGACTGGTGGAAGATGTGAAGGTTGGGGGCTGCCTTGGCTGCAGTGACCATGAGATGGTGGAGTTCAGGATCCTGCGAGGAGGCAGCAGGGCACCAAGTAGGATCGCAACCCTGGACTTCAGGAGAGCAAACTTTGTCCTCTTCAGGGACCTACTTGGAGGAATCCCATGGGTGAGGGCCCTAGAAGGAAGGAGTGTTCAAGAGAGTTGGTTAATATTCAAACATCACTTCCTCAAGGCTCAAGAGCAGTGCATCGCTATGAGTAGGAAGTCAAGCAAAGGAGGCAGGAGACCTGCATGGATGAGCAAGGAGCTCCTGGCAAAACTCAACCAGAAGAAGGAAGTCTACAGAAAGTGGAAAGGGGGACAGGCCACTTGGGAGGAATATAGGAATGTTGTCAGAGTATGCAGGGATGCGAGGAGGAAGGCTAAGGCCCGTTTGGAATTAAATCTGGCTAGAGATGTCAAGGACAACAAGAAGGGCTTCTTCAAATACATCAGCAGCAAGAGGAAGACTAGGGAAAACGTGGGCCCTTTGCTGAATGGGGTGGGTGCCCTGGTGACGAAGGATGCAGAGAAGGCAGAGTTACTGAATGCCTTCTTTGCTTCAGTCTTTACTGCTCAGGCCAGCCCTCAGGAGCCCCAGACCCTGGAGGCAAGAGAGAAAGTCTGGAGAGAGGAAGACTTTCCCTTGGTGGAGGAGGAGTGGGTTAGAGATCATTTAAGCAAACTTGACACCCACAAATCCATGGGCCCTGATGGGATGCACCCACGAGTGCTGAGGGAGCTGGCGGATGTCATTGCTAAGCCACTCTCCATCATCTTTGAAAGGTCATGGAGAACAGGAGAGGTGCCCGAGGACTGGAAGAAAGCCAATGTCACCCCAGTCTTCAAAAAGGGCAAGAAGCAGGACCCAGGGAACTACAGGCCAGTCAGCCTCACCTCCATCCCTGGAAAGGTGATGGAGCAGCTCATCCTGGAAGCCATCTCCACGCATGTGGAGGAAAAGAAGGTGATCAGGAGTAGTCAGCATGGCTTCACCAAGGGGAAATCATGCCTAACCAATCTGATAGCCTTCTATGATGGAATGACTGGCTGGGTAGATGAGGGGAGAGCAGTGGATGTTGTCTACCTGGACTTCAGCAAGGCTTTTGACACTGTCTCCCATAGCATCCTCATAGACAAGCTCAGGAAGTGTGGGTTAGATGAGTGGACAGTGAGGTGGATTGAGAACTGGCTGAATGGCAGAGCTCAGAGAGTTGTGATCAGTGGTACAGAGTCTAGTTGGAGGCCTGTAGCTAGCGGTGTCCCCCAGGGGTCAGGACTGGGTCCAGTCTTGTTCAACTTCTTCATCAATGACCTGGATGAAGGCACAGAGTGCACACTCAGCAAGTTTGCTGATGATACAAAACTGGGAGGAGTGGCCGATACGCCAGAGGGCTGTGCTGCCATTCAAAGAGACTTGGACAGGCTGGAGAGGTGGGCAGAGAGGAACCTCATGAAATTCAACAAAGGCAAGTGCAGGGTCCTGCACCTAGGGAGGAATAAGCCCATGCACCAGGACAGGTTGGGGGTTGACCTGCTGGAAAGCAGCTCTGCTGAGAAGGACCTGGGAGTGCTGGTGGACACCAAGTTAAGCATGAGGCAGCAATGTGCCCTTGTGGCCAAGAAGGCCAATGGTATCCTGGGGTGCATCAGGAAGAGTGTTGCCAGCAGGTCGAGGGAAGTGATTCTCCCCCTCTACTCAGCCCTGGTGAGGCCACATCTGGAGTACTGCGTCCAGTTCTGGGCTCCCCAGTACAAGAGGGATGTGGCACTACTGGAGCAAGTCCAGTGAAGGGCCACAAAGATGATTAGGGGACTGGAGCATCTCTCTTATGAGGAAAGGCTGAGAGAGCTTGGCCTGTTTAGCTTGGAGAAGAGAAGGCTGAGAGGAGATCTTATCAATGTGTATAAGTATCTGAAGGGAGGGTGTCGAGAGGATGGGGCCAGACTCTTTTCAGTGGTGCCGAGCGACAGGACGCGAGGCAATGGGCACAAACTGAAACACAGACACTTCCATCTTAACATGAGGAAAAACTTTTTCACTGTGAGGGTGACAGAGCACTGGAACAGGTTGCCCCGAGAGGTGGTGGAGTCTCCTTCTCTGGAGATATTCAAAAGCCGCCTGGATGCAATCCTGTGCAATGTGCTCTAGGTGACCCTGGTGGAGCAGGGGGATTGGACTAGATGATCTCCAGAGGTCCCTTCCAACCTCAGTGATTCTGTGATTCTGTGATTCTGTGAGGTGGTCAGAAACATGTGCCAGTGTCTGCTTGCTCTGATGGAGCAACTATGAGACCCACATCCTTCTGGAGCATGAGGTGGGGGCCAGGTGGGGAATTGCCTTGGCCACCTGAAATGATACTAGATGCCCACTGCTACCAGAGCTCCAATCACCGGGAAGCTGAGACACATGCAGATCCCAACATTGCAAACAGTTGGTGTCATCCAGTGCAGGCACTTGATTCAGCGACATAGAAATAGGCCTGCAGGGCCATGTCGGATGCCTGGGGGGTCCACCACAACCACGTGTCTCTAGCAGATACACCATGGGACCTCTAGGAAAACCATGCCCCTTTGGAGTGGTTGCTGGGCAAGTGCCCCAGGGCAACTCAGGTTTCCTACCAGTGCCCAAACAACTGGATCCCACCACTGCCTTTAGGCCAAATCCTTTCGATCTACAGCCAAGCATGCTTCACAAATGGGAGAGGCACATCACACCAAGGTCTCTGCTCTAGTCTCTGCACCCTTAAAACCTTCTAGCTTTCCTGCTCCTGAACCTCTTCCGACCCCCAGATGATATGAACAGGGCCTGGGCTAATGATGACCTCAGGCTGCCAAATCACAGGCTAGTCAGGGCCAGGGACTTCTTCAGTGGCACTTGTCCTGCCTGGAGATCGATTCACCTCTGTCACAGGCCCCAAGGTGCTACAAATCAGCTCAGGCAGCCAACCCGTCTCCTGCCATTCTGCACAGCCCACCTCTGTTTCTCCCTGGCCTTGGGCACTGCAGGGTTTGCTCTCTTAGTGAGAACCTCCTTTTACCATTACATTGCCACCTGCTGTCTATGCCAGCATGGCTCTGCTCTGAAGTGGGGCCTCTGCACACACAGTGTCCTTGTCCCTTGGTAACAGGTTTCACCATTACAAATCTGTTCTCTGTGCCACAGCTGAGGCTCTGTAACCCCAATATACACAAGTGAATGCAGCCTGGGGCACAGAGAGGAGCAGATGGAGATGCACAAGCTGTCACAGGAGTGAAACATGGTTGGAATAACTGAGAAGTGGTGGGACTGCTAGCATGACTGGAGGGCTGTGATGGCAGGGTACAAGCTCTGCAGGCAAGACCGTTAGGGAAGATGAGCGGGGGGATGCCCTTGGTGTGAAGGGACAGCTCAGATGCATGGAGCTCTTCAATGGGATGGACAGGGGGTTGGGTGACAGCTTGTGTGTGAGCATCAGAGTAAAGGTGATGCTGTGATGGGAGTTACAAAGCACCCGATGAGGGTGAGGAGGTGGATGCAGTCTCCTTTAAGCAACCTGAGGAAGTCAGTGGGTCACAGGGTCTGGTTCTGATGGGGGGACTTTAATCTCCATGATGTTCACTGGAAGGGCAGACAGCAGGGTGCAAGCAGTCCAGGAGATCTCTGGAGGCTGTCAGGGACAGCTTCTAAGCACAGCTCCCTGATGGGCCAGTAAGGGTGACGCTCACCTGGATTTTGTACTCACACACAAGGAAGCACTGATGAGGGCTGTGATAATCTGTGGAAACCTTGGCTGCAGTGACTATGGAACAGCGGAGTCCTAGATCGTGAGGGCAGTGAGGAAGGACAGTGGAAGTGTACAGACTCCAGCCTTCAAAGGAGGAAACTTTGTCCTCCTCAGGGGACTGGTGGGGATCCCATTGGAGGCAGCTCTGAAAGGCAATGGAGCTTGGGAAAGCCAGCAGGTCTTTAAGGGCAGCAGCCACCAAGCACATGGATGGTCCATACCAATACTCATTAGAACTAGGAGACATTTGGGGAGATGGGCTTGGCTAAACAGGACACTCTTGTCCACCAAAGGAGGGATGGTGAAACCAAAGCTCCCAGAGGGTAGACATTTGCAGGGGACATCAAGGGCACAAAGAAGAGCTGCTACTACTCTGCTAACAGAGAAAGAATAAGCAAGGAACACCTGGGCTCACTGCTGAATGGGCCAGGGGCTCTAGTAATAGCGGATGCAGATAGGTCTGAGGAGCTCAGGGCCTTCTTGGCCTCAGTCTTCACCATCACAATCTCCTGGACTGTTATGCCTCGAGTCAGGGCTCCAGAGGAGAAAAAGAGCCATCAGGGGATAAGGGTTGAGTGAGGGGTGACTTGCAAGAACTCAAATCCTACAAGTCAGTGGGATTGCAACAGCTTCATCCAAGGCCATTGAGAGAGCTGGCCGCTGTCATAGCAAGGCTGCCCTCTGTCATCTTCGAAAGGTCGTGGAGATGGAGTGAGGTCCCAATAACTGCAGAAAGGACACGTTACATCCATCTTCAAAGAAGGCCCAGAGGGCAACCCAGGGAGCGACAGGCCATTCAGCCTCAACTGGTTGAGGAGTGTGTCATGGAGTGAGTCCACTCACTTCTGGGCACATGAGGGAGAAGGTGGTGCTAGGGAAGAGTCAGCATGGATTTACCCAGGGTAAATTGTGCCTCACCAACCTCATTGCCTTCTAGGATTAAATAGCTCTACTTATGGTTGGAGAGCAGGAAATGTCTTTCAACTTGATTTGAGCAAGGTGTTTGACACTGTCTCCCACAATATCCTTCTGGAATACAATTTAGAAATGTACCACCTAGATGGCTGGACAACCAGATGGCTAAAGAACTTGTTGGATGATCAGGTTCAGAGGACAGTGGTGAATGCGTAGTACTCTTCTTGCAGGCCAGGGAGAAGTGGAGCACCCAACGGTCTCTCCAGGAATCTGTCCTGTCCAACAACTTTATTGGTCTCATGGAAAAGGCAAGACTCAAGATGCTTGTTGAGGACCCAAAACTGCAGAAGGGCCTAGTCATATGCTTGGCGGCGGCCATTGAGAGGAACCTAGATAGGCAGGAGGAGTGGGCTGTCAGGAACCTCATGAAATTCAACAAGGACAAATGCCAGGTCTTGCACCTGCAATAAACCAACACTCCACTGTGTTACAGGCTGGGACCTGAGTACCTGGGGAACAGCTCTGTGGAAAAGGACGTGAGGGTCCTGGAGGACAGGAGGCAAACCATGAGCCAGCAGCATTCCCTGGCAGCAAAGAAGGCCAGAAGCATTGTGGGCTCTGTGACCAGGAGCACAGCCAGGAGGTCAAGGGAAATGATGATCACCTTCTAGTCAGTATTCATTAGACCACACCTAGAACCCTGCATCCAGGTTTGGGTTCCCAGAACAAGAAAGAGGTTGATAACTGGGAGCGAGTCTGGCCAAGGGCCCTCACAGTAGTCGAGGAACTGGAGCACTTGCTCTGTGAGGAAATGGGGCTGGTTCCACTTGGAGAAGAGATGGCTTTGGAGCGATCTCATAGCACCCTTCCAATGGCTACAAGGAGGTCATCAAGAAGATGGAGCCAGGCTCTTCATCAGGGTGCATGGTGGGAGGACAAGAGACAATGGGCATAAGTTGTAAGAAGAGATGTTTGTGCAGGACATAAGGAAAAGCTTTTCCACTACGAGGATGATCAAGCATTGGAAGTGGTTGTCCAGAGAGGCTGTGCAGTCTCCTCCCTTTGAGGTATCCAAGACCAGACTGGATGAAGCCCAGAGTAACCTGCTCTGACCCCAGAGCTGACTCTGCTGTGAGCAAGCAGATTGGGCTAGAGACCTCCTGAGGTCACTTCCACTCTGAAGGAGTCCGTGATTCTTCCCACTCTCAATCTTCTCTTGTTGATGTCAGGGAAAGCACGCAGGTGCCCTGTGACAGTGGAAGCAGGCCAGCTTTCTTGTCCTCCTCCACTCAGAATTGTTCAGATGCAGGCCTTCTTGGCAGGAGCCCCCCAAACAGCCCTGATCAATCCTTTGCTTCACTTTTAATTACCTTTTTTTTCTTTCCCCCCTTTTAAGTCTGTCTCTTTTACCATCCTGATCCCTTCTCCTACAGCCCACCGCTGCCTACCCTTAACCCATTGGCGCTGTTATTTTTTGTTTGTTTTTGTCTTGTTTTGTTTTGACACAGAGGAGCTTCAGTCCTCAAGGATCTTGAGACACTCGGGTGATTCACAAAACAGATACCTCATGAAGATTTACAAGAGACGTGTCGAGTCCTGTGCCTAGGTGGGAATAATCCCGTCCATGAGGCGAGGTTGAGGGACCTGGCTTTCTTTATGCTGCTGAAGTGGAGGCAAAGGGCAGTAGAGTAGGAGCCTGTAACTGCTTGAAGGGTGGTTTCAGAGATTATGGAGCTTCTCTTGGTAGCTTGACCTGAGGAAGTCTCAGAGCTCTTGGGCTCCTGGCTCTGCGAGGGGTGAAGATGTGCCCAGGGCCAGGTTGCCCGTGGCACCCAGCCCTCAGCGCTCTGTAAATGCAGCTGTGGAGCCCGGACTGCTGCTGCAGAGGCTGCGCAGCCAGGACAGCTGGCATTTCAGCAGACCTCCAGGCTGGGGCTGTCTCATTGCTTGGGCCTCACGTCAAAGCCTCTGCACCCTTCTTCCCTTCAGCAAGGCTCCTTATCCAAGTAACTAAAGGAAAGGAACCAAGGTTACTTTGGGCTCAGGAGGCCTTCCGGACTCCCAACGGTTACTCCATTGTATCTGTAACCTTTGTTTTGCTAAACAAAATCCCCATCCCTGTCATCCCTATGTGGAGGTTCCTGAGGGGATGGAGGTGGAAAGCAGCAGCCTGCTGTGCCCAAAGAAAGCAGCATCCTTCCCTCTGAAAAGAGCAGCATCGCCCAAGGAGCCAGCTCTGTGCCTGCCTGATCTTGTGCTGCTCATTTGCACAGGCCTTGTGAGCCCAGAGTGCCTTGGCCACCTTGTGGTGTCACCGTCAGAGCTTTGCTGTGTGTCTGGGTTGAGGAGCCAAGGGAAGGCAGCGAGCAGAGCAGTGGCTGGGGAGTGTGCAAGTGGCGAGTGTCCTGCATGCATCTCTTCATGCAGGCACCTGGTTGTATTGAGCAGAAGAGGCAGCTGTGTGGGGCAGAGACAGTGTGTTTGTAGACTAGGTGGCAGAGCAGAGGTCTGGCGTCAGGCTGATGCCTGGTGCAGTGCTGAGTTGGTGTGACAGTGTCAGCAACCCTTTGCAGCGCAGCTGCTCCCTCTTCTGGTCTCTGTACCTAGAAATGCACCAGAAACGGAAGTGGCGTCCTGCTGTCGTTGTGTAGGTGCTGCAGTGCAAAGGCTCCCAGCTGGGACTTGATGGTACTAAAGGAAAAGCGAGACCAATTGTTCCCTTTTGTGATTTGTGCGCAGGGTGCCAGAGTGGAGCTGTGCCATGACCTGGAGAGAGTCTTGCCAGGAGATGAAAGGTATTTGCAGAAGACTGTTCTGTAGGGAGTGCTAACAGCGTAATCAAGGGACATGCAAGTGGCCCAGGTGAGCTTCTCCTCTCCTCTCACTTCAGCCTCAGCACCTGACAGACCAGCTCGATGCATATTACTGATGTTTGTGTTTGTGAAGTCATTCGGTCTCAGTATCTGCTAGGCCACCAGCAGACACACTGCTTCTTTTTGTACAGGTGCAGGAGCACCTGGTAGAGCAGCAGTATGGAGATGAGTGCTGTTTGTGCTTCTGGGGATGGTATGCCTCAGTCCGTGCTAGGCCAGCAGCATGCACGTGGCTTCAATGCAGACTGTGAGGTGACTTTTGATTCAGTATTGACAGGCCAGTGCTAGGTGCCTGGGTGCTGTTTGTGGTTGTGAGGTCACTTGTGGCTCAGTGCCTGATAGGCCAGTGCTAGGCCCATGGCTGGTGTTTGTGGTTGTGAGGTCACTTGTGGCTCAGTGTCTAAAAGGCCAGTGCTAGGTGCGTGGCTGCTGTTTGTGGTTGTGAGGTCAGTGGTGGCTCAGTGCCTGCTAGGCCAGTGCTAGGCGCATGGCTGCTATTTGTGGTTGTGAGGTCACTTTTGGCTCGTTGCCTCACAGGCCAGTGCTGGGGAGAATAGAGGGCTGTGAAAAGAGCAGGGCCTAAGCTTAGGGAAATCTTTGCAGAGTTCTCGTGCTTTTTTATAGCTTCCTTTCTTCTTGCAGTTGCTAAGGAGGAAAGGAAAAGGATGCCACAAATGGGCTCTGTCCTCACTAGACCAAGGAGATGGACATGTACACACCCCTGCATGGAGAGCGTTTTCAAACCATTTACAGGTTGGGGCCCATTTTGTCAGTTTTTTTCCAATATTCCTCCACACCTGTGTCCTTATTCCTTTCTCCCAGGCCCTTGGTTGAACCTAAATGATAAAGTCAGAACGTAACCCTCTCATGGAGGTGTGCACTGCTGTTAGAGACGGAGGTATCTAAGCATACATTCATTTTTCCTCGCTTCTGCCTCCTGTCCATCCATGTCCCCTGGCTCTGGCTGCTTTGGCAAATCCAAGCTTTCCTCATTCATTTCTGAACTGTGAAGAGAAAATAGATCTTCCTGTGTGATCAAACTACTTCTGACCCCCCAAGTGTTTGATAAAGACAGGCAGAACAAGAGTCTCATGGATGGTGAGTGCTCTCCTAAACCTGGAGCAGGATGTGCTACTGTTTAAGAGCTGGTATTGTTACCGTAGCCAGGTATTTAAACTGTAGTTGTCTCTGAATGTCACATTGAGAATGCTGAAGTGTTCGTTCTCTCTGCAGGAAAGCTGATGTGTGCACGCTGTGACTGAAGGCAAGTCGACTGAAACTCATGTTGTGCTAAAAATAGAACTGGAGGACAGAGAAATCTTCTGCCCCCTTGAGTTTTACCTTCTGAAATACCAAAACATGCTGAATGAGAATCTGTTTTAGTAGGAATAGATTTGCATTTACCATCTATGCCCCAATATTTTCTGCTTGACGTTAGTAGTAAATTGACAGCAACTATTCCATGTGTTCGGTGAAAGGTGCAGTGAAGGCTCTCAGTTCTGTTGTAGGAAGTTTTTGTGCACCTGACACAAAAGGGAGATGGTCCAGTAGTGATGTTACCGGCTGGGTTTGGGAGCAAAAGAAAGGAAAAGAAGTGATTTTTTTGTTGAACACAGATTGCAGAATCCTTACAGTGTTGCCTAGTCTTTTTGAAAGCAACTAGAAGAAAACTTAGAAACCGCTTTCAGTCTCTGTTTGTGAATCACAGATTCACAGAAT
Source organism: Apteryx mantelli (assembly GCF_036417845.1). Classification (NCBI taxonomy): domain Eukaryota; kingdom Metazoa; phylum Chordata; class Aves; order Apterygiformes; family Apterygidae; genus Apteryx; species Apteryx mantelli. The sequence continues at coordinate 10,058,254 of NW_027118553.1, read as the reverse complement.
CACAGAATGGTTGAGGTTGGAAGGGACCTCTGGAGATCATCTAGTCCAACCCCCCTGCTCCACCAGGGTCACCTAGAGAACATTGCACAGGATTGCGTCCAGGCATGTTTTGAATATCTCCAGAGAAGGAGACTCCACAACCTCTCTGGGCAACCTGTTCCAGTGCTCTGTCACCCTCACAGTGAAAAAGTTTTTCCTCATGTTCAGATGGAAGCGTCTGTGTTTCAGTTTGTGCCCATTGCCTCGTGTCCTGTCACTGGGCACCACTGAAAAGAGTCTGGCTCCATCCTCTCGACACCTTCCCTTCAGATACTTGTACACATTGATAAGATCTCCTCTCAGCCTTCTCTTCTCCAGGCTGAACAGGCCAAGCTCTCTCAGCCTTTCCTCATAAGAGAGATGCTCCAGTCCCCTAATCATCTTTGTGGCCCTTCGCTGGACTTGCTCCAGTAGTGCCATATCCCTCTTGTACTGGGGAGCCCAGAACTGGACGCAGTACTCCAGATGTGGCCTCACCAGGGCTGAGTAGAGGGAGAGAATCACCTCCCTTGACCTGCTGGCAACACTGGCACAGGTTGCCCAGAGAGGTTGTGGGGTCTCCTTCTCTGGAGATATTCAAAACGCGCCTGGATGCAATCCTGTGCAATGTGCTCTAGGTGACCCTGCTTGAGCAGGGGGGTTGGACTAGATGATCTCCAGAGGTCCCTTCCAACCTCAGCGATTCTGTGATTCTGTGTTTGTGTGTGAGCAACTGACTCCCACCCTCCATCTCCAGTGATTACAATGGCAGCTTAGACAAGGAGCTCGCACACAGACATCTCTGTTGGGTACACTTTGGCTTGGGCAAGGAGAATCCCACCTCCTGCTTTTTTTTGTTTGTTTTGTTTTGTTTTTTTGTGGAGTTCCTGGTAGAGAGCTGAATCCCACCCATCCCAGGGGCTTCTAAATAGGCATGAGATGCCCAGATTGACTCATCTGAATCAAAACCTGAACCATGGGTAGATGACCTCCCTTCTTGTCCTCGCGTAGGTTCCTGCTTAGTTAGGAGAGAGACATTTCCACCTCTTGCAGATAACCATCCTGTGATGAGACAAATTGTAATGCCAGAATCAGTTTCCCTTCAGTGTTGAGGAAGAGACCAATGGTGATGATTTTAGTCTACTTCAGGGAACATTTCCCAGGAGGAGGCAGCACAAGGGACAGAGGAAGTCAGGACTTCAGCTGGGCCCCTGCTCCTGGGCAGGGCCAGGCTCCTGCAATGGAAGGAGCTAATGGCAACCTGGCAGCATTGCTGAGAGACAGCTGTGTCCAGAGGCAGCTCCTCTGCAAAGAGCAGCAGGGCTCTGGGCACTGCCTGCTGCTGCTAACATGAGATGAGAGAAGGCAGAGAGAAGTGCAAGGCAGTGTGGAGTGGGAGGAGAGAGGAGAGCTCCTTGTGGGAGGAATTTTCACAGCTCCTGACACAGTAAGTCTCTGGCTGCAGGGCAATGCTCCTGAGGTTCCTGGAGGAATCTTCTAAACCCATCCCATCCTATGACTGTTAGATTCAGTCATGAATTCAGTGACCTCTGGTCTGTGAGAAACTTCATCAAACCCGTTCAACTCCATCTCAGCCTACATGCATGCAGAGGAGGTCCTGCGACCATCTACTGATCCTGTCGACCATCCTCTCCCCACGGGGAGGCCTCATACAGGGTCTGTCAGAACAAAGATGTAGCCCAGCTTGTTGTTGCATGAACAGAGAGGAGAAACCGCCCCAGGAAACTCCTCCCAGCCCCAGCCCCTCACACCAGCCATTTCCAGCACTGGCCATTGCCCATGGTGCTGGTGAGGGGTGATCTTGGAATGTGACCAGCTCCATCTTCCTGCTGGGCTCAGCACCTGTGTAGGGGGGGATGGCCATCGTGCCTGGACTCTCTGCTGGCTCAGTGCTCAGCAGACCCCAGCACATGGCCTTCTGCTAACCCCAGGGGGACAGGATGAGGGCTGGGCAGGGCTGGGGACTGGTGGGAGGCTGCCGGGCAGGAGGGCTTTGGGGGATGGGGCACTGAGGATTGTCTTGGGGACCGTGCTAGCGGAGTGTTTCCCCACCCCTGAAAATACCCTCTCCTGTGTGGTGCCTGCACAGTGGGGTTGTGGGGCACATGCAGGGCAGCAGGGCTGGGTCAGCACAGAGATGGGGCGCAGATGGGAGACACAACACTCTAGAAGCTCCCGACGGTCATGCAGGGGACTCACTACTGCTAGACGGGTCGGGGGTCTCTCGGGGGATGCAGCCAGCAGCACTGCCTGCCAGGACCCCCAGATCCAGGACGGATGGTCGGTGTCAAGCACCGCAGCTCACACTGTTCCCCCGTCCTGTGTCATCGTCCTCTCTTAGGAACACCGCCGAGTGTGTCACTCCCTGCCCAGGTGTGGAGAGAAGCTGCTGGAGGTCTTCTCTTCCTATGGCTCCTGATCCCGGCTCTGCCCTGGTGTTGGCCCACAGGCTCTGCCCTGGGTCATGCTATGTCTCCATACGTTCTCCTCTGAGACCACGTAGCGACCTTGAGCACATAGCTCTCCTTAGAGCTGGCCACCATGGCCCGCCTCCATGGTCCCAGGAGATCCCAGGAAGGCTGTGCTTGGAGGTGAGGCTGTGATTGTCATCGGTCAACATAGATGGGATGGTCTGGCTGGGGGCCAAGGGGAGGAAAGCGCAAGAGACAAAAAGAAGATGAAGCAAAGTAAATATCTAGTGAATTTAAGGAAAAAACAAAGAAATGACCATGATAGCTGAGCAGCACTGGGGCAGGGGCCAGGAGATCTTTAAAAACTCTCCTGGAGAAGGCACTTACTAACCTGATCTGACTGTAAAGTTAGCCCAGGCCAGAGCAGATTGTGGTCCTGGAGATCTCCCAACCCAAATCCTCTAGGAGGAAGGGGCTGGAAAGTGGAGTCCTGGGCAGGGGACACTGCTGCGGGGTTGAGGCCTTGCTGGCATCTGTACTGCCTGGTCAAGCCTGAGCTCAGAGTCACACAGTGAGAGAGTTCATCCTCCAAAGGAGTCTCTGCTCCATGGGCAACAGGAGTCAAAGCAGTGCAGGGAGACTGCAGAAAAGTTCTCAGGAACATGCCAGGCATTCAGCCCCTTCGACTGCTGAGGTGTCCCCAGACTGGTGCTTTGCCTCCTGGGTCTGAAGGGCTGAGAAATCTTTAGAGCCAGAGCAGATCGGAGTCCCACCTCCTGGACTCATGGGTCACAGGGCATCAGCAGGGCTGTACTGGCTGCAGGGAGGGAATCAGTGCCCAGGGCATGAGCAGATCCCCCTCTGCCCTCCCCTCTCTCTTCACACCCCGGAACAGAGATCATGTTTCCCATGTTGGCCCTTCCTGCTGGGCTGTATTCCCAACCAGAAGGGACACAGGCTTCACCCTGGGGAAATGCAGGAGAGCCCAGTCTCATCTAGAGGAGCAGGGTCCCACCACACCTGCTGGGTGGCCAGGGCTGCAGGCTGCAGACCCCACTCTGTTCCCCGCACACCTCCTGCCAAGGGTTGGAGGGTGCCCAGCAGCAAAGCAGGCATGCCTGGGGGTCTGGTGCCATTGGGGTGGTGGCCTTTGGACCAGCCTCTGTCTGTAAGGGACTCAGGAGCTTCTCTGCCTCCATGTTAGTGGCAAAGTTAGTGTCCCAGCTTGTTCTCTCTGGGGAGCTGAGGATTTAATTCTCTGGAGAAAGCAAGAAAGAAACGCTTTTTTACATGGGACTTATACCACCCTGTAAACCCTCTACTGTCTTCTCCTGCTCTATCATCCCAGACATTCTTTGGCAGGGACATTTTTTGGTTTCTGACCCTGTTTTGAGCAGCAGGTTGCACTACAGGCAGCCTGTGGTCCCTTCAGCCTAAATAATCCTAAAATTATCCCAAATTATCCTAAAAGCCTATGATCTCAAGCCCCATTTCAAGCACAGAACAAATGTCTTTGGGACAGGAGTCACTTGTGCTTTATGGACCATCTAAAAGAAGGCAGGTGAACACCTCCTCCTCCTTCCTTGTTGACTGTAAGGGCAACCTGGGAGGCACTGCCTCAGGCATAGCTACATTACCCTGGAAGTTCTTTGCATTCACCTTTAACCACATACAAGTCCATTGCCTGGATCCTCTCAGTGGAGAGGGGAGAAATGCAGGCTTTTCTGTAGGGTGAGTTCTCTACCTCAGTAGTTGCACCTCTAGGTAGATGGTGCCATGCTGCCCTTTCTTTCTTGCCTGAAGCTCAGTCTGGATGGGGATGTGAATGTGGAGGTTGCCTGTTACTGCAGTGACCTTGTGATGGTGGAGAGGTAGGAGGAATAACAGAGTCACTGCCCTGGAGTGCAGCAGAGAGGATTTCCTCTTGTTCAGGATCTGCTTGTCAGGATCCCACAGGTGACTGCCCTGGAGGGCAGAAGAGCGATGGAAAAGGCCAGAGAGTCCATCAGGGCCTGAGGTGAGGCTGGCAGAGATGAGCAGGGACTTTGTGATTTAAGACTTGAAAAGGCAGAAGGAAGTGCACAGAGGGTTGGAAGGGCAATGGGCTACCCAGGAAGAAGACACAGCCATTGTGTGTGGTGGAAGGGATGGAGTTAGGCAAGCCAAAGATCAGCTGCAGCTGGAGCAGGAACTAGGAAGAGACGGGGAGGGCAACCAGAAGGGCTTCTGTAAGTACATGGGCAGGACAAGGAAGGAAGGCAGCCAAGGAAAATGTGGTTTCCCTGCTCAGTGGGGCAGGGGACGTAGTGACAAAGACAGGGGAAAGGCTGAGGAGCTCATTGCCTCTTTTACCTTGTCTTTTACTGGTATTGTCTACTGCCAGGCCTCCCTGGCCCACGAGTCCTTTGGCAGCATCTGTGTTAGCAAAGCCTCACCCATGGCAGAGGAAGATGCAGCTGGGGAGGACTTTTGCCCAGTGGGCACACACAAGTCCATGGGACCAGATGGGAAGCACCCCAGGGTGCAGGGAGAGGTGCCTGGATTCATTGCAACACTGCTGTTAATCATCTTTTAAAAGTCAGGGTAATCAGGGAGGTTCCTGATGACTGGGAAAAGGCAGACATTGCACCCATTTTCCAGAAGGGCAAGAGGGAGGAGATGGGCAACGACAGGCTGGTCCTCTTCCTCTCAGTCCCTGGGAAGGTGATGGAGCAAATCCTCCTGGAAACCATCTCCAAGCCTATGAAGGACAAGGCCTGGAAGAGGCAGCATGCGTTGACCAAGGGGAAATGGAAAGCATGCCTGACCAACCTGATTGCCTTCTGCCATCAGATGAATGGCTTTGTGCACAAGGGGAAAGCAGGGGATTTTGTGAATCTTCACTTTAGCAAGGCCTTTCACACAGTCCCTCATATTCTCCTTAGAGGCAAATTGTTGAGATCTGCCCTGGATCAATGGACCATAAGGCAGGTGGAAGATTGTCTGGACCATCAGGCTGAAACGCTGTGATCAGTGGTACAAGTTCCAAGTGGCAGCCAGTTACTAGCGGTATCCCTCAGTGATCACCATGTGGGGCAGGGCTGTTTAACATCTTTATGAATGGCCTGCACAGTGGATGGAGCGCACTCTCAGCACCTTTGTGGCCAATGCATGACTGGGAGGAGCCCCTGGGCAACCTCATCTAGTTCCCTCTGCATTGACCAGGGTGGCTGGGACTAGATGACATCCAGAGGTCTCGTCCACCCCAAGCTCTGTGATTCAGTGCACCGTTCCCTGGAGAGCTCTGTAAAGACGGCAGAGGCAGAGGAAGAAGAAAGGACAGAGAGGCAAAAGAAGAGACCTGAAACATGTCCATTTAAGTAAAGTAGTTCCTCAGAACAAAGTTTCTCCATGCAGGGGATTGCCAGCAAATGTATTTTGATGAAGAATGTATCTCTCTCTATATATGTTTATGCTCGCATAGACAGACTAATTCCTGTAGTGCATGAACATGGTGCTGCCAATGAATAAGGAAGAAAAAAATATTTGGCAATGGTAAAAACTGTGTGAAGTTTTGGAAATGAAGATTTTTTTTGTCAAAAAAAAAAAAAGAGACTCCTTTAAACCATTGCTTTAACACGGGTTTGTTGAGATTTGTGCAAATTTGGCCACCCAAAAATAGAGCATTTCCTTAAAGCTGGTCACCCTGCTTTCCTCACCAGTCGAGAGAGCCCGACACCTCACAGTGCGACATGCTCTGTGCAAAGAGTGAGGGGTGGCATGGACAGCCATGGGCAGGGGTGGTCTTCTGAGCACCAGGCTCTGTGTGAGACACAGCAATATCCTGTTTAGTGGTGTAGGCCTGATTATAACAGAAAAGTTTAGAAAAGGACATTAAAAATGACACAAGAAAGAAATTAAGACAAAGATTGAAAGCAAAGAAATGCTTTGTTATATTTTCCAGCTTTTCATTTTTTTGTGCTCTTATTGTCTTTCTTGATTTGTTCTGTTTTAGCATACTAGTGTTCTGGGGAGATTCTGCATTATCTTTCTGTCTGAAAAGGAAAGAAATTTTCAGAGCTGAGATGGGATGCAGTCACAGGGTCATGGAGGGCTAGTGCCATTGCAGGTGCCCTGGTCCCCTCTGCCCAACCTCCATCTGCAGCTCCGAGGGGCTCCAGTCTCCCGCAGGTCCCCTGTGAGAGCTGCCAGGCCCAGACAGGTACCTCAGAGATACCTGGGCCTCTCCAAGTGCCACTGGGTGCTTGTGGTTGGACACCTGAGCTCTGCCTGGAAAGGTGAAGAGCTGTTTTCTACATTAAAAAAAAGAAATATATGAGCACACTTTTATCAGCCGAAAGGACTGAATAATGTTAATAAAATGTCAGTGTTTTCCTATGATGATGTAATGGAAATTTTGAGGAAGGGCATGAATCACAGGAGAAGAAATGTTGATTTGCCCCTTAACTTGTGTTACCACTGCTCTGTCTGTTATGCTGTGGTTTTAACCTCACTGATCTTTCACATGGTTCCACATGCCCTGATTAAACTGATCATTTCTAAGTCAACTTTGCATCAGACGATCTGGACATATGCACTTTCCATAGTTTTCCAGTCTTTCTTCTCCCCTTATTCTTTACAATTTAGATACTTCTCAACTCTCTAGTTGCTGCTTTAAGCTTCAGGGAGTCTGAAGTTTGCCTTGTCTTTCAGCAGTCTAATTGTCTCTTCAACCAGTTCCTTCACTGTGTGTCTATCCAGCCTTTCCTATCTGTTTGTGAAGAACATTTCGAGGAAGGTTTTTCCTTGTAGACTGTGGACCTCACTGGAGGCACCTTGGACTTGACATACAGTTGAGGAGTGTCTTTAATTTCTTATGACACTGGATCAAGTTTATTTGTTTAATGGCAATTAAGACAAATCCTTCTGTGCCTTTTTGCAGCTAGTACTCTACAGAAAGCGAGGGAAGTGGTGCACATGAGCTGTAACATTTAGCTCCAGTCTTGAGTGGAAAAAGGTTAGATTTGAACAAGAGTGATCGAAGTCCCCAGTGGCTGATGAGAGAACTGTCAGTGCTGGGGAAGTGGAGAGGAAGGTTTTCCATACAGTGTCTGACCTCCAGGATGCTGCTTTTCCTACATGTCCAGACTTCATTAGGAGACACTCTTCATTAGGAGACACTATCAGTTGGAGAAAGTGGGTATCACTCTAGGTTGTAAGCTGAAAAATAAGGAAAACTTTGAAAGCAGAAATCCTTTTTTTTTTTTTGATGCTCATTGAAATCTTCCTCTTGTAAATACACTGCTGAAACCTCTCCAATTAGCCACAGCACAAGAATTGAAGAGCTGAAGAAAATTATGGGGAGAGGCATGGCTCCTTAGGGGTTTTTGCATCTTAATGACCCCTTGGGTGTCTTTGGTGCTGAGCCCATGAACCTCAGATGCTGAGAGGAGACTGAAGCAACCTCTCAAGAAGTTTACGTCAGAAGCAAATTCCAAGTTTCCGGGAGCATTAACAGGTCCCGCTGAGGGCCATTACACAGAAAGGCTCCCCAGGGGCTGATTAGAGCGGAAAGTTGGAGGCCCTGATTGCAGGTAGGCAAAGGCAATGTGAGGGTGACTGTGATGCCAAGTCAACCTTGATGTGTGTTATCAAGCAGAGTGACCAGGCACTGACAACCAGCCCCTGGGTAGGGTGATCCTTTCCCTCACATGTTGCTCAGGGCTCTTCCTGGGGGCAGTTTGGGGGTAGGAGTGCACAATGCCATGTGCAGGACAAAGTTACAGCACCTCACAGGCTCCTTGGAGGTGAGGAGGCAACGAGACCCAGTGCAATAAAGAAATGTCATCTTCTCGTAGGGCTTTGTGGCAGAAACACCAGCCATAGCTAAGAGGACAAAGACCTCAGTTCTTTTGGAGGCTTTCAGCTGTGGCATTGCCCTTGGTTGCCTCCACCACAAACTGTCCTACAGTGTGCCATTCCTGTGCCTCTTTCCCTGCAGCCTGTAGACACCCAATCTGCTTCTGCACCTTGCTCTCACTGTGGGATCTCCCCGCCTTTACTGACGTCTCTTTTCCCTCACTTGCTTTTTGTTGAAACACAAGCCAGGGGCTGGTCACAGACTCCCTCTGGGTGATGTGCTGCACCACAGCAGAAGTGACATTTCTTTTTCCTGAAGTCCAGTCTGTACCTTTCAAGCTGCAGTTTATTTCCCCTTTTTTGTGCTCTTTCCCGCTAACAAGAAAAGCTCCATCAGCTCTGAAGCCACCCTCCAAGCAGTCACATGCTACTACTGCACTGGCCTTAGCCTCCACTTCACCAGGCTAAAGCAGCCCAGGTCCCTCAGCCTCTCCATACACTTTAGGCCCAGAATCCCATATCGGCAGAGTCCTCTGGACCCTCTCCAGTTTCTCCCCATTGCTCCAGCACTGGACAGCCCACACTAGAACACACTCTTCTGGATGTGACCACACCAGTGCTAAGCTGAGGGGGATAATAATTCCACCCTCCATCTCCAGTGATTACAATGGGAGCTTAGACAAGGAGCTCCCATGCAGACACCAATGTTGTGCTCACTTTGGCTTGGACAAGGGGAATCTCAGCTCCTGTGTTTTTGTGGAGTTCATGGGAGGGATCTGAATCCCACTCCAGCCCAGGAGCTTCTAACCTGGTGTAAGATGCTTCAATGGACTCATCAGAATCAATACCTGAACCATGGGTGAATGACCTCCCTTCTTGTCCCTGTCTAGGTGTCCTGCCTAGTTCAGAGATAGGAATAGGGAGCTCCAGAGTGGGACATTTCCACCTCTTTCAGATAACCATCCTCTGATGAGACTAATTGTAATGCTGGAATCAGTCTTCCTTTAGTGCTTAGGGAGGGACCATCGGTGATTATTTTAGTCTACTTCAGGGAACATTTCCCAGGAGGGGGGAGCACAAGGGACAGAGAAATTCATGCCTTCAGCTGGGCCACTGTTGCCTAGTGGGGCCAGGCTTCTGGGATGGTAGGAGCTCATGGCAACCTGTCAGCACTGCCCAGAGACAGCTGTGTGCAGGAGAAGCTCCTCTGCAAAGAGCAGCAGGGCTCCAGGCACTGCCTGCTCTTGCTGACATAAGATGAGGGAAGGCAGAGAGAAGTGAAAGGCAGCGTGCAGTGGGAGGCCAGAGGAGAGCTCCTTGTGGGAGAAATCTTCACAGCCCTTTACACAGTAAGTCTCTGGCTGCAGGGTAATTCTGCTAAGGTGCCTGGAGGGGACTTCTGAGCCCAGCCCATCCCATGACTGATGATAGGCTTTTTAAGAATTGCTCTCCCTGTTCTTCTAGTGCATAGGAGGAAGAGATGCTTTAGAGCAGGGATACCCTGCTCCATCACACCATCACAGGGACAGGGCATGCTGCTACCTTCTCCCAGGGGCAGCTGCATGGGGGTGAAGCCTCGGTGTGCACTCAGGTCTGTGCAGGGCTGCAATTCAGAGAAGTTCAGAGCAGTGACTCTGCCACCTGTGAGAGTCAGCACTCAGCCTGCCTGGGGAACTCCCTACGGCGCTGCAGGACACAGCTCAGGGTGAGAGGAGCGACCCCCAGCAGGGCCGGTCCATTCTCCCATCGAGAGGGTGCTGCATGGATCAAGGCTGCTCACAGCTCTAGCTCGTGCACAGGAGATGTCTGAGGAGTCTTTTCATGAGGAATATCAAGAGAAGGGCTACTTCAAAGGGAAGGAGCTTTGGGTTTCTGTGCTTTCAGTTTTCTCCCTAATTTTGACAGGGAGAAAAGAAGTGAGAGATTTCTGTTTTGGCAAGGAAGTGGGACTCTGAAACATTCACTCTCAAGATTAGGTCTGTGAGAAATCTCATCAAGCCGCTTTATCCTCACCTTAGCCTACAGACAGCATTAGCATCACCTTTGTGGCCTTATAGGAGTTTATGTGACCTGCTCCTTAGGACCTGCATGCCCAGAGATGCCCCTGGACAGTGCTCCATCCTGGGAGGTTTCTGTAGGGCGGAACTGAGCACAGAGAGGGTGAGAAGGGGCCTGGGAGCACTGACCAGGAAAAGATGTTGTGACAAAGAAAGAGCTGCCAGCAGGGACAGCTCCAGGCAGCAGAGACAGGCAGGGAATGAGAGGGAGCTGCCAGCAGAAACATCGTGGGAGAATGGATTTAGGCAAGTCATGGTCAGTACTTTTGATGCCAACATCTTCCTCTGAGCAAGCCCCCTGTGTCTCCTCTCCCACCCAGCAGAGCCTCTGCCCTGAAAGTAATGGAGTCCAGGGCATGAGCCCTCTCCTCTGCAGCCAGACCTCCGGCATAGGAGAGGGGCCTCTCTCTTGCCACGGGCCCATTTCATGCTGCCTGACAAAGGAACTGAGAGTGACTGCCCTGCAATGTCGTCGTCTGCGAGGTGGCATGCCCAGCTGGGTAAGGCTTTCCTGAGTTCCCGTCTGTCTCTCTTTTTCCTTGTCTCTCTTGTCAGCAGGATCATGGGGTTGCTCCTTGTTTCTCTTCCTATCCACGCTGCTCCTGTTCTTGCTCTCAGGCTCTCAGGGGTGGGCTTCAGACATCAATGCTGCAAGTTGCACGACAGAGGGGTCTGCATGGGAATGAGGTTGCCCCAGCCCCCTTCTGATCTGTGGAGCTCTGGGGTTGGGAAGTGAGCTGACTCTCCCTTAAGCAGACACTATGTTCAGTCCTAACGGTTCTTTGACTGTTTCCCTGTGGTGTCCTGCTGGGCTGCAACCTGCCCTCTAGAAAGGAACAGTTGTCTCATAGCACCTCTATGATATCTGAGAGACAAATGAGGAAGGTGCAGAGCTGCTGAGAGTACGGAGCTGGTGGTGGGAGGCAATATATGGGCATCTGAAAAGAGCCCTGTGTGTCCTTGGCTAGAAGGGGAGTGTGGAGACCTCCCTCTGGTGCGCTGAGAAAGTCAGAGAAGGTTGGAGATCTGCACTTTGAAACTGGATTCGTCTGCTCTCAGCAAGGGGTGGTTTCTTTCTGGGGCAACCTATGAGTGTGATCGTCCTCCAGCTCAAAGAGTTGCAAGCACAGGACAGCTGGGAACAAGACTAATAGACAAAGTAGCTGTCCTCACTCTGCAGCAAGGGACAGGGAATCCATTTTTCCTGCCAAGGATTTCTACCCTCAAGGAACACTCCTCAGGGGTGACAAGGACATCTAAAAGAAAATAAAAATATTAAAAAATCCCTAAAACTCTGTTTCTCAACTCTCATTCTTTACAAATCAGAGTGAAGACACTGAAAAGCCTTTCTACATGATGGGTGGATTTCACCTGACAGAAACTGTGAATGTCAGAGCTAGTCACTCCCGTTGCCCCATTCCCACTACTGTACAGCAGTACAGGCTCCTCTGGAGCCCATGGGCAGAGATCCCTGCCCCCTACAGCACACTCAGTGATCACAAAGTGGAGCTCAAGCAAGGGAGCTGCACAAAGATCCTCTCAGTAAAGAGAGAGGCAATGTGGGGGCTTGTATGAGAACTGGAAGATTTGGGGTTGTTTTTCTGCTTGAAAAGTCTCTCCTCACTTGTCAATGTCTTTTCTTCTTTGGACAGTCCCCCATGCCTGCAGATAGCAAAATGTCCAACAGCAGCTCCCTCAATGAGTTCCTCCTCGTGGCTTTCGCGGACACACGGGAGCTGCAGCTCTTGCACTTCTCGCTCTTCCTGGGCATCTACCTGGGTGCCCTCCTCAGCAATGGCCTCATCATCACAGCTGTAGCCTGTGACCACCGCCTCCACACCCCCATGTACTTCTTCCTCCTCAACCTCTCCCTCCTCGATCTTGGCACCATCTCCACCACTGTCCCCAAATCCATGGCCAATTCCCTGTGGGACAGCAGGGCCATTTCCTACTCAGGATGTGCTGCCTAGGTCTTCCTGGTTGTCTTCTTGTTTGGAGGAGAGTTTTCTATTCTCACTGTCATGGCCTATGACTGCTTTGTTGCCATCTGCAGACCCCTGCACTACGGGACCATCATGGGCAGCAGAGCTTGTGTCAAAATGGCAGCAGCTGCCTGGGCCACTGCTTTTCTGTATGCTTTGCTGCACACTGGGAACACATTTTCCATACCACTCTGCCAAGGCAATGTGGTGGCCCAGTTCTTCTGTGAGATTCCCCAGATCCTCAGGCTCTCCTGCTCTGACTCTTACCTCAGGGAAGTTGGGCTTATTGTGGTTGGTGCCTCTTCATTCTTTGGGTGTTTTGTTTTCATTGTGCTGTCCTACGTGCAGATCTTCACAGTTGTGCTGAGGATCCCCTCTGAGCAGGGCCGGCACAAAGCCTTTTCCATGTGCCTGCCTCACCTGGCTGTGGTCTCCCTGTGTATCAGCACTGTCCTTTTTGCCTACCTGAAGCCCCCCTCCCTCTCTTCCCCAGCTATGGATCTGGTGGTGGCTGTTCTCTATGCAGTGGTGCCTCCAACAGTGAACCCTCTCATCTACAGCATGAGGAACAAGGAGCTCAAAGATGCCCTGAGGAAAGTGATTTCATAGACATTTTTCAGCAGTGGTAAAATTGCCTTTGCTCTCCACAAATGACTCCCCCTGTGCCCCATACCAGGACTGAGCTTTGTTTGTTCACTTTATTTTTATTATTGCTATTATTATTATTATTATTAGTTATCATGTTGCTACACAAATGCTTGGATTCATTGCACTTTTACTGAGACTGCTCTGTCTCACCTGGTACCCACATAAAATTGTGTCTAATGCTGCATCAGAACTGACTCCCTCTCAGTATCTCTGTAATAAAGTAAGTTCTGCACAGTGCAGTGCCTGAAGGCTGGGCTTTTCTTCCAAAGCTGGTGTCAAGAATAGGCCTCAGGAATTGCATGTGAAAAGGGCCTGCTGGGCAGGGTTGTCCATGGGTTTAGAAGCATAAAGCTCATAATCATGTAATGATCTCTTAGAGACCAAGGGCTGGATTTAGGACTCTCCCATCACTGTCCAGTAACAGTGGCGATGAACAATTGTCAATGATGATGTACAAACCCAGGGCCGTTCAACATGTTAAAGCACAGTGTCAGATGCTCATCCTCCTGGAGAGGAATCTGGAGGTGCCAGGAGAGCTCCGGGAATCTCCTGGGACAGTGTGTGCCTGGGGTGGGCACTGAGTGGAGCCTCACAAAGGGAGAGGTCCTCCAAGGTGGAGTTCCCTAAAGGTAAAACACTAAACCCAAATATCTATGGGCAAAGGAGGACTCTGCCATCCCAGCAGAGGCAGTGGGGACCCATGTGTCATGGGGAAGGGAGACGGGAGAGCGATTCATGTTGTCAGTGTGATACCAGGGGCAAGATGTAGAGGCGCACCTGGACTCAACTAGCACCCTTGCAAATGCTCCCTAGTCCCTCCAAGCACCTGCCACATGCGCAGTCCCTGGAGGGATTAGAGGCCCTGATCCCCATTTGGTTGGGTCTGCTTCCCACCCTGACCAGCATGGCCAGTGCAGAGTGACCCTGTGACCCTGTGGCCCCACAGCCCGCTCACTCTGCAGAGCAGAACCATCAGCTCAGGGCCCTGGGGCAGAAGAGGGGAGGGGGTGTGGGAATGGCCAACGAGATCAGAGGAGGGATTGGGAGAGATGAGAAGGAAGTGGAACTGGGCTTGAAATTGCCGACCTTTAATCCAAGACGATGTTCAGAGTTTGGGCACACTGAAGTGAGCTCGCGGTGCAGAGCCAGAAGTCCTTGCTCTGCTGGTCCTCCACATGGCCTGGGAAGTGCCTGAAGAAGGATTAATGCTCCCCAGCCTCCCAGCTCCTTGTGCCATCATCCCTCCTGACGGGTGGCACCAAAAAGAAGGCTGGGAGCCCTTCTGGGAGCTTGTGTTGAAGGAAGCAGCACCCCGGAGCCATATCAGTTGGCTGCTGTCCCTCAGGCCCTGTCCCCAGCACATCTACTTCAGACAATCTGTGTGTCTTCAGACACCCTGTGTGCTGGTCCATACCCCAAATGTCTCCCCCAGACAAGGCTCCATGCCCACCTGGAGGACTGGGCATACAGCTGTGAGCCCTGGGAGGACAAACCCTCTCCTGGGTTCTCTGCAAGGCTGGCAGGGAGCATGCAGAGGATGTCCTGGGGCCATCTACTGGGCCTGTAGACCATCCTCTTCCCATGGGGGACCTCATACAGGGTCTGTCAGAACAAAGATGCAACCCAGCTTGTTGTTGCATGAACAGAGAGGAGAAACTGCTCCAGGAAACTCCTCCCAGACCCAGCCCCTCACACCAGCCATTTCCAGCACTGGCCATTCCCCATGGTGCTGGTGAGGGGTGATCTTGGAATGTGACCAGCTCCATCTGCCTGCTGGGCTCAGCAGCTGGTGAGGGGTGATCTTGGAATGTGACCAGCTCCATCTGCCTGCTGGGCTCAGCAGCTGGGTGGGGGGAATGTCCAGCCCTGCCTGGCCTCTCTCCCTGGGCCCAGGCACCAGCAGACGCCAGAGCATGGCCGTCTGCTAACCCTGGGGGGACAGGATGAGGCCTGGGCAGGGCTGTGGACTGGTGGGAGGCTGCCAGGCAGGAGGCTTTAGGGAATGGGACACTGAGGTCTGTCATGGGAACCATGATGGGGACAGATTTCCCCACCCTAGAACACACTCTGTCCTGTGCAGTGACTGTACAGTGGGGCAGTGGGGCTGTGGAGCCACGTGCAGGGCAACAGGGCTGGGCCAGTGCAGGGATGGGGCACAGATGGGAGTCATGACACTCCAGGAAGCTCTCGACGGTCATGGAGGGGACTCACTGCTGCTAGCAGGGTCGGGTGTCTCTCAGGGGCTGCAGCCACCAGCACTGCCTGCTAGGACTTCCAGACGCAGGACAGGTGGTTGGTGCCCATCATCACAGCTCATGGTGCCACCTCTCCTGTGTCACCATTATCTCTCAGGAGCACCTCCAGGTGCGTCGCTCCCTGTTCAGGTATAGAGAGGAACTGCTGGAGGTCTCTTCTCACAGCTGCGGGTCCCAGCTCTGCCCTGGTGTCAGCCCACAGGCTCTGCCCTGGGTCATGTTCTGTCTCCATACGCTCTCCTCTGAGACCATGTAGAGACTTGCAACACATAGCTCTGCTTGGAGCTGGCCACCACGGCCTGCCTGTGTATTCCCAGGAGATCTCAGTATGGCTGTACTTGGAGGTGAGGCTGTGACTGTCCTCGGTCAAAGTAGATGAGATGGTGTGGCTGGGGGCCAAGGGGAGGAAAGCATAAGAGACAACAAGGCGAAGATGAAGGAAGGGAAATTTCAAAGGAGTTTAACAAAAAAATAAAGAAACAGCCATGGTAGCTGAGCAGCCCTAGGGCAGGGGCCAGCAGATCTTTAAAAACACTCCTGGAGAAGGCACTTACCAACCTGACCTAACTTTAAAATTAGCCCATCTCAGAGCAGATTGTGGTCCTGGAGATCTCTGGTGGTCCCTCCCAACACAAATCCTGTACAAAGAAGGAGTTGGAAAGATGATTAGGGGACTGGAACATCTCCCCTGTGAAGAAAGGCTGAGAGAGCTTGGCCTGTTTAGCCTGGAGAAGAGAAGGCTGAGAGGAGATCTTATCAATGTGTACAAGTATCTGAAGGGAGGGTGTCAAGAGGATGGGACCAGACTCTTTTCAGTGGTGCCCAGTGACAGGACGCGAGGCAACGGGCACAAACTGAAACACAGACAATTCCATCTGAACATGAGGAAAAACTTTTTCACTGTGAGGGTGACAGAGCACTGGAACAGGTTGCCCAGAGAGGTTGTGGAGTCGCCTTCTCTGGAGATATTCAAAACACGCCTGGACACGATCCTGTGCAATGTGCTCTAGGTGACCCTGCTTGAGCAGGGGGGGTTGGACTAGATGATCTCCAGAGGTCTCTTTCAACCTCAACCATTCTGTGATTCTGTGAAGAGTGGTACAAAGTCCATGACTATCCATGACTAATGGTTACCGTAACATTCTTCAGAGGTCAATACTGGAGGATACCAATGAGGAGGGAAGCCAAAACAAAACCCCTTTCCATTGTCTTCAGTGGCTGCAGAATGAAGCCTGGTTTTAGTGTGAAAGAAAAAAGATTGGGACTGAATGTTCTGAGGGTTATTATAAACTTCTTGATGCCTTCTATGCTCTTCAGTAAAACTTCCTCTGTTCACATCTCAGTCTGCCCTGAACTCCATTCTTCCCCTTGCATCAGGACTGTGGAGCAAGAACTGAGTCCAGGGAAATGCCACACTAATAATCTGGGCAGCCTGGGGAGCCCACTGAAAGAGTAATTATGTGTGTGAGACCTCACAGCACAGGCCTGGAAAAGCCAAGTGGCCTTGACCCTCCCAAGGTCCCAAGGATCCCAAGCCCTGACCCTTGGGGCTGGATATGGCCTCCTCTGCTCATGCCATGGGCTCATGACACACCTCACAGAGTAAGATAAATTGCTGTGGGAGAGGTGGAGGAAGAAAGAAGAAAAGAATCAAAAAGAAGGGAATTCAGGCCATGAGTCCCACCAGGAGACATCTCCAAATGCAGGTGGATTTACCCCCTCTCTGGCAAGGCCGTTTCTTCCATGACCAGTAGCACCTGGGGAAAGGAGGGTCTTTTCCTGACGGTCCTCATGGGATGCAGGGCAGCAAGATTTTAGAGACCCCTTCCAGCCAAGGGGGAGTTGTTGGGCACTCAAAGAAAGATTTCAGCCTGGGACCTTGAAGTCCTGGGTGGCTGAAGATGACGAGATGCCTCCCATGTGTGGCTCACAAGGGACCTGAGTCACATCATGGCCACCTCTGAAATGCCCCCAGAAGCAGAACCTATAACATCTGGCCTGAACAAGACCTGCAGCATTTCCCTACCTTTCCCTGGGCACCTCCAGCTCTCTTTTCAGCTCCTCAACACTGGGGAGCGGTCTCGGTTCCTGGAGTGGTGGGGAAGGCACCAGTGACTGCCAGCCCTGCCACTACACCCAGAATTTCGTTGTGCTGAACTAAACGAAGTCCCCAGGGTGCTGCCTGCAGCTGACTGGATGGGCACAGATGGGACCTGGCCATTCCTCTTCCTCCAAAGCATGTTGCTTGAGGAAGTGCTGGAAGAAGAGGCCTGGTGGGATCCTCATGGCACTGCACTGCCTGGGGCTGTGAAAAACCCCTGCACACAATTCCTGGGCCAGGCACTTTTGGACAAGCAGGCAGCAGTGCTTATGGGAGTCCATCAGGAGCATGCCCTCCAGTTGGGCAGGGAGACCTCAGTCTCTTGTCAGGCTGTAGGAGAGCAGCTGGTCACTCAGAGGACTGGGGGGAGGAGGGACAGGTCCCATGGCTCGTGAGGTGAAGGTGCTGAGGTGTGCCTGGGGCCAGGGCACTGCTACCTCCTCGGCCCTCTGCCAGCTCCTGGGAAGCCACTGCAGGAGCAAGAAAATCCTGGAGAACAGCCTTCCCCATGTTCCTGGGAGTGAATCACAGGGTTACTTCTGTGTGAGAACGTGACCGTCCAGCAGCAGGCACATGACCCAGATACGGGCCTGTAAGGTCAGTGCTACTTCAGTACCTGATAGACAAGAACCAGGCACATGGCTTCAATTCTGACTGTGAGGTCACTTCTGCCTCAGTACCTGATAGGCCATCAGCAGGCTCTTCGCTGGGGTAGGTTCCTGTGAAGTCACCTCTGCCTGTGCTGCTGTTGGGCCAGAAGCAGGTTAATGGCATCATTGTTGTATGTGAGGTCACTGATGCCTGAAGAAATGACAGGCCACTGGCAGGCACAGGGTCAGCAAAGTGGCTGTGATGTCATTCCAATGTGAGAAGCTTATAGACCAACAGCAGGAAGATGGCTGTGAAATGTACTGTGAGGGCACTTCTGCCTGAGCACCTGATAGGCAAGTAGCAGGAAGGTGCTTGGGATGTTGACTGTGAGGTGACTGCTGCTTCAGTACCTGATCTGCCAAAAGTGGGACGTGGTTGTGATGCTGAGAGTGAGCTCACATCCTTCTCTGTAGATTGCATGCCGTCAGCAGGCCCTTGCTTGCTGTCGGTTCATGTAAAGTCACGTCTGTCTGCTGCTGGTAGGCCAGAAGCAGGTTATGGCTTGAGTGTAGGCTGTGAGGTCACTTCTGCCTGAGTCCCGGACAGGCCAGCAGCAGGAAGGGCATCAGCAAAGCAGCTGTGAGGTCACTACAGGCTGAGCAGCTGAGCAGCAGCAACAGGGCTGTGAAATGGCTGGTGAGGCCACTTCTGCCTCTGGAGACGACAGGCCAGAAAGGCGCTGGCCTTGCAGGGCTGTTCCCTGCTGGGCTGGGGCTCTCCAGGGAGGCCTGAGCCACCCCCAGGCTGCGCTGGGCAGGGGGCTTGTGCCGGGCTCCCGCTGCCGTGGATCCAGCAGGGTGCCTGGAGTGCGTGGAATAGACTCATCACCGAGTTCATGCAAGCAGGGATTTGGATGGCTTCTCTGGGACTTTTTGGACACTGGAAGAAAGAGCCTGCTGTTGCATTTAGAAAGAAACACTTATCAGCTGGTAGAAATGAAGCGCACACAGCACAGATCTATGAAACCACAGTTCCTGCCATTGTGTGGGGAGTCTGTTGTTCTACACAAGTTCTCTGTCATGAAATATATATATATATATAAAACCAATACACACACATATATACACACATATATGTGGATATACGTATATATATAAAACAGATATATTTCTTCTTTACAGCCTTTCCTTCCTTCTGCTTCTTTATTGCCCTGGAGCTCAGTCCTGAGTTCCCAGTGTAGCCAAGCAGATCTCCCAAGATGTCTGCTAGTTTTACTGAGTACCACTATGGACTATTTCTGTGCTTGCTGGGTGCTGTCCTTAAAGACCTGCTGGCTTTCCTGAGCTGCTGGGCCCTTCAGAACTGCCTCCCATGGGATCCCCCACCAGTCCCCTCAACAGGCCCAAGTCTGCCCCTCTGAAGCCCAGGGTCTGTGCTCCTCTACTATCCTTCCTCACTCCACTCAGGAGCTGGAACTCTACTTTTTCTTCATCACTGGAGGCAAGGCAGACACTGACTGTACCATCCCTGATCAGTTCCTCCCTGTTTGAAATTTTCAGATACAAACAGGCATCACAAATCGTGCATTTGTGCTAAGAAGCTGTCCCTGATGCCCTCCAGAAACCTCCTGGCCTGCTTGCACTCTGCTGTTTGGCCTTCCAGTTCATGTCAGGGGGATTAAAGTCCCCCCGATAAGAACCAGGGTCTGTGATCCACAGACTTACTCACATTGCTTAAAGGAAACTGCGTCCACCTCCTCTATACCTCCCATTGCGTTGTCACCCTTGTCACCCACAAGCTTGCACCCAAAGCCTTGCCTTAACGTTTTAGGAGCTCCACACGTTTGAGCTGTCCCTTCACAGAAAGGGCATCCCCTTTCCTCATCTTCCCCGTTGCTCTCTCCTGAAGAGTTTGTACCCTACCATCAGGGCTCTCCTATCGTGCAAGTGATCCCACCACATCTCAGTACTCTAGCAATGTTTCAGTCAGATTGGTCATGGTGCAACAAAGCAGGTGGCAATGTCATGGTGAAAGGAGGTTCCCACTAAGAGAGCAAAGCCTGCAGTGCCCAAGGCCAGTGAGAAACAGAGGAGGGCTGTGCAGAAATGGCAGGAGAGAGGTTTGCTGCCTGAGTTGACTCTGCAGCACCTTGGTGCCCTTTGACAGAGGTGAACCAATGTCCAGGCAGGACAAGGTGCCAGTGAAAAAGTCCCTGGCCTGGACAGCCTGCAATTAAGCCACCTTGAGGTCATCATTAGACCTTTCCCTGTTCATATCATCTGGGGGTGAGAAGAGGTTCAGGGGAAGGAGAGCAAGATGGGGTTTAGTGTGCAGAGACTAGAGCAGAGACCTTGGTGTGATGTGCCTCCCCCATTTATGCAGCACGCTTGGATATGGGCAGTGCAGACTGTGCCCGAAGGCAGAGGTAGGATTCATTTGTTTGGGCACAGGGAGGAAACGCAAGATGCCCTGGGGCACTTGCCCAGCACCACTCCAAAAGGACATGGCTTTCCTGTAGGGGCCATACTGTATGTGCTAGAAACATGCAGTTGTGCTGGGCACCCCAGACATCTGACATGGCCCTGCCAGTCTTTTTTTTGTCATTACATGTAGTGTCTGCCCTGGATTACATCAGGATTTTGCACTGTAGGGATCTGCTTGTGTCACAGCTTCCTAGTGAGTGGTGCTCTAGCAGTATTAGGCATCTGGGGTCATTTGAGATGGCCAGGGAAATTCCCCACCTGGCCCCCACCTCATGCTCCAGAAGGATGCAGGTCTCACAGTCACTCCATCAGAGCAAGCAGACACTGGCACATGTCTTGGACCACCTCTGTCTCTTCAACTGTCCCCAGGTGTTTGTGTGGGAGCAACTGACTCCCACCCTCCATCTCAGGTGGTTATAACGTGAGCTTAGACAGGGATCTCACACGCAGACATCTATTTTGTGTACACTTTGGTTTGGGCAAGGAGAATCCCACCTCCTGCTTTTTTTTTTGATGTTCATGGGAGAGAGCTGAATCCCACCCATCCTTGGGGCTTCTAAAGGGGCATGTGATGCCCAGATTGACTCATCTGAATCAAAACCTGAACCATGGGTAAACGACCTCCCTTCTTGTCCTCGAGTCTGTCCTGCCTAGTTAGGAGTGAGACATTTCCACCTCTTGCAGATAACCATCCTGTGATGAGACAAATTATAATGCTGGAATCAGTCTTCCTTCAGTGTTGAGAAAGAGACCAATGTGGATTATTTTAGTCTACTTCAGGGAACATTTCCCAGGAGGAGGCAGCACAAGGGACAGAGAAAGTCAGGACTTCAGCTGGGCCCCTGCTCCTGGGCAGGGCCAGGCTCCTGCAATGGAAGGAGCTCACAGCAACCTGGCAGCACTGCTGAGAGACAGCTGTGTGCAGGAGCAGCTCCTCTGCAAAGAGCAGCAGGGCTGCAGGCTCTGCCTGCTGCTGCTGACATGAAATGAGACAAGGCAGGGAGAAGTGAAAGGCAGTGTGGAGTGGGAGGAGAGAGGAGAGCTCATTGTGGGAGGAATCTTCACAGCTCCTGACATGGTAAGTCTCTGGCTGCAGGGCAATGCTACTGTGGTTCCTGGAGGGATCTTCTAAACCCATCCCATCCTACGACTGATAGATTCAGGCATGAATTCAGTGACCTCTGGTCTGTGAGAATCTTCATCAAACCCCTTCAACCCCACCTCAGCCTACAGACAGCACCAGCAGCACCTTGACTGCTTTATAAGAGTTGTTCTGACCTGCTCTTTAGCACCTGTGAGAACAGAGATACCTGTGCCCAGTGCCCTGTCCTGGGTGGTTTCTGTAGGGCAGAATGGAGCCCACAGAGGGTGGGATGGGGTCTGTGAGCACTGACTGGGAAAAGATGTTGGGACAGAGTAAGAGCTGGCAGCAGGGACAGTGCCGGGTGTCAGAGATGGGCAGGGAATGAGAGGGAACTGCTAACAGAATCGTCATGGGAGAATGGATCTGAGCAAGTCTTGGTCAGTCCCTCCAATGCAGACAGCTTCTTCCGAACAAGCCCCCCATGTCTCTTCTCTGACCCAGCAGAGCCTCTGCCCTGACAGCCATGGAGTCCAGGCTCTGAGAGTGACTGCCCTGCGTTGTCACCATCTGTGAGACAGCATGCCCAGCTGGGTAAGGTGAGGGCTTTCCTGAGTGCCCATCTGCCCCTCTCTCCTTGCCTCCCTTGGCAGCAGGATCATGGTGTTGCTCCTTGTTTCCCCTCCTCTCCATGCTGCTCCTGTTCTTCTCTCAGGCTCCCTGGGTTTGGTGGGTTTTCAGCTGCAGTACAGACACCTGCCCTGTGAGTTGTGCAAGAGAGGGGTCTGCTTGGGAATGAGGTGTCTGCAGCCCCCTTCTAGCCTCGGTGGCTGCAGGAGATGCAGTCTGTGGTGTTGGGAATTGAGCTGACTTTCCCTTAAGGAGAGCCCATCTTCAGTCCTTAATGTCCTTTGACCATTTCCCTGTCATGTCCTGCCAGACTTTGAGCTGCCCTCCAGAAGGGCACTGCTGCCTCATAGCATCTCTGTGATGTCCAAGAGACCTGTGAAGAATCTGCAGAGATGCTGAGAGTATGGAAATGGTGTTGGGAAACTGTATATGGGCATCTGAAAAGAGCCCTGTGTGTCCTTGCCGAGAAGGGGAGTGTCGACATCTCCCTCTGGTGCCCTGAGAAAGGGAGAGATGGTCGTAGACCTGCGGTTTTGAATCTGGACTCGTCTGCTCTCAGCAGGGGCTGGTTTCTTTTTAGGGCAACATATGAGTGTGATTGTCGACCAGATCAAAGAGTTGCAAGCTCAGGACAGTTGGGAACGAGAATAAACAGACAAGCTGTCCTCACTCTGCACCAAGTGACAGTGAATCCATTTTTGTCAGGACTCAGTAGAAATGCCAAGGATTTCTACCTTTGAGGAACACTCCTCAGGGGTGACAAGGACATCTAATAGAAAATAAACACCATTTAAAAATCTCTAAAACTCTGTTCCTCAACCCTCATTCTTTACAATGTAGAGTGAAGATGCTGAAAAGCCTTTCTACATGACGGGTGGATTTCACCTGACAGAAACTGTGAATGTCAGAGCTAGTCACCTTCCTTCCCCCTTTCCCACTACTGTAAAGCAGGACGGACTCCTCTGGAGCCCACGGGCAGAGGCCCCTGCTCCTCACAGCACCACACTCAGCCAGTGCAAAGTGGACCTGAAGCAAGGGAGCTGCTCACAGATCCTCTCCATAAAGACAGAGGTAATGTGGGGGGTTGCATGAGAACTGCAACATTTGGGGGGGTTTCTTTGCTTTAAAAATGTCTCTGCTAACTTCTCAATGTCTTCTCTCCCTTGGACAGTCCCCAAACCCCAGAGGCAGCAAAATGTCCAACGGCAGCTCCCTCAACGAGTTCCTCCTCCTGGCATTTGCGGACACACGGGAGCTACAGCTCTTGCACTTCTCGCTCTTCCTGGGCATCTACCTGGGTGCCCTCCTCAGCAATGGCCTCATCATCACAGCCGTAGCCTGCGACCACCACCTCCACACCCCCATGTACTTCTTCCTCCTCAATCTCTCCCTCCTCGACCTTGGCTCCATCTCCACCACTGTTCCCAAATCCATGGCCAATTCTTTCTGGAACAGCAGGGCCATTTCCTACTCAGGATATGCTGCCCAGGTCT
Organism: Apteryx mantelli; assembly: GCF_036417845.1. Taxonomy (NCBI): domain Eukaryota; kingdom Metazoa; phylum Chordata; class Aves; order Apterygiformes; family Apterygidae; genus Apteryx; species Apteryx mantelli. The sequence continues at coordinate 10,034,645 of NW_027118553.1, read as the reverse complement.
TCCTGGTTGTCTTCTTGTTTAGAGGAGAGTTTTCTATTCTCACAGTCATGGCCTATGACCGCTTTGTTGCCATCTGTAGACCGCTGCACTACGGGACGATCATGGGTGGCAGAGCCTGTGCCAAAATGGCAGCAGCTGCCTGGGCCAGTTGTTTTCTCAATGCACTGCTGCACACTGCTAACACATTTTCCATACCACTCTGCCAAGGCAACACAGTGGAGCAGTTTTTCTGTGAAATCCCCCAGATCCTCAAGCTCTCCTGCTCAGACTCCTACCTCAGGGAAGTTGGGCTTGTTGTGTTTAGTCTCTGTTTATTCTTTGGGTGCTTTGTTTTCATTCTGCTGTCCTATGTGCAGATCTTCAGTGCTGTGCTGAGGATCCCCTCTGAGCAGGGACGACACAAAGCCTTCTCCATGTGCCTCCCTCACCTGGCCGTGGTCTCCCTGTGTGTCAGCACTGCAATGTTTGCCTACGTGAAGCCCCCCTCGATCTCCTCCCCAGCTCTGGATCTGGTGGTGGCTGTTCTGTATTTGGTAGTGCCTCCAGCAGTGAATCCTCTCATCTACAGCATGAGGAACAAGGAGCTCAAAGATGCCCTGAGGAAAGTGATTTCATGGACTTTTTTCAGCAGTGGTAACATTGCCTTTGCTCTCCACAACTGAATCCCAGTTTATCCCAAACAGCCCTGAGCTTTGTCTGTTCACTTTATTTTTACAATTATTATTATTACTACTATTATTATTATTATTATTATTTGTTATCATGTTACTAAACAGATGCTTCGATTCATTCCACCTTCACTGAGACTGCTCTGTCTCACCAGGTGCCCATATAAAATTGTGTCCAGCACTGGGTCAGAGCTGACTCCCTCACAGCATCTCTGTAATAAAGTAGCTTCTGCCCAGTACAGTGCCTGAAGGCTGGGCTTTTCTTCCAAAGCTGGTGTCAAGAATAGGCCTAAAGAACTGCATATCAAAAGGGCCTGCTGGTCAGGGTTGTCCATGGATTTAGAAGCAAAAAGCTCATAATCATGTAATGATCTCTTAGAGAACAAGGGCTGGATTTAGGACTTGCCCATTGCTGTCTAGTAGCAGCGGAGATAATGAATTGTGAATGATGATGTACAAACCCAGGGCCGTTCCACATGTTAAAGCACAGTGTCAGATGCCCGTCCTTCTGGAAGGGAATCTGGAAGTGCCAGGAGATCTCCGGGAATCTCCTGGGACAGTGTGTGCCTGGGGTGGGCAGTGAGTGGAGCCTCACAAAGGAAGAGGTCCTCCAAGGTGGAGTCACCTAAGGGTAAAGGGCTAAACCCAAGTATCTATGGGCAAAGGAGGACTCTGCCATCCCAGCAGAGGCAGTGGGGACCCATGTGTCATGGGGAAGGGAGACTGGAGAGTGATTCATGTCATCAATGTGACACCAGGGGCAAGATGTAGAGGCACACCTGGACTCAGCTATTACCCTTGGAAATGCTCCCTAGTCCCTCCAAGCACCTGCCACATCCACAGTCCCTGGAGGGATTAGAGGCCCTGATCCCCATTTGGTTGGGTCTGCTTCCCACCCTGACCAACACGGCTAGTGCAGAGTGACCCTGTGGCCCTGTGGCCCCACAGCCCGCTCACTCTGCAGAGCAACACCACCAGCTCTGCAGGGAACAGGGGAGGGGGTGTGGGAATGTCCGATGAGATCAGAGGAGTGATTGGGAGAGATGAGAAGGAAGTGGAACTGGGCTTGAAATTGCCGACCTTTAATGCAAAACAATGTTCAGAGTGTGGGCACACTGAAGTGATGTCCCAGTGCAGAGCCAGAAGTCCTTGCTCTGCTGGCCCTCCACATGGCCTGGGAAGTGCCTGAAGAAGGATTAATGCTCCCCACGCTCCGACCTCATAGTGTCATCCTCCCTCCTGAAGGGTGCCACCAAAAGTAAGCCTGGGAGCCCTTCTGGGATCCTGCATTGAAGGAAGAAGATCCCGGGAGTCATATCAGTTTGCTGCTGTCCCTCAGGCCCTGTCCCCAGCACATCTACTTCAGACAATCTCCCCCACCCTGTGTGTTGGTCCTCACCCCAAAAGTCACCCCCAGACAAGCCTCCATGCCCAGCTGGAGAACTAAGCATGCAGCTGTGAGCCCTGGGAGGACAAGCCTTCTCCTGGGTCCTCTGCAGGGCTGGCAGGGAGCAGGCAGAGGAAACCCTGGGGCCATCTACTGGGCCTGTAGACCATCCTCCTCTCATGGGGGGCCTCAGGCAGGGTCTGTCAGAACAAAGATCCAGCCCAGCTTGTTGCATGGATAGAGAGGAGAAACTGCCCCAGGAAACTCCTCCCAGGCCCAGCCCCTCATAGCAGCCATTTCCAGCACTGGCCATTCCCCATGGTGCTGGTGAGGGGTGATCTTGGAATGTGACCAGCTCTCTCTGCCTGCTGGGCTCAGCACCTGTATGGGGGGAATGGCCAGCCCTGCCTGGCCTCTCTCCCTGGGCCCAGACCCCAGCAGACCCCAGCACATGGCCTTCCGCTCACCCCGTGAGGACAGAATCAGGGCTGGGCAGGGGCTGGGGAGTGGTGTGAAGCTGCCAGGCTGGAGGGCCATGGTGGACGGGGCACCGAGGGCTGTCATGGGGACCATGCTGGGGGGATGTTTCCCCACCCCTGAACCCACACTGTGCTGTGCCGTGCCTGCACAGTGGGGCCGTGGGGCCGCATGCAGGGCGGCAGAGCTGGGCCAGTGCAAGGATGAGGCGCAGATGGGAGCCACAACACTCTGGGAAGCTCCCGACAGTCGTGGAGGGGACTCACTGCTGCTAGCAGAGTTGGAGGTCTCTTAGGGGCTGCAGTCACCAGCACCGCTGGCCAGGACTCGCAGACCCAGTACAGATGGTTGGTGCCAAGCACTGCAGCTCACAGTGCCCCTGCTCTTGTCTCACCATCCTCTCTCAGGAGCACCACGGAGTGTGTCACTCCCTGCCCAGGTATGGAGAGGGGCTGCCAGAGGTCTTCTCTTCTCACAGTTGCGGGTCCCAGCTCTGCCCCGGTGTCAGCCCACAGGCTCTGCCCTGGGTCATGTTATGTCTCCATGTTATGTCTCCTCTGAGACCACGTAGGGACCTGCAGCACATAGCTCCGCTTGGAGCCGGACACCATGGCCTGCCTCCATGGTCCCAGGAGATCCCAGCTAGGCTGTGCTTGAAGGCAAGGTTGTGATTGTGCCTGGTCAAGGTAGATGGGATGGTGTGGCTGGGGGCCAAGGGGAGGAAAGGGCAAGAGACAACAAGGAGAAGATGCAGCAAAGCAAATTTCGAAGGAGTTTAAGGAAAAAAATAAATAATCATGATATTTAAGCAGCACTGGGGCAGGGGCCAGGAGACCTTTAAAAACACGCCTGGAGAAAGCACCTACCAACCTGATCTAACTGTAAAGTTAGCCCAGCTCAGAGCACATTGTGGTCCTGCAGATCACTGTTGTGGGGCTGAGGCCTTGCTGCCATTTGTACTGCCTGGTCAAGCCTGTCCTCAGAGTCACACAGTGAGTGAGTTCATCCTCCAAAGGAGTCTCTGCTCCATGGGCAAAAGGAGTCAAAGCAGTGCAGGGAGACTGCAGAAAAGTTCTCAGGAACACACCAGGCATTCAGCCCCTTCCACTGCTGAGGTGTCCCCAGACTGGTGCTTTGCCTCCTAGGTCTTAAGGGCTGAGAAATTTTTGCAGCCAGAGCAGACTGGAGTCCCACCTCCTGGTCTCATGGGGCACAGGGCATCAGCAGAGCTGTAGCGGCTGCAGGGAGGGAATCAGTGTTCGGGACATGAGCAGATCCCCCTCTGCCCTCCCCTCTCTCTTCATCCCCTGGAACAGAGACTGTGTTCCGTGTTGGCCCTCCCTGCCAGGTTGTATTCCCATCCAGAGGGGATGCAGGCTTCACCCTGGAGAAATGCAGGAGAGCCCAGTCTCATTTAGAGGAGCAGGGTCCCACCACCCCTGCTGGGTGGCCAGGGCTGCAGGCTGCAGACCCCACTCTGTTCCCCACAGACCTCCTGCCTGGGGCAGAGGGTGCCCAGCAAGAAGGCAGTCATGCCTGGCGGTCTGGTGCCATTGAGGTGGTGTCCTTTGGACCAGCCTCTGTCTGTAAGGGACTCACGAACTTCTCTGCCTCCATGTTAGTGGCAAAGTTAGTGTCCCAGGTTCTTCTCTCTGGAGAGCTGAGGATTTAATTCTCTGGAGAAAGGGAAAACCCTTTTGTCAATGGGACTTATAATACGCTGTCAACTCTCTACTGTCTTCTCCTGCTCTATCACCCCAGAAATCCTTTGGCAGGGACATTTTCTGGTATCTGACCCTGGTTTGAGCAGCTGGTTGCACTACAGGCAGCCTGTGGTCCCTTCAACCTTAATTATCCGAAAAGCCTATGACCTCAGGCCCCATTTCAAGCACAGAGCAAATGTCTCTGGGACAGGAGTCATTTGTGCTTTATGTGACCATTCAGAAGAAGGTGGTGAACACCTCCACCTTCTTCCTTGTTGACTGTAAGGGCAGCCTGGGAGGCACTGCCTCAGGCATATCTACATTACCCCTGAAGTTCTTTGCATCCACCTTTAGCCACATACAAGTCCATTGCCTGGATACCCTCAGTGGTGAGGGGAGAAATGCAGGCTTTTCTGCAGGTTGAGTTCTCTACCTCTGTAGTTGCACCTCTAGGGAGATGGTGCCATGCTGCCCTTTCTTTCCTGCCTGAAGCTCAGCCTGGATGGGGATGCGGATGTGGAGGTTGGCTGTCACTGTGATGACCATGAGATGGTGGAGAGGTAGGAAGAATAACAGAATCACTGCCCTGGAGTGCAGCAGAGAGGATTTCATCTTGTTCAGGATCTGCTTTTCAGGATCCCACAGGTGACTGCCGTGGAGGGCAGAGGAGCCATGCAGCCCTCTTGGACCATCAGGGCCAGTGTGCTCGAAGCACAGGAACAGTCTAGTCTGCAGGAAAGTCCATCAGGGCCTGGCCTGAGGCTGGCAGAGATGAGCAGGGACTTTGTGATTTAGGACTTGAAAAGGCAGAAGGAAGCGCAGAGAGGGTTGAAACAGGAGTGGGCTACCTAGGAAGAAGACACAGCCGTTGTGTGTGGTGGAAGGGATGGAGTTAGGCAAGCCAAAGCTCAGCTGGAGATGGAGCTGGAGCTGGAGGTAGAGCTAGGAAGGGATGGGGAGGGCAACCAGAAGGGCTTCTGTAAGGACACTGGCAGAACAAGGCAGGCAGGAAAATGTGGTCTCCCTGCTCAGTGGAGCGGGGGACGTATTGACAAAGAGAGGGGAAAGGCTGAGGAGCTCATTGCCTCTATTACCTTGTCTTTTACTGGTCTTGTCTACTGCCAGGCCTCCGAGTCCTCTGGCAGCATCTGTGTTAACAAAGCCTCACCCATGGCAGAAGACGATGCATCTGGAGAGGACTTTTGCCTAATGGACACACACAAGTCCATGGGACCAAACGGGAAGCACCCCAGGGTGCAGGGAGAGGTGGCCGGAGTCATTGAAATGCTGCTGTTGATCATCTTGTAAAGGTCAGGGTAATCAGGGAGGTTCCTGATGACTGGGAAAAGGCAGACATTGCACCCATTTTCCAGAAGGGCAAGAGGGAGCATCTGGGCAATGACAGGCTGGTCCTCTTCATCTCAGTCCCTGGGAAGGTGATGGAGCAAATCCTCCTGGAAACCATCTCCAAGCCTATGAAGGACAAGGCCTGGAAGAGGCAGCATGCATTGACCAAGGGGAAATGGAAACCATGCCTGACCAACCTGATTGCCTTCTACCATCAGATGAATGGCTTTGTGCACAAGGGGAAAGCAGGGCATTTTGTGAATCTTCCCTTTAGCAAGGCCTTTGACACAGTCCCCCAGAGTCTCCTTAGAGGCAAAATGTGGAGATCTGCCCTGGATCAATGGACCATAAGGTAGGTGGAAGATTGGCTGGACCATCAGGCTGAAACGCTGTGATCAGTGGTACAAGTTCCAAGTGGCAGCCGGTTACTAGCAGCATCCCTCAGTGATCACCATGTGGGGCAGCACTGTTTAACATCTTGATGAATGGCCTGCACAGTGGATGGAGCGCACTCTCAGCACCCTTGTGGGCAATACATAACCAGGGGGAGCCCCTGGGCAACCTCATCTATTTGCCTCTGCATTGACCGGGGGGGTTGGGATTAGATGACATCCAGAGGTCTCCCCCACCCTAAGTGCTGTGATTCAGTGCACCGTTCCCTGGAGAGTTCTGTAAAGAGAGAGGAGGCCGAGGAAGAAGAAAGGAGAGAGAGGCAGAAGAAGAGATCTGAAACATGTCCATTTAAATAGAGTAGTTCCTCAGAACAAAATTTTTTCATGCAGAGGATTGCCAGCAAATGTATTTTGATGAAGAATGTATCTATATATATTTGTGTGCTCACATAGACAGACTAATTCCTGTAGTGCATGAACATGGTGCTGCCAATTCATAAGAAAAAAAAAAATTTGGCAATGGTAAAAACTGTGGGAAGTTTTGGAAATGAGGATTTTTTGTCACTTATTGCACTGAAGATGTTTTAGAGACTCCTTTAAAACATTGCTTAAACACGGGTATGTTGAGATTTGTGCAAATTTGACCACCCAAAAGTAAAGCATTTCCTTAAAGCTCGTCACCCTGCTTTTCCCAGCAGTCAAGAGATCCCGACACCTCAGAGTGCGACATGCTCTGTGCAAAGAGTGAGGGGTGGCACGGACAGCCATGGGCAGGGGGTGGTTTTCTGAGCACCGGGCTCTGTGTGAGACACAACAATATCCTGTTTAGTGGTGTCGGCCTGATTATAACAGAAAAGTTAGAAAAGGACATTAAAAATGAAACAAGAAAGAAAATAAGACAAACACTGAAAGCAAAGAAATGCTTTGTTTTACCTTCCAGCTTTTCTTTTTTTGTGTGTTCTTATTGTCTTTCCTGATTTGTTCTGTTTTAGCACACTAGTCTTCTGGGGAGATTATGCATTATATTTCTGTCTGAAAAGGAAAGAGATTTTGAGAACTGTGGTGGGATGCAGTCACAGGGTCATGGGTGGCTGGTGCCATTGCAGGTGCCCTGGTCCTCTCTGCTGCCCGGCCTCCCTCTGAAGCTCCGAGGGGCTCCGGTCTCCTGCAGGTGCCCTATGCGAGCTGCCAGGCCCAGGCAGGTGCCTCAGAGACACCAGGGCCTCTCCAAGTGCCACTGGATGTTTACAATTAGAAACCTGAGCTCTGCCTGGAAAGGTGAAGAACTGTTCTCAACATTAAAAAAATAAATAAATGAGAACATTTTCATGAGCTGAAAGGATTGAATAATGTTAATAAAATGTCAGTGTTTCCCACGATGATGTAATGGAAATTTGGAGGAAGGGCATGAATCTCAGGAGAAGAAATGCTGATCTGCCCCTTAACTTGTGTTATCACTGCTCTCTCTGTTATGCTGTGGTTTTAACCTCACTAATCTTTCACCTATTTCCATATGCCCTGATTAAGTTGATCGTTTCTAAAGACAACTTTCTGTCAGACAATCTGGGCCTGTGCACCTTCCATAGTTTTCTAGTCTTCCTCCTACCCTTACTCTTTATCATTCAGATACTTCTCAACTCTCCACTTGCTGCTTTGAGTTTCAGGGAGTCTGAAGCTTGCCTCATCTTTCAGCAGTCTAATTGTCTCTTCAACCAGTTCCTTCACTGTGTGTCTATCCAGCCTTTCCTATCTATTTGTGAAGAACATTTCAAGGAAGGTTCTTCCTTGTAGACTCTGGACCTCACTGGAGGCAACTTCGACTTGACATACAGTTGGGGAGTGTATTTTATTTCTTAGGACACTGGATCGTGTTTATTTTTCTTTGATCACACTTAAGACAAATCCTTCTGTGCCTGTTTGCAGCTAGTTCTCTAAGGAAAGCAGGTGGGAATTGGTGCCCATGAGCTGTAACATTCAGCTGCAGCCTTGAGTGGCAAAAGGTTCGATTTGAACAAGAGTGATCGAAGTCCCCAGTGGCTGATGAGAGAAGTGTCAGGGCTGGGGAGGTAGGGAGCAATATTTTCCATGGCTGTCTGACCTCGAGGATGGTGCTTTTCCTACATGTCCAGACTTCATTAGGAGCCACTCTGGATCAATATCAGTTGGAGAAGGTGGATATCGCTCTAGGTTGTAAGCTGAAAAATAAGGAAACCTTTGAAAGCAGAAATCCTTTTTTTTTTTTTTTAATCCTGCTCATTGAAATCTTCCTCTTGTAAATACACTGCTGAAACCTCTCCAATTAGCCACAGCACAAGAATTGAAGAGCTGAAGAAAATTATGGGGAGAGGCATGGCTCCTTAGGGGTTTTTGCATCTTAAGGACCCCTCGGGTGTCTTTGGTGCTGAGCCCATGAACCTCAGATGCGGAGAGGAGACTGAAGAAACCTCTCAAGGAGTTTACATCAGATGCAAATTCCCAAGTTTCTTGGAGTGTTAATGGATCCCACTGAGGGCCATTATCAACAAAAGGTCCCTGGTGGCTGATTAGAGCCGAAAGTTGGAGGCCCTGATTGCAGGTAGGCAAAGGCAATGTGAGGGTGGCTGTGATGCCAAGTCAACCTTGCTGCGTGTTATCAAGCAGAATGGCCAAGACCCACAGCCAGCCCCTGTGTGTGGGGAACCTTTCCCTCACACTTTACTCTGGGCTCTACCTGGGGGCAGTGTCAGGGCGGGGGGGGGCTGCGCAATGTCTATTGCAGGACAACAATACAGCACCTCCTGGGCTCCGTGGAGGTGAGGAGGCGGCAAGGCCACAGTGCTGTAAGGAAACGTCATCTTCTCGTAGTCCTCGGTGGCAGAGACACTAGCCATAGGAAAGCACAGAAAGACCTCAGTTCTGCTGGAGGCTTTCAGCCTTGGCATTTTCCTCTGTCATCTCCACCACAGGCTGTCCTACGCTGTCCCAAAGCTGCACCTGTTTCCCTGCAGCCTGTAGACACGCAACCTGCTTCCCCACCTTGCTCTCACTGCAGGATCTCCCCATATTTATTGATGTCCCACTGTCCTTGCTGGCTGCTCCTTGATATAAAAGGCAAGGGGCTTATCACGGAGTCCCTCTGGGTGTCCTGTTGCACCACAGCACTACCCTATGAGCAACATTCTTGTTACGTGAAGTGCAGTCTGAACCTCTCAAGATGCACTTTGTGGCTCTTTCCCCTTCTCATGCTGCTTTCTACTACCAAGAAAAGCTCCATCATCTCTGAAACCACCCTGTCACAGGCAGTCACAGGTGACTACTGTATTGGCCTTAGCCTCCACTTCAGCAGGCTAAAGCAGCCCAGGTCCCTCAGCCTCTCCATACAGGCCATGTGCTTCAGGCCCCCAACCCCATCTTGGCAGACCTCCTCTGGACCCTCTTCAGTTGCTCCCTATTCCTCCAGCACTGGGCAGCCCACACTGGGACAGACTGTTCCAGACATGTGGCCACAGCAGTGCTGAGTGGAGGGGGATAAGAACTGCCCTTGCCTGGTGGCCATGCTCTTCCTAATGCAGTCCTGTATGCAGCTGGCCTCATTTGTGGTGAGCATGCACCACTGGCTCATATGGCACCCCTCATAATGTCCAGGGCCTTCTCCTCGGGGTCACTCCTCTGCCAGTCAGGTCTCTGCCTGTCCTGATACATGTGTTGTTCTGCCCTGCTGATGAGGTTTTCAAACAGGACAGGATGTGGAGTATACCCCTGCATACCCCACCTTTCCTGGCTTCCTGGTCAAGCATGACCCATTAACGAAAACCCTCTGAGCTCAATCATCCAACCAGCTTTTTGCCCATCTGGATGTCTACCAGACATCCACTACTCTCTTCTCCTCCACAAGTGCAGGTCTTTCATCACAGAAGGCAATCAGGTGGGTCAGGAATGATTTACCTTCAGTAAAACCATGCTGACTGTTCCCAGGCACCTTCTTCATGTGCCCAGAAAGGTGATTGGAGAGGACTGGCTCCATGACACACTCCTCAGCAACATGAGGCTGAATGGCCTGCAGCTCCCTGGGTTGTCCTTGTGGCCTTTTTTGAAGATGAGCACAACATATTCCTTCCTCTGATATTTGAGACCTCCCCTGATCTCCACAACCTTTCAAAGATGGAAGAGAGCAGCCTTGCTGTCACAGCAGGCAGCTCTCTGCATGTCCATGGATGCCAGCCATCCAGTCCCATAGACTTCTATGGGTTGAGTTCTAGAGACATGGGCACTGCAGGTTGCTTTTCTCCTCAGCAGTCCTGACTCTAGGCACAACAGCTGAGGAGACCTTGTTGGTTAAGACTGAAGCCAGGAAGGACTTGACTTCCCCAGACCTATCTACATCCACTTTTGCTAGAATCCCTGCCCCATTCAGCAGTGAGCCCTGATTTCCTTTTTTATTCTTTTATTGTCACTGAAGCAGTGTCTCTATGCCAAGGGAGCTTTGGCTTCCTTAACACCATCCCGACTTTGCTGGACAATATTTCTAAATTCCTCCTTTGCAGCCTTGCCCTTCTTCCCCTTTCCATATGCTGCCTGATTGCCCCGGAGCTCACGTGGGAGTTCCCTGTTTAGCCAAGCTGGTGTCCAGAGATGTCTACTGATTTTACAAACTGTTTGTTATGGAGCATTCTTGTGCTTGACGGGTGCTGTCCTTAAAGGCCTGCGGGCTTTCCTGAACTCCTCTGCCCTTCAGAGCTGCCTTACTTGGTCCATGCCATGGAAGAGCTGCATACATGCAAGCTACCCCTTCACACATAGGACATCCCCCTCCTCATCTTGTCTGGTGGTCTCTCCTGACAAACTTGCACCCTGACATTGAAGGACTCCATCATGCGAGTGATCCCACCACATCTCAGGTATTCTAGCCATGTGGCACTCCTGTGACAGCTTGTGCATCTCCATTTGCTCCTGTCTGCACCCCAGGCTGCATATGTTTGCATACATCTTGATATCAGCACCTCAGCTGTGGTGTCAACCGAAGATTTGTCACAGGGAAATATGTCACCAAGGACCCAACATATGCAAAGGCTTTGATTGCACGTGGTGACATGCTGTCATGGATAGCAGGTGGCAGCATAATGGTGAAAGGAGGTTCCCACTAAGAGAGCAAACCCTGCAGAACCCAAGGCCAGAAGAAACAGAGCTGGGCCGTGCAGGAATGGCAGAAGAGGGTTTGGCTGCCCGAGCTGACTCTGCAGCACCATTTCACCTGTGACAGACTTCTTGAACCAATCTCCAGGAAGGACAAGGTGCCAGTGAAGAAGTCCCTGGGCCTGCGCAGCCTGTGCTCCAGCCACCCTGAGGTCATCATTAGCCTAGTCCCTGTTCTTATCATCTGGCGGGATGAGAAGAGGTTCAGGAGGAGGAGAGCGAGAAGGGTTTGAGAGTGCAGAGTCTAGAGCAGAGACATTGCTGTGATGTGCCTCCTCCCGTTTATGCAGCACCCATGGATGTAGATGGGATGGACTTTCCCTAAAGGCAGTATTGGGATTCATTTGTTTGGACACATGTAGAAAACCCAAGATGCCCTGCAGTACTTGCCTGGCAATCACTCCAAAGGGGCATTGTTTTCCTGTAGGTCCCATGCTGTATCTGCTAGAGACATGTGGTTGTGCTGGATACCCCAGGCATCTGAAATGGCCCTGCCAGCCTATTTTATGTCATTAAATCAAGTGTCTGCACTGAACTACAACAGCTCTTTGTAGCATTGGTATCTACATCTATCTCAGCTTCCTAGTGAGTGGGGCTCTACTTGTAGCAGGCATCTAGTGACATTTCTGATGGCCAAGGAAATTTCCCACCTGGCCCCCACCTCATGCTCTAGGAGGATGTGGGTCTCACGCTTGCTCCATCAGAGCAAGCAGACACTGGCACATGCCTGGGGCCACCTCTGCCTCTTCAACTGTCACCAGGTGTTTGTGTGTGAGCGACTGACTCCCACCCTCCATCTCCAGTGATTACAATGGCAGCTTAGACAAGGAGCTCCCATGCAGACTTCTATGTTGTGCCCACTTTTATTTTCACCTCCTGTGAGTTTGTGGAGTTCACGGGAGGGATCTGAATCCCACTCCAGCCCAGGGCCTTCTAAATGGGCATGAGATGCCCAGATTGACTGATGTGAATCAACACCTGAACCATGTGTCCATGAGCTCCCCTCTTTTCCCCTCTAGGTATCCTGCCTTGTTAAGAGATGAGAATCGGGGCTTCCAGAGTGGAACATTTCCACCTTTCATAGATAGTTATCCTCTGATGAAATAAACGGCAATGTTGGAATCAGTCTCTCTGCACTCTTTAGAAAAGGACAATACTGGTTATTTTAGTCTACTTCAGGGAACATTTCCCAGGAGGAGGGAGCACAAGGGACAGAGAAATTCATGTCTTCAGCTGGGCCTCTGCTCCTGAGACGGTCCAGGCACCTGGGACAGAGGAAGCTCATGGCAACCTGTCAGCACTGCCCAGAGACAGCTGTGTGCAGGAGCAGCTCCTCTGCCAAGAGGAACAGGGCTCTGGGCACTGCCTGCTGCTGCTGCTGACATGAGATGAGAAGTGAAAGGCAGTGTGGAGTGTGAGGCCAGAGGAGAGCTCCTTGTGGGAGAAATCTTCACGGCCTTGCACACAGTAAGTCTCTGGCTGCAGGGCAATACTAGTGTGGTTCCTGGAGGGGTCTTCTAAACCCATCCTACCCCATGGCAGTTTTTTAAGGATCGTTCTCCCAGCTTCTTCTTTGTGGAGGAGGAGGAGGAGATGCTTCAGAGCAGGGATTACTAGCCACACCGTCACAGGGACAGGGCATCCCGCTCCTTTCTTCCAAGGATGGCTGCAGGGGTGTGAACCCTGGGTGTGCAGACAGGTCTGCATGGACTGTACTTCAGAGCAGTGTCGCTGTGCCCCAGGGTGCTGTGTGCCCGGGGCAGTGACTCTGCTGCCTGTAAGGGTCAGCACTAAGCCTGCCTGCCCCGAGAGCTCCTCACGACACTGCAGGGAGAAGGTCTTGGTGGGAGGAGAGATCTCCAGCAGTGCAGGTACTTTCTCCCATTGAGAGGCTGCTGCGTGGGTCAGGGCTGGGGAACATATTCGGAGGAAACTTTTCAGCAGGAATGCCAAGGCAGGGGATACCTGCAAGAGAAGGAGCTTTCATGAGCCTGTGCTTTCAGTTCTTTTCTGTTTGGGTGGAGCGAAATGGGATTGGATCTGTCAGGTTTAGACAGGGCACGGAGGCTCCAAACAGTGACACTGAGAGAGGATCAGTTCTGGGAGGGACTCAGCAAATGCCTTCATCCACCCCTCAGCCTAAGGACAGAGCCAGCATCACCTTTCCAGCCTCAGCAAGGTTTCTCTTGCCTGCTCCTTAGCGCCTGCAAAAAAGAAGGTGCTCTTGGGCCACGTCCTGCCTCTGGGGGGTTTCTTCAGGGCAGAGCTGAGCACCCAGTGGGTGGGATGGGGTCTGTGAGCACTGGCAGGGGAGAGACGTGGGGACAGAGAAACAGCTCCCTGCAGGGACGGCTCCAGGCATCAGTCATGGTCAGAGTGTGAGAGGAAACTGTCAACTCCAAGGCCGCCTCTCCTCTCCCAGCCAGCACAGCCCTCTGCTCTCAAGGCTGTGGGGTGCAGGGCAGGAGTCGTTTCCTCAGCAGCCAGACATGCAGGAGAGGAGACACTCCTGAGTGCCCCTCTGTCCCTCCCCCTTGGACTCTCTGGGCAGGGGGGTTTCTGATGCAGTTCAGACACTGACCCTGCAGGTCCTGCCATGCAGACATGTCCTTGACAGTGAGGTGCCCAAGTCCTCCCCTCACCTGTGGGGTTCTGGGCAATGCAGTGTGGGGTTCTGGGAATGAGCCAACTCTCTCGTCAGGACACCCCATCCTTAGGACATTCTGCCATTTCCCTGGGGCATCTGGCTGGGCTGCAAGCCGACCTCCACAAGGACACAGCTCTCCCATTGCAGCTGACTGCTATCTAGGTGTCCCATGGAAAAGCCACCTAGATCCTGAGGCCACGCTGAGACATGCTGCTGGGTGGCTGGATGTGGGCAGCTGGAAGGAGCCTGATGTGTTGCTGGCTAGAAGGGAAGAGCTGAGACCTCCCTCACATTCCCCCAGAAAGAGTGTTGATGATGGGCACTTTGGAAGAGGATTCCTCTGCTCTCCGCAGTGTCATTTCCTTTTCGGGTAGCACGAGTGCAACTGTCCTCCACCTCTGAGGTGCGAGCACAGGGCAGCTGGGAAGAAGGCAGATGGACAGGCCAGCTCTGCTCCCTGTGCACTAAAGCCAGAGTGAATCCTTTTGCCTGTCCAGAATCACAGCTGCTCACTCTGAGTGCAGCAGCAATGCTGAGGATTTCTACCTCCAAGAATCCTCCTCAGGTGTGACAGGGTCAGCTAAAGAAAACCAAAAAAGCCTTAAAACTATTCATGAACCCACAATACTTAGAATTGGGAGAGAAGATGCTGAAAATCCCTTCAACATTATGAGTGGATGAAATCTGACTGGAACTGGGAATATAACAGTGTAGTTACTCCTGTTGCCATCTCTGCAGTGCTGTAGGTCAAGGCTGACTCCTCTGTAGCCCACGGGCAGTGGCCCCTGCTCCTCATGGCAAACTCAGCCAGCACAAACCATAACTCAAGTGACGGAGCTCAGTGATGCTGCTGATGAGATGGGGAAAGGTAATGTGTATGTGTTTGGGAGAGTTGTATGAGAAATTTTTGCTCAGAGAAGTCTGCCCTTACTTATCAATGTGTCTTCTTCCTTAGAAAATCCCCTGTGCCACAGAGGAGCAAATGTCCAACAGCAGCTCTCTCAAAGAGTTCCTCCTCCTGGCATTTGCGGACAGGCGGGAGCTGCAGTTCTTGCACTTCTCACTCTTCCTGGGCTTCTACCTGGCTGCCCTCCTGGGCAACGGCCTCATCATCACATCTGTAGCCTGCGACCACCGCCTCCACACCCCCATGTACTTCTTCCTCCTCAACCCCTCTGTCCTGGATGTGGGCACCATCTCCACCACTGTCCCTAAATCTATGGCCAATTCCCTCTGGAACACCAGGGCCATTTCCTACTCAGGATGTGCTGCTCAAGTCTTTCTAGTTCTCTTCTTGCTTGGAGGAGAGTATTTTCTTCTCACAGTCATGGCCTATGACCGCTTTGTTGCCATCTGCAAACCCCTGCACTACAGGACCATCATGAGCAGCAGAGCTTGTGTCCAAATGGCAGCAGCTGTCTGGGCCAGCGTTTTTCTGTATTCTGCACTGCACACTGGGAACACATTTTCAATACCACTCTGCCAAGGCAACACAGTGGACCAGTTCTTCTGTGAGATTCCCCAGATCCTCAAGCTCTCCTGCTCAGACTCCGACTTCAGGGAAGTTGGGCTTATTGTGGTTAGTGCCTGGTTATTCTTTGGGTGTTTTGTTTTCATTGTGCTGTCGTATGTACAGATCTTCACTGCTGTGCTGAGGATCCCCTCTGAGCAGGGACGACACAAAGCCTTTTCTATGTGCCTGCCTCACCTGGCCGTGGTCTCCCTGTTTATCAGCACTGTCATCTTTGCCTACCTGAAGCCCCCCTCCCTCTCCTCTCCAGCTGTGGATCTGGTGGTGGCTGTTCTGTACTCAGTGGTGCCGCCTACAGTGAACCCCCTCATCTACAGCATGAGGAACAAGGAGCTCAAAGATGCGCTGATGAAACTTGTTCAATGTGTAAAATGTCAGCACCAATAACTGTCCATTGTGCATACACTCCTCAGGGTATCTTGCATCAGGGTGTGTGTTTTACATTTTTTTCTTTCTTATTTTCCTCTTTTTCCTTTTAAAAAAAAGTCAGGTTCATGTTATGTCTACTCCGGAATCTCTCATTTGAATCTGACCCAGAGACTGTGTTGAAGCAGGAAGCCAGGCTTCCGCCTTCATCAGCAGAGATGGGAGAACCTCAGAGTCCTCTAATCAGAGCTCCTTGGATGCCTTCAGTGCAATGAGGAGAGTTTCCCTTTGCAGTGTCTCTTTTGGTGCTGGCACCAAGGGAGCTCAGGGGGACAGAGTCAGGCTCCGACGAGTACAGGCAGGGTGAGACCATGGGCCCCGTGTCCATTAGGAGAGCTCACCTCTCCTGTGGCCACAGTCAGATATGATCTCAAACCCCTCTCCTGCGAGGGTGGCAGCCAAGTGTCCCCGTGGGCTGGTCCTTTCCCTCTGCAGTGCTCCAACACTACAAGTGGAGGTGGGGGTGGAGGGGAGGGGAGGGGAGTCAGGCGGCAGCTTGTGGGGACAGACCCTGTGCTTGACAGTATCATCTCCCCACTGCCACAGCAGGCATTTCCTCACTGCAGCCTTCCCGTGGGGGCTGCAGCTTTCCTGGAGACATGTCCCCACACAGCAGTAGGCCTTTCTCTTTTTAGCATTGTTCTCCTCATTTCTATGCTGGCCTTCTGGGCTCCATTCTGTGGATATGGCCCAGGAGTTCTCATAACCTGGTGGTGGTAGGGTTGTGTTTCCATGTGCATGTGTCCTGGAAGTACAGGCAGGACGAGGCACTGGGCACCCTTATGCCAGACCTGGCCTCCAGAATAACATTTCTATAATAAAAGGGGATCTCCCTTGTGACATGCCTGAAGTCTGGTCTTTCTTCAGAAGATGGAGTCAAAAATATGTTAAAGGGATTGCACCACAAAAGGGCCTGCTCTTCTGCTTGTGAACTCCATGGGATGTCGGGGACAAGCTCAGAATCCCTTGGTGATCTGTTAGGGACTGAATGATGGATCCAGGGTTCATTTGTTAGTGATCAGTGAAGATGGTGAATGGTCTCTGAATTGCCTGCCTGAGGCTGTCCCACAGGTGACAGTGTTGATTACAGATGTCCATCCTTCTGGAGGGGAATCTGAGTCTCCAGGAGAGCTCAGGGCATCTCCAGGAACAGCACGTGCCTGGTGTGGGCAGTGAGTGGAGCCTCACAAAGGGAGGGATGGTCCACAGTGGAGTGACCACAAGATAGAGCACTAAATGCAGCTATGCATGAGGAAAGGAGGGCTCTGCAATCCCCAGAGAGGCAGTGGGGACCCAGGAGGCGCAGGGAAGGGGCACTGGAGAGTGATTCCTGCACCCTCAGTGAAACAGCACAGGCTGGAGCTAGCGCCCACCCAAACACATCTCCTGCCATTGCAAATGCCCTGGAGTCACTCTGAGCACTGCCCATGAGCACAGACATGCACCAGCAGTATCAGTGGTGTTTTGCCGTGTCTAGCTGGATCTGCTTCCTGCTGTGACCAGCATGGCCAGTGCCAAGTCAGGAATCACCCCATGGCCTCATGACCCTGCAGCCGCTCACTCTGCGGAGCAGCACTGCCAGTGGAGGGCACTGTGGGGAGCACAGGGCAGGGCTGCAGGAACAGCCAGGCCAGCACGGACACATTCCGCTGGGGAAAGGCTCTCTGGGGAGCAGGGATGTCGCAGGAGAGAAGCAGGGCAGCATTCAGAGACAGGAAATGAGAAGGAGAAGCAGGTTTCACTGTGCAGCAGCTGGAGGCAGGCAGCTCTGTCCCCGGGGCAGCAAGAACTACTGGAGGGGCTGCAGGACCAGGGCTCTCGTGCTGTGCTGGGTAGAGGGGTGGGCATGGAGGGGCTGCAGGCAGACAGGGAGGGGGATGTGCTGGGCACAAGAGCAGGGGAGAAGAGAATGATTGGTGTCATTGCGGGGCCTCATCCCCCTTGCCGGGGAGCTGCTGCCCTTGTCCTTGGGCCTGGCCCGAGTTACACTGTGGACATGGCAGTGCCTGACCCTGCACCTCTCAGGTGCTGACCTGACCCTGTCCCCGTCCTGCTGACCTGACTCCCTGTCTCTACCTTGGACCTGTCTCCTCACTACAGTCAAGAAAGCCTTGGCAAGGGAAGCTGGGACCCGAGCAGATCCCAGAGAAGGCTGTAGGTACAAAAGGTGACCTGATATCCATAGCAGCAGCTCTTGCCTAACAGCCAATTTAAAGGTGTAGGGGGAGCATTGGATTTGGACCCCTTATGCAGGTAAAAGTGCACAGAAAGTCTTAGCTGGATTAAAAAAGCAAGGACAGCCACCTGGAGTATGATTTTATGATACATAGTTATGACAACAGGTGTTTCTGTGTCACAGAAACACTTGAGTGTTTATGCACCATTTGTGGTGGGGTTCCTGCTACAAAGCGGGTGTTGTTGGGATCAGCAAAAGCAGGGCTGCTCCATGCAGGAAGCTGAGCTGGGAGCCAAGGGTGCTGGCAAGGCAGGCAGGGAAGTGCACCACCAACGAGAGGTCCCATCCTGCAGTGCCCAGAGAAGAGGAGTGGAGCAGGTTTGGGGATGGCAACCAGGATCAGGCACAGTCCAGCGATGGGCAGACAAGACTGGAGAGCTCCAACCAGCCCTGCTTTGTGCGGGAGGTTGGACTGGAGACCTCCGGAGGTCCCTTCCCACCAAACCTCCTCTGTGATTCCATGAATTCTTGCTCCTCAGCCTCTGCTCCGGCATAGCTGGCATAGGGACGAGAGCAGCTAGGGCGGGGCAGAACCAGCCTTGATGGGAGAGCGTCAGGGAGAAGATCCAAAGCTCATTCCTGGCTGAGCCCTGGGCTTTGGAAAACTCCCTCACGCACCCTGAGAGGCTCCGTCTGCCTCTTCCCCCCTGCCCTGTGCTCCCCTCCCATCAGCCAAAGCAGAGTCCAGCATCTCCTGGGGACTCTTTTCCCCATGGGGAGGGGAAGAAGGGCCTTCACCAGCACCACACTGCCTTTTCCACCCACAGCCTTTGCAGTTGCGTGTGCCTGGTCTGCCCTCTTGCCTTCCCCACAGTCATGGCTGCACTGAAACCCATGAAAATCCCAGTGCTCCTACCCTCGAGCTGACATCCACCCAGAACCTGGAGCCTGGTTGGCCACACAGGCATCTCCCGTCCAGTGCCCTGGCTGCGCAGCTGAGGGCAGGGGTCTTCACCCCAATATCCCTGCTCCTCCCCCTCCTTCCGGCACTGCTGCTGCTGTGCCCATGTCAAAGCCTCCTGCTGCCAGACTGCCCTGGGGCCTGAGGCAGCTCCAGCTCCTCTAGGGCTGTGCTGGAGCCTTTCAGGAGGGGGCTGAGGTGGGGCTGGCACTGCCAAGGTGGGTGAGGAGAGGGCAGCTCCCCTCTGCCATGCTGGGTCTGGGGCTGAGGCTGGGGCTGGGCACAGCTTTTCCCTGTGGACCTCCCTGAGGAACGGCTCCAGGTGATCCTCCACCTCTGCCCTGGCAGCAGCACCAGCACTCAGGGTGCCAGGCAGGAAGTGCACAAGGGTGGAAGGGTGACAGGCTGCACAGGGGGAGCATTGAGACCTTGTCTGTGCACACAGGAATGGAGTGAGGAAAGGCAGAGCTCAGGTGGAGCTGGCACCAGAGACCTTGGACATGAAAAGGGCTGGGGCATTAAGTGTCTTCTTTGCCTCAGCTTTCCAGGGGAAGCTCTGCCTGAGGCCTCCCAGTTACGGGGGTGTGAGCAGACAGCCGTGCTGTGGGATGTGCTGGGGTGTGGTGCAGAAGAGAGGCCGTGCAAGGCTGGCCTTTTCTCCTGTGTCCGGATACGGAGACCTAGAGGAGGACGGAGCTGGCCATGGAGCACCCCACAGCTGGGGTGAGCAGCCAGTGCTGGAAAGGGGTGATGTGAGGGGCTGGTGTGGGACGATGGCCATGGGGCAGCTTCCCCAGTGTCTCCAGGCAACACAGGGAACACCCTGGGCTCTTCTCTCCTGCACCCTCCATGTCCTGGTGCCTTTCCCAGGAGACCTGCATTTGCCCTGCCAGCACACGGCTCTGTGCTCCCGCATTGCCGTTCACACCCAGTAGCTGAATGGCAGCAGTTTTCCTCTCCCACAGCCGTGTGTGCCTGTGCCAAGCTCAGATATTTGCTGTGCATCTTCCAGGGGAAGGTAGCAGGTGGGGGAGGCTGCAAGAGATTTTGAGGATCCAAAGCAGTGGGTTCTGGAGTTGAGGGGATTATCTGCACCTGAGGAGGACCTCAGTGAGGCCATCATTTATAAATACCATCTGACGGGCGAGTAAAGAGTTAACAGGACTGAAGAAGTTTGCCAGCTGATATGTGCAAGGCTGTGGAATAGAAGAGTTAACAGGATTAAAGAAGTCTGCCACCTGATAAAGCTGTGGAATCGAAACTGCACGGACCCCCAGGGAGGGAGGAAGCTATACGGCAGTGTTGCGGTCTTGCCTTGCTAGCAGGGTCCTCCCAAGCAGACAAACAAACAGTCCTGTGATTGTGAAACTTGTAGAGGTCAGCAAAAGCGGTGTCTGCCCAGAGCCCCAGCCGTATAAAGAGAGACTTGGGAGCTAGGAGAGTTTGAGCAGGGACAGGAACGTGACCTGACCATCCTCTCCGGCTGGACCATGAGTATCCCCCCCCAACCCCCCTTTTCCTGGGATGCTGGGTTAAGGTGACTCCTCAAGGTTGAGAGTCCTCTCACTAGGAGAGTGAACAAGAAAGCTTTCAAGTCGGGATAAGCAGTGCTTCAATTAATAGTGCAGTAACCAACGGTTTGGGGTTCTCCTTTCTAAATTAGTAATCGCATTATTTTAATGGATGTTACTAATCCAAGAGCTTGCGTGAGAAAATAAACATGTTTTTTATTATGTTACTGTGTCATTCGTTACTATCGAACCTTCATAGCGTGACAGCGCTGTCCTATGTGCAGATCTTCACAGCTGTGCTGAGGATCCCCTCTGAGCAGGGCAGGTACAAAGCCTTTTCCATGTGCCTGCCTCACCTGGCCGTGGTCTCCCTGTTTGTTAGCACTGTCATCTTTGCCTACCTAAAGCCTCCATCCATCTGCTCCCCAGCTCTGGATCTGCTGGTGGCTGTTCTGTACACAGTGGTGCCTCCAAAGTGAACCCCCTCATCTACAGCATGAGGAACAAGGAGCTCCAGGAGGCAGTGAGCAAACTGTTTCAGCTGGTACTAATTCAGCAGCAATGAGCTGCCCATCTCTCCTCACAAGCAATTTTCAGTTTGTCATCTCCAGCAATTCCCGTTCATTGTGCATTCTGTCTGTGATAGTCATGTTTGTACACAAGTGTTTGAATTCCTCCCACTTCTCCAGAGGCACAAAGCCCCTTTGTCTGACCCAGAGGCCTTCTGCAAAGCTGCTGATCAGTGTGTCAGAGCTGGCCTCCCAAGTAGCACCACTGTAATAAAAGGGGATCTCCTTAGTACTGTGCCTGAAGGTTGGGCTCTTCTTCCCAAGCTGGAGTCAAGAACGCACTCAGGGAATTGCCCCCAAAAAGGCCCTGTTGCCGTGCCTGCGTTTTCCATGGGCTAAGGGACATCAGCTCTTTTGGGTGATGTGCGAGGGAAAGAGGGCTGGATTCAGCTGTCACTTGTGGGTGCCCAGTGCCCCTGGAGAGGGTGAGTGGTCAAGAGGTCTCTTCCAGGGATTGTCCCACCTATTAGAGAGCTGGTGATGGATGACCATCCTTCTGGAAGGGAGTATGGAGCCACTAGAAGAGCACAGGGGATCTCCAGGGACAGCACATTCCTGGGATGGGCAGTGAATGGAGTCTCCCAAAACCAAGTGGAGTCACCCAAAGCAAAGGGCTAAACTGAGGAATGCACCAAATCAGGGCTCTGCAATCTCAGGAGAGGCAGTGGGCTGGGTCTATGACACCCCTGAGCCATTGGAAATGCCTTGTGATTGCTCCAAGCATCCTCCACGGCCACAGACCCTGGGGAGGGCGTTGTCAGGTGCAGTGATGCTGGTCCAGCTGGGCCTGCCCTGACCAGCAAAGCCAGTGAGGCCCCACATCCTGCTTGCCCTTCAGAGCAGCACCGCCAGCCTGGGGCCCTGCAGGGAGCACAGGTGCAGGAGATGTGCAGGAATGGCTATCTAGGCCGGAATGGACACACTGACCTGGGGAAAGGCCCTCTGGGGAGCAGGGATATCTCTGGAGAAGAGCAAAGGAGCAATTGTGTGCTTGTGGGAGGAATAAATGAAAACCTGTTGCTGTGTGTGTCAGCTCAGGGCAGGCTGCTCTGTCACTGGAGCTGCCTGAGGAGCCCCAGGGCCAGGACTCTTGTGCTGTGCTGGGGAGAGGGGCTGCCCAGAGGGGCTGCAGGCAGCCAGGGTTAAGGATCTCCTGGTGATGAGAGCAGTGGAGACATGGAGTGAGTGGCCTCCATCTCCTTGTGCCATTGCTGGTCCCCAGCCCCCCGGGGGCTGATGGGGAGGTTGACACCCCTCTCTGCCCACCAGGACCTGCTGTGCCCTTCAGAGGGGCTGTGGCTGTGGGGTGAGTGCCCAGAGCTCTGCAGCCCCCTGTGGTGGGCACTGCTGTGGGGCCACCCCAGGCTGGGCTGCTCTGCTGGGTGGTCTGGGGAGAGGGCAGGGGAGGTGGGGAGAGCCAGAGAGGCGCTGGGCTGGGCTGGAAAGGGCCTGGGAGAGGAAAAATGCCAGCAGGCAGCTCCTGTGTGTGAACGGCAGTGTGGGAGCACATGGCCGTGTGCTTGCAGGGCAAATGCAGGTCTCCTGGGAAAGGCACCAGGACATGGAGGGTGCAGGAGAGAAGAGCCCAGGTTGTTTCCTGTGTTGCATGGAGACACTGGGGAAGCTGCCCCATGGCCATCGTCCCACACCAGCCCCTCACATCACCCCTTTCCAGCACTGGCTGCTCACCCCAGCTGTGGGGTGCTCCATGGCCAGCTCCGTCCTCCTCCAGGTCTCCGTATCCGGACACAGGAGAAAAGGCCAGCCTTGCACGGCCTCTCTTCTGCACCACACCCCAGCACATCCCACAGCACGGCTGTCTGCTAACACCCCCGTAACTGGGAGGCCTCAGGCAGAGCTTCCCCTGGAAAGCTGAGACAAAAAAGACACTCAATGCTCCAGCCCTTTTCATGTCCAAGGTCTCTGGTGCCAGCTCCACCTGAGCTCTGCCTTTCCTCACTCCATTCCTGTGTGCGCAGACAAGGTCTCAATGACCCCCCTGTGCAGCCCAACCCCCTTCCACCCTTGTGCTTTTCCACCCCAGCACCCTGAACGCTGGTGCTGCTGCTAGGGCAGAGGTGGAGGATCACCCGGAGCTGTTCCTCAGGGAGCTCCCCAGGGAAAAGCTGTGCCCAGACCCAGCCTAAGCCCCAGCCCCAACATGGCAGAGCAGAGCTGCCCTCTTCCCACCCACCCTGGCAGTGCCAGCCCCACCTCAGCCCCCTCCTGAAAGGCTCCAGCACAGCCCTCGAGGGAGCTGGAGCTCCCTCTCCTAACTGTGCATCGTAAAATCTGACCCAAGTGGCTGCCCTCACTTCTTCATCCACCTAAGACTGCGGGCAGTGTTAGCTGAGTAGGGGTCCTGATCTGAAGCTCTCCTTACACCTTTACATTGGCTGTCAGGCAAGTGTTGCTGTGGATATATGGTCATCTTTTGCACCTAAAACCTTCTCTGGGTGCTGCTCACGTCCCAGCATCCCTTTCTAAGGCTTTCTTGACTGTAGTGTGGAGGCAGGTTCGAGGTAGAGATGGGGAGTCAGGTCAGCAGGATGGGGACAGGGACAAGTCCGGATGTGGGAGGTGCAGGGCCAGGCACAGGCATGTCCACAGCATAACTCAGGCAAGGCTCCAGCCTGTGATTCTTCCCTGAGGGTGCAGCAATCACTCTCCAGTGCCCCTTCCCTGCACCTCCTGGCTCCCCACTGCCTTTCCTGAGACTGCAGAGCCCTCCTTTCCCTATGCATACCTGCATTTAGTGCTCTGCCTTCTGGGTACTCCACCGTGGACTGTCCCTCACTTTGTCAGGTTCCACTCACTGCCCCCACCAGGCACACGCTGTCCCTGGAGATCTCCTGAGCTCTCATCAGCACTTGAACCTGCAGGACAGCCTTGGCAGGAAATTCAGAGACCATTCACCAGCTCCACTGGCACTGGTCACCAACAGATAAATCCTGGATCTGTAAGGGATCAATAGGCCCGCAGACTTCGTCCAGAATCTCCTCCTTTCCACTCTCTCTGCTTGGAGTGTTGGAACGCTGTAGAGGGAAGGGACCAGCCCATTGTGACAGCTGGCTGCCACCCTCACAGGAGAGGGGTGTGAGATCATACCCTGACTGTGGCCACAGAACCTGAGCTCTCCTAAGGGACATGGGACCCATGGTCTGCCCACACCTGTACTCATCAGAGCCTGACTCTGTGCCCCTGAGCTCCCTTGGTGTCAGCACCAAAAGACACACTGCAAAGGGAAACTCTCCTCATTGCACTGAAGGCATCCAAGGAGCTCAGACTAGCGGGCTCGGAGGTTCCCCCATCTCTGCTGATGAAGGCGGAAGCCTGGCTTCCTGCTTCAACATGGTCTCTCGATCAGATTCAAATGAGAGATTCCTGAGGACAAGTGGCACAAAGCAAAATATTTATTTCTTTTAGGAGAAAGTAACAGAGAAAAGTAAGTAAGAAAGACAGACATGAGCAACACACAGCTATGTTGCCAAATACCCCGGGAATGAGGAGCAGATGCACATGGGAGAGTTATTGGTGCTGACATTGTACCTGCTGAACCAGTTTCCTCAGTGCGTCTTTGAGCTCCTTGTTCCTCATGCTGTAGATGAGGGGGTTCACTGCTGGAGGCACCACTGAGTACAGAACAGCCACTACCAGCTCCAGAGCTGGGGAGGAGAAGGAAGGGGGCTTCAGGCAGGCAAACATGACAGTGCTGATAAACAGGGAGACCACGGCCAGGTGAGGCAGGCACATGGAAAAGGCTTTGTGCCGGCCCTGCTCAGAGGGGATCCTCAGCACAGCAGTGAAGATCTGCACGTAGGACAGCACAATGAAAATGAAACACCCAAAGAATAAACTCGCACTAACCACAAGAAGCCGAGCTTCCCTGAGGTAGGAGTCTGAGCAGGAGAGCTTGAGGATTTCAGGAACTTCACAGAAAAACTGGTCCAACATGTTGCCTTTGCAGAGTGGTATTGAAAATGTGTTAGCAGTGTGCAGTACAGCATTGAAGAAACCACTGGCCCAGGCAGCTGCTGCCATTTTGACACAAGCTCTGCTGCCCATGATGGTCCCGTAGTGCAGGGGCTTGCAGATGGCAATAAAGCGGTCATAGGCCATGACAGTGAGAAGAGAATACTCAGCCAAAAAGAAAAACACAAAGAAAAAGAGTTGGACAACACATCCCAAATAGGAAATGGCCCTCGTGTCCCACAGAGAATTGGCCATGGATTTGGGGACAACAATGGAGATGGTGCCAAGGTCGAGGAGGGAGAGGTTGAGGAGGAAGAAGTACATGGGGGTGTGGAGGCGG
The DNA here is from genome assembly GCF_036417845.1 of Apteryx mantelli. NCBI lineage: Eukaryota > Metazoa > Chordata > Aves > Apterygiformes > Apterygidae > Apteryx > Apteryx mantelli. Next base: position 10,009,366 of record NW_027118553.1, on the reverse strand, counting down.
TGGTCACAGGCTACAGCTGTGATGATGAGGCCGTTGCCCAGGAGGGCAGCCAGGTAGATGCCCAGGAAGAGCGAGAAGTGCAAGAGCTGCAGCTCCCGTGTGTCTGCAAATGCCAGGAGGAGGAACTCGTTGAGGGAGCTGATGTTGGACATTTGCTCCTCTGGGGCACAGGTGAACTGTCCGAGGAAGAAGACACATTGACAAGTTAGGGCAGGCTTCTCTTAGCAAAAATTTCTCATAACCTCCCCCAAACACACACACGTTACTTCTCCCCATCTCAGCAGCAGTGTCATTGAGCTCTGTGGCTTTACCTCTGGTTTGCGCTGGCTTAGTTTGCGATGAGGAGCAGGGACCTCTGCCCTCTGCTCCAGAGGTGTCAGCCCTGACCGACAGCACTGCGGACATGGCAACAGGGGTGACTACACTGTTATATTCCCAGTTCCAGTCAGATTTCATCCACTCATAATGTTGAAGGCATTTTCAGCACCTTCACTCCCACTTCTAAATAATGTGGGTTCATGAACAGTTTTAAGGCTTTTTGGTTTTCTTTAGCTGACCCTGTTACACCTGCGAAGGATTCCTGGAGGTAGAAATCCTCAGCATTGCTGCTGCACTCAGAGAGAGCAGCTGTTATTCCGGAGATGCAAAAGGATTCACTCTGGCTTGAGTGCAGAGTGAGCAGAGCTGGCCTGTCCATCTGCCTTCTTCCCAGCTGCCCTGTGCTCCCACCTCGGAGGTGGAGGACAGTTGTGCTTGTGTTACCTGAAAAAGAAACGACACCGCGGAGAGCAGAGGAATGCACTTGCAAAGTGCCCATCAGCACTCTTTCTGAGGGGATGTGAGGCAGGTCTCAGCCCTCCCCTTCTAGCCAGCAACACATCAGGCTCCTTCCAGCTGCCCACATCCAGCCACCCAGCAGCATGTCCCAGCGTGGCCTCCGGATCTAGGTAGCTTCTCCCTGGGGCACCTAGATAACACACAGCTGCAATGGGAGAGCTGTGTCCTTGTGGAGGGCAGCTTGCAGCCCAGCCAGACATCCCAGGGAAATGGCAGAATGTCCTAAGGATGGGGAGTCCTGATGAGACAGTTGGCTCATTCCCAGCCTCCTACACTGCATTGCCCAGAGCCCCACAAGCGAGAGGGGGACTTGGGCACCTCACTGTCAAGGACACGTCTGCATGGCAGGACCCAGAGAATCGGTGTCTGAACTGCATAAGGAACTCCCCTGCCCAGAGAGTCCAAGGGGAAGCACAAGGGCAGCATGGACAGGTGGGAAACATGGAGCAATTCCATGATATTTGTGGTGAGGGAGGCAGGGACAGGGAGGGACAGAGGGGCACTCACAAGTGTCTCCTCTCCTGCATGTCCGGCTGCTGAGGAAACGACTCCTGCCCTGCACCCCACAGCCTTGAGAGCAGAGGGCTGTGCTGGCTGGGAGAGGAGAGGAGGCGTTACAGTTGAGAGTTTCCTCTCACACCTTGACCATGACTCTGCTGCCTGGAGCCGTCCCTGCAGGGAGCTGTTTCTCTCTCCCCATGTCTCTCCCCTGTCAGTGCTCACAGACCCCATCCCACCCGCTGTGAGCTAAGCTCTGCCCTGCAGAAACCTCCCAGGTGTTGGGCACTGCCCAGAGGCACCTCCATGTTTGCAGGTGCTATGGAGCAGGTGAGAGAAACCTTGCTGAGGCTGGAAAGGTGATGCTGGCTCTGTCCTTAGGCTGAGGGGTGGATGAAGGCATTTGCTGAGTCCCTCCCAGAACTGATCCTCTCTCTGTGTCACTGTTTTGGAGCCTCCATGCCCTGTCTAAATCTGACAGATCCAATCCCATTTCACTCCACCCAAACAGAAAAGAACTGAAAGCACAGGCTCATGAAAGCTCCTTCTCTTTCAGGTATCCCCTGCCTTGGCATTCCTGTTGAAAAGTCTCCTCCGGATATGTTCCCCAGCCCTGACCCACACAGCAGCTTCTCAAAGGGAGAAAGTATCTGCCCTGATGGGGGTCTCTCCTCCCACCCAGAGATTCTCCCCTCAGCGTCGTGGGGATCTCCGCAGGCAGGCTGAGGGCTGACCTTCACAGGCAGCAGAGTCACTGCCTCGGGCACACAGCACCCTGGGGCACAGCGACCCTGCTCTGAAGTGCAGTCCATGCAGACGTGTGCACACCCTGGCTTCACACCCCTGCAGCCATCCCTGGAAGAAAGGAGCAGGATGCCCTGTCCCTGTGACGGTGTGGCACGGAATCCCTGCTCTGAAGCGTCTCCCCATCCTCCACACTGGAGAAGTCGGGAGAGCAACCTCTAAAAAAAGAGTCATGGGATGGATTGGGTTCAGAAGACCCCTCCAGAAATCACAGTAGTATTGCCCTGCAGCCAGAGACTTACTGTGCAAAAGGCTGTGAAGATTTCTCCCACAATGAGCTCTCCTCTCTCCTCCCACTCCACACTGCCTTTCACTTCTCGCTGTCTTCTCTCATCTTCTGGCAGCAATTGCAGGCAGTGCCCGGAGCCCTGCTGCTCTTTGCAGAGGAGCTGCTCCTGCACACAGCTGTCTCTGGGCAGTGCTGCCAGGTTGCCATGAGCATCCCTCCATCCCAGGAGCCTGATCCCGCTCAGGAGCAGAGGCCCAGCTGAAGTCCTGAATTTCCTGTCCCTTGTGCTCCCTCCTCCTGGGAAACATTCCTTGAAGTAGACTAAAATAATCACCTATTGTCCTTTCCTACAGAGTGCAGAGAGACTGATTCCACCATTGTAATTTATTTCATCAGAGGATGACTATCTATGAGAGGTGGAAATGTCCCACCCTGGAAGCCCCGATTCCCATGTCCTAACTGGGCAGGATACCTGGATGGGGACAAGAAGGGAGTTCATGGACACATGGTTCAGGCATTGATTCAGATGGATCAATCTGGGCATCTCATGCCCGTTTAGAAGCCCCTGGCATGCAGTGGGATTCAGATCCCTCCCGTGAACTCCACAAACTCACAGGAGGTGGGATTCCCCTTGCCCAAACTGAAGTGAGCACAACAGAGATGTCTGCACTCAAGCTCCTTGTCTAACCTCCCGTTATCATCCCTGGAGATGGAGGGTGGGAGTCTGTTGCTCACACACAAACACCTAGGGACAGTTGAAAAGACAGAGGTGGTCCAAGGCATGTGCCAGTGTCTGCTTGCTCTGATGGAGTAACTGGGAGACCCACATCCTTACGGAGCGTCAACTAGGGGACAGGTGGAGAATTTTCTTGGCCATAAGAAATGACCCCAGATGCCTACTACAACTAGAGCCTCACTCACTATGAAGCTGGGACAGCTGAAGATCCCAGTGTTACAAACAACTATAGTAATTCAGTGCAGACACTTGATTCAGTGACATAGAAATAGGCTGGCAGGACCATTTCAGGTGCCTGGGGTGTTCAGCACAACCACATGTCTCTAGCAGATACAGCATGGGACCTACAGGAAAACCATGCCCCTTTGGAGTGATTGCTGGGCAAGTGCCCCCGGGCATCTTGGCTTTCCTACATGTGTCCAAACAAATGAAAAACTGCCTTTAGGGAAAGTCCATCCTGTCTACATCCATGTGTGCTGCATAAATGGGAGGCACATCACAACAACATCTCTGCCCTAGTCCCTGCATTCTCAAACCCTTCTCGCTCTTCTCCTCCCGAACCTGTTCTCATCCCACCAGATGATATGAACAGGGACTAGGCTAATGATGACCTCAGGGTGGCTGGATCACAGGCTGCGCAGGCCCAGGGACTTCTTCACTGCCACCTTGTCCTTCCTGGGGATTGGTTCAAGAACTCTGTAGCAGGCCCAACGGTGCTGCAGAGTCAGCTGGGCCAGTCAACCCCTCTCCTGCCATTCCTGCAAGTCCCAGCTCCGTTTCTCCTGGCCTTGGGCACTGCAGGCTTTGCTCTCCTAGTGGGAACCTCCTTTCACCATTACAGAGGAGCCCAATGCCTAGTGCAGGACAACATCACGGTTGGGTAAATTATTCCTGACCCACCTGATTGCCTTCTGTGATAAAAGGCCTGCACTTGTGGAGGAGAAGAGAGTAGTGGATGTCTGGTAGACATCCAGATGGGCAAAAAGCTGGTTGGATAATCGAATTCAGAGGATTTTCATGAATGGGTCATGCTTGACCACGAAGCCAGGGAAAGGTGGGGTATGCAGGGGTCTACCCCACATCCTGTCCTCTTTGAAAGGCTCCTCAGCAGGGCAGAACAACACGTGAATCAGGACAGGCAGGGACCTGACAAGCAGAGCAGTGACCCCGAGGAGAAGGCCCTGGACATTATGAGGGGTGCCATATGAGCCAGTGGTGCATGCTCACCACAAAGGAGGCCAGCTGCATACAGGACTGCGTTAGGAAGAGCATGGCCACCCAGGCAAGGGCAGTTCTTATCCCCCTCCACTCAGCACTCATGTGGCCACATGTCTGGAACAGTCTGTACCAGTGTAGTACACCCAGTGCTGGAGGAATGGGGAGCAACTGGAGAGGGTCCAGAGGAGGTCTGCCAAGATGGTGTTGGGCGCCCGAAGCACATGGCCTGTATGGAGAGGCTGACGGACCTGGGCTTCGTTAGCCTGGCGAAGTGGAGGCTAAGGCCAGTGCAGTAGTTACCTGTGACTGCCTGTGACAGGGTGGTTTCAGAGATGATGGAGCTTTTCTTGGCAGTAGGAAGCAGCATGAGTAGGGGAAAGAGCCACAAAGTGCATCTTGAGAGGTTCAGACTGCACTTCAGGTAACAAGAATGTCACTCGTAGGGTAGTGCTGTGGTGTAGCCAGCCACCCAGAGGGACTCCGTGATCAGCCCCTGGCTTTGTGATTCAAGGAGCAGCCAGCAAGGACAGAGGGATTTCAGAGAATGTGGGGAGATCCTGCAGTGAGAGCAAGGTCATTTCTTTTCCTCCTCCAGCCAGAACTGTTCAGACGCAGGGCTTCTTGGCAGAAACCTCCAAATCAGCCTTGATCAATCATTTGCTTCACTTTTAATTTCTTTTTTTTTCTTTCACCCCTTTTAAGTCTGTCTCTTTTACCATCCTGATCCCTTCCCATACCATCAGCACACAGCTGCTTACCGTTAACCCACTGGTGCCATTTTGCTTTTGTTTTTGTTTTGTTTTTTTATGTTTTGACACAGAGGAACCTCAGTTCAGAAGGATCTTGAGAAACTCAGGTGATTCCCACAACAGATACCTTATGAAGATTCACAAGAGAAGTGTCAAGTCCTGTGCCCAGGTGGGAATAATCCCATCCATGAGGAGAGGTTGATGGACCTGGGCTTCTTTATGTTGCTGAAGTGGAGGCAAAGGGCCGTAGAGTAGGAGCCTGTGACTGCTCAAAGGGTGGTTTCAGAGATGATGGAGCTTCTCTTGGTAGTGGGAAACAGCATGAGAGGAGAAAAAGCCACCAAGAGCAGCTTGTGGGGGTTAGATGAGACATTAGGAAAAGCAAATGTCAGTCGAAGGGTAGTGCTGTGGTGCTAGAGGTCACCCAGAGGGAGTCTGTGATCAGCCCCTGGCTTGGTGTTTCAAGGAAAAACAGGTGATGACAGGAAGACATCAGGAGAGGTGGGGCGATCCTGGGGTGAGAGCAAGGTGGGGATGCAGTTTGGGTGTCTACAGGCTGCAGGGAAACAGGTGCAGCCTTGGGACAGCTCTGGACAGTCTGTGGTGGAGATGACCGAGGGCAATGCCAAGGCTGAAAGCCTCCAACAGAACTGAGGTCTTTGTCCCATTTGCTATGGCTGGTGTCTCTGCCACCAAGACCCATGAGACGATATTATTTCCATAAAGCACTGTGGCCTTGCTGCCTCCTCACCTTCAGGGAACCCAGGAGGTGCTGTATTGTTGTCCTGCACTAGGCATTGAACACAACCCTACCCTGACACTGCCCCCAGGAAGAGCCCTGAGCAACATGTGAGGGAAAGGATCACCCTACCCCGGGGTTGGCTGTGGGTCTTGGCCATTCTGCTTGATAACACACATCAAGGTTGACTTGGCATCACAGCCACCCTCACATTGCCTTTGCCTACCTGCAATCAGGGCCTCCAACTTTCCGCTCTAATCAGCCACCAGGGAACTTTTGTTGATAATGACCCTCAGTGGGACCCATTAACGCGCCAAGAAACTTGGGGATTTGCTTCTGATGTAAACTTCTTGAGAGGTTTCTTCAGTCTCCTCTCAGCATTGGAGGTTCATGGGCTCAGCACCAAAGACACCTGAGGGGTCATTAAGATGCAAAAACCCCTAAGGAGCCATGCCTCTCCCCATAATTTTCTTCAGCTCTTCAATTCTTCTGTTGTGGCTAATTGGAGAGGTTTCAGGAGTGTTTTGAAAGAAGTCAGATTTCAATGAGCACCTGGAAAAAGAAAGATGTCTGATTCTTAAGCTTTCTTTCTTCTTCAGTATTCAGAATAAGTCATACCCACATTCTCCAATTCATACTGACCAACAGTGTCTCCTAATGAAGTCTGGACATGTAGGAAAAGCAGTACTTTTGATGGGAGAAATGTATGGACAACCTTCCCCCCCACCTCCCCAGCCCTGACTCTGATGAGTTCTCTCATCAGCCACTGGGGACTTAGGTCACTCTTGTTCAAATCTAACATTTTCCACTCAAGGCTGCAGCTGAATGTTACAGCTCATGGGCACCAATTCCCACCTGCTTTCCTTCAAGAACCAGGTGCAAACAGACACAGAAGGATTTGTCTTCATTGTGATCAAAGAAAAATGAACATGATCCAGTGTCATAAGAAATAAAATACACTCCTCAACTGTATGTCAAGTCCAAGTTGCCTCCAGTGAGGTCCACAGTCTACAAGGAAAAACCTTCCTTGAAATGTTCTTCACAAATAGATAGGAAACGCTGAATAGACACACAATGAAGGAGTTGATTGAAGAGACAATTAGACTGCTGAAAGACAAGGCAAGCTTCAGACTCCCTCAAACTTAAACCTGCAAGTGGAGAGTTGAGAGGTATCTGACTGATAAAGAGTAAGGGTAGGAGGAAGTCTAGAAAACTATGGAAAGTGCATAGGCCCAGATTGTCTGATGTAAAGTTGACTTTAGAAATGATCAATTTTATCAGGGTATGTGGAAATATGTGAAAGATTACTTGAAGTTAAAACCACAGCATAACAGACAGAGCCGCGGTAACACAAGTTAAGGGGCAGATCAACATTTCTTCTCCTGAGATTCATGCTCTTCCTCAAAATTTCCATTATGTCATCATGGGAGAACACTGTCTGTTTATTAACATTATTCAGTCAATTCAGCTGATGAAAGTGGGCTCATATATTTCTTTTTTTAAAGGTTGAAAACAGTTCTTCACCTTTCCAGGCAGAGCTCAGATGTCTAACCGTAAACATCCAGTGGCCCTTGGAGAGGCCCCGGTGTCTCTGAGGCACCTGCCTGGGCCTGGCAGCTCTCACAGGGGACCTGCAGGAGACGAGAGTGCCTAAAAGCTGCAGAGGGAGGCTGGGCAGAGGGGACCAGGGCACCTGCAATGGCACCAGCCCTCCATGACCCTGTGACTGCATTCCACCCCAGTTCTGAAAATCTCTTTCCTTTTCAGACAAAAAGATAATGCATAATCTCCCCAGAAGACTAATATACAACAACAGAACAAATCAAGCGAGACAATAAGAACACAAAAAAATGAAAAGCTGGAAAGTATAACAAAGCATTTCTTTGCTTTCAATCTTTGTCTTAATTTCTTTCTTGTTTCGTTTTTAATGCCATTTTCTAAACTTTTCTGTTATAATCAGGCCTACACCACTTAACAGGATATTGCTGTGTCTCACACAGAGCCCGGTGCTCAGAAGACCACCCGCTGCCCATGGCTGTCCGTGCCACCTCTCACTCTTTGCACAGAGCACATCGCACTCCGAGGTGTCAGACTGTCTCGACTGGTGAGGAAAGCAGGGTGACCAGCTTTAAGGAAATGCTCTGGTTTTGGGTGGTCAAATTTGCACAAATCTCAACATACCTGTGTTAAAGCAAAGATTTAAAGGAGTCCCTAAAACATCTTCAATGCAATAATTGACAAAAAAATCCTCATTTCCAAAACTTCCCACACTTTTTATCATCGCCAAATATTTTTTCTTTCTTATTCATTGGCAGCACCATGTTCATGCACTACAGGAATTAGTCTGTCTAGGCGAGCATAAACATATATAGATAGATACATTATTCATCAAAATAGATTTGCTAGCAATCCTCTGCATGGAGAAACTTTGTTCTGAGGAACTACTTCACTTAAATGGACATGTTTCAGATCTCTTCTTCTGCCTCTCTGGCCTTTCTTCTTCCTCTGCCTCTTCTCTCTTTACAGAGCTCTCCAGGGAACGGTTCACTGAATCACAGCACTTAGGGTGGGGGAGACCTCTGGACGTCATCTAGTCCCAGCCCCCCTGGTCAATGCAGAGGGAACTAAATGAGGTTGCCCAGGAGCTCCCTGCAGTTATGCGTTGGCCACAAAGGTGCTGAGAGTGCGCTCCATCCACTGTGCAGGCCATTCATCAAGATGTTAAACAGTCCTGCCCCACATGTTGATCACTGAGGGATGCTGCTAGTAACCAGCTGCCACTTGGAACTTGTACCACTGATCACTGTGTTTCAGCCTGATGGTCCAGACAATCTTCCACCTGCCTTATGGTCCATTGATCCCAGGCAGATCTCAACAATTTGCCTCTAAGGAGACTCTGGGGGACTGTGTGAAAGGCCTTGCTAAAGGGAAGCTTCACAAAATGCCCTGCTTTCCCCTTGTGCACAAAACCATTCATCTGATGGCAGAAGGCAATCAGGTTGGTCGGGCATGGTTTCCATTTCCCCTTGGTCAATCCATGCTGCTTCTTCCAGGCCTTCTCCTTCATACGCTTGGAGATGGTTTCCAGGAGGATTTGCTGCATCACCTTCCCAGGGACTGAGATGAAGAGGACCAGCCTGTTGTTGCCCAGATCCTCCCTCTTGGCCTTCTGGAAGATGGGTGCAATGTCTGCCTTTTCCCAGGCATCAGAAACCTCCCTGATTACCCTGACCTTTAAAAGATGATCAACAGCAGCGTTGCAATGACTCTGGCCACCTCTCCCTGCACCCTGGGGTGCTTCTTGTCTGGTCCCATGGACTTGTGTGTGCCCACTGGGCAAAAGTCCTCTCCAGATGCATCTTCCTCTGCCATGGGTAAGGCTTTGCTAACACAGATGCTGCCAAAGGACTCGTGGGCCAGGGAGGCCTGGCAGTAGGCAATACCAGTAAAAGACAAGGTAATAGAGGCAATGAGCTCCTCAGCCTTTCCCTTGTCTTTCTTACTCTGTCCCCTGTCCCACCGTGCAGGGAGACCACACTTTCCTTGGCTGCTTGCC